>NC_092794.1:20813592-22154726 GCF_918797505.1 Bemisia tabaci
CGAAGCAACAGTCATCACTCTTTTTTCGGACTGTTGACCTATCTACTTAGTGCATGATTAGGTCGGGTGACGTCATACAACACATACACATTGCCCATTTGTTAAAAACCGGTACTAGTTGACTAAAAAATGAAATGGAGTAAATAACTTCATCGTATAAAATGTGAGTGAAAGAACAATTGGCTTTAAAAATTCATCGCCTTATGAATGATGAAGGGAGGAGGGAAAATACACTGTTGAAAAGGTCGGTGATCGAACTACTTACAGTGGTGAGGCTGCCTACTAAGGAAAACACTTGGAAAACCCCTTGCACCCGGAAAAGCGGAGATAAACTAATGGCGATTTAAAACAGGTTGGCAACACTGTTAATACTCTATTTAAAGCCATTGAATATATCGGTTCTAGCCGAGACAGGCTGCCTCACATAGAATCGATTGTTTATAATACATTTAAAGGGAGTATAAACAGTGTTGCAAACTTTCAAGAATCCCCACTGAGACAGACAGACGACGTGCATGTAGTTTCCGCCTAGAGCAGGTCAAATCAGCCCCAAGCGTTTCGTGCGGAAACCACATATCTCGTATGAGCCTTCAGCATTAAACGAAAGCGGCAGAGAGTTGAGGTTTTGATAGTTATTTCGTTTGACGTGCGTATTAATCGCAATATCGCAAAATTGCAAGCGTCAACTCTCCGACAACTGTCTAATTTGACCTACAAAGTCAAAAATAAACTGCAGGAATACTTCACGCATTGCGCCAACACAGTGCGGTCGCTGGTCGCGCGAGATGCATATCAGCGCCTACAAGACTGTAGGATACTTCTCGCATTGCGCCAATTACACTGCGGCCGCTAGTCGGCGCGAGAAGCTTAGCGCCTACAAGACTGCATGAATACTGCACGCATTGCGCCAAACACAGTGCGGTCGCTCATCGGCATGAAACGCATATCGATGGTGAAACTAGCATACCACGTATCTCGGTTTGCGACGTTGCAAACTTCCTATAATACTTAAATTTTTTAATGGAGTGCTACTAAATGTACATTCATGAAAATTTCCGTGATTTTTCTTCTCTGTGCGAGGCAAATTCTGAGAAAATTTCAATCAGTGATGTTGATTTTTTCTCCTTTAAAAAAATAAAACAGGAGCAGATATTTTTTAACACCGCAAACAAGATACACGGCTTGCAAGTTTTACCTTGTCTTAAAATCAATTCTGTGAAATATTTACGACTTAAATCCGATTCGTAAGCGTCGAAAAGTATGAGTCTGAACTTTCTTTCTGCTCCTTAGAACCTTAGTTCCATGTAATTTTGAAATTTTAAACACATATTTCTTGAAATAGCTAAATTTGCACTTATGCGCCATGTCGTCCAAGGCCCTTAATTAGATTAGATTAAAATAGCCCGGGGGACAAAGCCCAAAACACGGAAACTCTGACGAGTTTAAGGCCTTCATCAAACCAGAGATGAAGCAGCCCCCATAGTGCCGTGCTAAGTAGGAACGCTGTATGAGCCTTCAGACGTTGCCATATTTTCTTCAATAAAAACATCATTTACTGGGAAAAGTGTGAATATTTTTCCTCAATATTTTCAGAAAATTTTATATGCAATTTTATCTTAAACTTCTAAAAATTTCAAAGAAAAGTATGCATAATTTTCTTCAAAAATACATGTTTTATCTGGGGCCAGTGTTCGAAACTCACGGGCGCCAACCCGCCAAATGCGCCTAAGAAATCGGTCATGACGCCAAAAATAAGAAGGCTTTGCGCCAACGTGGCCCCTAAAAATTGACCCCTCCCCCGCCAAAAAAAAAAAAAATCCTAATTTTTCTGTTTGGTGATTTTTCGAAATTTCCCCCAAGTTACAGTTATACTAGTCCTGGTACTAAAACATCTAGCGTCTAACTTTTCACTGAATGCGCCGTGATATTTCGGCAAAAAGTCAATCTGGCCCCTAAAAAATCTTCAATGGCCCCAAAAAAATCGAGTTGATGCGCCACATGGCTTCTGAAACTTAAAGGTGAGGTTCGAACACTGTCCGGGGCGATTTAGCAACTCTCGAATGTTCATACGGCGTTCTTCCTTAGCACGGCAATGTAGAGAATAGACCGTATTCGATAACGGTTCGATGTATCGTTTGGTTCAAAACAATAGAACATAACCTCAAACCAAACTTTAAGGATTTTAATTGGAAAAGCTGAAAATGAGAAATTTCCTGACAATTTCACTTTGCATTGGCATTTGGTACTCAAAAGAATAAAAAATCTGTTAAAAAAGATCCGTTCTCTCAGATCTCTGAATTTACTTTTGAGGCTATGTTTATGTTTTGAACCAATCGATATCGATACAATCTTACCCGTTTGATGTATCGAATACGATCTACAGGACGTACAGAATTATCAAGACATGGCAACGAAAAACCACATGACGCTTATTACCTATATCAGCTGATGAGAGCTGAATGGAGTTTAGTGTGAGTTCCCTCATTCATTGATGTCATGTGTTGGCGCTGAGCACAACGGAAAACCACCTGTGTGTATTCAGGGTCGAGCGGGAAAGCGCAAGCGCATTTATGATAAATCGATACGAGACGTGACCAGAGAACTTCGGGTCACACTCTCTCATCTCGCTTCTACTCTCAGTTCCTATCACCTATTCCTTTTTTCTCCGCACCAAAGGCGATGGCCTTGTATTTCGTTTGTATTTCCTCTGATTGTGGGTTCGATTTTGGTCCAAATTAGGAGGTGATGTGGCGTCGTCATGTATCTGGTCACAACTTAGCATTTCGCAACACTACCGAAGTCATTATTTTCCGGTAAACCTCCGCTGAAAAGTACCTACATTCAAACGTATCTTTTTAACCCAGAGAAAGCATTCAGAGTGAATTTTCAAAGATACAGGTAATTGATAAGCGCGGAATTCTGACGTCTTTATGTTTCAGCTGTTTATTTCAATGCTTAATTTTTAATGCATATCACCTCTCCCTGCACTGTTAGCGATCTAACCATTGTAATTTTGGATTTTGGATTTTACCTTTGTTTTTCCCCCGATCACTTGGTTAATGTTAACTTGGTTAGTCTTAATAGTGTTTACCATGTCACCTAAGGATGATCTGGTGATCGAAATAGCTATTGCCAACTAAAATCCACAACCAAGTGATCGGGGGAAAAACAAAGGTAAAATCAAAAATCAAAAATGCATCCCGATAAAATAAGCTTAAACTTCTTTGTAATTTTGTCTAACATGATAAAATATTATTTTAGTTAATGATTCAATGAGATCGAGTTATTTGGTTGAATATTTAAACTTTTACATCCATGATTTTTCTCATTCTTTAACACAAACCTGTGATTACTGCTACGTATGCACATTTTTATTAAAGTATTTTGAAACTGTATTGATGACGTTAAAATGAGTCTTTCTTCTTTCGGTGGAAATTAGTTTATTATGCTTAGTTGCCTAGTCACCTTTAGTTTACACCATTAAATTTTCGGACCATGGACGATTAAAGTATTTCAAATAGAGTAAATATTTCAATTTTAGCGAAACGGTACGAAATAAGCATTAAAGTTTAGCGATCCGAATTCAGCACCTTCCCAAGGTGTGGAATTAAAATGGGAATTCAGCTACTTTTGACATCAAATCTTAGATGGAAATGTGAATGAAATTTAATGTATCAATAAAAGCAAGCTAGTATTGTCAAATCGTGCTTCAAAATGTGTTATTGAATTATTATGATACAAAAACTGTGCGCGGAAATATGAACTGAATTGCGGTGTATCCAGAATGTGACACACAAATTGTTCATTCATACATTATTGTGCAGTTAGTACAGACTGTGAAATCACAAGTAGTTTCAAACGTAAAATGCCTTTAGAAAATCACGTGCAATACATTATTATGAGTAAAAATCGATAGATTTTTAGTATTGATATGACCCTTGGTCCTTAGAGTTCGAATGATTTTTTGAAGAGGAAAAAATACGTTTTACAAGGAAACCTGCATTAGGGTGGACATTAATCGTGCAATTGAGATTTAGGAGAGTGAGAAAGAACGTGAGATTTTTTCAATGTAAAATAATTAGGATAAATAAAATAAACTTTTTGGTTACGTCATCATTTTTAATTTTGGTCGTAATGGTAAAGCCGTGAAGGAAGGCAAATATTTCCAGTTTTCCTTTTCATTTTCCTGTAGCTTCCATCAAAAACATGTACTTTCTTCAGAGTTACACATTTTTTACACTAAATGGACTTCATTTTGCCATTCGGAACTGCAATTTCTAACTCACCTGTGAAAGCGCTTTTCTACATATGGAAACTAATGGCACATACGTTGTTTCTGAGGTGAGCTGAATGTTGCAGTTCCTAAGTGCAACATGTGGTCCATGTGACCGATTAATGAGTTCACGCATCAACAGTATGTAATCTCTACAAAGTGTTCTCCTGCTCCCTTCTCATTAGGATATTGCAGGGTAAACAGAATCTCTGTCCTTGTTTTCGAATATTTACCTGATTTTATTGACCTCTTTATTTTCAAATCCATTCAAGACACTTTTGTGGCGATGAATGGTATCTTTAAATATGCAAAGTATGATACATGAAGAGGTCAGAGGCAAATGGGCATTCGGACATCGCATTGTTCCACTTAACAATTCATTTTTACTGCAGATCAATCCCATTTACTCCGACATCACTTAAAAATTTCTCTATAATTTTAGGAAAATTTCTCGAAATTTTAAAATGGACTCGCCAAGAGGTAAAGTACCTAGGCCGGAGAAACTTCGAATTTTTGCATGATGATTTAACTTTTCTTCTTGTGTCCTTTTGACATAATATGCATGCAATTAATTTCGAGAGCGTTTTTCTTTTCTAAGCAGAATGCACCAAATAAATAAGGTAAATGCTTTGTGAAAAGTTGACAAGATCTCACGATTCTTCTTGAAAGTTGGAAATAATCTAAAATCGATGAATAAGAAGTCAGAAGTGCTCATGCAGCTCCTTCGAAGCAGTGAAAAAAGGTGAAATGATGAAATAAGTAAATGATGAATCTTGTCTGGTTACAGGTTCTCTCCAAAAGTGGCAATACGGCTTCCGGGATCCAGAAACATATTCTTAATTAATTTAACTAGAGTGGAGGCGCTCAAGGTGAGCTCAGAACGAATCTTCAAGTCACAACACTAGCCTTGAGATTATGCAACCCGGCGGCATTGCCGACGCGTACAAAAAGCTTGCCTCAGCTATTGAAGGAGCAACATAGCGCAGTGGGAATGAAAACTGACTGTAAGTATTCTAAGCATGGCGCTAAATATGCACCTTTAGTCGTTGTATCTGAATTAACTCGACTCATAGTTGCACAAAAATCACAGAAATCGAAGCCTGAATCAACCCGTATCACATCAGAGAATGTTTGAGCGGCTTCAAGACTGTATAATTCGGTTTTCTGGATTTCTGGTAGTCGATGTCCGGGGAAATCATTTTTATCTTAAGCCTCTATGCCAGTTTAGCGATGCTGAATTTTTGGGAAGGAGCCCCCCCCCCCCCCCTCTAGGAGTCAACATTTCAAATAGGATTGGGCCGACTTTGGATCACTTGGAATTTTTGGTGAAATCTTTCGTGATTTCTGAATTTGATTGTATAATTTCAAAATTTCGAAAGAAACCCCAGCTTTTAAAGTCAAGACCCCTCCCCCCTTTTATCTTACGAAGGGGCCTGGGGGCTTTAGGGCTATGCCATTAGGATTTCTTGGGGTCAATTCCATTTTCGTCCCTGAGGTCTCCGACCCCATATGACCCAAAATAACCCGAGAAAAAAACCTGGGCCCGAATTTTGTCTGTGTCTTTTGAACTGGAGTTTTGTGCCTTCACAAATTTGAAAAATGAGCAGTTTAGTCACAATGAATTAACATTTTTTTCTATACAAATTGAATTTTTTTCAAAAACCGATTACATTTGACAACAAATGAACATATTACAATGAATTAAGATGGGGAGAAAAACCTGAAGAATAAATGAAAACTTGGAAATACTCGTACTTAGAATCAATTTGAGAATACAACGATAAAGTTCCATTAACACTTAATATCCGCAGCGAAGGGCAAGTCTCAAGACTTCCTTTCCTGATAATTTAATTCTAAGCTATAATGTTTACTAATAGTCCAAGTAATGGTTACTATAGTAATATCGAGTATGTAAGCTATGGGATTCTTCTCATCAACAATCACTATGTCCAATCTGTTATCCATGATGGTATTGCCAATTAAAATTGGACTGCATTTTGCAATTTGGAACTATAAATTCTGGCTCATCCGAAAAAACACTTATGTGCATAGGGAAACTAATGGCGCATACGCTGTTTTTAAACCGGGCCAGAATTTATAGTTCCAAATTGCAAAATGCAGTCCAATTATTCCAATACAGTCGGAAACGCTGACTCCTTTCAAGGACTGCAGCAGAGACAGCATTTGTTGTGAATTTTCTACATAGCTCTCGAAACCTCTGATCAGCACAACGTAGACAAGTTATTTGTTATTTCTATGTATTATTATTATTACTTTTTACGTACATTTGACAGTGTGCAAATATTGTGAGCATCATTTAGGCATGGACTCATCAAATGATGAATTGAACCATATACCTACATTTCAACTCAGAAAGACTTCTTTCTTTTATCGTTTCAGATCGATGTTGTCTGAGAGGATCACCAATTTTGTGGAGCTAATTGCATTATACCAAGGTGGGAACTAAGATTGCATTCACTAATGGATGACTATTTGAACTAGAGTGCCTAGGAAGAACTACCGAGGCAATATTTTTGCAAGGCCTCGATCTGTCAAAGATGCCGCAAATCAACATAATATCCCACCAATCATTTTTATTCCAAATCATAGTAGTTACATTCATTGCGAACTTCTGCATCATTTACACAGTCTGGAAGTTGTCGATAGAGGAAGAAGACGAAGATGAGAAATTCAAATCGGCAAATTTTCTAGATAAAATATGTAAGTTTTGTTTGAGACCTGAAAATCTTACGAAAAGTGTACGAGAGGAACTCAAGATTCTCAGCGCGAATTGCGATTTAAACTTTAAGCCTCTATTGATCTCTAGAATGGAAACAAATGCTGAAGAGCCCCCTTTAGACGAGGAGCTCTTACTTCAATCATCAGATTTAGTTGAAGGTGAAGATCCCGTGAAGCTGTCTATGGACACCATTGAGCAAGACGAAACATCGGAAGACTTGAGAACGACAATTTTTCTGTTTATCTATAGGCTGTTCTCACATTGAAATCACGAATTACTTTTAGAGAAAAATCAGCAAATTTAAAAATACGTGTAGATTAGCCGATCCAGAACTGCTATCCCTCCATTAAAAAATTAGAGCTAACTGATGAGTTTCTAAGTATCCGCTGTGCCAATAGACAAGACATGAACTGTTTTAAAAGTCAAGTCATGCACCTTGTTTCTAAATGTTTCCTACGTTAAGATTATTTCTACTCCTCCTCATCCCTCTCAAACAGAAGCGGTCCCAGCAATTTGGCAACACCATATTTTCTCCATTTAAACCTATGCTAAATAATCGATTCTTGTAGGGGCACTCGGCTCCTCCAAGAATCGATACATTTCTTCAGGTTTAAATGGAGAAAAGACAGTGTTGCCAATTTGCTGGATCCGTCGATGCTCTCAAAAGAAAAGTGTTCAAAGACCGTTATTTCTGTTTTTCGTGTCCGCTTTTCACCTAAAAAGATTGTCTGAGGTCTCCGATCTACTGGTAAAAATGAGGGAGAATGCATGGACGGACCCAGGAAATGTTTGTCGAAGGCCAGAAGTACACCTCATCCGAGGAGGGTTTGGCGGGCACTAAAAGACACCCCGCCAAAGAGAGCATGTGAGACTCCTTCAGTTCTGAAAGAAAGTTTGGGGGATTTTCCTAGCTTTTAGAGGGGTTCGGGGAAAATATTTGAAAAATGTATTCGTCTTATGGGACCAATTTTGAGCTGTTTGTGCCGGAAAATTGATGAAATTACAATTTTGAAGATAAAAGATGTGCCACTCACTCATTCGGCAAGTCCCCTCACGTTTCTTAGGAAGACACAAACAGATTTTTTTTTCGGGGGGGGGGGGGAAGCTCACGAGTTCCACCCATATTTGTATTAAGAGTCTTGCCGAGTTCCCGGGCACTTTTTAGGTATTGTAACGGACAGTATTAGTTCCTACAAATTTTAAGCGCCGAAGTTGGGAAAAAAATTATATCAGATTTTTTGAATATTCAATAATACTGTTAGTCAATAAACCTGTTAGAGAAACAGAGTCTTATGCATGAAGCCCTTTTAATATTAAATTTAATTCCCTAATTTTGTCGTTTAAATCCGTATCTGTACTGAAGTAACCAATAATTAAAAGTCAGAAGAAGGGGAGGGGGGAGGGGGCAGGATGCAGAATGACACTGTACTCAGATGCTCCAGGAACGTCGTAAAACGGTGTGATACACTCTTTATAGCCATCTACCGCTCTTTCATGTATCAGAAACTTTTCTTTTCCTTTCTACGCAAATTAAGGGTATTTGAGAGAAATAACCTGCGGTGAGAACCTTTTTGTGGGTTTTTTTTACCTATTTTCTCCCAATTATTACGCCAAAAAGAGCTTTATTTTCTAGGGAAGTAAAAATTACCTAATTTTAGAAAAATGTTTGCCTTTCATAAGCTATTTTGTCATCGAGTTTATTTTGATATTTATAATTCCAAAAAGTAATTTATGTAATAAATTATTTTTAATTATATACGTTTTTTTACTCATAAGGTTTTATTATATGAATGTTATAGTATTTTATTTTATACATGTAAAGCAGAGAAATAACAAATAAAACAAAAAAAGAGACACGCATGACCCTCTCTAGTTTTCATACTTTTATCCGTAAAAACTTCCTGAAACTTTCCAAACTCCTCGATTTAAGCAGGCCATGAAACTATAGAAACCAAAATATTGTGTAAAGATGCCAATATTTTAATTTTGTAAAGGCTACTGGCGTGATGAAATGTTTCAATAAGTTTATGGTTCACTTCAGTGTTATAAACATTAAGGAATCACCCGAGCCACCTCAGACAATAAACCGTAACCAAAAAGTTGCAGCGCGGCGGTGAATTCATGAGGAAATATGTCGACGGAATGTTTCATCTTTAAATTCCTCTGTGATTTAGGAGAGCAGACCGGTGAGTCGTGGTCACACGTATCGATATAATTCGTAAATATCAACAGGGAATGACGTAACAGCAGTTGGTTAATATTTTACGGCCCGCTAAATCAGAGACAATATATTACAGTGACCCCGCCTCCCCGATCTGAGCAATGTATTCGGGCGAGGCAACAGTTATACGTTCGGAGACCAACGCTAGGTACCAACGCTAGGTATTTTCTGCACAATGATGATTGATGAGCAGCTTGTTGTACTCATGATTCGCCTAATGATGACTGATGCTTGTCGAGTCGAGTATTTTGATAAGCGAGCTCTTGCAACGTAGATTCATCTTCTTGCCTTTTTTCCTTTTTTCCTTTTTTTTCCCCTACCCCTTACCCTCTCTTAAAAATTTACTTCTGAATACTCATCCTGTAAAACTTTTTGAATTTATGCGCTCCACTAATCTCAAAATTTAACCTTTCCCCTCAACCCTTTTGTATTTTTACTGATATTTCCATGTAAATGTATTACTGTTACTGCCTTCTTTAGAGGTGTAAATGGCCTTAGATGCTAAAGCACCGCTTTAAATTAAAATTATTTTACTACTACTACTACTACTACCTTTTTTCCTTTTTTCCTTTTTCCTTTTTTTCCTTTTTTCCTTTTTTCCTTTTTTCCTTTTTTCCTTTTTTCCTTTTTTCCTTTTTTCTTTTTTCCTTTTTTCCTTTTTTCCTTTTTTCCTTTTTTCCTTTTTTCCTTTTTTCCTTTTTTCCTTTTTTTCCTTTTTTCCTTTTTTTCTTTTTTCTTCTTTTCTCTTCTTATCTTCTTGTCTTCTTCTTTTTTTCTCCTTTTTTCTTCTTTTTTTCTTCTTTTTTTCTTCTTTTTTTCTTCTTTTTTTCTGGCGATAGGAGCTGCGTTTCAAAATACCATAGAAGTTCTTATAGCCGACTAAAGAAGGCTACAGAAAATCATACAGCTGCCTGTAGAAAGCGGAGCAAATCATAAAGCAGGGCTATACGAAGCTATAAAAAAGTATACAGTCGGGCTATAGTTCCTATATCGCCGAGCTTTACACTTTATCGCCATTGGCTATAAAAGGTTATAAGAAATTGTGTAGAAATTCGTGTGCTTTGGAAATCATTAAGCTTTTTACGGAACTACCTTAATGTTTACAAAACACACATTATATTTTCCTTTAAAACACATTTTTTTCATCAATTAAAATGAGAGTAATCCATACAGAGTGTGCAAACATTTCATGAGTTGAAAAACGCTGACTCCGCGAGATTAAATATTAGAGCCTAACATAAAGCGGAGCGGCGACGCAATCGCGCCTACAAACCTAACAGGGATACTTCACGCATTGCGCAATGCGTGAAGTATTACTGTTAGGTTTGTAGGCACCAATGCGCGTTTCGCGCTCTCTGCTCCGCACCGCAGCGTGCCACGGCGTCTGAAGCAAATATTTCACACCAGAGGTATTGCACAGTATCATAAGATACTGAAGGCGCTCCAACATATTAAGAATGACAGGCATCCTTCAAAAGTACGGAGCTTTCCTCGCAAAATATATTAAGATACTACGGCATAAAAAGAGAGCGGTAGTCCAAAAACTCACTAAGTCCTAGTATCCATATTTAGTAACGTTTAGCATAAACTTTATCGTCTGGCTGTCGCTGAATCGCCATCGGCTATAAAAGGCTATGAGAAATTGTACAGCCAGCTACAGAAGCTATTGGAAATCTTACAGCCGGCTTTAGGTCTATGGTATTTTGGAACACAGATTTTACTGCCAAATTTTACCAGGGATGTCAACGAAACTCTTTAATACTTCGTTAATTCGAATTCAATGTCAACGAAACTCTTTAATACTTCATGATACTTTGTGAAATTGCGTTGAAACACTTAAAAACGCTGTAAAATTGTATTGAAACTCTTAAAAACTATCTAAAACTTTATATCCATTGCTACGAAACTCCTGCACACCGCCAGGCCAGTGTACGAAGTTCATCTTTTGATGCCAATGCACCAGTTACTTAAACCGTCGAACACAGTGCATGCCACTCTCGCGATATCGCAGTCAAGCAAAAAATGCTGCCAGTTTTCCGGCTAGAATGGGTAATCCTACCCAAACTTTCAGAGAGCTTCTTTAAAATAATCGTACTTGCTCCGAATACGGTCACTTCATTCGGTTTAATGGGCTAAAAAAAATATGTGCCGAAACATCTCCTTTTTATTGTGCCGAAATGGGAATCATCCCGAGTTAACTTTGACTCTGTTTTGAGTCAAATATAATTAAATTATAAGTGATTTGGATCTAAATGACTCCAAGTGGCTCCAAAATTAATTTAATGGACTATAATTAACTCTAGATTACTTTATTGCCACTGAATTAGGGTCTCATTTGACTCGATTTACTAACTCCAATTACCTCTAAATTACTTCCATTGCATGCAATTTAGCTTTATCGTATGCTGTTTCTATTTGTCACCATCAAAAACTGATGAACCGCTCATCTTTGCTTACTTGCTACTTCGGTCCCAACGCGAAATTTCAGAAAATACTCATCGAGCATTCTGAAAACTGGGTCGTTTGAAATACGCATGCACCTCTCCATTCAATTGATTTCTATTCAACTCTGTCTCAAATAGTAATCCGTCTGGGATGCACCTAAAAAAATAAAAATTGTAAAATATTATAAATCTAAAACACATTTAAACCTGGTTGCCTACATTTTTATTACATCAATAACAACAGCTATTTACACATGCCGATTCGTATTTCGGGTGACGCTATCCTAAAGATAATATTAGGAAATACGAGTATATCTAATCACCCAGAGGGGAGTCTTAATTATCTAAATCCAGGAAAAATTTTCAATCGATTCAATCATTATTCTTGTTTTTAGGTGTTCTTAAATCACGATATTCAACGTCAATTCTTAAAAATATCCGTGATTTTCCCTCTCTGTGAGAAGCAAATTCTAGGGAAAAAAAACTTAGTCATTATGTTGAATAGGTAGTTCTCCTGTAAAAGAATATTATAAAACCTGAGATTTCTAAACACCACAAACGAGATACGCAATATCAGAGTCTCACCGTCGATGTTATGTTCAAATTTCAATGGATCTGTCAAAGGCAATTGACAATCGCCAGCAATTTGCGAGCCACAAGTGAATATGGAAAAACATGCAATTCAGAAAAAAGATGACAAGTGAAGAGTACTAATTATTTTGCCGTTATTGTGATACACAATTTTTTTCCGTAAAACATGGTCGTATCAACAGGCACACTCTGAAGAGCGTGTAATAAAATTCAAGACCTTGGTTTGGTTTGGAAAGGGTGGGCAACTACACTAACTATGTGAAAATGCGAAGAGTATCATAATGAATTGAAGGCGTTCCAACCGCGATCGTTCGTTGGATCACCCATCAATGTTGCAATATCTCGAAACAACATGTAAACCGCTTGCAAATTGCCGACAAGAACTAATTGCCTGCGACAAATCAATCATATTGTATAGTTGAATGATGATTTTCAGATATCGATATAGGTCTGTTGTTGCACATGCGAGATTTAGCGGTAAAATCGCACGAAAATCACATTAAGCACATGATGAATGTTTCGGGTGATTTGTCACGGTTTCTGGCGCGGTCGAACTGGCGTGTGATATATCGCATCGATTATGTCAAAATTCTCCGCAGATTTTAAAATTGTTAGCCAAGAAAAGGACAATAATAAAAGGCAATGATACAACAGTAGATCAACACTTACTTTAATCTTTTTAACGATGATCTTGAATTTTCTACCCAAACTGAAAAACTCTGACTTAGCACAACTTCAACCATGATAGGTATAAATCTATGATTAACCCCACACATTTCTGAACATTGACCAAAATAAATTCCTTAACGATTGATTGTGTTTAATTGATTCAGCCGACAACAGAATCAACTTATTGCCTTATGCCAATGATTCTTCAGGCTTATGCACAGGGCTATCGTCCTTTTATCGTTAAAAGATTCAAAATCTGCCGAGGTTTTTTTTACATAATCGATGCAATAAATCGCATGTCAGTTTGGCCATACGTCGAAAACCTTGGCGAATCACTTAAAAATAACCCCTTGACACACAATTTTCGTAGTCCATGCCGCACGGTTTTTCAAATTGACCGTATCCGCGAGTACTTTTTCCTATTCTCTGCATTCGAGCCTCCTTTAGTTTGTTTGAGCATTGCTGTTCAGTTCAGCCAGCGGCAATTCTTGAAAGTTGGCAACACTGTCTTTCCACCATTTAAATGTATGTAAAACAATCGATTCTTGGTGAGGCACCTCACCAAATCAATATTTTGATGGACTTAAATGGACAAAAACTGGTGCCAGCTTGCAAAATTGACACAGTGTTCAAGAGAAACACACTAGTCTTTTTTCTTAACCACGCGTTAAAGTCTCCGTGACTTTATGCCATTCCCGGTATCGGCATAACGTTGGTCGTCTGGTAGGTTCACCGTCGATATGATATACGTAACAGAGATGCAACCTAAAGGCATATTGCATACTCATAATTTCTTAAAAAAATAAATCGTGCTCCTAATAAAAGCTAATAAATATAAAAGTAACGTTCAATTCATTTGAGGGTCTCACTTACAGTGCTTTTAACTGTTCCTTCCATAAACTCGCGCGCACCAGTTGGCATCCTCCACCTCAATATTATGCATCGTGAATGAGGCGCTCTAAGACAACATCAATTCTACCGTGCTAAGGAAGAACGCCGTATGAGCCGTCAGATGTTGCCAAGTTTCCTTCGATAAAAACTGAATTTATTGAGAAAATTGAGAATATTTTCCTCCCAAAATTTCAGACAATTTTGCACGCAATTTAATCTAAAACATATGATAATTTCGAGGGAAAAATATGCACGAATGTCGTCAAAAATACATGTTTTATCAAGGGAAATTTGGCAACTCTCTAATGTTCATGCAGCGTTTCTTCTTTAGCACGGCAGTATTGTAAACTTTTCTATGTTACTCACTTGCAGCTTTTTGGAACGGATAACCACTCCGTAATGGAGCAACGGACATGAATTTCCAAAGGAAGTCAGGAAGAATCTATGAAAAGGATCGCGTCCGTGAATCAATTTGTAGTGCGTCAGACCACAGAGGTCAAAAATGGCATCGTATTCGACGTCTAGACCGGACAGCTATTCTAGTGCCTATGCCCATGTTAACAGGATGACGGAAGAGAGGCTGGAAAGAAGATACTTGATTGGATTCCTCTTGAGTTTAGACGCAGACGGCGGCGCTCGGTAAAAGGGTGGAGACAGCGGGCTTTATGAGACATGAAGGAGTGCCAACTATCCGAGGGGCCTTGGAAGCATATCGCCACCTTCCGGCCGGAGTACCACAAAGCGCCATGCGACGTTTAAAAATTTCCGCCGCCGTTTTATTTTTTTAAAGAGAAATTGCTCAACGAAGCAGTCCGAAAATTTCACTGAATTTTCTTTGTGCTGCCGATAAAATTCATTGAAATTTTCGAACAGATTCAACCAACAATTTCTCTGTGAAAAAAATTAAATGGCGGCGGAAATTTTTAAACGTTGCGTCGCATGGCGTTTGTGATACTTTGGCCGGATGGTGACGATAATAGTCATAATACACAATAGTCGCCTTAACACGCTCTGTGGCGCTCTGCGACGCCTAACCTACACAGTACCTGGTCCTCCCACAACCCTTCAGGGAGTTGGCACTCCCTCATTTCATTTAAAACCCCCTGTCGCCACCCTTTCACTGGACTTCGCCTTCGTCTCCTCCCAGGAGGAACCAAATCATGCATTCCTCTTCTATTGAAGTACCTCTGTCATACGGACGGAACTGCAGTTCATATGGCACACCAGAGTTTTTGGTCCAGGCAACTGGAGCTATCGGTTGTCGAGACTGAATTTCGGCTCAGATATCCAAAGTCTTCGGTAAAGAATTCGAGTCTCAACATGGCTAACAAAAACTTAGGATACCTCAGGCGACGTTGAGTAGCATGACTTAACACTTCGGTCGCCCGGACCGAGAACTTTAACGATCCATTTGAACAGAGGGGTTTTTTCTCCCGGAAAGGACTGTGTCGATTAGACGTCACACGCGGAGAAAAAAACTTCGCGCATAGGAGCCATGGGACCTGAAGTTCAGCTCATATGGATCACTGAAGTTCAGGATCATTCATCCGAAAACTTGAGGTCCCCCTGCCAAAGTTCGGGTCACACATCTGACATACCTCGGTACTTCGGTTTACTCCAACGTAGTTTCAACTGAAGTACCGAAGTACTATATGTGTGCGACCCAAACTTCGGCATGCAGCTGGACCTCAAGTTTCTGGATGCACGATCCAAAAGACTTCAGAGAGTCACATGACCTGAACTTCGGGTGCAACGCACGAAGTTTTTCTCTCTTTGCGCAGAGCGCCAGAGAGCGCTGTGAAAGCGGCTTTTGTGTACGCATGTTAAGTAATCGCCCCTCTCGTGAAAAAGCACGGAAGGAAAAGCTGTATGCGTCAACATGAATGCAAGCGCTCTATTTGTCACCCGGGTTGCTCAACTTGTCACCAATCAAGAGACGAGGAGTTTGAACCGGAGCTTTCACACTATAGCTGATCGAGCAAGACCCGAAGACACTCCGGGGACAAGCCGGGAGTAAGTTCCTTTCAAGTCGGGTCAAAATTCGGCATGGAGATGGTCCTTGAGAACCGTGTCGGTCGAGCGCGGCGCAGGCGGGCGCGGCGTCAGCGGTGGCTCAGCTTTGAACGGAGCAATTAGTGTGACGCAACTGGAGCCGACTGGCAAGCTGAGGTGAAGAAAGTAAGTTGAATGCGAGGCGAGCTCCTTCTGCCTCGGTCCGGTCGCAAGTCCTGTCCTGCAAGCCCGTAACTCCTTTCTGCGAGACACCCCGCGAGACCCGCGAGCAGGATCGCTGGAACCAGCGCCGCGCCTTCTTCGCCGCTGCAGTCCCGATCGCTGTCTCTGGCGCTGGCTGTGTCGCGTCCCCCTGCCGCCTCCCGCCGCACAGTGGATCGAGTCAATGAGAGAGGTCGGACATGAAATTGTCAGGAGCTATAACTGTTCTCATCTTCCTCGCTTCCTCTTCCTTTCTTTTTTTCTTCTGAGTCCTCCTGTATACAACCTGGCCCTTCGACGATGACGTCATTTCAGCCCATGGCAGCATTATTTTTTGCGACCTCTGCGGGCCCCAATTATGGGACCTTTTAAATTGAAAGCAACTACTTCATGCGGCATGGCCTAGCGTCAAGATGTATTCTTCGGTTCAAGGCCCTGACTGCGATGAAGAAAGTTCTTATTGGTTTAAATACGTCCACTTGACGACGCACAGTGGATCGAGTCAATCAGAGAGGTCGGACATGGAATTGTTGACTAAAACTGCAAATTTTGATGTTTATTTCATCACATTTTAAATTTTAAGGGGTGATTATTATAGAAAATCTTACGAGGAAACCAATGGAACCACTTTCTAGAACCTCAAAATTTCGTATAAACGGAGTTATAAGCGTTTAAAGTTTTCAAATTTTGTCCGACTTCTCCTATTGACTCGATCCACTGTGCGCCGCCCGCCCTGCCTCCCGCCGAGCACCGTCGCGCCGCGCTCCGCCTGAGCAGCCACCGACCGGTTAGTGAGTAAAACCCGAGGCACCTCGGATACTTCCAACACGGCGCTCCCCCGTCAGTTTGTTTTCACTCCGAGTGGCTCGGATTTCGCCCCGCGCTCACGTGTCTTATCACCGCACTTGTCGCTCCGCTTGTTCTTGTTCCCGTCGACTTTTCGGCAGTGTCGTGTGTTTATGCTTTCGCCAAAAAACGGATACTAAGGATACTTTCCTCTCGAGGTCAATCCCTTAAACTCGGTGAGTACTTGCCGCTTACATATCCCTTCCCGATAATACAAGGTTATTCTGGCTTTCACGTAAATACCCACCCTATGAAGAGATGTTGCCCGCCAACATTGTTCCACACCCCCCCCCCCCATTCCTAACACCACGGATGGAGGATGTTGTAGCATTGTTGCGGCAGCATCACGTTTGAGGCAGAAATCTATATTTCCAGGGGATATTGTATCAATATTGCAAGTCCGCTTAAATATCCCTTCTCTGACAATACGAGGTTATTTGGCTTTCACGTAAATACCCACCCTATGAAGAGATGTTGCCCGCCAATATTGATTCACCCCCCCCCCCCACCCGACAGATGGAGGGTGTTGTAGCATTGTTGCATCAGCATCACGTATGAGGCAGAAATATTTATTTCCAGGGGATATTGTATCGACATTTCAAGTCAATTTTAGCAAAAACCGGTACTGAGGATTTTTGTTCAGCCTGGTGTATTTCCGCTACTTGTTTTTATCAATAACATTCCTTCTTTCTTTTCAACATTTACAAGCGATAGTGTCTTTGATATTGCCAGGCGATATTATATCAACATTCTGTGACAGTACCACTTCAATGTATTGATAGTAGTGTTTTCAATGGATACTGAATTAATATCTCCGATGGCTCAATATCACTTTCTGTCTCAATGTTGAGGGTTCAATATTGCCTGGCAATTTCTTTCCAATGTTGGCCTCTAGCCTTTGCAGGGTGGGTAGGGAAGCATTTAATCCCAAGAAATTTCAATGTTAACGCGGACCCAGAATAGATTTTTGTTGTATTGTGCGAGCGAGAAATTGATCGAGGTATTCTCATACCGAAAAGAAATTTCAGGACTCATACCATAATACGAATTCTTGCGTTCGTGTCTTAAAACAGGTTTCAGTGTTTGCATGCAAGACGAGTTTCTTGTATTTATGTAACTGAAAATTCACTGATTAGGTAAATGCCCGTAAGAGACTTGACTGTTCGAGAGAAGTGACTTTAAGTCTTGTAGAAGAGGCTGTAATTGTAATTCCTGTCAAGTCTGCGAAGAACTTCGATCGCAGCAGTGCATCAACGTGAGAGAGCGAAAATAAACTTTTACGAGGTTTCTTACCATTAAATTTCGAGATTCGTAACAAGCTTCGTATTTCTTGCAAGCTTGCAACTTTCTTTTACGCACCTACTTTTTGTTGGCATCGTCTGATAGGGATAGCGCGTATTTCGCAACGCCCTCTCTGCGTCGCTTCTAGTCGGTCAGTATTCTCGCGATCACAGATCTCACCACCTAAAAATCATTCGTATAGTGATATCAAAACATTGCGTTTACTATGTGGTCGCTCTTTCTACCTGGTGAAGCAAAAATTTACAAACTGGGTACCGAAAAATTGCCAATGTGCAGTGGAAATATTACCTGAGGCGTTACCTTTGTTGTGGAGAAATTTTCCTCCGTTTCTGTTAAAAATGACTGAAATTCTTTGGCAGATGGGTTGTAGGGTGAAGTTTAGTTTATTATCGTAAACTTTTTTTTTTTTTTTTTTTGAGCGCGTGTCTGCCTTAAAGCTATCAGTAAAATACCATTTAATCACGATATATTTTAAGTCTCAGAGCAAGACAGTAAATAACCCAACACAACTTTCAATTCTTCTTCCTCAGACGATCGGTGGCATAACCAGGGGAGGGTCCAGGAGTTCTGCCACCCCTCCCCCTCTCCATGACTGGAGAAACTTCCCTCCCCCTCCCCATAAAAAACCCCCGTCATTTTTTATCATTTTCATAAATTTTTTCAGGTATGGGCGCCGCCCTCCATAAAAAATTTCTGGCTACGCTACTTTAAGCTTAGTATAAGAGGGGAGGGGGGGGGGCTGAACTGGAGACAGCTTGAATTTTGAGAGAAATCGGTATTGAGTAGGTACGGCCAATCGACCATATGGCGGGAGAGGCGGGCCTGAGATATTGCGGTGTACGGCCTGCTCTCGATTATATACGGGATGGCAAAGATGGTCATTGGTCAAAGGGGCTCGACAGCAAGTCCCGCACTACGACGCCGACGGTTACCCAACGGACCACGCCGATTCCGTCCCTCACGGACGCCGATTCGACGAGGGACACATGAACATCACGCATCACGCGCCGTGCTAGGTGTGTGGCAACGGGCCTGTTGCAAGGTGCGGAGATTTGCGAATCGATAACTGATTCCAATGGTAAATCCCACGAAAAGAACCAGGGCGTTTTTAAAAAATATCGAAATCACCTTCCAATCTAAAAAAAAACTGTTATAGGAACCGATTCATTCAAAACGTCTCTTACGCAGGAACGGATCCGGTACACTCGTGACGTCACAGTACATGACAGACCTGGTCTCTTCGTCAATCGGCTGCCTATTCCTTATGGAGAAATTCATTGTAAACGATGGAGAGACTAGGTTTGTCATGTACTGTGACGTCACGAGAGTTCCGGATCCGTTCCCGCGTAAAAGTGACCGTTGTGAAAATTCGAATTTTGGGGCATGGAAAAGACTGGACATGGAGGTGGTATCTTCCATGACGTATCGGATCCCCTTCACTGCAGCCTCAACTTTGAGTGCTTTTATTGAGCACGAGAGTTCATGTCAAAGAAAACCATCGCGGTGTTTATCGTAAACTTTTACGTAAAGAAACAAGTACTTAAAGTTTGCGAATGCCCGTGGCATTCAAGAGCCCTACACCCCCCCCCCCCTTCGCGTAGGTGCCTAGTATTGCACAGCCAAACGCTCCGGGTATAAAGGCTCTTGCCAAGTAGATTTTAAGGAAGATACCAAACGAGTTAAATGAGTCGAAAGTCGATCCTCAACATTCATTGAACGCATTTATGACTAGAATCAGCCTAACCGCATTTTATGTTTCCAAATTTTTTCTCGTGTTTTATTTTATCGACTGAGAAATGAACTGTTTTTAACGCCTTTGAACTCTCTGGGACTATACCCCATGAATATACTCAAAAAATTTCAAGTTTCAGAGTCTCTTACTCCTCTTTCAAAAATAAAATATTAGAAAAATTAGGCAACACCTAACGTAGTCAGGCTAATTTCAGACAAATCTGTCCAATTATGCTAAAATGTATGACTCCAAAATTGGCGATTATTTTAATTTTACTACTAATAACGTAAAATTCTGACAATTATAAGCTTTATTAGCATATCTCATAGACGTGTCATCCCTTTTAAAGTTCAAAGGTGAAGGTTAGAGATGGAACTGGGTTTGCGATTAAGACTCAATGAGTCGGAGTGAGCTATCTCGAGATTTTTCAGAGAAGTAGCAACAACCGCCGGGACCGATTGGTCGAGTCAAGGTCATTTCTTTGAACTCTACTTCTTAAAAATTCAACTTTATGAGCTCTCATGCCACATTTTCTACCCGCTTTGGTCTTAGAGGTGATTTATGAAAGTTGGCAACACTATTTTTCCTCCATTTAAGTCCATCGTAAACAATCGATTCCAGATGAGGCGGCCTAATCTGGCGCCTCCAGGCTTAAATATGTTAGCCCATACTGTTGCCGAATTTCAAAAATTACCACTGTGTGTTGGTATATCAACTAGGAATCCCAACTAGAACTTATGGCTCATAAAATCCAGCAGAGCTTACTCAAACTACCATCGCGGCTTAAGGACCCCCTTTAAGTGGTATACTAATGAACCTTAACGTATTCGATGATTGAAATTGGGTAACGTACGAAAACTACCTCAAAAATATATAACTCATCATGTAGCCAATGAAGCAGAGGCAAGGAATTTTTGCCGGGTTATAGTGTGATTCTTCTAATGTAAAATTTGGTGAAAAAACCAAAAAATTCATTCAAATTTTCAAACAAGCATTTCAAAGGGAAGAAAAAGCTAATCGCGATTCGATCGATCGATAGCCGCCGATCGTCAATTTGACGCACCTAGCAAAGCGATGCTGGAGCTGCGAGTTCAGCAAATCAGCAAACGCAGTTTTTCCCGCCTAGCTACGCAGAGCCCACCGAAAATATCATTTCAAACGGGTCCCATTTTTAGCATTTTCAAAACTAATTTCTTTGGCATCTAGAGTTAATAAATCTGAAAAATTTCTAGAAGCTTTGCGCACTCCGTGCTTCTCAAAAGTGAATTTTAAAAAATGGGTGTCATTGGTCCATTTTATACCAACAATTTGAATTATCAGCACAAGTACTTACAAGAGATCAACATGACGCGTAAATGGGCTATTTGGATATCAATCGTTTTGCCGCGCTTTTTAAGGGTGGCCCATATTGGATCACATTTCTCAAAAAGGAACCAGCGCGGTAACAGTGTTTTCAATAGTGTGCAACCTCTTCTCCTCTTTAAAAAATACTAAATGTATGTATAGTATTAAAATTTTCACAATTATTGTCCTTTAAAATTAAACATTTTTTGGTGGGAAGTAAAAACGACTTGCAATTCTGGGAGAGTTTTTTTTAGATAATTATGAATATCAAACATTTTTACAACTCTGTAACCGCGCTGGTTCCTTTTTGCTAAATGTGATCCAATTTATAGGTGTGTCGAGCGACGTAACTGCAAAATCAATCGCTGTTCATTGCACACCAGTCGCCCCTGTTTTATATATCGGAGATTTGAAGAAATAGTGCTCGCTTACCTATCATCCCGAGGAGAGCGAATCTCAAATGTAATACATTACACAATATGGAACCACCATTTCTGGCTCATTCATAAAGGTACCTTCCTGCATAGAGAAACCAATAGCACGAATGGTTGGCGTTATGCAAAAAGGAGGATGTTGAGAGAATGTCCGATTTCGGCTTCGGAGTGACCGTGTTTTGGGAGACTGCGCGTAAGTGCTCGTAAGAATTGGCTGGCAGATACGCGCGCCGATCGTGTGGTTCCTCTTCGCTAAACGCGCTTTTGGAGTTTTACGTTTTGCAATAACGAGCCAAGACGGTTCCTGAGACGGAACGAGTTGGTTCCCACTGGATCACCGCACGCCTGCCAATGAATTTTTATACGCACCCATGCGCCGTTTCCAAAATTATGGTTGGTTCAACAGACCTATCAAGAGCTCAGGGAACACAGATGATACGGAGGGATAATACATTAGAGATTTATATAATGATACAAACCAATGTAGCATACTAAATATCTGCTATTTTAATAGCGATAGAAACAAGGCAAGTATGAGAACCAAAGGATCGAAAAAACATTTCCCGACCAACTCTGTTTCTATTTTACGAGACGGCATCCAAATGTTTGCTCTAAAATGAGCAAGAAATGGTTATCCTTGTTTTGAATATTGTTTGAATTGTACATCGACGATGAAATTACCAGACCACGTACCTCGGTTTCCGATGCTGTAGACTTCTTGTCATACGTTATTTTTCAAATGGAAAACTACTCGACATCAATTCGTGACAACTTCCGTGTTTTATCCTCTCTATGGGAAGAAAATTTCAAGTAGAAATATTGATTTGTTCTCCTTCAAAAAAATAAAATGGGATCAGGGCCGGATTCACCTACTTGCCGCCCCCGATAAAAACCAACAAGTGAACGTGCCAACGGGAGAGGGGTGCGTAGCACGCATTTACTCGTGTTGAACACATTTTTAGGGAAAGCCCTGTCAACACTAGCAAAAGTTCACGGAACTTTGCGCGAAAGTTAAGTTTCGTAAACCTATCTCTGTGTGGACAAGGCCTTCCATGTTTGGCGCAAAGCGTGAAGTATTCAGACAGTCTTGTAGGCGCTATGCGTTTCACGCTGACCGCACTGTGTTCGGCGCAATGCGTGAAGTATTCATGCATTCTTGTAGGCGCTATCCGTTTCACGCTGACCGCAATGACCGCACTGTGTTTGATGCAATGCGAGAAGTATTCGAGCAGTCTTGTAGGCGCTAATATGTGTTACATGCCGATCGCCACGCCGAGGGCTTCTCCTTTTCATCTCAAGTCTCGTTATCTTTCTCTCAAAGTCGCGCCGTTCCAGGCCAAATTGCGTGTTTGGTTTCTCTCTTAACTCGACTAATTGAAGGTGCTGTCTCTTGTATCACTAAGAGACGACAAAATTAGAAATTACTATACTCTCAGTAAAAGAGAGATTTTGTCGCCTTTTCTCGTTTGTAATTTTTTTTTGTCTAAATCCGATTTTTTTTTTATACCTACACTTAAAAAAATTGCAAATTTTTGCCGCCCCTTCGATTTGCCGCCATGGGCCGCGGCCCATGTGGCCACCCCTTAATCCGGCCCTGAATGGGATCGGAGATTTTTAATCACCGCAAACGAGATACGTGGTCTGGTAGTTTCACCGCCGATATGGAGCAGGAGTGAAATGAAAATGAAATCACTCAGTTTAAAAATTCAGACTTTTTGACGTGTCTCTGAAATCATTCAACGACACTTTCAAATTTGTGACTCGGGGATGTTCTAGCACTAGACTAAAATCATTTTAGAAGCGTTCAATGTGTTAAAAATTGTTGAAGGAAAGTCTTAGAATTATGAATATGTGTCAGTGACACATTTTTACGAACATAAGATCACGCTGATTTGCGGCATAGAGATATTGATCCTACCCCACAGCAAGAAATGAATGTCCGGGATATTCTTCACAGATTATGGCGTCACAGAACAGAATTTTGTTAGGACCGACAGTTTTTTTGCTGTTAATTTTTCCAACACGATTACGGGAGAAATCAGTTGCACAAACGGCGTTTGGCACGGAAATGAAGAACGCGTATTTGTTGTTGATCTCTCTCGCACATATCATTCGTGAGGAAGATAGTGGATCTACCCGGTGGCGCTGAAGATTCACCTTGGGTCGAGCATCCTCATTCCTCAAATTTCTCTAATATCTCTCTTTTTATTGATGTTTATCCTAAATAAGCAATTTATAAGGTACACGAAAGAAATAGAATTGCTCCTCTAACAATCCTCATTGTGGATTACAGGCTCCAACTACTTTTCTAGTCTTACCTGCAATATTTCTTTTCTCGTAACAATACTTCTTGTGCGGTAAGAATCTGTATTGTTATCGGAACCGAAATAAGTGTTACTACAAAAGCAACATATTGTACCTAACTACGACCATAGAAAATTATGTACGTACCAGAATTCACTATGATCATTGTAAGAGCAACGATTTTTTTTCTGTGACTTATTGAATATTTGTTTTTATCTGATACCCATATCGAGGGGCTTGGAGGACAAGGCACATGAGTGCAGTTTTTAAAAAAATGGAGGTATAATGATTTCAAGTAAAACTAGTCTTACTGCATATTCTGTGAAAAATTCGCTCAAAAATTCCAATTTTTTAGCATCAAAAAGTCAGTTTGAATTTTCTTTCCGCCATAAGGATCCGAGTAATTTTGAAACTTCAAATACGTATCTCTGATAATAGCAAAAACTGCACTTACGTGCCTTGTCCTTCAAACCCCTCTATTATGGTCACGCAAGGTATGAGAAATGCTTTTACGTAGTAGCCCGTGACAAAGACAATGCCAAAAATTTATAAAAACAAAACCGCGAGGAACAAGGCTAAATACGCAAATTAAAAGATCCGTAACATTTTGACTGGAAATACAGCCATCTTCAGTTGGATGAACATTAAAGTGGCCTTGAAATCGAAGAAAAAAAGATAGAAAAAAATAGCACCTGGTACGTTGCACCTTCCAAACAAGAGAAATGTCCATATTGTTCTCACGGTCAACAAAATCCAAACAACTCATCGATGGTCCATGGTTACGATGACATGGTTACGCACTTATTAAGTATCCCTGGTTATTATGGTTACTGATGCAAATATTGGTCCGACACGAATCTGATTTTTGGATCTTTGAATCTGAATTAACGATACGAGTGATCACTTTGGCATAGTTTCAAATCTCTTGATTCGTCTGTATTAATTAACTGAACATTGAAAATTAAAAATTTGTGAAATTTACATGTTGGAAGGTAAAAAAACGGTTCACAAGCGATGATTTGGTCTAGCTCAGTATCAATGTTTTGGTCCTGTACGTGTAGTATTTTTTTTTTTTTTTTTTTTTTTTTTTTTTTTAAAAATAATGATTAAATGCATATAATCCTGACTAAAAACCTCAATATTTAAAGAAGAAAAGGGGGCTTGATTGGCCTGTGGCAAATCCTTCGTTAAAATCGGACCCTTATAAATAATATTATTGGCAACAAGCTTGAGGCTTTTTAACGTATTCACTGCTATCACTGCCTTAAGTTAAAATGTATTGTGAGAAATGAAAACAATGCAGCCGACTTCTACGTGAGACAGAAGTCTCGCAATTTGGTTCTCAACGTATAGACTGCCACTTAAGCAATGTGCTGTTTAGTCTCGTTTTCGTTTCCCATGCACATGTAAGTGGAAGCCACTCTGTGAATAGCTTCGTTGCAAGATCCTTTTGAAAAATTGACCCAAGTTTGCGCACTCGATCATGACTTTCTTGGGACCTTATTTCACCTTATTTATACACCATTCTTCAAAAATAGTTTGGTACTCTATAATACCGGTCAATATAAGGTATACATGCCTCCAACATTGGAGCTGATTTTAAGAATTTAATTTGCGCTGATTTAAAAATTATGTGATTCTGACATCATCAAATAAAAAAAAATCCTCGGAGAAGAATACAAATTTAGAGCGCGTTCCTAATAAAGTTCTGTTTTACCCAAGAATTAGAAAAATGTTGTTAGACTCGTCAATCAATTCATACTTAAACTTAAAGTATCTTACACTACTTTTTTCATGCAGATCAATATATTAACTGAAATTTACGAATAAAAAATGTAAGTTTCCAACATTTAAATCTATATATTTTTTATAAACCATTCCATTAATGTAATATGCTCCAACAAATGAAGTATCAATTGTTTTTCGTATTTTTTTGTTGTTACAGATTCATGAGTACCTTCCTAACGACTCAGACCCATCATCCTATTCGAAAAGGTAGGAAATCACCAACATGCATCCCAATATCATCACCATATATCCGCTCATAAATGTTTCATCATCCATACAAGTCACAAATATTTTCCTTTTTTCTCAATTTGAAAACTAGATTGCAATCGCACACTCATCGCGGGTTTAGTTACTTGCCCATATTTGAATGATCCGGGTCAGTGACGTGGCGTGAATTGCGATAAATCGATTGTTATGCCATTTAAACCTATGGCAAAGAATCGATTATTAAGGTATTCGCTGCGAACACCTTGTTTATCGATCCTTTTCCATGGGTTTAAATGGCATAACAATCGATATATCGCAAAGCACGCCACGCCACTGATCCGGGTATCCACCACCGGAGAAGCATAATTTCCGAGGGAAAAGTATGGACGCAGTGTTAGGAATTGTCTAGCATAGTACTGCTTGATGAATTTTGACAGAAATCAATAAACAAAAACAGTTCGCCCAAGGGCTATGTTCCCATTACCCACAAATAGTATGTTAAAAAACTTGTTCCTTCCGATCACTGTGCGATACGGCCGCGGCGTGCGTACAAAATGTTTTTGGGCCGTTCGAGTGTTACGTAAGGCACTTTGGGGGGGGGGGGGGGTTAAGCTTGGCCTGTGGAGTCTAGAGAGGGGGCCAGGCCGAGGATTACACAAGTCTCGCTTTTTTAATAAAAAAGTGACCTTCCGATAATTTCCAAAAAAAAGAATTTTTACAGGGGCTTTCAGCGTTTTTTTCTGTTTTGTTTTTGAAAAATTGCGGGTAGAATAGGGTCAAACCAGGCTTACTTATTTCCAAATTGAGGTGAGAGGTTGGATTCCTAGTGGCTTGCATGAGGTGGAATGGAGGGGAGGGGGGTCGGCCAAAACGGCTCACGAATTTTTAAATGTTTTATTCTCATAGTTTTATTCTTTGGTACATATATTTTGGCTTGAGATTACTGTCCGCAATAGGTTTGTACTTTTTTGCAAGTAGAGCCAGTATTATTTGTATAGACTGTAAAGAGGTTCAAATATTCTCGGTCAAGTATCACTAGCAACATTCATATATTTGGATCGCGTTTAACAGGAAGGAACCAAGCCACATCAGCTATTGCCAAATTTAACAGGGCATTTTAATTTTTTACGTGAGAACTTTGGCACGAATTCCTTTGAAAATGTAAAGAAATTTGCTTCGTTCTATGCAGAAAATTAACTGAAATTCGTACAAAAATCCGCGCAACCGTCTACACGTAAAAAATTAAATTGCCCAATTCTTAGCAATAGCTGATGGTTCCTTTCTGTTTAACGCGGTTCATCGCGTAGTCATGCTCATGGCAGCTTCCAGCGCATCCCGTGGCGCGGCGTGAATAATCGATACTTCCTCATTTGAAGCTATGGTAAATAATCGATCATTAAGGTGTTCGTTGCGAACACGCTGTTTATCGATCCTTTTCCATGGATTTAAATGGCAGATCAATCGATATATCGCAAAGCACACCACGCCACTGAGCGCATCAAGCACTCGCGATCGATGTAAACAGGCCTGTAACGTCACAAAATGAGGAAACATCTGTTTAATTCTGTTTTACGGTGCAATCCCAGTCTGAAATTTTACACCTTGGCTTTTATTCCCGGCCGATTCTCTCCAATTGCTCGTCAATTGGAGCCCTCAAAAGTTTTATGCCCTCCTCGTTCTCTCAAATTGCTCGTCGATTGGAGCCCACAAAAGTTTCTCCATCCAGGTTCACGACTTTGTTAGCTCCGGATTAATGATTTGTAATCATGCAAGAACTTCTAGAGCTCACTCCATTCTTTTCTCTTCACTACGTTTTCCTTGCGTTTTTCACGATTCGTCATTTATCAGAAGAAGGAAAGTCACTCCATTCCAAGGTTGAAAAATTGACTCGAGCAGCGTAATTTTTATTAGAATTAGCGGGTACGTCCCCCTGATCGCCTCGCGGTCCAATCTCCCACAGCGCTTCGCGCCTCAGACGTTATGCGTAGCGCGTTAATCTTAAGACTTTATGTAACTGAAGTAGGATATGACTGTGTAATTTTGGAATAAAAGTTTGATGACCATGTAATCAGAAGAAAAATCTGTGAACTATCAATAAAATTACCTAACAGTTTCCCAGTAAAGAAGAGATTGGTCAGCGGGAATTTCGCATTGTGAAATGTACAGTTACACTTTTTCAACCTAGAAACGAAATATTGTGAGGAGATATTTGTAGACTCACGATCTACGAGAATAACTTTGCCAATATTTCCAAGAAATCGACCCTCCCGAGAAATGGGAGAGCAATTTTAGCTGAATTTTGTAAGGAAGCAAAATAAATTAAGGAAAAAACTTCAGATAAATCCTGAATTCTCAAAATAACACGAAACGTATCTTCTAATTGCCCATGGAAGAGGGAGTAATAACTGAAGATGCCGCTCCGGTAACCCCTCCGTAAACGAGTTAAGGTCTTTGTCAAGAGGATTAAGCCTCGGAGACTTGAACGCGGGGATGAGAAAGTAGCCTGGAACAAACGAAATATCCTCGGGTCTATGAAGCACTGATCATTGCTTTTAAAAAGCAGTGAGTCAGTTTCATGATATGCCACTGAAGAATATTTTCATGAGAAAAGAAAAATAAGGTGGAATGCGATGAAAGAACACATCAATTGTAAAACTGCCAAATTACGAAACTTGATTTGAGTTGAGCCAAGCTGCATAAATGAGTTGTAGGGAATGTCTTTTACCTGCCATCGAAATATTTTAGTCAAACACAATCGAGAGTTATTCAGACAAGAACTCCTTTTTCCGCGTATCTCGGCGCTAATTCGCAAAAACCGTACCTCGCAGCGGCTACTGTGTAAAATGGGCTGAATGAAAAATTAGTCACAGAATGATCAATGGTAAAGCTGCATGCGCTATTCGAGACACTCCTTGAGCATCTCATTGGAATTAGAGCCCAACATAGCAATGACACGTTTTAGGATTAATAGAGGCTTCCACTGAGATTTAAACGTGCTGTTCTACACAGCCATACTCTTTGTTCGGTCTAAATTCAAGGTACGTAAAAACCCGACCCAGGGCCCCAATTGTGAATCCATGTATCTCGGAATCAAGCGCTGGATCCTAATTCGCAGAACAAGTATCTCAGTTTTTCTCGCATAATTTCAAACGGTTAAAATTACTTTAAAAACTGCTTATACGCAGAGGGTTAGAGAGCACCTTTGCGTTGATTACCCATGATGATTACCTCTCTACTGTCAAAGATTAAGACTACGTAAATAATTCTTCTCCAGAAAAATCCGTTCTCAAGATGATTTTATGAAATATCTCACGAAAATGGCTTAAAATTCAGTCTGAGAGGGTAGTAATTTTCAAGATTTTCCGAGAAAGGGTCTCGGATTCCCCTTTCTCTGGGGGGAGGGCCCTCAAAACCTTCCTGGAAGACCCCCCCCCCCCGCCTGAATTTCTCGACCCAGTCCGCCCCTGGCAAAAGTAACTTTTTGCAACGTTACTGCAGTTGATATTTCCAGCTAAATTCCCGCAAATCCGCTTTCTTGGCATTCTAATTTTAGAATTTGACTGCATTTTGCAATTTGGAACTATAAATTTTGGCTCATCTGAAAAAACACTTATGTGCATGGGGAAACGAAAGGCAAATATGTTGTTTTTAAACCGGGTCAGAATTTATGGCTCCAAAATGCAAAATGCAGCCCAATCGTTACGTCGACGTCACTTTCAACGTGCAAGCTCCTTGCAATTAGACGAGACTCGTTGCAAGGTGGTTGGAAAGAGATAGATAAGGACGGAGTAACAATGAAACAATAGAAATCAAAACAGAATGAAATTCCGAAGGGCGTTTGAGCGAAAGAATCGGTGATTGAGGGGTCAGTCACCCCGAAATCCGGGGAGTCGAACATGGTAGATGACCGGGTACGTGTTTCCTTCTTAAAAGAAGCATTTCCGGTCAAGGCGGACAGCTTACGGTTCCGATCACGACGGCAAAGTTGCCAAGCATTCCCAAGTACCATTGTTGTTTATTCATTTCGTTGATTTATTTTGATATTTAAAAAAAATTTAAAAAGTACCAGACTAGGTCACGTTTAAAATGAAAAATAAAATGAAATCATGACTAAGGGCTACGTAGAATGCCCCTCAAGAGAGGCTGTGTAAACTAAAAACTTTTCGTAGTTTTGGAATAACTGGACTATCCTTTACAAATCTGGAACTACAATTTCTGAGCCATCGGTAAAAATACTTTACGTGCACAGGGGAACTAAGGGTATATACGTTGTTCCTAAACTGAGACAGAAGTTGTAGTTCCTAATTACAAAATGTATGTATATTCTAATTCATGATACATTAACAATATCATTTATTCTAATTCATGATATCGTCACCTTCCAGGCAAAGTATCACAAGCGCCATGCGACGTTTAAAAATTTCCGCCGCCATTTTATTTTTTTACTGAGAAATTGTTGGTTGAATCTGTTTGGAAATTTCACTAAATTTTATCGGCAGCACAAAGAAAATTCAGTGAAATTTTCGGACAGCTTCGTTGAACAATTTCTCTGTAAAAAAATAAAATGGCGGCGGTAATTTTTAAACGTCGCATGGCGCTTGTGATACTTTGCCTGGAAGGTGACGATATATTAACAATATCATTTTTGGGTTTCGTCTAAATGAAGTGCGTCACCTATTCATCGACACCATATCAGATGGAATTAAAAAGGAGGATTGATAGTTTCTAAACGTCAATTTTTCATGCTTTGAGGAACGGGGAACCTTTATCCACCATATCTATCAGCCATGTGGCCCAAAATCTGACATTTAGTCTCAGCCTCGTATAGTACTGGATGTCACCACATCGTATTCGCAGCTCAAATCAATTTAAATAAATTTTTTAAGTGAAAGCGATTGATTCGACACACCAGCAGTTAATTACACCCTGATCTGCATCTAAATGCCACCGACACTCGACGTGAGACAGACGGTGACATCAAGTTTTGGAGTGTCTGAGCACGTTTCTGGCACTTTGGTGCGCCTAAATGTACATTGCAAGGGCATTCGTGATCATGAGGCCCAATTTTTTTCATATCACTTGTCGTGCGCACACTGGACTTGACCCACAATTTCATTATCCATTGAACACTTGTTAAATGTTAACATCAAGCGTGGCATTAGTAAATTTTTGCTAGACACAGCTCAGAGACATCTTCAGGAAATGTATAATATCATTATCGACTGGGGTTCCAAAATAAGTCTCATTGTCAGTTCGATTAACTTTTGCGAAAAAAGTCAGTTCTCACATGACCTAGGTGAAGCTGCAGTCCTAGGACGCACATTTTCTTTACAAGGGAACCAAACGTTTTATCGGTTACGACGGGGTCTGCCGTCAACCCACACACGCAAGGCCGACGTCCTACACTGTGATAAATCTCTCTGCATGCACAGAGCAATCTCTCTCTATACACTCTGCTCCGATACACACATCCATCACAGAAAAAAATTGATCGTTGCTATAGCATATATAATGAAGTTAAAAAATATGCGACAGGTGTAAATGCTGATTCTACAATGATTAAAATGTTATGTTAACTACGTCCTACAAATTGAGTGTTGAGTTAGCATTATTTTAAGTGTAAAATCAGCATTTGACACTTGTCGCACATCTTTTTAACAGTATAAATGTTGAAGCAACATTTACATTTTTTCCATGTACTTCATAAGGCTAGATAAGGCTAGAGGCATAAGGCTTTAGCGTACACGCCTACCATTTATACAAAGCGTTATGTGTGCAAAATTATCAGTGGCGAGACGTGAATGATCGATCGACATTTCCCCACTTGAAGCTATAGTAAAAAATAGATTATTAAGTTATTCGTTGCAAACACCCTGTTAGCGATCCTTTTCCATAGCTTTAAATGGCAGATTAATTGATATATTGTAACGCACGCCACGCCACCGAAACTTGTATGACGTCCGGGGACTGGAACGCATCGCACATACGGGGAACGGTGTCAAGTCACGGAGACTTCAACGCGTGGTTAAGAAAAAAGACCAGGGTTGAATTTCTCCTCAACATTGCTCTGGCAAAAATAGAAGGGTGAGCTGGGGTGGCGAGCCCTCTCTTAATGAAGACGCTGGTGCGGTGGTATAGTGCCGTCTACTATAGTTTCATCGGTATAGACTCGATTGTGAGCTTAGTTAAATTAATTTGGCAAAATTTGAAGCTGCAAAGAGGGAGAAGCTTGAAACGCAGAGGTACTACCTATTTGTAGAAATAGGCAACTTCAGCGGTCAGCATAGTACTGGCAGCAAATTTCTTTGACTACTACACCAGCGAGACTGGCTAATTCTACGAATAAATAGTACCTATGCGTTTTAAGCTTCTCTCTCTTTGCAGCTTCAAATTTTGCCTCCGAGCGCATATTTCCAATAGGACGCAACTGAATTCACCATCGAGTCTATACCGATGGCACTATTATAGCACTACCATCACCAGCGCCTTCAATGTGAAAAGGGGTTGCCACCCCACCCCAGCCTCGCATTGTTTGCTTGAGCAATACTGCCGAGCAGAAATCTAACCCTGGTGTTTTTAACCACGCGTTAAAGTCTTTGTGACTTTCATTCTGGGTCTTGCTTATCGATGGATGGAAATAAATTCCAGGTCCTCGTTCTCTGAAAAAAATTTCAACGTTCAATTACGCAAGTCATGTATGTGCTGAGGCCTTCCATTGAGGTCTTAAAAATAAACGACCTCTAGGTGCACACTACTAAACTAATTCCTCGATCTTCGGTGATTTCGTGTATCCTAGCCACTTTTAAGGCCTAGATACACACGGCGATTAATCGCCGCGATTGGGTTGGTTCGGATCGCATCGCTCAACGCAATACAATCAACAGAGGCCATCAGTGCGATCACGTATACACCTAGCGATTAATCGCCGCGATCAGCGCTAATTGTTAATGTTATTATAACCTTAAAATGATCAGTATCTTATCTAGTTGATCATATTGATAACAGGATAGTCGTAAGTACTGTGCCCAAAAGACTAGTGCCTTTTTTTAATGGAATGAAGATGAAGATTTTCAACTGAATAATGTTTCCTATTTCTGAAGTTCTGGTGCCTCTCCTGAATAATAAGTGGCTAATGAACGGACACACTTCTGCTGCAATTTTAACAATTTTCGCATCAAATGTAAAAATAAACATACTATAAAACTAATTGACGAGCACCTCGAAGACAGAAGAACGTAAACAAAAACACATGTAGACCACATGTACTGGTGGATTTCGCATCCATCAAGAATAAACAGGACTCAACAAATGCATCTACTCGCCCAAAAAGTAGGATTGAATCCTACTTTGGATTCAATCGCGGCGATTGGAGAAATTCCGAGAATTTCACTCGCCCGTCGCGGCGATTGACCGAATACACCTGCGTTTAAACGCCGCGATTGCAATCGCGGCGATTAATCGCCGTGTGTATCTAGGCCTTTAACGATATCTACTACGCCGATGTTGCTTACCTTCGATGGCTGGTAATATCGATAGAGTCTATGCTAGCACCAGAGTGGCATGAAACGAGAGAAAATAATGAAAAATTCAAACTTTAGTGAAATATTTTTTGACAATTGACGAGGTTGAGAAATGTTTGGAAAATATGAAACATTCTTTTTAGAGCCAGGCAACTCGTACCGATAACACAAACAAAACAAAAAATTCCTAATTTTTTCTTCAAATCTGAGTAATATATATTGTTTTCTCGCATGGAAAACTGTAAATGGACGTATTTATGCTAAAAGGAACTATGTTGCAGGCAATCCCTATGCCCATAGTTCCTTTTAGCATAAATACGTCCAAATGATAAAAACAAATAAAACGGTATAACGTCGCGGAAAAATGTTGGCAGCGTGCTAATAGTTATTTAGCGTAGGCTAATCATCTACGATTTAAGAAACATGCATCTTTCAATATCTTCCACATATTTAAGAACTTTCACGAAATATTTGACATGAATTTTCAAGATTTTATTTAAAAAGAAAAATTGTGCTACCCTGCCTAGTATACTTTACATACATAAATGGCTATGCTAATTTTTATCAGAGCAATGACTATCCTCCAAGGGATCTTTCACTAGCAACCTGCTGACGAAAGATTTTCATGAACGATAAAGGAAAAAAATCCTTGAAGTCAATGTTGTCCATGGGAACCATCAATTATTATTCTCACATTATGATGTTCGAAGAATTCCGCCCCGATCACTTTGTCTTACATCTTGTACGTAAAAAAAAAACGAATAGATATATTCCTCATGAGTTAATATCGCACAAAGCCGATGTGAGAGTTCCGAGAGCAGCTGCCAAACGGGTAATAGCTCGTGCGGGCTATCGGAATATATTGCCTCTACGTACAACGTGGCAACGATGTGCTAAAAAAAAAATGCTTTTAAGCTCACGACACGAACAAATCCTTGTGACGCGGTGCCTCCTACGTCCTAGAATAGCCGGGCCGCGTGCCTTGTGTGCAGCTAAGCACGGCCCAACGCTAGCGGTGGCCCACAGTGGGGAAAGTTCGATCATTTGGCGGTCAAAAATCGTGTAATTTCACAGAATTATACGAACTTTAGCCTTAAAGTTTGCTGGTATTCTTCTCGGGGTTTTAGAAAAATCTCTGAGGAAAGTCAAGACTTTTGGCATGCATTTACGGTCTCTTCCTCCAATTTAACATACTCATAATCCTTAAACGCCTATTGTGTCTCCTTCCTTTTTTTCTACCTTTTGACTAGGGCCGTGACCCTGTTTATCTAGCCTCTAAATTAGTAAATAAATATGACAAATAACATATGATGGCGATGAGAGAGGGTTAATACTCCGGGGATGAAAGGCAGCTCTGTGCCCATCTCTTGGGCGGTCGTCCGGTTTGCCTTTGGCTATGAGGTCGTCCTATACCATACAAATGTGGCGCCTATTGTGTCTTCCTAAAAAAAAGCTTGCTCGAGTCAAACATTTTTCAAAAAAATGTTCATGTGTTGGCCTTGCTTCAAGCTAATGAATCATGGCTTTAATGTCGGTCCACACTTTTTATCGGCCAGACGACAAGTACTGACGGTTTAATATACAGTGCTCAATTTGTTATGGGGTCAAGCTTTCAGAGACACTTCCGGGAATTAGTTGGGAGGACAGAACCAGGGTGTAGCAGATGCAGATTAGAAGCTGATAGCTTCTTAATGTGCCGAACCCTCTGCGTGTCGGCAGGAGTGAGGTTAGAAAATGAAAATATTCAAGCGTTTAAGAGCTCCGATGGCACTTGACGGGGCTTGAAATGCCAAATCCCGAGTCCTGAAAAAGATCCGAACGGCTCGTCATTCCTCCCTGGTTTTGACGTCCGCAAAGTTCAACCCCCGCGTTCTTTTTCACTTTCAGGGGGTAACCATTTCACCGCGCCGCGCCGGTGCATCGTTGACTTTGTTCCGGCCTAAAATTTAACCTTCAGTTCCGTTGCTAGCATGTCGTGAAACCTGACCTATTTTTTGCTATCGGAGGGGTACGAAACTCACCATTGGTGGAGCATAGAATCGGCCAATTAACGATGTAAACTTTTTAGATCGGCGGTGGTCCATGAGATTGCGTGCCCAACATGGTCAGGTCGTTCAATGGAGGGCAGGGGGTTGAGCCATTCTCATCCAAACCGGAAAATAGCCTTGGCTTGGCTTGTTTGGGAGTTTTTTCAATTAAGGATTTAACAATAAAGTTTGCATCGTAAACAGCGAAATACACTTGAATAACGTCTGAGTTTTATGTCTAGACGCAGGGTTTTCAAATATTTTTTTCTGCATTCGACGGAATTCCGAGATCAGTATAGGCAGTCTCTTAAGATACTGATAGAGTTTATGTAAAGCGAGGGTATGCACAGGTGTGAAACTCCGAAAATCTATCAAACCTTCACCGATGCCTCTGCGAATAAAGTTAGGGCCCAAAAGGACAGCCAATTCTGAATTCAAATTATCCAAAACAATTTATTAATAAAATTCTTACGACCCGACGTTTGTAAAGAACGTATTTGACTTATTTTTTTTCATAAATTTACTCATTTTTGCAAAAAAAACCCGCTCATTTATGAACATTCTCGGTTATCTTGGTTTTATATTGGAATCTGAAGATTGTGACAGTGACATTTTGTGTGTTAGAGGGCTGGCTGCCCTTTTAGGCCCTAAGCCCTCCATAAAACGATCCGTCCACACTCTCGCTATAGAGGTGCTCTATAGATACTGAGGAAACCATTGACTTACCGACAAAATTCGAACCTAATATTGGCCCCAGCGAGCTGATGATTGAAATTGATAGTCAAAGCAATTGACAAAGAAGACAAAAAGTATATGGAGGGATCCTATTGGTGGAAGCGGGTAGTTACAATGGACAAAGGACGTAGTTAATAGACTAATCAACGGCAACCCGAGAGACCCGATAGTTAGTCCATCATTTACCCCTTAGTCTAAAAGAACCACCCATTTCAACCAATGAGATCGCTCTATACTCCTTCTGTCTTCTTTGTCTATCGCATTGTCTATAAATTTCAATAATCGACCCGCTGAAGGAGCACGAAACTAACCGATGGCGGAGAAAAGAATCAGCCAAGTTATAGTTTCTATATCGTTACAGCCAATCTATAGTTTCTGTATCGTTACAGCCAATCTATAGTTTCTATATCATTACAGCCAATTTACAGTTTCTGTATCGTTACAGCCAATCTATACACTGGAAAAAACACATTGGATCTAGAGTCCAGACTCTTAAAAACATTGACAAGAAAAAATACTCTTGATTCAATCGGATCTTTGCTTGAATCAAAACGAAATCCGCTTAAATTAAGAGGCTTGGTTCTTGATTTAAGCTAGATTCTGATTGAATAAAGAGTACTTTTTCTTGTCGATGTTTTTAAGAGTCTGGACTCTAGATCCAATGTGTTTTTTTTCCAGTGTAGTTTCTTTGTCGTTGCAGCTAATCTATAGTTTTTTAACGTTGGAGCGAAGAAGACGCGAACGCGCGATGACCGATCCGTGGCATTGAGTCGGTCCACCGTGCGGCGGCCGCGCTTGTATAATGTTGATAATGATCGCGACGCTTCGCAATTGATGCCCAGTTACTGCTTTTTCATCCTCAAATATGACTCTTTTCCAGATCTTTGAGGCAGTGTTGAGAAATAGACGCCCCGGCCTTCATTGTTTGGTTCATTGTTCTCATCCGCGGCTCCCAGCTCCATTAGGCCTAGCGAGTGTGGTGGTGGCGGCGCGGCAGCCGGCCGCCGCACAGTGGAACGAGTCTGTGGAAGAGATCGGACACGAAATTTTCGACAAAAATTGTGAAATGTTACGTTTACCTCGTCGGAATTTTAATTTTAATGGATGCTTTTCATAGGAAATTTTACGAGAAAACCAATGGATCCACTTTTAAAACACCAACATTTCATATTGATGAAGATATACACTTTTAAAGTTTTTAAGTATGTCCGACCTCTCCTATTGACTCGATCCACTGTGCGCCGCGGTGACGAAAATGTTGAACGGATAGGCGTCCGCGTCGCTAGAGCTCTGCCGCCGACCACGCTTCGAATTAACATTTAACTTTTAACGATCCAAAAAATCAACTCGTACTCGCTCATTTGCTCCTAGGTCGGCTCTATGAAGAGGTTGATTTTTATTACAGTGCAATTAAATTGGAAGAGCATGGACGCATTTGTAATCGCAGAAATCCATCAGGTTTTTCCAAACCGATGCCTCCGCGAGTGAAATTAAGGCTCAAAATTAAGGCAGCCAAGCAATGCTTTCAAATTACCTATTGTAGTTAATAGCCTGTAAATCCGTTTTTCTATATCAATGAAGGATCGCTTAAATGCAAGTTTATATGACGTTGATTTTACCTATTAATAAAAATTGCAAATGAAACTGATAGGTTGTTTCCTTGTTAAAAAGAAATGAAGCAAGAGCAGGATTTGCAACGTTGCAAATGAGGATACCTATAATTTTTTTTTTTTTTTTACTTTAGTCGTTGATGGATATTGATTTGTCCCAAAAAATGTCATATTAATAATTATGAATTTAACTGGATTTTAATGACTAATCACTACATTATTTTTTTACCAGATTATTATGTAGACTTTTTTTATTTACATGTGACAGTAGTCACCGCAGTTTTATTTACCAGCACATGGATATTTTACCAAACGAACTACCTATGAAAATGAACAATTCGAACACAAAAATAAATATCATGATAATTTATTGATGGCGGAAGTGTCCGTTGCGACGTTGCAGACTTTCTATCATACTTTTTTTATACGTTTTCTGGAAAACCAGTCAATGTAATTTCTTGAAAACTACCTTGATTTTTCTGAACTGTTGGCAGAATATTCTGTTTTTTCAAGCCATAGGTAACATTAGCTTGTTTCTCTTGGAAAAAGTGCTAAAAATTGGAACGAACATTCTGAAACACCGCAATGAAGATACGTGGTTTCTAACTTTATCCATCTTTATATTATTTTAGTGACTTTTTTATATTTTGATTCACATAGTGCCATCATTTGAACATTAATCCATGATATTTAAATTCCGCGAATTAATAAATAATCCAGTAAATTGAATCTCTCCAGTAAATTGAAAGTATCCCTAATGAGGCACTTCATTATTTGACATTGACAAAAGAATTTAATGACAATACGTCCATAACAATACCTGTTTCTCACCTTGATAGCTAATTAGGGAAATTCCTCCTCTGCTCGATTTTTCGTACAGTTCCTACATTTCCTTAATTTTGAGAAAATCCGCATTCAATGTATCCTCTCCATATAAATCTCTCGCAATTTACGCAACCTTGTTTTTTCTCAGTTCCATCGAAGTTTATTTTTAAAAAAGCTGAATCTGCACTAATTACTGAGACTTTAAGTGGGTGTGAAACTACAAGTCCACCTCTCCGCAGAGTGGAATGTGACATTTCGATTTTAATGCTCTCTCCCCTTGAAATTTACCACCGGAACACGATGTACGGACACGTTTATGTCTTTTGCTACAGCCAGGATTGCATGATTTATTAAAGTTAAGCTTCCAATTCCAATCGTTTGTTCTAATTCACCGAGACGGCGATCGTGCATGCCGTCTCGATTTTATGCAATTGACAGGGTCCACGACAAAACATTCTAAACCACTTTAAGTAGATTTCTTATCTTTACGAATTCAATGAATAGCTCTCGTTTTCTTGGAATTAGCACTTGTGCTCAGTAAGCGTAAAGCAAGTGCAGTCAAAGTAACACAGGTTGCATGAAATTGCACCAATACGTGCTAAAATTACTGATACTGCACCGAGGCGATGTGCATGTTGCCTATTTATCCAAGGTAGGGGCTCCTCTTAATTCAGTTTATCGCAACAAAATTGAAATAAAGCTCAATATGTTCTTGCATTGCAAATTATCTAAGTGGTCACCTATTAGTTGAAACTCATTTTACTGATCGTTCATAATCGGCATTTATGGACCAAATAATGTAAAAATATCACAATTGCATGGTAAGAAAAGCAGTTTCCCCTATCATGTACTGTACATGATAGGAGAAACTGAAGTTCTTTTGGCTGCTGAAATAGAAAATAGTACCGTTTCCCCATCATGCACAAATAGCATGCATATTTCGCGGAGACTTTAACGCGTAGTTAAGAAAAAAGACCAGTGTTAAATTGGATTATATTTTGCAATAAGGAACCAATATTTCTGGCTCATTTTAGAAACAGCATACATGCCATTGATTTCCCGATGCAGAAAGGTGCTTTTACGGAAGAGCCAGAGATAGTGGTTCCTTTTTGCAAAATGCAATCCAATTGCTGTTAATTGTAAAAATTGATCGGTGAAATTGTATGTCGACCCAGGTGTATGATTTTTCCAAAACGTCTCTTCTGTTAAAGTTATAACGGTATCAAATTTAAAACTTAGCACGTAGTTATTAGGTGGCATATTGTATAATCTAATTTACTTTAGTGACAATTAATCTGGGTGACTTTCTAAACAGTAGACATGACCATGAAAACAAAAGTTGAGCTAATGGCCGATTTTTCAAAAATAAACAATGATTGCGACTCAGGCCATGCTTTAATAAAATGAAAAAATGCACAAATACATGTGTACGTAAATATACCTAAAATCCGGTTGTCGCAATCATTGTATATATTTGAGAAATTAGCTAATAGCTCAACTTTTGTTTTCATCATTGAGAAGCCAAAAACCGAAAAATCTTGTAGACATGAAGACATGATCTAGAGCTAATGTCGAATAGAATATTAGGTAATGTCACGTCACCCTGGTTTCACATAATTAATAAATTACCGCATTCTATGTGTGTAACTTGGTGAACTAAAATCATGAGCAGATTATATGAAAATTGGCCGCTCATAAATTTTAAACATTTGGGTATTTTCGGTGAGGGAAGGGAGTATGTTTAAAATACCTCTGTTCACCTCTCAGTCTCATGCATGTCGCGAATATTCTTTCATTGCTCTTACCCAATATACGAAGACAGGAATTGAACTTATGGTACTCTGGAATCTGAACGCCGACGTTAAACCCATTGAGCTATTAACGTCTTGCGCGCCAAGTGTCGGAATAGCTAACCTTGTGTGCTCACGTGACATTTTCATAGTATTTGACCCAAAATGACCTGTAACCAACAGATTAATCTGAGACATTTTAACTGAGAGTAGCTTTATCCGTAAAATTCAAGTTTATCGTTAATCTTTCCCTATTTTGTGATTCAAAGCCCTTTTCCACGCATATTTACAATCATAAAAGGGTTTTTTTTTTTTTTTTTAAAGTTCCTTTCTGTGATGAACTGGAACAGATACGATGTTCAAATGCACGTTATAAAAACTTTGAATGCGTAAAGAAAGCTACTCCCCAATTCGTGAACACTAATTGTTTTTACAGCTTAGTTCAACTCCTCTTAAAATTGACCCTCTTTCCCCTCCCTGCTTTTAAAATTTACGGTTTTAAAATTTCCTTTCAATATTTTGCATGCTAACAAGGCCGATTTAAAATGATCACTTTCCGTTGGATTAAGTTGAAATTGAAAGCTGTAGATGAGATGGAAACTTTCATTACTCTACGACAAATAACACCATGCGACATATTTAGCCAGATGCGATCTCAAGTCTCACCGCGGGCAAACTGTCGGCACGCATCGCGACGCGCGCAGCACGCTGCAGCGGTTCGATTGTAGAATAATTATCAATTAACCTGAATCGATAAATTGCATGGCTAAGATAGGGATTTATCGTTATGTCATTCGATAACGATTCATTGACCCGCAGTCGCTGGTCAGTCGCGGCGCGGCGCTGCGAGACAGCAGTGTGGAGAAAATTCAACGATAACGACGCTTGGGGCGGTTCTATCACCTCCGGCCAATCCGCACGACATGTAACCAGTTGTGGTCGTACGTTTATCCCCTTGAAAAATAGCATCCATTCCACTACCGCGCCGTGTCAGTCACGTTTAACCTTCGCTTAAAGTCTTGATGTTTTGGGAAAAACATATGGGGAGCAGCTAAGTGCGGAAGATGCGTATTTCTATCCACGGAAAAGAAAGTGTCAGGTGTTATCCCCTTAAATTGTGGCGCTACCCATTTGTTGGATGATACACACTTCCAGTTAATTTGGTGTATCGTATATTTCAGCTCTCAAAAAAGTATTTAATGAGAAAAAAAGAAAATTTGTATAAGTATTTATTTTCTTAATAAATCAGTATAACTCCAAAAATAGAGCGTAGTTTTATAAAGCAGTTTTAATGTTGGAGACATTATAACACGTTTCATAACAGAGTTGTCATAGTTTAAAAATGTTCAATGTAGGAATAAGTAAAAATGTATTAATTTAATACAGTTTTGAAAGTGTGTAACTTCTGACTGTACAAAACTAAAATTTACTGAAATTTTTATCAATTAAGCTAACACTCTCTTCGCTTAATGTAACCCTGGAAACGGCTAAATTTCATTAAAATAAAATGTTAATAAAGTAGGAAACACAGATAGCTCGAATAAAACTAAAAAATAATTCAATTAACGGATTACACTAAAAATAAAATTCAAGTATGGGAGTATTTTCATGCGTTCTATCAATTTTTTGCCACGTACAAAATAAAAAACTGAAAAGAAAAATGAGTTTTTGGAGGAATCAGATTTTTTTGCCCCCCCCCCCTCTCCGTCCCCTGAAGTAAAAACATATCATACAAGAAAAGTGCCTACCATGCCCCACAGAGTAAGCTATTCAGTATCAGTATTTCGATGAGGAACTCACTATCTTCATTACAATACGCAACCAACATTTTAGTGTAGAGGTGCCGGCAAAGTCGGCCCCAGGAGTCCGGGTAGCAGGAGATGGCAACACGCAACTTTCGTGTTTAACCCATTGAATGTTACAAACGCTTTAAGTATATGTATAGTGATGGAACCGGGGCTAAGAATCCATTATGAGGAAGAGAAAAGAGTTGACGAATGATAATTATTAATGATCCGATATGGTGACCGCCGCGAGTGGTAAGCCCCCCCCCCCCGTGCGCCCCCCGTGCGCCCCCCTTTCCCCCGTACCCTGACTGCGTGCAAAAGGTAGCATTGCGTTTGACCCATGCAAGACCTGGATTGACCACATCACTGCTGCCTCATTGCAATCGACCCACAACAACGGCGAACACGCACTGTTGCCGGGTTAATCTTGAATATCCATTTTTAATATCATACAAGTCGACTTATTCTGCCGTGCTAAGGAAGAACGCCGTATGAACATTCGGAAGTTGCCAAATTTACTTCGATAAAATGCTCATTTTTAAGGAAAGTTATGCATATTTTCCCTTGAAATTGTGAGGATTTTTCGATAGAATTGCGAGCAAAATTATCCGAAAAATTGGAGGGAAAATATTCATAGGTTTACCAGAAAATTCACGTTTTATGAAAGGAAATTTGGCAACGTCTGAAGATTCATACGGCGTTCCTTCTTAGCACGGCAGTATTATCATCAAATCATACTCGATAATATAAAATCATGAGAGTAACGCGTAACGCATAACGCCTGAGGCGCGAAGCGGTCGGTCAAGGGGCGTGGCCCCTTAGGAATAAAATACAAACAGAAAATTGGTAAGAAAGGCTGAAAAATGTTAAAGAGATGCTTCGAGATTCTGACAGCTCCATTTTTAACCGGATGAAATCAGAAATGAAATTACCGTAAATCTGAAATGCATTTATACAGGTGATGCTCCAAATCGAAATGCGACTACGTATTCTTGCGGCCAGTTTAAGGCTTCTTTGCTGAGGAATCTTTTTTGGATCCGTTTTAAGGCAAGAGACTCCCTTAAATTTTGTACATCGTCATTTAAGTCTCATTTTTATTTATACATTTTTTTAATTTTTTTATTTTTTCGTATCTCTTCCAGCGACCGTTATTGACTTTATGTTAACTAAAAATGAAATTTAAGTATGGGAGTATTTTCATGCGTTTTATTAATTTTTATTCGCGTATAAAATAAAAAAACTGAAAAGAAAAATGAGTTTTCGGAGGAATCAGACTTGTCAGCCCCCCCCCCCCCCCGAAGGAAAAAGATATAATTCAAGAAAAGTGCCTACTTTGCCCTACAGAGTAAGCTATTCCGTATTAGCATTTCGATGAGGAACTCACTATCTTCACAGTCCAGAGGTGTATCGTGATGACACATGAAATATTGGATATTTCAGATCTAATCGGCAATTTTGTGTGGTAAATCAGTCATAAATAAACAACAGTAATGTGCACACCCTGCAGGGATATGAGGATCAGTCAAAAAGAAAGTTTTCCCTTTAATATCTTCCGGTATCAAAATAAATAAAGCAAATCTATTAAATAAAATGTGTCAGCCATTCTTTCAGCTTCAAAACGAGAGTCACATAGTTTGTAAGCCCGTAAGAAGATTCGCGAGGTAAAGTAGGTATTTGATTACGACAATTTTACTAACCGTTGTGTGCCAGAGGCGTAGCGCATTTTTTCCGTGTGAGCAAACTAAACTGACATAACTTCAGTTATGTCAACTTGAATGTGTTATGCCCAGTTGCTTCTGAGGGAACTACATACCTACTTCGCAGACAACGTAAGGATGAGACAAAAAATCAGGATCAATGTTGGCAATCGTTTTACCGGACTACTCTTCAGTTTGTCGTCACAAGTGGGTTTGATGAAACAGAGCAATTTTTTTTACCTCATTTTTTTCTTTTTTACCTTTTCTTTTAGTAGGTCAGAATTACACAAACGAATCTATATACTGTAATATGCAGTTTCAGGTCATATGTTGGTTCTATTCTTACCATCGGATATAGAGCCTGATGCAATAAGAGATCCATCCGCATTTGGCATTTTAGGATGCTGACAATGTGATTTCGAAAAATTTGACATTATATCCATTTTGAAATGGCAAACCGATGGCGAAACTTCAGAAATGCGTATCTCGGTTTGCAGCGCTGCAGACCTCCTGCCATACTTCATTCTCTACATGGAAAACTACTGAACGTCATTTTTTAAAATTTCAGTGATATTTCTTCTCCTCATGAAAAATATTGTGTCAAAACTTCAATCCATGATGTTGGTTCAGTCTCATTTTAAAAAATAAAATGGTAGCGGGGATTTCGAAACACCACAACCGTGATACGCATTTTTGCAGTTTCACCGTCGAAATGCCTTCTGTCAATATGCAATGTTCAGTTTATAACCTAAAAGTTGCTCACGATGCACCCGGCATGCTGCGTTTGTACTTCGGTTCGTATCTGTCATAATTGCAGGCGCCATCTTGGCTCGAAGACACGGTTCGGTTTTACTTAAGTGGTCCTTTTCCGAGTCGATCATTGGATCCCAAATGTTAAAAACAAGCAGCCTCGAGGTAAGGCTATAGCAGAAGTAGTGACTCGTCAATTAGTGTTCCCAATTGGCCTATCAACTAAGGACTAACTACGATTCACTACGTTGCTCACCACCGGACATTAGGCCGCGACCTTAGCCACGACTTTGGAGGAAAATTCCGATCCTTTAGGTGCCTAGAAGGTATTGTTAACTGACAAATTCGAATTTAATGTTTTCCTCTCACTAATGTCAACTCCAACATGGCAGGACAAAGATGACGGCTGTAAGCCGTAAAAAGTCTGTTTACCAACGGATTTTCATGAAGTACGGCATCCACATGTACTTTTGCCTAATATTTGTACGCCTTTTATTTTATTTTTTTTTTTTTTTGTTGAAGCTGTCAATGTCATAGTTTTTTTTAATATTCAGCTTCTGGCACAAAGAAGCTGTAAGCAAGTTGGTAGGGACCAAATTGACTATCTTATAGAAACGATGATAGGACAATAGAGAATTTTAGATAAATTACAGCGTCCTTAATTTGTACCTCGATTATTAAAGGCAATGAAAAACAAATTGTACCGATTCAGTAATTTTTTTTTTTTCAATCCACACGATAATCTTGTCGTTGTTATCCGTGATTCTTACAAGCTTGAAAGCGTTCATATTTTTTTGAAATTTTGAAATTAAATGTGTGCAAAGAATTTACGTTAATCTTAGTAAAACTCTCGTTTGCGACAATGTCGAACTTTAGTTTTTCTTTAGAAAACCATAGTCGACATAGTTTCATGAAAATTGCCTTGATAATTTTTCTCTATTGACCGAATATTCAGCATATGGACTATATGCTTTTTATTATATATTTTGTGTATTTTTATTATTAGTATCAAGCGAGCTTCACAATGAAAATATCAGGTTTGTTTCTAAATTTAAATAAAAGTGAAATACAAACGACCGAGTAGTTTGTAACTTATCTAAATACAAAAACTATATGCTTCTTGATGATAATAAAATGTATGTATGTATAAAGCCGCTTTTATAGCGCTCTTTGGCGCTCTGCGATCCCCAGCCGCCAGAGTCCCCTATCCTCCCAAAGCCCTTCAGGGAGTTGACAAACCCACATTTCTTCTAAAACCCCCTGTCGCCACCCGTTTACTGGGCATACCCTTCGTCTCCTCCCAGGAGGAACTCAATCAAGCAATTTCTTTGGCAGCCTTTCGTCCGTCATTCTATTAAAATAAAGCGTATATGCTAATAAAATAAGAGCGTAAATTTTGAAACACCGCATTGGAGATACGTGGCTATGCACTTTGGTCATCCATATGCATGTAGTTTGTCAAGGGCACGGCACATTTTTCGTCTCGTGCATCACTGCAGCATCCGCTTTTTGTCAACTTCATAATGTCGCCTCAAGACCTCGAAGACCCTGCCCCGGAAACTACCAGTTGCTCATCAAAAAGGCACACTCCCACTTAATTCGCCCGGCACATTCTCCAGTCGAGTTCAACAATTCTAACCTCCCGATTTGAATTTGAAGGTTACTGATACCATTTGGCGACGATGTAACAGTTCAGTGGGAGAAAGTATTTACGCAACGCATTCTCAGCGTCAACTGTCAGGCGGAGTGGCGCGGCGCTGCGCTGTCATTATACTTCGTCTTCTTCTTCAAGACGTCTTGGCCGCCCGCGTCCAACGTCGCATTACTTGCGTATTCTGGATGTGCAAGATGTTACTAATCGTGAGCACTGCCGCGCTAAGAAAAAACGCCGTAAGAGCATTCAGGCGTTGCCATATCTCCTTGAATAAAAAACGAATTTACTTCGAAAATTCTGATTATTTTCCTCCAATTTTACAGAAGAATTGTGTTCACAATTAAATCTAAAATATCTGAAAATTTCAAGGAAAAATATGCTAAAAATCTCTTGAAAATACGTGTTTTATCCAGGGAAATTTGGCAACTCTCGAAGGTTCATACGGCGTTCTTCCTTAGCACGGCGGAGTAGTGAAGCGCATTTTCGTCCTGGATCGGGTTCGTTGAGATGACTCGATCACTCGCTTTTGTTTTTATTTTAAACTGATCCCGAGGTTTTGGTGACTCATCAGTCCGTCGACTGATACCATTAACTCTTCTGGAAATCTATCAGACGGAACAACGACGACGCAGACGCCAAAAAAAACGTGGATTTCTCGAGAGTTCGTTTTTTAATCCCCGTTTTATTAGTGTTTTTAGAGGGAGCGTTTTTCATCACTTATGGACGTATTGTTGCTAAACGGAACTGAGTATAGACGAGTGGGAATGATCGGGAGTGCTCTAAAAAACTGCATAAGAAAGAATGTAAATGTGGGCGTGATTCCCCTTGGGTAAATGGAAAAGCGGAATTTTACATTCTAGAAGGAACTGAGCGCCAACTGTATGCGGCACTCAAGCTGTCGTGCCAGGGCCGGATTAAGGGGGTAGCCACATGGGCCGCGGCCCATGGCGGCAAATCTAGGGGGCGGCAAATTTTGCAAGTTTTTTAAATGTAGGTATAAAAAAAATCGGATTTAGAAAAAAAAATAATACAAACGAGAAAAGGCTACAAAATCTCTCATTTCCTGAGAGAATAGTAATTTCTAATTTTGTCGTCTTTCAGTCATACAAGAGACAGCACCTTTAATTAGTCGAGTTAAGAGAGAAACCAAACACACAATTTGGCCTGGAACGGCGCGACTAAGAGAGAAATGATGACGAGGACTTAAGATGAAAAGGAGAAGCCCTCGAAGCGGCGATCGGCATGTAACACATATTAGCGCCTACAAGGATGCACGAATACTTCACGCATTGCATCAAATACAGTGCGGTTATTGCGGTCAGCGTGAAACGGATAGCGCCTACAAGAATGCATGAATACTTCACGCATTGCGCCACACACAGTGTGGTCAGCGTGAAACGCAAGTGCCTACAAGATTGCGTGAATACTTCACGCATTGCGCCAAACACGGTGCAGTCGGCGGGCGGCGGAAGTTAAAATCATTGAACCGAATTTTGTGTTTGTTCTTTCATAATTTTTTCGTTCATCCTTGAATGTTCATACGGCGTTCTTCCTTACCACGGCAGTATAGTTCTCATTCATTCTTACAGCCCTCAACTCATGAGCACACCCCTTCTTTCCCACCAGTCTCTGGTTCCGTTTAGCAAAAAAACGTCTAAATTTGACGTTGATTTCATTTGTGGTGGCTGTGAAACAGCCGAAAACTTTATATCACCAGCGTCATTTACCATCCGAAAGCGCTCCTCTGACTGCGCAAAGAGAGAATCTTTCGCGTATGCGGGATCTCAAGTAAAAATACGTAGTTGCTCGCAACTAGCGAGTGAGTGAGAAGCGTATAAAGTCACTCCTCGCCTGAGGACATGCAAGTTCGCTCACAATCGGGCCGTAGAGCGATCTGCAGAAAGTGAATAGCTACAATACTTCCCATTGTGCAAAGGCTTTTCAATCCTTTATATCCTTTAATTAATCAGCCGCAGACCTTGCGACTCGCGCACTGACCACTGTCCCGCCTGGACATTGACCGAGGAGAACCCTGAGGCTGCCTTGCGAAATTCGGTGTCCGAGTGTCTCCTGTAGTGGTTGTGTCTCTGTCCGGAGTCCGGGCCCTAGAGACGTTTCCGCCTAGCTTACATGAGGATTAATGGGGATTCATGAATCCTTCCATTAACGCTGGAGCCTGTTCATCTTTCATAACTATCACGAAGAAAAAAATGGATTGCTGATTTAACAATTAAATTTCTAAAAAAAAGTGACAGCAATGTTTCAAACGTACATATTACAACTACAAAGCTAATCAAGCACGGACGTGGTTAAATTAACATTTTTCTTTTCATAAAATCTACATTGAATTATTGCTGTCACTTTTTAGTAGTTTAATTGTTAAATCAGCAATTTAATTTTTTTCCGTGATAGGATATAACTTCCATAAAGAAAAACTTGCCACTCTGACCTGTGGGCTGATCATTGAAATTGATGGACAAAGCCATAGACAAAAAAGACATAGGAGTATGGAACAATCCTATTGGTTGGAATAGACCTGGTGGTTCCTATAGACTAAGGGAGAAGAAGTTGGACTAGCTAAGGCTATAGGGTCTCTCGTGGACTGCCGAAAGTTAGTCTATTACCAACCTCCTTTGTCTATTGTGACCACCCGCTTCCACCAATAGGATCCTCCTATATCCCTTTTTGTCTTCTACTTGTCTAGCTTTCTGTTCTAGCTTTGTCTATCGATTTCAATAATCGGCCCGCTGTAGGGGGTCTTCCTTTCGACTTTCTTCGACATATGACCTTGCCAGGAACTTCATAGACATGTCCAGGATTTCTGATTGCTAGCCGTTTCTGAAGTGAAGGCTTTAAAAAAAAAGGTCGTCTCCTCTGAATCTGCCACAGCGGTTCCGTAATTGTCGGCCTCCAAACATGTCACCGCTTTGAGCCGCGGCGTGTGTGTCCTCCCCCCCCCCCCCCCTCAATTCAGGCGTGTCTATCTAAGTTACCGTCCCACGGGAATGTCACGTCGCAGGGCTACACTATAGAGATGCTACTCGGAAGCGGTGAATTCACTTCAATTCGCATTCAAATCAGGTTTTTGCGTTTATTAGCTATTTTCTATGCTAATCTGAAAATGCGATATACTTATTGATCGGGGTCGTATCCAATCCGTATCGAGGTGAATACTGCAGTACTAAGGAAGAACGCCGTATGAACATTCGAGCGTTGCCAAATTTCCTGCGATAAAACATGTATTTTTGAGAAAATTTATGCACATTTTCTCTGTGAAATTTTCAGAATTTTAGACGTATATTGCGAACAAAAATGTCAGAAAATGTTGGAAAAACAATATTCACATTTTCCCAGTAAATTCAGGTTTTATTCGAAGGAAATATGGCAACGCCTGAAGGTTCATACGGCGTTCTTCCTTAGCACGGCAGAATAGTCAGGCGTGTTGCGACACCTAAGTTTTCACACGAGTGTTTTCAACGCGCCTCGCCGCGGCATCCCTCGATGAAGATCGCGGAATACGCATTCAATCTGCATTGCAAGGCTTGTATAAACGTGGCTATTCGCGCTGACAGCCACGGGTAGCAAAGGCGGATTGTCGAGTTCAACTGTATGGGACCGTTTGGAAACGGAGTCACCCGATGCCAAACGGCTGGTGTTGTTCGACTCCGTTTGAATCACTCGATGACTTGCGTGTTTGTATTTGCACACCCAACATTGCTACCCACCGCACACCGCTCTCCAGAGGTCAATAGGACCGTTGAGTAGTGTTTAGTAAACAGAGGAGCCTAGCTGTGTTGGGTAAGTTTACTTCAACATCGCGGTTCTAATTTGACTTTGCTATGGTCTCGGCGGTGGACGCATCAGGTACGAGGAACGATGCGACGTGACGCGATGGGATATGACACCGCACAGTGGAACAAAATAATAGAAGTCGGGGATGAATTTTTCGGCTAAAATTTCAAATTTTGATGTGTATATCGCAGGCAAATAGTGAAATAAGGCATTTTGTCACATGCCTAGGCAGATAGCTAAATTTTGATTGTCTACAAAATGTTGTGAATTTATGGCGGAGAGCTCACGAGTTTTCAATATTCGAGGAAAAATGCCTCATCAAACCTACAAACTCTTTCTGTCTCTTCCTCTTAAATTGTTTCTCATATCTTTAAATGTTGAAACTTTAAAAATGCTGTATTCTCTGGCATGCTGAAAATTTCAAGATAACTGTCTACTCAGGAGCTAAAAATCGTTAAAATACAGTTTTGTGATGCAAATTTTTACTGAGAATTTTTTCTTGCGGGGTCAATTGGCTATTTTGTCTAAAATTAGGAAAATAATCAGAATTTCAGTCTTAGCTAGAATATCTAGCTATTTGCCCAGGCATTTGACAAAATGCCTGATTTTACAATTTGCCTGCGACATGTATAAAGTCACAAATTCAAGATCAAGGGGAGTCTCTGAAAGGAAATTTCACGAAAAAGCCAATAGAGCGACTCTTGAACTTTTTTGTTCTGTATTTTCGAAAGTATAAGCTTTCAAAGTTTCTAGATTTTTTCCGACCTCTCCTATTGACTTAGTCCAGTGTGCGCCGCTCCTACTCGACCATCGACTTTTCGACTCGAGGAATTAATAGACGATGGCTACGATATTCGACAAATCGTAAAGCGATCATTGCGATATTCGATATAATTGATTTGCGATGATTCTAACCAAAACACTAAAACATGACCGTATATCCAAAAACGATTATTGTGATTATTCTTTACAGTTTTTTCATTAACAAGTCATAAATCAATTAGCAATTCATGAACGAGACATGCCGAAACGGCATAGATCAATAAACACTTGCTACACTTCGAACCCACTAATCGCGGTCTCATAGAGGAAGTTAAAAGTTTCAAACAAAATAAAATCTGCCACATTATGTGTGCCCTTGCCGCACGAGAATATGATGAAAACTATGCATAGTTCTCATGCATGTTGAAAATTGTGACATGCATACCTTCTATAAATATTTTTCATCAAACCCAAAACGAAACAAGAAAAATTAGCAAATTGCATGTCCAAAATTAATCGAAATTTATTTTCTATTTTTTCAGATGAGGTGGTTGCAGTTTCTACTTATACTTGTCTGGACGACTTACATAGCGCCTCAAAACCGTAAGTATAATTTCGACTACAAAGGATTGGGCAGTATTCATTTGTCTAATATACATTGAAATGGGCGTCAGGAGGGGAAAAAGATAATATAACTAAATTTCAGCTGAAGGAGGTTAATTTTGTATTCGTTGGCGCAAAGTGTACCTGTCCAAAAATTCCAAAAATTCCAAAAATTCCAAAAATTCCAAAAATTCCAAAAATTGACCCTTTGGCAGCGATTCAAAGTTGAAAGGCAAAAAAACGAGAAATGTGTCTGTTGCCCAAAAGAGATTCCCTGACGAATAAATATATTTACTTTCCGCGGGTTAAAGTACATGAAAATCACGACAAGCACACGTAAAAAAAAACCAAATCCACCCCTTGGAGTGCAATTTTCATGTTTTTAACACTTTTTTTCGAATTCGGCATCCATGGGTAATTTTTCTTCATCGCCGGCGAGTAGGTCTACTCAGATGGAGATGTATGAAAACTCAATCTAAATAAACAAACTACCTTACAAAATGCTCCTTACATGATTTCAATAGTTTTAAGGCTTTGTTCCCTCCTATACCTTATGTCTTTCACTGGGAAAAAAATTGGCTTGGATCTAGAGTCCAGACTCTTAAAAACATTGACAAGAAAAAATACTCTCAATTCAATCGGATTTTTGCTTCGATCGAGAACCAAGCCTCTTAATTTAAGCGGATTTCCCTTTGATTCAAGCAAAAATCCAATTGAATCAAGAGTACTTTTTCTTGTCATTGTTTTCAAGAGTCTGGACTCTAGATCCAAACGTCTTTTTTTTCCAGTGTTGTTTTAAGAGATAACGCGCATCTTGAAGAGCACGAGAGAAGAAAAACAGTCTACATTCCTTATTTTTGCTTGTGGAAAAGTAATAACTCTTCACAATACCAACAAAAAGATGCTTTTGGACAGGTGGTCTGCAAGCATTTTTGAAAATAATTCCAAATATTGAGGAATCATGTGGGAAAACCGAGATACGTGTTCCGCAAATGAGGTTCCAAAAATGTATCCGAAGTGACAACATTCAGTATTCGCCAACTTAATCGATCAAGACCGCATAAAGAATCCGGAAGAACAGCGAGCTAATATTCACCTAATGGGTTACCTTAATTCAACTTAATTACCTTACACCTCTCAATGCCAAATCCCTAATAATAAATCGCGGTGTTGGGCTCTAATTCCGTTGAATTGATCGAGGAACATTCACACAGCACATGTAATGTTACGCCGGCGGTGGAGCTATGTGTACAGCATGGATGAATCCGACACTATGATTGATCACCTTATATGAATGTATGTATGAACGCTGGTTTTCGAAGCAGTCTAAAGAATTACACGAGAGCCAACGCAAGACACGCGTTTTGCGAATTGACACCAAAATATGTGGTAGATTTGTTCTCGTTAGAGAGGCGAAAAGCTACATGAACTTTCATTTAGGCTGATTTTCGTTCCAATTCCGTGAACTAAAAAATTAAAGTAGAATAATAACTAAAATTTGAATAATCAAGAACTGCTAAAACCGCGTAAGAGTCGCTCACTGCTGCGTGAAACATCGTTAGGAAACTCTTTTTAACAGTAAAATTATTTTTTAAAAAAAAGGTCGTTAAAATCGATTTAACGATGCAGCAGAGCTAAATGGATTTTTGAACGATTTCACCTAAAAATGACAACGTCGCAATCCGATTTTCTTAGCAAAGAGGCGAACAGTTCTAAGGCGTCTCAGAAGATATACTTTATCACATCAAGTGACCAAAATTCAAAAATGCCGTGAGGAATTTTTGGCCATTTTTCCACACAACTCTCTACTCAAACTACGCAAGTAGCGTATTTGCTCAGTTGGAATTGAAGCTAATTTTGGGCATTAAATTGAAAACATATTTTTCACTTGAATCTATTTCGTGGCAAGGTTGGTATAATGAATGTAACGGATGACAGACGTCAAGGGTTGGTAACGTACATCGCCCTCTTTCCCGCTCCTCAGGCTACCAGTTTATGCTGAGGGATGGCATTAAGTCGCGGAGACTTTAACGCGTGGTTAAGAAAAAAGACCAGTGTTTTTTCCGATTAACAGCATTTAGCAATAGGCAGTGGCGATTTTGCAAATTGGCAACACTGTATATCCGCCATTTAAATCCATTAAAAATATCGATTTTAGATGAGGCAAGCTGCCTCGCCAAAATCGATTGTTTTACATGCATTCAGATGAGGGTAAAAGAGTATATTGCCACCTTTCAAGCATCGCTGGTGGCTTCGGTGGAAAGACTAAAATATTTCTTACCGATTTTTTTCTAATAATAAGATGTATCCGCGCTTGAACGAGTGTTAGCGAGTTCTTATGTGTGCAGTCTTAGCAGATATAGTGAGTATCTATTAACTTGCTTAAATCTTTCTCTCAACTTACAGATTCAGTTAGGAAGCGGGCAACGGCAGATAGCGAGAAGAAAGTAGTATGTTACTACACCAACTGGAGCGTTTACCGGCCCGGTACCGCTAAGTTCACTCCACAAAATATTAATCCATACCTGTGCACTCATCTTATATACGCCTTCGGTGGTTTAGACAGGGAGAATGGACTCAGACCCTACGATAAATACCAAGACATAGAGCAAGGTTAGTTTTCTGAGCTTGCGCTTTATTATTTTTACATGCAATGCAAATGGATAGCCTTAAACATATCGGGCTAACTTCCTAGGAAGGCGAAAAAAATTGAAATAGCTGAGAAAAATACACAGATTTTAGCACAAAATAGTTAATATTCCTAAAAGATGTAGAATTTATTTTTTTTCTTCGAATCAAATCGACCTTTAACCTAGTAGTTGCATGACAGTTTAGTTTTTCGAGAGGTAATAACTTTAGATTCTCGAACTAAATAGTCTCAGAGGTAGATGATATTTAGTAACGAAATCGTGACACAAGTTTTGGCCACTTAAATCTGCACTGACACGGGTTATCTGCCGCGTATCGACACACGCCCCAACGTGGCAGACAACCGTATTCCATGTCAGTGCATGTAAGGCTGTCGATTCAACTGGTCATAACTCGTGTCAATAATTTGTCGCTAAATATCGTCCGGCTCTTGGACGGAAAAGTTTGTAGTCTGTTTAATTGAAATCGAGGCATTACAACATACATTTTCAGGTTGAAATTTTACGATAAACACGTGTTTTGCGTGTTGAAAGAGCCCAAGTCAACCTCTAGATATAATTCAATTAAAATTGAATTGTGTCATGCGAAAACCGCCAATGTCCATTTTTCAGCTTTCAATTTTTTTTATTGATAATACTTTTCGAGAGTTGATACAATCATGGAAGTGGTGCAATAATACTTGTTTTGGGATGAGGATAACCCTAAACAAAGTATTAACACCACTTTCATGGTTGCGTTTAACTCTGAAAAATATTATCAACCCAAAAAAACTCAAGACTGGAAAATTGGACATTACGACGGTGAAACTACTAAACCACGTATCTCGGTTTGCGACGTCGCAGACTTCCTGTCATACTTTATTTTTTAAATGAAAAACTACTCAACGTCCAGTCTTGAAAATTTCTGTGATTTTTCCTCTTCGTGCGGAGAAAATTCTGTGAAAATTTCAAGGAATGATATTGATTTGGTCTACTTCAAAAAAATAAAATGCGAGCGTAGATTTTTAAACACCGCAAACGAGATACGTGGTTTGGTAGTTTCACCGTCGATTAGCGGTTTTCATACGACACGATTCAATTATAGTATTTCGTACTGATCATGTTAAGCAATCAATGTAAATAAAATCAAACATGGGTACACAGCAATAATTTTATTTTTAGATCAATTAACTAAAATGGTGCATTAATGGTATTTTGTCTTTTTCAAAAATCAAAAAACGAAAAACAGGTGGATATGCTAAATTCACCGGTCTCAAAACATTCAACAAGAAATTGAAAACACTTCTGGCCATCGGTGGTTGGAATGAGGGAAGTGCAAGGTTTTCACCTCTCGTTGCTGATGAGGAAAGGAGGAGGGAATTCGTCAAGAACGTCGTTAAATTTTTGCGAGTGAATCATTTTGATGGACTCGATCTGGACTGGGAGTATCCGTCATTCCGCGATGGAGGAAAGCCCAAAGACAGGGAAAACTATGCGTCCCTTGTTCAAGTAAGCATTTCACATTCTCGTACGTTTTTTTCACTGATATTCATGTATCGAGACTGCAATGAAATAATGAGCCATTGGCGAATCCAGAAAATTGTCAATAACATTGTCTTTTCTCAATTTAAACCTATGGAAATGTATCGATTCTTGGAGAGGCCTTGTGCTACGACAAGAATCGATTATTTAGCATAGGTTTAAATGGAGGAAAATTCGGCGTTGCCAAATTGCTGGATCCGCCTCTGTGATGAGCTTAAAGAGTCGTGGAACCTCTGCAAAAGTAACGGCAACGTTGCCGTGCTAAGGAAGAACGCCGTATGGACCTTCAGATTTTACCACATTTTTTCTATAATTAACACATCAAAACAAAATTTACAACATTTACTGGAGAAATTTTACTTATTTTCTCCTTTAAAAGTTTCAGACTGTTTAATGCACAATTGAATCTAAAATATCTAAAAATCTCCAAGGAAAAATCCATTAATTTCATCACAAAAATTATTTTATCCGGGAAACTTGGCAACTCTCGAATTTTCATACGGCTTTCTTTTTTACCATCATCTTCTCAATTATATATCATTATTAATAAATTGCTAAAAGGCTGTGCCCCCTGACCCCACGCGGCCTTAATCCGCCCTCTAAGTCCCCGTTTTGCCGGCTGCATGAATTAAGTGACACAGGCAAGAACTGCAGTAATAAATTGCAATGAGGCAATATTATGAAAAGTAAAAAAAAAAGCAATTGAAATTAAGTTTGGAAAATAATTTGGCGAAGGAGAGAAATCTAGTGAGCAGGCACAACCCATGACTGGAGCTTTTTACCCGGAACAACCCGAGGCAAGTGGGCCCTACTATCTTACGCAGAGCGCTCAGGCAGAAAGAACCCGCTGACTCAAATTGCTCCATGCAGCAATGAGAAGTGGAATTAAATGTAATAAGACATCGAAGAGAGATCGTAAGTCACAATTTATTGATATCGTAATCGTTGCCGTAGAAAAATGGAAACTTCAGTATCATGGGCTTGTGTTGACGATGAAAAACAAAAGGAATATGCGACTTATGAAGACAAATTTCATTTTGTCCAAATTGTTTTGTATTTATATTTCCTGCCATTTTCCTTACGCTTGACGTCTCTCAACAGACATTTTTTTCTTTTCTCATAAGGTCTTAATTTCTTAGAGAGAAAAAATTATGTTTATCAGCATCAAAAATTAATTCTCATTGAAATCTAACGTGTGTGTTTTTTATATTTTGCAGGAACTCCGGGAGGAATTCGATAATGAATCGGCGAAAACCGGTCGACCACGTCTTTTACTCACAATGGCCGTTCCTGCGGGTATTGAATACATCAACAAAGGCTACGATGTAGAAAAATTAAATAGGTACTAACACATTCAACTAGGATGAGACTCTTAACGTCTTTTGATTTTGATGAAGTTTTGAGGAAATTTAGTCCTCAGAAACCTAACAGGCGTCGCACAATCGCTCCCAGCACTGGGTCCCATGATGAGAAAGAGCCGCCCTGCTTTTTTTAACTAAATTTTTTTATTGTTACAATTTCATTTCATTACAATGGCACATTCTATACAGAGGATTTCCCAAAACAAATGTCCACCGACTTCGGCACCAAAAACTACAAATGAACCGCGTTAAGCAGAAAGGAACCAAGCCACACCAGCTATTGCCAAATTTAATCCGAAGATTTAATTTTGCACGTGAAAATGATTGTGCGTATTTTCATGCAAATTTCCATATATTTTCTGCAAAGTACTAAGAAAATTCCTAGAAATCATCCAAAAAATCCACAGATACGCTCTCTTGTAAAAAATTAGATTGCTCGGTTAAATTTTGCAATAGCTGGTGTGGCTTGGTTCCTTTCTGCTAAGCGCGGTCCGAATGAAATTGAAGGACGGTTTGTGAAAGGATCTGGAACAACGCATTGACTTTAAAAGAAGACCACGTTGAGCGCATTTGGGTGGCAATTGACGAATCTAAGGCGATATTACGAGGGCGTGTTGACAAAGAAGAGGCAGTCTATTTATTCTATGGTGTTGATTTTACTCCTCCAGGATTTTCGGTCTTCTAAGTCGGTGCGTCGCGGTGCTCATCGCACCGCAAAACCGCTTGAACTTTACAGTATTGATGATGTATGCACCGAAGATTTTGAACTCTTTGGATATATCACTATGATCATGGAGTAATTTTTTAACGCCCCTTTCCCTCTTCAATCTTCCGCGACAGGTTGCCCCGAGACTAAAATACGACCAATGTACCACCTTACGTGCATGGCCGGATTTACCTACTTGCCGCCCATGGGCCGCCTGTATTTTGCCGCCCTCTTCTCATTCATTTTGAAACATCAATAAAAACCATCAAGTGAACGTGCCGGAGGGAGAAGGGTGCATAAGACGCGTTCACTCGTGTTGGACTTATTTTTTGCGTAAGCCCTGTCAACACTACTAGCAAAAGTTCACGGAACTTCGCGCGAAAGTTCAGTTCCGTAAACCTATCTCTGTGGGGACAAGGCCTTTCATTTGTAAGAAATGAACTAAAAAATTAAGAAAGAACAAACATAAATGTGGTTTAATAATTTTAACTTCCGCCGCCGTGCCGCGCTGACCACACTGTATTTGGCGCAATGCGTGAAGTATTCATGTAGTCTCGTAGGCACTGTGCGTTTCACGCCGCGCCGACCGCTGTTGACCGTACTGTGTTTGACGCAATGCGTGAAGTATTCATGCAGTCTCGTAGGCGCTAATATGTGTTACATGCCGACCGCCGCGTCGAGGGCTTCTCCTTTTCATCTCAAGTCCTCGTCATCATTTCTCTTTGCGCCGCGCCGCTCCAGGCCAAATTACGTGTTTGGTTTCTCTCTTAACTAACTAATTAAGGTGCGCAGTCTTTTGTATCACCGAAATACGACAAAATTAGAAATTAATGAACTCTCAGGAAATGAGAGATTTTGTCACCTTTTCGTGTCTGTAATTTTTTTCTGAATCCGATTTTTTTGTACCTGCATTTAAACAAATTGCAAAATTTGCCGCCCCCTAATTTTGCCGCCATGGACCGCGGCCCATGTGGCCACCCCTTAATCCGGCCCTGCTTACGTGATATAGTACCTCGAGTAAATAACCAAAACAAAAGAACGGCAAAAGTACTCCTGATTATTCAACTTATTACTCGCAACTTTGAAGCAAAAAATTGATGATATCGAGCGTTTTCATGTTGTTCGTCAATAAACAAAAAAAAACAAAAAAAAAAAAAAAAAAAAAAAAAAAAAAAAGATTAAGTAGCATCGCGTCCAAGATATTGGACTCCATGATCATCCTTGATATACTTACCTGCTCATCTCGTCCAAGATCTTGGACTCCACGCTCATCGCTAAACGTCTCACTTCTTTGCTTGAGCATGGAGTCCAAAAGCAAGAAGACCTCCCTTAGTTTTAAAGTTCATCATGATAGAAAATCGTATGCTTCGCTTATCCAATCTAACCTGAACTAAACTAACCTAACCTAACCTAACCTAACCTAACCTAACCTAACCTAACCTTACCTAACCCAACCTAAGCAATGCACAATTTTTTTCGAGAACACATTTTTTTGTCTTTATTTCACCAAAATTGTCCTAATACATTTTTGGACCCCATTCTCCTATATTGTCGGAGAATACCTGCGTCCCACAATTTTGGACGCTATGCTCACTTCGATTTTTCGAAAAAATTATCCCTAATTAAAGTGAGCATGGAGTCCAAGATCTTGGACGTGATGAGCAACCGAATATCATATAGCTGAGCATGAAGTCCAATATCATGGACGCGATGCTACATTACCAAAAAAAACTGGTAGCGATTATTTTTGAGATTCGCGTGAAATTGTGAAACAGAGGTGACTCGTTGACAGTATTACATTATGTCTATGCTGTATAGTGTACTTTTGGAGGCGGGGAGCTAAAAAAAAACCGCAAAACTTGTATAGAAATCTGTGAATCGAATAGTGAAGTTTGGAGTGAATTTCAGACTTTCTCCACGTGCTCATCGTGAAGTTCTCAGTAATTTTTCATAAATTGCGTTGATTCTTCTTTTCGCTCCGTCAAACGATTGTGACAGACTAATTTCAAACTAATCATAATTTTTCCGTTCTCTTTCAGATACTTAGACTTCATGAACATCTTAAGCTACGACTATCATTCTGCATTTGAACCTGCTGTTAACCATCACTCTCCTTTGTATCCTTTGGAAGAGGAGTCTGAGTACAATTTTGACGCTCAATTAAGCATAGTAAGTTATTAAAAACATATTTCCCTTTTTTCAGCACGTGTCACCAGTTTTGAGGATATTCACAGATAAGTTGCAAAATTATACAAGGAAAGAATTGTCACTTATGTCGCAAAAAATTAAAACATTTAAGCTTGAGGAACTGAGATCTTCGATGGCGAAATTCACAAGTGGAAGCGGAGCGAATCCATACTGCCGTGCTAAGGAAGAACGTCGTATGAACATTCGAGAGTTGCCAGATTTCTCTTCGATGAAACATGTATTTTTGACAACATTTATGCATATTTTTCCTTGAAATTTTCAAATATTGTAGATTAAATCGTGTACAAAATTGTCTGAAAATTTTGGATAATAGTATTCACAATTTTTCCAGTAAGTTCGGTTTTTATCGGAGGAAATTTGGCAACGTCTGAATGCCCATTCGGCATTCTTCCTCAGCACGGCAGCATATGACCCGGTCGGCGGACAGCAACAACATGAGCCCCTGCGATTCTGACCTCGAGCAACATGCAATGCGCGTCGCACAGTAGAGCGAGTCAATAGGAGCGGTCGAACACGACACACGAATGGAAACTTTAAAAGCTTATAACTCCGTCTATACGGGATATAGAAGTTTCAAAGTGGCTCCATTGATTTTCTTAGACAATTTTCTAAAAAGAGACCACGTAATGTAACAAAATGAACATCGAAATTTGCGGTTTTAGTGAAAAAATGCATGCTTGACCTCTCTCAATGGATCACTGGAAAAAAAAAATATATTGGATCTAGAGTCCAGACTCTTGAAAACATTGGAAAGAAATAGGACTCTTGATTCAATCAGATTTAAGCTTAAATCAAAAGGAAATCCGCTCAAATTAAGAGGCTTGGTTCTTGATTTAAGCTTAAATCTAATCGAATCAAGAGTATTTTTTCTTGTCGATGTTTTTAAGAGTCTGGACTCTAGATCCAATGTGTTCTTTTTTTTCAGTGCGGGAAAGTCTGAAATATTGACTCTTGAAAACATTGACAAGAAATAGGACTCTTGATTCAATCAGATTTAAGCTTAAATCAAAAGGAAATCCGATCAAATTAAGAGGCTTGTTTCTTGATTTAAGCTTAAATCTGATTGAATCAAGAGTATTTTTTCTTGTCGATGTTTTTAAGAGTCTGGGCTCTAGATCTAAAGTGTTTTTTTTTCCAGTGATCGTTCCACTGTGCATCGTCCGGCTCAGTGGCGTGGCGTGAATAGCGATATATCGATTGTTATGCCATTTAAATCTATTGAAAAGGATCGATAAACGGGGCGTTCGCAGCGAACACCTTAATAATCGGTTCTTCACCATAGGTTCAAATAGCATAACAATCGATATATCGCAATTCACGCCACGCCACTAGTCCGGCCGGGGGGGGGGGGGGGGGGGGCACCGGCACCCGGTGCCGGGGAACGAGATCCGGAGCTAACCGCAAAAAACCGCAGACGGCCCAATAAGTCCGCGGTCAGGAGCGACCCCTGGCCACGGACTCCCAGCGTGCGCTGTCGGACTGTACTGCCGCGCTATGGAAGAACGCCGTATGAACATTCGAGAGTTGCCAAATTTCCTTCGACAAAACATGTATTTTTGACAAAATTTATGCGCATTTTTCTTTGAAATTTTCAGATATTTTAGATGTAAATTGCGTACAAAATTGTCTGAAAATGTTGGGAATAAATATTCAAAATTTTCCCAGTAAATTCGGTTTTTATCGAATGAAACTTGGCAACGCCTGAAGGCTCATACGGCGTTCTTCCTTAGCACGGCAGTATAATGCTGCTGTACCAAAGAAATACGCCGTATGAACCTCCGAGGGTCGCCTAATTTCCTCCACTTAAATGTTTATTTTTGAGGAGAGTTAGAGATATTTTCTCCTGAAATTTTCAGATGCTTTAGATCTAATTGCGAATGAAATTTTCTGAGAAATAGGAGGAAAAATATACACAGATTTCCCTGAGAATTGATATTTTGACAGAGGAAATTTGGCACCGTCTGATGGCTCACACGGTTTTTTCCTTAGCACGGTAGAATGGCACCAAACGGAAATGGAATTCTTGAATGCCACGGGGAATTGTGGTTAAAGCACTTTGGCCCCCGTAGAATTTCGAGAGAAACATGATGGTGTCACTGGTTTTCTCTAAAACAAACTCTCGCTCTCAAAAAAAGCTCCTGCACGTGAGGCTCTAATAGAGGGATCCGGGATCCCTACTTGCTACGTTGCATCCTTTCATCGCTAATCAGTTTTTGTCTCTCCTGTTAAGTTGAATAGAAAAAAATACATTTTTTTATCATCATTTAAACATTACACACTTGCTCTGTTTCAGGACTACACAATCAAGCATTACTTAAAGTTGGGTGCTGATAGAGAGAAGTTAGTTCTTGGTATCCCCACTTACGGAAGGTCTTACACTTTATTCAACAAAGATGCAAATCAGTTGGGAGCTCCTGCAGATGGGCCCGGCGAACAAGGAGAGGCCACTCGAGAGAAGGGATATCTAGCATACTATGAGGTAAGTCCAAATGCCATGATTTATGCGCCTTTTAGTTTTTGATCGAGCATGCAATAAATATGTTTGAAATAGTGTCTCGTGTATTATTTCAAGGCGGGAAACCTCAACGATCTAAATACACGTGGTAAATTGACTTTTCTCGGCAATCAAGTTGTGAATTATATTTAGTTCATAGAGTTGTAATATAAGGCCTTGTTCACATGTGTGCAGTTCGTGGAACTTTGAGCAAATAAGTTCAAAGAACTAAAATTTTGATCAATATGTAATAAATTGTAAGTTGCGGGAACAAGTTCGCCCAAAGTTCCGCGAACCACGGATGTAAGCTGGAGTCATTTTCTGGTTGACGAGTTCCAAGTTCGGTGTGCGCCTGATTCGGCCACCTTTTCGATACATTTTCGATCCAAAGTGGCGATGTTTAATACTTAATAATTCACAACCGCTTTGTTTACATCGGATGGGCGGGTACCAGTGTATCGAAAACAATTGATGATGTATCGAAATGGTGACTGTACAGCAGTTATTGAATTTGGTGACTGATAAGTGCTCTGGAAAAAAAAAACACATTGGATCTTGAGTCCAGACTCTTGAAAACATTGACAAGAAAAAGGACTCTTGATTCAATCAGATTTAAGCTTAAATCGAAAGGAAATCCGCTCAAATTAAGAGGCTTGGTTCTTGATTTAAGCTCAAATCTGATTGAATCAAGAGTATTTTTTCTTGTCGATGTTTTTAAGAGTCTGGACTCTAGATCCAATGTGTTTTTTTCCAGTGTGCTTAAAAGTTGCACCAGCATCTCCATTCCCATTACTCCTCTACATATGTACTCTCTTTGAATGAGAGAGTTTCCGCTGCAATTTTTTCAACCGTGGAGACTAAGCCAGCGACGAAAATTTTTCAGAGTCCATTCGATCTCGATCGAAAAATCCACAAGATTAGATCTAACAAGTACACGTTTCTTCACTTGGAAAAGAGCTGTGTGCGATTCGAACGCCTCCAACGAAACGACTTTAACGCACGATTAAGACGAGCGTTTAATTCGATCCACTCACCCAGCAAGTGACCCTGAGTTATGCGCTGATCCATCGGAGGTCATTCCGAAATTTCGTGACGGTGGATTTATGGATTTTTAACCCCTCCCCCTCCTCTCTGTAAACACGCCATAACGCTGATCCTCACTCCCCCGCACCCCATTGGCGATTCTTGAAAGTTGGCAATAGTCTTATACCTCCATTTGAATATGCGCAAAACAATCGATTCTTAGTGAGACAGTTTTCCTCGCCTAAAATCGATATTTCTAATGGATTTAAATGGAGGAACAACAATGTTGCCAACTTGCAAAATCGCCACTGACCCCTGAAGATACGAGCACCGCGCCGACCGCCGCGCCGTGTGTGGTATCAGACGCGTCTGACTCTGTGGAGTGTCTTTAAGAGAAACGTCTTGCGGTTTGCGATCGAGGGGTAATCAAACTCTCGCATTCAAAGAGGGGTAAATTCCAGGCTCCATTTCCTTAGACATTACTTTCTAAAACATATTCTTCAATATCTCTGGAGAAAAAAGACAAAACACTTTAAAAACCCGCCTGCAGGCCGATTATTTAAACTATATGTCAACACGACAAGACAAGGACATAGCCCTACGTAAACCATCATGCAAGTCTTATCGGGCTGCTTTAAACTTTCTATAATGTACTGCTGACCCGATGGTGAAACTGCAGAAATACGTATCTTGGTTTACGGCGTTGTAGACTTCCTGTCATACCTTGTTTTCTGCATGAAAAACTATCGAACGTCATTTCTGGAAATCTTCGGTGATTTTACTCTCTGTGCGATGAATATTTTGTGACAATCTCAAGCCATGTTGTTGGTTGGGTCTCATTTTTAAAATAATGTAAAAGCGGAGCATTGGCGGATCCAGCAAATTGGCAACATTGTCTTCTCTCCATCTAAACCTGTGGAAATGTATCGATTCTTGGAGGGGCCAGGTGCTCCAAGAAGAATCGATTATTTAGCATAGATTTAAATGGAGAAAATCTGGTGTTGCCAAATTGCTGGATCCGCCTCTGCAGCGTAGATTTTGAAACACTAGCAACCGAGTCACGCATTTTTGCAGTTTCACCGTCATTATGAAGAATTCTCAGCGACTAATGATAAGACATTTGTCCACGCAAGGAGCGCCACCTCTGAATTACGATTTTCGTTTCAAATTAACGCCACGGCGGCGATATCCTGAATCTCGAGTATCTTTTCCCCCACCCAAAGTTCAAATTGTAGATTCGTAATTTCTTCCATTTTTAGATTTGCAACGGGTTGAAGGAGGACTCGGGCTGGAAACTAGAGCAACCTAAACCCGAAGCTATGGGACCATATGCTTACAAAGGAAATCAGTGGGTCGGATACGATGACGAAGATATCGTAAAATTGAAGGTTTGTTCACTATGCTTCTATTTTGAAACAGTTTCGTACAGAGTACTACTAAAGTTCATAAGTGGCGGATGTCCTCCTCTTATATACATTATTCAAAATAGACCTTCGATTATTTGGCTTGCATCCTTCTTTCGTATAATGTCAAGGACTGTTCTTACGTATAGCTTTATTTCGTTTTTTCATCCCCCTCCCTTCTTGTAATGCGTTTGTGACGTAAGTATCTACCCTTTAACACGTAAAAATAAAGTGGCGTCACGCTATTTTCGACCCCGTGCGCCACCAAGACACCGAGAAAAAGTATGACGGGTTATTCTTAAAAATTGTGGTACTACCCCAATTTTTGGATGTTTTTTTTCTCTTTTTTCTTTGATTTCCAATGAATTTTGTTAGTACTGCAACGCAAGGTAGGGTAGAACTGCAACAGGAAGTAATTTAATTTATTGGAGTGCTACCCCAATTAATTGAGGACTTTTTCGGTAAAAGGGCGTATGAGGTTTGCAATGCTGCTTTGATTTGCAATTTTTCAAAGCGTTTGGGGTAGCTGAAATTCATTCACAGCCGACTTACTTCCTCACAATAGCTAGGAAAAAATTCGGAGCAGATGAAAGAATAAATTCAAAGCAAAACTGTCGGATAAGTTACTTACAACCACAAACTGAGTTGCACAATCTTAACAGCATTGGAAGTCTCATACGCCCTTTTACCGAAAAACGTCTCAATTGGAAAAGTACATATTATTCAACAACCTCTACCTTGTTTTCCGTGAATCCGAGAACATGCGGAAGCCGTTATGGAGTTTCTCTTTCCCGAGCAAGCAAAGCGCCTTTCATTACCGTCGAATGCAACAAACACTACACGTATATCTCATTTCAACTCCTGGATGCAACTATTCGAGCTTCGTGGATGTCCGTGTTGCATACGCACGGAAGCGAAGGCGTTTTGACTGTCCAGGCGCTCATTGCTCACTGCTCCACTTGTTTTGTAAACGGCCCCTTGACTGAATGATTTGAAACTGAAAGGTGAAAGTTCAATTCGGCGTGAACAGATGAAAGTTCGACAACCGCTAGAGTGGCCAATGCTGCCAAGCTATGGAAAAACGTCATAAGAGTCTTTAGACGTTGTCAGATTTCCGTTACAAAAAACTGAATTTACTGGAATAATTTTGAAATTTTTTTTATCAAATTTTTCAAATAATTTTGCTTGCAATTTGATCTAACATATTTGAAAATTTCACAAAAAAACATGCACAACTTCCCTCAAAAATGCATGATTTATCCGGAGAAATTTGACAACTCTCGAATGTTCATACGGCGTTTTTCCTTAGCACGGCAGAATTCGAGTGAGCTCGAGTAGAGTATTGCGTTTGTCGGCTGAGTGACGTTGTCTTCAACGTTGATTTAATTGAAAGGAGTTTCATCATAAAACTGTGTTTTAGGTGGAGGACAGAACACTTACGGTCCCCAAGCTCACACGTAAAGCTAAGTACATCCACTTGAGCGTTTCTGGCGCATGATTCGCACGAGCGGTCCCGCTCGGCAGTGGCGTGGCGTGCTTTGCGATTTATCGATTTCTCTGCCATTTAAACCTGTGGAAAAGGATCGATAAACAGGATGTTCGCAGCAAACACCTCAATAATCGATTCTTCACCACAGCTCCAAACGGGGGAATATCGATAATCGATCGTTCATACGCTTCGCCATTGCTGCTCGGGTGTTTGGGCTGTGCGATTGGTGGGCACGCCTTCGTATACTACTCGAGTGCTGGTCCCACACAAGTCGTATAGACTAAACAACGTTGAAAGCTTTTGATGTTACTCAGCGCGTTCACATGCTTCTGAGCACAGATGGACGTATATCTGCCAAACGGAACTAAGTGCATTAAGACATGAGCCCTGACACCCATAAGAAGGAGTGCATAACAGGGCTCACGTCATAATGCGTATAGTTCCGTTTGGTGGAAATACATCCAGCAATGTTTGCAGTTGACTCACATGTGACTTGACTGACTCAGGCCCGGTTACAGATTTATCCCTTGATTAAAATTTGACAAGCGCGCTGAGCACTTGATTTTTAACCGGAGGATAAGACTCACAGTTCCGAATGTTGCATCTGATCGAAAATATTAATGTCATCCGAACCATAAAATATATCACCCAGGCCCGAAAATTTACTAAAATATCGTTACGAATGTTGTATTCACTTGGGAATTCTAACCAAAGATCAAGGTTGATATGGCCAAGTCAATCCAATAACAACACGTTCTTTGGGATTCCCCGATCTGGCGATGAATTCCCTCGATTTGATGTTTCACCACTTTCCAAAGTTTCCCCGATATGCGCTGCTCCACCGCGTAGTCCCCCGCTCCCCCTGATCTCCCCCGCTCCCCCTGACCTCCCCCCGCCGGATCATCTCCCCCTGATCTCCACAGTTTGCGGGCCGTGAGTCTATGGTACGCGTGGACTAAAAATCGCGAAAAATCAAAATCTTTGCTGATCCTACTTTCGAGATATTGCAATTTGAAATTTTCATAGTAAATACATGTTTTCTATTAATCTTGATCCGCTTTTGTTTTTCTTTGTCCATTGAATCGGTATTGATTGGTTCTCGTTTTTATTTTCCGTTCGATCCATGTCGATCGAATACATACCCTCCCGTTACATGCAGACTGCCTGGCATACTCTTTTATTTTTAACCGAACAATTCGCCTTCTGCTGTGTCTGCAGCAATTGTTGTTACGAATATGTTGTGCGTGCTGATTTCAGATCATTACATACTCGATCCTCTGAAGGCGTTTCATGTGCTCAAGTAGCGCAGTCTGTCGGAGAACAACAGAAGTGAGATTGAATGAATCGCTCAATCCCTACTTCGCTTGATTTCCGACAGACTGCGCTACTTGAGCAAAATAAAACGCCTTCAGAGAGTTAAGTATGTAATGATCTGAAATCAGCACGCACAACATATTCGTAACAACAATTGCTGCAGACGCAGCTGAAGGCGAATTGTTCGGTTAAAAAAAAAGAGTATGCCAGGTAGTCTTCAAGTAACGAGAGGGTATGTATTCGATCGACATGGATCGAACGGAAAATAAAAACGTGAACCGATCATTGCCGATCCAATGGACAAATAAATACAAAAGCGGATCAAGATTAATAGAAAACATGTATTTACTATGAAAATTTCAAATTACGGTATCTCGAAATTAGGATCAGCCAAGGTTTTGATTTTTTGTGATTTTAAGTCCACACGTACCGTAGATTCATCCCCTGCAAACTGTTTTTGGGTACATTTTTGTCGCATTTTTTTTTTTTTTTTGTCTAAAGTCCACTGGGTATGTAATTCGTGCGTGCGTCGGAAACGCCCGAATAGATATCCAGTCGAAGAATCACGCTAAATGGAGGTCAAACATGAAACTTGCAGGCAAATCGGGACTCCTAAAAGACCGAGGATACTCTTAAAGTGAAATAAAACGTTGCGAATGAAACTGTAAAATTTTGAAATAAAACTTCGCGGCATTTCGAAGAATTATCATCTTATCTTTTTCTAACTTATTACAGGCTCAATACGTGAATGAAAAAGGTTTAGGTGGGATCATGTTTTGGTCAATTGATAATGACGATTTCCGCGGTCAGTGCCACAGCCGCCCGTATCCGTTGATTGAGGCCGGCAAAGAAGCCTTGTACGGCTCTGCTGGGTAAGTTTTCTGACTCTTTTGTTTATGCATGTGTGCCTGCGACAGGAAACTCTCATTGCAAGTATCTTGTGTAATGATTTAATAACAAAGCTTCATTCTTATATTTTATTCACATCGAAACGTAGAAAATATGAACAATGAGACAATAAATATTGTGGTACCAGAAATCAATCACCTAGCTCACAATACAACAATAAATGCGGGTAATAAGGCTAATTTACACGAATAAAACCAAAACGTTTCGGCTGAAAACTCAGCCCTCCTCAGTTGGATAGAACAGTAAAAAGAAAAATGGTAAAAATCTAAAACAGTACTTGGCTATACCTTTCAAAGTGAGAACCTAGCTCATATATTATATTTTCCTTTTATTAAACACACATTATATTTTCCTTTAATACATATTTTTTTTCATCAATTAAAATGAGAATAATTCATACAGGATGTGCAAACATTTCAAAATCATGAGTTGAATAACGCTGACTCCGCCAAATTAAATATTAGAGCCTTAAAACAAAGCGGAGCGGCGACGCACTGGCGCCTACAAACCTAACAGGGATACTTCACTCATTGCGCAACGCGTGAAGTATCCCTGTTAGGTTTGTAGGCGTCAATTCGCGAATCGCGCTGGCTGCCCGCCTGCCGCGCCGCAGCGTGCCACGCCAAGGCGCTTAAAGCAACTATTTCACACCAGAAGTATTGCACAGTATCATACGAAACTGAAGGCGCTCTAATATATGTATTAGGACTGGCAGGCATCCATCAAAAGTACGGAGCTTTCCTCGCAAAATAAATCAAGATACTACGGCCCAAAAAGAGAGCGGTAGTCGAAAAATTCACTAAATCCTAGCATCCGTAATTAGTAACGTTTAGCATCACTTTATCGTCAGGCTGTTGCTTAATCGCCATCGGCTATAAAAGGCTATAAAAAATTGTGTTGCTGGCTATAGAAGCTATTGGAAATCTAACAGCCGGCCGTAGGTCTATGGTATTTAGGAACACAGATTCTACTGCCAATTTTTACCAGGGATTAAATTCCACATTTTTCTTTGGATCGTAATAAACTTGGTCGAATATATTATCATAGAAGTCATTTTTGGGTGTCATTTTTGAATCTAAGAATTTGACGTGCCAATAACTCGTCATTTTACAATGGTCTGATAAAAACTTTGTTTCAGGCCATCAAATAATTTGATCTCATCCTTCGAATCAAAACAAGCCACTCAAGCGCCATCGACGACCCGAAAAACGAAGCCCAGGCCAAAACTTACATCAACTCGAACTACTGCAATCGCAAAAACTACCACTCCTAGTCCCCAGACAACTCCTGAGCCACCGACTACCCCTGACCCGGGCAGTGGTGAGTATCCTCTTAAACATGATTTGTTATAAAATGTCACTGTGAAATCCATATATACCTCAGTCAGGGTTGTCACAGTCAGGGAATACTGGGAAACCCGGAAAACGTCAGGGAATTTTAAAAAGTCAAGAAAACCCTAGAAATGTCAGGAAAATGACGAAAATGTCTGGGAAAAATCGTCAAGTTACTTTCATATGCTTTTTAGAGTGGGTTTGACGTTTCGAACAACACATTCTGCTTGAAAACTATTTCTAACTATGACTTTTTAACCATCTGACATTTGTAAAATGTCAGGGAATTTCACTAAAATGTATCAAGGAAATGTCAGGGCATTTCAAGGTAGGTAATGTCAAGGTGGATCTTAAGCGTTAGTTTAAAAAAAAAAAAAAAAAAAAAAAAAAAAAAAAAAAAAACCTACGTCTCGCTGCTAAAATTTAGCTTTAAAATCAGCAAGTATTTTTCTTAAAAAAACGACAATACATTAAAGTTCAAAACCCATAAAGTTCCAGCAGCGTATTCCTGGAATATATAAATTCATTTATAAAATTAAAAATTTCTGAAATTTAAGTGATCGTCTATGTATAATTTTTTTCACCGTTGCGAATCACCGAGCCTTGCTCGTAATGCGGTTCTCGAAGCTCATCTTAATTGTTCTGTTCTCAGACTTCAAATGTAAAGATGAAGGATTCTTCCCTCATCCTCGAGATTGTAAAAAGTACTTCTGGTGTTTGGACAGCGGGCCGTCTAACCTTGGAATCGTTGCACATCAGTTTACTTGCCCATCAGGTAAGAAACGTGATTTACCAACAGGTTTTTAGTAAGAGTAGTAGTAGTAATAGTAGTAATAGTAGATAGCTCATAGTCAGTGGCGTGGTGTGATTTGCGATGTATCGATTGATATTCCATTTAAACTTGTGGAAAAGGATCGATAGACAGGGTGTTCGCAGTGAACACCTTATCAATCGATATTTCACCATATCTTCAAATGGGAAAACTCGATAATCGATCATTCACGTCTCGCCACTGCTCATAGTATATGTTCGTAGTTTACTTATTTTGAAGGCATCACGACGAAAACGTTAATATTGGTAACATTATGGATGAAGGATTGAAGTAACCCGTGAAAGAGCCTGTCAAAGAAGGGTCTTCTTGTGCCCCTATTTGGACACTTAGGGATTTCATTCAAATCTATTTCAAGTCGCGACAGCGTGTCACGCGTCGCTGGGAGCAGTGCTTCATTTGAAAACATCACAAACGGAGCGCCTTCAATTTTTAGTATATGCAACACACATGTTCATAGAGCACGAGTAATTGTATCAAGAAGTTACTTGTAATTGTAAAAAGAAGTGGTAATTGTATCACGTAGGTCCCTATCCTTTAACACGTATAAACGAAATGGACTACATTTTGCAATTTGGCACTATAAATTCTAGCCCGATTTAAATACAACCAGCCAGAATTTATAGTTACGAATTGCAAAATGCAGTCCAAATGTGACGTAACGCTCTCCTGGACCCTTCCCACGTAGAGCGTTACGTATTTTAGGGACGGCCCTTTCTGTAACAAATTGAAAACTAACTTAAGTATGTTATGTAAAAATTGTCTAAGAAAGGCATATAATATTCAGATTTTCTCCTCTTTTTCTCTAGGTTTATTCTTCAACAAAGCGGCTGATTCTTGTGATTACACACGTAATGTGTTGTGTAACAAAAAGTCATCTTCCACTGAGAAAACTACGAGTGCAGCGAGCAAAGTCACAACCGCTCCTTCGAAAATAACTGGCAGCCGACTGACGACCACAGTCACCACCACCACCACTACAACCACAAAAGCTCCTCCAGTCGAGGAGATCGAGGAGGAGGAGGAATATGCAGACAGTGCAGAAGAAGATCCCAAAGCTATTAAGCAGTTGATTTCCTTGATTAAAAAATTAGGTATAACTGACAAACAAACTCAACTAATATTTTCCCATTTTTCGTCATATATTCGTCTTGGATCCAGAAATCCATCCCCATAAAAATTTGTTGAAAAAAAGCTGCGAATTGCTACTAAGGTGTTGCTCCTATTGGTCTATGAGGTAGGCTTTGTTACATTTAGGCGTTAACATTGAAAAAGCGCCTGGTTAGTTAGTTCGGCTCTTTTTCGGCCGAAGAGTAGGTGTCACTAACATTTATTTTCTTCATTCGGGATTAAAAACAAATAATATTTCCTCCGAAATTTTTTCCCTCATAAAAATGTCAAATGTCGGCAATCCTTAGAACTTGTTGGTATATTTCATGAGAGGATAAAAAACAGGAATTTTTCAAAAATGTAATTCTTACATTTTGGCACACGCGAAGATGAATGTCATAAAATCACTAATTAACTATTATTTTATTCTAACACAATTATCTCACTTCATTTCTCTTTCTAAGAAGTCAGCGTACGAAAAAAATTATATTGACTCACAATCAGTCTATGATGCATAATATATTTTTTGATACAGGAGGTGTTGCAGAGTTAGAGAAGCAATTGAATCTGGAGAGTGGCCATAATTCAGATGTTACAACTCCTGCCATTAGTCGAACTTTGTACAACAAAGTCCTCAACACAGCTACCCCAAGGTAAGGCGAGCCTATAGTGATTTGTGAAGTCAAAAATTCACCCCTTTTCAAAAATCACCCCTCGGACTTTAAAAGTGTCTTGTCAGGGTGAATTTTGAGTTTTCAAGAATGTTACCCAAAAATTATTAAGATCCAGTATGATGATGCGTAAATTTCATATGAACTTGAGCACGTAAACATAATAAGTATAAGAGTATATAACTTTCATGTAAGTATAAGAGTGAAATTATGTTTTATTATGGTTGTGTGATTGATGTTACGGTATTTAGGTATGTTAATTATCATTGCGCATTTAATGCACATTTAAAGTTTTTCTCTTCCAGGTATCAGTCAAAATTTAGAAACGGTCCAGGACCACAAAATGAGGGTTTGAAACCCGATCTGAGCGCTGCGAGTCGAAAAGAAAAACCCCAGTATGTGACCATCAGACGAGAAAGGTAAACCAACCTCTATCAAGATAAATACTATTATCATCCCCACTCAATGCGTGTTTTTCTTAAACACATATGCAACGCTTAAATTCGATTCCAAGCTCACAAGCTGTCACTTGCTCGTTCTTTTACATCCCCTGGTAAAAATTGGCGATAGGAGCTGCGTTTCAAAATACCATAGGAGTTCTTATAGCCGATTGAAGAAGGCGGTAGAAAATCATATAGCTGGCTGTAGAAAGTGAGAAAAATCATACAGCCGGGCTACACGAATTAAGCGATAAAAAATTATCCAGCCGGGCTATAGTTCCTACCGCCGGACTTTATACTTTATCGCCTGGCCGTTGCTTTTTCGCCATCGACTATAAAAGGCTGTAAGAAATTCTGTAGAAATTCGTGTGCTTTGTAAATCCTTAAGTTTGTGCGGAATCACCTTAATATATACAAAACGCACATTATATTTTCCTTTACTACATATTTTTTTTCATCAATTAAAATGAGAATAACCTATACAGGATGTGCAAACATTTCAAAATTATGAGTTGAATAATGCTGACTCCGCCAAATTAAATATTAGAGCCTAAACACAGAGCGGAGCGGCGACGCACTGGCGCCTACAAACCTAACAGGGATACTTCACGCATTGCGCAACGCGTGAAGTATCCCTGTTAGGTTTGTAGGCGCCAATGCGCGTTTCGGGCTGGCTGCCCGCCTGCCGCGCCGCAGCGTGCTACGCCACGGCGCTTAAAGCAACTATTTCACACCAGAGGTATTGCACAGTATCATACGAAATTGAGGCGCTCCAACATATTAGGAATGGCAGGCATCCTTCAAAAGTACGGAGCTTCCCTCGCAAAATAAATCAAGATACTACTGCCCAAAAAGAGGAGCGGTAGTCCAAAAACTCACCAAGTTCTAGCATCCGTAATTAGTAACGTTTAGCATACATTTTATCACCAGGCTGTTGCTTAGTCGCCATCGGCTATAAAAGGCTGTAAGAAATTAGATTACCGGCTATAGAAGCTATTGGAAATCTTACAGCCGGCTGTAGGTCTATGGCATTTTGGAACACAGATTTTACTGCCAATTTTTACCAGGGTCTATAAACTGTCTTGATATTCACGTGGTCCGAAATATTTTAATTTAATGCTCCATTTTTTGGACAGCCTCGGTCTTTAAGAGCAACTTCGTTTACAACTTCACGTAAATTAAAATTATTCGTTTTGTAGCTTTTAGTGTTATTAATCATCAGTTAAAACATTCAGAAAAATGTTCTGCCCCTATTTTACTCGAAAATATTAAATTTTATTAAATTCAAATTCGAGCCCGAATGAATTTTACACAACGTTACTCAAATCGATTAAAAAAAAATATTCTTCCTTGGTTTGTATAATGAGAGTGCCGCTCACAGCAATGAAAAAGTGTTGAATCATGACTGAATTGCGTCCGTGCAATTTTGTCGTCTCTTTTGACAAATTAAGCTCGCTCTTAGTGGTTGAATTTTTTTTTTTTTTTTTTTTTTTTTCACTTTCAATATCTCACAAGGGATAATCTTGCGCTTTATCATCCCTAAAGTTCCATCTCCCCTCCGTTCCAAATCAAGCCAGCTCCGGACAACCGTTGTTTGAGACCATCAAACTCGGGTCACCTGGCCAGGAATCGAACCCGTGACCTTCCGATCATTGAGCAAGCGCCACAATCACTACACTACAGGAAACTTACATGAAATTGCATGTTCCAGACCATCAACCGAGGAACCACTCGACAACGAAGATGAGGAAACCGAGATAGAGGCCCAAAGCCCACAGTACAAAACTATCGAAAGGTCGAAAATTGTCGACGACGCCTCGGAGGAGCCGGAGGAGGTGCAGGAAGTCCAGACTCCGAAATATTCCAGCATATTTCGAAATCGCGCTCCACCCTCAAAAGAGTCGAAACCGACCTACGTCACCCTTCAAAGGAACCGGAATACGCAAGTTGCTCCGAGTCCAGTAGAAGAACAAATAGACGAGGGTCCTGTCCTTGAGTCGACTTCTCCGTCTGCTACTCCGAAGTAAGTAAAATTCATATCAGTCATAGGTCACTGACTGCACTAGGTCAAAATGTCCCCCCAAAAAATTTCTTAAACAGTGGCGTGGCGTGCTATGCGATAAATCGATTGTTATGTAATTTAAACCTATGGAAAAGGATCGATTAACAGGGTATCCGCAGCGAACACCTTAATAATCGATTCTTTACCATAGGTTTAAATGGCAGAACAATCGATACATTGCAATTCACGCCACGCCACTGGTCTTAAAGTCAAAATGTCCCCAAAAAAATGCTTTAAAGTCAAAATGTCCAAATCCAGAATATCCAAAAATCCAAAAAGGCCAAATCTCATATTGTCCATCAGAAAAATAAGTCCGATGGCAATTGCACAAATGTCAGATTGGGCAATTTTTGGATTTTTGGACATTCTGGATTTGGACATTTTGACTTTTGGACATTTTGATCTAGCACCAACACGATAAACCCACGCTTGAAAAGACATACTAATATTCTCATCTTAGTGGAAAAATTTAATTAAAAAGATCAATACTGCCGTGCCAAGGAAAAACGTTGTATGAACCTACAGACGATGCCATATTTCCTTCAGTAAAAAATAAATTTAACTTTTGGGAAAACTGCTAATAATTTTCTTAAAATTTTTCGGCAAATTATTTCCGCAATTTAACACAAAATATTTGCAACACTTCAAGGAAAAATATGCATGATTTTCCTCAAAAATACATGTTTTTCCCGGGATTTGGCAACTCTCGAATATTCATATGGCGATCTTCATTAGCACGACACAGTATTATTTATGTGGTGCGAGTCGTTTAGTTTTAAATGCATATCTGTGTTCATATTCAGTAGGGTTAGATACTCGTGTTCGTACTATAAAAGTCATTCCTTACACATTGTAGTCATCCAAATTAGTGATCTGTTTATAAATTACATTTTGAAACGTGCTGAGATACATACGATGGGAATTCGTAGATTCAGGAGTTCATTTTCCGTTGCATTTTGATGGTGAAACCACTGGCCCGCACATATCTCGTTTACGGTATTTAAAAATCTCCGTTCCCATTTTATTTTTGTGAACGATAATAAATCAATATCATTATTTGAAGCGTTAATTCTTTGCGGACAGAGAGGAAAAATCACGGAAGTTTTCAAATATTGACGTTAAGTAGTTTTCCATTAAGTCTGCAACGTCGCAAACCGAGATACGTGGTATGATATAGTTTCAGCATCAACATGCCTTTCACGCCGACAAGCGACCGCACTTGTGTAGGTATTTGGCGCAATGCGAGAAGTATTCCTACAGCTTGTAGGCGCTGATATGCTTCTCGCGCCGACCAGCGACCGCACTTTGTTTGGCGCAATGCGTGAAGTATTCCTGCAGTCTGTTTTGGATTTTGTAGTTCAATTTGGACAGTTGTCGGATAATTGATGATTGCATTTTTGCGATATTGCGATTATTAAGCCTGTCAAACGAAACAATGACCAAAACCTTATTTTTTCTTTGTTGATTTCGTACAGCGCTGAAGGCTCATGCGAGATATCGACGGTGAAACTACCAAACCACGTATCTCGGTTTGCGACGTCGCAGACTTCCTGTCATACTTTATTCTTTAAATGAAAAACTACTTAACATCCAGTCTTGAAAATTTCTGTGATTTTTCCTCTGAAAATTCCGTGAAAATTTCAAGGAATGATATTGATTTGGTCTACTTCAAAAAAATAAAATGTGAACGTAGATTTTTAAACACCGCAAACGAGATACGTGGTTTGGTAGTTTCACCGTCGATATGCGGTTTTCGCACGAAACGCTCGGGGCTAATTTGACCTGATCTTGGCGAAAACTAGATATAAGTACGTCGCCTGTTCGTCTCAATGGCGATTATTGCAAGTTTGCAACACTGTTTTTTCTCCCTTTAAATATATCATAAACAATCGATTCAATGTGAGGCAGCCTGTCTCACGGTATTCAATAGATTTAAATGGAGTCTTATGGTTTCACCGCCGATCTCTTCTTTTATTCAATTACCAATTTTGTATCTTGACCGTATCTTGATTTTAAATCTTCCTAAATGTTTGGTCTCTGAAACAATTTGAGGTATCCTATTAAGTCTAAAAAATTTTAAGGCGTTGCCTAGTGTTTTCTGTCCTTGATTTGATCCCCTCATCGTATTTTCCATTCGATTTTGACTTACATTTTCCTACAACTTTTCCAAGATTTTCAAGGCGTGACATGATTTATAATTATAGCCATACTAAAATGAGGAGGTGGCTCACCTCCTTGAAGTTAGCTCCTATGTGAATTGAAATAGAACAATTTCGGCGAGAATGGAATTTATTTCACAAATATATGAAAAAAATATCGACATGATTTCTATGTCACTGCTCATGTCACCTTGGGAATATTTTACGAGGTGGACATAGCATTTTCGTACAGCTCATGAATCGACGCGAGAAAATAAAACTAAGTTTTCACTCGTAAACTGAGCTGTTGCTTGAAAACTTCAATATTTTTCTGAGTGAATAATGATCGTGTTATATAGGACGGTACCTTAATGCGCAAATATCTGAAAATATAGGTAAACTTCAAAAGTGAGATATACATGGCCTAAAAGGATATATACTTAAATGAAGGAAACCTTTAGAAGAAAAATATACATTATTTATTTTAACGCCTTATTTAGGATTTTATGCTAGGAACTTTAGACCGGCTTCCTATAAGTACTTCCTCATTGTTTCGTTTTTTTTTTTATGAGCCTGGTCTATACTGGTTCTCCGATTCGATGACTTTGAAGAAATCAGTAATGTAAGACTTTTTTCCTACAAGCTTTGGGTCCTGTATCATCGAGCTCTGAACTGGTCATATGTTGATGTGTCATTTCTAATTATTAGTCTTTTAAGTTGTTACAATAAAAATCAGTAATAATGTACTCCATCAGCACAATGGGCAACGCTTGAATTATACATGTATTAAGGTGTAAGATTAACAAACAAAGACTTCTTACATAGTATTCCAAGCTGCAAATGCAAAGCTAATTTTATTACAACGTCTTGATACAACTGTTTGGGCTCCGAGGATATCTGTGTTGCATATGCACGGGATTGAAGGCGTTTCGACTGCTCAAGCACTCGCACTCAACGCGCGCGACTTATCGGGCAGCTTTGCAAGGATTGAAAAGGATATTCGCGGACCTTCAATTAAGGACCTTCATAAGGACCTGCAATTCTTCGTTTATTCTACAAAAACTTCTTTTAGGCAAGATTAGTTGCTCTAAAAATCATACTTGGCACGTCGCGATACACGGAGAAAAAACATGGTTTTTCGAAGGTAACACGGTAGTAATGTCACACGGGATTCTACGGTAGTGGAACCATGGATTTTGGTAAGATTATTGATGAGCATAGTAGCATAACCATGCTCGGGGTAGCATTATTGTGCTCACAGTAATATATCACGATGAACACGGTAACAGCACCGTGCTCATCATTACAGTCATCAAAATCCACGGTTCTAGTGCCGTGGAATCCCGTGTAACATTACTATCGTGGTACTTAACCGTCCAAAACCCGTGTTTATCTCTCGGCGTATCAAAATTTAATCACAAAAGACACTAACTCCACAAGTATGTGTGCAGGTATTCGTGCTTTTGAGATGTCTTTGTAGTAGAAATTAATAATTAAAGGCACTCTGTAATTTTGGATCTTATCTGTAAAGCCCACCGTTGGCGCCGCGAATGAAGCAGTGAGTAATGAGCTCCTGGACAATCAAAACGCCTTCGCTTCCGTGCGTATGCAACACGGCCATCCATGGAGCCCGAATAGTTGCATCTTAGAGTTAAAATGGAATTTGTACAGTGTTTGTCGCATTCGTTCACTGTTTGTCAACTTAACTTCTAAAAAAGGATTAGAAATAAGTTCGACACTTTTACGCTCATTAATGAATTTTCTGGAAATCAAAATTTATCAATCAAATTGATTTATCAATAATCAAAATTTTATCGAGTGATTATTTGTGCAGGTACGTGACACTGCGACGACAGAGGCCCCAGTTGTTGGATCCGGCGTCTGACGACCAAGGCGAGACTCCGGATAAAAAAAGCAAGTACGAAGTCAGCTCCACGACGACTGACGTGACGGACTCCACTAGCACAATAAAGCCAAGAGTGAAGGTGAGTGACCCTTCCAGTACAATGGAGGTAATTATTGTAACACCCGAACCAGTTACACCTTCGAGGCTCCCGCCACCATTAAAGGCTACGCTACCTCCGACAAGCACTTCACCCTCCCTCCCGACGAGCACCACTCCGACCGCAGCCACCACCCCTTCCAACTTCTTCGTACCATCCACGAGCACAAGAGTCGTCACCACCATCGTCCAAGCAGCCACCGAAAGACAGGTCGTCCCGGTGAACAAACTGGAGTACTTCTTGGCCAAACACTCTTCTGGTATCAGAAACCTGCCCATCAACTCGGAGATCATCCACAACGATGTCCAAAAACTCGATGCTGAGATCATAAACAAGCTGAAAAAGTCGCAACCATCGCATAGACCGAGCTTCAACGAAAGTAAACCCTCCGAGGGAACTAAATACAACGGCATAAATTTCAAGAGATACAACAGTCCGGCTAACCGCACCAAATTGGCCGCAAAATCACCGACGGACTCGACCGAGAGGGATGCTTTATTCACGCCTTCGCCGTTCAGGAAATCACATAACACCACACATTTTGATAACTTCTTGAAGATGAGACATAACTCCAGGTATTTATCCCTCAACGGCACAACGCCTGAGCCCACTGCAGAGACCGCAAGAAAATTCGTACCATCCCGCTCTAGGGTATTCAAGACAACGCCGATCCCAGCAGACGACACTTCGGACAACTTCAGCGATTCGTCGACTAGGAGGAGGACTACACCGATCAGCCCGACGTCTACCACCATCGCGGATATAAAGAAGCGCAGAGTGCTACTCCGAGGGAAACCGAACAGCCCTGAGCTTATCACCCCACCCACGTCTCTGGAACCAAGGAGTTCCACTCTCCCTCAGGATCTTCAAACCCAACCGGCGATCCACAATACTCAATCGAGTGTCGCCTATTCAAAGCAAGAGAAAATCATAGCCGACGACAAAGAGGGGAAGATCGAACTCAACGAGGGCAGAAATTCTCTCCTCTACGAGGACAAAAAATCATCGACCACCGATGGTGAAAATAAAATCCCCGACAGAAAATCCACCCCGGAGTATGAGTACGTTACTCGATCGATCAAGCCGAAGAACTTGAACGACTTTAGTAGAGCACTTGACCCCTACACTAGTCCGTATACTTCTACGCTGGAGGTTACGACTTTCAAACCTCCTCAGAGGGGGAAAATCCGCGCTCAGGATTACTTACAAAAACTCGCCGACGAGTTGGGGACGGAGGTGGAGGAAAACCAAGGCGAGCTCAAAACAGTGTATTTTGACAAAGATTTTTACGAAGGGAGCTCGAAACCCTCGATTGAACGGTACAGCCATGAGTCTCCGCAGCTCAGTAAAGTCAAAAACGCTGCACTCTACTCTACCTCGAGTCCTGTGACCAGGCGCACCAACCCCGAAGAGAATCTTGATAACGGGAGGATTCATTCTAACGTAGAGAGTGAAAAGGGTAAAGTGTATCGCGGCTCGGTGCGGGCTCACCACTTGCTTCAAGAGGACCAGAATATCGAGGAGGAATACATTCAAGCAACCACCAAACGTGGCAGCCACTATGCCAAGGCTTACAGTCCTGGAGCGTCCTCCCTGTCGACTAGAAAGCCGTACGCTCAAATTTCTAGAGATTACGCCTCGCAAGAAAGCAATATCGACAGCGTTGTAAGCACGGATGCAGTTCGTCAATCGAAGGAGCAGAAAGAAAGTGATCGTAAGATCGTTACCTTGAGGGGGAAGATTCGCTACGCAACGGATGAAGAGAAGCCGAAGAAGGCTCGCGGCAATGTCATTCATGCGGAGTATTTCGAAAACCAAAGGTTCTCGTTCCAACCGACCACCGAGCCTCCACCGCGACCGAGCCTGGCATATCGCGGGGAGGTTAGGGAGGCTCCTAACAACTACCTCCTGACCAACCTCAACAACGGACAGCTGATTCATCTCCAGGCGCCTCTGCTGGCGCATTCGTTATTGGCGGACGAGAAATTTTTCGAAGACAATCAGTCGATTTTGAATGAGAACGTTGACGACTCGCCAGTCCTGATTCAGAGCCGCGAGATCAGCTCCCATCATTACGAGAGGCAAACGAGTGACAAATCCGAGCTTGGAAATGATAATAAGATCCTGGCTGAGTCGACACCGAACTCGGGGAACGAGGTACGACCAAAAAAATGAATCGCCTCGCTGCCTTCCTAATCCAACCATTTAAAGCATGCTTGTCTACTGCTTGGATCCTTTCTGTACCTTATTTTTAACTTTTTTTGCATCAACTAGAATAAACATGACTGGAACCCGAGGTTAACCCGGCTTTTGTTTTGCTTGCTACTAACGTATGTTTGGTGTCATCGTTGTTTGTTCTGCATGTGGCGCCGAAGTATCTGGTTTGGGTGTTATGATCTGTGTGTTTATTACTCATTGTAATTGATATCGTTATACAACTGGTACACCTGGATTATGAACCAAAAAAACAAGGAAATTAATATCTGTGCATTCATTGTGTCAACTTTGTCTTGCTTGGTAAATTCATAAAATATTTTCCTGTGCTCTATTTTTTTCCATTGACAAGATCTCGATGAAAAATGTACGTTATATTCGTTTTAATTATAATGTATTATGAACGATAAAATGATATGGACCGACCATCAGCTGCCGTTTGCATGCCGAACTATCAAAAGCCCCAAGGAAGGTTTCTCGGTTAGAATTCTCAGTTCCCCATTTTTGTGCAAATTTATAGCTACACCATCTCCTATCGTGTAAAATCGCAACCAAAGAAATTAAACCAAAGGCGACTCTTTAGGAGTAAGCGTTATACATTGACCGTCAAGGATTTTATTAATACGGAAGCGAGGAAAAACTCTAAAATCTGGCCTTATTCGTTAGCGTGGGATTGGTCAAAAAAATTCATAATTATTGGTTGCATGTAGCGTTGAAGAAAATGTTTTTCTTTTTTTTTTCCATGTGTTGCATTGATATTTCTCAGGGGCCTGAGTGCTTAGCTCGGGCTCGGGATGCTTGCGGGTGAAAGGGCCCGCTCATTGCGGGTTGTATACTTCGTAAATTGAAGGCGGTTCACTATTCCAAGTAAATAAAAGGTCTCAAATGCCCTCACTTTGATCCTAGGAGAAAAAGAAATACAGATTTTATTTAATTTTTCCCAATTCATCCCCCCCCCCCCCAAAAAAAAAAAACTAAAACTTTTCTTTGTGCCCACCAAAACATCGGTTTTTAGAACTCGATAAAATAGTGAGAGCAGAAGTTAGGAGCTCTGATTTTTTTCTGGATGTTTGAGAGGGTGTGAAACAGCCTCGAAAAAATTAGGTAATTATTTTCGCGGTAAATGCATTTATTTACATTCGGTTTGCGGATATTATTAAAGAAATAAAATCGGTGCTGCTGTAATTTACTATTCTTAATATATTAATATTGAGACTATTATTACTGGCCACCTAATTCAGGTATAAAGCCAGCCCCTTTTCTATGAGGGGTACTTTTGCGCTTACGTCTCTACGTTCTAAGAAAATGACCTGTTCGGTAAACTAATAATGGCTCTGTATTCTTGTGTGTATAATTAATCATTTAATCTCAATTTTACAGTATATTTTCAACTAAATGAATAACATTATTAAGGCCAGCCTGCAGGTTAAGGATTAAATACTTGCCTGGATTGAATAACATGGTGCGAGCATTTAACAAGACAATCTGTTTATATAATGGAAAAGTTTGATTTCATTTCGCAGATTCCAACAATAAGGAACAGGACTCAATTTAGGAGACCAAATTCATCCATTTTGCGCACGAGATCAACAGTTAAGCCTACGACGGAGGCTCAAGAATCGACAACGGATTTCACGAGAGCTCCCGCTAACAAATTTTTCAGAAGACGAAAAATTCAGCCTGAAATCCAATCGTCAATACAGCCACAGTCAACCACGCCAAAAGGTGCAGAATCAATCCATAGTACGTATTAAGTATGGTATCATACCATGATACAAGTACAACGAGAAACTATACTCATCAGAAAAGGAGAAAAAATATAAACTACTTTAAAAGCAGATAGAGAGGGGTATCGTTACTAAGTAGAGAAAGGGGATGAATTTCCTCAACTTTATAATATTTTGCTCATTGAAGGTCTATATTTTACGGAATTTATCATAATTTGATTATTTTCGATCATTTTTCGCCCTGGTAAAAATTGGCGATAAGAGCTGCGTTTCAAAATACCATAGGAATTCTTATAGCCGGCTAAAGAAGGCTACAGAAAATCATACAGCTTGCTGTGGAATGCGGAGAAAATCATACGACCGGGCTATACGAAGCGATAAAAAATTATACAGCCGGCAGGCTATAGTTCCTATCGCCGGGCTTTACTTTCTATCGCCTGGCTGTTGCTTTTTCGCCATCGGATATAAAAGACTATAAGAAATTGTGTAGAAATTCGTATGCTTTGTAAATCATTAAGTTTGTACGGATCACTTTAATATTTACAAAACGCACATTATATTTTCCTTTACTACATATGTTTTTTCATCAATTAAAATGAGAATAATCCATACAGGATGTGCAAACATTTCAAAATCATAAGTTGAATACCGCTGACTCCGCTGGATTAAATATTAGAGCCTAACACAAAGCGGAATGGCGACGCACTGGCGCCTACAAACCTAACAGGGATACTTCACGCATTGCGCAATGCGTGAAGTATCCCTGTCAGGTTTGTAGGCGCCAATGCGCGTTCAGCGCTGGCTGCCCGCCTGCCGCTCCGCGCCGCAGCGTACCGTGGCGCTTGAAGCAACTATTTCACACCAGAGGTATTGCACAGTGTCATACGAAACTGAAGGCGCTCTAATATATTAGGAATGGCAGGCATCCATCAAAAGTACGGAGCTTTCCTCGCAAAATAAATCAAGATACTACGGCCGAAAAAGAGAGCAGTGGTCCAAAAACTCACTAAGTCCTAGCATCCGTAATTAGTGACGTTTAGAATACACTTTATCGCCTGGCTGTGAGTTGCTTAATCGCCATTGGCTATAAAAGGCTATAAGAAATTGTGTAGCCGGCTAGAAGCTATTGGAAATCTTACAGCCGGCCTTAGGTCTATGGTATTTTGGAACACAGATTCTACTGCCTATTTTTTACCAGGGCGGTTCTAATACTGACGTAAACATGGATCTAAAGGCAGATTTTGGCGAAAACTGCGAGTTCAACGAGTTTGCGGTGGAATGCCAAAAAGTCCTCATTTTTCGCCAAAATTGGCCCTCAGACCCATGTTTGTTAAATAGTTTCCAGAGGAAACGTAAATTTTTGGATACTGTGCGACGCCTAAAGGATACTCTTTCTTGTATTCATCAAATTTAGTCGAATTGTACCAAGGAGGTATGTATGAATCAAGGAGCGAACCGTCTTAAATGCCCTATGAAAATAGCTTTTGTTTTCACTCATTCCAGGTCAAACGGTGTTTCTTACTGACTAGATCGGATAAAAAGTCATCGACGGTATTGACATGTTTACGGAAATTAGACATTACGGACATTCCGCGGGAAAATTAGATGAAAGCGAGACAACAGGAGATTACCTAAGTCCCTTGAAATATCTCTAACTAAGAAAACCAGAGGCGAGGCGTGAACGATTGACTATCGATATTTCCTCCATTTGAAGCTTGTGGTAAAGAATCGATAATTAAGGTGTTCATCGCAAACACCCTGTTTATCGATCCTTTTCCATGGGATTAAATGGCAGATCAATGGATATATCGCAAAGCAGGCCACCCGATGGAGAAAACTCATCTCAATGTGACGACTCGACGCAACATGAGTAATTGGGTAACCGAGACCGACTCACTAACCGATCACTAACCGACGAATTATTACTAGCTACCGATCTGGCTGACGGTCTTAATCAAAATTTAATAGGAAAGACAAGTTATATTAATGCAGAGTTGAAAATGTCTTGTCCTCAATTCCATTTTCTTCGCCAGGTCCTCATTTTTGGTGATCGCACATGATAAAACCTTAAAACGTCGACTACAATTTCAGCGTTTTTACCTACGAATCGAGGTCACCTTAAACACACCCCCCCCCCCCCCCTACGGTTAACTCTATAGCTCAACGTGTCACTAAACCCTGCACGCCAACTGCCTCGGATACACATCATTTAAGTTACTAGTTTGCGTTTTATCAGGATTATTATAAACTTTGCCTCCTACTCTTAATTATTTAGATAATACGTACCAGCACCACAAGCCACATGCGTCACCGGTGTTTTTCAGCGTTTATGGTACTACGAATGTTATTAGTTACTTAATAGAACCAAAAAATTTCAAAATTTTGGTTGTAACATTGATTGTGAGATCATCGTGTAGATTACACGTGCACGTATACCTGTAGGTGTATACTATTTTACATAAAATGTAAAACAGCAACTCTTAGGTTGTGATATGAAGTTATTTATATGTCTCCTAAGACGTTTCAGAGAGACATACGCACATATTCTCATCGCAGCCCTAAAACCCTCACCTTGATTTTCAGCAGTATAGTCACTTCTGAACAAACTTCCCTAAGACTGAGCGGCAAACTTCTTGTTCTGTCAACTACATAACGGACTGGACCGACGTACAACATACATCAAAATTACACGGCTTCCTGATTTGGTATTTTAAAATCCATTTTAAAGATTGCTTGGGTGTGGAGCGAATGCTACGTATAATCATTCAAGTGGCATATTAGTGTTATTCGTAGCTTGGTGTTTCATCCCATAGAACTCCTGCATCGGACTTGACTAACTATCCTTGTAGAAAAGTATCACTGTTAATTCCTTCCATGACTTGAATCCAATACTCTTGAATACTCTTGAGAATATGTATATAAGTAATTAGTGTAATACTAGATACTGTACAAATTTTTAGATATGCACGTGAGTGCTTAATGTACAAATTATGGCGTCGCTGAGTTGTTTATTCGTAAGTATGATATGGGAAGTAGGACTTTGCAATCCGTTGTTTGATGTACTGCTACACGTTATGTGAGGCCGCTTTATGTTTCTTCCTCTTCTTCCTCATTTTTTCCTTCTCTGTTTCCTCCGTTATCAATGGGGATACTCTCTGTGTATATTTTGTCTTTTGATCTGGTATTACATCAAGTGATTTATTACTCATATGATTATATATAGCAAGAAACAATTTATCTCTAAATATACGTGGGCATGTATGAGTCATCCCGTAAGAAATCATTCAGAAATGGTTGTTGAACTGACTCGAATATGTCTTTTATTTTTAGGTATTTTTGCCAACCTATTAACTGCAAAAATGGTCATTTTAAATTTTTTCTGTTCCTCGTTAAATGGCAATCTGAAGGTGCAATTTTTTTTTCTTTTTTTAATCAACCTTTCCGGATATTTAAGTTGCTCTGAAAGGGAATTTTGAATTTGAGTTGGATGGAAATAAAATAGATGATCTCGATACCATTTTTTACCTCACTTAACACCGATTTTTAGATCTAGTATACTCAATATTAGGTCATCGGGTCTTGAAATCGTTGCTGCTAGCGGATAAAATCACCGATTTTAATCACATCTCAAAATTGGAAGATACCGAGAGTCTGAAAATTTTCAAGGAAATTGCCCTTTAACACCCTGGTCGAAAGCCAGAAAATGGTCGCTTAATCGCAATTTATCGCAATTACTGCTTCTTGGGATGCGCTTGGTGCGTTTCTAATATCTCGGTCCATCTTGTTTCGATTTTAATCATTACGGATAAAATTAGTGAAGACTTATGATTTCGCTAAAATCTGGATTAGTAAAATTTTGTCTTAGATGATTTAAGGTTAAAAAACAATTATTGTTTATTTGCGTACATACTTAGTATTTGCACTGGGGCGTAATTTATGTAAACTTACATGGATTTTTCATTTAAATGGCTGATTTCGACTTGAACGCTACGCGCATACAGGGAACGGCATTGTGCCGCGGAGAGCGGAGACTTTAACGCGCGGTTAAGAAAAAAGACCAGTTTTCAATTTCTGCTTAGGAGCATTGCTCAAGATAGCGATGAGGCAGAGGTGGGGTAACAACCCCTCTTTACAACATCTCTTACGAGAGGAGGGGAACATTGTATGAGTTACTAAACTATATGACTATTGACTAATCTGCTATGCGACTAAGCACTTCCTCAAAAACTTTAGCAGGTCCTTCTACGTTTCCTTATGGAGATTTCAGGGCTTGAAACTGGTGATTTTCACCCTTGCGCGCAGCGATTTTAAGAACTGGTAACTTGAAATTGAGGAGTTAGATGATAGATAATTCAGTGTTCCCTTAGGTAATAGTCTTTATTTATACAACCAGTATCAAGAAGGAGTTTCAAAAAAGTAATCATGTATTTTGAACGACTCGGAATCGGAATCTTCTCTACTCGTATACCTATATGCCTATGGTGCTCGAATATGCACTTCATTAGTTTTTCACGAGTTTTTACGAGTTTTTTTTTTCTTTCTTTCTCGTCCTACACAGAGCGTTTACCGGCGTTGTCATCTCATCTTCCACGATATTATTTACTCAGAGACGATATATTTTAGAGACCCCATATTAGTAATCAAAGCAATGTAAAATGGGGCGAAAAGGTGGGTGGAGCAAAGTTAACATCAGTTTGGAGATCAGATTTTCGCGACTCATTGAGCATAAATTCGCAGGACGGTGATTAATGAAATCGGGGTGAACACATTTCTCGGCGAGCTTTGCAAAACCAACCGCTCCATTTTTTGGACACCAGTTATCAATAAGCGAATATGATTGTGATTTTCGAAAATATCTTCTACACCACAGGGAAAATAGCAGTGCAGCACTAGAAAAAAAAAACACATTGGATCTAGAATCCAGACTATTAAAAACATCGACAAGAAAAAATACTCCTGATTCTATCGGATTTTTGCTTAAATCAAGAACCAAGCCTCTTCATTTGAGCGGAATTCATTTTGATTTAAGCAAAAATCTGATCGAATCAAGAGTATTTTTTCTTATGAATGTTTTCAAGAGTCTGGACTCTAGATCCAATGTGCTTTTTATTCAGTAAAAATAACTTCTACACCACAGGAAAAATAGCAGTGCGGGGTTTCTAAAATATACCGTCTCTGGTCACGTCCCTCGAAAACGCATGGTAACATCCTCATTTAATCGGTTTCAGATGAAGAAACAAGCACAATCCGAGGGCGGAAGATCGAGTTCCCCCGTCGCGTGACGAGCAAACCGACGAACCCCGAACGGAGCATCCCCGAATCGGCGACGATCCAGTTCACCAATTCGTCCATCGACTACGAAGACACGCAGGCCGACGGCGGGTCCGTGAGCAACCGGATCGGCTCGCTGGAGGACCGAGCCCAGGTGGACAAGATCTCCGACCTGGCCAACGTGGCCGTGGTGGCCATCCACAACCTGGCCACGGTCGGGCCTCGCATCCCGGCGGTGCTGACGACGAAGATCGAGAAGGTGCCCGTGCGTCAACTCATCGTCACCCAGTCGCCCGTCACGCAGCCACCTATCGTCGTCGCCCCCGTGAAGAAGTACACGCACCGCGGGAATATCAAACCGTATCTTCGGATCACGACGCCAGCGCCAGCGTCTATCCCCGCTGCGGCGCCTCCGTTCAAGCTGCAGGACCCTCTCTTCGACTACGACTCGGAGTACTACGCAGAGCCCGTCGACGTGCCATTGAGCGGGAAGGTCCGCATACATAACGACGGGTACATCGAGTGTCTCGACGTGGGCAACTTTCCGCATCCCTTCTCCTGCCGCAAGTTCATCTCCTGCGCCAAGATGGAGAACGACAACCTCCTCGGCTGGGAGTACACCTGCCCGCGCGGCCTCTCTTTCGACCCCATCGGCGGCATGTGCAACTGGTCCGCGGGCCTCGGTTGCAAAGAGTGAAACTAGTCTTTTGTTAATTCTCCTTTTGTTTCTCTTCGTCTCCAGTTTAAGTTCGAGTGCCTTTATCGAGAGAGTACGGACACGGAACACTGAAAAAAATGGCATGCTGTTTTGGCACCTACGATGTCAAAAATGTGTCTGGTGATCCTGAGATGCCGCCTTGATTGCCCGCGCTGTTGAATTTGCATTCACAGGATGTAAAGTTAACTGCGGGGGCAGTAAAAATAGCATCTTGGGATCACCGGACACATTTTTGACATCCCAGATGCTAAAACGGTATATTATTTTTTTCAGTGAAGGAACCGACTCTGATTGGCTCAGCCACTTCACGAATCATGTAGTGGCGTTGTGTGATTTGCGATGTATCGATTGATCTGTCATTTAAATCTATGGAAAAGGATCGATCTACACGATGTTCGTAACGGACACCTTAATAATCGATTCTTTACCACAGCTTCAAATGAGGAGATATCAATTGGACCACATTTTGCAGTTTGGAATTATAAATTTTGGCCCGGTTTAAAAACAACGTATGTACCATTAGTTTCCCTATGCACATAAGTGTTTATTTCAGATGAGCCAGAATTTATAGTTTCAAATTGCGAAATGCAGTCCAATTATCGATCATTCACGCCTCGCCACTGGCCTCATGGAGCTCGCAGGATAAGAAGAATGGCGGAACGTCACTAACTGACGATTCAAAATAGTGCAAGATGAACTTAGCTCAAATCATACAGTGGCGTATTCATTCAATTTTGAAACCAATTTTGAGCATTAAATTTAGAAGAAAAATTCAACTTGAGCCTTTACTATACCGAGTTATAGCAGGTTATAAACTTCAAAGATTGACAACAACCCCCTTTTGCCCGCTTCCACGTAGAATCGCCGCCATTTTCGTTTTATTCTAAGGGTCTTCATGAGACCCATTGTGTTTAAACTCTCTCTATGTAGGCACTCTATTTTAAGTAAGCTTTTCAACTCTGCCACCGGCTGTAATGATTGTTCAACCGATCCCAAGAACACCTCACGGAGGGAAATGTGGAAAAGTCTCCGACTATTGTTCGCTCGCTGACGTTTGTTTTTCATACTGAAGAGCACTCGTTATGACTTTTTCCCCATGCAGTTTATTCGTGTGACGAAAGCTTGACGTTTAGATGGCTAAAATCTCTGGTATGCATATATACCTGAATTCGTAGAGAATCCTGCGGTAAAGTTGCCACTAGAAAAAAATTTCAGTCCAAAGAAGCTTTTGCTGGCCCCTCTGAAAAACGGTAAGGCATGCGCATCTAAGCAGAACGGAATTGCACTGCTAGCTCAAGCGTTTTAGATATTCTAGCCTTCGTTTACCACTGGCTGTAAGACGTTTTTTTTAAAAGGGGTGGGGCGAACGGTTGTCACTTTAAAGATATACAGAATCAAAAAGTCTATTGACTTTGCTCTCATATCTTGAATTCGTTCAATATGAAGATAAAAAAACTTTTGGGTATCATACCGCACAAATCAAAATATCGATAGCTGAAGCTAATAAATAATAATAATAAAAAAAGCTTAAAAGACAGATAAAAAATGAGAGCGATTAGACACTCGAAAATATCCCTCTTGTCCTTTTCGCCTATGTTATTTCCTCCACAAGAACAGCAACGAAGTGTCATACTGCTGCAAGTAGCTGTACTGCCGTGCTAAGGAAGAACGTCGTATGAACATTCGAGAGTTGCCAAATTTCCTTCGATAAAATATGTATTAATGAGAAAAGTTGTGAATATTATTCCTTGAAATTTTCAGGGACTCCATGTGAAATTTCGAACCAAATTACCTGAAAATATTCATGACTTTACCAGGAATTTTGTGTTTTATCAGAGGAAATTTGGCAACGCCTGAAGGTTCATACGGCGTTTTTCCTTAGCACGGCAGTGTAGGTATCTGAAACGAGTAGAGTCTCCCAATTTACAATTGACGTGCTCCCTTTTTCAGAGGGGTGTTACAAAAATTCCGCTTTACTGAAACACTCTAAAAAAAGGGATAGTCGAAAATTCAAAACAAGTGCAATACGTACCTACTTAACTTTACTTTATATTACATTTTGTTACTTTCATAGCAGTATAAACAGCCATAGGTTGAAACTGCACTACTGTTATTAATTGTTGGTTTATTTGTTAGTTTGTTTGTATGTTTGCATTCTCATGTGTTAGGATATTTAAATAAATAATTTTAATTACTTGTGAATACGTATTATATTTGCCGTTTGGTTAAAAGTTAATAATGTTCGTACATTGAGATCTTTTTGGGATGAAAGATGAAAGTAGACGGGTTTTGTAAATATGTCAAAAACCGTAATTTATTTTAGACCGCATTTCTATGTGTAGTTTTTGTGAATAATTATTCGGTCCTTTAGGGATCTATTTCATCTTGTAATTGCAAATTTGAGGTTTGCTGGAAAAATCGCAATTTATGCGATATTTCTTTAAGTTTACAAATTATTAAGTCCAAGCGTCATTTTGAGGAAAAGAGCTGGTCCATGAATCATCCTAATTTTAGGAATGAAAGACCTCCAAATAATTGTTACCCAAAAAGCGATTTTTCATTGCTTTGCTCGCTCTCTCTGTCCCCTTCCCCCGCACCCTTCCTCCCTTCTTTTCATTTCCTTTCTTGGGCAATATTCCAATAGATGAAGACAACTTAGGCTTACTTCTGCCTATTCTTGGATCTCGACTGAAAATTGTAAGTATAGGGGATGGAGAAGATAAAGGCCTTTTTTTGTATTAAGCGTATCGTTTAAATGCAAATAATGCTGGTTAGATTTATGCTCTGTATTTTGTTCACTCAAAAGAAGCCTACATAAGAACTTGGGCCAAATTTTTTAAGGAAAATAAAACCAATAAAAAACTTTATAATTGATATACTGATGTGATGATTATTACCTACTCGTTCAATGCATATTATCATAGGCGGTTCTACGGGGGTGCCAGTGGGTGCCAGGCACCCCCAAGCAAAAATTAAGTAGGTACGGTTATCGGAACCGTGAAATTACTGCTTTTAAAGATTCTCTATTCGCTCACACTGAGAAGAAATCCCAGCAATTAATTGAAATTGTTTTAGACAGAATTAAAATTGATAGCCGTGGTTTACAAAGATTCCACTGTTTTTTTTTATGGTAAGACTGTAGTTTTGATGGAAAGTTTTGATAAAAATTTTCTAAATTGAATTTACAGGTATTTCAGTGGAGAGGAAGGAAAGAAAAAGAGATAAGGAGGGTAGGGAAGGGATAAAACTTAAGGGCCGAGACTTAGGCCTCCCATGAGCGACCGTCCCCTTTGGAGCCGGTCTCCGACGTTTTCCACCTCTGGGCACCAACAAGAATGGAGGTCTAGAACCGCCCATGATATTAAGCATTAAGCTTCCACGGCCTTGCTAAGGCGCAGGGATACAACTATTTGAACTCTCCGGAACGCGTGAGGTGTCACGCCTCAATTGAAGGCGTTTTCGAATCTTCTGTGTTACATGACGAGATTTTCCAAATTGTTTTGCATTATATTGTTGATTTGAGTTCCTTTTATTATTTAGTTAAATTTCTCCTGCTTCTTAATTTTTAATTATTCTGCAAAAATTATCCATTTGCGAAATACAATCCTGGCTTTAGCGCCCTTAAACTACGGCCTTAACGGTCGAAACTGCAGTAGCGGCACAAGGAAAACCGAAATAACCAAGCGGGGACGCTACTTCAATATTAAGCTTCCATCGCCTTGCTAAGGCGCAGGGATACAACTATTTGAACTCTCCGGAACGCGTGAGGTATCACGCCTCAATTGAAGGCGTTTTCGAATCTTCTGTGTTACATGACGAGTTTTCTAAATTGTTTTGCATTATATTGTTGATTTGAGTTCCTTTTATTATTTAGTTAAATTTCTCCTGCTTCTTAATTTTTAATTATTCTGCAAAAATTATTCATTTGCGAAATACAATCCTGGCTTTAGCGCCCTTAAACTACGGCCTTAACGGTCGAAACTGCAGTAGCGGCACAGGAAAACCGCGGAAAACCAAGCGGGGGCGCTACTTCAATATAAACTTATCATACTATTCAAACTCCCTAATTTTTTCATTCGACATCAGACCACTTTAAGAACTCGGGTTCCTTTACGCCAAAATTGAATGCAAACGTCAAATGGATGATACCACCAATGAGTTCTCTCCATCAAATAGCGAAGCGAGATATATTCACCGCTGTTTTGAAGAGATAACTATTCGTGCTCCCCTTTAGGTTGGTTGCCTACTCGGCAAAATTGAAGGAGCGTATCAAACGGACAATATCCACCGGTATTGCCGTGTTACCAAATGAGAAAAGAACACTAAGAAGTGGCCCGAACTGTATGTAACAAGGTGGAGAAATGGTGCTGGGTCCACACCATTACGCGGCTTGGGGAAAACAAAGCCAAGAAGTTCCCAAAATTATAATCAGAATCAAAAATAATTTTTTTTAACTCTAATGAGTACCAGTACAAAACTGAGGGGGGAGAGTGTTCAGCTCAGACAATTTGCATTGGAATATTAAGTTGGAGTCACGCCGAGAGATCTATTTTGGTCTTCTTAGATCTCATCAGCAGAGCACACTCGTCAGTGAACCCAACTTAACATGCCGCAAAATCCAAGACGGCATTAAAACGCCGTCATGGACCGGAACTTCCGGAGTGTAAGGTTTTTGAAGTGGTTTCATTTTGATTTTCTCGTAAAATTTCCTTTAAAAAACACCTCATATGAATTATAATGTGAGGAAATTCGCAATTTAGGTCAAAAATTTCATTTCCAGCCTCTTTGAAAAGTTCTTTTCATGTGACTATACTACTGCAATGATCTTGAATCACAGAGTATAGTCCAGTTAAATTAGCTCTTAGAAAGGGCAATCTAGAAGCATCAATTTTTAGAAGAGGTTTCTTTTCGGAAACATTTTGCAATCTGCCACCAGAACAACATAACAAAACTTAATTTAACGATTAAAGCGCGTACTGTAGTGAACGCGCAATGCGTGAAGTATTCTTACTGTCTTGTAGGAGCTAATCAGCGCCGCTCTCCGCGCCGACCAGCTGCCACACTGTGTTATGCGCAATGGTTGAAGTATCCATGCACTCTTGTAGGCGCTAATATGCATTCGTGCCGTCCGGCTGGCGGGATTAGAAACGATGATACAGCATTAAATTTGAATGAAACTATAGAAACAGAGGAGGAATAATAAGTTTAGAATTGCACTGAAGAGTTTGAAAAGGAAATAAATTTGGCTTTGCGCAAACAAGGGAGTAAGTTCTCATTTAAGAATTTAAAACTTCTCTTTAAAAATAGAAATTATCAAGGATGAATAGGCTAAAAACAGGTGCTCTAGAACCAAAACTGGCAATCTCTATCGCCCTGTCTAAAAATTGTGCTATCATGATAATTTAATATTGAAAGAACGAGAAAACCTCCATATCCATGTTGTCTTGCAAATTTTATTTTTTCAAGCGAGAAAATTTGGGGAAATGTGAAAAACAGCCAGAACTTTTATATGCTACTCTCGGAATTTTTTTTTTTTTTTTTTTTTTTTTTTTTTTTTTTTTGAGTTTTGTGGCTTAAGAAAATTACTTAGTATGATTGAAAAATTTCTAGACAGGGTAATAGAGATTTTCGGTTTTGGTGCTCATTCAGTGAAATTGTGAATTTTATTATGTACACGAAAACCACCGTAGTTTCTAAAAAAATTGCGGACGAATCGATCTATGGGGTCATCCCTAAATTACGTAACGCTGAATTCGCGGGGTTTTTACAGCCCCCCCCCCCCTTCTGCTGGCGAGGGTGACGTTGGGCGGGGAAATTGACGCAATCAACCAGCTGTCAGTCTCAGTCGTCGCATAAATAAACATCCAGTTTACTTCTCGCTAGTGTTAGTACTTAATAAAATATACTTGCTGAACGAATCAGTTTCTTGACGTGTGCTTCTTGCAAAATCTCGTCCGTGGAATGGTGAAATCTAGAGTAAGCAGTGCTCTGGCTTATCAGTCTACAACATTCTGTCAATTGGACTGTGGACTTCGTCATTGAGTCATACCTATGTCCTAACAACAACTATCCGCCGTTATTAGTATTGTAAATTCAACTCCCAATAATTTACCCTTTCGATCACATCCTTCTTATTCGAAATAGATTTCTGTGATAATTGAAAATGGCTCGAGTTCTAGTGGGTGTGAAACGAGTGATTGATTATGCAGTGAAGGTAAGATACAAAATCCAAGGACTTAACACATATTTCTGAATTCATTTCATTCCATCCTCGTCATGCTACCTTCCTTGACTCTTGTTAAACTCTCAGCAACCTCCTAGAGTAATTGGTAAACTTTGATGAACTAAGGAACTCGGCTCTCTTTCAAATACCTAAATGGAAGTCGTTTGACAAGTGAACGTCTGTATCAGAAATCTGCATCATACCAGATGTCCTTCAAGAAAGCATTCTAGGTCTTCACCTTTTTATTCTATCTTTTTGTGTCCGTTTGAAATGAATTCATGCTATTTTAGAGTGCGAGAGAAGATTAGGGCCCAAATTTTGTCTGTTTACGTTTGAGAGGAACTTAACCTCTAAATTTGATGTTAAGTTGCAAAAGTTATACTTCAAACACAAGCTGTACGTAAGTTAATCTTTTAAAGGCAAGCTTCAGCCATTCTCAGTTCCGCTATTGTTGAAACCATCAGTCAACAATTGTATAACAAAGTCAACATTGCTGTCGCAACTTTTAGCCGTATGCCAACAGGCCGACAAGATTCGTGTTCAGTTGTCTTCGATTCAGCATTGAAAGCAAGCATATGAATCAAGGTGGTGCATTCTCCGTTTACTCTCTAATAGCGCTAACTTCTCTGTTGTTGACTCTCCTCTTGTAAATATTAAAATCATATAAGATATAGTGACTCAGAGCTCGCGCATCAAATGTTAAGACAAATGTCGAAGTATTGTTTATGTCACCACTCATCAGTGGTGCCATCTGACTGCATGTACTAACTCGTTGAGTGGTACTAATTCAGAGTTAATCAGAGATTGACGTTTGTCTCAACACACAATGCGCGAGCTCCAGTATGTTGATGATTAAAACTTTCTTACTGTAGCATCTAAATCCAAAGCGGCTCATCCAACTGTGTTGGACTTGAATCTTGCTTCTCTTGCTTTTGATATTTGTAATGATGATGTGTCAATTTTTTCATGCCCTCTGTAGATACGTGTGAAGCCAGACAAAAAGGGTGTGGTGACAGATGGCGTAAAGCATTCACTTAATCCTTTCGATGAAATAGCCGTTGAAGAGGCTGTACGGATGAAAGAGAAGAAACTTGCGTCTGAAGTAATTGCTGTATCTTGTGGTGGTCCTCAAGCGCAGGTACTTACTTACTATTATTTTAAGTTTCATTTTCATCTCAATGCTTAGAGAACACTCTTAAGTATGTACTGACACTTATGAAGGTTTCAAATTCTATGAGGTCAACCCTTTAAGCAAATATTTTATTCATTATGAATTCGGGATTTGGTAACCAAAACAATGCTGCATTTGATACAGAAGTCGATTACTGTATGGAAGGTAACATTTTTTCCTAGCAAAATTCTGTTTACATTTCAAGTCATGTTTCTTATCTTTCTTGATGAAAGGTAGGTAGCATAGGGAGATTTAAAGTTTTTAATGCGCAATCTGATGTTTGCAATGAAATTTAACAGTACTGCCAAAATGTATTACAAGCAATCTTTCTTAACAATGAAGGGAAATATTGACCGCAGCGTTTCCCAAATGGCTATTTCAACTATTCTGACGAAAGAAAGTGTGCCATATCTCTGGATGCATCTGGAAGATGACTCGAAATTTCTTTTGGTGACTTTTTAGTTGATAACTACTTAGACTAATTATTAGTGGTCAAGTGAATGGATCAGAAATCATGCATTTCAATTATGCAAAGATGCATTTCCAAAAATTATTCCAATAATTAAAAACAGTGCATGCCAGATTTTCCATGTACTGTGAAGGGTCTGGATGACTCCTGTATCTATGTCTCACCCAATTTAAATCAAAATCATTCAGCATCCGTTGAACTATCAGAATCAACATCCCGCAGATGCTGAAATACATACAAATCATAATTTATTAACTGGACTTGTATTATTTTTTTCAAATATCTCTTTGTCACTTACTTAATCTCCGCAGAACTCTAAGTCTAATCAAATCTTCATGGTTTTTTAAAGGAAACTTTGCGAACAGCTTTAGCAATGGGCGTTGACCGTGGAATTCATGTCGAAGTGTCCCCAGCTGAGTTTGACACAGTGCAGCCGATTCATGTATCCAAAATTCTGGCTAAATTAGCGCAAGATGAAAAAGCAGATGTCGTAATCGTCGGTAAGCAAGCTATCGATGATGATTCTAACCAAACAGCTCAAATGGCCGCAGCATACCTAAACTGGCCGCAGGCAACATTTGCATCCAAAATAGAGAAGACTGATGGCGAACTCACCGTAACAAGAGAAATAGATGGTGGTTTAGAAACAATTAAAGTTAAATTACCTGCTGTAATTAGTGCTGATCTAAGACTGAATGAGCCTCGTTATGCGACTCTCCCAAATATCATGGTAAGTACCATACACCTACAGTTTTTCCTTCCATTGTGCATTACCAGTTACACATACATACCTTTGATCTGTTGATAATTGAGGCCAACCATTGACTTTCACCTAGCATCAGCCTAGGTCTAGGCCTTCCCCTCAAGAATAATCAACCCATACAGATTTTACCGGAGGTTCAATCACTTTCGGACTTTATTTTGCAATTAAGAGCTGCTATTTCTGGCTCATCCATTGAGCAGCCCTTGAGGGCTGAAATTTTTGAAAGAACTCTTTGCATGTTGTGCTACTAAAGTAAGAACTCTGGTGTACATCTACATGTAGACAAAAAAAGCTTCTTTAGGTCAACCTTTTTAAAACTGCAATGAAACTTTTCTGTCAAATCCGATGTTTGAATTTGACCAACAAAAATTCTTGCTAATTGCCGTACTCTTTAAGACTCCTCCAGCAAAACCTCCAAAATAGAGTTTACAGGTATTCCTTGGGGTCAATTTTAGCTGTGAAAGCCTGTTCAGGTTTTTGTTATTTTATGTAGTTTTCCCAAAAAAAATTGGACCATTTTGTTGAAATAACGGTGCACTTTGTCATTCCCTAAAATCTATGAAAAATCTCTGCCATTGTAATTTGTAATTTATTAACCTAGTTTTTCTGTTCCATACACAGAAAGCAAAAAAGAAACCTATCAAAAAGGTAACAGCCAAAGACTTAGGAGTTGATCTGGCTCCCAGGATTGAAATAATAAGCGTAGAGGATCCACCAGTAAGACAAGCAGGCTCAATCGTCGAAGATGTCGATACTCTAGTCAACAAACTGAAGGAGAAAGGTCATTTTTAAAAAAAATTTATGGTGAGTTTTTTTTTTATTCTTAAATTGTATCATTTTATTATTAACGCTCTTAAAAAGAAAGGAACAAGGCGCCAAGTAGCTCTTGAGCACAAGTTGCCATATGGAACTTGTATAATAATATGATCAACTTGAATGATTTTGAAAGACTGAGAAGTTGTAACACATGAATCAAGTATAGGCTCAACCCCACAATGCATGAATTAATTTTGGGTGAAGAAAGGTAGTAAAGAGCAATTTTTTTACATCCATTGCAAATAATATATTTTGTCATCAATGGAGAATTTGAACGCAATTTTCTAAATGCTTCAGCTGAGAGTGTTTTAAGAGCTGATTTTTTTTCAATTTTTTTTTTTTTTAGTTTTGGGAAATAGTATAAAAAAAGATATCAAGGAGAGAAAATGCACCGCCTAGTGACATCATTTGACAGCATTGTCCACTTAAACACATATATACACACATATTTTAGCAGATTAGATCGTTTTATTATACTTCTCCAATAATATTTCAATTTATGAATCAAGGCTATCCTTGTGTTCAGTTCACTTGGTAGTTTCCACTGAAACCCGAAATTCATCAAATTTCAGATACCTAGAAATTCTTAATTGCGATTAATTCGGCTCCCATGCGTACGATTTCCATAATTTTTTGGCTTCAGGCTTAAATGAACTTCATTTCAACTCAGTGAATCTTTATCGAAGTGTACCGAAAGCCATTGTCCAACGATCTTTAAATTTTTTAGTGATAACTTCTCCTGAAAAGCCTCAAAATTTAATTGAAGGGCTCGCAATTATTTTTTTCGAATTCCTAAGGGTCAACTCGGGCCATATTGAGAGATAGTAAGATTTTTACAACATTCGCCCAGTCTCTTTAGGTCTCTTCCACAAAATAGTGACTGTATGGTCTGAATAACTCTGTCAGTACTGAGAGTAGAGAAATTGGTGGTTTTACAGAGTTCATTACTTTATGCAACAAGCAGCAATTGTTGCACTCATCCAAAGACTACTTGCAACATGTTCTCTTGATACATTCTGCTCGAGCATCTGGTTATTTGCGAATGTCAATGCCCGTCAAGACCCTTTTGAATTTTGAAGGTAGAAGTAGGAAATCTCATATATTTTCTCTTTGCTCTCTAGTTAACTGGCAAATGCCTACAAAAGCAGGAATTCAGTATTTGAGGAATCAACTCCAACGTGAGAATTTCTTAGAATGGAACATGGAGGTAACCACTCCTCATGTCTTCATGATCAGTCATTTCTGCAGACACCCAGGTTTTGAAAAAGTTGCCTGAAAGGAATTTTTTGCTAGTTGATTTCTTGTTGAGACATGAATTTTCTCATCAAAATTTTAAATCTCATTTCTTATTTATTTGTTGTCTTTTTTTTTCAGGACGCAGCAAACCATGACTCCTACATCTTTTAAAACTCTGCCCTTAGTAATGCTCTGAATGGCAGTAAAAGTAATAGCGGATGAGGAAGGTTTTCTTCTTATTTGCAACCTACTTGTTTGCCTATGCAGTCAGTTTCTCTCCATTGGAAATGTTGTTGTTTTTTAGAATCTGTTTTATTTTTATTGCATCATTATTAGAACTGTAAGTACCTCTTTGTACCACTCCTCCTTCTTTACCTGATATCCATCATCTATCTTTGGGTCTTTCAAAAGTAATAGAGATATATTTTATTGGTTAATTTTTATAATCTATTCATACATTCAAAGACAACCTTTTTATTGGAATAAATCTCGTTTGTCTTCTGTACAAATTATTTTTGAAATTTCTCGTTTCCTTGGTTCCCCACATCTCATATACCGTATACAGGTTTTCAGAGAAAAGCCTGTCCCTTTGAACCCCTCAACAATAATGCAGGTAAAGAATCTATATAAAGGGGAAAACGGACAGATCATTTCATGGAAACCTTAGAGCCCAAAAAGGCAGATAACCTTCCCACACAAAATATGCAAAACTGATTGTTTGATTACCTTCACTTTCCAGAAAAGCAGGCAGTTGGCTATGCTTAAAGCGATCAAAAGTGACCTCTAATTCTCTAAAAAATGAGCCCAGAGAATGATTTAAAAGGATGTCAAAACTGATTAGAAGGTGAAACTGCAAAAACGCGTATCATGGTTTGCGGCACTGCTTACTGTTATATTTTATTTTCTAAATGGAAAAATACTTAAAATCATTTCTTGAAACTTGCTGGATATTTCTTGTCACTGTAAAGAATATTCTTCACCAATATCAAACCGTAGCGTTGACCCTTTTGCTTTTGATGAAGTAAAATGGGAGCGGAGATTTTGGAAGGCCGCAATAAGATACGTATTTTTGCAGTTTTACTATCAATATGTATTCATATTTAAACGATCCTCGATCACGCTAGAAATGTGAATTTATAGGGAATCACAATGGATCATTTGAAATAAAAAATGAGCTACCCTTTTGGGCCCTAATTTTATTCGCAAAACCCTCTGTGAAGGCCTGATGGATTTAAGGAATTTTAGAGTTGTTCCCTTATCTAGATAATCTAGCGCAAGATATTGAAAACTGTTTAAGTTTGCGTTCCTTCATTTTGAGGGAGTACGTCTCAGAGAGTTTTGTTGAGAAGAGGCAAGGGAGCACTGAGCACCCTGACTTCACCCTGCATTTTCTGGGACCCATATCAAATGAATATACCTATATACCTATGATATCAGATATATCAACACTCAACTGATTTTGAAATCTCCCCAGCTTCCTCATTCTAACAGAAAATCTTAGATCAATGACCAGACGAAGACAGTTTCAGTTACTTGCAGTCTAGATCTCATAAAAAGTACTGAACCTGTTAAGTTGCATTACTGTACCTACGATAAGGGAGTTTTTTCCTGATGATTCAATGGATTAAAAAAAGCATCTATTACTGACAGGAGTACTGTTAACATCTACGGCAAGTCTACGTTCTGGAGAGGTCGAATGATAACGGATACATACATACGTTTATAGGATTTAAAAGAGATGTACTCTTATTTACTGTTAAATTGGAAAAGTACTATAAAGTTGCTTAACATTTTATGTTTCTTTCTAATTATATATTTTTAGGTTAACCTCAAAGTAGGTTTCAATAAGTACGAAAATTGACCAACCCTAGGAAGAAAAATGTTAACATTGGTTCTTACGGAGCTTGCGCTTCTGTTGACACAGTCTATTAATTCTATGATTATTTTCATAAATTGTAACAGCTAATGATAAGTCAGGATTGTACTTTACTAGTTTATTGACTATACAATGGACGGACACAAAACTCAATTTGCAGGATAAAAAATCACAACATTACAACAAAACAAATATTTCAACAAAATATCATACTATTTTCTAGAAAAATTCAATTAACATCTTCTGATCCTTCTTTTCGGAAAAATTTCCGACAATGCTCTTTCATAACGATCTTCTTAGGTAATAAAAAGTAGTATAATTTGCCATGGGGATGCGGATTTTTAATCGATTTGACCCAAAAATCGATAATTTAATCAGTAAAATCGAATAATTTTACCTGGATTAATTGGCCTAATCCCTTTTCTTCCTCAGATCGATGCAATTTTTTAACTATAGGACATCTACGGTCCAAACACAAGGATGTGTACACTTCGCTACTTGCTGAGGAAAAGCCATCCACAAGAATAACATCAGCAGGACAAATCTCAGGTTTTCCCCCAAAAAAATTCTTCCATGCCACCCTCTAGAAAAATAAAAAACTTGACTCACTCCTGGGTCTCATGATTGCACACAATCACCAGGCTTTCTCTATAGCTGAGAATGCAGGTTTCAAGGAATTTGTGCATGAACAGAATCCTGATTATAAAATGCCTAGCAGAACTACCCTGCCAAGAAATATTTTGCCAAAAATATATACAGAGTGTTACGAGAAGAAGTGAAAAAAACATTAGCTACCGCAGATGACAGGTAAGTACATGTGTCTCACAACTAATCTATGGACCAGTCAGGCTGAGGAAGGATATATGACAGTGACAGTCCACTTTGTAAATGATAATTTTAAGATTACAAGCTTAAGCTTGGATACCCGTTACTTCCCAGGCAGCCATACTGATAAAGCAATCAGTGCCATGGTCGGAACAATCCTTGACGAGTGGAATCTTAACATATTGCTTGACCTTAGCAACAATGCAAGTAACATGATTTGTGCTTCTAATGATGGCAAATTTACTTGCATACCATGCTCAATTCACAATTTACAGTTGGCAATGTCTGATGCTATGAGAGCTTGCTCTTATATTGAGCCCATGTTGTGTAAATGTTGCAAATTGTTGGCCGTTAAAATCATAGGACAAGAGCAAATGAAAATTTGAGGAAGAATCAGAAAGCTCTGAGTAAGCCTGAACACGAGTTATAACAGGATGTGGAAGCAAGATTTAACAGTGAATTTATTATTCTTAAGAGGCTCGCTGAGCAAAAGGCGCCAATCATGCTTGAACTGATAGAGGCTAATGTAGAAGGACTCCTTGGGCAGGAATGGTACCAGCTAGAGGGCTCAGTTGAAATACTTCGGCCCTTCGATGAGGCGACAACCCAGTTGTCCTCTGAAACCCTACCCGCTCTCTCGATACTAATTCCAGTGCTCAAAGGACTAAATCATGGATTGGAAAAGATCATAAGCAAAAAGAAAACAGGAGCAAACTTTGCCAGACAGGTAGTAAAAACCTTGAAAGCAAGGTTTCCTGATTTCAGCGATGATTGTATCGACAACTGTTGTTTAACCCACAATATAAGACTGCAATGATGGAACTCCATATTCGACCTATCATCAAAGACAGAGTGAGGAAAGAAGCCGTGAAGAAGGCAGAGAAAGAGAAGCAGAAAATGTGCCACTCCAAGAGGAACTGCCTCTGCAATAAAAGAAGAAAAAGTTCGCTTTATGGTCATCTATCAACGAAATCATGCCTCAAGATACAGGTAATTTACTCTTCTTATTCTCTTATTTCTGAATACTTAATCTCAAAGAATGTGCTCCAAGTATGCTTTTCCTTTCCTACTCTCCTGAAACTTTATTGACTTTGTTTTTACATTATAATTATTTGTTATTGAAAGTAAATCACTTGCTAAAACTCAAAATTATTCGAACTTGACGTTAAGTTGTTCAGAAGTAATATGATGTGTGTAACCAGACAGCAAAATAGCCCAAGAAGTTTATCTAGGGAAAGATAAAATTTCATATTGCATCTATTTGGGACGGCTCATTTTCCCAAAAGGAACTGAAAAATGACTTGTCATAAGTCGAATATTTAGTATTAACTTTCGATGAGACATTCAACAAAGTTGCCAAAAAACAACAGATGAACACATGTGTTATTTATTGGTGTCCTGTGATTAATAGAATTTGCATAAGGTATTTAAATTCGGTTTTTATTTATACGAATAGAAACCGATGCATCCACAGCAAATGATTTGGTAAATGCATTTCTTGAGGGAGTGAGCCCCCTTCTTTTAAAACGTATCCTTCAACTTTCCATGGATGGACCAAACGTAAATTTAAAAATATTAAGAGATCTTCAAACTGAAATCAGGAGCAACCCTGAGGATCCTTACATAATGTCTATTTGTGCTCGTAGTTTGCATAATGTGCATAGTGCTTTTAAAAATTCATTCCAAAAATCAGATATGAATGAGCCATTGTTTCTTAAAAGTTTCTATTATGTATTTGTATTTAATAATTCCCCTACCTGTAATGATATATTAATTCAAGTGTCAAATTTGGACAAAACTCCTCTTAAGTTCTGTCAAGTGCGCCATTTCTTGTTCAGTGCTATTAGAATAAATAGTGTCAGGTTCAGATTGTATTACATATATTTTAATTGTATTATATGTAATGTAATTGTATAGGTATGATGATGTGATTGTATTGTATTGTATTCTTTATTATTATTACTTTACTGAGATTGTCACCTGACGTAATTTTCACAATTTGATCAGTCTGTCGAAGAAGGCAAAACAGCTATCAGACACACATTAATGATACTACAGAGTGAACATTTTGCTCAAGACACTGCACGCATTAAAACCCACAAACCCTACTCTCGTCAACTTGCGAGTCTCAACCCTTTCATCGATCAGCTGGGCATCATCAAGGGGTGCTTGCTTGGTGCGCCCTGATTGGCTCCCCTCTATATACCTCACACGTTTATATAGGCCGGCCATTGGGGCGTATCAGGCAGTTGAGTCTGAGCTCTCGCTAGAGACAGGTCACGGCAACAACACTATGCTTGTTCCTTCCAGTCTCATGGGTTGCCATCGTGGTCGGAGGCGTGCCGCACTCCTTACCCTGACCGAGCTATCATCTTACTATGAGAAACTGGCGTCTACAGGTGTCTTTGCGCTGCCCAGCTTCTCAACGATTCCCCCCCGATGACATCTGGGACTTCCTGCAAGACCCGGACTCGCTCACATAGAGCATGCCAGCAAGTTGCCGGCATGGCATTGTGGATATGCCACAACCTACGATGGCCAAAACCAATCATCTGGGCAACACTGAACCACAATCTCCGTCCTCTCCTATGGTACCTCACGCATTGGAAACAGCCAACGTCTCTCTCCATCATCTGGAAAACTCAGGACATCTACACGGATGCAATTCCATCATAAATCGCCTGAGTTTCCACCGACACAGAGGATCTACAGGATCTACACGCTACCCACACCTTTAGAAATCAACACAGCTGAATGTATACCAGCCCTAACGGCGGTATGGGACAACAGGTCTCCACACACTCACATCAGAATTCACACGGACAACCAATCTGCACTACGGATCACCAACAAATATGTTTCCAAGACTTATAAATACATTCCCCTTTGTAAATTGTTAATAGCTTTGTTACACTATTGTAGAGAAAATGACTTCTCCTTTTCTGGACAATATGTCCCAACCCACGATAACCCTGCTGATGTATATTCTCGTTTTCGATAAATGGCTTGTCCCCGCTGTGCTTCCTCTGCCTGAGTACTGCTACGCTGCTTCAAGCGCCCTGATTGGCTCTCCTCTATATACCTCACACATATATATAGGCCGGCCATTGGGGCGTATCAGGCAGTTGAGTCTGAGCTGTCGCTAGAGACAGGTCACGGCAACACCATGCCGGTTAGCCCCATCACAAATATAGCAAGTTATTGAATTGAAATCAAAACTTGAGATGCGTTTACTGAGGATATGATGCCTTGTATGAACATCTCTCTACAAACGAGCTATTCAATGAATGCTCGCTGAAATCTTAATTCACTGAGTGAGGTTGGCAGAGAGCAGCTTTTCTTAGACTTGCCATGTCTCACAAAGAGTTTAGGAATAGCATGCAAACAATATTTTTATTAAAATATTGCTAATGTAGTCTTGGCGCCTCAGCTTCTCTCCAATACCTTAAAAAGCTCTATTAATTTGTTATGCTTTTCTCTCTGCCATTAAAATTTTCCAATCAAAGCGGTGATTATTGGAGTGCGTGATGGGAGCAATAGGTGGCTCACACACCTCCCAACCACCATCCGTCTCTTCTATTGCTGCCAAACTGCAATAAGATACTTTCTGGATGTTGCGCAAGAAGGATGGATTGTCAAGAGGTTCTTTACCTATCAGCTGCCGTGTGCATGTCTCCAATGAGGATGCATGTCCAACAAAAAGGATATTGCCTCCTGTAAGAAAAAAACATAGTTAATATTTGAAACAATTGATAAGTTTTTTGAAGGACCATGTATAACAGTAGTGACAAGTGTGAGAAAAACGCAAATGAAAGGTTTAAATGCGTACAATTTTCACAAAAATTGATGAATTCTTTTAATTCAAAAACAGTTTTGAGGGGCATACTCTCCTGGACCAGTCAGCTTGAAGGAAAACATTTAAAAGTTACTCGGCACTTCATAGTGGTGAAAGCTGCAAGTTCAGTTGTACGTACTTCTTACAGAGAATCAGAGGATTCATTCTCCAGAAAAACCACATGTACGGCCATAGGTGCTTATTCAAAAGAATTACTCAATTTAGAACCAAATTGAATGGTTTTCCTCCTCTATCCTTTCACGTTGATGTTTTTCAGAGATGAATTGGATTGCATTTTGCAAAATGGAACCAAGAGTATTCCAATGTTGCTACGATTAAAATGATATGAGTGTGACTACACTGATAAGGTTGAGGAATACCCTCTAATAGAAAATTTATACTGGACTGATGGTTTTATGATTTATTGCTGTCATATACAGGGTTATCCTAAAGTCACTGACCACCCCTGTAACTTTTTTCCAAATTGAGATAGAAGTTTGAAACTTTGGGAATGTTCCTCGGTCTAAAGTAGCAACTTTTTGGTCCCCCCAAAATTTTGGGGGCAGCCCCCCTAAAGGGGGGCGGGAGCTAACTTTTTTTTTTCAAATGGCAACCCCCCTTTTGTGATGCCTCATTTGAAAGATAATAAAAAAAGAAAATTTTTGGCGCAAACCGCAGGTCAAAATGTTCATTTTTGACAAAATGGCGGCCGGTCAAAGTTCAAAATGGCGGAAATTTGGCATCTCCGTTGTTTATTGACGGATTGGTGTGAAACTCGGAATCCTAGGGTTTTTTGAGATGAGAAAAACGATTCTGGCATTGGTTTTCCAGAAAAGTCAGTCCTTTTCAAAATGGCGGCGGTCAAAATGGCGGCCTAGAGCGGGAAGTGGATATTTAGGCTGCATATCGTTGGATTTGCATGAAACTTGGTATCTGGGGGTATTTCGGCACGAGAAGATCGAATCTTTCATTGGATATCTGAAATTTTGACAAATTCCAAAATGCCGCGGAAAAATGGCGGGAAATCAGTTTTTCGGCTCTTTACCGATGGATTAACAGGAAATTATTTGATATTTCAAGAATCTAATAAAAGATTCCTTTTAATCCAGCCAAAAACCGCTAGGATATCGAATTTCATGCAAATCCATCGGTAAACAGCCGTAAAACTGATTTCCCGCCATTTTTCCGCCGCCATTTTGAAATTTGTCAAAATTTCAGATATCCAATGAAAGATTCGTTCTTCTCGTGCCGAAACACCCCCAGAAACTAAGTTTTCTGCAAATCCAACGATATGCAGCCTAAATATCCACTTCCCGCTCTAGGCCGCCATTTTGACCGCCGCCATTTTGAAAAGGACTGACTTTTCTGGAAAACCAATGCCAGAATCGTTTTTCTCATCTCAAAAAACCCTAGGATTCCGAGTTTCACACCAATCCGTCAATAAACAACGGAGATGCCAAATTTCCGCCATTTTGAACTTTGACCGGCCGCCATTTTGTCAAAAATGAACATTTTGACCTGCGGTTTGCGCCAAAAATTTTCTTTTTTTATTATCTTTCGAATGAGGTATCACAAAAGGGGGGTTGCCATTTGAAAAAAAAAAGTTAGCCCCCGCCCCCCTTAAGGGGGGCCGCCCCCCAAAATTTTGGGGGGACCAAAAAGTTGCTACCTTAGACCGAGGAACATTCCCAAAGTTTCAAACTTCTATCTCAATTTGGAAAAAAGTTACAGGGGTGGTCAGTGACTTTTGGATAACCCTGTATAGTAGATTTTGGGATAAATAAAGCACACAAAATACAGAGTGTCTCAAGTTCAGCTCAATAGAAAAAAATCAGAGACAGATTTTTTAAGTAAAGATGATGATAAATGATTTTTTTTTTCTATGAACTATTACCAAAAAAGCCCTTATCCCTCCCTTCTAAAATTTTTCGAAGTTCTGCTGAAATACGGATATGGGTCTTCTTAGAACTCATCAGTGGATCACACTTATCAGTGAGCCCAGCTCATCATCCTGCAAAATCCTAGACAGCATCGAGCCGCTGTCATGAATATGATAAGAGGCATGACACTGGAGTGTGATCTTTGCACCATCTGTTGTTGCTGCTGAACAAGTCTTAAGACGAAACAAGGAAAACTTGAAAAGAAAGGATGATCAAAATACATAAAATGCTATAAAAGCGAGATAAAAAATAAGTTACCTGTTTGACTGATGGCTTTTTTTACAAGTTCATAACTTCGATTATAATAATTTTCTACTGTTTCTGTGACGATATTCTTCAAATCCTCTATTTTTATTGATGGTTCATAATATACGTCTATGTTGAATCCAAAATTTACAAGCTCCTCTGGACAAAGCCATTCTGGTAGCATTTCTGTGTACCAACCGAGCCATTCGAACAGTGAGGGCTCTATAGCTATTGGCAGGTCATTTGCAATTCCTAAACCTATGAAACAAAGATAAAACTATACAGTATATAAGAGAAATAAGCTGTGAAAGGGAGAAGACAAGAACTGATTCAGAAAATCTCAGAAAATTCCTGTACATACATCTACATAGAGAATCATAACTAAAAATTATGTCATAATTTACCTCTCCAGATCATGCTGATCTTGTGAAGTGCATTGTTGAGTTGTCACTGTGACTGCCGATCTAAGGGAAGGCGTTGAAATAGTTCAGCAATAAAAAGGGCCTTTAGAATTTTAGTTTTACGGCACTTAACATGTTAAGTGCCACATTAAGCTTATGATGCAATCGATGGCAAACTGACATGTTAGCTAATAGCCACTGTATGCAAATCTTGGGCTGAAATATTTATTGATAAAAACTTGATAACCTGCCATGAGGCTGCAAACTCTGTGAAAAGGAGATTGCAGCTGAGGACCTCAGGTGGAGAAGAACCCATATTTACTCCCTGGGATGCCAGTTGAATCTAGTTTATCCAGCTAGCGGGCTGATTTTTGAAATTGATAGACAAAGAAGACATAGGAAGTATGAAGCTATCCTATTATTAGTTGAAATGGGTGGTTCCCAGAGACTACGGGAGAGAATGATGGACAAACTATCGGGTCTCTCGTGGGTTGTCGTTAGTAAGTCTATTACCTACCTCCTTTGTCCATTGCAACCACCCACTTCTACCAATAGGATCTCTCCATATCTTTCTTGTCTTTTTTGTCTATCAATTCCAATGATCGGCCCGCTGACTGTTCCCGACCGCTGGCTAAGGTGCTTTGTGATTGCCAGCCAAGGGGACCTCCCAAGCAACACAAAGTGTTGCCCCTGTGGTTGTTATTATAATTTTTGATTACCTAATAAAATATTATGGCATGTTTGCACGCAACGTAGAGATGGAGAGCAGTAGACACTGCTTACTTTTCTACCAGCCAGTCTTAGAGCCTCTCCGGTTAATCTTGCTTGTAGTTCACCAACTTGTGTTAAAGGGCTATCAAATAAAAATCCAGGTGGACCACTCGCTCTTTGAGGAACAGAGAGGGGCAAATTTAGATCTTTCCTCATATAGCTCCCTAGAAAATGAAAAACAAAATTTAAGAGCATGGAATCAAACATCGATAAATTATTCTACAGGCAAAGATATTTGAGCCCCCCAAAGAAGAAATTACAACTTTCACATGATATCATAGTCGATCTAAAAATTCCCAGAAATATAAGTCAAACCTGAGCAAAAAAGGTAGGAGGTTCATAAAACATGCTTGTGAGAAAACTAATTTAGAGTTCCAGTTCAGCACACCGTGTTCAGAGTTTGACACAAGCCTGGTCCAGACAGTCAAATGTTTTGTGCTGTAGTTGTTTGTTGAACTTTGCAGTTTCATTTGAACTGTTTCAACAACTGTGTTTCGCCGAACAATTTTTGCAGATATTCAACCGATATTCAAATATCTGGATTGAACCATAATCAGATCAAAGAACATCTTCAGGTGGAACTTCAGCTTTAGCGCAATACATTCTGGGTACTAACAATATATTTCAAATTTTAACCATTAGGAGGATTATTTTGGGAAAATCAAAATTTCAGTCTCAAAATTGATCATTAAGGAATCTTCACTGAAAATCACATTCCAAAATCTTAAAATAAAGGCAACAGGGCTAATTTTATTATGCAACTGATTTCAATGAATCGATATCAATGGTTAATCGGAATCAGCCTTTTTGACTCTGCTTTAAAACTTCAGAGGACAATATTCCGCATGAACAGTCCACTTGATTGATCTAATGACTGAAATTTCGATTAAAGTTTGAAAAATATCAATGTACCCAATGCATTGCGCCAAAGCTGAAGATCCATCTTAAGTGTGCTCTTGATTATATGTAACATCTTTCATTCAATAGTTGCATATATTTGTACCTTGCTGATTTTATACATTTTCAATTTTCGCTGATAAAGTAACAGTGCATTAGCATGAATCAAGCTAATTTTCCTTGATTAATAGTTGAAAATTTAGCACAAGTTTCGGATTGGGTGCAGGGAAGTGGTGAAGAAATGCTATGTTGTTAGTTGCCCAATAATCTCTGCGAAGACAGGCACATGTGTCATACGGGAGTCACAGAACGCCAGAGTGTCTTGTGGGAGTGACGTTCCAGCAAAATTCTGCTTTCTAACACTGCCTCAAACAGCGTGTCTCTCTCCGTTTTAATCACACATCACTACTGTGTGCAAACATGGACTAAATGCAACAAAAAGATTCGGAAAGCTTCAAAACTCCAGAAGAAAAAGCATTGAGATCGATATCCACATTAAGGTGCCGTCAATCGAGGAGAGATGTAATAAATGGATACCATTTAAGTACGCCCCCACTGAAAATGTGTGCACTGGTGACTTTTCATTTCAAAAACAGAACTGAATTAATACTGATGAAGAGACTCATGACAAAAACCAAAACTTATTCAATTTCTTGCACAGTGTATTTAAATATGAGCAGCACCCATAAAACCGAGCACTAGAAGAGCCATCTAAGTTGAAGATGTGTCTACTTATTTAGATCGTAGAATCGCATTTTCATGAGAGGAAGGTTGCAAGAGTGGTTGGACTAAGAAAAAAGGTTGAGAAACGAAATTCGTAGGACAGGGGATGGTGCGTTTTTAAACAAGAGACTTTAATTGCCTATACCTCGTTCATCAAAACAGTAAGGAATCCATTTGCCGAAAGTGAAGTCGACTCTTTCTCCATGTCTTACGATATAAAGTTGTCTGTTTTCTGCCTTTTCAACCTGAAAAGAAAAAAAAATTTACTGCTGTGGCTTAGTGTGGAATAAAAATGATCTACAGGGAAGAAACGCAAAGAACAACATAACTTGACATTAAGAGTGTAAACACAAATGAATAAAAGACGTAGCGTTTTAAAGCAAGATGAATATTAATTATTAATTATTAATACTGAGGAGGGTGACGAAGCTCTTATTGGTGATTGTTGATTCAGAGAATAATTGATGAGAAGAATGAGCATGAACTACAAAACAACACAAAAAAAATGAAGGAAAAAGTCAAATTTGTAGTTATTCTTCTGCTTCAGCCCCTTGAAAAAGAGAAAATGACAAGTGATAAACAACAATGCACATTGCTTGGCCACAATTTTTTGTTTACACTTTGAAGTTTGAGGAATCTAAAACATTAATGCTGATGCGAAACGAATAGTATTGAGCACAGGTGTGATAACCAGGCTCGTGTTGGTGACCATGCGTAATGTCCACATGCACGGAAGAGTAATGGGCTTTGTCATTAAACACGTCTATCTCATGCAACACACTGCGCTATCGCTAATTGGTCAATCGAAAGCAATGTGGATAACTTCAATACTTTCATAGTGTTTAGAGACACTTTATGAGAGAAGTATACTTCTTAGACACAAGCAAAGTATGTGCTTCCCTAATGATAAGACTCATTAGATGCATTGCCAACCATTGGTTAAGTTGTGAAAATAAAAATGAAAATAACAATTAGCAGATGACATCTAACATAATCTATTCTACTTTGGCTTACCTTCAGGTTCTCATATAATGCTGGAATGTCAGAATTACTTCCAAAATCTTCCTCGTGAACATCAGATTTTTTTTGAAAAAACAGGGACTTAGGAGATGATAAATTTTCAATTTCATCAATACTATGATCAGAGCTTATTGAAAAAGACCTGAAAAAATAATTAAACACAAAATTAGATATTCTAGAAATAGGCTGTTGCCTTTTTTTTATCAGTAAATTAGCTGTCTGTTTAAATACTGAAATTTCTTTGTAGAAATTACAGGAAAAAGGAGGTTTAATTTAGATTTTCAAAATTAGAGGATAGATAAATAGGTAAATAAGGAAAATAAAAAAAATTCTTCTTTGGGAAAATTTTCTTGAAAAGTTCGGTTAAACTTACGCATGTAAAGTCCAAGCATCTGTCTCTGCTGTTCGTTCCACATAGTTTACGGGTAAGAAACCACAGCATCCTAATTCAGACAAACGAATTAGACTTAAATAAGGTAAACTAAGAAATAAAGACAGTAGAAAAACTCATCACTGATATTGTTGTAGTTAAGGAACATGTCCCCGCTAGATTGCTAAAAGCAATCTGAAATATTGCTCAAAATGGACCAGTTAAAAGATATCAGTTCAATTGGCTCTTGCAAAAATTACCCAAGATCATTTCTCTCAATTTTGACCTTTTCAACATCAAGTTTCCTTAACCCTTAGCCAATCTGAGCTAGGGCGCAGGCACAGTCCCCTGCCACAAGGTTAGGAATGGAAAATTAAAAAGGAAAAAATATATTTGATCCAAAATGTATAGAAAATATCCTGCAATAGCCACTGACGTTTGTAAACATTTTGAAAAAGCAGTTCTGCCCGACCAAAGACCTGTAAATACATTTCCAAAATAGTTCATATTTCTTGTCATATCAGCTAAACATAAAGGCCAAATATATTTCAAAATAAGTAAACATGTCTACCTGGACCAGAGGTGTTTCCTCAAAACATTTACATTTGCTTTTGGTGAGCAAAATAATGAGATACACAGGTTATAGAAAAGAATAAGCGTTTTCAATATCTTCCACAGATAATGCGTTATGTACAATCAATTCAGGGCTTTCTTACGGTTAAGACTTTAGTGATTAACGCCTTGAACCCTTCTTAATGGTTCCCCGGTTACTTTCTTATCGTTAGTTCTTTAATTCTTTGATCTTTTTACCTTCTGTCGTTTCCAACTTGTTTGGAATTTAGGAGTGAGTGCTGCTGTTATGCATTATTGCCCTTCCGGTACTTCCTTCTGTAATCTTCTATTCTTTAATGTTATCTTATCCCTATATTTATATGTAACGCCATTTATTTGGTATCTAAAACTTTGTCTTAGTTGATAAGCATTTAGTTTAATAAAGAAACTTTGAAACAAAAAAAAAATCAATTCAGGGCTTTATTTTTTTGGGGCTGATCACTTCGAATTCTATGAAAAAATCGCGAGTCCTATTTTTTCCTGTTGTTTCCTTCAGATAGCACCTCATGTGCCGCAATTTTCAGCAGTTTCATTCATTCAACTTTGATCGAAAAAATATTTTTGATTGTTTAAATAAAGTAGAGGTTTCCAAGGAATTACACAGCCACAACATTCAAAGATTTCAACAATTCATGCGAACAACCATTGAAGTTTGATGTCATTACTGTATATTAAGCTCAAAAATATCAGTACACAGAATATCTGAGGATTAATTATGAGTCTTACCAGTTAGCCATGACGTTCCTTCAACCCAGCTATCTGGTGAATTCTCTACATCTTCCGGTGCAAGGTAAACAAAATCACCAGTTCGCAGCTCTAATTCATCCGGCTCTCTTGGAATGTGTGAATAATTAACTTTGTAAACCTTTAAAAGAAAAAAAATTACATCAATATACTTGCGACCTCTGAACAAAGTTGAATAATAATCCTTTGTGATTTACAAAACTACTCTGTATGTAAATAAGCGAGTTACTAATAAAGCATACATAGATTTTGACCTGAAAGCTAGATGAGTGGGGAAAATGTACACGGAATGAGAACTGAGAAAACAGAGAGAATCAAAAAGCCCCCCAAAGGAAAGACGGTACATGAAGATAAAATTTAAAGAAACAACAAGAAAGTTTCTTAGGGAACAATTTTACGCAAATTTTCTCCTTAAAGCCTTCTTAAGCCCTTGGAGAAAACAAGAGCTGTAATTTGAATTACAAACTGGGTGACGCCCCCTACTTTTAAGGCGTTGAGGCGAGTCCTCTTAGATTGGCTGATGGTTCCCCCAATTTCCAGGCCAGATGGTGCCCAAATTTTTTCCGTATGGGAACATAGGTAACATGGAGTTTTTTATAGCAGTGAAGTAACCTAAATAAGAAAAATTTATACATTCAACATGGCAAACTTTAAAAATCAATTCTTAGGAATTTTCTGAAGAGAATGAAAACCTTTCACTTGGAATTTTGGGACCCCCCTGTAGCCAAGAGTTTTCATTATGGTCATAAAATTCAACCAATTTGACCAAGCCCACTTTTCTCATAAACTTGTGGAACAGTAGCAAAAAGCATCACACACCACACAAAAGAATCTTCCTTAGCAAGCAATTTGTGTACTAATAATTTTTGTAAGCCATTGAAAACTAACATGTATTTCTTAAAAAGATACACAGCAATGTTCCTCAACTTTGGTCCAGACTGTTCTGCAATCTAACCATAAAGATGGTGGATGGAAAAGCATGCCAGTAACAACAAATCTCATTGTAATAATTCTTGAATTAAGTTGATCTATCAAGATAATAATAGTTTCCGTCATGAACATTACAAGACATGAATTGTCACTAGGCACTCTTTGTTTCGGATAACATTGAAGGAAGAGAGAAGGCAAGGTATGAAAGAAATGCAACACATGAAAAAAACTAATTACATGCTTCCCGGAGAATCTGGAATCACGGGAATAAAGACGAATTTCCCAAGAAGCTGTGGCATTTGGATCAACAGATGACTCTACGATGGATTTTAATTCATGGAATTGTGAGGAAGGAAACTGGTAGGCTATTGTTAGGTGAAGTGCTTTGATATGGGGCTTAACTGGCACAGCTAGAATAAAAAATACACCATGCAAATTAGAAAATCAGTGATGTATTAAAACAAAAATTGTGCATAATTGTGAGAGACTATCAAACGGGCATATCATGATAAAACACCAAAAAACGAGCAGAAAGGTCAAAGACAAGATGCAGACACAAGCTCTAGGCGAGGGTCATGGGTGAAACTAATACTACATCTACATCACTACATGATGTCATGTACATAACTTCCAGCACTTGTAGCACTCAAATGGAGGGATGTACAAAGATGCAATTTTAACTATGGTTCATAACGTGCAAGTTGGGCTTCTGATACAGCCTAACTTATGTTTTTGGTTTATGTCCCCTTTAAATTAATCATGTGCACACTTTTCAAAACTGTGCCTAGTTGCATTGGTTTGTTTTTGCTAAATGCGATCCAAATGTACTCCACTAGTAATGTTTTTCAAATTATTTTGTAGAAGTCAAATGTATCTGCAAGATACAAATGAATATGTACTATACTAAGACAAATAGGAAAGTGTTGCTTCACACAACTCAAATATGAGCATGAGTTTTAAATTTATTTTTCCATGCTAAATCAGAGTATACCTGATGATAGAAACTTGAAAGGTTTAAAGCACAGGGAGGGGGGTTGGCTTTCTAGTGCAGTAGTTCTAGACTTCTTAAATATTCTTTGGATTGATTAAATTTGAGAGAAAGGCTAAATTTAAAAACGAAAACAAAATTCAAGCCAAAATTTCAACACCTTGATGCAATATCTAGGCTTGTTGACATACATTTTAAAATTGAGCATTTGAGGCATGATTCATCTGTTTTCTGACTAAAATGAATAAGCTGTGGGTTCTATGTCCAATATTTCGTCCATTTAGTCAGATCTATGATTAAAAAAGGAGGATCTATCATTTTTGCGAGGGAGTATGAATGCAAACGCAGAGATCTGGGGGGTTTGGGAGTGGCTGATGCTGTCCTTGCCCCATGCGACATCACAAAGAGGGGAAAAAATTGAAAAAAAGTAGTTGTCCTTACCAAGATTTGAAACTTGATCCACAAAGTTCATTGTTATCCTGTTGAAGTCTTCTATGTGCTCATCTTCTACAAAAAGTCCCATGAAATTTGGTGACATGTAATTTTCAAGTTTAACTTGACCTCCCAACTTAATACTGTTGTCTTCCATTATGTGTTTCAGAATTGCAACCAAACGTTCAGTATGTTCATTAGGAGCCTGAAGGTTCAAATTTAAAAAAAAAAGAAGTTTATTTTTAGCAGTCAATATCTAAGAGTACAGCTACATGTGGTATAGTTCTGGGCTATTTTTCAATCTTCCTCTCGTCGATTCTCGCGGTTGCACCTTGAGTGAGTACAACCAAGAGCTAATTTTCCTCTCGATAATCAAAACAAATTAAAAAAAAACAAAGAAAAGGAAATAAGAGGAACATGTATTTAAGGTCTCCAGCATCTTTATTATACATTACAGTGATGCAAAGTGAGTGATTTAAGTAAAGTGGAAGCACATTTCTTACGCAGCCGTCTTTTTGTGATTTGTCTTTGTTACCAGTCATGGAAACTGGAGTGTGAGCTGTTTTTACAATTGCCTTCTTTCTAAAGTATTTCAGATTTCCCTTCATTTCAGTGAAATATGGGCAAAACCAAATTTTCGAAACATACGTTCTTCAAAAAAACTTGACACCCTAAAAGTGTGAACACAAAATTCCTGATGCGATTTTGTAATTCTTAAGTAATGAAAGTCATCTAATTGTTGAATCTCTGCCTGCTGTTTCTTCCACAAAATAAGATTGACTGCGCATAATTTTCTCTCGGTGCCTCATAACCAAGTTATTTCCAAGTGATGACAAAAAGGAGGCCTACAGCTACTGCCCTGGTACTCAGAGTCTTGATGTGCGACAACTGTCCACGTTAGGGCAGTTTTAAAGTAAATATTCCTCTTGGTAGACAAGAGAAAAGCTAGCAGGACAAAATCGCTTCAGAATTGAATTAATTGGTTTAAATATTTGTATTGGGGCCTCAAGTTGCGAAATAGTGCAAAGAAATACTTGGAATTAAAATTCGGGAAGTTGTTGCACGCTCTGGCAGGGCAGGATTATGGTCCGCCATCATCATTATCACCCTCTTTCCCATCATCTCTTTTTGCACTAAAACGCACACATGGATTTTTAATCTGTCCACTCAAACTCGCTGAATAATAGTCAAAGTAGTTTTTTTCATTGACAACTTGGAGTTCACTATGTTGTTGCATATTGCACAGTTTTTAAAATTTTATTGGCACTACACAAATTATTAGATAAACTTAAAACTTTTTGGAAAAACCGATTAATATCACTTACTTTCTTATTCTCTATGCACTATGGCCATTTCGAGCGGGCAGGCTGCCCATCTTCAGGTGACTCCAAAAAGGTGACTTCTTCGGTTTTTCCAAAAAGTTTTAAGTTTATCTAATAACTTGGAGTTCACCTCAAAATTAAGGGATACTGATTATGTAGTATTGAACCTGAAGGTGAAGAAAATTATGATATCATTCTTATTCTTTTTTAGAAAACGTTTCAATGAGTTGGCTTACAGCCAACTGAAGAAACTTAATATTGCGCTGCCGTTTGCCAGGGTCGGGACCCCATTGTTAGGGCGTGGAGGGGGGGGGGGGGGGGTTGGTGGATTTCGGCTCGATGCATGCCGTTACGGGGCCTATTCTACCAAGGTTGAGCCTGGCTCGCGGGCCTCTTTGCGTTAGCAACTACACCCAACTTATCAACAAAAAATACTGTACCAGCAAATAACATTTTACGTGTTGGTACTATACCGATGAAAAATGCTGACCTTTTTTTTGTTACCTTAAAAAATGATGTGAGAGATATGTGCGGAAAAAAATTGTGTGCACCATTCCAACCGCACTCGTTGGCAGAGACTTCCCAAAAAGATTGAAGTTGTTCCATTAATTGGCCGACAGGAACTGCATACAGAATATATTCTCGCATTGTGACAAGATCAATGGTTGGATCATTGACATGTGCAAGAAGCCAATCAGATGCAAGCTGCACACTTTTATGACCAGTTGCAGTGAGTGCTTTCTCTCTAAGGAAAAAATCAACAGGTAGGTACTAAAGGAAAAAGATTTGAGTGACACATGGAAATGAAATTTTTGACACCAAAATGCCTTAAGTATGCAAACTCTAAGAGGTAAATTCTCTAATTCTTATGGTTAATGATGTACCCTCCTGTTCATGAAAAAGGCGCTACTTAAGTGTTTTTATTATTTTTAGTTTAGCGCCAAAACATTAATGCCAGACTACCCAGCTTTCCTCCTTCAAATTAATATTCTCCAACCTTTATATTTTGACAGATATAAAAACTTATAAACTAAAAACTAAACTGAAATCTATCACCACCGAATATCTTTTCCCTCTGTTAGTTTCTTACAAAGGTTACAAGGGTACTCAATTACGTTCAATGAGAAAGTTTTAGAAGTAAAACTTTGTCTCTTCATGTTGAAGACTCAATTTGAAGGAGCAAATCAAACCAAACAGGGAAAAATCTCCCCTGCAAGATTAAAGCTCCAATCACATATCGACGGTGTATAAGGTCGCAACCACGTATCTCAGTTTGCAACGCTGCAGCCCTCCTGTCATACTATGTAGTATCAGTTGATTTAGTAATGTTTTCTTTACATGTTGCAGGTGCATCTTCAATTTTAGGTTCAGTGAATTTTATTGTTCCTATTTTTCATATACGGGTTCGTGGTATACTTCAATTAAACATTAACATTTTCTTTGAATGGAAAACTACACAACAACAAAACTTAAAAACTGCCACAAGTTTTCATCTCTGTGCGAAGAAAATTTGGCAAAAGTTTCAAGGAATGACGACGATTTTTTCTCCTTTAAAAAATAAAATACTAGTGGGTAGCAGAGATTTTCGAACAGCACCAACAAGATAGGTACCTCGTTACAAACTTACACCATCAATATTTAAATATTCAGTGGTGAAATCCCTCCCCCTGCTATCAGGATTTTCCGTCTGCCTCGTAGAAAATGCTTCCATTTTATCATTTCTGAAATGATCCTTTTTTTCAGCTGAATTGAACTGAATGTTCCTCTGTAAACGCATGATCTGATGAAGGACAAACAGACCACAAGGACCATTACAACATACATTGATTTAATGTAATTAAATACTAAACAAAATCATGGACACATTTAAAAGTTTGAATGTCTTCCATAAATCAACCAGTATTGAGAAAAACAATGATACAAAAATCTCGAATCAACTCGTGTCATTGACCTCTTCCATAGATGTCAAAGATATCACTATCTGTTTATTCCCTCTACCAGTTTTCTAGGCAAAGTTACAAGGTTAATTTGTGTTTTCATGAGAAAGTTTCAGAGGTAATACTCACGCTCTATGTCTTGGAAACCCCATTTGAAGGAGCAATTGCAGCGGTGTTCTTCGTTCTGCTTGAACTTTGATGGTAACAGAATGCTTGCGAGGAGGCAAAGTTGCCATTTCAACATTACTATGAGCTGCAGACATAGTATGAAAGTTCAATGAATGCCTTAAAGGCTGTAAGATCTGAGCATGAAATGAAGTGGAGGAATTAGTACGTAAATACAACAGAATTTGGAAACTGATAACATAATAAATAATGAAATAACAACACCGGATGCTGAGGCTGCGGCGAACCTGTTGCTAGATAAGATAACGATAAGTAACTGTAACCGGATACAGGATACAGTATAGAATTACAGAAAGTGGTAGCGAGCGAATTGCGGAGATTCGTACATTTCGTAAGACTATCGAATGAAGAATTCAATAAAAACTAATTAGTAATTTTTACGTTGTGAAAACTGAAAAACTGAGAGGTTTATCAAGAAATTCTATGTTCAGAATGTCAAATGGGCATAGAGAAAAAAAAGGAGGTGTTTGCATTTCGGGCATCTTGGAAGTTTTTGATGACTTGATGACGTAGGTGGGTACAGCTGGGTACAGCAACGTCCCCTTCACGCTGTACCCACCTACGTCATCAAGTCATCAAAAATTCCAAGATGCCCGAAATGCAAACACCTCCTTTTTTTTCTCTATGGTCAAAGGGGATGCCGGGAGCACTAGATAAAAACCGGCCAATCAAAAGCCGCGACCGTCAGGAGAGTTGACGTTGCACTGAGTTCAGCCAATCATCAAACGCCGTTTCCATCCCGCCTGGCTACGTCATCAGAGCCCGCTAAAAAATATGGTTTCAAACTAGTCCACTTTTTCACATTTTCAAAACGGGGTTTTCTTGGCAATTTGGGCTTTGAAAAATTCCTCGAGGCTCAGTTTGATCCATAATTTCAAAAAATTAATTTTAAAAAAATGGGTGCTGTGGACCCATTCTTCGTTCATACCTCGAGGATATCCTAAGCATGAATAGTTGCGTACTGACGTAGGATGTTAATAAGTACCATTTTATGTGCTAAAATCTCCGCTCCTATTTTATGTTTTAAACGAACAAATCCACGTCATTCCCTCAAGTTTTCCCAGAAAATTCTTCGTTCGGAGAAGAAATGTCATGGCAATTTATAGGAATTGCCATTAAGTAGCTGTTCCCATATACAAGATGTGGCAAACCGAGATACGTGGTTACGGACTTTACAGCGTCGATATGACTTCCTAGGTGGAATGGCAAAACTAAAGACCAATGCTTAAGGTCTGATAAATAATATGGATGGAAATTAAATTATATTTTGCTCTTTCCCGCCTTAAAATTTACCACTGATGATAAGTGGGTATAATATAGTCCATCACGATTTTTTTACTTTTTAGAATAGGTAGCCAAATTTTTTATGAATATTTTTAACTTAAGTGGGTGCCCAATATTTATTTTAAAAAATGCTGCCATTAGCCGTGGCCCATGACCTCCCCCTCCACTCTTTTTAATCCGACCCTGCTATGAAAATTATTATTTGATACGCTTGTAGGATAAGACACATGCAAGCAGTTTTTGCTACTTATTTCGAGAAATATGCTTCAGCAGTTTCGGAATTGAATGGATCCTCATGGTGGGAAGAAAGTTCAAACTGACTTTTTGATGCTTAAGAATTGGAATTTGGGAGCGAATTTTTCACAGAATATGCATTAAGACTAATTTTACTTGAAATCATTAACATCTTAATTTTTTCAAAAACTGCACTTATGCACCTCATCCTCCAAGCCCTTCATTAATTCATCTCACGAGACAAAAAAAACTGCAGACGACTTTGGGAAAAGGTGCCAAAAATTTTCAGTGGGCAAGTTAAAGAAATAATTTATCAGACGACTTTGCTGCCTTATATATGCCCACAACTTGGCTATGGTCTTCGTCAAATCCTGCCGATAGTTTACTTCCCTTTTCTTCTCTTTTTTCTCACTTTCTGTAGAAGATAGTTCTAAAATTTGCCACCCAGTTCTGCGGGCCGATTCTTGAATCTTATAGACAAAGCTATAGACAAAGACGGCATAAGGAGTATAGAGCGATCCTATTGGTTGAAATGGGTGGTTCTTATAGAGCAAGGGGGTAAATGATGGACTAACTATCGGGTCTCTCGTGGGTTGCCGTTAGTTAGTCTATTACCTACGTCCTTGGTACATCGCAAATACCCGCTTCCACCAATAGGATCCCTCCATATCATTTTTGTCTTCTTTGTCCATTGCTTTGTCTATCAATTTCAATAATCAGCCCGCTGAAGCACTGTCAGCACTCCCCTAAATCTGGCTCTGGACTTAACTACCATTCTATATTATTGATAAAGCTTGGGGACATACTATACACTATTGCCAACTTTTATCATTTACATATTTGAAAACATTTTTTTTTTCTTCTTCTTCTTTTTCAAAGAGAGGGTAACAGATATTGCAATAAAAATTCAGAAACACAAGAGCAAGCCCTTCCAACACAGCGTGTTGATAAGTACTTGCAACTTTCTTTTTATTTTTTTTTCTTTTTGATAGAAATAACAAACAGGAAAGGAAACAGAACAAGAGATAGCTTCCAAATATTAAATTTTGAGACAGGAAACAACAAGAACCTATAAAAAATAAATACATTGAAGTTAGTAAAAAAATATTAAAGAGTACAGCAGAGTTTCACAGTCATTAGCTTACTTAGTTCCTGTCATCTGACATAAGGTAAAAATTTCTCTTAGGTAAATTGAAAAATGGAATAAACATGAACATTCTAATGACGTTTCTTACAAACATTCCACCTGGCGTCTAAATAAAGTCTAAACTTGAAAAATTTGAGCCAAGCCAACATAAAATAAAAAACCGGTAAAATCCGGTTTAGTCACAGTGCAGTTATGACTAAAATGTATATAAGTCAAATTTTCCTTTAATCCCACAACACTCCAATATGGAACAATGGAAAAAAAGAATGATGCAGACGAATTCACCATGGTCCTAATGTTAAGAGTAAGCTTGCCTAAGATCAAGAAATTTGTTTCAAATTTTCACCTAAAACACAAATGAATCAGCTCTTTAAAAAAGGGTGGAGGTTCAACTTTTAAAAAAAATATATTTTCAATTATTTTTTTTTTTTTTTGTGCATATTTGCCGCTCGTTTTACATGACAATCACCTTCTTGTACGTCTGTCACTTGCGTTCAAAGAAGTGGACTACCGCTGCTTTCATGAGTAAAATGGTAAGGATAGCCGGAGAGTTCAAAAATGCATAAAAATATTTTGAAAATTGTACTTCTACCCTTTTTAAAAATACTGATTCAAATAAATATGCATTTACAGCGTCCATCCATTTCCCGCGGCGGAGTTTTAACGATCCAGGCCCAATTTCAATCACTCAGCAGAACATTCTTGATGCACACTAGGAGAAGCCATTCAAAGAGAATTTTTCCTGATTCAGGACAATGCAGCTACTTTTATTTTTTCTTTGCATCAACCAATTAGATGACTAGCTCAAATATTCAAGCACTTGCACAGTAAATACAGAAGAGGAATCTCACTATGAGTTCATGACTGTTATATGAAATCCAAGCCTACGGAAAAATATATTAACAACTGGAGGAGAACTGCAATCTGTTGGTTTAAACTTAGGAGTATTTTAAGACTTCAAGAGGAAAATAATTCGGTAACTGCCAGTACAGGGCATAGAAGGAAGAAAGGTATCTTGATGAAAATGGGAAGAGAAACACACAAAACCTCAAAGCATGGCTTTAGGAGGGTTCTTTGGGAGCTAGAGCCTCAGGTGGGCAGTTATAGAAATGAGGAGGCGGATTTTGAAATTAATGGTTTCCCCTTCCTTTCAATCTCGTTACACTGCAAAGTAAAATCACGAACAACCGGAAAGCAGAGAAAGAGGAATTAAAGGTCATTAATTTCGAAATCTGGGGGCAGCAAAATTGTTAAATCAGGCCATGAAAATCTCTTCCAGCCGGTCTATCCGTCTCTTTCACTCAGTCACCAGCTTTGCTTCTACATTTTAGAAATAGCCTCGAAAGCACCAATAAAGTTCACTCATTTTTGGAATTTCCGACTAATACCACCACAAAGTGAAAGATGAAGGATGGCATGTCCACAGAGAATCTGGGCCACCCAAATCATATTACAATGACTAAAAGAAGAGCATTCAAACAGTGAGTACTAAAAATAAACTGGTTAAAAAGGAACCAAATAAGACAAATTTTCCTACTCAGTGACATCATGAGGAAGCAAGAACATCCTCTCATGGAGAAATAATGGTAAAAAAATAATCTGAGCCTTCTCACTTCCTGTTAGCCATAAAAAAGTTCCAAAAGTCCATGAAAACGAAGCTTGATAAAATAAGTTGAGCGTCAGCTGAAAAACTGATAGGCATGAAGAAGCAACAGAGCAAGCCGAACCGATCATCCGTTTGCAGGAACCCTTTCCTGCATTGAATTGGGTATCACAATGGATTTTTATTGTCGACCTTTGTTACATATTTGTTTTCTAAGGATGAGAAGTTTGCTAAGATGAATAAAATGTCTGAAAGCCTAGTAAATCAGAGGTAGTCTTGGGTATAAATTCAATATTCTTTATCTGTAGTGATTTAAACAAATAATAATAAATGTAAAAAACAACTTAAATCAGTGTGGTTAAAGGAAAAAGTGAATTACTATTATACAAATGTATCTAACGTTGATTCCTTTTCAGAGTCTTAAGATAAAAAATATTTTCAAACCTCATATGAACTCTTTACCAAGTACAGAAACTTAAAAAAAAAAATATCTTGTCCTCTACTTGATATGTGGTGATTTTTCACTCAAAAAATTATCAGGTTTTCAAAAATGAGGCATTCTTTGGATTGGTTTTTGGTCGCAAGTAGGAGGATCATGAATTAATTAAGAGTTAAACGTTTTAGAGGACGCTTTTGCATGCTAACAAATCTTTTGTTTTATTACAACTTTTTATTAGTGGCCTTATTCTGTAACTTTGATTAATAGACTCAATTTGTGCCTTTTCTTCGATGTACCTTTTTCTGTACCTTTCATCTCAAATTTGCTGTTCAAAAACGCCATGGTTAAACAATAGTCTACTCACAGGTCCATCACTGGAAAAATGATCTGGCAGGAAAATTTACAGACGTTACATTGAAAAGGACAGTGATAATCAAACAGCCATAGAACACAACTAATGGCAGCATCACAGACGGAATGGCTTTCAGTATTGTTTCGTCTGTAAACTGGGAGGTGTAACATTTCAGAGAGGACCATGTCATCTTGTTCCCATTTTGTGTAGGAAAAAAAAATGAATACATTAATGGTGAAACAGTTAACCACTGCCATGATTCAAAATTCCGGCTCAAGTTTGTTTTTTCAAAACAAATTAACTGTTATTGTGAAATTCACATGAAATCTGCAAAGCTCTTCAGAGGGGGAAAAATTTCTTTGGTAGAGTTGAGTGGCTCAAGAGATTTTTGGGCAAATTGAGATGATATTTTTTTCTTATTTTCCCCATTGTTATATGTGACAAGAAGTTTAAAGTGCTATAAATCGTGACACAAGGTGCTTAATCTTCTGAGCCAACCATTAATAACTATCTATTTAAAACACTAAAATGTATAATATTTCTACAAAATAAGCTCACTCTTGAAAAATTAAAAAATGTTTGGCCTGCAGCAGACATAGTGTGATCCAATCCCACAGGTTTCTCAGGATCAAAAAACAGTGGCTAAATTGAAACTGGAATAATTGCGATGTAAAACATTTGTTGATACTGAGGATATATTTTTTATGAATTCACAACAAATGAGTGGTTACCGTACCCTTGAGACTCCCTGTCCAATGAATGCAATCTGCCAATTTTGTTTTTTCTCCTTTTGCATCCTTAAAATCCAAACACTGAAGAAAGGTTATCGCAATGTTGGATAAAACTAAGCACAGTGGTCACATCTACAGTGCAGAGTTTCAAAATCGCATCTTCTATATTGATTTTTGGAGAGGAAAATAACGAACATTTTTGCTTAAAATTATATGGGAATGACATTTACACAGCAATTATAACACCAACTCACGACAGCAGAATTTTCAGTGGAAAACTGGATTTTTGGCTAAAATCAGAAAGTGCTAAACAGAAGCTTGGACCTAGGGAACGTCTTAATTTCAATGATTTTAAAAAGAAAGATGTACTCTTAGTACTACTTAAGGCAATTTTTTCACACTACACTTTCAAATTTTTAGAGAAATGTAGGATTGGACCACCTTAGCAGACAGACAATGATGAGTTAACATTATGTACTTAAAAATAGGAATGCAGGAATTAGACAACTGCCAGAGTAACATGATCTGGATTACAGCCTAATAGCACAAAATTTAATTTTCACTCTCCCCAAGTAGCAATTTTCAACGGAAGAATACATTTTTTTTTATACATCCGGAATATTTTGCAATTAAGTTGCGATTTTCAACGATTTTTTGGCGATAAAATTGCTGGGATCATCAACATCTGAGCAATTATCCTCGATCTTGTCGGAATTCTATCTCTACAAAATCGCGTTCGATAAAATCGAAATTTTATTTCAATTTATCACGATTTTTGGTTTGATAATATTGCAACAAATCGCAATCAATAAAATTCCTTTTTTATTGCAAATTTAAGCGATGAAATCGAAATTTTTATCTAATAATATTGTAATATAAATTGACGTCGATAAAATGGAGATACATTCTTCGATCAAATCGCAACTTATTGCGATCACTGCTACTTGGGCCACACAAACCGAATCTTTAAAATTATCCTGGTAGCTGCTTAAAAAAAAATAAAAGAGAAAAAAAAGGAGGAAAATTCAGTGATATTATGCAGTTTATACAGAATTTCCCAACTGCAAGAGCAATTTCTACAGGTCAAAATAACCATTGAAAGGTGTCCTAGTGTTGATGAAAGATTTTCAAAGGCTGCGCAAAAAATGAGTACTCAGGTGTGCATGTAATTGACCCAGGATGGAAAGATGGACCAAGTCACTAAGGATAGAGAACCCCTTGGAAGAGAGGCTACAGTGATGTTGAAGAGTATTCTCTGAGATCATCAAATTTTGGAGAACAAGAGGAGAATTTTTTATGCTATTGTGACAAGCATGTGGATATGAGCTTTGGTAGCTGAGGAAATGGAAACAGGATTTGTCAAGATAAACAAATATGGAACTCTGGAGGAGTTAGACAGGAAATTCTAAAGAGGATTGAGTCCATATTGATAGATTGCATTTGAAGTATTGACCAGACAGATAGTCTGGTTCTGATATGATCACTTTAATAGAATGATAGTAGGAAGGCTGCCGAAAAGATTTGTTAGATGGGGGTGTTGGTGATTTTGCTAGAATGCATTAAAATTAATTATAAAACTGAAAAACTCGTTACAGTGGGAAAAAGCTCATATGAGCCTATATTCCCCTCGTTTTACTGAATTTTAACGCATCTTCGCAAAACCATCACCACTGTCTAATCGACTTAGGCATCGAACCGTGATCTGTTCGTAGTAACCTTCAATGTGCAACCGTGATATAAATTATGTCATAAGACAATTATGCTTTAGGTTACTTAACTATTATATAGAATTCTAGATACTTAGATACTAGTGCTATATATGAATTCAATCACTTTATAAGTTTTTCAAAATATCGTTTATTGTTGGTCTGTATAATCGTTGTACTTTGGTTAAAAATCCATTACATAAATACATCCGATACCTACCTATTATTTTTCCCTTAACTTTTTTTTTCACACAGCTCTGCTACAAGGGTAATGTCAAAAAATATTTCGTTCCCAAAGTATTTAGAGTGAAATAATAACGAATCCAAAAATGATAGAGAGTAAGAAAAAAACTGATATTTAGGAATATAAAAAATTATGCAATATTGCAATGAAGACATTTTGTTTGGCACAAAGCAGCAATGATCAGGAGAGATTGTCTGATGAAAGAATGGTCTCTATTCGGTTCAGGGTCATCGACCAGCACTCTTTGCACTGGCTTCCCATTGTTCCTTCTTGAATTTGTCTTCCAAAAGACCTGGGATCTGCACATAAAAATATAAAAGACTGTAGTAACAGATATTCACTTGACAAAAACATTAAGCAAATTTTTAGAGGTACTTTTTCTTTTGACCCATTCCATGCTGAACTCACAACTTTTCCCCTTCACCTATAGTTAAACATAAATGTTACACCGTGGAGGTTTTTGCAAAAAGAAGTGATTGATTCCTCGTTGTCATAAATTAGCCTAACTTTAATAGAGAGGAATGGCTTTTTTTGATTGACACAACTGCTTATCACTTGTAAATCTAAGGATGCTCCCGACTATATCATTCGCAGGAGTGCATTCCTGATATGATGTCAAACTTCTCCAGATTTATTGGATGAGCACAACTCAGCGACTGCTGTGAAAAGGTTTTAAAGATTATCACGACCTCTGGATGCTGTGCGACACAAACTTCATCTGCAAAAACACATGCTTTCAAAATTACCAAACTACTCAACGCGTTCCTGAAATGATATCTGTCAAACCGTCTGTCAACCATAACGTAGTTAATTTGACTTACAACCTTTATTCTATACCAACAACTGTACCAGTGTTAGATTTACTCAAGTAATAAGAAAGTCTCAGGAAGTCTTAGAAGTAGTTGGCACCAAAAAAACAGGTCTAGATGGAGATAGAAGTAGGAACAGTCCTTACAGTTAACACAAGTCTTTCTGAGCTTCCCTCAGCCAACGCTTAAAGATATTGAAGCACTGCATGAAGGTGGTCCAAATAAACTTTCAAAACACTGACTCAAGCACCTTGGTGCAAAGCCTCCTTGAAAAGAGCATCAGTGTTGGTAGCGCTTATCCGGGAATTCTGGGTCAAAGTTGGAACAATCAGGCCAAAATGCCAGAGGCAATAAAATTTTCTACAATACTACGGCGAGAAGACCCAGGACTTGCATTACAGGGGCAGATTTAAAAGACTGGCAGTCTAGTAGCCTCTGGCCATGATACACGGCCATATGACACGAACAATAATATCCACCACATTACTGGATGGAGTGAATTATCAGGTATAAAGAGAGGGGCAGGAACTATGTTTTGCTGGGGTGCCATACAGCAACCCATCACAAGTCAGGAGGCACCAAGGACACAAGTGGTTCAGGCGAATCTCACCATCGTAAATGAAGGCACAGACAAATTTTGTTAGGGGCTAGCATATATCTTGAGAACCAAATTTGGTTAATCTCAAGTAGGTGTGCATCTAAAATTTACCCTATGAGAAGTTGATGAAACAGATGTCTCATAAGTAGTGATGTGCCTAGAATTAGCCAAAAAATTGATTGTTTAAAATAACTTTTATTTTTCAAAAACAACATTCAATAACTGTTATTGGCACATCCCTACTCATAGGTACCGTAAGTAACCCTGAGAGAACAAACAAGGTCACACATGAGGAGGACTAAACTGAGAAGTGGGCGACACTGGCAGAGACATATTTTGTATAATTTTTAACCGTTGGCACCACTAAAAATGGTTGGAATTCACCCAAATCTTGATAAAATCGTTTTGAGTAAGTGGCACCGATAGTCATCTAAGAACAGTGACATATTTCTAACTTATTCTTTCATAACGCACCCTGGTAAAAATGAAACATAATGATTTCAAAGGCACAGTGACATCTCACTGCTATATAAAACGAAGAGGGAATGACGAAATCATTATGACAAATTCCGAAATTCCGATGTCATGATATCATCATGCACACCGAGTTCGATAAAGAAGCTTGATGTCGCTATGACTTCTGGTCGCTGTTATGTTATTATGAATTCTGATCACTAAGCTGTCATTCAAGACTTCTGAAAAAAGTGATACCGCTGCAATGTCTATTGACTTATTGGTGAGTGGCTGCTCGACGACTGACAAGCAAAGACAAGGTCACTGTTGGTAGAAGTTTAGATAAGCCCAGGAATAACATGTTATTACTTGTTAAGTTACGGGACCATGCAGAACTTGGTAACTTCAAAATAGAAAACAAACGGAATATGAGGAAAAGAATTAAGGAAAAAGGGAGAGACTCACCAATTTGCTAAAATTTGTAGGTAATCCATTGGGTCAGAAGATTTTTACCTAAGAATAATGAATCCAGAGCATTCTTTTTGGAAACACTGATACTTAAGAGGGTAACACTTTAGAACACTAAAGGTGGTAGGGGGAAGTTGAGAATGTTCATAATGGGAGGATATACACATTTCGTGGGTGGTTTTAATGATACCTATCCAGATGAGAAATGTTTAACTCTTACATCTGAAAGTAGAACTTTACATTGAGATACCTCAGAAAAATATTCGCGGGAAAAATGAAAATGATTCACGAGACCGGTTTTTTTAAAGGGGGGGGGGGGGGGTATTTTTAGTGAAAAATGTTCCTGCACTGTATTTTGCTCCTAAAAATTAAAGTTGATATCATAGGTTCAATTGTATGCATACGATTGCTATGTATACATGTATTGATTGATTGCATACTAAGAGATCATAAGATTAATGATACAAATTTGAGATAAAACAATATGTACTTACATGTAGAAGAGAAAAAAAAAAACACTACGACTGCTTGGATGTAAATTAAATGAGTAAGACTCATGGTTTTCGATCAGTCATCCATTTATATTTGAAAAACTAAGGCACTAAGATCATACACTTTGAAAAGCGATTCTTGTACTTCGCACTTGCACTCATACCTAACATTTAAGATTCTTCAGCATCATTTGAAATTACGAAAATGGACAAGTTAACCGATCACATATCAATTTCGACTTGAATGGTGATGGTGAACAATGAGTCATCCATTCTTCTACTGTATATATATGAGTATTTGGCCTTGGTCTCATAGGAAAAGTGCGGATTTGTATGAACTCTATGCGTAAATCGATCAAAATTTAAATTTAGCCTCTTAAAATTATTAGTATTCGTTCAAAGAGCCAAAAGTAACAAGACTAAGCACCTAAGCTTTTACCTAAAAGCTAAAAATTGCACCATGAAAATTTAGAGGTGAGGGGAAAGGAGGAATGACACTAATTTAAAAAATTGAGATGAGTCATACAGAATAAATTAGGAAAAAGTACAGGGTAGAGTTAGACAAAAGCGAAGACACGCAAAGGATCAGGATTATTATTTTGTATCCATGTGTTTGTTAAAAGGCAGCATCCACTAATTCACAAGTAACTCGTACAAGTTAACTGAACTCACAAAATTATGGGCAAAATTTTCTGTTTCAAAATCTTTTAGCTTTTCAATAGAATAACCCTAGTAGCCAAAATACAGCATGACGTTTGAGTCCAGAGATGGAAAAAACACATATCTATGTACACACAAAATATGTATAAAACACGGTATTCACGCCATTCATATAAATGAGCTTGAGTGGATTTCACATTTTATTCTCTCAGCTATTTAATAAGAAGGCAGAGAGTCAGGAGAGGTATTTTCTCTGCACTGTAATGCATGCATCCTCTCCTCTTACTCAGTGAGGCGCCTACTTAGCTCTATCTTTGTGTTTCCCCTCCCCTCACTCCTGCAGATGATGATCCATCACCAAAAAATACTGCTAAGCAAACGTTACTAATGTAGCAGAAGACTGAGGGTGAAACAGATAAAGCCCTCAGTTAGACATAAGGCCTTTAAAATTGCGCTCTGTGAGGCATGTATGAACTGATGCTGTATGAACACTCGATCTTTTTTAAGTAAGAGTATTCTGCTATAAATAAGATAAGTTTTCAAATACGTAAAAATAATAAGAATTTAGATACCTATGAATTTACATTTGACAATTCTCTATCTTTCATTTAGCTGCTGAATTTTACAGACAATGATATTTCAGCGAGCCTAGATGAATCCTTAGATTCATCATAAAGGATCTAGGTTTATCCGTGCTGTCAGAGTCCAACATCTCTGAAATTAGGTGACCACTTAGGCTACTTTACATAAGGAAAGAAGCATCAAACTTTTGCATTATCGAGGTTTCACCGTTCAATGTAATTCTCTAAGTTGTATCTCTCAATCAGGCTAACGTCAACCATGGGCCTCACAAAAATACTTCCCTGGAGGGATGTTCACGTTTCGAGACTTTACTTTGACATGATACTTTCAATGTTTCAATGAGGTGCTAATTTGCTTCACTTAGAATTTGTGTACACATTAAAAACTTGTGATACATAATAAATACAAACTTTATACTAGCATCAGATTCATGTAGAAAAGAGTTGGGAGACATATGACACTTTTTTTTGGCAGCAATAAAGCTAACATAAAAATTTCTTTTCCTCCTCTCTTATTTTTTCATCTCTCTCCCTTCTTCGTTCTCAATCTTCTTTTTTCTCCTCTTCATGAAATGGGATAAATAGCGATGAACCGCGGTAGATCAGAACTAATCATGATGAATTTGGATTAAACAGGATAAATATAAATAAAACAATATTAATAAGAAAGGATAGAAACAGAGGATCAAATTGATGAAATATTGGAGTAAATAGGGATGAAACGATCGATAAATCAAAGAATAGAGAAAAATAAAAAAATAAAATCGAAGGATCACTACAAAAAAATGAGGATGATGAAAGATGCATTTGTCATTTTTAATGTGTTTGAAGTGTTTGAGGTGTTTGTTGCGTTTAGTGATATTTTCATGGTTAGAATCAATGGCCACCCAGGGCAACTCCATTTCCCTATATGACCGAAAGAAGCCACACTCTATTGATGTATGGTGCCCCGACAGACCTTCATATGCAAAAATAATTGGACTGACTTCATAAATCATGCAAGTCCAATAGAAGAAAATGACAAAACGCACAGCAAGATGCAGGGAATTACGAGAAACATCACAAATTTATCTCCTGATTGACTAAAACTTGTGATAGAAAAAGTTCCTTGATTGATTAAAACTTGTAATAGGAAAAGTTCCGTAATTCCCGAAAAAAGATTTGTCCTTCTTTTTGCCATAGCGACTAAAAACAATTTCATAACGAAATGCTTGTCATATTGCCAGAATAACTTTAGCCCATGATGGGTAGCCTTTATTCACAGTCTCTCAAAGCCAATCCGACACAGAAGAGGAATAAGATATTGGCGTTGACACATCATGTACGCGTCATGTGTGCGTCATGTGGAGATTATATTGATAATCTCCCCACTCTCCCCTAAAAATGTATGGTATATAAAATTGGTATTGAGTACCATATCTAGATATAAGTATTTAATCTTGTATGAGATGAATATTAAAAATGCATTAAATAATTCATCTACACGTCATACATTTCTAATGCTTGTATTGTGGCTACTAGGACACTGGGCCACTGGGAAGTACCAATCTACTACCCTAAACAGTGACAAGAAAAGAAAACTTGCAAAAGCCAATCTATGATAGAATAAACTCAATTCTTCCCAAACATCATCCAAGCTTTGGTTGAAATCAGAGGAAAACCACTAATGTGCTGCCTAAGGCAAAATCAATGCTTTAAATTTAAAAGAAATACCATCATCACACCATACAGAAGAAGAAAATTGGACCATTCGACAATATCTTGAATGTAAAACTTTAGCATCTCCCTAAAACAAATATCGAAGCTGCTTTTAAATTTCAATTTTGGGAAAATCATACTGTCATGTCCTGATTTTAAGTGAAAAATATTTTTCACTTGATTTTCTCACTTGAATTTATCACACTCTGAAGCCAAGGGCTACAAAAGCACTTTAAAGAAAACTTTTGGGGAAAATTTAGGAGGGAATTGAAAGTAAGGTTCAATATTACAAGTGATTAAGTTTGATTCAATCATAATTTCAATTATGCTCCTGAGTATCGTTCTTAAAAATGAACGTTTCACTGTGTATGAAATAAATGCGCTACTGGTGCTTTTTGGAGTTTTTGGAGGAAAGAATGACTGAAATCGATGGTGGAAAAAAAAACATATATTTCAATTTGAAACATTACCCATTCTCTCACTAATTCTATTTTAACAAAGAAAAACTGCTATTTAACCTCCATTATGAGGGGTGGCTTAAGGAAGCACACAGCTTAAAATATCACAAGAGCAAAGATTTTAAAAATCACCTCACTTTAAGTTAAGTCTTGGGGTTGACCATTAAGTTTAGAGTTCACGAAATTGAAAATAAAACAGCACCACATTATTGACTAAATGAAAAAATAACTTGTTGAATTTTTGTGCCTGCACTAAGTAAAAAGTAACTAATAGTGACAGAAATGGTAGATCTTGCTCCAATCTATGCTAACGCTTCAGTGCTTTTGGACAGATCATATTATTTTGAAGATATATTATACAGCTTTTTCAACTCTACAGAAACAAGACTCATTGGAAATCTATTAAAAAAATCTAGCTATCAAAATCATAAAGGCAGTGAAGAGATTCTGGGTTTTTTTACTTGAAGAAAATAAATGCTTCCGTCTAAATTTGTTCATTGATGAAATTAAGTAGCAGATATGCACCCAATAGGGGAGGAATAAGTACATAAAATAGGTAAAACTAAGAAAAGAAAAAATAAATAAATTCTCAGAAGGAAAAATAGGGGATATGTCATGTCTTTTGCGTTTCAAAAATAATTAAAAACAACTATAGGCACTCTCTTGCAATCATATTTCATCCATTAATATAATGCAGCCGTTTCAAAAGTCTGAGTCCATCCGTCTGCAATATTTGAGATACTAAGTAACCCAAAAGCACATATATACTTAAATTTCAGTTTTCACAGGCTGTAATCATTGCTGTATTGTTTTCCTCCTCCTCCTACACAAAGAAAAAAGTAAAATTCAAAGCTCAAGAATCAAACGTAATAAAAAAAAAATACTGAAACAGAGATCAAGTTTTCACAACACAGCAAGATACATTTCTATGACGTGAAAAGTATACATGACACTCAGGTGAAGGTCCAAAATTATCTAATTTTTTTAATAACAAAAAATAATAATGATTGAGCTGCCACTATGTCTGCTAAATCATACCAACAGTTAACAGGAATGTCAATGTAAAATATGAAGATATGTGCTATGATGATATTTGGGATTAGAGGATGGATACTCCGATCATTACTGTTTGAATATATTGTCGATACTATATCTACCGATGCATACATATTAAGGACGGAAATATTGGCTTCAAATTCAGCAACGGGCGCTTCTAATGATGTAATCAATAGCGGCCTCTGATGACATAATCAACGAGCCCTCCTGGTAACATCATCAACAGGTGCCTTGGTGGACCTCCTGATGATGTAATAAATAAGGACTTTAATTTAAATGACATCGTCATTGGGGTTAGAGCCCTAGAGGAAGAGCTCCTCTGCCTGTGAAGCAGAGCCTTAAAAGGGTAGAGAGAACGTCCCCTTCAGCTAATGGAACAGAACCCTAAAGGTTGAAGCAAGAGCACCCCAGCCAGTAGGGCGTAGCCCTTAAAAGAGCCCTCCTCTCAGCCAGTGCACAGTGCGCAAAATACTCAAGCAGATTTCAAAAAATTCTTGGCCCTTGGAACGAACATTCGTGACTAATGAGTTTCCCTCAAAACTAGGTTAGAGTGACGTGTTTTATACTTCAAAACTATTAACAACCAATGAACACACATCCTTGTCAGATTTAACAGTCAAAGGTATAAAAATATTGTGACCAGTAACTGAGGTTGGACTAACAAAGTTTGGCCTAGATATTCAGCATCTCAGTTTTAGCAAATAACTTTACAGTCAATGAACTTTTTTATTCATCTGGAATTTTGTGTGCTACTTCCTTCCCGATCATTGTTAATCTGAAAGTTACTTGTCATTCAAGGATTTAGAACACTGCTCCAAAAGTCTGAGAAAATTTTAGTAAGTTCTGTAGAAGACAAAGGTGGGGCCTCACATTACTTGTGTATCACAGGGGAAATTTCGAGAGAATCCTAAAAAGTTCCAGAAAAGAATAGTTCATTACGGTGCCAACAGTGGATCTTTTCACTCTTAGCCTACTTACAAATTACTTTCAAGGCTTATCGTAAAAATCTCTTACGAAATGCTTAATCTTAAGTACTCATGTACAAAAACAAAAAACAAAAAAAAACCCTAATACATCGAGTAATAAAAAGATTGAGTTAAGGCTTGGATTGAATCTAGTACATCATATAGAATGCCAATAACTAGTCTATCATACTGTCAAACAGACAATTTTGGGGGCAGAACTAGTCTCTTGAAATACTTTTGTAAATTCATCTTCTCACACAGTAACTCCTTCTCTATCTTGACTCAGCATACGACTCATAATTTGTATTATGGAATTATTATTCAAAATACCCGTGGATATCCTTTTACATATCCTCAATTTTCTTGAGAAGTTGCAAGTAGAAATGACTCGATCTTGGCACATTGATCCTGCCTAGTATTCTTAACACTTCATAACATTTTTAGTGCAAAAATCGGTGACTATTGAAAATTATAGCCATTCAAAGTTAGAATCCAAAGTAGTTTCAGTGGGTCTCTTGAAAAAATTGCCACTCATTTGGGAATCAAAAGTAATGATAACCAATTGATCATTTACTTTTCAAACATACTATCCTAGCACCTTAAAATCAATTACATATGTATTAAATTTACCTTGCAATATAACAGGGTACACTGAAAGTATTACTTCACCCATGGTGAGTCAAACCGTTGTGTTCAACTTGAACGCATGTACTTTCGACTTATTTTTAAAGTAAAAAAATGGCAAAATTAAGGGTTCTTTTTATTGATTTTTTTCTTTTTTCTGACATTTGTCAAAATTACACAAAAAAGAAGAAAAAGTCAAGAACTCGAGAATCAATTAAAACATTTTCTTCCATGTTAACAATATTGACTTACTTCCATAATTTTGGACCTCCACTCTTATTGTGCGGTACAGCAAGATATTTTCAGACACTGTACTCCAATTTTGATTGACTTACAGGCATCGCACAATGGAAGTCCAGAAAGACCCATTAAATAAAATTAAAAAATTCTTGAATATTTATTGCATTTCGTCAAAGATTGTAATTCATAATTTATTTTATTCCCCTTTACCGCGCAAAGCTTTCAAAATCGCAAGCTTTCTGCAGTTACCTGAGGATGAGCTGAAAGGTTTGGAAAAGCTATCATCGTCGAATTAATACTAATTTTCCTACAGATTCAGCCGAAAAAGAGAGGAAAAAAGAAAATATTTCTTCTTCTACTAATGGCATAGACTTACTTTCCAGAAAGTTTGAGAGCCACTCCTTTATTTTACAGTGCCTGAAAATGTTCGAAGGGGAGAGAAACGGCAAAATTAGAGTATTTTGGACGTTTCTGACTTGACACATCAAACACCAAACACGTCAGACGCCTTGAATACAATGAATGAATTAATCTCATTTATCTATACATAAACTTTACTATATAAGTCCTCCTTAATCTGAATTTTACTCCAATTAATACGAATTCATTCAGAATTATCTTAATTCAACTTCATCCATCAAGATTCATCCTAATTTAATTAGGATCATTCCAATACACTGGCCACAAGATGGTACTGCAAAATTGTGTTCCAACATTTTTAGAAAAATTATAAAGGACCGCACACACTCCTCATGGGAATGTGTACCAAGATCAATTTTTTTTTTATTGCATTTGACTCTTCTATGGGTGCTGATCAAAAGTCATCATTGCGCCAACTTTCACACTGTTTTCGCACGATCCGCCGAGGACTTTTCAATAATTACTTGAACAAATGAGGCCAACAGGGCGATTTAACAAGAGAAACCCAGGCCAATAAGTAACGAAGAGAGTGAGCGAGAGAAAGAATCTGATTTGAACAGTGAAACGAAAAAGCGTGCGGAATCCGAGATAAGAATGCCAGGTTTCCCTCGTTTTCAGCAAAAGCTGAAAGACAGATATCACTGTGCTGGCCTCACTTATTCAAATAATTATTGAAATTTCCAAGGCAAATTGTGCGAAAACAGTGTCTCATAGAAAGTTGGTGCAATAATGGCTTTTGATCAGCATCCATAGACAAGATATATGCAATAAAAAAATTGGAAATCGATCAAGATGCACATTCCCATAAGATTGTGCGGGGTCCTTTCTGAATCCAAAACTGGTCATGAGACAGAAACTTTTTGAGTCCAGAATTGATACCAAAAAAGTCAAAAATTGTAATCGAAAGTGATAAAATAATCAAAAGCAATAGATGAGAATTACTATTATCCATTGCTGCTACCTGTCATTGTTACCTCGCACAGTGAAAGTTCAAGGGAAGAAAAAGACTTGATTTTACATCAACAAAGAAAAAAAAACCTATTGATGAGCAAGACAGTAGTGCTAAGTGCTTGAAAAAAGCCATTTTTTGCACTTGACTGAAAGACCCTCATTCTTCCTAGGGGTGAGAATTCGTCTAAAGTCAAAAGCTTCTACATTAAACTCCTTGAGAAAATCCCTCCTACTCATTCTGTACTTGCAAACTTGTGTAAAGTACACTTTACGGATCAAAGAATCAGAGAATCAACATTCTATTAAAGAATTATAGCCTTAGCTGCACTTGATGAACCAAGCTTACTAATGTTAAAGAACCAGAGGAAATTGGTGCGAGGAGTGGAATATGATAAACTTCACAGCTATAGCTTAAAATTTGAGTCTTCTTTTGAAACAAACACATTTTCAAAAGATGAAGAATTAAATGTAGGCAGAGACCAAAGCATTAACATGTTAGCCCTTTCCTGACAGAAATTATTCAACTATGTACTTACCCAGGATGGTCAAAGGCTTTGGTGATGGGATAAAGACAACATTTTTAAACCAGATTTACAGTTACAACTATATCTCTCTTACTGAAAAAGCTGAGGGTTGATTAAGAATTGAAGAACCGTTGGTCTGCAGTCAACTGGATAACAATCTGATAACAATTCTTCTGATGCTAAGCTGAGCTCACTGTTGAGAGGGATCTACTGAAAAGACCCAAACCGAAATAGATCTCTCAGCGTAGTATTCCGATGCATCTACCTGAGGTGAACATTTTCTCCGCTTTGCCTAGCACTGATATTCATTAGAGTTCATATTTTGACTCCAATGCTAATTTTTGGAATTTTTTGGTCTCAATTGCCCCGCAAAATAATACACTATACTACCATCTTGTTGAACACCTACTTCATCACTATTTTGTGTTGTTATCAAACTACTTATGAAAAGGTTGTTTCATGTATGTTACTTTTTGGTTTAAACCAGCACGGTGGACAGGCTGATACGATGATAAGATGCCACAAGGTACTCTTGACCTATTAAAATAATAATATCAGAAAACAGAAAAATAGAGATTGAGCAAGCTACGATGAAGGAAGGATATAAATTAATGAAAGGAACAAAATGCCGCAAAAAAGAGAAACTTACCTTGGGCTTTGGTCGATGAGTATCAACTGCATCAACTGCGAATTTGACAAGCTCCATTTTACATCCATACGCAACAGGTGTTAATTTAATGATGGTATGAAGGGGTACACTGAGGTAAGGTAGCTCATCTGAAACAAATAAAAGGAAACTCAGCATACGATCCTCATTCAGCAGAGGGGAACCAGCGCGATTGCAATGTTGTAAAAGAATAATATGAAGCTTTTGTCTTTTGGTAAAAAAATTGATGATACTGAAGCAAAACGATCTTATAAATTTTATTAGTATTCGTATTTGTAGTACTTTTTTAAGGCAAAGAAGAAATTGCACGATTTTGAAAATACTGTACTTGCGTTGGTTTCTTTCTGCTAAATGCGATCCGTTTTATCAAACTGCTAGGTAGGTCTTAGAATCAGAAGTAGCGATTAATGAAAATGATCGATTCAAAGGATAATTCTGAAATAATTATCAAAGTTGTTCCAACACTACAAAAATTAATGGGGTGGCTCACTCTACTCATATTTATATCCCGATTGTGTTCTGGACTACAAATTTGGTTTTTGTATCATGGAACTTCCTTCCTGCTATTTAACTATAAACGTGGCTGAATTTTGAGGAGAGTGCATTTTTGCTATGGGTACAGGTTAAACATCATTATTGCTGCCTTATTTTGTGAAATTTCTTCACTTTCACTAGCTAGCCTAATGGAGCCAGGGCAAAGGTTTCTTGATGACATTTAGGGAACTACATGAGACTGTGCGTAGAAGGAAAGGGGCCAGACTTGATCATCATTTTAACAGTACTTTGATCACCCACTGCCGGAGGCATGATGCATATGAAATGCATATGGTTTGTTTCAGCTGCAATACTTGAATTTGGTCATGCATGTAATATTTGAATTCAGTTCTACATGCAATAAGATTCTTAGAATGTTAATTTTTAGGTGAGGTGTTTTGGACAATTTTACGAATAAAACCTCCTTGCTGTTGACACTACAAACTCATTACTTTATATGACTACGAAGAGTGTTCAAATTAGCAGAGATATGCATTTTAGAAACTTTAACCCTTAGATGACGAACCAGGTTTACTAGGCCTGGTAACTTCTTCTTTTTCGCACCACGGCAGCTGTAATTGTCCGAGAAGTCTGTCCTTCATGAATAGCTCTACAAAAACTCTTAAAAACATAATTCTTGAAAAAAAAAAAATTGAAATTTTTTTTTAGGCACAGCAATTATTTTTCCATGTCCACCCCTAGAATGACTAACCCTATATTGAGAAAATATGGTTATTTGATAGCTGCGATGTTTTTTTCTCTGTTTTTGAGGAATTTTATGATTTTCATGCTTCATCTTCTATAAACAAGGTCCCAAATTCTGTATCTGCTTGATTAAATGTTAAAAAACAGGCATGGCACCTATGTATAAAAAAATTTACTCTGAGTCCAAGCTATGTCCTCCCTCCTGACAACAGTAGGGCAGTGCTGAGATTACTTTTAGTAATTCTAGTGTGATTATACCTAAAGGTGAATACATCTATATTTATTATGTTTCTTCATGTTGTTGAATATTGTTGAAAAAATAGTGATTTCAACATGATATTGAAAATCATAGAAATCAATAAATGATTGAGGTGGTGAAAATAACCTTTTTTTCTTATCTCTAAATCTTCCTAAATAATACGTTAAAATTTAGTCCTAAAAATTTTATTTGAAGGTTAAAATCTGCATCCGCTCCATATTATTTGACATTCAATACTATGAAAAGTGCGATTTTAAGAGCATTTATAAATAACCGAGGACACTGGGCAACATGATTTTGAGGCAATATATTCCACGTTTAAGACTCATTAAATAGTTAAAATAAATCCCTCTAACAAGAACTTACCAGCTGATTTGTCAAGGAAGTATGCAAGAAGACACCGAATGACTGCTTGATGACTAACAACTAATACATTTCCTTGGCGCTCTAGTTCCATTATCACAGGCTCTAACCTTGCTACGAGATCTTCGTAGGATTCTCCACGAGGGTAGCGATAGGTAAATTTCGCTTGGTCTCTGGCAGCAAAATCCTCTGGGTATTTTTCTGCTATTTCTTCATACGTCATTTCTTCACAGATACCCTTGAAAAAAAAAAACGAGACACCCAAATGTTGATGAATATTTGAATTAAATTTTTTTTCCCTTGTACCGGAATTTTCACTTCACCAAATATAGGTCAAAGAAATTACTCAAACCTAGCCAGAAAAAAAACTTTGGTAGCTTTTCATACCATTTTACACTCTTTAGTGCAGCTTTACTGCTCTGGAGTATAAGTTGCTACTCAACAGTTAGTGTTTGTTCACTCAGAAACGTTCATAGATGAGAATACTCGTCAGTGCCATACCAGGACATACAGTAGTGCATAAAGGAGGTAGCTTGCACAGTTACTAGCCAATTGCTTGGACCGTTTCTGTCTGATTACCCGATAGATATCACCATGAATATTGCTCTTAAGATCATTCGAGAGTATTGCCATTCTGGTTGCTTGTGCTGCTAGATGCAGCAGGCAAAAAAAATGCATGTACCCAAATTGATGTAGCAGTTTGTGTCCTCATGATTTTTGTTGCCAATGCTACCTGATGAGTGACTTGCACAAATTTTGCTAATTTTATTAAGACCAGCACTCTTAAATGAAGAGAGGTATTTAGTCCCCACCGTGAGGTTAACTTTGACATAACGAACTTACGCACCACGTACTGATCTCTTAAAAGCTACCTTCAAAAGTTAATGAAATTTAAACTGCAAAACTGTTAACTGAAGATTAAAATTTGTTGGCGGGATCAGTCCATGAAATTTTGCGCTGCAAAGGCTTGCAGAAAAATATTTTTCTTATTTCTCTGGGATAATCAAAAGGCGCATCCTGTTGAAATGCATAACGATCTTTGCAAAAGGATTGTATGTGCTTAAAATAACACTTTTAAAAACATCACCTGTAATGAAAGTTGGTCATATGGCTACAATCCAGAGGCAAATCAACTATTATCTTGATGGATTGACCGTGACGATTCACAGCCCAAATGGGCGTATTGAGTGGGAAAGCAATACGAAAAACATAATTAACATGTTCGATAATATTTTTGGGCGAGTTTATGAGAAATATGTTCCTCTTGGTGTCACAGGAAATGCATATTTTCATTAGAATTTGATGCAAAGGTTGCGAGAAGATGTTCAGCAAAAACGTCCCGACTCATGAAGCGATGGCAATTTTCTGCAAATATCTGATCACACCTCTATATGACAGCCCCTCAGGGACTTTATAAGGTTATTAGAGCTAGAGAACACTTCTTATTGATAAAAATGATTGTGCAAAACTTAAAAAGCACGTTAATTTTTGCCGATAACGTATTTCCTTTTCCAGGCTATCGTTCTAAAATAAAAACATGAAAACTTACTGCATCTATTTCATTTAGTGCTTTCCATCTTTCTTGAGGGGCAGCAACACTAGCGACTGTTTGTATTGTTCGTTGTAACCAGGATGTCCATACTCTTAGGCCGGAAATATTTTGCTGCTGAATGTACTGAGCCAGAGAATTTGCATACTGTTTACCTCGCCACGATAATTCTGAGTCTCCTCCAATTCTACCTTCCATATTCTGGACACTTTCGCCATGCTAAAAAAATTCTTAGTATTAATTGTAGCTTTAGCATGGTGACTGAATCAATCCTATACCGCAGGCAGGAAAGGTGGGAGCTGGGATGATAAAAACACTACAGGGTGTCTACACGATTTTCAAAATGAAATTCCCTGACAATTCCAGGTTTTCCATGACAAAAAATAACAAAATTCCCTGACTTTTTGGGTTTAGCCATACGATGAACTAGTTAGAAAATATTAAAAAAAAACTATCCTTAGGAATGACCCCGTAAAGTCATATTCTGAATTACCATGGCGTTGGGAGGAGTTGAGTAATACTTTTGAAAGGAACGAGATCCTAAATACTCAAAATAAAGCTAATTCCAAAATGGTATACTCAAACTAAAATTCACCTTCAAAATTTAATTTTTAAGCTCTACTACGCTCTCTTTGTGACATATTGCCCCGTATACTTTTGAAAATTCAAACTATAGTTCACCCTGGTGGTTCCATAAATATTGGCATATTACTTAGTGCCCTGAAAATACAAGTTTCTTTTTCTTAAAATATAAAACAAGAGTTGTAAATGTGCCTAACTCAGGTAGATTTTGCTATAATCAAGAGGAAATACGAGTCTCTTCTCGATTTTAGATAAATTTGCTTGATTCGGGATTTTTTTTTTTTTTTTTAGGTCAATTAATTCAATGGATTCCAGAACCTATTGTTGGTATTGAATTTGTCTTATACTCAACAAGCGTTGGCTTGTTAGAATATAATCCACCAATAATATTTCTACAAGGTGGATGCACCAGTTGTGAACATGTTGATTTAAGAACCAGAAAAATTTCATGCAAAATGCGGTTGACATTAAATATTTCTTTACTCAGTTAAAGAAAAACTAAAATTCTAGCACTTTCATTAAATTTCCTAACTTATTGAAAAAATTGATTAACCATCTGCTCAAAACTGGGGCACTTAGTTTCCTATCATTATTTACTGTAATTTTCTGCTGTTAGCAAGTTAACTTCATTCAAGTCTATTTAGTCTATCTTGCCATTTGGCATGAATTAAGTAGATAAATTAAATAGGGCAGATCGATTCGATCTTTAAAGTTAGGGAACACACATTAGTGAACCTAGCGGCCGTGTTGCAAACTGGTTGAACAGAGCAGTTTACATTATCAGCCACGCAAGCGAGCTACTCGGCCAATTCGGCAGTGACGAGCAAAAATAGCCGCGAAATGTTCGAATTGCGAAAATTCCCTGACTTTCACCGGTTTTCGATCGAATTCCCTGACTTTTCCCGGTTTTCCAGACAGTGATCAAATTCCCTGATTTTTCCCGGTTTTCCAGACCTGCAGACACCCTGCACTATGTTAGGCCTACAGTTTTTGTTACTTTCTTTCTTGTCATCTTGATTTACATTTTTAGATGACACTGGGTTCACTTGTCTGGTAAATAATTGGCAGTGTCATATGAATGTATTTGACTAGACTTGTACGCTCACCTACCAAAACATCGGTGCGGAAAGCACTTAGGAGCAAAAATTAGTATTTGCCTGAGGTCAGTCTTTGCATGCCTGAAAATTTCCTTACTCCACATAGAGGTCTACTAGTTCTGGCCACAAATTCAAACAACGGGTTAGTTGAGTGTTTTTTTTTTTTTTTTTTTTCATTTATCGATTTATAGTGTCATTCAAAAGTATTACTTTATAAATCACTGAACTTATATCACTGTTTTTTCCAAACTATTTTAGATAACGGCAAAAGGAAGAAAAGTTCAGTCAAAAGAGCCAAAAATTAGGGTTGCTAAAAATAGGGTTTGAACTACGCGCTTGTTGCTTTTGAATTTTGGCGTCAGGATCAATTTGGTGGTAGAATACGTAGTGAAAAAGTACGCGGCAGCGTTGCTGTGTGTTGTTCATCAGAAGGTGCAGGCTAAGCCATGCAATTATAAGACTCTTTTTCACTTGTGCATGTCAGCATTTCTGTTCAAAAAACTTTAACCATATGCTTACCAAGATAACTCCAAATAAAATTTTAAATAAATTAAACATAAAAATGTAAGAAATAATTTGAAACTTACTCGACTTAAGTATATAGTTCTTGGGACAATATGAATGTTCATTAAATAGTAGACTATTCGGGCTTGAATGTGCCCTTCATGTTTATGAACGACTACTTTTTCCCCTGTGTTATATATTTTCATAAAACTTAAGTCAGACTCCAGAGCTTCATCTAATGCTTCATATTTTTCTTGATAATGCTCGATCCTCTGCAGAAAATCTTGGAGCGCTGCTTCTGTATTCATTTCTTTATAATCAGGACTATTTACTTTGACTTCCTGTGGACAAAAAACAAAAATCCAATTATGAGCTTTAAATGAGGGACCAAAACAAAAAATTCTACTCGATAGTACACTGATAAATATGAATGTGTCCTTCAATACTCTAACATTTTGGTGATGAAATTACATTTCTTCAGTTGTTTATTATATGGCAAACCTCAAACTGGGTTTTTTTCGCAAAAAGTCTAAGTTTTGCTTTTAAAGTTTTAGTCCCTTCAGCGTTTCCACATACATACAGGGTATGCAAAAACTGCAGGTTCTTATCTGTCATCGTTTCAAAATGGCGGCCAGTGAAAAGGCAATACTGTAGAAAATTGATATCTCTGTTTTTAACCGATGGTTTAGGATAAAAATCGATAATTATGGGTATCTTGGTACAAAAAACAAAAACAAATATGACGTCAGAACTCAAAAATAATAGACTATTATCAAGAATGCTGATATCAAAAACCCGCTTACATCGTTATTGGCACGCAATCTTGTTGCATCACTCCAGTGAAGGTTAGGACCACTTAAATCGAAAACCACTTACATTGTGACGAATGTTTAGTCCCAAAACGATTTTGATTGAATTTGCCTCCAAAACTATTTATAAGACTTACACAAATTCCGCTACTACAGTATTTGAATACTTTTTGTTTCATCTTTCATTTCAGTACAGGGTGTGTACTGGTGCCTTCTCATTCCCTTCCGTCATCCTGTGTTTGATACATGTACGAAATGACTAAAACGATCGAGACAAATGCTACTTGGAATATGTACTATTAAATTATTTATACTTCTTACCATAATGTTTTGTTCAACAATTTTTGGATCATCACAGACAGACTCCACAAAAAACAGTTTGAAACCCATTTTTTCTACAACAATATCATGAATCATCCTCCTACGTTCCATAGTTGAGTTTGTTGCATCAAATACCTGAAAAAAGAGAAGTTACTAGATTTAAACTTCCTTAACTAGATAAAATTAAAAAAGAAAATACAAGGTCATCTAAAAAGTAAGTTTCCCTCTTTCATATCCTCCAGATCAAAAGTTTGAAATACTGAATCAATAAATCAGGCATTTTATAGTTTTGAGACAAGGTAGAGATTTTGGAAATTAGGTAACAGGCTTTGAAATAAAGAACATCTCCACCTTGTGAGCAGCTGGCCGATCGTGTTAAATTGCAAGCAACAATGGGAAAGCCCCAAAGACTGGTTTTGAAAATAGGAAATGCGGCTCATTTTACTCATTTTAGTATATAAGAGGCATGATTTTCTCTCTCTCTCTCTGCTAGCAAAGTTACAACACCATTCCGTCTTAAAAATGTTCCTTTCTTACACCCTTTCATCTTTTTGTCATGAATTTAGTTCAGGGCCTTATCCTCCAACCCTTCATTTAAATAAATCTAATAATAATTTAATCCACCCTGTAAAAGAGTTGTGGGTGCTGAAGTGAGGGCAGCCCTGTCATCTGTTTAGTTAGATGATTCTCCCTTTTGATTGATCCTGTCAATTCCTTGTACAGACACTCCAGGTCGGGGGAGTGAATCAATCTCATCCGAAAAATATACTAAGCACAATGAGAGCATGCACATCCATGGAATAAGATTCATTGAATAAGTTTCTAACCGTAGAGCAGCTAAAATGCGGGTACTTACTTCGTAAATGTGACAATATACCTATTGATTTTACTGACTCTCATAAATTATCTCTTCCCTACCTTCCAGATAATCATGAGCCCCCTTCCTCTTCAATCATTACTTGCATGTATTTTCTTGTGGGAAAATTTCCCCTGGTTGCTCCAATGCTGCACACGTACATTACTGCTGGCTAAAGAAAGTTTACGAGTGTCGATTTTCTCAAGACTCTTGGCTTGTACACTTCTTTGTTATTCCTGTTAAATTTGAACGGCAAAGATTTTCTGGATTCAATAGAGTAGTCTTTCTATTTTCTCACAATTTGGTGCTCAGCATGCACCAAACTAAATTCTCTTCATTAAAGTAAAGCCAAAAGATTAATTTTTGAGGCCAAATTGGGTTTGGAATGACGTACTAACAAGAAAGAACTTACAGCTACTTCACCGCCTCTATCCAGCCATGAGCAGACATCATGAAGAGCATCAATGGCACATTGTGTTCGGATTGCCATCGCTTCTCTATTGTCCTGTCTGAAGAACTCATGGCTTTTGTAAGCGGTTGTTGCATGTCGTCTATATTCTCCTAAATTAAACACTGAAAAAGAAAAATCAAATAATAATGCTAATGACATTCGACATAAAATGGAAAATAAATTCGACACAAATAAACATTCAATATCTAAAAATTAAAGATGCAGCGGTAAAAAACATGTTTATTGGTTTAATATTGACAAAAGATTCTAATGCAAGCATCAACTTTGGCAACAGCTTCGCGGGACTCTCACCCGCGCCCTTAGGACCACATTGCAAGGTGCAAAATCAAGGAGAATATATGTCTCATTCATCATTTTATCAAAGGGCTTAATTTTGAGGAAAATTGTTCAGAAATTATTTTGTTCAGGAGGATATCTGACATCAGAAACCAAATTTTTTTTTCCACCTATCACCGTCTAACCCTGAAAAATTCCTATTTAATTTTTTTTCTGTTATAATTTCTTTCAGGTGTCAGAAAATAAATCCCTTTCGAGTCTGGTGAGGCGCTGCCTTGCCTACCACATCGATAGAAAACTCCGCATCCATTAAGAGCTTCAACTGAGACAAATAAATGAAGGGTTCATTCTCACTCGCTTTGCACTTTTCAAAATCGTTATACTTAAAATATTTTAAGCATTTCTTGGTAATGTACAATTCTGTAGGAGGAAAAAAAAAAAAAAAAGAAAGAAAAAAAAAAGTACGGAACAGTTTAGGTCCATACCTTTGGTGTTGATTCCAATCCAATTCAGATATCTGGACAACTTCTTGGAAATGTAAGTTTTACCTCGGGCTGGCAGCCCTACCATGGCAATGACGTGAGGACTGTTGACATAGTTGGCGCGTTCGCCTGCAAAACAAAAATAAGATCATAATTAAGTAGATGAATCACTCACACTGATCATACTTGATGAGCTCCTGACTAAAACGAGCTTTTAAACAATTCACATTCACGGATATACTCACTAATCGTACCAAGGATCTTCCCAAAGTGGGTCTACGAATTCTGAGAGTTTACTCGAATAAATTTGATTCTTTACAGGGTCTCCCGCAGTTATGTATGAAAATTAGAGGGAGGATTTTAAATGAAAAAAAGCACACTCAATTCATCCTCTGGATATGCATTCACAAATCGAACCTTTCTGAGCTATAAGGTGGAAAGTTGCGAGATGAAGAGAGAGGTAAAACGAGAGAGGGGGTCTCAACTTTTAGTGCTTTTTTGGAGCTTTGGAGTTGATTTCGGCGATTGTCGCTATGTGACACCCTTCTTGAGTCTGGGATATTAAGTGTAGCGCGATCAGCTTCATTACAGAGATATTATAGAGCAAAAAGATATCCCACCACGACACCGACGTGACAGCGTGTGGCCGCGAGTACTACATCATGGGCTAGAATGACCGCAGCGCCTTCAATTTTTACGACGCAACACGGATGTCCATAGTGCATGGATGGTTGCATTTCGCGTTATTACTGATACCATTGGCCTATGCTCGAATATGAATTTCAGAAGCGTTTAGGAAGGAGACCGCAAGAACACTCAGGCGTTGCCAAATTTCCTCTGATTAAATATGAATTTCCAGGAAAACTTGTGAGCTTCTATTTTTTGTATTTTCAGAATATTTTCTACACAACTTAAGTACAGTAGACTCTGGATTATCCGGATTAATCGGTGCCGCGCCCGATCCGGATGAAAAAGAAATCCGGATAATAATAGTAAACACAAACACCACCAACCAACACCACAGTATTCTTATTATGTAGGTATACATCATGTACATACCAACACGAATTTAAAAGGTTAACGCCAAACTGAACGACTCAACGGTGATTGTGAATGGTAGCCGACAACGATAAATTACAATACAACGATTAAAGCGCGCAATGCGTGAAGTATTCATGCAGTCTTGTAGCCGCTAATGTGCGTTTTAGGCTAACTAACCGACTGCACTGCGTTTGGCGTAATGCGAGAAGTATTTATGCAATCTAGTAGGCGCTAATGCGTTCCATGCCGACCTCACTGTTTGGCGCAATGCGTGAAGTATTCCTTCAGCCTTGCAGGCGCCAATATGCCTTGCGACCGCTTCTCCGCGGATCCGCTCACTTATCGGAATGCGTACGTAGTTACATGGTTGCAAAATCGATCCGGATAATCCAGAGTCCGGATAATACGAAGCCGGATAATCCAGAGTCTACTGTACTTAAATGATTCTAAGAAAGGAAATCCTTATTCAAGGAAATGTATTCTTAACTTACCTACAAAAATAAGTTTTAACAATATGAAAGTTGGCAACGACTGGATTTTCAAACGGCGCGGCGTTTTCCGGCGCGGCAATTTTACTTTTGCGGCAACCAAGGCAAGGCTGCGCACGGGTGGTATTATGAAACACCCGAACCGCTTTTCCCCTCGAACCCGAGACTCCTCGCTACGAGGAGTATAAAATGAACAATTCAAAAGACCGGTTTCGGCGCAGATCGAAAACTGCGATATTGATGTTTTCGTGGACGTGGACTAGAACTTTCATAGAAAAATTAGGTCTATGTATACACAAAAAGATCAATGGCGGTAGCCTAACGAGAGTCAAAAAAATTAGTTCCTTTTCGCGTGGTCCTGTCCACTTCAAAACGAATTCATTTTTTATAGACCTTCCGAACAACCTTATCTTGGGTGGGCACAATTTCGATGAACCCACCTGAAGAGACTTTCATCACGAATCCAAACAGGAACGGTTAGTATAGATGGAGTCAACTTGCGACCTTCCCAAGGCAACCGAAAGAAAGGGGTACGATCAAACGACAACTTAATGACGCAAGCAATGCAGTGCCCATATAAACTGAGCAAGCAGTAAAATATTCGTACGTATTATGTAAACTCAGTGATAAGAATAAATCTAACAGCCTGCACAATTGATTGGCTTCTGAGATAAGGTGGAAGTTAAGTATTCCTAAACTGCTACTTCTTCAGGAAGCAAATGTAAGATTAGAGCGAGACGATCGAAAATGCATAGGTAATTAGAGAATAATTAAACGAATGGACTCCGTCCCACTACATTGCTGGTATGGCAAAGAGGGGGGGGGGGGGTTCGCGAAAATAAGTGATTTTATAATATCGATGGCTAAAATACGAAATCACGTATCTCCATTTGCAACGTTGCAGACTTCCTGTCATACCTACTTTATTTTTTCTTCGGGATCTGTCGGCGAAATATTCTGTGTAAGCAAGCTATGGAGTTGGCTTGAATCTCTTCAAAATTTAAAATAGGAGGCACATTTTTGAACACCGCAATGGGGATAAGTGGTTTTGCGCACTTAGACCATCGATAGGTTTAACGTGGGTAGCGTTCAGCAACTGGTAACCATAAAAAAATAGAGGTGTTTTTGGCTCGTGTAAAGCCATAATTTTTTCGTGTCAAAAATATTACGTTCAGCTTTGCCGACATATACGTAAAATATACTTCAATTTCTCCTATTTGTTAGCTTCCGGAAATTTTTCAGACACACCATACAGTGAAGAGACGGTCCAATAATCTGAGGGTGGTCAGCATTCAAGTAAGGAAGGAGACATTGTACTTGATTCTTAGGCCTTCCGTTCTTAGTCATGCAATGTTAGGATATGATAAAAATGAGCGTTAATATGCCTCGTAAATTATTGTTACTAGCCCTTGGACACCCTGGATTGCTTCCGACGGCAGTGAACGCTCCAACACCGCGAAAAATGTTCCTATCAAATACACAGAGACAAGAATTTCAGGTTGAACAACCGAAAATTGCTTTAGACAAGTTTTAAGAGCGATAAGATTTCCTGTCGCCTCAAAAAGAATTCGTCTGCAGCATATTTGACCGGAATTCCAGCTGATCCGACAGGAATTTTTTCTGAGTGAACAATAAGCTGATACACGGATTTTTCAGATGCATACTTTTTTCTGAGTAGACAATAGGGTTCAATTTTGGATGCTATCTGGGCTGGCAAACCAATTTTTTCTTGGAAGTTGACCACAATTTTTAGAGACCAAAATTAATTTTTGTATACGTATTACACACGGCGCAAGAAACTTTCCGAGAGGCGCAAATTAACTATTGCAATGCAAAACGGGATTGCTACACTGTTTCAAGAATTCACGGCGGGTTGCTTCTGACTTTTTTCAGGTGTCACTTTGGGCCTGTGCTCCGAGTTTTCAGATGCCAAGGCTTCATTTTTACATACATTTTGCGCATGACGCCTGGTAAAGTTGAAATGCTTCCTAATAGTGCACCGAAAAAAGAAGTTCGTTCTAAAACTGTCTCCCTCTGACTTTTCAGAAACACATATTTTAGTAATAATTGAGGCGGGGGGCTTGGAACGCAGGGTGCATAAATGTAGTTTCGTAAAAAATCGAGATATTAGTGATTTCAACTAAAACTAAGCGATCTTGGAATACATTTTGAGAAAAATTCACATGTGAAATCCAATTTTTAAGCATCAAAATATGAGTTTCGCCTTCCTTTCCGCCATTGGGCTCTATGCAATTTGGAAGATTTTAACACGTACCTACTTATCGAAACAGCAAAAACTGCACTGTCCTCCGAGCCCCTCAACTTAAGATATGTTTTAGGCGATTTTAGAAGACATAAACTAGGCTTTCTATGGGTAAAACTTTCTTCAAATGTTAAAAAATATTTGTCGCTTTTTGACTTTAGAATTAAGATAGTAAAGATTCTTTTTTAAAGGAACCCACTTTTAACAACAATTCTAAAATAAGAAAAAAATTCTCGATAACTATAATTTTTATATGCATTCAAATATTTTTTTATAAAACCTTTTGAAGATGATTTTAAGATACTGAAAAATGATTTGAAAGCTTCAACAAGTCTTTCGATTGAGGAATTTTTCAGTAAAATGACGTGCGAGGCTTCCAATGCCGTTAAGATTGTGCAATTTTTTATAGCGTTTGCGGCGGATGAAATTCATTCACAGTCGACTGACTTCCTTACAATAGTGAGGAAAAACTCCGAACTGATTCGGGGAAAAATTCGTAGCAGAACCATCGGATAAGTTACTCACAACTAGAGAACTACGTTGCACAATCTTAGCACATCGAGAGTCTCAAAAGAGGGGCTTGGAGAACGAGGCGCATAAGTGCAGTATTTGCTACTTCGAGAAATACGAGTTTGAAGTTTCGAGATTACATGAACCCTTACCCTTATGGCGGAAAGAAAGTTCAAACTGACGTTTTGATATTTAAAAATTGGAATTTGGGAGCGAATTTTTTACAGAGCATATTTTAAGCTAGTTTCAGTCGAAATCATTATCTCAAATTTTTCAAAAACTGTACTTATGCGCCTTGTCTTCCAAGCCCTTCAAATGAATCAGTGAGTTCGAAAACACACCAACTCGGAAAAAAAAAAAAATCAGGACACACCTAAAACTGCGCAGCGGGCGAAGAAGTATGTTTAAGAAAAACCTGTTTGGTGCCAAAGGACGAGTACTTAGAGACTTTGTAGAGCACCAAGTTGAAATTGATACACAATGTTTGATGACAGAAAATTAAGCGTTTAAAAATTTCCGAGTTGGTGTGTTACCGACTTTCAGATACTGATTTTTCATAATCTGCCCTTAAAAATTTATATTTTTCGACCTAATTAACGCTTGAATATTCATATAACTTGTTGAAGCAAGGTATACCTACTGAACCGAAAAGAAAAAAAACCGCAAAATCGGATGGTCACCGTTTCCCTTGAAATGGCCAAAAATTGGTATTTCCGATGAAATACTTCGATTCTTCCCTTTTCCCGTCGCTGTTTCGAGCACTTCCGATTGCAATTTCGAAATAAACTTTTGCGTGTTTATGCTTCTATCCATTAGTGTTGCTTAACCGTAAAAAGTGAAATCGAAAAAACCTGAGTTGGTGTGTTTTCGAACTCACTGATTCAAATATCCTCTCACCGAAAATGCCTCAATTATTAAACGCCATTGTGCTGGCAACCCTGGAGTGATAACGCTCTCCGATGCGTTAATTTGACAATGGTGTTAATCGGCGATAGGATGCCCAATGAATGCCCACGTGTTGCCGCTGAAATTTGGCCCTCTCTCAAGAGAAGAGAGCTCGATCAAGGTCCGTCTCCGAGTGGCGGGTGATACGCGACACGACGCGATTTCTGCCGTGCTGAGGAAAAACGTCGTATGAACATTCGAGGATTGCCAAATTTCCTTCGATAAAACGTTTGTTTTTCTAGGAAAATTATGAATATTTTTCCTTGAAATCTTCAGGAACTTTAGATCAAAATACGAACAAAATTCTCTGAAAAATTGAAAGAAAAATATTCATAAGTTTGCCGGGGAATTCGTGTTTTATCGAAGACGATTTGGCAACGCCTGAAGGCTTATGCGGCGTTTTCCCTTAGCACGGCAGATTTCCCGAGCCGCGAGCCGAGCCGAGGGATTATCAAATAAAAATAACACGCCATCATAACCCGCCCCGCTTCGCGACTCGTAAGCTCCCACACTTCCGGCCTTCTTCCCTTCGACGAGTCCCCACTGAAGCCCGACCAACTTGAACTTGCAAGTTCGAGGCTCCATCAATTAACCGGCGCCATGTCTCCAGCCCCCCCCCCCCTCCCCTCGTCACCACAAACACACTTTTGATAATCAAACTATTCTCATCGTCAGAATTTTTATCTATTTTTGTACCATATTGTTCCGCCAAAAAAAAAAAATTGTACCGCTTCCTATACTGCCGCGCTAGGAAAGAACGTGATATGAGCTTTCAGACGTTGCCACATTTCCTTCAATAACAACCGAATTTACTGGGGAAAATTTTTAACATTTTTCTTTGAACTTTTCAGACAGTTTTGTTCGCAGTTTAATCCAAAGGATCTGAAAATTTTAAGGAGAAAATATGCATACCTTACCTCAAAAATACAAAAATCGGGGGAATTTGGCGACTCTCAAATGTTCATGGGGTGTTTTTCCTCAGCACGGTAGTGCTGGGCCATCCCATGCCAAGTTAACCAACACGGTTGGGCTTGAGCAACTCAGAAATTGTTGAAACTGAATGCATGCGTATTCGTTTCGGTTTAAAAAGACCACAAATAGTTTCTATTACTTGATACCTATAAAGAAATTTAGGCGCGCAACAGGGCAAGACAAAAAATTAAGTTCAGTTCTTTGTCAGTATGGACTTTCAACGCAATGCACACAGATTTCTTTTCACCAACTTCCGAATTTGAATGGTTAAATATAGGCTTTAAAATGGGGCTTGAACTCACAAAACTGTTCTCGCGTTTAGGTCCAAATTTGAAGATGAAGAAATCATTTTTTCGGAGTACAAATTTGAATGTAAATAGCTCTACAGTAAGACTGATAAATGCCAAAACATCAGGTCACGGATATTTGCCATTCTTCAGTGAGAGCTGCCAAAATTCAAACCTCTCCAAAAGTCAGCACGGCATAACTTAAAAGACGACAAGTAAAAACCTGAAGTGTAGGGAAAGAAAAGGTTCTTAGGGTATCTACTTTCAGTAAAAATGTCATCTAGAAGTATCGAACAGTCTGTTAATATTTTCTTAGCGAGCTGCTAAACAGTGATACTAAATGGCCTGGTCATGAGGTCATTTCCGGTTTAAAATCTCGATTAAATCTACAATGTACCAAAGGCTGGAGACTAGCGTGTTCAGCCAGGATATCCTGTTTTACTCTCCGGGAAAATTCGTTGTCCGGCCGCGGTATCTATCCGACAAATATCCGATTTCCGGTATTTAGTTGCAACATTTACCTGGCCTGTGTCCGGTATCCATCAAAATTTGTATTTGCCGGTGGCATCTGTCCGAAAAATATGCTAGTATTAGGTCGCGCCACCCGTGGGATCGATTTCCGGTTTCTAGTATGCGATCGTGTTATTCTGTGCGACCAATATCCGATTGCGAGAGTCCCGCGCCACATGTATTCAGCCACTAATCCCGAAAAGACGGCATCGGGCCATGACATTCAACCGGATCGATGTCCGGTTTCCAGCTTCTCATCGCTACATTCACAAGGCCGATTTCCGGTTTCAAGGATGCGATCGCGTCATCTGTGGAACCGATTTCCAATTTTCAGTGATTCCGGTATGCGATCGTGTCATCTGTAAGACCAATATCCGATTATGGTAGTCCCATCACCACATCTGTTCAGCCAATATCCGGAATCCGGAAAAAGATGCCGTCGGGCCATGACATTCAGCCGGGTCGATATCCGGTTTCTAATGTCTGATCGCGTCATCCAAGGGACCAATTTCCGGTCTCCAGTATGCGCTCGCGTCATCTGTGGAACCAATTTCCAGTGTCCGATCGCGTCATCCATGAGACCCATTTCCGGTTTCCAGTAGGTATGCGATCGCGTCATCTGTGGGACCAACTTCCAGTGTCGGATCGCGTCATCCACGAGACCCATTTCCGGTTATCAGTGTGCGATCGCGTCATTCGTGAGATCAATATCCGGTCGCGGGAGTCCAGCCTTCACATCTATCCTTCTAATATCCGGAATCCTGGGAAGACTGTATCGGGCCAGTATCCGGTTTCCATTGTACGATCGCGTCATCCATGGGGCCGATTTCCAGTTGGCGATCGCGTCATCTGCGAGACCGATTTCCGGTGTCCCGCCCTCATTTATGTCCTGTCAATATCCGGCATCCGTTCGTGTGCGACATCTGCGACCGAAGCTCAACTCGTTTCTAAGATCCCTTATAGAAACAGGGCTCCTCTAGGACGTTTGCACGAACGTTTGGTTACCCGCGACCCGACCAGCACAGTTCGAAGGCGCGGATGGAGCACCCCGCACCGACAAGGCGGGCTCTAAAGAAAGTACAGGTAGCGCTGACGGATCTCTGGATTATGGACAGATTTTGGACCATAACCTCTTGTACCTAAGCCTCGTCTTAACGACGCCACGCCTGCCGCCAGGTTTGTTGCTCGTCCCCCGTGTGGGTCCAAGGGTTTACTCCAAGGCATGGCCGTGCGTTGACTTCGCCTGAGAGCTCTAGACTCCTTATAGGTGCCCTTATCGGACGGTGGTCCCGAACCCAAACGACAGTGCAAAAACCGGCTCCCATTTCGCGTTGCGATAGTCAGGCGTTCGGTCATCGGGTGGGGACCCGATTACTATGCTGCAGTGCGAAGGAAAAACGCCGTGTGAACATTAAAGACTTGCCAAATTTCCTCTTAGAAAATGTTTACTTTGGAAGAAACGTATGAATATTTTTCCTCGGAAATTTTGACTATTCAGATCACACCAAGACCAAAATTCTGTGAAAAATTGGAAGTTTTCCTGAAAATCTGTGATTTGTCACGGGAAATTCGGCAACGCCCGAGGGCTCATACGGCGTTTTTCCTTAGCGCGGAAGTGTGCGAGACCCCGACGTCAACCAGCTCTGCCGTGCTAAGGGAAAACGCCGTATGAGCTTTCGAATGTTGCCAAATTGCCTCTTAGGAAATACTTATTTTTGAGAAACTTTATTAATCTTTTACATTGAAAATTTCAGGCACTTTAGCTCAAGTAATGAGCGAGACCCTCCGAAAAATTCGCAGAAAAATATTTTAAAATCTTCCCGAAACTTCGTGATTTATCGAAGGAAATTTGACAATGCCTAAAGGCTCATACGGCGTTTTTCCTAAGAAATGACCCCGTCCCTGTTCGCGTATGCCACGTGCCCCCTGCGTTTGGGACAACTTCCATACGACTTGCATGTATTTCGTCATTGTCTTTGCATCTCTTCTCGACCGCCGTGACTTCTCTCCTCATCTACGTAAGCGTAAGGGGAAAGTTTCAAGGAATGGTTTCAGAGACCTCCTCGAGCAACTAAAGTACCGACATGTTCGCTTTTTGACCCTCCGTCCTAGAGGTTTTATCGCGATTTTCGGGCACCCAATAGTATACTGTGACATAAATCATGCTCCGAGGGATTTTTCACCTATACTTAAAAACACCGCAGTAAAGATTTTAACATCACCATAGGTATTCTCCTTTACATCGAATTGGATTTAAAAAATATCAATGACAACCTATTTCAGTGCTACCATGGAGAGTGAATCCTTTTGAATCATTCTTGACATAAAACTAATAGCGTCCACGTGACCAGGAATATACCCGGAGGGTATAGACTAGGCCTAGTGATTTTCCAATGATTAAATGTAAGAATACGTACATCTGTGACTTAATCATCACACTTAACTTCAAAGGCTTGCTGGAAACAGCATTGAAACTGATTCCTCAGTTCACTGTTTAGAGTGTAATTCAGAGCATTGACACCCCCACCAGACCGAGATTCAGTTTGATTTCGAGGATAGCTGATGTTTTTTTTTTTTTTTTTTCAGATTTCAAGTTTCAAGATCTCATAAATTTCCAGTCTTTTCCATAAACTTCCCCATAAAAGCTCCCTGATTCTCACGACCAGATGAAATTCCCTGGGTAACAAGTCTCAGTTTCCCAGACTGGTGGAGACCATGTCTTTGTAGCGCATCTACGGTGGATTTTCGAGTTTCATTTCCTTGCAGTGAAGGAACACATAATTAAACGGTGCACTCCTTTTAACATTTTCCCCAGATGAAAACCACCATGTGGCATCAGTTTACTACATGCGATGACATACGGCTTTCACCCAATGATCCTTGCTGGCCTGATGATTGTCATTATTGTTTTTGACAGCTGGAGGCCACCACCCACGACAAATTTGCAATGCAGTGACATGAGGAACTCTTACTCTCAGGATAAGTAATTCTATCATGACAGAATAAGTACAGCTCATCGCCTCATATAGGAATGGGCACACAGTTCAGTATTCAGAGGTTGTATTGCAATCAATATTTGCGGGTTAAAATAGGCAAGGGATCAGATACAAAACTTCTGCCCTGTTCCTGCAAGTAGCGGAGTATAAGTTAATACTGTAGAGTCTGTATCAATGCTTGTTTAAGGATCTGATAGCAATTTCCACAGAAATAATGACATCTTGAGGATAAAACTCTTACTATATTTTCACTGAACTAAAACTTATCAGTGAACTTGCTGATAAAAACATAACGCAGCACCACGTAAATTGAAAACTAGATTTTTCAATACGGGTGCCTTGTACAATCTGAAGATTGTTGAGGGGGGTTAAGGATTGTTTTCCTGAACTGACTGACTTATTCCGTTGGCGTCTGAGAAGGAAAGGCACTGAGCGAGGATGAAAATATTTATTCTCCCTGTCGCACCACGCAACTACCAACAGTTGTAATTTCAGCAGCTTGATTCTGTGACTCGTACTACATACTACTTGGCTGAATAAAGAGCAGAGTTGTCTACGGCGAGGGTATGCAGTCAACAAGAGAGCAAAATATCAAAGTTACGAGTGGCAGAGTCAGGCTACTGGTGGACGATTATGTAAAGTTACAAATACTCACCTCGGATTGGGAATGGCTTCGTTTGGATGGTGTCGGAGGTTGGAGGGATATGTCTTTTCGTCTCCGGCGACATAGCATAATCCTCTTTATTGCATAACCTCACACTACCTACGTTATTATAATCACACACATGTTCAAATGAACTGAGCAATGCCATAACACAACTGACAGCGAAATGTTAAACACAACTGCGCATTATGAATTCATATACGATCACTGTGGAGTAATTCAGTAAATGCCAGGGGTACTTAACGGAAATTGCACGGTTTTTTTGCGGTGATCTGATAAGCGCGACGCACGAAGAGTGATGACGATCTGGTTGTCGAACGATTTTAGTAAAGACTGCAGTCAAAGGACAACACAGGAACGGCACGAAAGGATGAAGGCATTATCTTAGAAACAATACAACGACGGATTCGAACGATAGCTACTGGCGAGAACAAGAGATATGGAGATATGTACATTGACATTGACATGAACTCTCACGTTGCACGGCTGCACACTTTGCAACAGGGCGATAACAACAATTGGAAAGCGGTAAGGTGACCTCGTGATAGTGAATTGCGTGGCAGCCACCTTCAGATCCAGTCGTGACGTAGGATACACACGGGCCTATTAGCCAATGAAAATGAAGCTCCAGAAAGGAGCAGACACTGCTTCACGCACGCCAATGTGACCCAACTTCGTCACAGTTCTCATTACACGTTAGATCCGTGTTTTTCTTATCATGACATGGAAATGTGCTGTGCATATCTTTGCTTACCGAAACGGAACTTTTCAGTTTTTCGGAACTCTTCTCAGAATCTTCGAGGTTGCCAACAAAGTCTGATACTTTTATGTGATTTTTCTAGGCCCCCTATCTAGTTTCTTCCATTTCCACACTGCTTTTCTCCAGTTTTTCCTCTGAGTTTTTCTGACTGCTTCGAGCGATTTTCCGGTTGGCTCATTCGATGGCTTTGGACCAATCGTAACACTTGACCTTGATCGAAGCCGAGCTTCTAGTAGGTGGAGAGGGTATCGTGGCAAAAACGGGACAACTTTGAAATAAAGGTGCGAAAATGATTGAAAAGAGCCGACTTTGTTTCTAGCTAAGATTGTACAACTTCATGTATTGTAATTTAACTATTGACATCCTGAGAAAAATATAAAATATAAAATTTACATGGTAATTTTGTCTTATATATACAGTTTTTAGCGAGTATAATAGATGCTGTTTATAGATAATCAGGTTTTTCTTCCAAGACAGTAGAAGTTGCACAATCTTCGCAACATTGAAATGCTCCTGGTTCCTTTTTGCAAAATGCAATCCAACTGCAACTGTCTATACCTACTTTTGAGGTAAAAATAAATATGTAATATGATAACAATTCCAATTTTTCTTTGTATTTTCAGATGCTTTAGATCAAATTACGAGCAAAATTCTCTAAAAAATCTGGAGAGCAATGTTTACCACTTATAGTTAGTCCGTAAATTTTTAATTTATCTATGGAAATTTGGCAACGTCTGAGGGCTCTTATGGCGTTTTTTCTTAGCAAAGCAGGAGTCGCTCTTGGCTTGGTAAGATATAATATTTCCAGACCTTAAAGGCTGCTATTTGCTCATGTTGACATCTATTTGACTGAGGCAACTTGTTCGAATATATTTTTAACGTCTATGATGAGAAAGTTAAATTCCTTTAATAGGAGACAGTTCTGGAGCGATATAATGCTGCGCATACTTTCAAGCTAATGGTAGGTACATCAAACTCCTCCTCATCTGACTGGCTGATTCAACACCAGAAAATTTTTCTAGCACTTTATGAGCAGGAGGAACAAAAGGAGGAAGCAAATCATGAGAAAAATGTGGTTTATTAAAATAATTACACATAAAGATACGAGAGAAATTCATTCATGATAAAAAATGGAGAAAGAGAACATGAAGTTTAACCTGTGCACGTAAGTAAAGATACATACAATATTTTCTTTGAATCTAAAACACTGAAATTCACTGAAAGGTCAGATAATAGGGAGAATGCCCGATTTCCTTCGACTTGGGTAAGAAAAACAATACTTATTATAATAATAAAGGGTGTAGAGAAATCAACACAAAGACAAATGTTATACAAAAATGAAAGTTGGAAAAACCACATTTATCTTAGGACTAAATTACATTTGTGTGACAGTCAAAATTGATGATTTCACATGTTAATTGCAGTTGGAACGGGGGAAGGGGTCGACAGAAGTTCTTATATAGGATAAATAATATGCAAGTGATAGCATACAGATAAAGGGATCCTTACAAAGTTCTAACTTTCAAATTTCAAAATTTGAACACACTAAAACAAATAAAATTGCCTACCAAAAATTGGCTTGCAAACAGGTGTTAGTTAAAGTTTAGGGCATGGGAATGATGCGCATGTTAAATACTTTGTCCCTGCAGAGGCACAGAGGTTGTTTGTGCCACATTGTCCCAAAAGCATCTGAATAGAACCACTTGAGCAGGCTTTTGAGTCCGGCAAATTAGGTCCTGTTTGCCAGGTGGCAGCGGTAGCACTTAACTTGAGACTGCACCCTTCAACTTTACATGTTACTTTGATGGGTAAAACACTACTGTGTTGCCCAGTATTCTTTCACTGCAGATTCCACCACTATTTTGCTCACTTAATGTAACTTGCCGTATACCTCAGCGAGTAACTCAGACCCTTTCTAGCTACCCGAATTTTATGAATTTTAGAATTAATTTTTCCTCTTGTTGCTTTTATCAAGACAAATTTGGGGAGATAAGCATGAGCTCCATTCACAAATTACTTTTAAAAGATGCATTGAGAAATTGAATCAACTGACTCATTATTTATAATAGGTAAAATAAGTGGGCGATCCATAGGCAATTCAATGAGAAAACCATTTAACCCTACCTGTTCAACAAAATTATTACAGGATGAAAAATATTGATGCAATACATAAAAGCTAACAAGCCAAAAGTCCAGAAATAAAAACAAAATCCACCATCAGACCAAAACTCAATGAGTAGAGAGAACAAATATCTATACTAAAAAATGTTCAAGCCTAGCTCTAATAATATTTACAACTGCAATGAAACAGTAAAGTTCATTATTGGGTTTGACGAAACATCTGTACAATATTTGCTAAAATATTATTTCTTAATAGGAGAGAGAAGTAGAGAGGTTATTCTGTGCACCTTTAACTAGGGAAAAAATACAGGAGAAATAAAGATGGAATTATTCCAGGATGAAAATTTTAGAAATCTCAGAAATTTAAAAGGTGATGAAAAAATAAAAACTGGCTGGCTCATAGGATGTGAGGATCTCTAGAAAACAAATTGTGGGTTCACTGAAACAAAAAGTACAAATCGAATTAGATTTGCAGTCAAAATTGGGATCAGTTGATTACACTTTTAAAGCTAATATTGGCACTTTCCGGCCAAAGTATCACGTACGCCCTTGATGATCTATTGTAATGTAGAATAACATTCTACAATGCAAGACTTCTCTGGTTTGTAAACAATAATTCAGTTGTCAGAAGTTATAATTTTGTGCTTTTTAAAAGACATATATGGTCTGTTACTCTGAGTTAAATTTGCTAAATAAATTAAGAAAATAAACAGTTGAGCGCCATGAAGTCTCAAAACAGAGTATCACAAGCGTCAAAATGGACACTTAATATGACTTTTCTCTTAGAATTCTATTCAAATCAGATGCTTGGAGTGATTTTGATCGTATACACAAAATTTCTCCTTTGTGTTCTTATAGTATAAAACTTTTAACTAAAAAAAACTATATAAATTTTTTCCGTTTTACACCAGTCTCATGGAGATCGGTGCACAATTGGCGCTTTTGATACTTTGGCCAGAAGGTGATGACATATTGCGGCAAAGGCCACACAAGCCTGGAATAATACTTGTTGCAAGCAACCATCCTACACACACTCTGCACACATCCTAAACATTAGCAACATGATGTGTGAGCCAAACATAGGAGTGGTTCATGAAACTTTATCAAAATTAGGAACTGACTTCTGAGGTTTTTCAGAGGATTTGCAGCTTACAAGATCAAGGACTTTAAAGGTCTTGGCAAAGACTTCTAAGAGATTTTTCAAGGATTTTTAGAGAGAACTGAAGGAGAGACTTTATGAAAAATTCTTATACTGTCCGTATCGATTGAGTCAGATAGTTTCATATAGCCTGCCAGCAGCATTTACCTGATGCATTAATTTTTTTAAAAAAATACAGTTGAACCCTGGTTATCAGGAAAAAATGGGACCAAGCTCACCCCAGATTAGCGAAAACCCCGGTTGCAGCAAAAGCTATGGAAGTACTGCACACTAACCAAAAAATCGCCCAATTTTCGGTTTTGGACCTAGGATGAACTTCATAGTAACTTTCCTCAGTTTCATCAAAATGTGCAAAGAGTCACTGATCTCCAACTGGTGTTGAGATTCTTTTAATATCGGGGAAAAGTTAGGCAATTCAATCATGAGATGATCTTTCAAAAAAATTTGTCATCACACAGATTTGCTGTAGGCCCAGGAACCAAAAGGAGATGCTACTGACTTATTTTAATACCTGTTGGGATGTAGTTGTTTGACCAGGTACGCTGTATTGCGGTCGGAAATGACTGAAGTTAGCATTGGCATAAGCTCCTGGCAATTGAGCTGCTTGGAAACCGACAGGGAATTGGCTGCCAACATCACCTGAAAGGAAGAATAATGGTTAGAACGATTCGTAACAACTGTTCCGAGATGGTCCTTCATACAGAACCCTTGATTTTCTTCTTAAATTAAAGGAGAACACTTACCAGTTTTTACAGTAAGGCCTCGGTTTATCAAATTTCACGGGACCTTAGGCCGAATCCGTTAAATCACGCGAGTGAGTCCCGCTGAAGAGACTGGAGGATCGATCCGTTAAATCACGAAATCCGTTAAATCGTGATCTGATAATTCGAGGTCTTACTGTATTTGATTTGCACACGATTTTAAGCAAAATTAAATTTCCCCCAAATAAACCGAAATAAAATATCAATTTTCATAATAACTGCACACTTGCATGTGATTACTTTTTGTGGAGGGAACTCCGGAGAAAACACATAAATCCTTTTTAACTAATAATACTTGTACTAGTAATGGGTTAAAACTTAAAATTATTTTATGTATAAATAAGTATTTACTGTGTGTAATTAGTGTAAGTAGGATTAAGATTCTATCAAATTTTGCTGATTTACCAACACGGCTTGGACTAGACAATAGAACATTTTGTCATTTTTCATCAATCTAGGGCAGGTCATCAAATTAAATTTAGCTGACCGTGAGATAAATCTGATTCATCAAACTAGTTATGCAAAATTTCGACCAATGAATGAGCGTCTTGACCATGCTCGAAAGATGCAGTTCCTTCTCCTCCCCCGCTTGATGCATTTTAATTTAAAGGTCCAACGAGATCATCTGTAGGTATGGAGAACTCTTAGTAGGCACTTTCATACAAGCTTTTCTGTAGGGATTGAATACTTATTTCACAATCCAAATCACGAGATGCGCTTTGAAAACTTATAAGTAAATGCCATTACAATATGCAAATTCAACTTAAACCAGGTTTGATACGATTCTGATTAATGAGTGTATTGTATTTTTAAATACGCATTGAAAATGTCATAGAAGTGTCGAGTCCTTACTTAAAAGTGCAACTGGAAGTAAATTCGCCTTCCCCAAACTACACTATTTCTTATCCCCAGACCATAAAATTCACTTCTAGCCAGCACTCATGTGAACGCACACTTTTTAGATTTGGATCCAACCAGGATTCAAAAAAGGATTAAAGGGAGTTAGGCAAACATATGGGCCGTCTTTTTTTGACACATATTGAATTTGTATTCCATAATTTGTATCACGAGTTGCATACTGAAAAAGCTCGTACAAACGCTTCCGTTTTTGAAAAAGGGAGTGATGTCAGCTTCTAAAATTTACATTGTTTCATCCTAAGTATTTTCTTAGCATAACAACATTTCAACTGATTACCTGGCTGCTGTGAGCTTGTTGGGGTTGTAGGAGTGGATGAAGACGTTGTAGCAGCTAAGCGAGATAAAATTGATCGTTCTGACATCTGAAGCCGTTGAGCAACAGGGGGAATCCTGGCTAACGTAGCAGGTAGCCTACTTACATCTGACTTCATATCTGATAATAATTCTTCCAACTGATTTAACACCTGCGAAACAAAAATAAAAAATTTGAATTAGTACACACTTTAGTTTCGGGTTCAGACATGGTATGAACAATTCATTTTGTTACGATGTAAGATCGATTAAGTTCTCCATCATAGCCCAAATTATTAAATATTGAGAATTTAAAATACGATCTGACAATAAGACGTTAAATTTTAAAATGGATCAGTTACTAGTATTGAAAACTCAGGATCTCCTTTACGATTTGAGACCAGGATCACTTCCCTACAAAGAGCCACATTAAGGGGACAAGTAATTTCTTTACAGATGGAACTTTGAACCTCTTCTTCCACAGCATAACATTCACATGTCCTCATATTTTGGTTATTTTTGGATGATTTACTTTGAGACTGAACTAAAGAGGAATATAAACACAAAAACTCGAGGCTTGCAGTTGGTGCAGGGGATGTAGGTTGTCTTGAAGCTCGAAACATGCTCGATTTCCACACACCACATCAAGACTCTGCCTCTAATTATTTTCCCAGAATGGCCTTAGGATTGTTTTGAACTTTCAACTTTCTACCTTGCTTTAATATTGTTTCTGTTTTGTTACATGTTTATGCTTATACCTACAAATCATAGACTGTAAATCTAAGGGAAGAAAACAGAAAACAGCAAATTCTGAACAAACCTTGTGTAAAACAGCATTTGCAGGTTTATTTCCAGCGAGACTTTCTTTCGACAGATGTTGATGTGACTCAGCAAGACACTCAACCTCTGCAAATCTTGCGTTGAGAGACATGGCAGGATGATTTGGATCTTGCGTCAGATTGAGGTATGCAGCACGACGTAACTGTTCTTCTATCACAAGAGCTTGCTCGAGCAACTAGAAAAATATTTCAAGGGGATAAGTGAGCAATACTACACTGTCTTCCTAAGGAAAAGAATGGTACCTAACAAGAATAGACTTCCTGAGAAAATTGGCTTCTGCATTACTTCCAACTTAAATGAATGGGTCGTTCTGTGTTGTGGGAAATTTTGAAAAGAATGAGAAGGGAATTTACAAGATCAAAGCGGAATGCAAAAATTTAAGGGACAGTTGTGAGATTTGGTAGCTGAAGAAACGGACCTGGGCTATGCCCAGAACAACAAAGATAGATTTCTAGTAGAGATAAGTAGTTAGAAGTAACTAAGACGGAAATGACATTTTGATGGAAGTCTTGAGCAAACAGCTTGTCTGGTATGGTCACATCGACAGAATCACTAAAGTTGAGCAGAAAGAGCTAGAAAGGATGGCAAAAGGAAAAAATATTTTTCATCACTATAGGAAATGATCAATCAATGCTCTAACAGCTACCAGAGGGATTTTTCAGTTTTTTCTTGCAAACTGGTTCCTCACTCCATTTTTATCATTAGGAGATATCTGAGAAAAACACCGTTATACTTGCATTTGAGTTTAATAATCCAATAAGTTCCAACAGATTTAAATGAATAATACTTACTTTGAACCTTCGAGCTAAAAATTTATTCTTTATTTCAAGGAAGTTTCCTTTCCCTACATCCATTTTGAAGGGTTCGTTAATGATGGCAAATCGAATATCATTTTGAATGTCTTGCCAGCGACCGTAGCCATGGGTAACGATGCCAGCTAGGAGCCAATAGTCATGCCTAAAAAAAATCAGTCAGAGATGCAAGAACATGAGCTACAAAATCAATTTGATAGAATTAAAACAGATTGATGAGTAAATAATATGCAAGAATCTGATCAGAATCCCCCCCCGTTTCTTTGCCTCTGCATTCAAATTATGACAAAACACACTTCTAAGCTTGGTGTGGACACTTTTTCGAAATTCTTGCTATCAGTGTAAACAGATAAAAATTCTTTGCTTGGATGAATCAGGGTTGATTGATTAACATTCAATAAGCAGTCGAAAGTAAATAGATTTCCATCCAGAAATAAAACTAAAGGTATTCAGAAATGAGGTTCATTATTAGATTAGACAAAAATGGAAACATTCCAAAAATTTCTGCCGTGATTCCATGATTACTGAAAACAGGAGTTTGAATAAACAAACAAGATAGGAGGAAGTAAATACAGGGTGTAATATAATCATTTGTCAACCATTCAAAGTGCAGAAAAGCAGGTACTGATGATAGAAAGGGTCAAAGGTCAAATTTTTTCAAAAGATTAACTGGAAAAGAAAAAGTACGAAGCAATAAGAATGGAAAATCATTTGTTCCTAATTTTGAATGGCAAACAACGGAATCATCAGTTGCATTAAAGAGGCAGATAATTTTCACTCAGTACTTAATGATTTTTTTTTATCTGAATGGGTAGGATAATATGCTAATTCAGTTTCGTTTCTTTTATTATTATCTTTTTCTTTTTTAGATTATTGATGTTAGAACACACTTTGAACCAAAACATGCACAAAAATTTTTAACTTACCGGCGATGCCATATTTCATACTCTCGCCCTGGGACTGCTGCTTTTTCTTCATTCAGCCACAATGTGTGCAATTCCGTGAAACCACCATCAGCAATATTGAACATAAATCTTCGTTTTGTTCGATCTAATTCCTCATCCAGACCAATGCCTGCAGCAGCCATTGCTTTCTCACTTTCTGCTATTCGTTTTTGCTTTTCCTCTTCAGTGAGTGGGGGTAAGCCATCTTTCAGAACTTTCTTTTCCTAAAAAAAAAGTATCATAAAGACAATTTAAAAAGGACTTTCTAACGAGAGGAATATGACCTTCCATAAAAGAAATAATCCTCTTCCAATAGACGAATTCGAATATCTCTCCTCTTTTTATAGCTTCAGAATAGAGGTTTTTTTATGTTTGATCACGATTTTTTACTGCCTTTCCCTGATTACAAGGACACTAACCAGCACTTGAGTGAATGGAATCTGACTGTCCCACATTCAATAGAATTGGTTTAGTGCTCACAGTTATTCACTCTAATTTTTACTACTACTATAAACCAAAAACTTTTTCAGCAAATCTTACTTTCATGATTCATAATGACAGAGTTACAGCTCGGGTCACAACTCAACGTGTTTTGTAAGGGGAGGAGGGGGTGGCCTACCTCTACTCAGAAACCTCCTTTACCCTTTTCACTTGCCTATCTTTTTTGTTCATAGGTATTCCATGGAAAATGAGTATATGACATAAAAAAGGTAAATAATTTTTTTCTTAGCCGAGACTCACTGTAGGACAATGGGTACCATAATTCACAGCCTATGACCCATTGTGCAACAGACAGTTTGTCCAAAGATGTATTTCATCAAGACCTACTGCAAGATCTCCTACAATACTCAGTTTTATTCCATTCTCGCCAATCTTTCAAAGCTCTCCATTCAAGAATGTCAGAGCTCATTGCACTTACATTTAGTCTCAAATTAGAACTGAATATGAGCATTTCAGCTTAATGGCTACAAACTACTTTATAATATTTGGTTAAAATTAACTATTTCCCTAATTTGAGCTCTTACTTTTTAAAAACTAAGATTTGGATATCAGTTAGTACACAAAAGCATAGTTCCGTAGATACATATGATACTGAAAATATAGATAAAAATTTACAATGACAGATGAAATTTGAGCCCTTAAAACTAGCAAAGAAGTTAGAGAAGTAAACAGATGCACATACATAAGTATTTATAGCAAGCATAGTCAGTGCCCTTGGTGCACCTGTTTGATCCGCAAGGTTGAATAATTAGTTGCATAAAAAATAACATGACTTATTCCTACAGAGAGAGGAGAAAGCAGAACTTACCTCGACAATCTTGACTTCTTGAGGAGGAGCAGCGGACGGCTCTTTCGTTTCTGTTTTGACTACATCTTCTGAGGCTTCTTCAACTTTCTTTTCCTCTTTATCTTTTGTCGGTTCTTCATCTTTTTCTAAAACTACTTCCTTGTCTTCCTTCTTCTCTTCGGATTTCTCAGTTTCTTTCACTGTTTCTTCTTTAACTTCCTCCTCTTTTTTCTCGTCTTCTACTTTCTCTTCCTTCTTCTCCGTTTCATCCACCTCCATTTTTTCCTCCTTGGGTTCGTCTTTGACTTCGGTGGATACTTCAGTAGTAGTAGTTTCAGTGACAGTTTGGGTTACAGTTGTTTCTTCTTTCTCCTAAGATCACAGAATAAGATAAGAATGCATGAGATTAAATATGCACCTATAAACACAACCTATAGCACTATCACATTACAATAATCTCTGGACTTGACGAGATCTTTTCTCTCTAGCTGGAAACATGGACGGCATCAGGGGCAGGCTGCTCAACAGTGGGGTGTCCACAACTAGAGCCTTCCCAAACATTGTCTCTGATCTTAGATGTTCAAAGAATTGATTCAAGATTCCAGTGGTAGCATGTCATGCTCTATGATGCGTATCGATTGATCTGTCCATTAATTCGAAGAAAAAAGATTGGTTATCAGGGTATTTGCAAAGCACATCTAAATTCTTCACGTAGCTTCAAATGGAAAAAAAATTGAAAATCAATTATTCACATCTCTTCATGACACTCACAGCAACTTCATTGTATTTTTTTTCTTTTTGACTATGCTTAGACAAATGTAAAACAGCAGGGCAAAATTGCTAGATTACGAAAATTGTGAAGAGTAAAATCTTCCTTGGAACAGATTCAAACACATGACCTGGATAGTGGAAAACATTTTTTTTCCCCCTTGAGTCTATGAATAATAAAATTCTCTACCATGACACTTGCTGAGATGTCAAGGACATTGTGACAAACAGATATTGCAACAAATAATTAGAACCAGTTTCTAGCCAGTACACCATCTACCATATCGTTTTGCCGATGGATAACATCCCTTAAGCTATCATACCTTTTGGCTGAACAAGCGCCTGCTTTTTTTGGTTAAAACAACTGAAAGCCAAAGGTGTGGAAAAGAGAATGCAAGAATGTACTGACCTCTGTTTTCACCTTTTCAACCGCTGTATCATCAGCCTCTTTCTTGACATCCGACGTAGCTTCATCTTTGCTTTCACCGTCTTCTTTTGGCTTTTCTTTCTCTTCATCTCCAGTCTCTCCTTGCGACTAAAGCAAAGACAGACATCAACATTAAAAGGAAGAAATGCCATTACTTAATTGGTGACTTGGACACTCATTTTAAAACTTGTGAAAATTAAAAAGGAAAATGTAAGAAAAACAAACAAAATAGGTGCATACAGTTAGGATGCTTGAGGTAATGTGACATAAAAGTTTTATTTTTCTTTTTGTATTCCCATCAGAACAATTTATCAAACGTGAGTCCAACTTTTCACTCTGCTACCAAAGTTACTTGAACACCGAATAAAACATGCTGTATTTTCTATATTCAGGTGATTTCCACGATGGTGTGAAGGGCTGAATATTGTTAATGTAGGCTAAAAAATTAATTGCCAAAAAGTATATAACAATTTATAAGACAGTTGTGCCTTCATGAATTGCACTTGGATGTCCCTTTAATTTTATCACGTGAAAAGATTGAGCAAAATAATGCTATCTACATTGAATTTAAAAAACAAAACTCACTGGTTTAGTTTCTTCCTCTGTTACATCCTTTGATGGTTCTGTAGTTTTTGCTGGGGCGCTCTTATCGTCCTCGGTTTTTGCGGCTTCTAATTTAGCGGCTTCAGCTTTGGCAGCTTCAACCTTAGCTGCTTCTGTTGGCTTTCGGATCAATTCTGGAATACTGTAATATCCGTTGATGTGCTCAAATTCCTGAACCTGAAACCAAAAGAATTATTCACGAATAAATAATCAACTGTATGAAGACCATGATTTGAATTGCATTTTGCGCTAATGGACAACTATTTCTGGGTCATTTATAAAATTACCTTATCTACACAGGGAAGCTGATGGTGGCATGTATATTAATTCTAAAATGAGCCCGAAGAATAGTAGTTACTAGTTGCAAAATTTAGCGCACTTAACAATAACTTTTTTTATATGAGACTTTGTTGTCAATTGGATTGGGTGATGATCTCATCGTAATCTCTTGATGATCAGAAACTACAGAAGGGTCGCTTAATGCCAATGGGATGCCGCTTTCAATTGTGTTGTTTTCATTCCAGAGTTGTCAAGATTCTTTTTCCTGGCGTCAGCATCTCTAATTTTGAGTCGGAATGAACCCTTGATCTTGGTGCATTCTGATTTTGGCAGGTTTGACTGGACATCTTGAGTTTCGATGATGCTGATTTTTTTTTCTTTGTTCTTTAAATTGATTGATTTCTAATCATAAGGGAAAACTGTGTAAAACTGAATTAGTTAGCTTCCACGATTTAATTACTAGTAAATAATCTCAAAAGTAAATGAACGTTTTTAAAAAATGTAAAGTTGACTTGGCACTCAACTGTATGCGAGGGGATACCAGGATTTTTTCGTACACGATGGATTTTTATGTACATATATTTACAGACAATACTGCAGATACCTTAAATTCAAATAAATTTTTTGTGAAAACCAGACCTTTTTTCTAATTAGAGACATGACTCCTATCCTTGTAAGGACATGCTGTCTGCTCAATCCTTCACGAGGTACACCATCTGCAAAGTTTTCAGCATTGTCGGCACCAGGCTCGCATAGATGACGCATGAATAAAGAAACATAAGCCTTGAAATTCTTCTCTGACTTTCCCCGCAAGTCTCTGACAAGCCTAAAAATGAACAAAAATACAATTACGGTTGAGAAAACCTCTATAATAATTGAAGTAAACAAGAATTGATAAAAAAGTTACTAGAATAGTGCAGCAACGGCTTTAAATATCAAATTGATTTCAGTGCATAGTTGGTGGCAAATTATTTTTTTTTTCAATCCCTGATTTTTTCCTGACCGCAAAATTGCTGGATGAAGTTCCCTGATCAAAGCTGCTGAAAGATCGAATTTAAAGCATAATTTTATTATAGGAACACCTTCTTCAGCTCTGTGTTCACTTTTAGCTTGAGTGAGAAGATGATACAAATGTTGAAGTGACAGGTAACAACTTCTCTGCGGAAGTGAAGAGCACTTCAATGTAGTAGCAACCATTATACCCTGAATCATCTTGAGCAGATCGTTTTAAATAAAACTTCCATTGTACATTGCACCGTTTAAACGAAAAGTATTATGATACAGGTTGACTATACTCGATTTGCCAATTCGAATTAAGCACAATTTAAACCCTAGATATCATTGCGATGAAAACAACCCCTTTTTAACAGGTAGCCTAGACCCATCACAGTAAAGTGAGCATTAAGTTTCCAAGACTCGTAAAAATTGACAAAAGAAGTAATTGTAACATTAGTTTGACTTCACCAAAAAGACAAACTTCGAAAACATCTAGATGACGATGCACAAAATATGAATGCTTATGTCTTTGTTTTTCTTTTCTTTTATTTTTTGTGTTTTGTTTTGCCTTGCTACTTGATAATTATTGTACATTTTGGTAAAAATGTGCTTTCTACAAAATAAAATAAAATTAATAAGTCAATAAAATAAAAAATATGAATAAATATTCAATATCTCACGAAAATATCTGAACATACGACGATTTGTTTCAATGATTGCAAAAAAGTTGAATATCAAGGTTTGAGTTCACATCACATATCAGAAAACATTTTCAAACTTGAACATTCTAGATTTTCAACATATCCCTCGCCCAAATAGAAAGAAAGAGACTTAAAATTTTGAGTCTTACCACTGTGAATTGAATGCATCTTGGGGAGGCATACCAAACCTCATAATTGCATTAAGGAAGGCTTTACGCTGTCTTGCGTTAAATCCGAGAACCTGCAAAAAAGAAAATCAATGAATGATAGGTGACTTATTTTTCAAGTAAAGAGTAAAAAATGCATAAGAGCATGATGAATTAAAATTAAAATACAAGTTTGGAACTTAATATAACATAATGAAAACTATCAAATTCGATTACATAACTTCTCATAAATCTATGCAAAATGGGGCAAAGCTGGTTAACATGGTTGATCTGAGAAAACGGAATGGACTTGAGGAGGGAAAAAAGAATCTTTAAGCATGGTTTTCAAAAGAAGAAAAAACCGAATAAATAAAAAAGGAATAATATACAAAAAGAGAGAAGTATATGTTTTACCTGCATATAAAAGAGCATCAACTGTAAAGGTCTTGACTAAATAACACACTAACTACATTCATTGAAGCAAAAGAAGACAACAAACTGAAAAACACCGAGGAGAATTCTGAGCAAAATAAAAGCAAAAGAAAGCAGTAAATATGTGCACACCAATAATTAGAACAAAGCCAAGTTTAAGACTACACGAGTTTTAATCTTCGGCTCTTGGTCAGTTCTAGTAATGAGGCAAATACAAGCTAATACAACTTGGTTAATGTGTTTCTTGATGAGCGAGAAAATTATTTCCATTTTGTATCAGAGGAATGATGGATTGAAGCATTTGCAATGATTAGAGGTATTCTTATTCATTTTCATAGTTGTTTCCTTTCCTATTTTGAATATTTTTCTCAATTATTGAGGTTTCATTGACATTCGATGCCATACCTCCTAAAATTTTTCAAGGCAAAAATCGAAAGACTGCTCTCATGAATAAGTAAATGATAGGTTCTATTTTTTCTTTTTTTTCCTTCACCCAAGTAAGGGAAAACAGTTTTCCACCTTCAGAAATTCAGTTTCTGTGTTAAAGCTTGGAGTTTTTTCAATTTCCCAAAAGAACAACAGTGTAGGTAACATAGTTCCTTGCACCCTAAAGTGCAAAAATATACATGCCTTGATCACTAAAACCGAAAAAAATTGGCTGATGACTAGATTGGCCCGTCCATTCTCACATTTAATTCCATTAAAGAATGCTTAGTGTAGCACAGAGCATTCATGAGACATTACTTCTCCACATTCTGACACGCGTCCTTCATAAAACGTTAGCTCCCTGCATTCTGACATGCAGCCCGGTTAGTTCAGTCCCTAGAATAATCGGCTTACAAACTCAGCGTTAGAGTTTCTTTTCTCACCTTGGACAATGAGAGATTACTCATGAAAGTTTTACATCCAGTGCGTTTAGTCTTCTCTGTTTCCATTAAATCTAACCAATAATGCCTCCGTCATTGCACAAACATTACAGGCAGAGTAAAAATTAAAAACATTTTAAGCACCATCAGATGCTACTGATATTGTGCACCTATTGCTTCCATTAACCACGAACCCAATGACTTAAAAAAGACAATTCTTGAATTGAAAATAAGGCCATAATTAAGAGAAAATTTTCCATTGAAATGCGCACAGAGCAAAAACGTTTAGTCGTTTACAGTGAGAAAATATTTCGTTTAACAGTGGACAGCTAAGATTGTGATTCGGACATATTGCATATCACAATTTACCAAGACCTGATCGCCCTTACCATGGTTTAAATTTTTACTCTTCATACGCTAGGGGAGAAAAGGAACTTAGTCACATCAGTCATTGCCAAATGACTGACTGATATAAGACTGATGACATATACTGATAAATGACTTATAACATAATTAAGATTTTTGAGAATATTACTCTTTTTTTTTCGATATAGAATTGTCTATAAATTGAAATTCTAGTTGTTACTATTATCACCATGAGAGTAAATACTGAAGACGGAGTTAAAATTTTGTGGAAAAAAGAAAAGAAGAGAAAAATGAAAAGAAAGCAGTGAAAATAAAATGTTATTAAAATGAAAAAGTGGTGCATTAGAAAAAATAGACGTTGGGTTAACACTAAAACTAACAGGTAACTAAAGTTAAAACATCTATCCTGTCACACTAATAAACAACTAAGTTGCCTGTTACTTCAATTCATCCAAAAAAATACATCTTCATAAACGTCAAAACATCAAAAAGTTCTTAGTTTTACTAAAAATATAAAATGAACAACTATAGATAGAGGGTCATGACATTAAACTGGAATTAAACACGGGGAAAAACTTCAATCTAATTAGAGCGCCTGAAAAAATCCATAATAGTCTTTTGATTTTTTGGCTTTTGAGGAGCTAATATTCTTTTGGAGAGATCTTTTTTAAGGTCTTTGTGCTGCTTCTTATGTTTATAATTCTGCAAGTTATCAATTTGCACGTCTTTGTGACTGATACTTGTATCAGGAGCATTTAAACTGCAAATATTCTCTTGGAACGCATGGTTAAAATTTGCAAGAGAATGCTCTGATCCTTTTCCGGGCAAAAAAAAATTCAGATGATGGTTCTCTTCTGGCTTTTTCTCTAGCAAAGTTTCTAATTTTTTAACTTTAATTTTTCCAATGTTAGATGAAGTGTTGGTTGTTTCCACGACATCCATCAGTGCTCCTGGTTGATGATCATCATTAACAATAAAACTGCTGTTGGAGTTAACTCCGGAGTCAGACAGTGACTCGTTCTTAAAGATTTCCTACATGAATAAAGAAATTAAAAAACTTGTTTTTGGAATGAAAATGAAAAAAAATGTTGTGGAAAACAAAATCACAATCAGGATACAAAAAAAAGAATAGAGTAGCAGACATAGGGTCAAAGTGATACTAATGCAGGCCATTTCAGATCCAACATGTTTCCACAACACTTGACAGACGATGCAATTTCAGAGAGAGACATGATTTGAAAAAAAGAATAATATAAAAATGGCTCAAAGAGAGCCCCTGAAACACAAATAGAGCTCACTTTTTCTCTCAACATTTACTTTGTTAACTACTCAATTAAAGGCATTTACCGAAGGGATCCAACCCAAACATTTGGCAAGGGAAATATCGAGGCCACTCTAGCGCTCCCTTTGCACTTTAAACTCATTCTTTGCAAAGCTCTCATAATCCTGATCACTTTCTCTTACTTACCCTAATGCTCATGAATTATTGTTACATGCATGGGAGTATGTACAAGGAAGGTCTTCCTCTCCAACACCAGGACACAATAGACCACCATAGAAAGGTAAAATGGGAATGGAAACTTACTCAGATCAACCAAATTAGTTTATTCAAGTATTATGAAAACAAAGCGAATGTGAAAGGCCGGAAAAATCCAGGATATTGAAAATTCTTGAACTTGCACTGAAGCGTGAAATCATTGGCTCTAAACATCCTAATTTTTTCAAAAATTCATATTTTTGTGGCTACTAAATTGAAAAAATTGAGAAAGTAAACTTGTGAAACCAAAGAAGCGCATTACAGAAAAAGAACTTACCTCGATATTACCGCCTACACGAGCCAGTAATGGAGGAAGAGGTCTATCTCTTTCAGACTTCTGATCTGGGCGACGTTTTGCTCTTCTACCTCCTTCCGCTGAAAAAAAATATCAAGAAATCAGTAACAACCATCACTAAAATAAACCCAGCAAGATTTTACTGTGTAATAGTACAGAGGGGGGGGGGGGGGGCAGAATTTGTGCGATCGAACGATCAGCAGATCGATTGGAAAGTTCAACAAGAAGCTAGTTCTGAAACTTTCATAGGAGGGAAAATGTAAAGCGCACATTGTTATGTTTTTAGGGTACTTACATTATAATGGTACTATATTTCATGAAGGAAACTTTAGAGGGCTCTGAAAAATGTGGAGGAAACTTTAGAGCACCCTAAAGAATACGAGAAAAATTATAAAGCCTGTTCTATTACGAGCGCAAGTTTGAAGATTAAAAACTATAGGAGCTAAATTGCATAGTAATTAGTGATATTAGAAAAGGTAAGTATTGTGTGTGAATAATTTTGATAAATTTAAAACTAAAAACATTAGACTGCAGAGAAAAAGCAAAAAAGAGGACTTACCATCGTTCTTTTCATCAAAGTCATCATCATCTCTATCTTCATCTGAAATAAAAGGAAAATATTTAATAAATAAACTTCTGGAGGAATGATAAATCAGCAGCTTCAAAGAGCTAATCGTAATTTGTATAGTTGAATTCAGACAGAAATTGCAGGTGAACGGCAGGTCTTTTCCAAAAGCGGCCTAGGCCAGTATGTCATGAAAAAACATAGATCAGAAAAATAAACAGCAGCCCAGAATTGTGCTTCTCTCACTTTTTTGTGTCCCAAAAAATGGATTCCTGTATCTGCAGGCCGGGGCGGTGGCCACAAAATTGAATCATCCCCCTTGTCCTGCCCCCATTGATCCAGAAACTAATAGCTTGGTCATTTCCTTTTTTTTTCTTTTCTTTTTATGCAGAATAATTGTCCTGATCCTGTACTTCGGAGTGCAAAATATTTCACTCGGAACACTTTTAAATGAAGGAGATACAACCCAGCAAATATCTTAAAAACTGTGATGGTTTGAGGATACATACATATGAATAAGCTTGAATCTAAACAGCAAGCATATTCCTAATCTTGATTGATGCTCATTACATAGTCTTCGGTCCATCTAACATCATGGGAAAATGCAAAACTGTCAGTCTGAGTGTTCATGCATCAACACACAAGTGTTCATATAGATATTTGGATCTCATGTGTCCAACAAACCCATTAAAAAATAGAATTGAGTTCATAAAATCATAACTCCACACATGCCAAAAATAATAAGCAGAAAATATGATCAAAGTCTGACCTGATGGAGCTGAGAAGTCTGAATTGTAATCGGAGAGATTCTCTTGCCAGGTGTTATCTTCGCGAGTATCGGCAGCCCCTCCATCATTGTAATTGACTTGTTTGCGCACTCGTTTGCCTTTGCCAAGGGTTCTAGAGATGTCTTCTTGCTGCTGTTCGTAGTGATGTCTCAGAAGCTTCACCCAATAAGCAGGGTCTGTGTTTTCTGCTTCTTGTTTGATGACTTCTGTACCAACTTCTTCCTCCTACAGAGACAATTTTAAACTTGTAAATTTTTACAAAAACTAAAACACAGTTTAGAAAATTTGATTCTCTTCCTGAGCTGTAGCTTTAAGCTGATAAGAAAATTCGTTCTTCATTTGTGATAATTATTACATTGGGGCGCTCTTCAGCGCTTTGTGCCACTTAAACCCCTCTTACCCCTATCCTCCTAAAGCCCCTCTGAAGGCTGATGATCCTTTGCTACTTATTCAGCCCCATGTCCGCAACCCTTTCACTGAGCATCCTTTTCGTCTCCTCCCAGGAGGAACCCACCCAGTCAAGCATCTTTTTTGCAGCCTTCCTTCCTTCTTTCTGCTCACATGACCGTACCAAACTAATTGCTTCGTCATGACGGAGAATACAATATCACTTTTAACATTTTATGCTCTTATGTACATACTCCATCATTATGGACCCGATCTCTTCTAGAGATTTCTGCTGATCACTTCCAGAAATCAGCCTTCATTGCCCTTTCTTAGCTGCCAAACTTCACATCCATACATTAAATTACGTTTCATTATGATATTGAAAATCCTCCTCTTGTCTCCTTTCGAAGTTCAATGATCCAAGAGGACTCACAGAAAAAAAATGAAAATACAACATCAATTAGCTGCAGCTACTCATTGCCATTTCATGATGGGATTCAGCTTATAGCTTAACTTAGAGGAAAACAGGCTAGGAGAAAATTTACTCGAAAAGGTTGCACATTAATTTTAGTACACAGATATAACGAGACTTACTTCCTCTTCTTCTTCCTTAGTTACATAGCTGGCAACTTTGAAGGAGGACAAATATTCATTAGACCAATTTTCTTTCTGCTCAATACCCATTTTCGATCTATCTAGCAATTCTTCCACAGCTCTGTCATCATAATGAATGGCTTCTTCTGTTTTACCTTCTTCTTCTTTGAATAGTTCCTCAGTTCCGAACCTGAGGGAAAACAGAGAAACAAACGGTCATCAAAAGTGGGAATACTTGAAAGTTAGGCTACGCTCCCACAAAGAAGTATTCTTTCTAAACAATGTAGGGGGACCTGCAAAATAAAACCCGAAAGTCTGTTGTGATTTGGCAATGGTTCAAAGATCTTGCCTCCGTTGCCATTGGGTTTAACTAGGAGCTAAGCAGAATTATTGGGCCGAATTGCAATGTTGCAGCACATTCAGTATCATTCCGAAGAGATTTAGAGTGATATTGAGTGATCATCTCATTTTTTCAAGGTGCTTTTTACGAGCAAAGTGCAGGAGACGTTGTTGACCATTTCACCACTTTTTGTAAGGAGCATCTTACATCCAAAACTCTCAAGTATGAATGGTTATCTTGTTTTAAAAGTGCGATTTAACACTTGACTGTTGGCCAAGGTCCACACCGTTGTTATCAGTTGGAATGATAGAAGGATAATATGTGAAGGACCATTTTAGCAGCAACGCATTATATGCAGAAGCAATGCTTTGGACATTGCCTAATGCACTTCAATCAATTCTGCAAGTTCATAAAATGTTCCCTGGCTGTTATTTGAATGAATGCAAATTTTATCAATGGATGCAAATATCTTACCTCAATATGTCATCTAATTCCTGTTTAGTGAAATTTGTTTGTTTTCCTCCCATTCCTGGTCGTACGACTAAATGGGTTAGCATCATTTTCCTCTTGGCAACTTGTGTGACTCGTTCTTCAACAGAGTTACGTGTGACAAAACGGTAGATCATGACTTTGTTGGCTTGACCAATACGATGAGCACGAGAGAAAGCTTGGATATCATTGTGAGGGTTCCAATCTGAGTCATAGATGATGACTGTGTCGGCAGTGGCCAAGTTGATTCCCAGACCTCCAGCTCTGAAAAAGAATCATTATGATGAGCACTCCAACTCCTCTATTTTTGTGAATTTCTTCTGAGTTATTGTTAAAATTAATGCAACCTATTTGTAGGATCATTGTGGCCGTTCGTCCCTGGATGAACCTGCTATCCTTGATATTTTGATGTTTAGCCTAGTTTTCTTCCGTCTCATTATTGAGGAGCAAAGTATTGAACAACATCAACAATTTAATCAATTTAAAATAAATTCATTTTCGCCATCTATTCATGAGAGCCTACCCCTCTTTCCTATCTACGCCCGTCTATTCCTGAAGACCTTCCTGCAGTCAGTATCTCAAAATCCACATCATGAATGGGAGGGGGGGGGCATAGATCTTAGAAATCTTTGTCAAAGAATCATATAAAAAATTCATATGGTTCAGGTGTCAGGACTTCCTATCGCTTTGAGTCCCGTATCATTTAAACATTAAAAAACTTTGACTGACTGCCATTTTGGAACAGTGACACAAACAGTCCTAAAATTTGCACTGAGATGTGTCTTTGCCATTTTCTTTTCAAAAAATGTATCACAGGTGGTGATTGCCAGTTTAAATTATGACCTGGCCTCCAACTCCTTCTTGATGAAATCGATCCTCAGTGAAAATTGACCAAGAGCAAATATCACATATAATTCATACCTGGTTGACAAAAGAAAGACGAACTGGGGGGCTCCTGGAGCGTTAAATCGATCAATAGCTTCCTGACGCAGGGAACCTGTGATGGCCCCATCAATTCTCTCATACTTGTAGCCTTCGCCTTCGAGGAAATCCTCTAGCAAATCAAGCATTTTCGTCATTTGAGAGAAAATCAGAACCCTGAAATAAAAAATTGGACTTAAATTAAACTGAAGACCAAAATAAATTGATAATAAAAAACATTCTCTGCAACACCTATGTACAGCAAAATTTCAAGCCTCAAGGAAAACATATTTGAAAGGTTTATTGCTTGTTGCTCAAGGCGTTTTTAATATTTAGTTTAGTTCCTGTTTCAGGTTTCCTTTCATGTGATGGTTCTTGCACCGATGAAAGGCTAGATTGACTAGAGCTTGACTAGAGGCTAGATGAAGGCTCTCTCTTAACTTGCTTGACTGAGCAGTGTTTAGTTCTACTACATATTTTCCTTTGATTTGGGGGTGGAATTCATGTGTAAAATAAAATTATGAAAATTGGAGAGGGGGAGGGATAGAACCTGGATAATCCTCCATAAATTATTCATTTTAAATATATGAACGATGTGCTGGTTTTGGTGAAATAATGGGAATGTGACACGTAATACAACGTAAGGAAAATCTGTAAGATACTGGTAAAATTAAGTGAAACTCTTTCAATTTAATACTGCTGATAATAGAACAGTAGATACCATTAGTTCACCAACATTTTAAGAGTTACAGCTTTCCACACAGCTTCGCTGATAAGACGGAATTTGGCCATAACAGAGCCAATTAATCTCTTTGCATCTGACAAGTGTCCAAAATACTTCTTCACAAATGATCAAAGTTAAAAAAAAGTGGAATTCAATTGAAGCTTACCTGTGACCTTCATCTCGCAACTTTTTCAACATTTTCTGCAGAAGTACAAGTTTTCCTGCAGCTTTGGTTAGAGCCTGGATTTCATAAGCACCGTTAGGTCCAGAAGGAGCTTCTTGTGCAGCAGCGGGGAATAAATATGGATGATTACAACACTTTTTCAGATCCATCATGATGTTCAACAGAGAAACTTGCTGACCTCCTCCTTTTGGATTCAAAGCTTCATAATTCCTCGTTAGAATGTATTTGTAATATTTCTTCTGCATTGGAGACAGTTCCACTCGAACAATGAATTCTGATTTTGAAGGCATATTCTGAAATTGAGATTCAAAGGTAAGAGCACAAGGTTAAAAATGCTTCAGAATGGATCATGAGTTTTGGCACAGTACATTTTACAAACAATCAATATACAGGGTTATTCAAAAGTTACGCACCACTGGCCATAACTTAAGTTCTAATTATGATATCGATTTGCGGTTTGTGGCGTCCTTCCTCATATCGAGGGGGAAACTTTTTGAGGTACTTCCCACTTCTTCACCCCCCCAGGGGGAGGGGGGGCGGGGGGCAACTCAAAAATTTCAAATGGCAACCCCCATCATGTGATACATCGTTAGAAAGAGCATGAAAAAAGAAAATTTTTGGCGCAAACCCGAAGTCGATCTGACCCCCCTATCAAAAGTTAGGGGGGTCCAAAGGTTATTTGGGGGGTCCGTACCTTCATTTTTTAGAGTAGCTTCGGCGGCTCTTAGACATACCGTTTCTCTTTTCAAAGAGTCCTTGAATACTCCAGGTCTGATACCGAAGTCTTCATATTGCCCCCGGGCCACCACAGCCCCCCCGTAGGGGGGATGGGCCTGTTACAATGAAACATTGCATTAAAATGCGGAAAGTCACAGAAGAGCTTCAAACTTAGCATCAAATCCGAGTGGAACTTCTTGCCAATGTTAACGCAAACGCAGCCTGCGACTTTAAAGTGAGTTTTCAAAACTCTTAGCCCCCTGCCCCCCTCATTTTTGGTTGCAGAGCGGGTAAAAACCGGGAAATTCACTACAAATAAGCCCGAAACTAATGTCCAACTTGAGAAGGACCCTTGAAACGTTGCGATCAGTCGGAGCATTGAAATACAGGGACTGCCGCCCCCTTAAAGTACGGAAACATCCATAAAACCCCCGCTGCCCCCCTCATTTTTTGTTGCGGAGCGGGTAAAAACCGGGAAAATCGCCAGAAATGATGCCCGAAACTACTGTCCAACTTGACGCGGACCCTTGCAACGTTGCGCCCAGTCGGAGAACTGCAATATAGGGACTGCCGCCCACTTTAGGGACGGAAACATCCATAAAACCCCCGCTGCCCCCCTCTTTTTTCGTTGCAGAGCTGGTAAGAACCGGGAAATTCGCCAGAAATGATGCCCGAAACTACTGTCCAACTTGACGCGGACCCTTGAAACGTTGCGCCCAGTCGGAGAGCTGCAACACAGGAACTGCCGCGCACTTTAAGGATGGAATCATTCATAAAACCCTTCGCTGCCCCCCTCATTTTTCATTGCGGGGCTGTTATAGGAACCGGGGCATCATTTCTGGCGAATTTCCCGGTTCTTACCAGCTCTGCAACAAAAAATGAGGGGGGCAGCGGGGGTTTTATGGATGTTTCCGTACTTTAAGGGGGCGGCAGTCCCTGTATTTCATTGCTCCGACTGATCGCAACGTTTCAAGGGTCCTTCTCAAGTTGGACATTAGTTTCGGGCTTATTTGTAGTGAATTTCCCGGTTTTTACCCGCTCTGCAACCAAAAATGAGGGGGGCAGGGGGCTAAGAGTTTTGAAAACTCACTTTAAAGTCGCAGGCTGCGTTTGCGTTAACATTGGCAAGAAGTTCCACTCGGATTTGATGCTAAGTTTGAAGCTCTTCTGTGACTTTCCGCATTTTAATGCAATGTTTCATTGTAACAGGCCCATCCCCCCTACGGGGGGGCTGTGGTGGCCCGGGGGCAATATGAAGACTTCGGTATCAGACCTGGAGTATTCAAGGACTCTTTGAAAAGAGAAACGGTATGTCTAAGAGCCGCCGAAGCTACTCTAAAAAATGAAGGTACGGACCCCCTAAATAACCTTTGGACCCCCCTAACTTTTGATAGGGGGGTCAGATCGACTTCGGGTTTGCGCCAAAAATTTTCTTTTTTCATGCTCTTTCTAACGATGTATCACATGATGGGGGTTGCCATTTGAAATTTTTGAGTTGCCCCCCGCCCCCCCTCCCCCTGGGGGGGTGAAGAAGTGGGAAGTACCTCAAAAAGTTTCCCCCTCGATATGAGGAAGGACGCCACAAACCGCAAATCGATATCATAATTAGAACTTAAGCTATGGCCAGTGGTGCGTAACTTTTGAATAACCCTGTATTTTTCGAAGATCTGAATGATGAAATACTGAACGTTGGTGCTGGTAGGGAAGCCATTCTTATGGGTGATTTGAACAGCAGAACGGGACGACGAGTAAACTGTAAAGTTGTTGGACCGTTTGGGGAGGATGCTGTTAATGATAACGGTGATCGGCTCATCTCAATTTGTTCTCAAACTGAGATGAAAATTTTGAATGGCTTTTTTCAACACAAAGACATCCATAAGTATACCTGGGTCCAGCCAACGCGAGGATTGAAATCCATCATCGATTATGTAATTGTAAAGCACACTACTAAGTTGAAATTGCAGCAAGTTAGAGTGTGCAGGGGACTCTCTTGCGGCAGTGATCATCATTTCCTCCGAGCAGATATAGCGTTTCCCGTTAAAGGGATTAAAGATAAAGAGCCAATGCCTGAGCAACAGCAGAGTCAGGCAACGCAAAATCATGAAGTATGGTATAACATCGAAAGTTTGGAGCACCCTAGTGTCAAGGCTCTGTATCGGAAACGCTTAGATGAGAAGCTGGGGGATGGACTCTCGAGTACCACGGAAGAGCAATATCAGTTCATCAAAGATTGTATCCACTCTGCAGCGAAAGAAGCCCTAGGTGTTCACAAAACCAGTAATAAATACCAGCATCCTTACTGGTGGGATGAAGAAATTGAAGACGAGATAAATCTTAAGAGGCAAAAACACCTTATATTTCTGTCGTCTAAAAAGACTGACGATAAAGTTGCTTACAGGAAAGCTCAGTCTAAAGTTAGGAGCCTCATAACACGGAAGAAGAATGAAGCTTGGGAAAGCAACTGTTCTAGAATTAACACCTACCTAGGGGGGAGAAAAAGTGCTGAGAGCTGGAAGTTAATTAAAGGTTTACGTAGAGACATGAAGCGCGACATCGTTTCTCCGATATCACTTAAAAAACTGGAGGATCATTTTAAAGATCTTTTGACGGAAAGGCGCCCAGAGTTTCGAGACAACAGCACGGACAACGGAAGAATGAACAACTTGGAGATCCACACTTGTGACATAATTAAAGCGGTTAAAGAGCTAATTAATGACAAAGCACCGGGTCCTGGTGGGATTCCTGTCGAGTTGGTCAAGTACGGGACTGCCAAGCTCTTTGAGTGCCTCAGAAAACTGATGCAACAATGCATCAGGGGTGACGAGGTACCAAGGGAGTGGAAGGAGTCTTGGATCAAGGCCATCTACAAAAAGAAGGGAAGGAAGGACGACTGTAACAACTACCGGGGGCTCTCAGTGACCGGGACAATAAGCAAAGTGTACGGGAAGATACTGAAAGCGAAGATCGAGGACGAATGGCAGGATCACGAAGCAGAGGAGCAGGCTGGTTTTAGAGCTGGCAGGTCTACGATAGATCACCTCTTTGTTATTGTCCAGGTCATTGAGAAGAAAATGGCCGTAGCTCAGGAACTGCATTTAATTTTTGTGGATCTCCAGAAGGCGTATGACAGCGTGCCGTTGGTGAAACTTTGGGAGGCCTTGGAAAAATCGAATTTTAACGGGGGGTTGATTGACGCTGTTAAGCGATTTTATAAAGGGAGTTTTACCAAAGTTAAGTGCCATGGGGGGTTGTCAGCGGGATTTTATGTGACTAAGGGTTTAAAACAGGGATGTTGTTTGTCGCCAACATTATTTAAAATTTATCTCGAGTGCGTGCTAAAAGAATGGAAAAAGAAATGCTCTGGTATGGGTGTCCCCTTGGGTGATCTCGAAACTCTGTTTACTCTGTGCTTTGCTGATGACCAGGTGGTGGTTGCTCAAGATCAAGATGACGCGGAATACATGATGCGCAAGCTAGTAGAAGAGTATCGGAAGTGGGGTCTGGAAGTCAGCATATCCAAATCTGAGAAGATGACTTTTGGCGGTGATCAGCAAAGCATTGAGTTGGAGGATGGGCAGCAGATCAAAGGCTGCGAGCACTTTAAGTACTTGGGAGTGCGGTTGACCCAGGATGGAAGGACGGATCAAGCTATCAGGGAAAGGAACACCTTAGCAAGGAAGGCTATAGCGATGTTAAATGGAATCCTCTGGGATCAGCGGATTTCCAAAGATAACAAGAGGAGGATATACAACGCTGTAGTCAAAAGTATATTAACATACGGATGTGAAGTTTGGCAGCTGAAGAAACGGACACAGGATATGCTAAGAGCAACGGAGATGGATTTCTGGAGAAGGTCAGCAGGAATTTCTAGGAGAGATCGGGTCCGTAATGATAGAGTGCGTCAGATAATGGAAGTCGAAAATGACATCGTGTTCGACGTCATGACCAAACAACTTGTTTGGTATGGTCATGTCAATAGGATGACGGAAGAGAGGCTGCCAAAAAAGATGCTTGATTGGGTTCCTCCTGGGAGGAGACGTAGGGGACGCCCAGTGAGAGGTTGGCGACAGGGGGTGTTAAATGAGATAAGAGATTGTCAACTCCCTGATGACCTGTGGGAAGACCGAGCTTTGTGGCGATTAGGCGTCGCACAGCGCCAAAGAGCGCTATAAAAGCGACTCATATATATATATACATTTTACAAACAATCAATATATTTTTAATTTGAATCTTCGGGGGGATTATTTAGGAACAATTGAAACGTCACTATCTATATCATTGAATATGAACTGATACTCTTGACAGAAAAAAAGCTTAAAATTGGAAATAGGATGTGTGATATATTGAACGAGAGTAAAGAAACAAGACATGCACATGTAGCGCTGCGATAAAGCTGACTACTTATTGCAAAAATTTACAAAATTGCAATTACAGAGTCAATAATGCAACACTTTTGGGCACCCTCTTCTTCAAATTCATGCATTAACAAAGGTTTTGTCTACAGACATGGTAGACATGGTCTGCAGACATCATAGTTCACCCCATGAGTTAATTTTGCTATTTTTGCAAACATTTAACTGCTATCCCATCGTAACATATGGAGTGTTACGATGCACATCAGAATGAAAAGTAGGAGGAGAATAGGATAACTTTTAGGGCTGGTGGCTAGTTAACCCTCAGTTATTTAAAACATTTTGCTCGGAAAGATCCAAGTCAGTGGCGTTGACAAAAAGCCTGATCGAGAATATGAGCATTCTGATTCAATGACAGTCATAGATGAAAAAACATTGTTTGGTCCATTTATGAGAATACGATGACCAGAGAAAAAAATACAATTTTTCAAAATATCTGACCATACACCCATCTTGCACATTAACTTATTTTTTCATGATAAATTTACCTTGAGTACGTCTGCTTTCAATCTTCTCAACATATGAGGCCCAAGCATCTCATGAAGCCTCTTAACTTGTTCCTCTTTTGAGATATCTGCGAATTCGTTTTGGAAGGCAGCAAGATCATTGAATTTGTGAGGTGTCAAAAAGTTCAGAAGATGGAACAGTTCCTCCAGGTTATTTTGGAGCGGTGTACCCGTCAATAGCAATTTGTAGTTGATATTGTAACCAGACAAGAGTTTGAAAAACTGAGGAAATCAAAGATGATGAATTAATATTGAAACTAAAATGTAAGTTCAACAAATTTTGAAAATACAGTAAGATCTCGATTTATCGGATTTAACAGGACCGCAGGCCGAATTCGTTAAATCGTGCTAGTGAGTCCCGCTAAAGGGACCAAAGAATCTTTCCGTTAAATCCTGATCCGATAATTCAAGATCTTACTGTAACAACAAATGATAATGCACTACCACCTGGGTGGTTTTTGGCCCCACCTGGGGGCAACTTTTTCAGTTCATTCTCAAGAAGGTCAGTACCTCTTCAACATAAATATTCAATGCTTTTTCAGTGCCGCCATTTGACGAAATTTGAAAAATTTGAAAAATTTAAATTTCTCGCTCAAAAATTACAAAAAAGAAAAAAATTCCGGACCTTCTTGCGGAATTTCCGCACTTTTTTAGTACTTCCGGACCGCCTTTAAAAAATCAGTACTATTTCCGGAATTCCGAACTTGTAGACACCCTGAACAAGTCATTAATGAATATATTTCTGTGTGTGTTGTTATAAAATTATTTTCATATTTTTTATTTCATGACAACTATTAGAATTTCTTTTTAAAAAGGGTAGAGTGATAGCAACAGTGGCACAATGAAGAGATGTTTGCCTCTAAGAAAAAACCTTTTAGAGCTCATTTAACATAAATTGACTTGCCTGATCATTCCTGCTGTGCACACAAGAACAACTAGTAGGATTCCCTTTTCCACTTTCAACAGTGGCCCAAAAAAGAAACCAATATAAATTTATTTAGATAATCCAAGGGTTATCACTTTAGGAAATAGCCTCGCATCATGAAATTTCTCTTGCGTTTGAGACTCTCAGATCAACCAATTTTGGCACCATTGAATTGTAAAATGGATAACACAGTTTGTCATAAAAATTCAATTTTGTAATAAGAATGGTACATACCTTAGACTGATTACTTTTTAAACGATGAGCTTCATCTACAACTAAAACAGCCCACTCAATGGAGCCAAGTAAAGCAACATCAATGGAGATCAATTCATAACTAGTGAGCAAAACATTAAATTTAACGTTACTGGAACGAATTTTTGTGGCTCTGCCTCCGCGAGTAGCATTTTCATCAAAAGCAATCTCGTGTTCGCGGATGACCAATCGAGAATCCTTGTCTCCAACGTAAGTTACACAGTAAAAGTCAGGAGCCCAAGTTTCAAATTCACGTTCCCAATTGATAATTGTGGAGAGTGGAGCACTGACCTGTAAAAGAATAAAATAGCATTAAGTGATGAGGAGCAAAAATTAGGATACTCGCTGGTTTGAAGTAATCCAACTTCTCGAGATTTTTGTTAAATAATTTACTTAAGATGATTTGAAGTATTGCACTTAGTTTACTTGTATTTATTTCATATCTTAATTTTTGTACATCAAAAGTGTTCTGCCTTTCCTTCTGTACTTAAGTTTTAATTTTAATAATTCTCTGTCAAGGTAGGAACATTTTTGCTTCTGTTCCAATCTATGAATTCTCAATAAAATTTATTAAAGGAGAGAGGGGAAAAAATGCCTTTTGGGCATAATAAATTTAGGCATAGGAGCAAATTCTGAATTTCACATAAAAGAAAAGCGTTTAAGATACATTTGCAGCAAAAAAATCAAACTTCCGACTCAAGGAGGGAGAGGACAGCCGTTGCATTTTCTGCTTCTTGAATGTCAAAATGACCTCATTGGACAGTCCTCTTGTCAAATTCTAAACAAGTCCTTTGGAGTCAAGAAAAAGGTAAAGACCAGCAATTGAAACCTTTCTGCAGTCCAGTTACCTGTTTTCCAGGTTGCGTGCAACCCTGTGAAAAAGCCTGGAACAATTACTTACCAAAAATGGCCCTTTACAATGTCCTTCTTTGTACAGAGAATACAGGAAAGTGATTGTCTGAATGGTCTTGCCGAGACCCATCTCATCGGCCAGAATTGTGTCAATGCCTTGACCCCAAGAATACCGCAACCAGTTAAGACCTTCCAGCTGGTAGGGATGAAGTGCCATTCCGGTCTCAGAGATGAAATCTGGCTGCTTCTCATACTTTTTCTTCAAGTCAGAAATAGGCTTCTCTGGAGGTGGAGTATACCTACGCCTGGGAATTCACAAAGAATATTAGAGAAATTACATAATTTAGTTTTGCAACGACAAGGCAGGTTGTGCTTTTTGGTGCACTTTGACGAACTTTAAATAGATTGACATGAAGATTATTCACAGTCCAAAACCAATAATTATGCAAATTTTGTAAGCAGAAGCCCAGGTGGCGTAATTGAGCACACGCTACTTTTCAATACAGCACTGCAGGGTGGAGGAATTACGTTCTCCCTCCTAACTGTTTGGTGCATCTGTTTAGTTTTATTAAAGGCGTCTGAACTGGATTCATGAACACAAAGCACCTGTCTCGTCCCTGTATAAATTGATTCAGTTTTGATGACTCGGTACGACTTCTCAATTCTTTTCCTCAGTTTATTCTTCAAATAACTTCTGTAAACTCAGTTGAAATGACTCGGAATAGTTGAGGATACATGGGAATACAAATACTTACGGAGATTTGCCATCGATTCCATTTTCTTCTTGAAGTTCTTTTGTCTTGGTTTTCTTACTTTTACCCTTTTTATTCCGTTTGCTATCATTGTTATAGTTAGCCCGTAGGTCCTGAAACAAGCAACGTAGATCAGTTGTTATTTTGAAAGGCTGATTATTAAAACTCACTGTTCACGACTGATGAAAAATAAGTTACTGGCTACCTATCTCCCTGAGTGATAAAGTAAGAGATTTGAGAGCACCCCTTAAATTATTTTGTTAGATGCTCCCATTTATTAAAAGTGGATGGATGCAGGCTACAAAGCCATCAACGAAATGAAAACCCTTGAGTTACTTCACTCATAAGACATGATCAACAAAATCAAAAGTTTTGGCAAAATCAGTGTGAAGTGAATCAACCTGAAGAAAGCAATTCATCATCTTAGCAATAAAATCACCATAAACAAGGAACTCAAACACCACAAATCTACCCCTGACAAAATCATGTTCTGACTAAGCAATTGGCCTGCTAATTTGAATTAAGTACTTTGATTTATCGTTGACTTGAAATTTAATTTGGGAAAGTGCAAAATTTGGTCATTATAATGATATAACTTTCCTCATCTTGCTTCAGCCACTTGGAACTACTTTTTTGCTGCAGGAACAATGCGCCCATTACCTCGGATTGGCTGAATTTAATAAACTTTGACAAAATGGGCACCTGTTTCCCCTTGATGTAGTGAGTCAGCTTAAATAGTCTCATGGGCATGTTGAAAATCAACAACAATTGTCAAAACGAGAGCTGGCAGCACAGATCTCATCAGCAAAAACAAAAGTTAGAACATAGGATGGGTCATGCTAAAGAATAAAATAAAATAAATTACCAAGTAATATTCAATGGCGCTTTTTAAGCCAGTAATCTCATCGTCTTCTTCTTCCCAAGTAGCTTGATCATACGAAAGGTCACGCCATTTGACTAAGTATAGAGTGCGGCCATCACGCATTGTACGGTGGTTAATAACCCTGTGTACGATGAGCCATTCTGGTTTGACACCATACCTGATTAAATGAAGAAAAAATAAAACAATCCAGTTAAAAAAGAAAACTAGGTAGTCAATAATAAGTCATCATAAAGGTCATGAAATTCAGAAAATCATGCACATTTGTTGGAGCATGTTGTTGGAAAATAGCAGTAGTTTTATGATTTTTGCACTATTTTGGAATAATTTTGGAATCAGGATCACAAAAAAGTTGGGTAAGTTGGTCACTAAGAGTTTGTGTTCACAAAATCTACGGAAAAGATGTAAATCCTTACAGAAATCGAAAAAGATTAGAAAAATCTAACATTTAAGAGAGACTATCAATTTTGCACAGATGTACGATTATGAACACAACTGCACACATTTGTAAGACTTTAAATCTTTCATACACATAAAGTTATTAATTCTGCACAGATGCGAGATTGTGAACGTACTTTTAGCACGCCAAGTCCATCTATCTCTTTATATATGCCACTCAGGACAAGATTGTTGCGGCTTACCTATAATATTTCTCTTCCAAATTCTGATCGTTTTCTTCGGTTGCTCCTTGGTTTCTTATCCTCTTCATCCGATTATCCATTTCATCAAGAGGCTCCTCAAGTTTCGGTGGTTCATCCATGTCATATTTTCGGAAATACAGCCGAGTCATTTGTGGATTAAAAACTTCCATCTGTAGTTCAGAGAGCCAATCACACTTCCAGTATGATTTCTCGTGCCACTTGACAAAGAATTCCCTTTGCCGTGGTGGTTTTCTCGTCTTCTTTGCTGGTTTCCCATCTTCAGCTGGTTTCTCTTCGGGAGGATCTTCTTGCTTACACCAGCGCCAGGTGAGGATTTTCGCTACTTTACCAGGCAGCGGCTTGGCCGAGCAGCGAGGGCACTTCCAATCTCCGTCTGGAATGTCTTGAAGTGGAGGACTGAGACAGAATGTATGATATGCGGAGGGACATGAATCACAGCACAATAACTCACCACCATCCTTGCAGACTCTGAAAAATAAGTTGACACCATTTTATTCCATGCATATTCATTTGGACACATATGAATATGAAATATATGAAATGAACATATGAAATGACTATTGTACAAAAAAGTAGGCATGTTTTTTTTTCCTTTCTTAAAAAAAAAAAATGTAGATAAGAAACAGTGATTTGTGTTGTTTTAACAATCTCATTTCCTTGAGGCCTGGATTGTAAAATCTCACTTAATACTCAATTTTGTAGATTTAATAGCGGAAATAGCAGAGAACAACGACATAGCGACTTTATGCATCTCTTTTTTTCATCAGCTTCAATAAAAATTGTTTGAATCTCAACCTTATTTAAATGGCTACTTCGGTATTTATAAACTTATGATTTCTACAGTAACAATTTCCTGCATACCACTCTAGTAAACATGAAGTTATCAGCTCCAGTAATGTGCTTATTCAGGTTTAAAACAATATCACTGAATATTTTGGACAAGGGGAATAAAATCTTACGCCAAAGACTTAGACATAGGTGATTTTACCTGCAAAACTCTTGATGTTGATCATCGTCTTGCTCTTGAGCTCCTTCTCCTTCACAATGTGGACAGGACCATTTGCCTTCAGGAGTATCCTCTAGTTCAGGGTCTAAACACACCAGGTGATAAGCCCTTGGACATGTATCACAAAGAATAATCTCTCCACCTTGTTGGCAGACTTCACAATAATCTTGATGGTCCGTCTGAAATTCATCATGCAATGAAAAAAATGTATCATTTGTCACTGGGTAAAAATCAGGTAGCAAAGTCTGATAAAAATAATTAACCTAAAATATTTCCCATTCTTATTTTCTTTAATTATTAGATTATCTTAATCAATCTTTTGATAAATTACATGTACATGCAAACTGCACCAGGGTAAAGACTCAAGAGAAAGACCCCCAATTTGTTGAGGGTCAATTTTGAACACCAGGACAACTTTTAATTATGGGTCAGTAGCATCTACTTTATTTCAATTCATTTTCTGAAAGTACCAGGTTAACTAGGCTCCAAGAAATTTTTCAGATTTTTTTAAACTCTAAATGACGAAGAAACCCAGTTTGAACAGATATATTTGGTGGGTGCTGATGACGTAGCCAAGCAGGAAAAAAGGCGTTTGTTAATTGGCTGAACTCATATTCAGGCATCACCTTACTGCATCAACTAGACTGTCAGCTATTGATTAACTTTTTCTCTCCTTCGAAATGATTTTTTGAACTTTTTAATGAACTTTTTGTTTATTTCACGAAATTTAACGAGAAAGAGAAAAACTATAGTACAACCCTGCAAAAATTCCTTGCTGCACTTATTTGAGAGATTTGCCTTTCAAAAGTTTGTCCAAAAAGATCCGCCTTGGTACAAAAGTTACTTTAGATTGAATCACAGACCACAGAGAAGATGGAAGACTCTGCTGTTCTGCTTACCTCATAACCATCCTCTCCCTCTCCAGCTGGAAATTTGGATGTAGTTTTTGTCTTCTTCTTCTTTTTGGACTTACTCCCTATCTTGGTTTTAGCCTTCTTTTTGGGGGTTTCTTCATCGTCTTTGGTGACTTCTGTTTCTTCTGCTTCCTGCAGCATTTGCTCAAATTCAGCATCAGAATCTCTGTCTGAACCAGCAGCGGCACCACCATCACCTTCTTCATCCTGAGGAAAATGAACACACCTAATTAGTATGGAATCCAGTGAGACCTCAAGTTATTATGACTAAAGGAGACAATTCTTCGATGATTAACTAGATCAGGTCCTCTTGTGAGGAACCATGGCATCCATGACGAAATTTCAAAATTTATCAAAGCAGGGAGCATTTGGTGCACAGCTGTACTTTGAAATAAGGGATCAATACAGGACCTTCACTGATGAGGTTTCAAAGCTTGATGTAGGTTTTAGAGATACGTTGTTGGAACTTGAGAGAGTCAGATTTTCACGTTTCTGTCGTACTGCTAAATTAACCCTTTGAGTACCACGCCCGAGAATACTCGGGTTGCGGCAAGCCACCGTCACAGACCACGCCCGAGTATTCTCGTGCTGCGCCTCGCGTTCGTATTTCCCGCTCTAGCTCCCTTGTTTTTCAATGAAATTAAGTATACAGCATATGTGCACTCTGTCGGCAAATATGTGAACTACATCTTTATCTTATCCTTGACAGAGAGCGCCACTATCGGCGGCCGTATTCCTAACGCGGCCGTCAAAGGGTTAAGAGCTGATTTCCGAGTTAGATTTTAGCAGCATGACATGGTGATTTCTCTAAAACCAACACTGACGATTCACCTTATGAAAGTCTTTGAATTTTCATATTTTAATTGATGAGAGGGGAAAACTTACGGAACTATTTTGCTTGCGCTTCCCGAGTTTAATTTTAAGAGTAGGAACTTTGGTGTTGGAGGCAGGGGTTCCACTCTTCCTGCCACCTTTCTTACTGCCTCGACCTCTTTTCCTTTTGGATTTCTCCTCAAGTTCTTCATCTTCTTCGTCACCATCAGCATTGTCCTCAGATTGAACAGCCGACTGCAATAAATCAAATTTCAGATTAGAAAATTAAAATTTTTAAAAAAAAGCAAAATTCATTTGAGGAAGCAATTCTAGCAGGATCTGCTATGTTGCTTGATTAGATAAAAGAAAAGGTACTAAAATGAAACACTGTTCAATAGTAACAGGTCTTACGCTGAAAAATTCTTTGGATTGAAAGATTCACTCCAAGTCCGTGAATTTTAAAGAAAGAAAATATGTTTACCGTCATCATCTTAGCTTTCTTGGCAATGTGCATTGAAATGAGATCTAAAACAATGCAAATTTGAACTTGTTTTACGGCAGATCTTTAATGATAAAAAAAAATAATCAGAAAATTTCTGTCGAACCAAGTGCAATCTGTCTAGTTAGCCATTTCAGTTTCAAAATTTAATGTTTAAAATTATTATTTTTTTTTTATTTTTTTTTTTCAGAAAAATTTAATTTGATTTTAATCATAATCACAGTTAATTCCGCCAGTTGTAATATAACCTCATAAATCTGTAATTGCAGAGCTCTGAGTTTCAACCTAAAAAACTACTACCTTTGATCGAGATCTACTGGATTTCGGTGTGTAATCAGGTTCTTCATTGACTTCTGATTCTTGCTGCTGATCTTGCAGGTGTGGATTGATGTTGGAGAAATCTCGCCATTTTGCAGCAACCAGCATCATCATTTTGCCAGTTGGGACCTAGAGCAGGGTTTAAATGAATTAGTAAACAGGCTGAAATTGTGACTTTTAAAACAAATAAATATGTCGGCAGAACTTTCACAGCAGTAATGACCCCTAAATTCCACTAATTTCCTCAGATTATACGGAAAATCTGCCTCCATTATCTTACCAAATATGGGTCCCTTACAGTTTTCCCCTGAAATTTACATCCCAAAATTTGCAATTCCTCTAAAGTTCACACCCTACAACAGTTAAAGTACCAAAATTTCAAAGAAATGTACTTAACCCATTCGCCTCGTTTGACGAGTATACTCATCAGCGCGCGCGGGGGACATATCTCAGTCGATGAGTTGATTCGCGGCATCTTTCGGCGTTGCTATGCGATTTTTTTTGGCAGTGTTTTTTCACTTTTTCGATAGATGGCATCTCAAGCGTCGAAATGGTGAAAATGGCGTAAATTGACCATAGAGTACAACAGTCGCAATGAACTGGAGCACAGATGAAGACTTTTTGAGAATGTTTTGTCCAGGACTTCTGAGACTAGTGTGGCGATTAGCGGTACTGTATCTGCGGGGTCCGAGCTCCAGGGCCCGCTCAGCAAATACAGGGATAAAATTTATCTCATTGAAACCGGGAGTTCCGTACATTTTTTAATTTGTTATGATATTGGTCAACATAATTTGCCAAAATTCGCGAAAATAGTTATTGATTTAAAATAATAAATCCCAAAAACCACTCATAGTCTCCAATTCTCTTATTAGCCACCGTGTTACAAAATGCCGTCGGGTTCACACTTGGTTCACACTTTCCGGCGAACAAGGGGCTCGAAATGGCCCGTTCATAGATTGACTTCATTAGCGCTCCAGTACATTGCGACTCTATTGTGCTCTATGGAATTAACTTGTCAGCTGAGATAGTGTCCTCGGCGCCCGCTGACGAGTAAACTCGTCATGTGAGGCGAATGGGTTAATGTAAAATGTAATAACTGAACGCACGAGGGTGACAAGATGGAGCAAGAGATTTTGGATTCGTGGGGAAAGTCAAATAATTTTGCTCATAAAATCAAAACTCACCTTTGGATTCTCTTCGGCTAGAATAGGCCTAATATGCTGTTGGAAAAGTTTGTAAGTTGTAAGATTTTGGAAATCCGAATCTGTATAATCGATCCTGACATCTGTTAGGCCGAATTTTTCACAAACATCTTCAACTGATGGCATTCCTACAAAAAAAGAGAATCAGTATTCAGTCCATTCATAGAAAAGCACGGTTTAGAAAAGCGAATACACAGTAGTACAAAGTAGTAATAAGCTTACAGGATTGACAAAGGTGGCTTCTATTGTAACTTCCTAAGAATTCTAATTTTAAAGTTGGAATATTGAACTGGGGGAGTAAGAGTTGTGTTAAGGAAGTGAAAATGCCTCCTGCCGACTTCCTGCAGCGACATCGGCCTAATGAAGCTTGATCGCACAGTGGGGAGTTCGTAATATAGGACTTTTTCGAAATTTAAAAGAGAAACACATGCAAACAATTTTCTTATGTTTCCCCTGTCTGTCATATATTTACACTTTGACGGTTAAACTGCAGAAATGCGTATCTCAGTTAGCCGCGTTACAGACTTCCTGCCATACATGGTTCTCTACATGGAAAGCTACCGAACATCATTTTTTTAAATCTCAGTGGTTATCTTTCTCTTTATGAAGAATAAACTGTAAAAATTTCAAGCCTTGATGTTGTCTTGCTCTCTGATAATAAAAAAAATGGTAGCGGAGATTTCTAAAGGACTCAACTGACAAGGGGAGGCTACCGATTGTCCACCTCAGATCAGGTTCAAATTTGGCAGAGAGGTAGAATAGGTTAATATAAGAACCCGTATTTTTTTTTAGGTGCCAATGCCCAGCCGTTTTTGAGTTATGAATTTTTGAAGTTGCCGTTTTTTCGTGTCAGCGACGCGCTCAAGTTGAGCCTACTGTGCGCGCACCTTTTAATGCGATCCGAATGTCTCCGAGTACAGGCGAGACAGTTGTCCAAGCGGTAACGCGCTCGCCTATGGTGCTGAAGGTGCGAAGTTCGATACTTGTTCTGTGAATTAATTTTTAAAATTGATTATTTTGTGTTTTAATCGCTTCATCACAAGAAATTGTAAGTCACCTTGTAGACGTTGTGATGCTAATTATATTTTGTTCCTTTTTTGTCAAACACTCATTAAAAAAAATAAAAAAATAAAATATACATAAAAAATAATTAGAATCATAACGTCTACAAGGTGACTTACAATTTCTTGTGATGAAGCGATTAAAACACAAAATAATCAATTTTAAAAATTAATTCACAGAACAAGTATCGAACTCCGCACCTTCAGCACCATAGGCGAGCGCGTTACCGCTTGGACAACTGTCTCGCCTGTACTCGGAGACATTCGGATCGCATTAAAAGGTGCGCGCACAGTAGGCTCAACTTGAGCGCGTCGCTGACACGAAAAAACGGCAACTTCAAAAATTCATAACTCAAAAACGGCTGGGCATTGGCACCTAAAAAAAAATACGGGTTCTTATATTAACCTATTCTACCTCTCTGCCAAATTTGAACCCGATCTGAGGTGGACAATCGGTAGCCTCCCCTTGTGAGATGCACATTTTGCAGTTTCACCGTCCACATGTCCATTTGAGTGACTATTTCTAAAACTTATCATTGTCTCAAATTTTTGGTGGGCTTCCTGAAGAATTTAGCAACACTTCTGCTTAGTTTGCAGAAATACATGAGGTGTCTTAAAAGAAAGACTGGTGCCGCCATCTCAAAACTAAGCTACCAAGGGACTCTATCTCGATCCTGATTTCAATCTAATCTTCCTCTATTAATTGAGATAAAGAACAGCACAGCTAGATGACAATTAAAAAAGTTATGACAGTTCATGGACGCTCTCTGATTACGCTCCATGCGCGCTGCTAACAGGGTTTTGACAAAATTTGTTTATTTTCCTAAGTTTCTTGGTTTTACTAAACATGACAAATATGTTTGATTCCTTGGAATTGCTTGTTAATACCAGTCAAAAATTCAGCAGGATTCTTGTGAGCTAAGTGGATTCTCTTATTTTTAAAAATGCAAGGATTAAAAATTACTGAACAGACTCATTAGAACCATTCTATTGTGATACTAATGGAGTTTCGTTTGCTCATTAAATACTTAATACAGACTGTTAGTAACATTACCTGAATCAACATTTTGAGAGACTGTCGGTGTTGCATGTTTACTGCTACTGCCTTTGGATTTACGAGACTTACGTCCACTGTAGTCTGAATCATTTCCGCCAGTGCTGGTTCTTCCTGCACCATCATCCTCGAGGCCAAAGTCACTTTCCTAGAATCAGAATGATTCAGATTCTCAATTAGGATGACTACTGGATGGTACTACATCATTTAAATGTTACGCTTATTTATTACCAATCATACAATTTCTTATACTCCAAAACATTCTTTTTTGAAGGAGTTTCCAAATATTCTTGCGTTTTGATGACTAAACATTTCCTTTAATTCTTCCTTATCCTACATGTATTTTAAACATGAACGGAAAGTGGGTAAAGTAGGAAACCAAACACATTATAAGATACCAAATGAAAAGAAGAAAAAAATGAAACATCTAAAGTAATAAGTAAAACTTGAAACAGATGGAAAAAGAAATGGAAAAAAAATAAATAAATTTTACACTCTCTTCACATTTTCGAAATACGATCCCAGTTTTTGAAAATTACATGATTCAAATGAGAAATCTCTGATCAGATTGATGTAAAACCCCTCTGTCTTGACGTCCAATTTACGTCTACTTGGAAGCAGACATCTGATTCTAGTAATACAAGTTTAGAGGGCAATCTGAAAGATTTATAACGTCAAAACTTGCACAGAATTGGAAATTTTCGAACATTTTTGATAGTTTCACTACCACAGTTTATTTCAGTTTTGAGTTAAGTTTATTTTAACAAAGGGAAAATTCTATTTTAGTTCACTTTCCAAATGTGAGACCAAAAATAGAAGTTTGAGAGCAGCACCTCCAAATGGTTTGTTTCCGCATAAATTCGGGGTAAAGGCTTCTTTTACTTTACATTCTAAGTAATGAAGAATTAAATTTTGTTTGGTTTGGATGAAACACTGAGGTTTATTTTTCCCAATTGGTAAGTTGCGTTGTTCTTAGAATTGTTTTTGTCGGTCAGCTGAAAATATTAAAATCTGTCCAAAATGCAACTTCCTATTATTATTATACATTAACTGAGATATCGCCCTTTGAGAACTTCCGTTTATGACGTCATCCACCGCAGTAAAGACACCCTTGATTTCTTCCACAGCCAAAAGGGCTTTTCCTTGCCCCCCTCTCATTATTGTTTTCCTCTGGCCAGGAAGAATGGAAATCTCATTACTTGAGAGAGAAAAAAAATTCAAGTAAAAAATGAGACAGAGCAGAGATGAAGCATGTGTAAAAATTGTTTGTCTGTCATGATCAACTGCCCTCTCCAAAAGGTTTTATTTTGTTCCAAATAAAATAACTGCTTACATCTTCACTGCCTCCTTTCTTCTTCTTTTTGCGCTTTTTCTCACGTTTGCCTTCACTGCGAGCTTTTCGCTTCTTGCCTTTCTTGCGTTTCTTACTATCTTCTGGCTCAAAATCATCATCATCTTCCTAGATAAAATCAAGCAAAAACATTCATAAAATAAAATGAAATATATGTTAATAAATCTTCAAAAATTTGAGGGTAAAACAGATGAGAGTTCATGAACTAATCCTTCTTTTTGATTTTCCTCCACATGTTATCAATATCCTCATTAACTGAATTTTACAGAAATAATGCATGACTTATGAAATAATACCATTACTCTTTAACAGAATAATATTTAAACATGACTTTTTGAACCTATTGAAATTATTCTATCACATAAAAAATATTTCCATGGAGATGGTACATCAAAGTCAATGGAGAATTTGCACCTATTTTTTTTAATTCATTTTATGAAAGTAGGGGATGAATTGACCTTCCAGGAATTTTTTCCGATTTTTTTGAGATCGGGAACATTTTTTAATTTGAAAATGAAATTTGGGATCCAGTTCGAATTTGAATTTCGCGCTCACGCCGGTACTTCGTGACGTCAACTCGCGGCTGTCCGCCGTCGGCCTGCTGGAGCCCCATTGCTTACTGTGTAAACTTTCGTCGTCCCGACTTCGTTTTTCGTGCTGTTCAGAAGTGTTTTTTATTGGTTTTTGCGATGAAACCCATCTACAAGACCTGTTTTGTGCCCAAATGCAAGAACACATCGGTCAGTGCTCCCGAAAAGTTATTTTTTTCCGTGCCGCAAGGACCCGTTCGGCACTCGTGGTGCGCGATGGCCAGGAGAGATAAAATCTCATTGGTATCAGCTGTTCAATGTTGTGAAGATCATTTCGAGGTTAGTTCTCAACTTTAAACTTGCTGCAGAGGTTTGTAAGCATTATCAGTCATTCTTTACTTCTTTCCGTTATGTCTCGTTTTTGGAAAAGTGCCCTGTAACCTGCTAGAAGCTGTGCTTTCTTCCTCTTCCTCATGTAAACCAACAAAGCATTCCCTGCTCCAGAGTTATCACAAAGAAGATATAATGTAGTCAGTGCTCTTATTTTCCCCAGGTACTTTCAGTAAGGAAGGATACGATCATGTCATTTTAAGTTCCTCTCCAAATATTGTTTCCTGCCTGAGTCCTATGACTTTACGGTCCCGACTAAGGGCAAGTTTCCAAGCGGCCCAGAGTGAGTTTTGTTGGGGAACTCTGTTTCATACATTTGTTCGTCCTGTATGGGCATCAGAATGATCGCTTATTACTCACACTACCAGCTTGGTTCCCATTTCCTCGAGGTAAAGCCCAGCGGTTTCCTGATAGGCTCCTAGATTTACTGGATGTTTCGGAATATCCTCCGGAAGTATGGTAAGAAATTAAGCGGATAACATCTGCAGGTTTTGGGAGATGTTCTCAGTTTCATGAACAAGCAATAAGCTATGCTTAAAGGACCATTCTATTAGAAAATTGCCCATTCTTTTTGTATGAGGACTTTAAAGATCTAGGGAACTGAGTCTGAAAGCCGTGTAACAGCTCCTAGAGCTTGGCACCCTAAGTGTCGAATCTACAACTCTCTTCTTAATAATTTTTCTTAAGTACACATCTCCGCCATATTACTTTTAATTTTCCATTAACACCCAACCTCATATTCGTTTTCAGCCGTCGGAAGATGTAGAGGAATGGACTCGTTACTGCTTCCTCAAAGAACGAGGCCTACCTACTTTCAACTTACGTATTAAGAAGGGCGTGCTTCCACATATTTTCAACTGTCAGCCTGATCGCAAAAGAGCTCACTCAACACCTTTACGTTCAGTTGTAGAAAAAAGGATCGCAGCGGAAACCAAGCGAATTGCTTTACAGCCTGTGTCAGATCGCAATAATAACAACAACAACAAGGTAAAGTTATTATAAAAGCCACACATTCATAACAATCACTATTCACTTCTCTGAAATGAAATCACTCCGCCAAATCATGAACCTCACTTTCTGCTTCCATATATCTATTCTTGTAAAGGGGGCGGTGCTGTTCATATCCGTCTATCAGTGTCACGCAACCAGAAACTTATTGTGATTGCTTGATTTTGCATTTTCTGAACTTTCCTTTATTTTTATTTTTCATTTTTATCTATTTATTTCAAAGACACATCTATATTTTACCACAATGTCAGCTCAGCCCCCCACCATGAGCACAGTTTGGTGTTCGGACAACCAAACAGAACTCATTTACTGTAGAACTGGAAGCTTAACTATTGGGAAAGTTTCATTTTTCTGATTTTTGCCGGCGGCATGGATAAAAGTTGGCTTTCTTACTTCTTGTGAACACTTTCTTCCTAGGACCAAGAAGAATATGATAGGAGGGATAGTATATTGTGGAAGATTTTATGTAGTTGTCTGTTCATCATTTATTGTCCTTTCTGATTTTTTTCCTTTGATGTCATTACAGGAAAATCACAACCCTCTCATCACTTATCGCCCCCGGCTCAGTGTCTATGACAGTAACTTCTTCATGAGCTGGGCTCATGATTCTGTCTCTTCGCATTATGAATCGGACATCGATGCAATCACTCTGGATACTGAAATCTCTAGTTTCGTGGACGGTGCAGCAAATGAGAACACCAACATTGAAAGAGGTCACAGCTTCAGCGCTAGTTCTCATTCAACTGCTGAGAATTCCACCCCAACAACTTCAGAAGTTACATGTCCGGTAAGTCACTACTCCAAAGACGAAATCAAGTAAAGTGAATTTGGGGGGGGGGGGGGGGGAGTTCACATATCTGCAAACTGTCTTGGCCGAAATTTTAGCCTCCTTCCTATTACTCTACCTATCTACCCTACAAAAAATGCTTGCAACCTGAAGAAATTTAATGAACTGTAATTTTTAGAATATATATTTCTTTTTTCCTGTTTTCCCCTTCTTCTTAAATTTTGTTATTTGATTGGGAATAAAAAAATAAAAAAAAAAAAAAAAAAAAAAAAAAAATAATCAGCGAACATTGTACCAATGTGTGAGGGTAGCAGCACTTAATTTATGAGTTTGGGTTGGTAGCCGAGTGCTAGAAATAATGCAAAAAATGGATTAGGAATAATGGAGTAAACTTTAACAAAGTTTGAAGTAAACTGTAATCCCTGGCCTTTCACTTTCTGATGTATATTGAATGCATTGTGTTGGTTTTGTTTCAGACTTGTAAGCAGAGAGAATCTGCAGGCACACGTGACATTGCTACCTCACCCCTGCATTTTGAATGCACCCGTGACACAGCAACATCACCTGTTGATTTTGCAGGAGCAATTGACGAAGAGGAAATTTTATCTTCCTGCTCAGAAGTAGAAACTAGTTATGTTTCTGAAGCTGCCTCAGATAGTACGTACAACCCCGAAGAAAGTGTTAATCAATGCACTGAGGAGGAAGACAGTGCAGAGGAAGACAACGTCATGGAAGATTTTACAACGGAATACACGAAGGATTTATTTTTAAAATTAGCTACTTTCAGAATGGAGCGTAATCCAAAGCAGTACCTGGGTTTACACCCTGAGAATTTAGAGCTTTTGACACATATAGAACAAATAGCAAACATTAGTAAAATCGAGTCTTACATTGTTCTCCGCAAAATTCGAACTGATGAATCTTTTTTTTTTATCGCAGATGACCTAGGTTTCAGCATTAGTAAAGTTTCTCGAATATTTGCTAAACATTTACCCACTCTTTCTGCATACTTTCAGATTTTTGTGTATTGGCCTGAGAAACGAAATATATTGATGACTCTTCCAATTTCTTTTAGAGCTAACTATAAAGATGTAGTTTCTATCATTGATTGCTTTGAAATAGAGTTAGAAAAGCCTTCAAATGCTCTTAATCAGTCTCAAGCTTGGTCCGAATACAAGAAAGGTAACACGGCAAAATATCTCCTCTCTTGCACTCCCAATGGTTTCATAAATTTTGTATCTCAAGGGTTTGGTGGTCGAGCCTCTGATGTTACAATTTTGAAAGAGAGTGATTATCTAAAGATATTGCCCCCTAACTCAGTTGTCATGGCCGACCGTGGGTTTAAGGAAGTTGAAAGTGTGTTGGCTCTGCACAATTGTCGTTTGGTAAGGCCTCCAAGCGTTTCAGAGGGTGTTCCAATGACACAGAAGGAAGCTTTGCTCACGAAAATAATTGCTAGTTTACGCATACATGTTGAGCGTGTTATCAAGCAAGTTCGAGAGACAGCCTTTGTAGATGCGCATGCTCGTTTTAACCACAATTTCACCAGCCAACTTGATAATGTTGTTAATTTAGTCTGTGCTCTATCAAACCTTCAAAAACCTTTGGTAAAGTAGCTCTTCGACAGTTAACCACTCCTCATGAAAATAATTCGCCCCGTTAATATGTGGAAGGGTAGGACCTTTCCATCCTGGCGAGCAACCTCATTATGTCACACCTGGTGTGGAACCGTAATTATCATACATTATTCGTCCAAAATCTTTCCTTGAAAGAGTACTGTAAATTTGACTTATTATACATTATTCCTGTGGAATCTATGCGTAAATACATTTTTATTCTTTTTACATTGTCTTCCTATATTATTTCTGTTCCATATTAAAATGCAAGTAAGATTTTGAAAGAAAAAAAGTATGTGAACCATCCCACTTTCCGTAACAGAATACTTTAGCCCCCAAATCAACTTATCTTCACCTGTGCAGCTATTTTTCTCTCTATTTTCTGTTATTTTGAAGAAAAAAAGTCATCACTTCACTTGTTTAATGCAACAGTTGCAGGTCACTATTTTTATTAAAAAAAAAAAAAAAAAAAAAAAATAGAAGGAGAAATAAAAAAAAAGAAGAAAAAAAACCTACTTTTTACACAAAGAAAACAGATTTTATTAATTTACCATTTCAGGTGCTTAAAAAAAAATCAACTTTCACTTGCCTGTTCGAGTTTCTTTGCTGAGTCCACTTAGCATCTTATTAGAGAAAAAAATTTTTAACAGTAATTCTGAAACTTTGTATTCTGGCATGAAATTCTGGGAGTTCTGTTCAAGTTTCAGTGACAGGTTCAATCCTTTAAAATAAAGGTTAAGCTTCTTGAATAGATTTTTATGCACTCTCTTTAGAATGAATGTAGACTGATCAGGTCAGGTTTGCTTAAAAAAGGTTTTGCCCATTTTCCCCCTTTTGCTTTCCTTTCTTTTTCCTCATTTTTTTAAATCTGATCATGAGTGCACAAGTATAGCTATGCATTATTGTCAGATTCGTTTTAATAAATTTCAGTAAATATTTCTAATTTCTGCTCTAAAAAAAGTGGCTACTTCGAAAATGATGCAACTGTGCAACTTTAAATGATACAAATTAGGGTTCTGCGAGTTTTGTTCATCTTAAGAAAGTAGTCAATCACCAAGCTCTCCCATAAGTACTCATTGCCTCAAATAGTGATTTTATTTCTACATTCTCATAACAGAAATTTGCCACTCTCTTTGAAAAATAACAGACCTGCATCAATTTGTAAGTCACTGACAGACTTGAGAAGGTTAAGTAATGTCTGAGAGCTCACTCAGTGATGCAAGTACTACACAGATTCAAATATTATTAAAGATTCCTTTTCTTTTTGGCGGGGTGAGTAGAATATGGATTGAGTTTAACTGAAATGCAGCAAGCCGCATCAAATTTGAACCTAAGAAAATAGATTTAAAGTTTCATTCATCAGTAAGACTCAATCCTGAGGACCAAGTTCAACAACTTTTTTCATTTTCCAAATATACTTCAACAACTATCAATATTTGAAAGGAGAACATGTACGAATGCTTGTTATTGCATACCTCTTCCAACTAATCATTTTTCAAAAGGAGACTCGGTATTTTCCGGGAAACTACGTCTATTTTTAAATCCTCTCACTTTTTTTGCCTAAGGCCCAAAAAGTAGTGCATGGAGGAAATGGTGAGGGTAGAGACGGGTGGAATAGATTTTGAGGGTCAAATAAAAGAGTTCAGATGATTTGAAGGTAACTGCTGCTTATAATTTAATATTAAGAGCACCTTACACGATTATTATGCTACAATCACATTCAATGAAACTGTACAACGAAAATGGTAAGAAAAAACATTATGAATTATTATACTATCTACATTTATAACAGGAGATCAATTTTAACATGACTATATCAGAGAGGCACCAAACACTCTGAAATACTGACAAGTATTTATGAATGAGACTATAAGAATGATTAGATCTGCTTGTACAAAAGCAGTTCACTGATGTTGGGCTGAAATCCAATCACATTCACAGCTTAAACATCAAGTAATTGAATCTTAAATCGAAGAAAAAAACGTATTGTATCACAGTGATGAAACTCAGAAAAAACCCATTATCAGGCATCAGTGTAGTTAGGCACAAGATTCCCAAAAACCAACAAGTTTATAAGAATTGTTAAGGCGGAAATGAGAAGGCTGAGCATTCAAGGGACTTAATGAGGTCATGTAAAGAAGAGAATTGAGAACATGAGCAAGTAATATTCCACGACCCAACGAAGTAACATACATAAAAATTTCCAACGAGTGAGTAACCAAAATAAAGGATAAGAAAAACGTAATAATAATTTCCTAAACATGAACATGGTGAGAGACTTTAATGTGTACAACGGCTGAGATCATAGGAAAACGCCAGAGGTAGATACTTTACAACTTTGGATAAACATATTTACGCCAAAATTCTGTGGCAGCAGTAATCAATTCCATAATAGTAGCTCTATCAAACTTTACTTCAATTATTTTTACAAACCCATTATTTTCGAAATCTGGGTCAGCGACACAAAACAGGCCTTTTTGCTTGTCACATAAAAGCATTTGAAGCAAAATTTGGGCTTTGTACTTAGGTGCTGGTTCCGTAAAATCGTTGTTAAAATAAGATGGGTAGGTTTCCCCGGAAGCTGGACACTTAACTTCCACAACATGCTCTCCAAGAATACCATCAGGCGAAGCACCAAACATTGGGTACGCGCTGTTTAAAACTAATCCAGTCTTTTGCATAGGAACTTTTGTTTTCCGTATTTTCCTAACTTCACTTAAAACTAAAGGCTCTAACCTCCGCCCCCGGGCCATTGCTTTTGTATCTTTGAACTTTTTGGCTCCTAGTATAGTGGCAACTAGGGAACCGTCCTCAGTGTGGCACCTTGCTGCTTCATGCAGCTTAGATGCAGTTACTCGCCCGTATCGAAACTCAAACCACAAATCAGACAAAGCCTGGTTTTTTGTTTCCTCAGCTACCTTTAAGCATTCCTCTACAGTCATTAGAGAGGCACAAAAGTCTGTAAAACTGTCAACGGTATGAGGGTCTGGAGTATCATAAACATAGGATGTATGCATACGGTGAATTGATAAGGTGACCTTAGGATTTGTCACTTGCGCGTAAACTTGGAACCCTGACTTTTGGAAGGTCTTGTTGCTGAGATTTCGAAACTGGGCCAAATTTTCTGGCAGCACCGATGCAGTGTGGCGCTTCTTGCCCATTGCAGCAATCAACTTGAATTTGTCCGTGGAGCCAACCTTCGCAAGGGGCGATCGGAGCCAGTAGCAATCAACAGAAGTGACAGACGGTGTTTCACTTCTCCGATTCACCCAGGCCACAAATGCGAAAACATGCTTGCAAATAACTGTGAACAAAATGAACAGGTGAATTACATTGCTGTTATTAGGAAAATACAATCAGAAACACAAATACAAATCAAAAATCACATTGGTACAAGGGTTATGAAGGTGGCACATGTTCGTCATTTCAGAATATGATGACTTGGGAGGCAGCTGGATATGTGATGGATCTAGGGTGCGGAAAAATAGGTTAACCGCAGGAATCATCTGCAGTTCCAAGGGTTTTATTGCCTTCATATATAAAAACTAGACCCGCACCTAAGCTGCAGGTATTTCAATTCTTATTATTTCAGAAAGTTTCGGCATCCTAGTTTCTTATAGGGTTTGAACTGTCTTAATTATTTGCCGCATTCATGAATGCTGTGTAAGAGCAAATAAATCTTCTTTCTTTCTATGGCAACGTCTAATGAGCGATTTAACTTAGAAATCACCATGCGATGCTGCAGGATATTAAGAAAGTCTAAAACTGACGCCACTTAATCCGCTCTTAGGAACGATGGTAGCTCTTCCAAAACCCAAATTTCAACCGAAGATGCTGGAAAAAGAAGAGATGACTGTAATGAAAATTTCTCAAAAAACCAATAATTCACCTGAGCTAGCTGCACATCCGGAACAAGCTGCTTTCGTTATCTTCATTAGCCCTTCGTCAAGTTCCATCGTCACGGGGTAGCCCTTGTTACGTACTCTATGCTCTGGGGTGACTTCTCCTTTGAGGCACACTTTAAGTCCCTCTCTTTTTACTTGCACATAGCAAACCGCATGATCACCGTAGCTTGCCCGACTTGACCTAAAATGGAAAAAACAGAAGCGTTATAAACATGTACATTAGGAACAGCAACAGACTGTTCAGATAGTACAGGACTCAGAGTAAACAAGAAATCTCCATCATCACGGGATATCACTTGCTTAGCATGGAGCAAAGCGTGGGATGCACTGCGCACTTGGACCTCTAATCATCATGGTTCAGCATTGCCGAAAGGTACAAAAGGGGAAAATCAATAGGATGCACCAGAGAAATATTTCTATATACTGTCTGTCAGGAGTACCTTAGCTGTGATTGCATAAGTTGAGATTTAAAAGGTTCGTATAGTCTGACAGAATAAGTAAGTTGTTGTTTACATTTTGAAATGTCAACCTGTCACCTGAACTGAAAGTTCACGAGAGGCTCTTGTAGGGCCACTTGATCAGTCCAACAGCACCATGAATGATAAGCAAGCACAGGTTTGAATGTACGATAGCACTTTCATGACTCATCATAGTTCATGACAAATTAATGCATATCGCTCGCCCATAATCTGAACCCGATTGCGTAAAAGAAATCAGGTTACCATTACCAAACATAATCCGGCAGTAATGTAATTGAATACACATTTTCTATCTGCAAGGGTCTACTAAATTTCTGATTCCTTGCAAATCTCCAGGTAGAAAGTGGGATTATCATAATGCAAACAGATGTAAGCATGTGCATATTCAAGATGTTCAGGTACAGGCTAGGTGAGCAGAGTTCACATTGAAAAGGGTTAGATATAAGACATTTAAATGTGGAAACTAAGTAGGAGCATTGACTGTAAGTAAGATACTTAAACATTTGCACACAGCGTTTCCTTCATGATGCATTTAAATATGAGAGCTAGGCCACTTTTACACATTCACTCAACCCTGGGCTTGAATTGAAGGGGGCTTGCGATTAGCATTATCATCTGTTAACTCTACAGATGATCAGGATCACCTACTAACTGAACATATGATCCAGCAAACAATAAGCACAAGTAGAAGTACTAACCTTATCTCCTTCACATGCTGGACCTCGGGCTCCAGCCTGACCGATGAATTGAAGAAGTCGACGACCATCCTAAGAGTTAATTTGGGCAAATTGCGACTGTCTGCCTTTACGTATCCATCGGAAACAATTTTCGGCGCCATTCTCGCGATTAAATTAGCAATTCACATTTGATTCACACAATAATTGAACATTTCACGATAGAAAGCCGCACGCACAATGTTTACCTTACGGCCGATCGCCATGTTGGATTCGGATAGCCGCTAGATGACGTCATCAGCCAATCAGAGACCCGGAAACTTTCACGAGCTTTTTCCGCGCTGAAAAAGCACTGACGAACTTTTTTGACCACACCATCGTTTTTCTCGCGAAATTTTCATCTGGAAAAACATTACTTCGAAGGAATCCCCACTGCATGCAAATTCTCCATTTTGGGTCTTTCTTTGAGACAGCTTAGTCCAAACTTCAGCAACTAGCGCACGCTGACTGACAATTATGAATGCAATGACAATTATAGATGGAACAGAGTTATATAAATAATGAATCAGTAAGCCTTGCATTGAGAGACTTTATGAATATAGCCCATGAGTGCCATTTAATTCTGGATTTATTATGATAAGGGTCGACTTAATTTTACAAAATTCAAGAGAATAAATATTATTCATTAAAAAAACAAAAGAACATGGCTTGAAATGGCACAGAACTACCAATCATCATGATTATAAAATGAAGCACTACAAGTTAAGATGGATTGCAAGTTTCTTATTCTTATTTTAATTTGACTCCTGGTATTTGTTGAACATCTTTGGGCACAATGTCAGTAGTTTGATACTCCATGCAAATGTGATTTACCATTGATAATTAAAGTATAGTAACTGAGGTTCATTAGGAAATCCAAAAATTCTCAACTTACTTCTACTTGTTTTTCTTCAGCTTCAGAACCTGCTGCTGAGGCATCTTGATTCTCCTCAACCTCCTCACCATCTTCGGCTGCAAAAAGAACAAAAAATAAAACACATTAGTATCGATGTGAAAGTTGAAAATGAAGAAGTAGAAGTCTTGAGCTCCTATCTGGATGGCCAAAGAATTTTGGAATTAAAGTACCCTTAGTTTTTCTTCGTCTGACCACCTTTATGGGAAATTTCTGTACTTACTTTTAAGACAACATAGGATGAAAAATATAATTTCAAGATTTTCCAAAATAATATTGGCCTCCTGAGGTCCAGTGAATGTTGCACCAGCTTTATGATCAGGAGGTCTCAGATTTGATTCTTCCCTGGACAACCCAAGTCTGATGATCTCAAACAATGGTTGCTTGGGGCTGGGTGTCGAGAAGGGACTGAGGGGAGATGGGGCTATAAATGAAAGCGTAGGATTATCTGCCCTTTGAGGATAGGTGTTTGATGTGAAAAAAAAGTAAGCAGGACTAGGAGAAAAGTTCAAGCTATCTTTAGGTAGATGAAGACACATAAAAATTCTCATCTTTCATTAACATTGGTTATACCTGCCTATAGGGTCATTTTGTTGTTTTTCACTTGTCTTTTCCCAGTTTTTCCTGACTGCAGCCATGCTATCACATTTAAGTGAATAAGGAAAAGAAAGAAAATGAATTCTTTGCATACATTTTGAGAAAAACCTTCACAATGAGGCAAAGAGAAAATTTTATGGAAAAATAATGACTATTATGGAATCATGATGTAAAAACAACAAAGGGCAATTCACAAAATCTAAGCCTACCATTTTAGGGGGAAGGCAGAACACTATTTACCTTTGACATGCCTTGTCTAATAGATATCTGCTCTTTAATTCTCACGCATACACTTAGTACATCTCATCCTATTCTTTCACATTCCCTCCTTGCATTCAATATTTTCCTATGAGATTGATTTATACTCTCATCTCGTACAAGCTTCATTTTCTCATTTTCCTACCACTTGTATTTTCAATGAGATAATGATGATTATTTGGTTGATAATTAAAATACCTGGGTCTTCTTCCTTTTCACTTTTGGTTAATGTCAATTTGTTATAAACTTAGTTGGATAGCTTTTTACATTTAATCTACACTGATGAAATTTTGTCTTATTATAGTCCTCACGTGTACTAATCTTCCTGTAAAATTGAAACAATTCTCTTGATTCTCCAATACAATTGCTAGGATTAGGACATTCTATGCTCAAAAATGCATTTGGTGGATATTCTCATGAAGGCATACTGATTATCTCCGTATGTTAAATATATTACTACCATGAGATCAATACACTACCCTGCATCTAAAGTATCCTACTCCGTGAAGAGCTCTCTCATACTCCATTCACGACATGAAAATTGAAGCTCAAGTTTGAGGAACAGTGGCTAAATAACAAAAACTTGTCCTCCCCCAATGGAGAGGATAAAAAGGAACATCAAAACCGGTTTTAGAGAGGAAAATAAAAATAAATAAAGGACTAACAGATTTGTAACAGGTAACTCAAAAAGTTCATGCCAGCTTTGAGTTTGCTTGAAATCTCAGTATAAACCAAGTCCATTTTCTGAAGCATTTCCCATTTCCGACTTAAGGAGACATTTCTGTAACCGACTTAAGTTGACAGTGCTGTCAAAGATGATAGGACCCCCTAGCAAGTTAAGATCAGACTTCCTATCTTACTTTTTACCTAACAGTTGTAACTTGGAACTGAATCAAAATTGTCCATGTCAAAACTGGAAAAAGAAAGCTCAGTACCTACTTGTGAAATGAAAAAATGAAATTTAGTAAAAATTCTTTAACCTTAGTTTTATAGTTTTTTTCCGGCAGTTTCAAAGTGCCTACATCCCGACTGTTCCTGTACTCACGAAATCAACTAATATCAGATTTTCCTACTTCAATCCATTGAAGTATTACGTGTGCTGCTGGGGTGTGAGGTGGTCTGTTAAGAGAGTGGACTAAGTAAATGACAGTGGTCCACTAATTTAACTTAAACTTTCAAGAATCAATAGTTACCACCACATAGTGGATTATCAATTCCTGACGTTAATTGAGCGAACTAACTGACCGTAAACTCTGCAAAATGCTAATTGATGATAGTATTGCAAAAATAATTGATAGCTGGTGATTTTGACACTCATTTAAGCATTAGGAGTGTGCAGTGTTACAAGTGCGGACAGTTACTAATTGATCGAAGTTTGCATGCCTAACGAGGTTGACGGAACGAATACAAAAATTAAACATGAAATCATGGCAAGCATCCAGCATCAGACACAGAGGAGAGGGGTTAAAGCATAAACTCAGGGGAAATGATTCAGCCCCAGAGCAGAGATGGAGTTCTTTTCAGCAAAATTGATCGTGATAACAAAATTGCATGTTCGGACGAAACGGCCTTCCTAGTTCCTATTGTTCTGGTACCCTCCATTTTGTTTTCTTTTTGTTTTGGAAATGTAAACAGGGCAAGGAGAGGGGCTTTACTTTAATGACAAAGTGAATGCGAAATGGGATCAGAGAGGGTAATTAGAATATGTTGAATTGAATTTTTCCGAGTAATATCCATCGTAAACAGTGTGAAACCAGAAAAATTGAAACACCGATGCGGATATTGCTTCATTACGAGCTACCGCGAAAAGCTGCGGGAACGCTTGGGAAACACAATGCATGCCGAAAACTCTTACCGGTATAAGACTCTTCTTTGTCTTCATCAGAGGCCATCACTTATTTAGTTAGTTAATCACACAAAAGTAACAACTCATAGACTTGAAGCCATATCAAAAAACTACAGCGATAATCACTGGAAAGGTACGCTAAAATCGAAAAATTTTCACGGCAGGGTCCGGAGCCAACCGGTTAGAACGTAGCTCAAGCTCCCTGACTGCATAGAATAAGTTAGACTGGCCAAGCAGTCTCAAGCGTATGCGGAGGGTGATAGCAAGTGGTGCGCGAGTACGCGAGTTCACTATAGCGGTCATATTCTGCGTCATTTACACATTCTTTCACCGAACTGGATGCGGAAACAATGAATCTATGGAAATTAAATACTGCGGGGGAATATTAAGAAAATTTAGTCAAGTGACTGATAGAATGAATAAAACCTCAACTAAAAATCTTATGTACCCAATGACGTCAGTGGGTACATATCCTCCAATGACCCTCAATCACTATATACAGGGTGTTAGAAAAGTCACCTCACCCCCATTCAAAGAACCCCCCCCCCCCCAACCCATTCTACCTGTTTACCTAATGAGAGGTAAGAAATGTAAAAAACCTTGGGGGAACATTCCCTAGTCAAACTACTTCCTGACCCCTAAAAAGGTCACCCCAAACGGACACCCCATGGTGGTGTCCTTGGAGAGGAGGGGGTGGGGATTTTTTTTTAATGGAAAGAATACAATTGTGATACCTTATTCTGTAGCACATGAAAAATTTTAAAAAAATAAATAAATAAATAAATAATGCATGCGAGTCATTACCTCCAACCGTTTCTAATTGGCAAAAGTTACAAAAAGTAGCTTCTTTGACCTAGAAATGTCCCTCAAGTTTCAAATCTTAAAGTTCTTTCATCTTTTAAAAATTTGGTAAAAAAATTGAGGGGGGAGGAACTTTTATTTATCACTTTTTGAAGGAAACTCAATTTCGATTTCGAAATTTGACACTCACTGCTCTCTTCGCTATGGCGGCAGCTAAGGCGACCATTTCTTGACTATCCAAAACTTTTGAGGGGTATCCCCCCCTCCCCCCCCCTTCAGGGAGAGTCAATACTTTCTTCTTCAAATGGCAACCACTCTTGTAATACCTCGTTTGGCGATGATAAAAAAGGACATTTTTTTTATACCTTATCGCCTACTTATCGCAGGTTGCCATCATCATTTTTTCTACGATGGGGGCCAAAAACCGGTGGGAAATTGATACAGTTTATTTGAGGTTGGATTCATTTTGGGGGAAGGGGGGCGAGGCAATAACGAGTCTAGCAAGAGTTATTTTAAATAGCCAAAATCTTTCGAAATGGCCAAAAAGGCATTTTACGCCATCTTGTTAAAAGTTGAGTTATTGACAATCTGTTTTTGCCAACATTTTTTTTTTTTTTTTTTTTTTTTTTTTTTTTTTTTTTTAAGCCCTTTCGAATGATGGATCACAAGTCAGGAGTTTCTATTTGAAAAATTCAGGGTCTAATGCAAGAGAATGAATATGTGGAATAAATTTATTTTCTTGGCACATGGCGCGGAGTCCGAATCCCATCTCTGGGCTCCGCTCAGAAAATACAGGTCTAAAATTTATTTCACAAAAACAAGGAATTTTGTACATATTTCAATAATTTATGACTTTAGTTAACTAAATTTGCCAAAATACACGAAAATAATCATCGATTTCCGGAAAGGTCCGTTGATTAGCGCTCTGGTAGATACGGACAATACGGACACACGGACTTTTGGGACACCCTGTAAGCAGAGCTGAGAGGGATTTTTTCCCAAGCTCAAGCCGCTCTCTGATTGGTTCTTCAGTTTCAGGCAGAGTCATGGATGGATTGAAGAGACCACGAAGTCTACTTATTCTATAGAAGTGGATCAGCGATTCGTTGATTGGTTGATTGGCATAATTTGATAATAAATTTGACTATTTACAAAGGATAGTGGATGTGGAGTCGGCGTTTTTGAGAATCGAACCAGAATTCTTCATTTTTGTTACTGGATCTGCCGCAAATGGCTAATCATTATGACATCCCTAATTGGTAAGGCCTTCAAGACCATTTATGCCGCATTTTTATGTCGAATTTTACATCCTTTTGCTGCAATATAAGGTTCCATTCGACACCCTTAGGTTATGTTTACGCCGAAACTGTAATCGCGAATGCATTCAATATTCAATGGACCTCATGAGTAATGCGGTTGTATTCGCAATACATAGTGAAAATCACTATAATCCTCGAGCACCAGTGATTCATCACAGTGTCCAACTGGGAACACCAGTTATTCTGCTCTTTTTCAGTAGTCTTTTCTCCAAGTCGATGCTGAAAGAATGAAAATTTTTACAACTGATTGTTTTGTCAACGGCGGAACTGTAGAAATGTGTATCTCGTTCTATGTGTCTCAAAATAATCCTTCTATTTTATCGAAGGTGAATGCACCAACATTATCATTTAGAATTTTCATAGAACATCTGCTCGCTTCAAGAAACGACGTAAAGTACTTCTGCATTTGAAAATTAATTTATAACAGGAACTTTGGCATGGCTAGGACCGAGATAGCCATTTCTGCAGTGACAGGGTCAATAAGCTGTAAAAGACAATTATAGCTAAATAATTGCACATAGTTATCACAGTTTCTCCCAAGTTTATGATTTAAATAGCAACAACCTCTCTAAGCAGCGACGAACAACAGCACAAACTGTTGCTGTTTCGAGCTGAGAACTACCCTGCTCTCAATTTCCTATGATGACTCGCCAACTGCAGAAATGTGGACTGTACCTGCACTTAGAGTGACAAAGTTTGCACCTGTTCGGCTGATAGGAACTGAAAGGCAAGTGAGACGGATAAGTGAGTGAGTCTGTCAGTTAGTCATTGGTCAATTTATCTCCCTTCTATTAATACAATTATTCTTCTTCTTTCTTTCAGGGCGGGTAAACCACCAGTAGGGTTACATTTGGATGTCTTGAAAGGCGACAAGTTGGTTCAGGTATGCCCTCTTCCATAACATGGAACCCTTCTCAATTTTTCCATTTATAATGAAAAAGACTTATCAATTCTAAGGATTTTTGAAGTCTATAGTGGGTCAATGGCATAAAATGTCTGCAGAGTATCTTCAGTGACTCCCATGTTTTAATTTTTTCTAGTTCAAATTTCGTGCTAGGAAAACCACCGGTCCTTGCGGTAGGGGGATGGGGAGGAGAGGGGGTGTTAGTCGGGTATGCCTCAATCTCCTATAAGCTGGGTGCAGGTGACCTTCTCGATCCCCTTATCACTTGCCTGCGTGTATCAATGACAGTAACTGACCGGTCGTTCCTAGCACATGCAAGAAGTAGTTGCCAGAACTCGGTTTTCTCTCCAACTTTCGTTCAAGCAAAAAAAGAAGAAAACCTAAAATTTCATGGGATACCAAGAAGTTCATCAAAAAGTTAATGAAAACACTTCTGAAGGTAGAAAAAGCTCTTTTAAAGAGCAACCTTTGGTCGCTAGTCTTGATGATGAAGTAGGCCATGTTTTCAGCTGTGCTTCAACCAATCCGCCACTTCGGACTCTCTAGCCTGCCCACTTTGTAACAGATTACCATAAATATCTTTTCAAGTGTGTTCGGATTTTGACAATTTCACAATCGATTTTCTCTGTTATTTCGAGTAAAAAATATCCTGGGTAAAGTACTGGGAGTTCAACTCACTTTGTACCTCTAAAAATGGATTTGAAAGAAAATGGGTGCCACTGACCCATTGAAAATTGTATGGATATAACACAAAAATGAATATAAGGACAAAATCTTGCTGTACACTGAACTGCTGAACAGCTAATATGCTCAAGAAATAGTCATTATTGTGATGGAGGCAAGCATGTAAGAAACTGAACCACACAGTGGTGTACCCTAGTATAGTAGATACCTTGAACTGGTTACAATGTTGACATTTTTAAAGCTCTTAAAAACGTGCTCCTTGTCTTTTTTCAGAAACTGATGCTGGATGAGAAGCGCTGCTATCTGTTTGGTCGCAACAAAGAAATGTGTGATTTTTGCATTGATCATCAAAGCTGTTCCAGGGTCCATGCCGCTTTTGTGTACCATAAACATTTAAACAAAGCCTTCCTGGTCGATTTAGGGAGCAGTGAGTTTCCTTCTCATTCTGCTTGAACTTTCAGTTTTTCATTATTCAAAAAAAGCCTGTTCATTTATGTTTAAAAGTACTGTCGAAAGTGACAATGATCCCAATCACCTTTTTCATCGATAAAATTACATGGTCCTTGTCTTGCTGCGTATCTGTAGTGTCTTGAAGATGGCGTATAGTGCTCTCATGAACAATCAGTCAGTTCAATTTGGTTTTATGAAGAAGGGAACATGAGTAGAGAAATAAATTGGTAAAGAATAGGAAAAATTTGACACATGAAACTTTTGCTGGAGCCAAAAATTTGAATGTTCCATAATTGCTCAAAAGTCGCGACAAGATCATCAGTTAGCTAGTTAGAACATCAGCTAAGTTTAAGGGAAATTCTCTTTTAAATAGCTTTAATATTTTATTTGATGGAATTTTATTAAAATACATTTTTTAATTTTACTTGGCTGGCACATATTCAGTTGTTCACATAGAAATACATTGAATAATATCTCTTTAAAGTCTGTATAGTTTTCAAAGAAAATGTTACATTACTTCACACTAAAAATGCATCTAAAATACAATCAATTGTGTGCAGTAGGGGGGCTCAAGTAAGCAAAATATGCAACTTTTTTGCTCCATGGCTCTTGTGACAACAGACATGCACAAAGTGAATATAAACTAACCATGGCAAGGTAGTCTGCATTGTTAGAGGCTAGCAACACCCTACCATTGGAATGATGCAAAGTCAAGTTAACATGATGAGTGTTTCAAACATGATTCATTTTTTAATTCAATTAAGATTATGATCAATAGAATTGATAGTGTTAATGTGTACGATGCAATTGACTGCTCACCTACATTTATTCTCTATCTTTTCCAGCCCATGGTACATTCATAGGAAATATGCGAATTGAATCCCATAAGCCCACACAATTACCAATCGATAGTTCTTTTCACTTTGGTGCCTCAACGCGGAATTATATTATCAGAGAGAGGCCTCAAACGGGTGCACGACCAATCATTGAGGAGTTAGAGAAACAGTCTGAAGAAGCGGAAGGAGGGTTACTTGGGTTGCCTGAAACTGAGACCGAACTTGATGTAATGTATTCTTTATTTCTCTTCTTTGGAAAATTTTTCTTTTATATTTTCTTGTTCACTTCAAATTAAACAACGATCAGAATAGTGTGATATCAAAAAAACCCCTTGCTTTTCCTGACTGGACCACTATTCAGAGCGAGACTAAAGTTTCTCACGCCTAGAACACAATGGACACTTTTAAAAGTTCCAAAGTTAACTCATAAGTAAGAAAAAAGCTGATAGTGCACTCAGCAAATTCAACATGCTGAAAAACCAAAATCTCCTTGAGTCAAGGAGGAAGGAACGTTTTTGTGAAATCAAACTTCAGTTTTTATGGAACATCTCAGTATATCTTTAAAGATCGATTTGATGTCTCTGATCTTGGTTTTTTCAAAAGTGGCAAATTTCCTTTTTCTAGCGTGATTCATCTTCATTTGAAAGTTTATTTTGGCATTATCAGCTTGTTCAGCATGCTTTACTTGAAAGTTTGATGAGGGAACATATCTTGTGGTACTTAAAGTATTATACCCTGTATGGGCTAAGCTATGTGAGGTGCTCATCGTGTGGTGGCCCTGAGGAGGGCCGTTGGAAAGGGCAAGCCGGCCGGCTGTATGGTGTCTGCTGGGTGCTGTGCAACGTGAGTCCCATGTGACTGACAGGCGCGGAGTGTGCAGGAGAGGTGAGCTCGCGGCTTATGTAGCCGTGACAGTGTCGAGCTTCAGCCAATGAGCTGCGCTGGTTGGCGGAGCGGTGGCTAGCCGCCACACCCTGCCTAGTAGTCAATTAGTAGTCAATCTCAGAAATTCCACAGAGATTTAAATTTATCTCAATTAGACTCAAAATATAATAATTTAATCTTTGTTTTGAGTAAACTTCACTCAAAAACTGAATTGCACCCTTCTAGTTTTCTCTCTCTCTTTTTTTCTTTCCTGTCTCGTCACTTTGAATAATGGGTCTAATCACTCGTTGTGTCATGGAATCAGGCACTTTTTAAAGTAGTAAACAGGAAAATTAGCAATATCCAACCACATAGGTCAGTCATTGTGCACCTTTTTGAGATCCTTTGTCTTGCCTGAATTTCATCTCACGGAGCCTGTATGACATAGCATTGGCTCCTCCTCTAAGATGTGCATTCCATTCAAGGTCGATAGACCCAAGTCAGTCTGTTAGGGAAGTTGTGTGTGATAATCCCAGGAAAAAGGCTGCTGTCCACGTTGCCAAAAGATTCCCCTGATTGGCTTGTCCCACTCTGCTGTTCCCCTGATTTGATTACATTGCTTTATGCAGATCAGAGAGATAGGGAAGGAACTATGCAATGGAGCAGCACAAATTGGGGAAACGTTTGGAAAGTAGTGGAACAGCAAATTGAGGAAATCTATCGCCAGATCGGGAAATTTCAAAGAACATCTTGTTAACGGACTGACCTCGGTCTATTGACCTTGCATTCCATTTAAAATTTTAAATTTCCTGCTGCTTTTGTGAGGTATGGTTTCAAAACTTATTGGTGGGAATGACTGACTTCATGAAATTGTCTTGGAAAGCCGTAAGGCAAAAATGCAAGATCACAAAAAACAGTCTGCGTTCAGGAACCTATTGCATTTCTACGTAGAGTTGTACTTTTTCAAGTATATTTGGACCTATTTCTATCAAACAGAACTGTGAGCAGGTGAGAAATATGGAGCGTGCTCTAGAAATCTGCATAAGAAACAATGTAAAAGAGGGCGTGATTCCTTTGGAAGAATTGGAAAAGCGGGATATTACATTCTATCAAACAGAACTATGTGCCAACTAAATGCGGGATTCATGAGCAGCGAGGATGGGACAAGAGCGTTGTGGACAGGGCTCATGAGTTAAAGCTCTCCGACAACGATCTCCCCCTCGCGCCTGGGCTTCATCATTGCCGCTGACATCACTGGCGCTTTATTATTCTCATTTGCTCTTACGGCCAGAGAACTAGCGAGCACACCCCATATTTCTCACCTGCACATAGGTCTGTTTGATAGAAATATGTCCATTTCAGTGACAAGTAACAAGGAAGAAAATGAAGTAGAAGTTCCAATTTTCAGTTGTTTGACAAAACCTAATGCATTTTCAAATGTAATTTTATTTGCAGAATTTAACAGAATTCAACACTGCTCATAATCGAAGGATATCCATGTTAGGAATACAAGAAGACAAAGAACAACGTAGGCCAATTATGAAGAATAAAAAACGCCTGGTGACCTTCAATGAAGATGAAGAGGTTATCAATCCAGAAGATGTAGATCCGTCTGTTGGAAGATTCAGAAACCTTGTACATACAACAGTTGTTCCTTCAAAGGTAATATGATGTACGAAAATATTATTGGGAGCTGTAAACCTCCAGTCAAAGATACACCTCCAGTTTTTTGGGTGGAGAAGCTCAGCCGCACCTCCTAAAACATCTGTCCGCGACGAGGCTACCCAGCCTCTCTCTTGTGCACTGCAGAGTTGCAACTTTATTTAGACCTCCCATACAACAAAAATCTTACCCCTAAGGTTTCATCTTGAACCAAAGCTCTTTAGATGACCTAGCAAATATTGGAACCACATAAAAATTATCAATCCTAGTCCTTGGCGCATTAGTTGTTCCGTGGTTAGTGCATTTATGGAAGAAAGATCCATCACCAGTTTTCAAATCATGGCTCACAAGCTGTGTAGCCGGCTCTGTGACTGGCCTCTCAAAGCCCCCAGTCTCCTCTGCGTCCCCTCATGGGGCAAGAGCAACACCAAATTCAAGACACCAATTATAAAACTGATATCATTAATCAGTGAATGATAATTTAATTCGAGAGGAAACTTAGTTTGTGACATAACAAAAGGTCTGCCTGTCAGGTAGAGATCAACAGGATTCCCTGTAAAAGCACTAATTTAAATTTACCATTATCTCTACTACTGTTACTGCTATTTCCTCTAAATTTTTAAAATTTTCTCACTTCAATGTCATCTATTTTAATTTTGAAATGAGATTCAGAACAACGCAGTGGCGAGCCCAGTTTGCGGTTAGCAAGTTATGGCCAGAATAATATGCCATTCTGTTGTGTGGAGAAATGCCCTCTTTTTCTGGTTGGCCTTTTTTGATAGCATGGTATTCATGGTATAATCATAGGGGTCCAATCCTAAACATCTAACATGTGAGAGAAAAGCTTATTATTTTGACTCTATCCAGTCAGAAGTATTTGATTAAAAAAGTATTGACTGTAATAGTGCACATGAAGTAACCTATTTATTACCTCTTCAGTTGTTGACGTGTAGCTTTTTTACTGTTGTAAGTCATTTCAGCTTTTCTTTATTATTACAGCGGCAACGTCTGGACATTGCCGGATTAACAACATCCCTGAATGCTCATGCCCACGAAGAAGTAAGACAGACATACATGAAGCACATGCACCCTTCTTCAATGATGAATCAACTTTATTATGATGTTCCAGGTATGAACGCATTTTGTTCACTTGTATACTCCCTCCTTTTTTGTTTAAATGCATTTCCCTCCTAAAAACTATAGCTTTTTGGCAATACTATGTTTTTTTAATGAGTGTTTAGTCCACAGTAGAGTCTTGAAGTGGAATCACAAGTTGGACAAGCTTGTGACCAACTCTAGTAGAGTTGAGGGTAGTTCCAATTTTAAAATTAGTCATATTTTTAAGAAGAAACAAATGTCAAAATGCTTAAATTTTTACCTTGTCCAGTTGTTCATTATTTCTGTTGGGCTCGAAAAATTTGTAAAAACACTATTAAATTCTAAAGGTTCGAACCACGATTTCTGTGTATTGCCATGACACCAGTGCTTTTTACAGATAAGTGAGTAACTTGGTCGTCTACCATTAACTTCCTTGGAGGACCTACAGACAGCACCTCTAGCACAATGCAATGAACATGTGCCGTTAAAAACTCCTGTTATTTTGATTGTTCAGGTCGGGATCAAGGAAAAAATGGTCATTATGACTGTTTTGGCAGTAAATATCTTGCACATTACTAATTTTTTGGTAATTGCTTTGACTACTGTTGGTTAGTGTGTACAATTATGTGAAATAAAGAGTCAAAATTCAACAGAAATCCTACATCTTTTTGAGCCAGGGTTTTTTTAATGACTATACATTGAAAATCAGGATGGATACGGCTAGGAATAGAGTTGGTAAGTTGATCGTTTTTCAAGTATTAACCACCCGTTTGTGCCAATTCAGATCATTAAGTAACAAATGCAATAATTGTTTCAGGCCCTGAGAAACAGACTGATTCTACCGGTGTAAGTTCTTTGTCACTATTCTCAACATCAACCGCCTCCAAGCTAGGTTTAAGTATTCCAAATCCTGCTCCTGAAGTAGATATAGCTCCACCAGTTGTACCTGTCACCCCTGCAACTGTCGAGCCTGCAACCGCCAGTGCAGACAATTCATTAGAACCCAAGAAGAAGAAATATGCCAAAGAAGCGTGGCCTGGAAAGAAGTCATCTGTACCTGCATTACTGGTTTGATCAGTTGCTCCTAAACTTCTGTTTTTATACAATCAATATTTCTTTGGACATGAAAATTCAGAGATTCATCCCGAAGGTTGTCCTACATCTTTGAGAACTGTGTGTGAGATGTTCTATTAGGGGTGCCAGGAAAATGAAGGTGATTTATTTATTGCATGTTTTAAGTTCCTCTAGTCTGAGTTAAACCTGATGATGAGGTGACCTCCTTTTCGAGACTCTTTTTATTGCACTGTTTCTGCACTCAAATAACTTTTCAGGGTTACCGGGTTACCCTTCCTCTACTAGCATTGAAACACTTGAGCACAACTTGTAAAGTGATTCTGCCATCCTCAAGCCTAAAATAAAATGGCATTAAAATGAGGTGTAGTGACCTCTGGCAGTAAAAGTGAACTTAGAATCTCTGATAGTCAAGTAACGTCCCTAAAGACTGCAGCCTGTCATATTACCACTTATAAGTATGAAGTTTTTTACCCACCAAAAGTCGACAAACACATTTGCACCACATGAAGTGACTCTGTTGACTGGAATTAGACACTCAGAAGTTCAGTGGGGGTTTTGAGATTTTGCGGAGAGATGCGGGATTAGATTATACAGAATGTAGAATATTAGATGTTAGCTTCACACCATGTATGTCCCAACATAGTTAGAAACTTCCCTCATGCTGCTCTTGCATGTCTTAAATGGAAGTTTTTGTTTTTCATATATTTAACAACCAACTGAACCTCAGAACTCGACTAGCTGAAATTTACATGGCCAACGCAATTAGGCAGAGGTCAGGGCTCATAATTTTGGGCTTCCTTTGCGATACACGAAAACAGCATTAGCTTTGTGAATGCTATTTATGATATAGAAATGCTCATTAATTTATTTTGCCATCACTCTCTCTTTTTCTGTAAAAGGTATTAGTACTTTGTGGCTGAATAACCGTTCCATGAAACTAAATTACTGAAACAATAATTGCAAGGGAATTTAAATCAAAAGTTACCATCTTAACATTCAGTATGCTTAAGAGTCTCAGTAAATCAGTTCCTTTTGTATTCATACTGTCAGTAGCATTACGGCTTTGGTCTTTCTTCATAGTCTTTAATTGAAGAAAAGGAACGAACTGCCGATGTTTCTTTCTGTAAACACGACAGAATAAACATGAAAAAGTGGGTAAAAGGCTAAAATATTGGAAACCCTTAAAAAATAGGAGGTTTTTAGCTGTCATATAGTCATTTTCAGCTGCAGAAACAATTAAAATCAATTAAAAAAGTTAAATGGCCACCTGATCCTATTTGTCATGACGTAACCACTAAGAGTTTGTGTCATAATAACTGAAATTAGGTCCTCGAGTTTTTTTATTAATATTGATTATTTTTGCAGCTGAAAATGAGCCTATAGCGGCTCAAAACCCCCTGCCTTCTTAGTGTTTTCAATATTTTAAGCCTTTTGTCACCCATTTTTCCATTTTTATTATTTTATCGTGCTTAAATTATTGTGCTATGTAATTTGTGCATTATCCTACCTGAAAACTACATTTTTATCCAACTCTCAAACTAAGGCTAACTTTGTCTCATTCAGTTACAAGAGCACTGTATTGTGAGTATTAAATTTACAGAAATATCATCAAGCAGTATTCTGTGAATATTAGGCACTTAAAAATATTGGTATGGTGTTTCTGAAGCAATTTGCGATAGTATTTTTGCTGCCTCCTTGCCCTATAGTAAGGTATTGTTATAAAGAATGAATTTTTTATTGATATGATCATGCACATGTGTAACTTATTCTTAATGAGAATATTGAAAAATAAAACAAGTTTCAAACATTCAACCAAACGCTTGACTGAGTGATTTACACTTTTATTAGTCTAAAATACAATATACCTCAACAACTGAAATCACTCTTGACCTATAATATGATGGCATCATATCTAAATACATACTTACCTGAGGATGAGCAAAAATATTTCATGTGAGAATGAGAAATCTTGCATGCGCCAGGGATTTGATATTTGAGAACATTTTCTTCCGTAAAATTTTGCGAGAAACATAATAGGTCCACAAGTTTTCCCTGAAACAAACTCCAACGCTCAAAAAAGGTCTCAAAGTTAAAATCGTAATGAAGGGGACGGCCTATCAGTGGCGAGGCATGAATGATCGATTATCGATATTTCCCCATTTGAAGCTATAGTAAAGAATCGATTATCAAGGTGTTCGTTGCGAACACCCTGTTAATTGATTCTTTAACATGGGTTTAAATGACAGATCAATCGATATATTGCAAAGCACGCCACGCCACGCCACTACGGCCTATGTTATGGCTAGAGTCCAGCCCTATATCCAGTCGTACTCTCCATGTGCAGATACGGAGCAATTATACATTAGCAGGGTTGCCATGGCTGCAGCCTTAAAATTTGTCTACAAATTGGCAACCCCACTAATTTATTTGCTCCCTTTGTAGGCCTGAAGAATTTGATTGTAGATAAAGGTGGACTCTCAGCACACGGCTCCTTCCATTATGGTCCCAAGATTGAGACCTGTTTTTGAGCTTTGAGATTTGTTTGAGAGAAAACCAATGGCACCATCATTTTTCTCGCAAAACTTGACATTAGCTGAAGAACTTAAATTGCTAATACCTGCGGCATGCAAGAGCTCCATTTGAAACTGAAATCCTTACAAGAAAATACATTGTTTGGTTCACCAAGCTCTTAGCTGTTCTCTTCTCTTGTAAAAATTGCGCCTTCTCATTGATGGAGTCAACACTTTGAATACATGTTTTAGTGACTGTCCATAATTGAAACTGTTCAGTAAGAAAATAACCCAGCAACACTATGTCCGGAGATTTTGTTTATTTTTCGATTTCTCTCGGATTACTGCTAAAATATTTTACAATTACTCAATTAAGTATTTTCAAATTTTTTAGAAAGACAGTCTTCGCAAGAAGTTTGAGGTCCTCTTTTGGCAGAAAAATATTTTTTAATACCGTGTGGCACTTGAAAAATCGTTCAAAATTTTTGGTTTGGGGGAAAAGGAAAAATAACAAAAGTAGGAGTGATAGTAAAATTGCAATTTTAATTGATCAGACTCTGAAATGTTATATGTTTTTTGGGAAACCATTTTTTCAAAAAGAATTTAGAGATATCACACCTCAATAAGTGTGCAATTTTGAAAGTTTCGTCTTTACAGAAGGAACATCTTGAAATCTCAGGAGAGGTGCATTACACACTGAGAAATAACATGCTACAAATGAATTAACATACAGTAGGAAGATAGATAGAAGTGATCTGTATTACATTTTGCTTTTTCTACATCTGTTCATTTTGCGAGAGCAAGAGTTTGCTATTTTTCAATATTCAATGTATTTCCCTTCATTAAAACTTTAAGGGATAGTATAGTGTCTCATAAGAATTTTTGAGGAATCAGTTGGGGGATAGCAACCATTTAAGTAAAAACAGGAAAAGGATTGTACCCTTTTGCGGAATACTGGGTGTGGTATTTTTTACTAGCTATTCTATAGAATGATTTTTACAACTGTGATGTAGAAAGTGTAGAAAATGAAGAAACGCTCTTTATCCCTTTGAGCTGATAAGGACGGTTGAATAGGGCTGTAATAACTAAAATTATGTACATGATTTGCTCTGTGCCTTGAGTCTAATTAAATCTAGGAGGGTTGAGATTCTGGTTGCTGTTGCTAACCAATTTGTTTGCGATGAAAACTCATCTCAGTCGACGCCACAAGGAGGCATGGATATGAGGTAACGATTCATGAAACGAGATCATGTACTATCCTCCTCACATTCTTCATCCGTTGTCGTTAAGTCGTGTTGCACTTTATTTACTGCAGCTGTATCTGGTGCAGGTTCGAACACATCATCAACCAATGACATATCTTCTAAATTTACATCTGTTACGGGTTGAAGAGTGTCTTTTGTGGAAAGCTTCTCCGCCACTGGGCCTGCATCCTCCTCTAAATCACTGATTTCTGACTCAGATTTTAGGCCGTCGTTGTCTTTACGTTCGTGTGTGCTACAATCTTTGCTCTCGCTTACCTCGCTCACTTCAGTCGCCCTTTTGTCCCCTTCATTTTCTCCAATATCAGTGACTTCCTCTATTGACTTGATATCAACGTCCTCATGATCATCTGCAACCTGGCTAGGTACTCTTGCTCTTGCCTCTATTTCCTCACCTTGAATTGCTGCTTCGCCAAGAGACTCTTCTGCAATTTCATCAGCAGGGGTTACTAATTCATTTTCTGCAGTTGTTACCTCCTCTCTCTGTTCTTCAGTTTCTTCTGACCTATTTTGTCTTATACTCTCCGCGTTTTCCTCTGCTTCCTTCTCTCTTTGTGTGTCCACCTCTACGTCCTTTTGTAAGTCTTCCTCATTTTGTTCTGGTTCAGTTCCTTTCTCATTTCCTGTAATGAGCTCATCTATATTTTCCTCTAGGTTGCCTTTATTTTCATCATCATTGCTGTTGTAAGGTACGTCTGTTATCTCCTCAATTTCTTTCTCATCCTTTGCAATTTCTTTCGGTTCAACTGGTTCTTCTTGCACTGGGTCATCGTGATAGTTTAAGAATTCTGCTTCTTTGTCAACCTGTTCCTTATCTTCTTCGACCGGTCCTTGCTCAGTGGGTTGTTGATCATAAGTCTGCAATTGCTCTGGTTCTTGAAGCTCATCTAGGTTTTCCTTCAATTGCTCTGGTTCTTGTAGCTCATCTAGGTGTTCCTTCAATTGCTCTGGTTCTTGTGGCTCATCTAAGTTTTCCTTCAGTTGCTCTGGTTCTTGCTCTGTGATGTTTTGATTTGATTCCTCAGTTGTTTCCTCTTCGTTGATTAGTTGAGGGCTTGATTCTGTTACAGTTAGGTTTTTCTCTGCATTAAGCGATAGTTCCTCGTTCAAAGCTGCTGATTCCTCGTTCTGCTGATCTTCGTTGCTCTCCTCATTCTTTTTTGATTTTTTCTTACGTTGGTGAGTCAGCCAAGTGTCGATTTCCTCTTCTTTTTGAAATACAGCTCCATCGTCAAACGTCTGTTTTGTCTCCAGTGTTTTAGGAATCAATAACTTTTCCTGTCAAGAAACAAAAAAGAATATGAAGAGTGAGTAAAAATCAGTGACCTGCTGACCCTGTTGAAGCTGACATAGGAACTCTAGACATTTGCACAGTAAGAAATCAAAAGAATGTGTTGTAATTAAAAAAAAACCCCGTTGGAAAAAGCCAAGAAAATTTTCCCCAACAGCATTTTAAAAAGAAAGAAAAAAAAGCACATTATGTACTAATGCAGAAAAATTAAGGTCCAAATCTGTAAAAGCAGTTGAATTGTACGATCTGGGAAACTTTTTTTTCCTCTTCTTTAAGATGTCATCTTACTTTTCTATGGGTCTTCAGGGTGTCTATACAAGTCCGAATTCTGAAGTCCGGAAATAGTACTGATTTTTCCAGGGCGGTTTGGAAGTACTGAAAAAGTGCGGAAATTTTGCAAGAAAGTCCGGAATTTTTTTCATTTTTGTCGAAATTTGAACGGGAAATTCAAATTTTTTGAATTTCGTCAGTTGAAGGTATTGAAAAAGTACTGAATTTTTCTGTTGAGGAGGTACTGAATTTCTTGGGAATGTACTGAAAAAGCACTGTAGAAGTACTGATTTTTGGCCAGCCTGTTTTAGTAGACCCCCCGAGTCTTTCATTGCTCTATATTTGTTCTAAAAATTTCACACACATTTGGCATTTTTCGTGTTTGATACCTTGCATGGGTACATATCTTGCATTTTATTTTGAACTTTCCATCAATATTCAATATGAGCTATTTTTTAACTTAAGCAATATTGTCGCCAACTTTTATTCTTCTAATTTTTCTTTTCATAGCTAAATTGTGTACTCGTGAGAAATCTGGATAAGAGTATGTTGAATCCTACATTTTTAGAGTCTTTTGAAATGATTGCAGGTAGGGTTATTTTTCAAATTTTTGCAGGGGAAAATCTTGTCTGACTCATTCTTCAGGTTCAGAAAAGCAGTGTTTGACTCTATTGGAAGGCATTTGAGCTGCGGATAATGAATTGTCAAGAGAAGTCTGAATTAGCGTTACAATGGAAAAACAATGCTAAAGTTGGGCATTACGTACTTAACGATAAAGTTAAAATTATACATTTTTTTGAAGAGCAGTAAAGCTATGAATCAAATTATGCCTAGTTTCAAAGATTTTTAGGAAGTGAATGAGATGACTGCAAATTCAATACTTCTGCGGACTTCTAAATGATAGAAGAATTCATACTCTTTTGACTGAAAGTAAGTGTACTAATCAGAGATGTATTACAGAACGAGGCTGATCGGGCCAAGACAAATACATGTAATAATCAGACACTCAACAGAAAAGCGTGATGAAGAAAATAGCATAGGTACAGGTTGTTTCAAGAGAACTGGAACTATTGCTGTAAATTCCAAGCTATAAGGCAACTAAACAGGTTAGGTTTAGTTCATTTTCTATCAATCGACATCAAATTTACCTTCTTCGGTGAGAAATTCGCAACCTTTGCATTGTTGCTTTCATTATTTTGGGACTGAAATAAACTTGGTCTCAATCGATAGAAATTGAGCTCCTCTTTCTAATGCAACCCAAAATAACTCTCTAGACGTCTCAATATTAAAATTGCAACACCAGTCTCAATTATCTTGGGACAGTCTTCATAAAAGTTCCTTAAAATAACAGTGCAGAAACTAAACTAAACTAAAGTTTTTCCTGTCTTTTCTAAAGATTGAAATATAGTCCGGGAGGTCGCTATCAATTTTGTGTCCCACTTCAAGATGAACGCATTTTTCAAAATCGAAAGAACTTCTCTTTCTGATCTCTTTTAAATATCTTGGCGCTTGATTTCAGGATCTCACTTGATTCATGAGGCTTCCTAAAACGCATAGGGATAGCGGATTCTTAGTGCAAGGACTGAGTCTCGGCCTAGTAGGGGCCGAGACACCCCTCCCCCCCACGCCCCAACAATTGAGAGTCAGTTTTACAACCTTCGATAAGGTGAAAAGTTCTTGAAAAGTCATGGAAAACCTGAAAGAAGCACCGAATCTCGCCCAACTTAAAAAAATTCAGGGAATTTTACTGTATGCAGATCCTTAATTGAAATCCTTTCCTCCTCAACCGGATATATTTAATTCTTCTAATGGACCCATGCGCTCTATTCAAGAAAATTAGGACTTGCATATTAAACAATCATGTAAGCTTGTATATTTACCATCAAGGGCAGCCTCTGCCTTTAAAGTCTCAAACAATTTTTTTTATTTTTTTAAGACTTAGTGCCAAACAACTCTTGGAGAAGCATTTTCAAAAAAAAAAATTAATGCCAGTAAACCATAAGAAAGTCGAGGAAAAATCAAGGAATTCTATGTCCGAAAACGCCGAAAGAGTCACGGAAAAGTTGGTGAATTTTGAAAGCTAGGGAAACTTGTCACCTAGTTGAAATAGAGTTTCATTCCTCACCTGGAAACGACAACTAATAATGAAAATTAATGAACTCTGAACTATCTATGGTCAATCTGGAAGCTGAAGATAAAATTCCCTTCACTGTGATCAGTTTACTTTGTTTAAACACCAGACTTACCATAATTGAATGATTTTGTTTCTCGATGATTTTAATTCATGGTTCCTACTTAAGGTACGACACAAAGAGGCTTTACTAAGTAATCGAGTGATGATCAATAGAACCTCACAAGTTTTACTCCGTATGTACATTCAGGAATGGGAACGACAGCAACATGCGCGTTTGTAGGGATGAAGGTCTGTTGAAACCGATGCGTTAGTTAGAACAGTAAGCAGTACTTAACGACACATACATTGAGGGACTTGGCGGGCATGGCGCGTAAGTGCACTTTTTGCTGCTTCGAGAAATACGTGTTTGAAGTTTCGAAATTACATGGATTCTTATGGCGCAAAGGAAAGTCCAAACTGACTGTTCGATGCTTAAAAATTGGAATTTAGAAGCAAATTTTTCACCAAATATGCATCAAGATTAGCTTTACTTGAAATCGTTAATATCTCAATTTTTTCAAAAACTGAACGTATGTGCCCTGTCTTCCAAGCCCTGGTAAAAATTGGCAGTAGAATCTGTGTTCCAAAATACCATAGACCTAAAGCCGGTTGTAAGATTTTCAATAGCTTCTATAGCCGGCTGCACAATTTCTTATAGCCTTTTATAGCCGATGGCGATTGAGCAACAGCCAGGCGATAAAGTGTATGCTACATGTTACTAATTACGGATGCTAGGACTTAGTGAGTTTTTGGACTACCGCTCTATTTTTGGGCCGTAGTATCTTGATTTATTTTGCGCGGAAAGCTCCGTACTTTTGAAGGATGCCTGCCATTCCTATTATGTTGGAGCGCCTTCAATTTCGTATGATACTGTGCAATACCTCTGGTGTGAAATAGTTGTTTCAAGCGCCGTGGCACGCTGCGGCGCGGCGGGCGGGCAGCCAGCGCGAAAAGCGCCTTAGCGCCTACAAACCTAACAGGGATACTTCACGCATTGCGCCATGCGTGAAGTATCCCAGTTAGGTTTGTAGGCGCTGGTGCGCGCTTATCGCTGGCAGCACGCCGGCCGCTCCGCTCTGTGTTATGCTCCAATATAATCTTGCGGAGTCAGCGTTTTTCAACTCATGATTTTGAAATGTTTGCACATCCTGTATGGATTATTCTCATTTTAATTGATGAAAAAAAATATGTATGAAAGGAAAATATAATGTGTGTTTTGTGAATATTATGTTGGCTCCGTATCAAACTTAATGATTTCCAAAGCACACGAATTTCTACACAATTTCTTATAGCCTTTTATAGCCGATGGCGATAAAGTGTAAAGCCTGGCGATAGGAACTATAGCCCAGCTGCATTCTTTTTTATCGCTTCGTATAGCCCAGCCCGGCTGTATGATTTGCTCAGCTTACTACAGCCAGCTATATGATTTTCTATTGCCTTCTTTAGCCGGCTATAAGAATTCTTGTGGTATTTTGAAACACAGCTCCTATCGCCAATTTTTACCAGGGAGGCCCTCCATTCAAAGGGAAAATGGAAAAAGAAGGGGATGAAAAAACACGTGTTAGTTGAAAGCATGCATGAATGGTGAAAGGAGCTGTTCGTGAGCGGATCGAAAGAGTGCGTGATAGACTTGAGCTGCTTTCAGTAACAAATAGTCGTTGATAATGAATTGGACATTGTTATTTTAGTGTTACAACTATGTTTGGATCGGTAAGACGTTTCATCTAGACAGATTTATACCACAAGGCAATCATAGAACATAACATTACCTCAGATGTGAGTGGAGTCTGAAATGATACATGCGAGTGAGGCGGGTTGACAGGTTTTATGATTAAATCCTCTCGTACTTTTTCTGTCAAAAAATTCAAATACCGGTGATTTTGAGTACTTCTTAGACAGGCAAAAATCAAAATATAGTCTAATAAGTACAAAATGCTCGATGATAGGGAGGTGTAAAAAATATGATCAATGGTTGGGAGTTATTTCTGTGAAATTTAACGGAGGAGTGAGAAAGGGACGTGGTAGAAAAAATTTGGAGGTGTTCTCTGAGAATTTTGATGTATGCACAGCATAGTTATTTACATGAGGCATGTATTTACACAAGTTGATGGAGTGCTCCTGGAAATAGGCAAAGAATTATAACGGGTAAACAAAAGAGCTGAAAATAGGGATTGCACGAGCATGGCAAAAAGACAATTTTGGCAATCTTCAAACCCTCAAGTTTTTGGCTTGAATTTTCTGTTTTACAGTCTTACCTGGAAGCTTATGTACAGGGTGGCTTCAAAGCTCAATACATTCATTAATAAGTCTTGAATGCATGCACATATCCTCGCATGTAAGTAGGTCGGACAGCAGCAAGCTGGACTGCGCTTACGGGCGTGCTTCGGATTCGTAAATTGGAGCGTTTTTCACGATGCTGTACATCTTCCGTATTTTTTAAGAAAACCTAGCATACTTATTTAAAACAATTTTTTTTCAAATTACGTCAACTACTTATTCAGAGCATTAACTAAAGTCTCCTTATTATTGTGAAAAAAAAAAAAAAAAAACCGCGAGAAGACCTGTTTCCCAAGTAGCGGTGGCCGCGATAAGATGCGATTTGATCGGAGAATGTATCTCGATTTTATCGCCGTCGATTATCACAATATTATCGGATAAGAAATCACGATTTTTTTCTCCTAAACTTGCAATAAAATCGCAATTTTATCGACGGCTAGGTACTTACTGTAATATTATCGAGGAAAAATCGTGATAAATTGAAATAAACTTTCGATTTTATAGAGATGAAAATAAGATTGCGAAAAGATCAAGAATAATCGCTCAGATGTTGACGATCCTAGCGATTTCATCGCCAAAAAATTGCAACCTAATTTCAAAATATCGCGATTTTTCCGTTAAAAAATACCACTTAAGGTTTTTTTTTCCTTCCCAAAATATTGGCAAATGCGCACGAGATAGGTAGGCGCAAGGAAACTTTAGAATCGGATTTATTCGACCCCAAAAATATGTATGAAGTCAAGAAAAAGCTTTGTACTTGAAATTTCATCTAGCTTTATCAGGCTTCTGGGCTAGCATTGTTACCTTAACGAACGTCCGCATGCATTTAAAGTTTGCCTTCAATTTCCCTGCATAGGCAACAAACATAACGGAATAGGACTTAGAATTTTATTACCTTCGTATTATGCATGCATGCCCCCAGATTAAGTTAGTACCTAATATGTGGAGCTCAAAAACCTCTCTCACGCTCTCACTTAAAACCATTCCATTACTTATAAAAAAATAGGAGCTGGATCGTTCATCTTAAAATCGCTGACTTTACTAGACTAACGGCTTCAGTAGGTTCACTTATCCATGCCGCCGGTCCGAGCTGAAAAAGATTGGAGGACACGTATAATGAGATTTTTGCACACTGATAACTCACCTTCGTCGTCAAGTTTTATTTTTGGATGTTGTTTTGCAGCTTCGTTCCTAGTTTTACTGTAGTAAGACAAGTATTGAACGTCGTTGCGAACGTTTCGATGGTTATTTTCGTCGAAAATCATCAGTCTCCTCCGCGGGTACACTCTCCCTGCTGCGAAACTCACACATGCTAATCTGCCGCGTCCTGCAACAAGATTAATACAAATGTGTTCGAGGCTTAACCAATCCGAGATGCACTGGAAAAAAAAAACACATTGGATCTAGAGTCCAAACTCTTGAAAACATTGACAAGAAAATGGACTCTTGATTCAATCAGATTTAAGCGTAGATCAAAAGGAAATCCGCTCAAATTAAGAGGCTTGGTTCTTGATTTAAGCTTAAATCTGATTGAATCAAGAGTATTTTTTCTTGTCGATGTTTTTAAGAGTCTGGATTCTAGATCCAATGTGTGTTTTTTTCCAGTGTGGGGACTTTTGTAGTAGACAGTAAAAGAATTGGTATGGTGATACTTTCCCTGCATACGCATTTTTACTCTCTCGCTCCCCTAGGGTAGAGAGGAAGTATTGTCATCCTCCAAGAAAAAAAAAGAGAAAAAAAGTTGAAATTTCATCATTTCTAGACGTTTTAAGGTCCCAGGAGTCAAAATAACCATACTTGAAAAAATATGTGTTCGTCCGTCCGACGTCCTCCAAATCTGTGTACAGCGATATCTCATGCAGAATCTATCTGTTCGATTTCATTCAAAATTGGCACAGAACACCATATCTATGGTCTCCTTATTTTTATTCGAATGCTACAACTGACAACTTCCGTTCATCTCTGAAGCCGTGAGAGAAGTGGGAGTGCCTTCAATTTTTGAACATGCAACACGCACGTCATTGGAACGCGAATAGTTGCATCAAGGCGCCACACTCAACTCAGTGCAGTATCTGTAAAGCGGTAGCGCCTTCAATTTTTGAATATGCAACACGCACACTCAAGATACTAAAATTACAATCAAATTTTCAAAAACTCCCGAGAGAAATTGAAAATTAATAGATGTAAATTTTAATCACATAACCCGTTGTTTATTAAAAACACTGAAGTATTAGTTTCAATAATTTCAATTTAAGGTAAACATCTCGTGAAATATTGGCGGAAATTGGTCAGTTGAGGACATTCAGTGTATGGATTGCATCTAAAATTAATGACCGGCCGTTGGCATAATTTTCAGATTTGTGACCGGCCGGTCCGCGGACAGGGCGATTTTGCTAACGGGGCTTAACATAAAAAACGTATCCGCAGTCAAAGCATAACCTGTGATCTCCCTCCGTTTCGGCGTATTGTCGAATATTCAAATTTAAAAACAACCCTCACCAATCGAGTTCCTCTGTTGAGTGGTTCCAGGATAATGAGACATTGGGACAACATCCCTTAAAACTCTTTCATTCGGGCTGAGGAGCATGACGTTTATGTAGGCATCTGAGTTTATCCTTTCCGGGATCGGAGTTTCAATGTACCTGAAAAGATCAACATATATATTAGGACGTAGGTAGGTATTAATCTAAACTATGTACAGTTGATCCCCATATAGTAGCCAAAATTCCAAGAATACCCAACAAGATGCGAAAAAAGGGTGTCTACAAGTCCAGAATTTCCGGAAAGTCCGCAAATAGTATTGGTTTTTAAGGGCGGTCCGGAAGTACTGAACAAGTGCGAAAATTCCGCAGAAAGGTCCGCAATTTTTTTTAATTTTTGTCATTTTTGTCGCAATTTCAAATTTGTGAAATATTTCGAATCTCGTCAAATGGAGATACTGAAAAAGTGCGGAATTTTCCTGTTGGAGGAGGTACTAAATTTCTTGAGAATGTACTGAAAAAGTATTGTAAAAGTACTTATTTTTGACCAGCCTGTTTTAAGAGACACCCTGGTAAAGAATAGACACGTATTCAGATACATACAAAATATGCATCAAACAATAATACCGGAAAAATGGCGTATAACGCACGGGATTTAAGTACTCGTATCATTTGAACGTATTTCTGCCAAACAGAACTATGCGCATTATGACGTGAGCTCTGCAATGCATATATTCATATGGGTCTCAGGGCTCATGCCTTAATGCACATAGCTTCGTTTGGCAGAAATGGTCCATTTTATCTTACCTATATCTTTTTTATCTGATCATATTGAGTATCAGATGCGTATCCATATTGAGTCATAAAGTACCTTCCCGGGTCCTCTTTGGTCCACCTTAACTCATTATCGCCGCTGGTTCCATTTGAGGGGCTTAGAGGACAAGGCGTATGATTGCGGTTCTTGAAAAAATTGAGATATTGATGATTTCAAGTAAAACTAATTTGAAAGTATATTCTGTGAGAAATTCACGACAAAGTCTAATTTGAAGCATCAAAAAGTGAGTTTAAACTTCCTTTCTGCCATGAAAGCTCCAAGTAATTTTGAAACTTTAAACACGTATTTCTTGGAATAGCAAAAGTTTCACTTATTTGCTTTGTCCTCCGAGCCCCTCATTTGATGCTCAAATGATCGGAACCTAACCGCGAATCGTGCGTAAACGGTAGCTGGGTGGCTCGCAAAAGTTCGGTGTAATGAGTTTGTAGCACCCAAGAGATACAATGGGTAGCCTTCCTGCTAAAATCTTCCTGGTAAAATCTCACGCCAATCACTTTGGGCCCATCCAAGAAGGTATTGGGAATTCACTCCAAAACCCGCAAAATGCGTCGTTTGTAACGACCTTTTAACTGGCCTTTTTAACTGTACATACCACGTCGCGGGCAGGTTTTCTCATTGGTCGGAAGGATTGCCGATGTAACAATTCAGTTGTTAAAAAAAGTGACTGCAATGTTTCAAATGGTACATTTTACAATAGTGGAAAACTAAATTATCATTTTTTTTTTATTGTAAAATCTACATTGAAACATTGCAGTTACTTTTTTAACGATTGAATTGTGAAATCAGCTATTTAATTTTTTCCGTGCGAAAAAGACTTGAGGAAACCTCACCTCTTCCATTCGATTTAATACTTGACATCGTATGAAAAGGGATCGCAGTGCAACTAAATTTTAAAAATGTTCCGTGGAGCACTCCTGGAGACGGGGAAAGATGAGGGGCATGGTGATCGCTTTAGCTTGCCCCATCACCAAACTCAACGCAAGCTCATTTAATAACTGGTGACGATGCTGAATCAAAACTAGGAAGGACCCACCGATGAAAAAAAAAAAAAAAAAAAAAAAAAAAAAAAAAAAAAAAAAAAACTATCCTCCCGCGGTGAATGCGCGAATCATTTACAAAAGAGCGGAACGGTCGCTGGTCGGCGCGGGAAGCATGTTAGCGCCTACAAGACTGCATGAATACTTCGCGCATTGCGCTAAACAGCGCGGTCGCTTGTCGGCGTTGAACGCATATCGATGGTGAAACTACCATACCGCACGTATCTCGGTTTGCGACGTAGCAGAATTCCTGTTATACTGAATTTTTAAAATAAAGAGCTTCCTAACGTCAATTTTCAAAAACTTCCGTGATTTTTCTTTTCTGTGCTTGCCAAATTCTAAGAAAATTTCAAGAAGTGATGTTGGTTTGTTCTCCTTCAAAACAATAAAACAGGAGCGTAAAATGAAGCTGAATACCTCGACGTACACAATTTTAACCGTACGAATTCGTTAAATAACACTTATTTTCCAATAAGCTAGAAGAAATGGAAGAGTTTCAAGCACACATTTATTAAGAAATAAAACGTTTGTGTCTAAAAATGGATACTTTTCGTGGAATTGCCCACTTACGTCCAATTCAAAATCGCGCGTGAAAGCACTCACCCTGGCACAGAACGGGGCGGAGCGCCGTTATTATTCTTACATAAAATGTAATCCACTCATTTTACCCAACTTTTAATAATCAACCAATTAATTAATCAAGTACCAGATATGCACTTTTGAGCACATATATTTGTGTTTAGGAATGATTTGAATTTATTTCATAAGTACCATTAAGGTCTTAGCGTTGCCTACGGTCTTAGTTAATTTTTTTTGCACTATTCGAACAAGATATAGAGTTGTATTCCAACGTGCCCCAACAAGGATTCCAGCCTGTTCCATGCATTTTTAACCCGGGGCAAGTCGGAGCGATTTCTTTTTCTTTTCGAAAAATGTTGTAGTTCACTGGTTTCTTTTCAAAAGTCATTTACTGCACAACGTAATACAATTTGGGGAAAGAGTAGCATGCACTTACTTGTAACTTCCAGAGATTGGTAGAGGTCGGACAGCATGCGGAATAGGTGTGTGAACTCTTTTAAGGAGAGCTGCAGTTTGTGCACGTATCGAATGAACAGTATCGTCAAAGTTCTAACCATTAAAGAAACATCGCAAAAATTAATATTATTTTATCTATTTAATGTGCATGAAATTGATTTCAATAGGAATACAGGGTATCGCAGACCTCCCGTACCAGGCTCCTTTCCTTTGTTGCTTCTTATGGGTAGGAACTACCCATTTCAACCAATAGGATGGCTCCAGACTCCCACTGTCTTCTTTATCTATCGTCTTGTCTATCAATTTCAATGATCGGCCCGCTGTTCTGGTGCGGGCGGTCTGGGACACCCTATATAGACATACGTAAATCAATGTATAGTCTGATTATCTATATTTTATACCTATAATTTTATTCCTAACATCTGAGTTTTATCAGGGTTTTCCTTATATTTTGCACTCGTTACATATGGACTCAAGACTGTCTTTGGGTTTCGGTAGCGTGTGATGAAATATTTTCCCAGAAGTAACTTATGTATGCTTTCGGATCGACCCTGAATTTGCATAATCTTGAAATGTAATTTTGATAATCTGCCAGCATGCAAGTGACCAGTGGCAAATTGACCACGAAAGCGTTTTAAAAGTTCGGAAAGCTAGGCAAGTTCACTCTGGTACGTACAGCCTTTTCCTCGCTGACAATGAATATTTTTCGACATATACTTAGGTCAGTTCGATTTATTTCTGTATTTCATGTAAAAGCTAATTCCGGTTCGAATTATACAGTGGGGTTGGAACACACCAGTGGCGACGCGTGGACTGAAATTTTAGGGGAAGGAGGTTTTTTGGAAAAACGAGACGGTGGTGTGAAGGATTTCTTTCCAGTCAAAGGGGGTTCGGGATACTCATCCAGTAAAATTTTGAAAATTGAGTCTATTCTTCACCGCAGTTTTCGGTTACTTTCGTGGTAAAATAGCTCCTTTTTCTCATTTCATTTTCTAGGCGAAAGGGGAGAAATTTCGACTCGAAAAGAGTTGCGAGAAGTGGCGGAAATTTCTTCTAGCACTGAATACTAAATGACATCGTCGACTATTTTTTGATGGGGGGGGGGGAGGTCGGCAAATTTGGAGCCCCTCACCCCCCTCATTCCATACCCGCGCCGTCACTGGAACGCACAATACTCCTCAAAATTGCCTCCATTTAAATTGATGAAACGCTCTTGAAAATGTTATAATGTTTCCTTTCAATTTAATTTGTTTGTAACGTGCACTCACCACGCTGGCCTTGGCGTTAAGGAATTCGTCCTCAGCACTTGCTCCTACGTGTGAACGTGGAAGGTGTTGGATACGATCCAAAGCACCCCTTAAGACAGAGCGGCGGACCCTCCCGTGAGGAGCAACATGGATGGGCACGGTGGTGATTCTTTTTATGGCGATATAAGGAAGCTTGGGATAGGTCTTGATGGATACATGCAACAGAAAAAGTCAAGCATATCATTCGTGCAAAAAAACTTGTGGGTAGTCGAATTTTCTGAAAATGATTCACCCAGCATCAACCCCTAAACGTCAATCACTCCATTCTCAACTAGCAGTGATCGCGGCAAATAGCGATTGTGCCGGTTGGTTATCGCAATTATATTAGTGGCAATATATGGAGATATCGCATTGAAAATTGCGATTTATGGTAATTAAATCGATTCACGTCGCAATTTTCGGTTCGATAAAATCGTGATCAATTTTCAATCGATACAATCGAGATTAAATCGCCATGTATCGCGATTTTTATTTCGAAAATATTGCGATAAATTGCCGGGCGATAAAAGCGCGATTTCATCGCGATAAGATCGAGGATAATTGCTCAGATGTTGATGATCCTGGCGATTGTATAGCCGATAAAATCGCAATACGTAGTGATTTTTCCGTTGAGAAATAATACTTGGGATGAACATTTGAATGATGGCAATTTTCATCTCGGAAAATATGCATTTTTTAGAAAGTTGTGAATATTTTTTTTTGACATTTTCAGTCTTTTTAGATCGAATTTTGAAGAAAAATCCCTCGGAAAATCGGAAGAGAAAACATTCATAAACCTGAAAATTCATTGTTTTTCGAAGGAAGGTTGGCAACGCCTGATGGCTCATACGGCGTTTTTCCTTAGCACCGCAGTATTGGGAGGTACATTTGAACCCTCTTTTTAGAGAGAGTAGGGCCCTGGTATCCATTTCTGATTGGCTCATGTGTACATGTTTTATGGATGTACGATTGTAAACTAGAATGGCCAAGGGAACATTTTTCTCAAAGACATGAGAAAATATTCTTGAAAAGTCCGTTGGCAATCCGTTGACGGATTTTCTTGTATTTCATAACTGGTTAACACCATGAAAATCAAAGGTACCACCATGGAGGTGGCGTAAAAAAGTTGGCAGGACCAATACATGCCATTTTCAGGCACGACTCTCGTATGGAGGTATTTCCTCAGCCCTCTAGAGAATGACTCGATTTCCAGTTGCGATCGATCAATTGTCAATTTCTCGAATCCATGGAAATTATGCTTTAATCCGTCAGTTGTGAGCACACAAAATTTGACCGAGAACTATTATGAAATAACTCCAAAAGTACGTTTCGAGTGAACGTATCGCGACCCGATATATGCTCCACGATTTTCTTTCGGGACATGCTTTAAAGCTATTTTCTCCGTCAAATTTTATGTACACCCTGGTAAAAATTGGCGATAGGAGCTGCGTTTCAAAATACCATAGGAGTTCTTATAGCCGACTGAAGAAGGCGATAGAAAATCATATAGCTGGCTGTAGAAAGTGGAAAAAATCATACGGCCGGGCTACACAAAGCGATAAAAAATTATACAGCCGGGCCATAGTTCCTATCGCCGGACTTTACACTTTATCGCCTGGCTGTTGCTTTTTCGCCGTCAGCTATAAAAGGCTATAAGAAATTGTGTAGAAATTCTTGTGCTCTGTAAATCCTTAAGTTTGTACGGAATCACCTTAATATTTACAAAACGCACATTGTGTTTTCCTTTACTACATATTTTTTTCATCAATTAAAATGAGAATAACCCATAGAGAGTGTGCAAACATTTCAAAGTCATGAGTTGAAAAACGCTGACTCCGCCAGATTAAATATTAGAGCCTAACACAAAGCGGAGCGGCGGCGCACTGGCGCCTACAAACCTAACAGGGATACCTCACGCATTGCGCAATGCGTGAAGTATCCCTGTTAGGTTTGTAGGCGCCAATGCGCGTTCAGCGCTGGCTGCCCGCCCGCCGCGCCGCGCCGCAGCGTACCGCGGCGCTTGAAGCAACTATTTCACACCAGAGGTCTTGCACAGTATCATACGACATTGAAGGCGCTCCAACATATTAGGAATGGCAGGCATCCTTCAAAAGTACGGAGCTTTCCTCGAAAATTAAATCAAGATACTGCGGCCCGAAAAGAGAGCGGTAGTCCAAAAACTCACTAAGTCCTAGCATCCGTAATGGACCACTAGATAAGGTACGAATTTCAGCATTCTGATACATGTTTCTTAACCAAAATTTTACGTAGAATACGATACGCACAACAAAAATTACCGAAATTAACTCCTTACGAAGATATTTAATGATTCTTAATGCGTGAATTCAAACCACCCGCTCATGAAAACCCAATGCTCTACGTGATTCACATCGCGCGCTAAACGTTATCATGACAGTCTCTGCGATATAAAAATCTGGCAACCTCAATCTTGACGCTTTGGCTCAGCTATAGCAACTTGCTTATAGTTTGAACAACACATGGTGGGAAAATGAACATTGCTCGATTGAGAAGCTTGCTGAAACCGTTGTAGTGGGCGATTTGACTCACGTAGAGTTTTGAGTTTCTTGTGAGCGGGCAGTTCAAATTCCTCGTAACCAATGTGAAATAAAAACGTTAATATCTTCGTTAGGAGTTGGTTTCCGTAATTTTCGTTGTGTGAATCGTTTTCTACGTGAAATTCTGGTTAAGGAACATGTATCAGATCGCTTAAATTCGTACCTTGTCTAGTGGTCCATTAGTAACGTTTAGCATACACTTTATCGCCAGGCTGTTGCTTAATCTCCATCGGCTATAAAAGGCTATAAGAAATTGTGTTGCCGGCTATAGAAGCTATTAGAAACCTTACAGCCGGCTGTAGGTATATGGTATTTTGGAACACAGATTCTACTGCCAATTTTTACCAGGGCAAATACCTGACAGACTAAAACGTGATGTGATGCTTTAGATATTTTGAAGAAATGTCCCAAGATCCAGATTTGATTTTTTTCCCATTATACTTACAATGCTTTTAAAGGGCACGTGCATAAAGGCCTAAATACACACGGCATTAATCGCCGCGATTGAAAGACGGAAGCCAATGGAGAGACTGGATTTCGATCTACTGACGTCGATATATCGGAATCCAGGCTCTCCATTGGCTTTCGTCTTTCAATCGCGGTGATTAATCGCCGTGTGTATTTAGGCTTTAAGGAGCGGCTGCTGCAGGCGCCATTACAGCAAAGGCACCAGAATAAGAAGAGAAAAAAGGAGGAGAGACGAAATGAGTGGAATCAAAAACACACTTTTTTATCGCTCATAGGTTTCGATTGAATTGATAACTATGTCGCAAACTTACTGGTAGCTATTGTTCATCTAAAGTTTGCCTTCAATTTTCCTGCATAGGCAACAAACATAACGGAGAATACAAATAGTTATCTATTCAAAATATTGAAATTAATTTCGCCCCATATTTGCAAAATCAATAGACCATGCGCAAACTCATCGACAGATGTCACTCACGTACGGGTTGCCTTCAATTTGGCCGCATAGGCAACAAATATACTGCAGAGCGCTAATAGTTGCTTATTTGAAAAGCCACGTTAGTATCGCTCATAAGTTCAATTGAGCCATTAAACGATGTTGTGAACCCATCAGTAGGTATCGCCCTTGATGTCGTGTCTTATGTATTATACCTTATCTGCAGAATCATGCGTCTTTCTTGAAGGTCTATTCTAAATGTTTAGGTAATTTTGAATCTTTCTGATCAACAAAAATCACAATCTAAAGAATATTCGCGTGCTTATAAAGTAGTTATTTATAAAGTAGTCTATGAAGTAGTGGTAAAAAAATAGTCGGTGTTGATGACAGAACTCGTGTTCACAGGGCTCTTGCAATTTTTTTAGCATCTAGCAGACGTACAGTCCGATTGTAAGTACTTTCTGGCTGCGCGCGCATTCAGAATGTACAGTCTCTGCGCATGCGAAAACTGTCAACTGCACAGTCGGGGTTGTACGTGTTATAGCTACTTTTGTTACACTTACAGAGCTTTTCTGTTATGAGAACAGAACTTCGGTCGTGAGCAAATAGTGCTCTGCCCTCATAACAGAAAATTCTGTAGCTGTAATAAAGAAAGTGCAGGATCCATATGAATAGAACGGTTTCGTTCAGTTTGAGCCAAATAGTGCTTTGTTTTCATTTGTTCTCTTGGATAGGTTTACTCTAAAGATTTAATGAGTTCAATCGTCAGGAGCAAGCAAAATGAAGATAAGTTTTAGAAAACTTTGAAGCGGTAATAATTTTAAAGTTGATCGAATGAGGTCATCAAAATGTAAAAAATATAGGCACTGAATAGTGAATATATACTGAAAATAAGGGGCTTGGAGGACAAGGTGCTCAAGTGCAGATCTTGCTATTTCGAGATATACATGTTCGAAGTTTCGAAATTACATGAATTTTTATGGCGGAAAGAAAGTTCAAACTGACTTTTTGATGCCTGAAAATTAAAATTTGGGAGCGAATTTTTCACAAAATATGCATCAAGACTTGGTTTACTTTAAGTAAGTAATATCTCAATTTTTTTCCAAAACTGCATTTATGCGCCTAGTCCTCCAAGCCCCCCAAATGTAGTCTGAAAAACTTTAAATTTTAAAGAGAGTATGGGAGCCAAGTAAAGTACTCGGCGATGACACTGAGGGCAGACACTCAAAATACTGTGTATGAGAGACTCTAATAATTATTAAAATTTTTCGTGGTCCTCCGCTGAGTCCTTTTTCAAGGGTAGGTCCCTCATACCTCTCCTCACAGGGTGCCTAAATTGATCCCTCCCCAGGTAAGACAATTCAATAATCCGGCTTTGTGTAATTAATCATGTTTTGACAAGTTTTTCTAATGCCACCTTGCATTACAAACCAAAATAGCCAGGGGCCCTGTTAGTATAAAGTTTACTTTCTTTTGACTTTCGTGATTTTCTCGGGCTTTACTTGTATTTCCCAATTTTCACCAGGTATTGTATTTCTCTCGAAGGCCACATATACGTGGTTTGGTAATTTAAACGTCTAGGTAACTTTTAAAATTTGTGACGGTTCAGAAATGACTAAAAACGGTTTTCTTATAAACTTGTTTAATATATATCAATAAAATGTGTACACCATTGATCTTTTTCGAAAAAAATTATTTCTTAAATTTAAACACTCTCATAATAAAATAATTTAGATTATAAATAATAAATAATTTAGAATTAAATAATTGAGACTGGCTTTAAAAAAAATCGCAGCGCAAATTGACAATTTCGTTCTGCATGGTGAATGAATAGAAAAAGGTGTTTTTAAATCATATTTGAAATATATTCAAGTGATTTGTAACTTTCTACCAGTTTCTCCAACCAATTTCTCTTTTTTTAAAAAACAAATATATGAAAGTCTCCGTACTGGAGGAAAGTATTGGGGCGCTTGCATTGTATCATTTGTCTCCAGGCAAAAATTAGATCATCGAAGAGTATTAATGATCTGACTGATTCGGGTGTCCTCTGGTAGTAGGAAAACTGCGAGGTAGGTAATTTTAAGGTGGAACTTGTAAACCATCAGTGGATTGAAATTAGGATCCTGTACTTTCTCCATCTTCAGTGTTGCGATCCGCCGGGTCGTAGGTCCGGTAAGAGGATTCCATGGGATGATGTCAGCAAATCCTCAAGTTTTTGTAAATGTGCCATCTAGATTCCCCGTGAAGTATGTATAAGACGAGGTCCGGCAAGAGGTCACGAGAAGTTTTTTGTACCTGAGAAAAAATGAAAAGACACTATATAGTACAAAGAAGTACAGCCTGGGTCTGATTCCGCGTGAAAGTATGCAGCGTCAGGTGAGCATTCACCGGAAATATTTAGCATTTCCGGTTACATCAGGTGATCTCCAGAAACACTTTCTAATAGTGAGCAAAACTAGCGGTATCCATTAAACCAGTTCAGCAGATTAATCATGGCGACAAAGTTCATAATCCATGAAAAACGAAAGAATAAGCAAGGAGAATATTTCAGTTCAGTTCTAATAACGCTTCTGCAATCTATCTGAAATAGAATGAATTTTATTTTCCTCGCTTTTTCATTTTTCACAGACTACGCACTTTGTCGCCTACCAAACCAGCGCACCTGTTTTTCCAGTAATTTACGTCCACGCGTCCACGGCAGGCGGGCGACCAGCGCGAACCGCGCATTGGCGCCTACAAACCTAAGTGGATACTTCAAGCATTGTGCAATGCGGGAAGTATCCACTTAGGTTTGTAGGCGCCAGTGAGCCTCTCGTGCTGGCAGCACGTCGCTCCGCTCTGTTAGGCTTTAATATTTACATTCGCATAGTCAGAGTTTCTTAACTCATAATTTTGAAATGTTTGCACACTCTGCATTGATAATTTTCATTTAAATTGATGAGAAAAAATATGTATCAATTTATCAAAGGAGAATAATAATATAATGTGTGTTTTTAAATATTGGTGGTTCCGTGTCAAATTCAATGATTTCCAAAGCACTTTAATTTTTTCTTTTACATTTTGTGCTTTTATTGTGCTACAGCGAGGTGTACGCGCAACCAAACGCTCAAAATTTGACGTATTTGACTCTAAAAGATCGATGCACAAAGGGGTTAAAACTAAAGATTGCGTGCTTCTTGGATTTTCTCCTCTTTTATTCATTTTTGCAGTTTCTGTCGGCTCAACTGCGGCTCATTGAGATTAATGTCGCTTGGAAAAGGTTTAAAAATATAAATGTTTTCAAAATGAAGTAATAATTCCTTAAAGAAAAAATTAAAAAAATAAAAAAAGTACCTATACATATATAGGGTATATTGTACATCGAATATTTTAAGGATAGAAATAAAACCAAATATTCACCAATGACAATTTAAAAAGATGATTCAAAAGGAGAAGTAATAACATTTCATTTAGAAACTGAGCAACCATAACAACATCTCCTTCCCTCTCAATTTCTCATTTCTATATTGTCAATATAATTTTACATACCGACTAAAATATAACGCTTGGACCAAGTCACTGTTGCTTATTTTACGTGTGGGCGTAAACTACTGGACAAAAAAGGTGCGCGGACAAAAAATTGTTGACAAAATTTCCTAAAACGCGCTATAGATGATTAAATTTGATTATCTTCATTCTTTATCGGCAGATTCTCTTTATCCATCTCATTTGTAGTTTAGGAGATATTTTACAGGTAAACTTACTTTCCGGAATACCCGCGCACATAAGAAAATGTATTAAAACCGCAAATCCTTATGGTATGCAAGAGCTCCATTAGCAACGTTTATGGCAACGTTGCTATCACCCAAGGAGTGCAGGCTGGAATAAATTGCAACTTCCTGGTAAAATTATTGAAAATGTGTCGGAGTATGATGCATGTTGTCTGTTCTTTTAATTGAAGGGGCTCCTCTTACCGAAATGCATCGCAATAAACATGAAATTAGTTGGATTCTTTTTTGTATCGCAAAACAGTACATCATACTCAGTACATCTTATTAATTGATAAAATCGACTCTATCGACCGAATGATGTTAATTGCTGCAATTTTATTTCACTAAATTGCAAAATCATTTCAATATTTTTGTTGCTTTGTGATACTGAGGACCTCGGTTTTTGCCGGTTGAGTAGTTTTTTTCGATTTTTATGTGACTCATTCATTTACACAACGACGGTGAAGCTCCAAAACCACATATCTCGTCTGCTGTGTTTCAAAATCTTCGCTCCCTTTTTCTTTTTTTGAAAGAGAGTAAATCAACATTATTCCTTGAAGTTTCTACAGAAATTTCCTCGCACAGAGAGGAAAAATTAAGGAGGCTCTAAAGGATTGACGTCGAGGGGTTCTCCATTTAAAAAATAAAGTACGACAGGAAGTCTGCAACGTCGCAAACCGAGATACGTGATTTGGGAGTTTCACCATCGACATAGTTTCTTCTAGTATAAATGCGTTATGTTCCATCAAGTGCTTGCCAATATACTGCCGTGCTTAAGAAGAACGCCGTATGAACATTCGAGAGGTGAGAAATTTCCCTGGATATAATATTTACTTTTGAGGAAAGTTATGAAAATTTTTCTTTGAAATTTTCAGGAACTTCAGGTAAAACTGCAAACAACATTATCTGAGAAATTTGAAGAAAAATATTTACAAGTTTACCAGAAAATCCGTTTTTTGGAAATGGAAATTTGGCAACGCTTGTAGGTTCATACGGCGTTTTTCCTCAGCTCGACAGAATATCAGCTAGAATGATGGGCAAATGTTTAATTGGACTGCATTTTGCAATTTGGAACTATAAATTCTGGCTCATCTGAAAAAATACTTACGTGCATAGGGAAACTAATGGCACGTACGTTGTTTTTAAACCGGGCCGGAATTTATAGTTCCTAATTGCAAAATGTAGTCCCATTGACAGCCTGCCTTTGATGTTCCTCGAAACCTTTAAACAAATATAAAAATATTTTTTAATACCTTACCTAATTTTCCTACGAGAAACTGCCCAGGTCTTAGCCATCCAGTCATTGACCAGAGGTGGAATCGTTGCTCGTCCATCGTGTCTCCATTGCACAAGCTAGCGAGAAGTGACAGTCCATAACACCACTGATGTCGATCCGACCTCTGACACCGATTCTGAGTACCAACCCATACTCGCATCATTTGATTGGTGCCCATGTTAAATGAATCGTACCACTTTTCCTCGATTAAACATCGTTGAAGACATGACATGGCTCTCGCGGAGGAGGGTGCAAGCTTTATCGTGATCTTTCGCGAGAAACCGACGATGTTCATGTCACTTAAGGCGAGGAGATAAGTCGTTTTCGAGTTCCTCAGTATGAAAGAGTGTAATAAACCGCGGATGTGACGCCATGATATTGATTACTGCAGGTGGATGAGAAGCAGGGAAAAGGTGGGGAACTCTTCAAGGGAATCTAATAATATTATTCAAGAAGTCAGTTGCATGTAACATCAGAGCGGGAAACGTTATTAGGTAGAGGAAAGTTTGTCAGAGAATCTATGTGGAGTTTCTGAGGATAAGATAAGAGAATCGGAGAAAAGGAGGAAAAAAGGGTAGACGGAAAGAACATTGCGATGAGAAGATCAGAATTCTTGTTAAAAATGAAACCGACCATTAGACTACTTTTTACAACTTCTGAGCCTGATAAACCGAAGTCAATTTTTGATCAATTTATTGTTGGTCGGACTCATTTTTACCGGATCATGTTTGGCAATGAAGGTGGATTAAAATGAAGTAGGGTTAGTGGAAGAAAAACAGGAGGAAATCTGGGGGAAGGATAGAAGTGGAATTAGAAGTAGCGAAAGGATGGGTTAGAGTACCTGTATAGAGAGAGAGTTCAGACACTGAGTCTCGTGGCCCAGACCCATTAGGATAAAAAAAAATGGCGGAGACTTTACGTGGGATCGGGTTAAAAGGAGTTGTTTCCAATGTTAAATGTTTATCATTTGCTGTATATGAATTTTATACTCAACAAGTTGCTTATCAATCATCGTCAAGCGATAAGTAGCGTTGGCCACCAAATTTAAATTTGGTCTCGTTTCGCCTTAATCGCCTACGCCTTGTCTCCACGAGACGTTTCACGGCATTTTTCCCAAGTTCGAATCGCAGGAATGAAACTTCTGGGTTTTTTTCCCGTTGAAGTCACTCCTGGGACTCCACAAGAACTCTTAATTGGTACTGTGATTAGTGTTGAATGACTCAATATTTTTCCCAACTTCACAAGTGAGATTTTTCCCTGGGACAAATCCCATGAAACGCCCCGTGGAGCCAAGGCCTCAGATTGTTAGTGCAGTGTCTTCAAAATATACTGTCTCCGGCCATTCTCTATAAAAGTACTCTATGATGAGTGAAAAGAAAAAGAAAAGAAAAATAGAAGGGAAAGAGAAGGAAGGGGGAGAGAGACTTATACCCTATACGCAAAATGGCGGTAGGTGGTGCCCCCGGGGAGTCGGCCAGAAGTTGTGGATGAGTAGGAAGAGTGGTACGATCCAGGGCGGCCAGAATCGGAGGAGCGGGAAGATCGCTCAGTGCTATAGTTATAGGAGCCTGGTCCACCTCCGTAGGACTTATTCACTCTCTCGCTAGTGGTCGAGTAGGATCTCGTCGGCGCCGAGTTGGGTGAAGAGCGGCTCACGGACTCGGACGAGTAAGAGTACGAGTACTGTTCTTCGGCCCGCCTGGGACGGTCTGCAGAGTCGGTCACCACATAATGCCGCGGGGTCTGCAATCACAATTCATGACGTCACTATCCGCTACATTTATCAACTCCACATGAAAACACATCTAAATCGTCGCTCGGCTCACAAAAGAGCGTAATTACACTCAAAGATGAGCTGATGGCTGCGTCTCGTTCAACCAGTCAGAGGCAATTTCCATAATTTCTAACTTCTGAAATATTTTTATCTCCTCCCCCCTCCCCCCCCAAAAATACTAAATATAAAAAATACTACATAGGTCATCCCCCCCCAAAAAAAAATAATAAAGATAAAAAATACTACATAGGTCAATGAGCAAAATATGAAACAATCTCCTCTGACAGGTGATAAGTAGAGCGGTTAATATCGTCTGAATCAATACCAGTTCATCATACCAAGTCATTAAAAAAAAAACAAAAAAGCGACGCACTAATGATGAAAAGTTGTGTAAATTTAAAGCATTTCCAGCTTCTCAGCCTCTCAAGGCCATCATCAGAGCATCATAATTCTCTAAAACATACCTGACTGTACAACATCTTGGAATGTTTTTTAAAAATTCTCATAAAATAACGTTTAAATATCAGAAAATTGCAGCACTGAACGGTACCATTCCTCCTATCAACTCGAAACTTCTGTTACGTACACCATCATGATGATCCTCCGTCAGATCGCTGCTATTCCTGATCAATAGATTACCTGCGGTTCCAATTTCTGTCTGAAGTTACGTAACGGAAGTATCGCGTTAGGCATTTTGGTCATATTTTTTACCTCCCCCCTTCCCCCGTTTTGTAAGCAATCGCGTGAACACAATGGACAAGGTATTTTGATAGAATAAGCACCTGGCTTAGATACACTGATACATCAATTTGATTGCGTGATCCACGCTTTTGTCATCTTCATCGAGATTCCCAGACATCAACGAGCGGATTAAGAATGGCGCATGAGGTGCAGCTGCACCAGGCGCCACCCCAACAAAGGTGCTAAAATGAGAGGAGTGACGAAAAAGGAGGAAAAAGAGGAGACACAATACAAAAAGGAGAGAAGAAGTCTAAGGAGAAGAAAGACAGGAATCAAGAAGGTAGGAAGAGAGAGCTTACAGTTTAAATTGACTTGAAAGCTATATATTCTGTACTTTTAATGAGAGTGAAGTTTGCCGCTTGAGATTCAGTGAGAAAAATGTATACATATCAGAAAATTAGAACAGAAAATTCAATCCCGTAGTCTCTGACTCCATGCGATCCAAAACAACTTAGAGAAAAGCCTGGTACAGTGCCGATACTCAGTTTGCGCGCAACCAGAGGAGTCCCCGCTCATTTGAAAAATGGCGCGTCAATTTGTATATTTTGCCGCGCGCGCCACTGGAATTGGCGGGAACCAATGAGAGTGCGACTTTCGACTTGTTTACATTTGCGTTATTTTGATAAGAAAGTTCTAAACAAACGTGCAAAGCCTTGGTGCAAAGCAAACGTGGTTCCATCGTGTTCTCGTGTATTAGGAATAACTTTTAAATATTTAAAGTTACTTGAGGTTCTCATTTTTTATGGTGCGTGCAAAGTAGTTTTTATTTCCCTCTCTTAACCGCATCCCTCAAAGAATATTTAATCAGGTGTTCCCTCGTTCAATATCCATCATCACAAGTCGACGGCTCAAGGTATGCTCCTGAAGTATTTGTAAGTTCTCTTCTCCCTAATAGTTTATTTTTTCCTCCTCAATGCTTAGCAAGCACTACACGGTTCAAATTATCCAAAATCCAGGAATCTCAAATTCCAGGAAGCTTCATCAGTAGTACCTTCCATTGTGGTTTATCTTATCACCAAGGATTTCTTGTCATGTTTTGGTCTACCTACCTCTGTCTACTCCAAATGTCTTTTAATGTCCATGTCACACTAGTTTATTACATCGAAGTGGCACCTTAAAGAGGGCTTCCACAGCTGAGAGAAAAAGTAAAATTACTTCTCGCACACTTATAAGACTATGGAAGGTGTCAGTCAAATGCAAAGTCTAATCTACCCATTGAACAGGTATTTAGTGTCAATTATCCGCCAGCCGAAGCTTGACTTCCCTTTAATGATCATACCTAGCAAATGGTTGTTTTCATGCCTCAGGTGATGCAGATTCATACCTACAAACCCTTCAAGTATTGATAGAGCCCATTTCAGATAACTTTGCCTCTTTTGTTGTGTTACCTAGCGGGACGCGCGCTTACAGCAAGAGAGTCAAAGTTATCGAAAATGGGCTTTAACAGGATGGATTAAATTTTCCTTGAAGCCTTTAGCCTAGGCACTCATTGATAGAGAAGGAAAATAAAAGAGTAGATCTGACAACAGACAAGCAGAAGATTAAACGCATCAAGGCTACTGTGAACACTCACATACAATGTCAAAATTGATAAGTGTTTAACCTTTCTTCAGTCAAATCCATTTTTTCTACCTCTGTTCACTACACTGCAGCAAAAGTCAATCTTTATTGGTAATACCTACTAGGATATATAGGGTGTCTCAGACCATCCGTACCAGGCTTTCTTGGTTATTTTAGGTCGGACAAAGCAGGTGATGACGGAGTCAAATAAGGAATCCAAACGTGGCCTCGAGGCTCCCCATCCTTCCTTGGGGGATAAAGGGGATGTCATGGCTTTTAAAGTTGGGACCTCTGGAAAAATTTTGGAACTCAGAAAGCATAGAAAATTTTACTCCCAATCAATACCGAGAAATCTAAAATAGACCACTTTTGTCAAAATGTTGACTCTCAGAGGTGGAGGGGACAGGAGGGCTCTCTCTCCCAACATTCATTATCCCTGAACTGTTGTAGAGACTCGTGAAAAAGATGTTGTCTTAGGTACTCGACCACCAGAAATCCAGACTTGACAGTCTCAAAGCCCTCCAAACACTATCTGATGTGATACCTTCGGGGCTCTACAAACTCGGGAAAGTTATCAAATTACGGATCCGCTGTATCACATCAAAAAACTTGGGGGGGGGGGGGGGATCGGGACTGTCGAATTCAGATTCCTGGTGGTCGATGACTTCGGTTAACATCTTTCTCCTGAACCTCTACGCCATTTTAACGATGTTGAATTCTGGGGAAGGGGGTCTTGTCCCCCACGTTCAAGGGCCAGTGATTCGAGCAGAACTCGCCCAATTTGGGGTCAAATTTCCTCCACTTTCTAGAGTCTTGAAATAATTTCATCTTAAACGGAAACCCCTACTCTGAAAGTCACGACTCTCCGTTTACCCTTTAAGGGGAGCCCGGGGTGGGGGAGGGGGAAGGCCTTGCTGCCACGAAATTTGGATTCCTTAGAGTCGATTGCCTAATTCGACCTCGCAGTCCCTGGCTTCATTCGATCTAAAATAACCGAGATAAAAGCCTGGTGCGGGTGGTCTGAAACACCCTGTATGTTCGTGTATACGATTTTCAATATACTTTGTGTTAGTTCAACTCACTTACCGAAATGTGATCGATCCTCACCGCGTCATGTTTTAGGTAGTCGTTTTGGTGATATCCTCTTCCTTCAAATTCACCCGAGAATTCCATCACGAATTCTATAACGCTCATCGCACTCTTCTTTTCCCTAAGTCGATTAATTCACTCTCAATTTCCATCATCTTTTCGCGACGAGAGCAGAACTACCCAAGTTAGAAGTGCAGGTTGCAATAAATTGATCATACTTAAATGGTGACATTCTTGCTCTTACATAGGAGTGTTGTGGGATGCTATCTATTCCATATTGAAAGGGCTCCACTTTGCTCAATTTTTTGCAATAAAGTCGAGATAAATTGAAGAAATTTTTGTTTTACGAATTGCCTACCTTTCTCACCCGTGAAACGCATTTTCTTGATCGTTCAAAATCTACATTTATCGATCAAATGGTGTAAAAACACTTTGTTCCACTGTGCTACGAAACTGATATTTACAGCCATCGCTTTACTATTTTAAGAGATACTATGTTAATATCAGCAATTTAAGCTGCACATGAGGTCACTGATGATACTTGGCACTCAGCAGAGTGTCGGTAAATTTCAGCCAGATAGTCCTCGTCTATTGAGTGACTACTTTGAATTCGCGTGACTCATAGTTCCTTAACGAGTTGCCCTGTAATCCGTGATGCTCCGGAGCTCTCTGGGCCGATTAGAACCTATTTATTTTTTGTATCCGTTTTTGATTAACCTGATTATAAACTGGAGTTTTTCATGTCATGGGCCTTTTTGATGTGCGTATACTTCAATTACTTTGAAAACACGATGATGGTGCTGATTTTAACGGAAACGAACTCCTAAAATCATACGAAGCTCTCAAAGAGGCTGGAATGGAGGAGATCGCGGATGCATTTTCGTCATAACGTCATTGCATTATTATTAAATCATTCCATGCATCCAGTTAAACTCTTAATCCTCAGATGAGGAGCGAATACATAAATAGGGTTGCCGTGATAGTAGCCTCGAAGTCCGTGCGTGAAAGAGCAACCGACGCACACTGGATTGAGTCAAGCAGAGAGGTCGGGCATGAAATTTTTGACTAAAACTGCAAATTTTGATATTTATTTCGCCACATTTAAAATTTCAAGGGGTGTTTCTAGAAGAAAATTTCACGAGGAAACCAGTGGAACTACTTCTTGAACCTCAAAAGTCTCTATGAACGGAGTTATAAGCTTTTAAACTTTCCAAATTTTGTCCGACCTCTCCTATTGACTTGATCCACTGTGCGACGGTGAAACTTCTAAACCACGTATCTCGGTTTGGGATGTTGAGGGTTTCCTGTCATACTTTATTTTTTAAATGGAAAACTACTCAACATCAAAATCTAGAAGCTTCCGTAGTGTTTCCTCTCTGTGTGAAGAAAATTCTGAAAAAACTTCAAGGAATGATGCTGACTTTTTCTCCTTTCAAAAAATAAAATAGGAGCCAAAATTTTGAAACATACCAAACGAGATACTTGGTATGGTAGTTTCACCATCATAATGTGTTTGCTCCATAGGTGTCTGTGCATAGAGTTTGGGTGTAGACGTGGTTCCATCTCGTAAAGGTTCAGTTACACGATCAAATTGAGCCATCAAACTGAAGCTCTGATTGGTGGAAAAAGACCTGAGTTGAGGATGCGACCAATGAGAGGCCCAATTTGATGGCTCAATTTGATCGTGTAACTTGGCCTTAGTGTAGGTGATCTCCTCCGTCGCGGCCTCAAATTTGAAAGCTTTTCTTTTAAGTTTGGGCGATGGTTTCGAAAAAAATCAGTGGTCCCTTCGTGTTTCCCGCAAAATTTTAAATGGGATAGTAAAACAATTAAATCGTGAATTTCCCCTGCATTCTAGAGCTCTGTTCAGCCGAATTTATCTGATTTTTGTATTCTTTATGATGGGCCACTCAATGCCAAACCAGCCAGAGATCACGCTCTACCGACTTAGAAATTGTTGAACATGTGAATAGGTATCTATTCATTTAGGTTTAAAAAGACTATCAATATTTTATATTAATATTTCCCAAAAAATTAAGCGTCGCAGCGTTGCCTTATGATTCCGATTTACGGGAAAAAATGCTGTCAAGCTGCACGTCCAGGCTGCCTGTCAGACGACCTGGCGAGCAGCTCGGCATGCCGCACAGTGGATCGAGTCACAAGGAGAAGTCGGACAAAATTTGGAATTTTTAAAGGCTTATAACTCAGTTTAAACTCAGTTTATACAAAATTTTGAGATTCTAGAAGTGGGTCTATCGGTTTCTTCCGGAACTATCTTTTAAAAGTGAAAATGTGACTATATAAACATCAAAATTTGCAGTTATGGTTAATCATTTCATGCCCGACCTCTCTAATTAACTCGATCCACGGTAATTACTGTTACCAAAATGGTAACAGTGTGTAAAATACACACTGATAATAGCATGACATCATACTGATATCGGTCCCACCAGGGTTGATGGCCTTGGCTACCCTTATCCCGATAAGGTATTACGAGCTGTATAGAACTAACCCCAAGTGAGGAGTGAGGAGGGAGATATTTCGGACAAACCAAGATAAAATGTTCTAATGTTGTGTGCGATTTTTTTTTTTTTGTTTTTGTTCATATTTTTTTAAACTTAAAGTAGTGTATTCAGTAAACAAGAAGTTTCTAATTTTAATTCTATCCTGAGTGTATTTTGTCAAGAAATTTGATCAGACTAGGCGTGTGAAGTACCTATGCAGGTACGCATTTCAGGAGAAAGTAAGTAGACATATGTACGATATTCTATTCTTCAGAATATTTATTGATCTGACAGTAATAAAATGATTTTTACACCAAGCTCTGAAGAACTTCAAACAGATAATAAATAATGATAATAAATAAATAAATAAGATAAATTATCAAAAATTATGAAAAATATTTACATTCTCTTTTTATTCACAGGAGGAGCGAACGATGAAACTAAGCAAGTGTTCTAGATGAAACTGGTCGAGTTTTTTTTTTTTTTTTTTTTTTTTTTTTTTTTTTTTTTTTTTTCAGTGTCTACACAAAGAATTTGCAATTTGCGTAGGTAATAAAAATAAAGAAGTGATTTTTTAAATGAGAAGCTACTAGCACTCAATATTGCTAAGGGTTACAATAAATTAACCGAAAACAGATCTTTAAGTTTTCTTTGGGAAACAACAGAAGTCGCAAAATCTTAGCAGCTAGTAGTTCCTTGTTGCAGGATGCACACATTTTTCATAGTGACCTAATTTTTTCGCTCGATTTGATTATCGTGTTATTTCGTTTTTAGTGTTCTCATATGTATGCCGCGATGATGCTGTTTTCCATGAAGGCTATGGTGAGGTGCGGTAGGTGGTCGTCTAGTAGTAGCGTCTGTAGGTGCTAACGGTGACAGGGAATGAGTACATTTCGACGGGCGTGTAGGATGGGACTCGAATGATTCTAGTAGTGCGGGTCACGGTTGGAGACCGGCGTCCGTACACTGTGTAGGGCAACGGCACCTGGCTAGGTCGCGGCACGAAGGGCACCTTCTCCCATGGAACCTCGTATCTCCTCTGTAACCAGGTAAAAAAAGTACGCCATCTTAGTTAAAAAATAATAAATAAAGCTCATACCTACGAGTGCTTAAAGCGCCCCCATCAGTTACCGTTGCCCTATATATCTAAGCGTGAAGCTTAAGCACTATTGCAATTGGACTACATTTTGCAATTTGGAACTATAAAGTCTAGCCCGGTTTAAAAACAACGTATGTGCCATTAATTTCCCTATGCACATAAGTGTTTTTCCAGAGGAGCCAGAATTTATAGTTCAAAATTGCAAAATGAAGTCCAATTGAATCGGTCAGTTACAAAAGGGCTCAAGCGCCAGATATAAAAATACGAAAGAAACAGTAGAAACTGTATGAACCAACCCGTTTTAAACTTCAGATTGAGTAATAATGTGATTAATCAATTCATCGCTTTAATATTTTACAGCTCTGAGATTTATTAAGGGTCAATTAAAACGGTTATTACCATTTTTCTCTAATTCTCATTTTTGGCGCTTGAGCCCTTTTGTAACTGACCGATTCAATTGCACTATTTTTGAAAGCCTGTTAATTAAGTCCTTTCCTAAGTAGCATTTTTCCACGGGAAAATTGCGATATTGCGAAATTAAGTTGCGCTTTTTTTGGCGATAAAATCGTTGGGATCATCAGCATTTAAGCGATTACTGAAATCGGAATTTCATCTCTATTTTTGACGATTTTTGTTCGATAATATTCCGACGAATCGCCGTCGATAAAATCGCGATTTTGTTGCAAATTCATGGGACGAAATCGCAATTGTTTATCCGATAATATTGCAATAAATTCACGTCGCCAAACTCGCGATATATCTCCATCACTGCCCCTTAAGTTCATGGTCATCATGCTCAGTCGAAGACGTTACCAACTGAGTAATGATAGAGTGTTGTCGATTTTTCCAACGGCGTAAAACTTCTGTCTTAAACTAGAGTTCTCATTATGGAGGGGGGGGGGGTGTCATTCGAGTACGATATTCTCCCATAGAGTAATTGAGTAGATGAGTAATGAGTAATGAATGGAATAATGAGTGCAAACGTGATTCGGCATGAGTATGAAACAAACGAGGAGCTCCAATACGTGGGACGTGGGGCACAGAACCACTCAATAGTTGCAGTGGAGTATTCAAGTAAAATTCAGGGATGTAAAAAGTCGCCTCTAATTTTTCAACTTAGGCCTTCCATTGTTATAACCTTTTTCCCCTCTAAAGTCATGACCTTTTGGGTGCCCTCTATGCACCTAAAAACTGTCGCGATTCTACGAAAAATGGTACGCGATTTTGCACGATTATTCAAAGGACACTGTATTCCACCTCGACTTCACGAAAAATACGCAATTTGTATGCTAATGCGGAGCGGATATTTGGGTTAAAAGGGGTATTTTGGTTCTTGGGCACACGGGTTAAAAATGAAAGGAGACCCGTATAATTTAATCATGATTTTACTTGACTCGTAAAAATCATTAAAAATACACTCATATCGCGATTAGTGCGCGGACTACCAAGAACCGTTTCCTTCTCTTGCCGACACTCCCAAGATAAGTGGTAGGTTTTTTTTTCTTAATTCTGTTCTAATGAGAACTCTACCTTTGTCCTTAATTTTAGCCTATAGCTGTATGGGTACACTGCGACCATAGGCAGTTCTACACGAGTCCACGTGAACCCATAAACATAGAAAACCGCGATGAATAATCGTGAAATTGTCTCCCAAATATTACGATATTCAAGGTTAAAATATGTCAAAGTAGCGTCCGTGAGAGATTCAGTTTTCAAAATTTTCCGGAGAAGGTCCCCCGGACCCCCCTCTTATTGGGGGGTGTCTCCTCAGGCCCCCCACACATGCGCCAACAAAATGGCTCCAAGTCTCACGCCACTCGCAAGCACAGAGGTTCAGAACCGGATATGACCGCAACAAGACGTGCATAAACCGGTTCAAAATGTTGTTACTTACTCTTCTTCATCTAAAGACCAATCTTTGTATTTATCCAGGACGGATTTCCTGGGGGGAGGGGGAGCTTCGTCCGACTCCTCAGACCATTCTCGATAACTGTCACGTCGATTCTCGAACCGGTCGCGGTATTTCTCTAGACGGATATTTTAGGAGGGGGGAGATCTTGCACCGAATCGTCAGACTTTCCTCGATATCCTTCCATTTGACTACCGTTTCACAGCTTAGACCCTAATAGATTATAAATATACACTTGGGGTATCCGCACCGAACTAGCAGACCATAAGCACTCGCGCACCAAAATTGCTACAACCGAGTCGGAAACGGCGTTTTACTTCTTTTCGATTTTGGAAAACGAGATTTCTGTACGATCCACGCGAGGGATGCTAAGACGAAGACGGCGATGAGTTCAGGAACACGTTAGAGGAGCAAAAAGAAGGCGGTCACCGGGGACCGTGGATTTCACTTCCGGGGGGATTAGGGGAGGATTATTTCAACTACGTGACAGATTGACTCGCGGAGACTGATGCGTCAACGCAATCACGTTTCTATTCGCGGTGCCCCTGCCTTGGCTCTGCGATGATGAACGTCGAAGGCAATTGGGGCATGCATGTGAATCGCTGCATACCGCCCTAGTAAAGCGCACCGCAATGTTTTGCTCTTTCTGAAGTCGGTCGGATACGCGTAGAACATTTTTGGATTTCCATAACAGATAAATGGACAACGTTTTGCTGTAAGGAACTACTGTTATCGGTTCTTCTCAGAAACAGCGCACGTGCCATGAGATTCTCTGAGCAGTTAGGTGCTTTTATGGATGAGCCCGAAATAGTACTTCCGAATTGCAAGATGTAGCCCAAGTATACCTCGTGGAGTCAAGGCCCTTTGCTCTTGCCGAGAACTCAGAAGCATTCGCGGATCTAGCAAATTGGCAACATTGTTTTTCCCCATTTAAACCCATGGAAATGTATCGATTCTTGGAGGGGCCAGGTGCTCCGACAAGAATCGATTATTCAACATTGGTTTAAATGGAGGAAATCCAATGTTGCCAAATTGCTGGATCCGCCTCCACTCAGAAGCCGCGAGTCGCTTGCAAATCGCGAAAGTGCGACACCACGTATGTCCATTGCGGTGTTACAAAACCTCCGCTCCTAGTTTATTTTTTCGAAGAGGAAAAAATTAACTTTATAGCTTGAAAATACAGAAGATTCTACTAGCAGAGAAGAAAAATGAAGGAAGCGTTCAAGAAATTACGTTGACTACTTTGCTAAGGAAAAGATAGTGTATAGGTACAACGTCGCAAACGGCGATACGTCGTCTCCCTTTTAGCCGCAGATATATTAAATGGACGTATTTTTGCCAAACGGAACTATGTGCATTTAGACATGAGCCCTGAGACCCGTAAGAATACATGTATAACAGGGCTCACGTCATAATGCATATAGTTCCGATTGACAGAAATACGTCCAAATATGTAACGCAAGAGTTGCTTCCTGGCTCCGATTCCGGCAATGTTTTTTGGAATCATTCTCGCTAAAGTGACTTTTTTTTTTTTGTCGAAACTCATTTCAACCCATAAGTTCTAATCGGTCAAATAAGATATATATAATGCGGTTTGTTTGAGTAGATAGAGAATCTAAAATCCCGTCTTATCCCGGTTAAATTGTATCCGTCGTTGTCAAATTTAACCAAAAATTCTCACTTGTCGAGGTTTTGAAGGGGTAAAAATATTCTCATCTTGGAAAAAAACACGGTTCCTAAACAAACGTTTCCTTAGTTTTATACAAATTCTGAAAAAAATTAAAAAATTTCAAATTTTGTGAAATTTACTCTTCCTCCTTGAGATTTCACTCTTCATCTCTGTTCTTGAGAGTGGGAAGAAGTAAATAATGCTCTTCGAAACACCCCAACCGGCAACACTGCGGAGCGAGCGACGTAATAACCACGATCGCGGGTCAAATTGGGCTACAAAATTTTCTACTTTTATTTTCCTAGTTTTCAAGGGCCCGCTCCGGGGATTTTCCTTTTTTTTGGGAAGCCATGGCATCGCCGGGCCCCCTCACGGCGGCGTCGGCGGTCGTATTTATAGACGCCGAGTCTCATCTTTCCGGGCCTGTCACGAACAGTTCGCACTTTTTGGACTCAGGTTTAGCTGGTGATTGCTTCCGTCAATGTTTCCACCGGGGATGACGGACACTTAGAGTGAAACTGTTATAGAGAGACGGAATGTGAAATTTCATGTTTTGGAATTTTCAAAATTTCAAAGGTCACACCAACTCAAAATTTGAAATTTGTTAATATTTTTCACAAATATATTAAACCTCCAAGAGCTTTTTTTTTTTTTTTTTTTTTTTTTTTTTTTTTTTTTTTTTTTTTTTGGGTGAGGGTGTGAGTGTGTGTCGCATCAGGTGGTTTTAAAATGTCAAAGGGTAGATCCGTAGAAACATTTTGTCGAACAACAAAACTGCACCAGAGAAATTTGGAAGAAATTTTGAAGAGCTTCGTGAAACTAGAAAAATTACTAACGAATGTCACATTTCCTGTGTTGTTTTGTTGACTTTAAGAGCGTTGTGTGACGATATTTGGACCGCGTTCAGCAGAAATAAACAAGCCACACCAGCTATCGCCAATTTCAACTGGGTAATTTAATTTTTTACAAGAAAACGTCTGTGCAAATTTCTGTGAAAATTGTAAGGCATTTGCTTCCTACTATGTAGAAAATTCACTGAAATCTGCACAAGAATCCGCACAACTGTTTTCATGTAAAAAATCGAATTTGCCCAATTAATTTGGCAATAGCTGATGTGGCTTGGTTCCTCTCTGCTTATTAACGCGGTCCATTTCTGCTGATGCGGCAGTATGTGTCAAGTACACTGATGAGCTTCCATGCACGAAGGGTTGTGAGGAGGGGTTGCGCAAGGCGGAGAATAGAGAGAAATTAGGCCCCAATTACATAACCCACAAACCGGCCGCAAACATCCGCACTTTTTGACTCTGGTGTAAATACGTATTTGTGCCGCTATGAGGTAGTTATTATAGTTAAAAAGCCGCAAATCAGGGCACGGAAACATTTTGGTTTGAAAAAATAACTGACGGAAAAAAACGGCGTGAGACGCGAGGGGGTGACAAAATCAAATCGAGGTATTGTTGTTATTAGGCGTCTCTTAGCCTCAAATGTACCAATAAAAATTTCAATATCAATTCTGATAACTTTCAAAGTTTATAGGGTGCGCTAACATCGTATAAACTTGTGTACGGATTACATGGATAGTCCAGGTTATAAAATCTGTTTAAATTCCTGAATTCGCTTTAATTAAAAAAAGTAAGAGTAAGTGAAAGTAAGACAATTCTTAGGAGGCAGCATGGGGTCGTGGAAAAAGGGGGGGGGATGGCTTTTCTTTTTAAATGTTATGAATCTCAGGAACAGAATATCTGACGGGTATTTTGCGGATTTCTAAATATCCTCAATTTTCAAGGTGGAATATCATCAGGGATATCCGAGGTATATTCGTGGGTATTGTGAGAATATTCTGAGCTTATTCTCACAGTATACTCCATTTTACGATGAATACATCCCTAGGTATAATGCCTCTGATATTCCTTTGTTGTCCGATTCAGAGACAGAAATAATATTGCTGATTTAATATATCATGTAAGACTATCCCGCGTATTTCTCGCGTAAATGCTCGCTTTTTCACACGCGGAAAGCAAGCGAGCAACTATTCGAACTCCGGAGTGAGTATATGGTATCACGCGAAATTGAAGGAGAATCTTAACTTTTCGCTTATTTTCATATGTATGTTAGTCACAAATTGCGGCAATATGAGGGAATACGATTAGAGCATCAGTTACCATGAATAACTTAAAATTCTTATGAAAAAAAAAAAATAATCTCAGTCGCCGGAAAAATATGCCATAAAAAAACAAACTCATAACAACAACTCCTTCCATGCTTCCAAAATAACTTCTATTTGTGGTGCGTGGCCAACCCAATACCTTACTTCGAAGTCCCTCAGTGTGTCATCCGAAGACAAACAGGAAACAAAATATCATCGCTGGCACATCACACCCTGTGACAAATCGTTGCTCCTCTGACGTGAGGGCGTATTTCTATTTCCATATGGGCCCCGGAAAGCAAAGAGTTATACGGGGAGTAGGGCTCATGTGTAAATCGAAATACGCTCTGACGTCAGAGGGGCGACGATATGGCTCCATTTTCTCCATTACGTAATCAGCTTGAATAACCCTAGGTCTATAGCTCTGCCGTGATAGTGAAGAGAGCAGTAAGTGTCAACTTTTCGAATCGAGTTTCCTTCAAAATTCGTTTAATCTCTTTTAAATGAAATCACTGAAATAGCTAAAACAGCCAAATTCATCTGAATTGTATCAAAACGAGACATATGAGAAAGCCGTAAGTGCGCAAAAAATGACGTAGTTTCAGGCAAGACAGCAGTAAGTGACAATATTCCTCCAGAGAGCCAATGAAAACAGTGCTTTCAAGTAAAGTGCCGCCCTCTTCTGCCGAATTCTAACTTGAAAGTGTGTTTGTTGTGTGTCCAAAACGCAACCATATGAAAGCATGCAGAAGATAGCACTTATCGGCTGTCTTGCCTAACAATAGCCTAGCATGAAAATGAAAAATACCCTTTTTATGTACTTGAAATAAAGTCAGTCGATTTTTAAGCATCCAAACGATTTCTAGGAGTCTCTCGGACGATTAGTGGCAATTTGTCAAAGAACGGAGGCTTCTTTCAATACAATTTTCCGCCCATACGCTTCTAAGCCCGTTTTCTCAAGATTTCATGTTTGCACTTACTGCTCTCTTTCGCTATCCACGGCAGTCCTGTATAAATCGAAGGACGCCCTGCATGACGTCAGAGGGGCTATGATACGACGCCAGAGGCGGATCCAGCAATTTGGCAACTCTGGATTCCCCCGCTTAAACCTATTTTAAATAATCGATTCTATTCAGAGCACCTCGCCCATCCAAGAATCGATACACTTCCATAGGTTTATAATGGAAGTATTTCTGCCAAACGGAACTATGTACATTATGACGTCCGAGCCCTATTTTGCATATATTCTTATGGGTCTCAGGGGTCATGTCTTGATGCACATGGAGTGCCGTTGGGTAAAAACACGTCCAAATGGCGAAAAACAATGTTGCCAATTTGCTGGATCCGCCAATGTATGGCGCCCCTTTCTCCGTTACGTAATATGCTTGAATAACCCCGCGTCCATAGCTGCGTCGCGCTCACGGTTGGCGACAAAATTCTGAAGAGAAAACGGAAGAAATTTCAGTGAAAGCCGAAAGTGTGTCACGCGTTGTTATGAAGAGATCCACGCGAGCCTTGAAACTGTCTCAAGCCGTGGGAGTCAATTAAATCGTAAATAAAATTATTATTTAGATGAAGCGCTGAATGGGAAGGAAAGTCGATCTAAAATTAAAGCACCATTGACCTTCATTCAATGATCCCAAGTCTTGAGCCCTATACCGACTAAAATCATCAACCCACTCCTTTCCGTTTTTCGGATCGTTTTCGGAAGTTCCCGCGGTAAATATTTATCGCGTGGTTCGTCCGTTGCTCGTTCCTAAAATAAACTTATTTTGCCAAATGCATTCAGGAGTCATGCCTCGCGGATTAAATTCTCGTGTTTGAGTCTGTGAGAAATAGGTACCCCAGCGCAAGCTTTCAATATATTTGCGTACAGGGTGATCCAGGATTAAACGGCCGGCTGCAGGAGCGTGTTCTATGGGTCAAAATAAGACTTTTTTATTATATACAGTTTTTTTCCAAATGTGCCCCCAGTCGGAGATACGGCCTCCCAAAATTTCGGGGAGTAAATCGTTTTTCCTGAATTTTGGCAGAAAATTTGTAGTCTCCTGTAATTTTATGTCCTGAATTCCTAAATGATCTAAAAAAAATCGAACTCTCAATTTACAACAAAAAAGTCTTATTTTTACCCATAGAACACGCTCCTGCAGTCTGGCCGTTTAACCCTGGATTACCCTGTATATACCACGTTAGGCAGAAAGGAACCAAGCTACGTCGGCTATTGCCAATTTTGATCGGACATTTTAATTTTTTTCACGAAAAGTGTGGAGCGGATTCTTGTGCAAATTTCAGTGAATTTTCTGCTTTGTACGAAGCAAATTCCGTAAAATTTTCAAAGGAATCCGCACATACGTTCTCCTGTAAAAAATTAAATTGCACAGTTAAATTTGGCAGCTAAAGTGGCTTGGTTCCTTACTGCTAAACACGCAGTCCTTATCGGATAGGATAGCAGTCCCGAGGGACTCAAGGGATAATCTTGGAAGCAATAGATGCTACTCAAATGATCGCCATAGTGCATGATCTGCATGATCTTCAAGTAGAATAATGTGTTTTACGAGAGACCACCAGATAGGTCAAGAATTAAGAACATCACAAGACATATTTCTTCATTAAAAATTCATGCAAACACGTAGAACGTATTAAAAAGTTCCCAAACCAACTCGTAAATAAAAGTCTAGCACTGAGATGCACAAGTACCGCAAAGCAACGAAAATATTGAAATGATGTTGCTCCTTAATGCAATAAAATTGAAATTTATTTTACCAAAAATTGCAATATTTTTATATAATTTGGTCAATAAACGCCGATTTTAAAAGATCAATATAATGAGTTCTATGTAGAAGAAAGGTAGGCAATTGGCGATGCAGAAAATACAGCAACTTACATTTCAATCTTATTGCAATTCTCAATAAGAGAAACCCCTTCGATTGGCGAATAGACAACATAGGTACACAACACTCTGGCACGATAACAATTTTACATGTAACTGCGCAATAAATTGCAATCTGTGCTTCTTGGGTGATATATTCAGTTGCGCAACAACTCACCAGTGAAGTGTCATGAAATAATCTTATTTTGAGAAAAATTGTATGTTTTACATTTTATATTTTTATAAGTATTTTTCATAAAATATGTTTCATAAATGCTAAAGCAGCATCTCTTTTTTCGGCGTCCCATTGGATACGTGTGGGCTAATCCGTTTTAAAGCATTATTGCCTAATCGTATGAGATGGAGATGATTTTATTATACCCTCTGCGTGATATGAGTGCAATTGGAAAATGAAAATGTTCAAGGGTGAAAGAGTGCTTATGGCAATACAGGGGGATTAAACAGACGAGTTATGAAAAGGACCCAAACAACTCATTGTTCTTCGTTTGCTAGCCATTGTTCGCGATTTACAACCCCCGAATCCTTTTTACTCTCAGGCATTTGTTCCACCTGTGCGCCACGAATTTTTCTCTGGGTTTAAATTATTAATTTTAGTGATCGCATTGTCTATAGCTCGGCCATCAATGGAATGCGCAACGCTAAATTTGAGATTTTTCGACCCCTCTCCTCCCCGTAACGCTTTGATGACGTAGGTCCGTATACTTATCCTTAGCATGGTATAAACAAAATGGTACAACGCAACCATTGTACAACGCCCTTCTCTCTGAAGCGTTACGTATTTTATGAACAGCCCCAAAGCGCAAGTAAAATTAAATTTGAAACGATTCATTTGAACATGAAAGCGATCAGGCACTTATAAGAAAAAAGGCAAAGAAAACATATTGTATAGGTAGAAAAAAAGTCGTAATATTTTGGCGTACACAGGGATTATGCATCCCTTTTTTCTCTATTTGAGATAATTTTGAATCCTAATAGAGCAAGGCGCAATTTATAGAATTTCATGGTATCGATTTTTCTGCTAATGGTGGAGCCCCAATGAGTCGCAGAAGGGATTGGCAAGTGCTGCCTACTCTGCTTGAGCAAGGGTCACTGGTATGTTGCTTGCGTGTGTAAGACTCTCGGTCCAATAGCTTTCATATCGCGCAGAAGGTAGTAAAAGAGGTGATTTATTTTTATCGAATAATTTAGCGTTTGTTACTGTAAAAAGTTACTGATTTGTGAGTGCTCATTGAAAACAAAATTAATTTCCGTCAACCCGTATGGCCAAAGCACGATGTAGGAACGCTGACCCAACATTGGAAAAAGTCTGAAGACGTACTTAGTTGGCAACACAGTTTTTTCTCAATTTAAATGTAGTGAAACAATCGATTCTTTGTGAGGCAGCTTGCTTCACCTAAAATCGATATTTTTAATGGATTTAAATGGAGCATTAACAGTGTTGCCAACTTGCTGGAATCGCCACTGCTGTATATAAAGTTTATTTTTGACCGTGAGCGGAAACAGTTTTTGCTAACTTTCACAGGAACGTTATAGATCGCTCTAGCAACGGTTTTGTAACATTTTAAATTTATGTTTCCCTACATCGTAGAGGACTCGTCACTATACCATGCTGGTAACATTCGTAATTTTCTAGTATAATGTGTGTATAATTACAATGTATAGCAGACAAAAACAAAAATTCCTCTCTGATAACTTAGGTGCTTCACCAATAAAAGGCAATCGTTTTATCTGTAGACCAAGTTGCGTAATTTAAAGGGCTTAAAAAAGTCATTTATCCCGTAAAAAATACAGAAGATTTAGCTTCAAATGTCATGTGCATCTACAGAAGGATACTTGAAATTGGATCTAGGAATCAGTGCAGGTTTGAGAAAAAGCTCTTGAGGGGTAGGAAAATAACGAAGGGTGGAAGTGGAAGGAATGAAAAGAATGGATGTAAAAGGATAAACTTAGAAGAAAAATTAAAATGGCTTCCTATATTGACGCCCAAATCATAAGCCCGGAGTGGCGCGACCCTTTCAGGGCGAGCGCACACACCCACACAAAGCTGTGCCGAACTTCGTGAAAAAAGTCGTGAAATCGAAAAACTTTTTTGGTGTATAAAATAAGGAATTGATGCACTTAAAACATCACAGAAATGTGCGTTACAAGTGATGAGTTACCATCTGAGATTTTTCCTTTACTACCCCTCAGCCTTTCCTCCGTAGAAACGGGAGGGGGGGGGGGGGTAAGCTCTCCATTCGTTTCCCCAAAACATGATCAAGTATCACATCAAATGCCAGATCTGAATCAATAGTAATTTTTTTTTTACTTTTTTTAAAACTTTTATTCAAACTTTTTTTTTTTTTAAAATATTGTTTGATTAAACAGCTTTCAGCATCCAATTAAGAATAACTTAAGAAATCCCTTAAAACTTTCCATCACTCGAAATAGGGGGTTTTCAGAGAAAACGTACAGAGGCAAAAGATATCCTCTCTATTCTAATAAAATAATTATTATTGTAAAATTCCAATCTAAAAATTTTGAGAAACAGGCACGTGACGGGCTTCCCCTGAATAGAAACCCATAAGGAACTGAAACTGAAAAAATTTTCATCAGTTTTCGGGGTCAAATGAAATGATGAGGGTTTCAAAGCTGTTTATTTTGAACCGCTTTAGAGAGAAAGATAGCGGATCAACTAGGCAGTCCAATTGAAACCTAATAAACAAAGACTGAAATTGCAAGAAATCTACTGGAAACATTGAAAACATTTAAGAACAAGTATTCCCGTTCTGTAAAATTGTTGTTTATCTTTAATTGTTTTAAGCTCATGTTTTTAGCGGCCATACAAGGCGGAGATGACCGTTGAAACCTCTTGCCTGATGTTTTCACTGTTTATTACGGTCTGTTCACCTCAAGTTTTAGGGAAGCAAAAATAATAATTTAAAAAAAAAAAACAAACAAACAAACAAACAAAAAAAACAAAAACAAAAACAAAACAGAACAAACCACTAAAGAAATAGAATAGGATCGATTGAAGTTTAGTGAAATCGTAATCAGTGGTGGCGCTTGTATTGGGCGAGAGGAGGGGCGCCGTTCCATAAGTTCTAAGAATTTTTTTTAAACAGAGGTGATTTTACCGAGAAAACAACCGAGTACTTCGTTCTTTAAGTGAACCTAATTTACAAACATATTTGCTGTAGAGGACCATCTCGGCTGAGGACAATCTCCAACCCCCCCCCCCCCCCATTCTTTTCCCCAAAAGCCACTGATTGCAATCCAGGATACCTTCACGTTTTAACGTCTGCACGTCTGCACGTCTTTCGACCTCATCCTTCGAGATTCATCATAGGTGTAGTGCAAGGATTATCTTCAGGCATGTTCTAATCTTTATTTATAATAGAAAAATAATTGAGACCATACTGCATTACGGCCATCAAGGAATTTCAGTTTTGGAAACTATCCTGATTACATCGTAGACACTGAATGAAATAAAGGGGGGGAGGGGGCAGGGTGAGGCTGAGACTCAACGCGCTCCATATGTATAGCACTGTGGTCGAGATTGAATCTTGAAATACGTGAAACTTTAAAACTTCCATCACATAGGTATAATGGCATCGTTCTGTCCGATTCAAATGTATTGACAATTCACATTCTATAAATGCTTACCGTAATTGAGTACGAAGAGATGGTTGGGCTGGGTCGGGTGTAGGGCCTGCGGGTTGTGTAAAAGTCGGATTCGTAAACCATGTTGGATCGAGTTTTTTTTTCTCACAGAGCGTGCACAACTTTCGTTTATCAAAAATATGTAAAGGAACTGAAGCTCACTGCGCCTTGCCAGCTATTTTAAGTCCGCGTAGACCTCCCCCACCCAACACCACGTTTACGCTCATCTCCCAGTTTTTCCGCTGACTCATGCTTTTGAACAATTTCTATTTTTATGTTAACAATAATTATCGAAACTGTGCTCTCCAATTTTCTCCGATGTTATGCGTAGCGCGGGGTTCTATTTTCGTTCAATGAAACTTTTGTCAGCTTTCGTCGGTCATGCGGTCATGGGCACTCAAATTTTCGAACCCCCAAGGAGAGGACGGGGGCTGCGATCAATGCAGCTCCCTCAACACATCGTACTATGGTCAAGAGGGCGTTTGATAAATGAAATACGGAGAATCAAGATATTTTTCAGATAAGAAGGGAAACTTTGAAAAAGAAACCGTAGTGCCAATAAAAATGTATTTTTTAAATATTTTCACGATTGCTCGGAGAAGTACTTACCGTACGAATAACAGTCGTAGCATGAGCAACATTTTAAAAGTGTCGAATCAAAGGGGATTTGTGACGGTTTTTGGTCCACAACACATAATTGGACCACATTTTGCAATTTGGAACTATAAATTCTAGCCCAGTTTAAAAACAACGTATGTGCCATTAGTTTCCCTATTCACATAACTGTTTTTCCAGAAGAGCCAGAATTTATAGTTCCAAATTGCAAAATGCAGTCCAATTAATGGATGTAGTTTCAAGACGAAGCGTTGTATTCAAATTTTTTACCTTCTGTTTAAGGATGAAAATCGTAGGATTGGAATGCAATTCATAAACTTAAACCCTCAATATTGGCATATAAAGGACCTTCGCAACTTATTTTTTACATATTTACCTATAGAATGGCACCGGTCGAAAACTAAAACTATAATATCTTCACCCAATCTGATAAAAAGTGCTTACCTGAAAGAAGTCTCTGGAAAATGTCTCTGAAATTAAAAAATACCTTTTTTTGCCTTGGACGATTAGTCTGGTCCAGCAATTTGACGGATCGCCCGTTTGGTTTGACCGTACAGGCACCCGCCCTTAGGAATTACAAAATTTGATCACCAACACAACCTTTTAGACACTTTCTTGTTACAGTTACGACCAATTCCATTTGTTTTTAAATAATCATGTACGCTCGTTATTATTTTCAATATTTCAGTTAGGCACTCAAGACTTCCCCTCGACCTTAAGTAGCTTTCGTAATACTTGAACGGCCCCCAAATCTAGTTCCTAACTTTTTAAAAGGGTTCATCATGCACCTCAGTGGCGAGGCGTGAATGATCGATTATCGATATTTCCCCATTTGAGCTATGATGAAGAATCGATTATCATGGTGTTTTTTGCAAACACCCTGTTTATCGATCCTATTCCATAGAGTTAAATGGCAGATCAATCGATATATCGCAAAGCACGCCACGCCACTGATGCATCTGGTTACGTTTATCAGTCGCATCATGAGAACTGTTAGAAATCTGGTTCTGGTTGCTATAATCCTGGAGTGCACGTGTAATCAGGAATCCAGCAATCACCACTATCATTATGTGTTATCCAGGTGGACTCCGCAAAGAAGAAGAAAGAGAATTGATACACGATATCTTCCCCATTCAAGCAAAAGTTAAAACTGTCCTTTAAACATTGCATTAATCTGTGTTCGTTGATAGAAAAACTGGGACCAGCCATTCTCACATTCGTAAGTAGTCCAAGTGCACCGTGGGTCAGGTCAGGTCAGGGTTGCACATAAAGCTGAATCGAAAATATGAAACATTGGACATTTTTGTGAAATATTTTATGACACTTTACAAAGCTGTGAGAAGTATAAAACATATTGTCAGGGGCTAGGTGTGCAACATGCACTAAAAAAACACCAAAAATCAAACACCACCCACCTTTCATCTTCATCTAATCTTACAATTAATTTCTAAAAATATTTTCCAATATCCTCTATATTTCTCTGAATGAAATATTTCACATGAAACCTCAAGATTTTATTTTCCATGAAAAATTGCAACCCTACCGTGGGTGGCTGAAACTTTTGCGCGACCGCGTCACTCTTATGAGTGGTGTTGAACAAATAATTACACAAGACCGCATTTGCAGGCTTTTTCCGCCCGCTGAACCGCCGTTCTACGTAGATTACATATATGTACATACAATGCTCTGAAATGCTACTCTTTGCTAGGAAATGCGGCACCAAAGCAGAAACGACCTACATCGAAATTCCATCGCTTGTAATTAAAAACGAATTACATTTAATTGTTTCTCCCTTTTGTTTTTCTCTTTACGCGCGTCTGTTTCCATTTTGGCCCAAGCCACTTAATTTTATATTATTTCACTCATTACCTCCTCGGTTAAATTTGACTGAAATGTGGTGTAAGTAAATTATACATCACACTGTTGCAGACATTTTCCTACCCATTCATTCCAGCCGTGCGGGCTAAATGCAGTGTATTACAAACTTGCTCTGAAATATATTTCTATTAAAAAAATTGACACTCCAAGAAAATTTCAAGGAAAAAAGTCAAAGCGTTTACTTACAGGCTTAGTAATTTTAAGCTTCAAAGGTGCTCCCTCCCCCTGAAATACGCGAACACCAGCGTTTCAGCGTTTACTGAAATTTTTAAAGTGTTCCTCAGGAATTTAAACTGGCTCGTTTTTCCTTTCAACGGTATCCAAAAGCGCGCAAAAGTCTAAAAGATTGCAAAATCCTAGAACTGAAAAGTGGATAGCCCAAAAGCGCAAAGGCAGAGCATATTGAGACTTATTCAAAATTGCAAATACCTCAATAAAGTCACATTTGAGAGGGAGAAGCAACAAATACACGATTTTTTCAACGCTTCAGCGCTTCACCTAGGTTTTTCGCGCGACATTTTAGGCCGGTTTAGTAATTACTTGGTCATTGATTCGTTTTTTACGAACCCGGTCTGCTGGTGCTCCGATTCGATGACTCTCAAAGGTGCCAGACTGTGTGAAAAACCCTGGATATTTTACGTTTCGTTGAATGAGGAAGTGTGCTGAATTTTCAGCACAATCTGGCAACAGTGGCCATTCTGTTCTCTGCAGCAACCAGTAAAGTAAGACATAATAGGTTTTTCCTATAAGCTTTGGGCTCTACCTCACCGGATTTTGAGTTTACCACCAGTGGCGTGGCGTGCTTTGCGATCTATCGATATTTCCCCATTTGAAGCTGTGGTAAATAATCGATTATTAAGGTGTGCGCTGCGAACATCCTGTTCATCGATACTTTTCCGTAGGTTTAAATGACCAATCAATCGATATACCGCAAAGCACGCCACGCCACTGTTTATACCACGTATAGGTTGATGTACATTGCTGACTTGACTGTTTCTAATTCTTCCGCAAAAAGTAGCATGTTGGGACACGCGCGCGAAAATTCTTTCTTGACGCGTCCATGAAAAGACAGCCACATTCGTCGTTCACAGGTCAGTAAGTGTCAGGGCCGCAGCCTGTATTGCAAGAGGGAAACATCAGAGCATTATATAATTTTCAAAAACTCATTTACTAGACTTTATTGTAATACAGTTTCGTCAGTGAACGAGAAAATCATCCACGTGATCTCGGCTTGCGATGTTGCAGATTCTCCGTCGCAATCCAGTTTTTTGAAAGAGGAACGGTCTCCATTCCTGTTAAAAAATCATTGCAATTCATCAGACTTGTTTTTTAAACATTTTGCTCTTAAACATCAAAAGTATTTTTCCAAACGGAAAAAAACCCAGACAAAGGGCAACTTGTTGAAGTGACGTTGAAAGAAACTCTACGAATCATGCTTGGATACGTAAATTTTTCAGCACGGTTTTGAGAACCGGCAACATAGTATCACATTTAAGCAATCAATGTTTTTCCGGAAAATTGACAATGTCTGGATAAAAGTCAGTAAAAGTTCACTTCGTCGCCATAGTTGCCAATGCTAGGAGTAAGTTAAGGTACAAAACGAGCAAAGCTCCCTCAATTAGTATCGTATGTGACGAACACTGAACGATTTTCATTACAGCGCCTGGATGCGCAACTATTCGGGCCCCACGGATGTCCGTGTTGCATACGCATACGGAGTGAAGGTGTTTTAACTCTCCAGGCGGCAGGCACTCACCGCACCGGGCCCCGCCTCATCCGCGGCGCGGCGCACGGTGGATCGAGTCAATATGAGAGGTCGGACAAAAATTGAAAACTTTAAAAGCTAACAACTCCATTCATACAAAACTTTGAGGTCTTACAAGTGGTTTCCTCGGTTTTGTCGCGAAATTTTCTTTCAGCAACGTCCCTTAAAATTTGAAATTGGACGATTTAAACATCAAAATTTGCAGTTTAAGTTACAAATTTCATGTCCGACCTCTCCAATTGACTCGATCCACTGTGCGGCGCGGCGCGCGGCGGCAGACTATGTACTGCATGAGAATGGGCAAAGCGCCTTCAATTTTTCGTTTTTCGACGGTGGGACTTCCGAACTACGTATATCGGTTTGCTACGTTGCCGATTTCCTATCATACCTTATTTTTTAAATTGACAATGGAGATGTTGCATGTGTGAGGAATTTGCGATTTGACGATTGATTTCTACGTAAAAGTTCGCGAGAGACACGAAGGTCCCATTGATTTTTGCTGAAATCAACTCCCAAGCTCAAAAAAAGCTCTCAAAGTTGAGGGCGTAATAGAGGGAATATCCTCACGCTATCCTGACAGTCCACTTTCTACATCAAGACAGTCTCTCTATGCAAAGATGGGGAGAAAATACTTTGACAGGGCTGTCACTTTATTCGGGGACTCTAAAACTGAAAACACGGCAACCCTGCTAATGCATTTGCTCCCTATCTTTAGAGTCCCCTTGTACTCTTTACATGGAGAGTTTGTCTTGATGTAGAGGTGGAATCTCAGGATAGCGTGGGACATCCCCTCCATTACGCCCTCAACTTTGAGAGCGTTTTTTGAACTTGGGAGTTGATTTCAGAGTAAATCAGTGGGACCATCGTGTTTCTCGCGAACTTTTACATAAAAATCAATAGTCAAATCGCAAATTCCTCACACATGCAACATCTTCATTAACCGATGACAATGTTTTGAAACTTTTATGATTCTTCTTCTCTCTGCGGAGAATAGTCTGTGCAAACCTATAGTAATGTTGATTTGTGCTCCTTCAAAAAAATAAAATGGGAGCGGAGATTTTGAAACACATCGTGTTGAACATCGTCGTTATACTACAAAGACATCTCTTGGTTGCAAATAGTTGTTCTATTATGGTTACTCGTCAAGCTCAAAAAAAGTGGTCGAACTGGCATGCGATATTCGCATCTTTTAGGTCAAAAATCTCGGCAGATTTTGAATTTTCAGCCAAAAAAAGGACGATAGCCCCTGCCCATGATGAGCCTAAAGAATCCTTTCAACTCAAAAATCGGAAAAATTCAGAGAAATGAAAGCAGAATAGTGTTTGGAAAAAAACCTTGCGTTCGATACAGCTATCGATTTCTGTATCGAATGCGAGGTTTTTTTCTAAACACTGTTCTGCTTTCGTTTCTCTTAATTTTTCCGATTTTTGGGTTTAGAATGATTGTTGAGGCTCATGCGCAGAGAGGCTATCGTCCTTATTTGGGCTGAAAATTTAAAACCTGCCATGATTTTTTACTTAAAAGATGCGATATATCGCATGCCAGTTCGACCACGTCACTTGAGCTTGACGAATCACCTTAATCATGCTTAGCATATGATATCAAAACTGAAGCATGCTAGGTACTCACATCCTACGCGCCTGCGTGCAACTATCCGTGCCGATGAGTACAAACGAAAAATTGAACACGCTCGGTCTTCTTGGAATCTCACATCACTGCCCTACTCGCCGCGCCGCAAGTATAATCAGTGAGCTCCGAGAGTGTCAAAACGCCTTCAATCTCGTGCGTATGCAACACAGACATCCTTGAAGATCAAATAGTTGCATCCGGGCGCTTCGATGTAATTCGTTTACCGCACATACATACAACATGCTGCATACTGCCCGCGCTGCATACTACATGATAACTTTCTGTGTGTTGTTTCAGCCTCGTCCTCGCTGTTTCCTGTCTATTTTTGTTCTCCTTAATAACTATGGGAGCTTTGCTGTTTCTGTTACACTTTAATTAAATTCAAGAATTGCCTATTGTGCCGATTACGTAAACTATCACCGATTTTTATCGTGACATGGTCAATTTCCAAATAATTCTAATTAGGTTGTTTTAGGACATCGAAGCGTCGCCCTCCTGCAAGTTATGACGGTTGTGGCTTCTATTCTTACTGACTTTAGCGCGATGAATGTGGCAAAGTTTTTTCATGGACAATGGACACTTCAAGAATAAATTTTCGAGCTTACATATCCAAACAGGTTTTTTTTTGCGGAAGAGTTAAAGAAAAAAAAGTCCAGTCAGCAACCTAAGGCGTTGAAAATAACTCACTTAAATGTAGCTTCTTAAGTTTCCCTCCATTCAGGCACTATGTCGAGTATCCTTTATGACCCTAAAATTCGGACTCGACCCTCATACGACATAAAAACGACAAAAAATAATTGATAATAATTTAATAAAATACGACAATTAATAATTTGAGCATAACTTGACGCGATTCTTACAAAAGCTACCTAGGGACCATCTGACTGCTAAAATGGGAATACCACTATTCGACCATGAGGGAGTTTTTGTTGCCTACACTAAAAATTGAAGGCAAATTGACATGGCGTGAATGTAATCTTTTTCTCGTTTGGTGAAGAGCTATTTTTTACCGTGTCCCGAGTAAGCGTGCCATTTCACGATTTCTTTCTTTCTTATTTTCCTACTTTCTCTTTTCTTAATCTTCTTCCCCTTCTTTCACTTTCCTTCCCTTTTTCGCATTTCCTCATCTTCTTCTTCTTCTCTCTCTCCCTATACTTCTTACTCCTTTCCTCTGCTTCCCTATTTTCTCCTTTTTACTTTTCTTTTCATCTTTTCCCCCTTTTCTTCATCTCTGTCTTTTCTCTCTCCTCTCTCTATCTTCTTCCTTCTCTTTTCTTCCTCTGCTTCTCTCTTTCTTTTTCTCTTTTCTTTCTTTATTCTTCTCCTTTCTTTCTCATTCGTGTTTCTTTTTTCTCCTACCTTTGTTCTTTTTTCTTATTCTCCTTTCTTTTTTATTTTTCCTCTTCCTCCTCCTCTTTTATCTCCTTCCTTTTTTTCTTTTTCTTCCTCTTCTTCTTTCTCATTTCTTTTTTTATCTTCCCCCTCTTCTTGCTCATTTCTTTTTTTCTTTTTCATTCCTTTCTGTTTTCTCCTTTATTTTTTTCCTTTTTCTTCCTCCTCAGGGGCGTATATAGGAAATTTCTCTGGGGGGGGGGGGGGGGGCATGGGACCACCTCTCGTGTTGAAGAGCGCGGGGGGGGGGGTGAGGAATGGAGAATCCCGTTTTTCTGGGGGGGGGGGGGGCACGAGATTCCTGGGGGGGCCAGCCCCCCCCCCCCAGGACCCCCCTAGCTACGCCCATGTTAATACTTCGATTGTATCTCGCAAAAAGGAACCAAGAGCATTCCAGTGTCGCTACGATTGTGCAACTTTTTTTACCTTGCAAACATAAACTATCATCTAAACTAGTTTCACCTCTACTCCCAATGAACTATGAATCCAAGACGAAAATTACCGACGTAAAGTTTACTTTTTGCAAAGAATGTACCTAAGTTGCACAATCCCAGCAACACTGAAATGCACTTAGTTCCTTTTTGCAAAATGCAATCCAATTGGTTGTTGCTGCAAGAAAATAGTTTCCCACAACCTCCTATACAATGCTCCAGTGACCACATAAGTTGGCCCGAGCACAAGCTTTTCAGGAATAAAGCCTTTCCCCTTCCAGGTTTTTCACTTAATATCCGCCCGAGTTTCGCATATCATCCGTTTCTCCTCATCGCAGCTTTCATCAAATCGCAATTGCCCGGAAACTAGGACCGCACATCTTATCTGATAAAATCGTTCGCCCTTTAGACCAATTTTGAGGGATTAGGCTCGACTAGTCGATGAGTCAATTGTTATGGTCTAATTTCATCATGTGAACGCAGAAGAAAAACAGGGTAAAAAAAACACTAATACGTGATCAATTTTCAAGGACACCTCTGTAATTTCTCTTACAATTTTAAATCGATTAAAACGCGTAATATCCAAAATCTAAGCTCAGATTCAGATTTCTCGTGAAAAACTGATGCGATTTCATGTATCATTTGTTAGAATAGCGTGAAGGAAAGATGTTTAATAACGTATAAAAACACTAATGTGTGATCAATTTTCAAGGACAATTCTGTAATTTCTCTTACGATTTTAAATAGGTTAAAACGCGTAATATCCAAAATCTAAGCTCAGATTCGGATTCCTCGTGAAAAATTGATGAGAATTCATGTATCATATGTTAGAATAACGTGAAGGAAAAAGGTTTAACGACGCGTATAGATTCTGTCGTACCTCCCTTTTGAACTACGCCGCCGCCTGTCGCCCGAGTGAAACCGAACGGGGAGGCGCCACTAAGCGCCGGCTAAGCGTTCGGTTTCGTCCCGAGGAATTTCTCACGATAAATTCTTATTCTTCCTCCTCCGCTGACCCACTGAGCACTACCCATGTTGCCACGTTGCATTCATATGCTCGAATCAGTACGTCTGCGTTACGTCTCTTTCCTTCACGCTGTGCTCGGGTATGATAAATGAAATTGCATCGATTTTTAACGAGGAATCCGAATCTGACCTTCGATTTTGGGTATCACGCCTCTTAAGTCAAATTTTTTAAATTCAAAAGTCAGAAATGAAGGACATAGCCTAAAATGCCATTGCGGCTCCTGTTCGATGGATTTTTCTGAAATCCGGTGTCAGGGTATGATAAATGAAATCGCATCGATTTTTTACGAGAAATCCGAATCTGAGCTTCGATTTTGGGTATCACGCGTTTTAAATCAAAATTCAAAAAATTCCAAATTCGAAAATCCGAAATGACTAAAGTGGCTTAAAATGCTATCTCGGCTCCTGTTTGATGGAATTTTCTTAAAATAGATGTCAGAAGGTATTTTTCGACGGGAAACTCGAATTTTTAGTCAATTTTTTAAAATCCTCAAATCCAAGATGGCGGACGTGGGCTAAAATGCTATCTCGGTTTCTGTTTGTTCGATTCTTATGAAACGCGGTGTCACAGGGTATTTTTCAACGGGTAACTCGAATTTTTAGTCAATATTTAAAAATTCTCAAATCCAAGATGGCGGACGGGGCCTAAAATGCTATGTCGGCTCATGTTCGATGGATTTTTCTGCATCTCGGTGTCTGAGGGTCAGGGGCGTAGCTAGGAAATTTCTCTGGGGGGGGGGGGGGCATGGGACCACCTCTCGTGGTGAAGAGAGCGGGGGAGGGGGTTGAGGAATGGAGGATCCCGTTTTTCTAGGGGGGGGGGGGGGGCACGAGATTTCTGGGGGGGCCAGCCCCCCCCCCCCCCAGGACCCCCCTAGCTACGCCCATGTCATCTTTCTCATTTTTTTTCTTTTCCCTTCACTATTCATCCTCCTGCACGGGAAATATAATATTTTAAACTTTCCCGCGGTCCTCCCGGCTGAACCAATCAGAGGTGGATCCCTCTGTGGCCATAATTTCCGCATGAAGGCACTCACTCTAGCTTTTATTTGATCCATGCTCTTATCTACTCTTATCAATTACAGGATACTTCAAGCGATTAACTGGAATGAAGCTTGTTTTGTTTTGAACATTGTGTCACGTCATTCTGCCATCATTAGCTCCTTAATTTTTAGAATGAAGAAAATCGCAATTTTTGGTGCCAGCGGGATGACTGGGCTGGTTACCACTGAGTATGCGCTGAAACAAGGTCAGTAAAAAAAAATTAGTTGCATCGTGCTGTTGATTTCCTCATGGGAAACACTTATGCGTCTACATTTGGAATTTGCTTCGGCCGAATGTACCCTTTGATCTCTTTTCTTGGCATTAATCTTATTTCCATACGCTAACTTTGATTGAGTGTGAACTTATCACTACTTGCCCTTGTTGTTGGTACCGCACATTGACATTTCGATTCCACGAACTTACGAAGTAGGTAGATTATAACGAGTCCCAAACTATCTGGCTTGGATCATTTCGCAATACTTTAACCCTTAGGAGAGGAACTGTTTTGTACTATCTCAAAAATATATGTACCTTCAATTAGATGAAACCATTGGATTAACAGTAAAATTGAAAGGGTTTAAGTGAAATCCTGTAATTTTACCTGTGACATGCATCCTGCTCGCATAACCTAGAAGAAATGACAATACCAACTTCTCCTACCCGGCCAGTGGTTTTTGGTTAGGTATGCAAGACTCTTCTTAAAACACCCTGAGTCGTATGGGTAGGACATAAGAGGAAAGGTACCTTTCCCTAAGAAAGAAAGTCTAAGGATGGAATGGAATATTCACTCTGAGTTTCAGTTGGCTGACAAGCTGCAGACTTACGAGACCTCTTCATGCATTTTTTTCAGTCTGATATAGCCTGCACCAGTTAAGTTTACGCAGCTATAGACTGCAACAGAAGATCTGCCATTTTGATTCTGCAATTAATTTCCGAGAGAAAATGGTGGCAGACGATCTTACGTTGCAGTCTAAAAGTGCGTAAACTTACGTAACGTAGGCTCTAATTTTTCTCAAACAACTCATATGTAGGCTGGGAGGTAAGCAGTTCAATACTTATGAAACAGACACAGTGAAAGACAGTGAAAGTACCAGATCAACTATCTCGGTTTGCGATGCAGTAGATTTTCTGTCATACTTACTTTGTTCTCTAAGCGGAAAATTACTCAAAGTTAATTTTTGAAAACTTCCTTGTTTTTTCTTCTCTGTGTGAAGAAAACTGTGTGAAAATTTCAAAAAATTATATTGTTTTGTTCTCATTCAGGAAAGTAAAATAGGACTGGAGATTTTTAAACACCTTAAACAAGATACGTAGTGCGGTAGTTTTTCCGTTGATATGCTTATTTTCATTACTTACTGAAACATATCAATTATCTTTTAACCCATCTTACTTTTTAAAGTCCATGTTTTCAGCGTAATAATTTCTTCTTCTCTCGTCAGGTTTTGAAGTAAGAGCACTACTGCGAGACCCAGAAAAACTGCCAGAAAGTCTCCGAAGTCAAGTTGAAGTTGTGAAAGGAGATGTTACCAATCTAGGCGATGTTGAATCAGCTGTCAAAGGCAGAGATGCCATCATTGTCACCTTAGGCACTCGAAACGATCTCAGTAAGAACTCAGGCTGCTATTTTATTCTTTCTTAAAGAAACACAGAAACAGGAAAATATACTTTAAGCACATTGTTTTGAAAATAAGCATCATGGACTCACCAGAGGAGGTCATGCTTTGAATGATTTTTGTCCTTAATGGAAGCTTACGTGGAACTTGAATCGACTTATCTCGGTGTTTTGACTACTAGACCCATGGAAAGCTTCCACAAACCCCATAAAAGCTCCGTATTTTGGACAGGAACCATTGTATGACACACCATCCACTGATGAAGTATGCCATGATAATTGAGGGGCTTGAACGATAAGGCGCAGAAGTGCAGTTTTTGAAAAAAATAAGATATTCATGAACTCAATTAAAACTAGTTCGAGAGTATACTCTGCGAAAAATTCTCAGCTAAAATCTAACTTCAAAGCATCAAAAAGTAAGTTTAAACTCCCTTTCTGCCATAAGGCTCCATGTAATTTTGAACCTTTAAACACGCATCAAGTGGGTCAAAATCCAATATTTTGAAGTATATTCGATTTATGACTGAAGGAAAATAATTAATATGAAAGAAGTGCCATTGACTTTTCAAATTAGGTTTCAATTTAACTTTCACAGTTTTTATTTACCTTTTAAAATTATATGAAAGTATCAAGAAGTTCAAGTTGAAATCGCAAAAATTTATTTTGGAAATGTGATTTTGATGTCCTTAGGTCCAACAACTGTCATGTCTGATGGATTGAAAAACATTATTCAAGCAATGAAGAAGCATGAGGTTTCAGTCATATCCGTTTGTTTATCAAGTAAGAAAAATTTTTGAAATTTTTTAGCCAAACTTTATTTATTGCGATAAATTTTGAGCTTTTACACGTTGGTGCAAAGGCATTTTTCAGCAAAATTAATAGTAGGTAAGATAGGTGCACTGTTAATCAACAGTGGTTGACATACTCCCAAATCAAGATATTCTTCATTTCTGAATTGAAGTGATAAATCAGGCACGAGCTAGAAGTAAAAAACATACTCTTGAAGTTTTGTAGGATCTGATGTTCATATCTCGTGGGCGGCTGCGCGCATCAGTAATTGCCTTCTTTCATTATGATGTGTCAACCACCAGTGGCTAACGTGTGTACAATAAACTTGTAATATTATTGCTATGATGAAGTTGCAATATTTTTACATCATTTGGTCAATGAATACTGATTTTAACCAATCAATATAATGAGTTTCATGAGAGAGGTAGGCCTAGGCACTATTCACTATGCAATACCAAAGAATTGCAACTTATTTCAATTTTGTCGCAATAAATTTCAATATGAAGAGTTCCTCAATTAGTAGAAAGACAACATACACACCATTCTGATACAACAGCAAAAATTTTGCCATGTGAAGGAAATTTATTGCGACCCGTTTTATTAGGGCTTAAGATATGAAAATGTTCCCCAAAGAAAAACAGGAATTTTTGCCTTCAGGGCTTAAGATATGAAAATGTTCCCCAAAGAAAAACAGGAATTTTTGCCTTCAGTCTAACCATAAATTCAAGGTAGTAACAAACGTTACATCATAGATCTCTCCTGAAGATCAATTCTGAAAGTGCAATATCGATTCCCATGTAATTTTGCTTGTAAAACAGTTACTTGAAGGCCAATTCAAGCCATTTTGAGATCAATGCAGTGCAAAAATGGATTGATTTTTCAGATTTTGACTTGTGCGGTACAGTTTCATGAGTAGATATTAAAAAAGCTCCAGAAGAATCTCATGTGTATACATGTGTATAGTGTAAATCAATGCACGATAATTCACAATTATGAATCATAGATTTCATTTGAAGAGGTTTTTGTTGCAGGTTTCATCTTCTTTGACCGTGAAAAAGTGCCCCCAATCTTCAATGAAATAAACGCAGATCACCTTCGTATGCTAGAAGCTTTACGGTCCGATGGAAGCACTCTCAAATGGATTGCAGTTTGTCCTCCGCACATTGCTGATACCCCATCCTCTCCGCACAAGATTAGCATTGGCTCCTCTGCTGGACGTGCCATTTCCAAACAGGATCTGGGGAAATTCTTTGTTGATGCCTTGAGCAAAACCGAATATTACAATCAATTAGTGGGAATCGCCACAGAAGTGCAGCAGTAAATATCAATTTTTCTCAGCTTTCTATTTACTTTTATAATGTTTGCTTTTCAAGGAAGTAATGTTTATTGGAGGTTTAATGAATTACTGCTTCTCTTCCCAGATGATATCTTTTCTTTGTAAAATTAAAGTGTTGAAGGAACAAAATATAACTCATTCTCTTATTTTTATGTGAAACCATATTTTTAAGAGAAGATAGGTTCATTCTTTTTTAAAGTGATTATATTTGTCCTCTCCACGATTTGCAAGAAATCATCTTTCATAAATAATTTGAAATGTCATTTTTGCAAAGATAGAACATGCAAGAGGCTACTTGAATCAAACCGTAAGTGAGGCTAAGTTAGTCGGTTTAATTTTAATTTACAAAAGGAAGAAATGATAACTATTAATTTTGGTCCTCAATCTAGGTTTAAGTAATGGTTAGGTTTATGTATGGTGTTGTAGACAAGACTGAAGCTTACAAGACAGTGCAGGGTCACTTAGCAGTTGTAGATTCATGTGCTGGTTTGTAATAAAAGTTAGAAGAGAATATTCTATAAAAAGTATTATAAAAGAGAATTGCAATTTCTAATTTTGACAGGGATCTGCTGGCTTCAGACTAGGCTCATCTTGGCATTGTTCTAATTGTTTCAAGCTAAGGTCTCTCCCCATTCCTTGTCTACCTGGCACTCTGTCTACATACTTGCAACACAAAATTTTTGGACTGATTTCAATGTTTATTTCCACTAATTTGGATATGGCTCGCAATGTAAATAAAACATATATTTCATCTTAAAAATGCACATGGGTCAGTTATTGTATCTTGAAACTAACAAACTTTATTTGATAAGCACTGAAGAGCTGAAAGGTTTTTATGGCACAATAACCTACTGATATAATTACTCATATTTGTCATCAGGATTGTTAGCTGAATCTAAATTCATGAAAATAAGAGGAGATTTGAGATTTGTCAATAAAATTAGTGCAGAAACTTTTTACTTCCAGTTAGGTAGAGAGCCAGGTTGGCAAGAAACTGGCTGGCAAGGACAGAACCTAGGTAGACCTAACTGGAAAAAATAAAGGGGTGGGGCTAGTCATGGGTCAGCAAGTCCTCGTCAAAATGGAACATCGCAATTCTCCATGTGCCTGAGGGTGCCCTTTTTTTACTCTATTTAACTTATTGCTCAGAGTGTTATATAACTTCACTCACAAAAATGCACACAAGGAGTCACAACTTGCTATGTTCAGAGGAGTATTTCATCACTCGGCACTTTTTTTTCACTTTTTGATTGTCTGAGCAGACTTACGGTGTAAATGATACAGATCATCATCTGCTTGATGCTTGTTATTTTATTATCTCTTTAAACCATGGAACTTGTGTATCATACTTGATTTGTTCTCTCCATTTATTGTATTTGTTATCGATTTTGAAAGTTTTGGAAATAAAGCTTTTAATTTTTTAAATTAGTATCTTACCTTGTCACAAGCAGCCAACCCATACTATGCACAGGACCAGTGGTCACTGATGCAAGTACAAGATTAAATTTATCAAAAATTTTCTTAAAAAAGGATTTAGAAGGAAATAAGTGTATCGTTATTCAATTAAATATGAAATAAAGTATGGATAAATCGCCCACCATTCTTAAATAAAAAGCTTAACAAAACAATTTTATTCGAGTGTGGCACGTATTTTCATTGTATTTAATAGAAGAGAGAAAACTATATTATCACCCCACAATGTTAACATGACCATGCAACCTCCAAGTAAAAATAAAAACGTTACTGCACAATTTAAATTTGAAGACACGTTCATGCATTATAATAGTTAACATTGTAGGCAATGTAGAATTAGAACACAAAAACTTTATTGCTTCATCTGAGAGTGCTTAGTGAGCTGAGATCGCAACAGTTTTCGTAATTTTTTCTCTTAAATTGGAAACAGGAGAAAAATAGATTTAAAACTGAAAAAATGTGGTCATCTGCTGGCAATTTCTATTTAAGCAAATTAGGTTATTTTGTCATGTTTCCTTCAATAATTGTTCAATTCAGAAATCGAGGATAGGTATCCTCGTGCTCAGTTTTCCTAGCAGTTTCATTTTAAAATTTACGAAATTCCAGACATCTGCCAATTCTCCATTGTTTCATGTTAACAAGCCAGACAATTTTGCAAGAAGGGTCTATCAAAAGTTAGCGCATATTCAGACCGCATAAAATGTTTTTTTTGTCAAGAATTAGGTGAATGAAAACACTTAAATCATGCAATTATGCTCGTAGAGCGTGCCGTAAAAAATCCAGCAAATGAAATCATACAGAGCGATTGGGCTCCCGCTCACCATGCTGGTTCAATGGTGAATCGTGATGAAATTACTGCATCTGCGAATCCAATTTAAATGTCTGCGTCTTGCAGATGTGCCGGTGACTATTTCAGACCGTGTTTGCAGATGCCGTGAATTTATTCCGATCCGTCAAATGAAATCTCACCAGGGGGGTTTTTAACTGAAAAAAAAAAAACAGCTAGTCGTTGATACCTACAAAAATGAAAAAGTTCAAAGTTCAAAAACCTACGAATGATTTAGTCAGAATCCAAGTTTGACAGTTTGCATATATTATTCCTAAATTGCAAGAAAATTTATCGAACTGCAATATCCCAAGAAGTTGCTCCGGGAATGAGCTTGTAGTCCTGCTCTACCCAGATAGCAGTGATCGCGATAAGTTGCGATTTAATCATGTGCTGCGATTTTTCGACGTTGCGCGTCGATATATTTCAATATTATCGAATTAAAAATTGCGATAAATTGCGATTTCATAGCATATTTGCAATAAAATCACAATTTTATCAACGGCGATTTATCGCAATGTCGTCGAACTAGAAATCGTTATAGATCGAGATTAAATTTCGATTTTGTCGAATACGATTTTACGGAGATAAAACTGCGACAAGATCGAGGTTAATCTCTTAGATGTTCGTGATCCTAGCGATTTCATCGCCAAAGAATCGTTAATAAATCGCAACCTACTTTTAAAAAATCGCGATTTTTCCGTTGAAAAATTCTATTTGCGAATTAAAACATTCAAAGCTGAAGGAGCGAAATAAATGTGTTTCTCCCGAATAGATACCCATTTGCGCTCGAGAGTCGCGCTGTGCGTTTGTTGCCTATACGGCGAAATGGAAGGCGATTTTGAATTGGACGATACCTGCCCAGCCATTAATTTACGCATTGGCTTTTGGTTCTATCGAAGTTATTGGGGCAAGATGCACATAAGTACTATGCGAGTTTTGGAACCGACAATTTAGAGACCACGTCATTTGATATTTAATAAATTCGATGGTTCCACTCAGAAACAAATGCCTTGATACCCATCGCTTATAGGGTGGCACAATTGAATGGCGCGCAGTAGACCGAGTCAATGGGAAAGGTCGGACAAAATTTGGAAACTTCAAACGCTTATAACACCGTTTATACAAAACTTTGAGGTTCTGAAAGTGAGTCCATTCGTTTCCTTGTGAATTTATCTTCCAGAAACACCCCTTAAAATTTAAAATGTGACGAAATAAACATCAAAATTTGCAGTTTTAATAGAAAAATTCATGTCCGACCTCTCTAATTGACTCGATCCACTGTGTGGTGGTGCATTGAGTGACATGGCCACCAAATCAGTCTGTAGATGTCTAGTCGCGGTCCGCGGTATACTTGTTGCCTACGCGGCGAAATTGAAGGCGAACCTTAAGTTGATAATATCATGCCAATAGGTTTACGCATTGTCTATTTGTTGTATCGAAGTTTATGAAGCGACTCGAGTTTTCCGATTGTATAACTTTATACCCCTCAGCGTTTTTTTTTTTTTTTGTGCCTGAACGGTGAAACTGACAAAATGCGTATGCCAGTTGCGGTGTTTCTAAATCTCCGCTTCCTATTTTGGTTTTTATTTAAAGAAAACCGAACTAACATCATGGCTTGAAAAATTCCCAGAATATTTACAACGGAGAGAAGAAAAGTCACCGAAGTTTTCAAAAAATGACTTCATCCCCCGAAATTATTACCTACCTGGATCCTCCTCGGTCCTTCCTTCTAACGAAACCTTGTGCGCGGAAAAAATATTGAATATACACTACTTACTTCGAGACAGCAGGGCTGGATTTACCTACTTGCCGCCCATGGGCCGCCTGTATTTTGCCGCCCCCTTCTCATTCGTTTTGAAACATCAATGAAAACCATCAAATGAACGTGCCAGCGGGGGAGGGGTGCATAAGACCTGTTTACTGGTGTTGAACACATTTTTTGGGAAAGCCCTGCCAACACCACTAGCAAAAGTTCACGGAACTTGGCGCGAAAGTTAAGTTTCGTAAACCTATCTCTGTGTGGACAAGGCCTTCCATTCATGAGAAATGAACGACAAAATTATAAAAGAACAAACATAAATGTGGATTAATGATTTTAACTTCCGCCGCCGCGCCTCGCAGACCGCACTGTGTTTGACGCAATGCGTGAAGTATTCCCGCAGTCTTGTAGGCGCTATGAGTCTCCCGCTGATCCCATTGTGTTTGCCGCAATGCGTGAGGTATTCATGCGTTCTTGTAGGCGCTATCCGTTTCACGCTGTCCGCAATGACCGCACCGTGTTTGACGCAATGCGTGAAGTATTCGTCAAGTCTTGTAGGCGCTAACATGTGTTACATGCCGATCGCCGCGCCGAGGGCTTCTCCTTTTCATATCAAGGCCTCGTCATCATTTCTTTTTAGGTAAGTCGCGCCGTTCCAGGCCAAATTGCGTGTTTGGTTTCTCTCTTAACTCGACTAATTAAAGGTTCTGCCTCTTGTATCACTGAAAGACGACAAAAGTAGAAATTACTATAATCTCAGAAAATTAGAGATTTTGTCACCTTTTCTCGTTTGTAATTTTTTTTCTAAATCCGAATTTTTTTCATACCTACATTTAAAAAAATTGCAAAATTTGCCGCCCCCTATAGATTTGCCGCCATGGGCCGCGGCCCATTTTGCCACCCCCTTAATCCGGCCCTGCGAGACAGAGGAGATATATTATCAACGAAAATGGTTCGATCCGAGGAATAAAATGATAGAAAAAACTTTACCTAATGGAGAAAAGATCCAATCTCCGCTCCGAGAGGGAGGAGGGGAGATAGTGAGAGGGGGGGGGAGAAAGAGTTCATTCTAGGAATAAAATGAGAGAAGGAACATGTTGTTTGCGTGTATGCCGAAAACTTCAGGATTTTTCTCAGGGAAATGAGAAACAATATAGCTTCTAAACAGCATCAAAATGTGTCGTAAACTTGTAAAACTTTCAAATTTTTCCGAGCGAGCCCCCCCCCCCCCCCCCCGCCCGGACATTTTTTGTATTGTTTTGCGGTTTCCTCTCACAATCCCCAATCATTGGGCCCTGTGAAACCCCCTCAAGTGCTGTACCCAAGCGACGATACTGGTCTTATATCGTCACCTTCCGGCCAAAGTATCACAAGCACCATGCGATGTTTAAAAATTTCCTCCGCCATTTTATTTTTTTACAGAGACATTGTTCAACGAAGCTGTCCGAAAATTTCACCGAATTTTCTTTCTGCTGCCGATTAAATTCATTGAAATTTTCAAGCAGATTCAACCTACAATTTTTCTGTGCAATAATAAAATGGCGGTGGAAATTTTGAAACCTCGCGTGGCGCTTGTGATAGGGACTTTGACCGCACGGTGACGATATTAGCACTAAAAGTAGAAGGTTGGCCGTCCCATGGATTGGAGATGATACATGTGGCGAAACTCTTAGGGCGGCATGAATATGGACGTATTTATGCCCAACGTAACTATGTGCATCAAGACATGAACCCTGATACCCATAAGAATATATGCATAACAGGACTCACGTCATAATGCACTTAGTTCTGTTTGGTAGAAATACGTTCATATGATGTGACCGGGAGCATCCCGTGGGAAATTCTCATCGTCGCTTCACAGCCCAATTCGCGCGCGCTCTCTCAGGAAAAATGAGAAAAGAGGATGGAGGAGAGGGGGAGGGGTTATCGCCAACGGATTCGCCGTTGTAAACTTTTCATAATCTATTATGTACACCAATTTTAGGACCATGAGTGGGAATGGAGACTAATCAAGGCAGTGGCGTGCTTTGCGATATATCGATCGATACGCCTCTCAAACCTATGAAAAAAGATCGATTATCAGGGTGTTCTCAGCGAACACCTTAGTATTCTTTACTATAGTTTCAAATGGCGAGATATCGATCGATCATTCACGCCACGCCACTGAATCAAGGCTATCTTTCTCATCTTCAGGTGAATTTTCAGCGTCTAACCAAAAGAAGGATCACGTCCCTAGTAGCTGTGATCACGATAGGTTGCGATTTAATCGGAGAATGTATCCCGATTTTGTTGATGTCGATTTATTGCAGCACTATCGGATAATAATTGAAATGAACTGCGAGTTATAAAACTGCGAATATAATTGCGAAACATAAATTCGCGACAAAATCGCAATTTCATCGATGGCGATTTATCGTGATATTATCGAACCAAAATCGTGAAAAATTGAGATAAAATTTCGATTTTAGCAGACGCCATTTTATAAAGATAAAATTGCGACAAAATCGAGGATAATCGCTTGGATGTTGATGATGATTTTGGTGATTTTATCACCAAAAAATCGTACAAAATCACAACTTAATTTCAAAGTACCGCGATTTTTCTGTTGAAAAATACTACCTAAGACGTCGCGCTGAAACCATCTGGCTTCAAAATCAGTGATTATTCTCATAGAATTTGTCCCGGGTCGGATTGAGAGTAGCGCGTGAGGAACAGCCGCATCAACGACAATCAAATCAAGAGCGCTAAAATGAGAGGAGATGAAGAGAGGAGGTACAAAATAATTAAGAAGAGGGGAAAGGAAGACGAAGGAATAACAGAGAGGCTAAGAATGGGGCGGTTAAAGTTTGAAATGAAACCAAAGTTTGATCCCCTGCTATACAAGAATTTGCAATTTGCCGCCGGAGAATCCGTGATGAAAAATGTGTATACATTGGAGAAAGTTAAGAACAGGTTTGAAATTCAAAGTATTTTAGTTTTAAGTTGCCAAATTTCCCCGTGTCAAACATGAATTTTTGAGGAAATGTATGCATATTTTTCCTTGAACTTTTCAAGTATTTTAGATAAAATTGCAAACCAATTTGTCTGAAAAATTAGAAGAGTAGTATCCAAAATTTTCCCAATAAATTCGTTTCTCGTCGGAGGAAATATGGCAACGTCTGACGGCTCATACGATGTTCTTCCCAAGCGCCTAGCATGGCAGTTCTGGTAGGTGTCGTTCATCTAAAAGTTCGCCTTCAATTTTGCTACGTAGGCAACATACTTACCGGGAGCGCGAAAGGATACCGATCACATGAACGCACATTTATCTTGCCCATCAACTTTGATTGAACCAATGGAGGTATTAGCATTAGCAGATACCGTCCTTTTGAGAATCGCCTTCAATTTTGCTGCAGACGACAAACATAACTAAGAGCACGAAAAGTTATCCATTCCAAAAAGACACTTTTTTACCGCTCCATTAGCTTTAATTGAACTGATAAACGATATTGTGATCCTGTTGCTAGGCGCAGTCCATCTGAAGTTCGGCTTAAATTGTGCTTCATAATGTGATTTATTATTATCTCCTTTCCGTTAAACTAAGTTCGTAATAATGAAACGCAGCAAAAACGTCCCACAGGGCAGTTGAACGGTGAGCGGAATTTTATGAATGCCTTTCCCGCTGAGATAAACTTCCCATGCGAGTGATTTCTGTGCGACATGCGGCGGTTGATTTGGACGCATTCATGCGGAAATGATTCAAATCAAAAGGAACTATGTGGCACTCAAACCCTATGGACATAGCTCCTTTTGATCAAAGTAATTTTCTCGTAATTCCTTTCAGTGAGAATACGTCTGTTTGATTCTCATCGAATCATCGTAAGTGAGCCCTTTTAAATCTTCTAAATCGATGCAATAATTGTTGATAATTCAGCTCGTTGCAGTGCTGCTTTCACACTTCAATATAATGTTAGTGGAATCTCATTCGAAGAGATTCCATTGAAATTTTTTTTTAGAAATCTCCAGGGGTGGAAAATGACTCTCATCTAGTATCTCAAGCGGGGATTTCTAAAAAATAAGAAAAAAAACACATATCTACGTACACCAAAACTCAGTTTAAAGCGCCTCTGAGGTCTGATTCTTTAAGATGTACGTTTTGCTTTACTTCTCAGTTAATTTCCTTAAGGTTACGCTCCTGATTTATTATTATGGAGTATGATTAGATTCATGCGTGGACACACTGAAAAGTGCCAGGTTGGAACAAGAGGTGGCCCAGTGGCGTTAATGTAGGGAGGGTCCGCAATGGGCCCACGGCTCTATGGGGCCCAATCGTCTGCTGGAAATTTTAAATTTTTCTTCAAGTTTTATTCCCTTAATCGAGCCTGGGTTGAAGGGACCCAGGATACAATCCAGTGGCGTGGCGTGAATTGATATATATCGATTGTTATGTCATTTAAAAATATGGTAAAGAATCGATTATTAAGGTGTTCACTGCGGACACGCTGTTTATCGATCCTTTTCCATAGGTTTAAATGGCATAACAATCGATATATCGCAAAGCACGCCACGCCACTGGAATACAGTCATGCGGGTGGGCTCGCGCTTTGTGAGTTACGAGGGGTAGGCCGAAAGGGATGGTAGTGTCATTTTGATTGAAGTGCGTAATTCGTCGTGTCCCGGACGAAGGAACACAACTTTATTCCAAGGTTGCCAAATTGACTCAAATATTTAATTTATTTTACGAAAATATACCTCTACACCTAGACAAGCTTTATCCAAATTTTCCTGATTTTTCGATGAAATCTGAGGAAAAGTTAGATGGATTTTGCCGACGATTCTCTTGGTGTATGTGCAATCTGCGAGCGGAAATTTGGGAACATTGAAAAGGAGTTGCGTTCTTTCGTGAGGGAAACGATGATTTGTAGCGGACAACACACTGCGCGCGCAAATTATGACCAGGGCCGGATTAAGGGGTGGTCACACGGGCCGCGGCCCATGGCGGCAAAATTAGGGGGGGGGGCAAATTTAGCAATTTTTTTAAATGCAGGTACAAAAAAATCGGATTCAGAAAAAAATTACAAACAAGAAAAGGTGTCAAAATCTCCCATTTCCTGAGAGTTCATTAATTTCTAATTTTGTCGTATTTCGGTGATACAGAAGACTGCGCACCTTTAATTAGTTGATTAAGAGAGGAACCAAACACGTAATTTGGCCTGGAGCGGGCGGCGCAAAGAGAAATGATGAGGACTTGAGATGAAAAGGAGAAGCCCTCGGCGCGGCGGTCGGCATGTAACACATATTAGCGCCTACGAGACTGCATGAATACTTCACGCATTGCGTCAAACACAGTACGGTCAACAGCGGTCGGCGCGGCGTGAAACGCACAGTGCCTACAAGACTACATGAATACTTCACGCATTCCGCCAAACACAGTGTGGTCAGCGCGGCACGGCGGCGGAAGTTAAAATTAATAAACCACATTTATGTTTGTCCTTTCTTAATTTTTTCGTTCATTTCTTACAAATGAAAGGCCTTGTCCCCACAGAGATAAGTTTACGGAACTGAACTTTCGCGCGAAGTTCCGTGAACTTTTGCTAGTAGTGTTGACAGGGCTTACGCAAAAAATGTGTCCAACACGAGTGAACGCGTCTTATGCACCCTTCTCCCTCCGGCACGTTCACTTGATGGTTTTTATTGATGTTTCAAGATGAATGTGAAGAGGGCGGCAAAATACAGGCGGCCAATGCAATGGGCGGCAAGTAGGTAAATCCGGCCATGATTATGACTTGAAATTCTTAAAATTTAGAGCATTAGCGTCTAAAAAAGAAAATAGGTTCTCTTATGTGTGGGGGTGAGAGTGTGTGTATTTTGTTTTTTAATTAATTTTTTGCTACTGAAAATTGCGAGCTTGCATATTTACACCCTTTTCAAAACGTATTGGATTCACACGTCGATACATTGAAAAATCACAGGAGGGAGAGGGGGGGGAGCCGAAAGGGGATGGAAATGTCATTTTGATATAAGTGCGTAATTGTCGCGGACAACTCACTGCGCGAACAAATTATGACTTGAATAAACAAAATTTTATTTAGAGCAACAGCATCTAAAAAAGAAATTAGGTTCTCTTGTGCGTGAGGGTGAGAGTGCGTGTTTTTTAAAATCAATTTTCAGCTACGGTACTGAAAATTGCGATCTTGCGTATTCGCACCTTTTTCAAAACGTATCGGATTCACGCGTCGATACACTGAAAAATCTCGGGAGGGGATGGGGAGGGGAGGGCCGAAAGGGGATGGAAATGTCATTTTGATTTAAGTGCGTAATTGTCGCGGACAACTCACTGCGCGGGCTTGCAACTGGATGGCACGTTCCAAGGAGAACGGATTGAGGTTTTAAGAATGAATGGTCGGGGAACGTGCGCGCGTACTCGGCGAGCATCGCCAGCCCCCCTCCGCCTCCCCTCCCGCCCCGGGGCCGGAGGGGTGGAGGGCCGGAGCCGTCGGGCGAGGGGCAGGACGGGGTCCTCGGGAAAATCGATAGCCAGTGACGTCACGGGCCCAAGTCGTGAAATTCATTTCGTTGAGAGGCGATGAAGGCATGGGGCGAACTACACATGGCGCCCTTGGTTCTTTTTATTTTTTTAAGTTTGTCCTCATTTAGTGCGTATGTCGCGGGTGAAATTTTCACGAACTCATTTCTGGTGAGGTTACACGGGAGCCCCGGGAACGATGTCGCCAACTTGGTGGCCGCCAGGACCGGATTCGAAAATTTCGGACCCGTGAGTATCCGCTTACACTCAATATGTCTAATTTGAATCCAATATTGTCGTATTTGTTTCGTGTCTGGAATCGCTCCACACTCTCATTGATGCTGATACCTTTATTTAACGTCGTCTCCCACCCTAAACATCGCTTCTATATGGGCGAGCGACCCGACTATTGGCGCAAAATTCATCAATACTGTTCGCTCAAAGCTGTATGGATCCTCAACCATAAACCATTGATCTAGGAAAAGTCACTCTAATGAACAATTAATTTTCCTCTCAAATTTCGATTAATTATTATGTGAATATGCCCGAGTCATCCTAGGGACAATGAGAACATATAGTTTGATAGTTTTTTTTGCGGTTCGAATCCAGGAAAAACCCGATACATAGTTTTATCCGTCCATTTTTTCACATTTGTCGTCTCGGACGCAAAATGACCATACGTCGAGGAATCCTAAAACATATGCACGTTTTAGGCCGTCATCAAATTATGTTAAATTACGAATTTATTTTTTTGATCCCCTTCATCTTCATTCAGTTACCAACAACGCAGGTCCGAGCCCCCCTCTAAAAAATTTACTGCCTGCTGGCCTGAATTGCTTCCCTTTAACGTACAAGTCCCTCAGAAAATTTATGAAATTTTACAAATTGTCGGCAGTTTATGACAAAGTGCCCACGAACAAAAATTCAATAAAAATAGCGACGAATAGGATGCTTTAAATTTTTTCTATTGTATGTAAAATGGATAACTGACGAAGTATGCGTGGTCGTCTACTGAAATAAGGACCTTAGTTCACAAAAAAACTCAAAATTAAGCCATTGGTATAAGGCCATTGTACAAAAAAGCATGAACTACATGCATTTTTGGATAGAAAAAACGTCTTTAAATGTCCAACTATATTGGAGTAATGATAGTTTAAGCTTTTCAAAAAAACTTAGTATGGAGAGAAAGCCGTGGGAAATTTTAATCTGCCACGTCCGCGGTACGAAATTGCCTCATAATTCTTTACGACACAAGTTTCCACTTCTATTGCAATAAAATGAACTAATCCCCCCGTGACTTATCCGTCTATTAGGACCAAAATTGTCGACACACTGACTTGGACAATTAATATTAGGTACATTAAGAAACAGGTTATGTACATAAATATTACAATTTTTTTTCTCTTGGATGTTTTCTCAACAAATTTACAATTTTGCTTTAAAATTTTGATGAATTTTAAGAATCTTGAATGTGCCTGTTGCATATTAAAAATTGGAAAAAACAATCGCTTTTCAAAGGCCTGAGTTGGCTAAGGCGCCGTGAAGCAACTATTCGTGTTCTATGGATACGCGTGTTGCATGTCTAGAAATTGAAGGCTCTTTTGCTTTCCTCACTTCTTCAGAGAAGCACGGGTGTTGTGAGTTGTTGCATCCGAATGACAGAGTGACCATGTAGGAAGAGTATTGCCTCCTCAATCCTTTTACTATCAAAAAAAGAAGCCCGTTCTGTGATTGGTCGACGAAAATAATAACGGTACAAATTAAGTACTGCAGTCTATGTCAACTTATCGATATTTTACGTAGAATGTGATAAACGCATTAAGCAACTTTCCAAATTCAACTCATTAGTCATTTTTGTCTACGTTCATTAACACTTTCCGCGCTCAAGAAAGCCACAGTCTACTCGAGTCAAATTGAGCACTAAGCAAATTCCGGTACATTTTGCAATGGAAGAATTTTCCTGTGATTTTTTTTTTTCTTTCTTTCTTTTTTTTGGGATAAGATTATAGGGAATTTACATATGCGGAGGAGGAACAATCGTATGAAACCAATCACTAGTTACATATTTACCTAACGTGTATGGGTTTATTTCAATGCCAAACCCACATTGATTCAGGTTTTTTCGCGAGCGGGAAGTTTGAATTTACATCTGATATATAAACTACGAACGGGGTTTTCACTTTAATGAGTCAATTGTTGAAGATTTCAATACATTCAACGTGTTCTGCATGAAATTTGATTATGTGCTGTAGTGCTTACTTTTTTTACCTTATGTCTAACGGTCTATGGCAGCGGTTCCCAACCGGTGATCCGTGAAGGCTCGCCAAATTTTTTTCGTTCAAAAAGTCGAATTATAAAAGTATAAACCAAAAAAAAGAGGTCGCTCAATTTTATTAGTGGTCTGCGGCCTCCTCTCCCGACGAAAAGATGGTCCGCGGCTATAAAATGTTGGGAACCAAGGTGGTTAATTATATTTTTGGGCATCTGAAGTCTCATTAAACTATACAAAAGGTTCTCTGGAGTTTTTTGACACTGTTCTCTTTGGCATTTTACTTCATCTTGCACACATTTTAATATACAAATTCGGAAAAATAAGTTTCCAAATCATAAACTTTGACAGTCTTTCAACGGTTGTCTTTATAAAATGTACAAGTTATTTAAATGTTTCATAATGGCCGTTGCTATTGGGGCAGTGTAGACATATTACTATTTATGAAGAGGAATCTAAGTACAAACGTATCAAAATCCAGTTCTTGAAACCAAACAAATCCCAAATATCATCTTATTTTAAATAGAGCATGAGAGCGAGGCCTTTAATTCAAACAAAGCACGGGTGAAAGGAGGAAGGGGCGTTTACATAAAAACTATAAACCAAACCATCATCTCTAAGGAAATTAAGGATGCTCAAAAACACGATTGGTTAAACCCACGAAGAAAGACCACTCATCTCTTGCCTCTCGATTCGCAAGCCCCCTCAATGAAGGATCACCCTTTCCAGGTAAACTCATTTACCGGAGAAATGCAGCTCAGCTAGCGCACGGCGGCGCGCAATGGGACGAGTCAATATCTGGACATGATATGAAAATTTTAAAAGCTCATATCTTATTTAATACAAAGCGTAGAAGTTAAAAAGTGGCTCCATTGCATTTCTCTTGACTTTTTCCGAGGGAATCGATCATAAAAATCGAAAATATGACGTAATTATAAAAAAAATTGGCAATTTTATTTCAAAATTTTACGTCCAACCACCCTATGAGTCGCACCACTGTGCGACGTGCCTCACCTCGAATCACGTAACTGAACCAAGGGAGGCTCAAAGCGAGAACAATCTTTCAATACCGTCCGGGACGCAACCACCGTCCCTTCGCGCCGCCCCGCGGACTGTCCTCATCCAGTAGCGTAGCGAGAATTGTGATATATCGATTGTCATGCCATTTAAACCTATGATAAAGAATCGATTATTAAGGTGTTCGCTGCGAACACCCTGTTTATCGATCCTTTTACATAGGTTTAAAAGGCATTACAATCGATACATCGCAATTCACGCCACGCCACTGTCCTCGTCCTCACCGCAAACGAAGGAAGAGAAATGTGAAACATGAAGAGAGATGCAGGCTCACCTCGCCAACTCCATCTCACCAACCCCCCAGCCATAACACGTGCAAAATGCATCAAAATTGTGCAGCTTATTTTCGAATACCTGTACAGTAACACCTTTACCCTAAGACTGTACTAAAAGCTTGAGACAGAATATGCATTTGAGGATCAGGGGAGCACCGTCCCTTCCTTTGAGGGGTGGTCTTTTGGCATAAGGTGGACCGATTTTAAACTTTTAGGTATCAGTTTAAATTGAAGCTCTTCGTACTATTTAAGTGTGATGGAATCCATTTTTTAAATTCGCTAGGGAACTCTGACTCTCACGATCAGCCCCCCCCCCCCCTCCCTTCTGTTCTCTCCTAGGAGCGCTGAGGGGCTTTCGGAACCGTTAGTCCGATTACTTGTGGTCCGCTCCTTATTCAGTCCCCCCAGTCACCAACATCGTCCAAAGTGAAAATAACCGCGGAAAAAACCTGGCACGGGCGCCTGAAGCACCCTGTATAATCTTAAAAATGTCCTATCGGTATTTAAAAGTATTTATCCCCGATTAAACTGATGATATTGACCGTCAGAAAATAAAAAAAAAGTTTTGACTGAAGTTTTGTTTTCTTTGAATCATGATGAACTTCGAAATATTAGCATCTTTTAATAGTACAAAATGTACATTGGTAAAAATTGGCGATGAGAGCTGCGTTTCAAAATACCATAGGAATTCTTATAGCCGGCTAAAGAAGGCTACAGAAAATCATATAGCTGGCTGTAGAATGCGGAGAAAATCATACGGCCGGGCTATACGAAGCGATAAAAAATTATGCAGCCGGGCTATAGTTCCTACCGCCGGGCTTTACACTTTATCGCCTGGCTGTTGCTTTTTCGCCATCGATTATAAAAGGCTATAAGAAATTGTGTAGAAATTCGTGTGCTTTGGAAATCATCAAGTTTGATACGGAACCACCTTAATATTTACAAAACACACATTATATTTTCCTTTAATACATATTTTTTTTCATCAATTAAAACGAGAATAATCCATACAGGATGTGCAAACATTTCAAAATCATGAGTTGAATAACGCTGACTCCGCCAGATTAAATATTAGAGCCTAACACAAAGCGGAGCGGCGACGCACTGGCGCCTACAAACCTAACAGGGATACTTCACGCATTGCGCAACGCGTGAAGTATCCCTGTTAGGTTTGTAGGCGCCAATGCGCGTTTCGCGCTGGCTGCCCGCCTGCCGCGCCGCAGCGAGCCACGGCGCTTGAAGCAACTATTTCACACCAGAGGTATTGCACAGTATCATACGAAACTAAGGCGCTCTAATATATTAGGAATGGCAGGCATCCGTCAAAAGTACGGAGCTTTCCTTGCAAAATAAATCAAGATACTACGGCCCAAAAAGAGAGCAGAAGTCCAAGAACTCACTGAGTCCTAGCATCCGTAATTAGTAACGTTTAGCATACACTTTATCGCCTGGCTATTGCTGAATCGCCATCGGCTATAAGAAATTGTGTAGCCAGCTATAGAAGCTATTGGAAATCTTACATCCGGCTGTAGGTCTATGGTATTTTGGAACAAAGATTCCACTGCCAATTTTTACCAGGGTAAATTTTGCAACGCTATGTTGCCAAAACGGACTTTGAACTCAAGCTGAGGTTTGTATCAGAGGGTCTCATTTTAGAGGGACAGATTTGAACGAGATACCTGCGTTGCCAGAAAAGGGCACAAAAACGCCTCTTTTGACAGGCTGGTTTCGGTTCTAATCGATTTTCCGATCTAGTGGCCGGCTTTCGACGATTCGACCATTTGAATTGGGGATAAAGTTTTTACCTAACTCAAAGTTATACCTTTAGTTACAAGGTAAGCATGATATAGTAGGTACGCATTACCTAATACAAGCCGAGTATTTCTTATTTATGAAAACCCCGGTTAGAATAGCTTAACACTTGGGTACCAAAGCCAACGCTGTGAGGAGAACAGAGAAGCAGAAAACGGCCCGAAGAAAAACACAGAGAATCGAATGGAAATTCAAATTAGGTTTTCATGGCTTGCTATCTTGTATTTTATTTTGCCTAATAAATTTTTAGTATTTAAACTGCCTCATGAATAATTTGGCCATTCGTCGTATCCTTTTTAAAGCTGTTTACGCGCGGGCAGTCCTTCCTTAATGTTATTATTTTGCTCCCGCGAGAATTCGTATTCGAGGGACGGTGTTTGGAATTCAAGGGACGTCCATTCAATTTAGCATTTCTCACGATGTTATTGAAAAGGAAACACCGAGATTGAGTGAGATGCTGCGTTAATTTTCCGTTGCTGTACCTAATGAGGAGTCGGCGAGAAAAGATAAGGAAAGAAAAATGGAATGTTATTAGCTCTCTTTTTTTGCAATTCGTTTCATTTTCTTGCTCCTTGCAAAATTAATACTGACATAAATTTCAAGAGAAGTTTTGAAGTAAAAAAGATTGTGGCTTGTGGCTACTTGGGTTATTTACTTTCATTATGTCGCTTGATTATAAACGCGCGTGTTGAAGTTCATCAAATCATGCCGTACTCGGTTCTTCAATTGTAACTTGCATGGCAGAGTTTTTTATTGTAGTTTTTCGAAGGGTAGGGGTATAAGTATAGGATATCAGAAAGGGATGTTTGGGGAGTGAACACAAAAGGATAGTCAAAGGGATATGCGACACATGATTGTATTAAGTTTCTGCATTACAGTATGGAAAAATGACATCTACGAGGCGGACGGTAACATGTCTTATTTGCGAGTGCAAACAGCTACCGAAATTCATAACTGCGCTTTAGAGAAAAAAAAAAAAACAATTGAGAGCGCGAAGCTCTGATGTCGAAATATTGTCACCAACTTAGAGTGACAAAGTTTTCAATTCCAACATAGAATAAAGGTATAAGAGTGAATCATGAAGGTTGAGTGTAATTCTGTCTCGGGCGAATTTCCATGGCTATTTGAGGGCCTTGGAGGATAAGGTGCATAAGCTATATAGTGCAATTTTGGCAAAATTGAGGTATACATGATATCCAGAAAACTAGTCTTCATGCATATTCTGTGAAAAATTCGCTCCATACTTCCAATTTTTGAGCATCAGAAAGCCAGTTTAAACTTCCTCTCCGCCATAAGGATTCTTGTAATTTCGAAACTTTAAATAAGTATTTCTCGAAATAGCAAAAACTGCACTTATGCTCCTTGTCCTCCGAGCCCCTCAATTATTTATTTTTCCCCCTCATAATATATTTGACTCGAGGACTAGGGCGATCGCGTCTGTGGATCTCTTACTCTGCGAAAAATGGCATACTTATAAAAATAAATAACCACACTGATAAAAAAAGAAAATTGAGTACACCAGTGAGTTTATTTTGAACTTTAGTTGTGAGACAGGAAAGCATCGATATGCTTACTAAACCCGCTTCTGTTCATTTGGGTATCTTTAACGATGACTCAGGAATCTCGACCACTACGGTGTGTTGCTCACCTGAAGATGAAGAGGATGAATGAAAGAGGAAGAAGAAAAAGAAAAAAGAGGAGAAAAGAGAAAAAGGATGAGAAAAATAACAGAAAAAGATTAAAGTATGAAGAGGAAGAAAAGATAGAGAGGAAGAAGACAAATGGAAGAGAGAGAAGAAGGAGGGAAAAAGGTAAAAAGGCATCATACAACTATATGCTTACTCGGATTATACAAGAAATAGCTCTTTACCAAGCGGGAAAAGATTGTATTAACTCCATGTCAGTTCGCCTTCAATTTCACTGTAAGCAACCCGAGCTCCCACGTGGTCGAAGAGTGGTATCATGCTCCAAATGATGGTCAGACGGTCTTTGTCGGCGAATTCACTGGGGTGTCCAAAAGCGATTCATTTTCAACGGTGTACATCAAACTTTAAAACATCAATGAATCCGTTTGATATCTAATTATCGACTATTTTTCTGCCGTGCTGATGAAAAACGCCGTTTAACATTCGAATGTTGCCAAATTTCCCACGACGAAAGTTCATTTTTCAAGCGAGTTACGATCACTTTGCCTTCAAAATTTCAATTCTTTCAGATTAAATTGCGACAAAAATCGTCTGAAAAATCTTCGCAAGTCTCCTTGAAAAGCCGTGTTTCATCGACGGAGATTTGGCAACGTCTGAAGGTTCTTACGGCGTTCTGCCTTAGCATGGCAGTATTCGGTCATGTGCTATCTTGAATCGTTCTGTGTTTTATAATCGTTTTTTTTTATTTTTTTTATTTTACCTTTTTACTTTTTATTTGTATTTATTTTCTTAAGTACACAATTTTGAGTGCAGAATTCCCTAAAAATGAAGTAACCATGGAGCAAAACTTCCTATTTTGGACACCTGCATTCATTACATATCGATAGTGATAAATTCGACTTCCGCCATCACACCGAAAAAAATAATATGCTGTTTTAGCACCTAGGATGTTAAAAATGTGTCTGGTGATCCGGAGTTGTTGTCCTTACTGGCCTCGCAGTTAACTTTACATCCTGTGAATGCAACTTTAACTCTGTAGGCAGTTAAGGCAGCATATTGAGATCACCAGACACATTTTTAGCATCCTAGGTGCTAAGACAGCATATTATTTTTTTCGGTGCAAGACACGTCTTACGTACTCTCTGAGCGCGGAGTGATAAATCGATAAAATGTACCAGGTTCGCTTGTCAAACTAACTAACTTTCATTATGTTGCAGGTTCTTGGATCACTGAGGGAGTTCCATTTTAAACACAGAGCTCTGCCTCACGCAAGAACCAAAAGGAGTATTCCTCATACCAGACGATTGAAAATCGATCCCTTAGTAAGTTGTTGCAATCAACTTGTCAGAGTAATTGCCTCTCATTCCTGGTTGATACCTCGTTTATCAATCTATTTAGCTGCAGGAGAAATTTTCTGTAGAATACCCAAGGACGTCGTTCTGAAGATGCGATATCGAGTGAATGAGACACTCAATTCACAGTTGCGTAGTCAGAAATTTTTCATGGAGGGGGAGTCTAAAGGTCCATCAAAATTCCTGAAAATCACGAAAAACGACATTTTTCAAATGCTCCCGGTCATCAAGGGAGGAGGTCCGGGCTTTCTGACCCTCCCTACCTCCCCCTCCTCCCACCGACGACGTCATTGTCTACATACAACACATTGTTGAGTCACCGGGAATGAAAAACGTTCCTCTAAAGATTGAGAGGTCTTAAAAGAATCTATAATGATCCAGGGTTTTGTGTTAGCCTTATGAACCTTATATTTAAGTGAAATGTAGCTTATCTTACAAGAGGCAAGAGGAAATTTCAGCTGTTACGGTCCAAAACTTCAGTAAAACTTTACTTTTATACTGGCATGAGCTATACTTAAAAAAGTTTATGACTACTTTGATCATTAAATTTTAATATATTTCTGCCGAACTATCTACTCATGATAAATATATGTGTATCATTATTCGTATAGATATTGCATAACTAACTGACTTAGTCAGTCGAATTTATCAGTCAATTTGCTGACTTGTGTAATAATTTTTGATCCTTGAAACCTATTTAGCGTATTTTTATGGAATTTAGATGAGTATATATCTCGTGGTGCCTTAATCTGCCCTTTCCTGGGAGCATTGACTGCTTACAAAAAAAAAAAAAAAAAAAATGAAAAAAGAAAACGGGCAGATCTATAAGCACAGAACTATATTCTGCGGTTTATTTAGTGTTTAGTAGTAAAAATAGTGGTTTTTAGAATCTATCAAAATTCGATGCCAATATTTTACAACTTTTTTTAACGCATATTTCAAACATATTCAGTGGCGTGGCGTGAATGATCGATTATCGATATTTCCCCATTTGAACCCGTGGTAAAGAATCGCTTATTAAGGTGTTCGCTGCGAACACCCTGTTAATCGATCCTTTTCCATAGGTTTAAATGACAGATCAATGGATATATCGCAAAGCACGCCACGCCACTGAACATATTTTACTTAAAAAAGAACAAAAAAGGTTTTCTATGTCGTATGTACAATATTTTTACGTTTCATGAAAGTTCCATATGAACAGCCAATGCTCTGCCAGGTCTATTTAATGGCCCATTCTCACCTATTTAGAATACGATTTTGATTGTATCACTCATAATTCCAGGTACATACAGCAGTGCAGCAATCAGGGTTCAAAAGAGTGAAGCGGGGATACAAACCGTTAAAAGTAGAAAATTTAGTACCACACATTTCCCCTCATGAAGATCCCACCGATCCATTTTTTCATCTTCAATGGTACCTGAAAAATACCGGGCAAAATGGAGGGAAGGTCAAACTGGACTTGAACGTAGAGGCCGCCTGGGCCCAAGGCGTCACTGGCAGGAATGTCACAACTGCGATCATGGATGATGGTAAGTGCTGTCATAGCAGATATTTTACTCAAAGTATTTTTCAATCTAATTTTTTCATCAGTCGCCCCGTTTAATACACTAACTGGGAGTATTCAACCAAGATTAGCCTATGTGCAATACCGTGCTAAGGAAAAACGCCGTATGAACCTTCAGGCGTTCCCAAATTTCCTTTAATAAACCTGGTAAACATTTATGAGTATTTCCCTTCCAAATTTTCGAATAATTCTGTTTGCAATTTCACTTAAAGTCCCTGAAAATTTCAAGGAAAAATAGTCATAACTTTCCTCAAAAATAAACATTTTATCGAAGGAAATTTGGCAACTTTCGAATGTTCATACGGCGTTCTTCCTTAGCACGACAGTACATCAGACGGTGACTTTTTTCGCCAATGCTTTATTCCTAAACAGAATCTTAAGCCACGTTTCCTGAAGGAAAACTTCAGAAGAAACATCCAATTGATTTTTGTCAGCACCTTACCTGAGATTTTATGTAAGGAACTTGAGGCCGGCTAGGGCTCTTTTTAAACATTTAATTGATTTGTTTTTTATGAACAATGATCCAATTCCATGATTCTGAGGTAATCAGTAACGAAGACCTTTATTCTACAACCTTTTGGTCCTTACCTATCGGCTCGTAGGTTAATGCAAACTTCTAATTGAAAACTCTAACTCTTAACGCTTTAACGCTAAAATAAATATATTGCGATGCGCGCTTGAACATTTTTTCCTGATGTGTCCATGAAATGACTGCTGCATTCGACGTTCTTAAGTCAGTCAGTGGAAGACTGCAAGAGCTGCACCCTTATTTTAGAAGGGCGACGTTGAAATACAATTTAACAAAAGAAAGCGTTTTCCGGGAAATTGACAATTTCGCGCTGAAAATCAGTATTAGTTTACTGTATCACACAATGCTCAACTCTGGATCAAGTCCACGTGTAAAATAACAAGCAAAGCGCTCTCAGTTACTTTTTCGTGCGATGAACACGAAACGAATTTCATTCCAACGCCTGGATGTAACGATTTGACCTTTATGTTTTATTCGTTGCATACGCGCCGAAATGAAGGCGTTTTAACTCTCCATGCACTCACACTCATAGCTTCACCCGCGGTGGTGCGGCGGCGGGCTACTTATATTGCGAGGATCCAGAGGGATAGGTATAGTCTTACTTATATATTGAGTAAACCAAGACGGACAATCGAATGAACAACAACATATCACAAGTTTGCTTTTATTTATATTCCCTCTCTCAGTTTGTCTTGGATCCGTAAAAGGAACAGAGGGATCAAACCGGGTACTAAGATTAATGTTAAGTTAGTCGATATCTTCGCAACTTTGCAAGTGAGACCCATCCCTGAGACAAATTTTTTGAAGGACAAGACTGCAGGAGTGAGGAATATGCCTCAATTTTGATATCGCGGTGTGTTGAGCGTGATTTGTGGAGCAATTATTCGTGCTGAAGAGAATCTTTTCAGCATCTCTTCAAGAAATGTCTTCGTAGTGTGAACGAAGAATTGTAGATGTTCTGCCCTTTTAGATCCTCGCAGTACAGCCCGCCGCCACGGCCACGACAACGGTTAAATCGGCGAGTGCCTGGAAAGTCAAAACGCCTTCACTTGCGTGCGTATGCAACACTGACATCCATGAAGCTCGAATAGTTGCATCCAGGCGCCTTATGATAAAATTCGTATGCTCGTCGCAGTTAATACTAACTGAGGGCGCTTTAGATGTTTCTCTCACGCCTCCATTTGATTTCAGCGTTGTCTATTGTGCCGATAAATTGAACTATTACTGCTTTTTATTGCGATATCGTCAATTCTCCGAAAAATGCATTGCACATGTTCACGATCTGAAGAATTTTCTTAGAGCTGCTTTAATGAGTCGTTCTTTGTTTGGATTATTTCTCTTTTAAAAAAATATATTTGATGTTTAAGTGCTAAATTTTCAAAGAACAATTTTAATAAATGACGCGAACTTTTAATGAAAAACGAAGACCGTTGTTCTTTCGAAAAATGGCATGCTATAGAAAATCTGTGACATCACAAGTTGAAATATAGATATCTGATTTTCTAGTTTCAGTGGCAAAACTGTCACACGATAATTTTAATAAATATTTCTAAATGCAATTTTAAATAATTTTGAAATATTTTTTTTTAATTTTTTATAATGTTCTGATCTTTCTCCGGTGAAAGATCTGGAGTTCCTACTTTCTCCACGAGAACGAGGAATATGCTAGACTCGTTTCATGGACACTTCAGAAAAACTTTTCGAGCGAGAAACCCGACATACTAGGTCTTGCAAAATAGTTAAAATAACTCCAATCAGAAATGTACATCAATCTACAGTTAGTTCAGAACCCAGTGACGCATGCAGGACCCGAAGTTCGTAGAAAAATGTTTTACGCCACAGATTGCTGTAGAGTCATTCGATCGAAGCACCAGTAGACTGGGCTTAATACAAACGAATCAAGTACAAAGTACACAGTTAGAGGATGCTAGCCTAAAGATCCTCGCATAAAATCCTCAGTGAGGAGTTGACAAATATCATGTATACTGATTGCCAAAATGCGAAACTGTTTACTTCCGTCTACGACGTTGCAGACTTTCCTCTCAAAAAGAATCCCTCAAAATTAAATTTGTGTCGAGATAAACGTACAATTTTACAATTTTTGTCAAAAATTTCATGTCCGACTTTCTCCAAAGACTCGTTTCACTGTGCGTCGTTTTAGAGATTTGCGCTTTCGGGTACCATCCGCTCAAAGTCAGCATCAAATGCAAGTGCAGTGTCGTGCGTTTCCCAGCGAGGAAACTTGAAGTGCAACTCATCAAGTCTCTTCGTCTTGAGCAATATTTGTCTTTCCAGTTCGTAGGGGAACTTGATGGCTGGTATCTCCTGCGCAATCTCAACTTTTTTCCAATTGATAGGGTAATTTTTTGCGGTTACCCCGTTGCGTCAGTGTGATAATAAATCGTCACCCTCCGGCAAAAGTATCACAAGCGCCATGCGACGTTTCAAAATTTCCGCCGGCATTTTATTCTTTCACAGAGAAATTGTTGGTTGAATCTGTTTGAACATTTCAATGAATTTTACCGGCTACACAAAGAAGATTCAGTAAAATTCCCTGACAACCTCGTTAAAGAATTTGTACGTAAACAAATAAAATAGCGGCGGAAATTTTGAAACATCGCATGGCGCTTGTGATACTATTGTAAAATGTAGTCCAGGGTCACCTCTTACCTTCAACCGACCAAAACATCTCGGAATCGGCTGGCAAATCCACTGAGCAAAGACGACGGCACGATAGCGGTGAAAACTCAATAGGGTATTTCGGGTTATAGGACATTTCGTCGACGATTTTTTGTCCGCGCACCTGTTTTTTTCCAGTAATTTACGTCCATGCGTTTTTTCGGCACGGGAGTTTTGGTCCACGTGCCAGTTGAGACTCAAGGTTAATGGCCCACATGTAAATACAAACGACAATTGCTCACTACGTTTTTGGATGAAAATGTAAAATGTCTTGGATGAGGGTTTGCTTGTTTTTTTGTTTTGTCTGTTTGGTCCAACGGAGAATATTATATAGTTGAGAGCTTTGGTAAAAATGGGGGAGCGTCAATTCCATGAGACAAAATTCACTAAAACTCTCTACACCTCTTTGGTGTAACAGGACTTAATTATCTTTCAAGAAATTCCCACCTTGTTATACCTGAACCGGATAAACCTCTATATTTGCCTCAGTTAAAGGCTCTTAGGTTTTTCCTGTGTACGATGAGTATCTTGATTTATTTTGCAAGGAAAGATCTGTACTTTTAAAGGATGCCTGTTATTCTTAAGACGTTCAATTTCGTATATTACTTTGCAACACCTCTGTTGTGAAATAGTTGCTTCAGGCGCCGCCGCACGGCGGGCAGGCGGCCAGCGCGCAATGCGCATTGACGCCTTCAAACCTAAGTGGATACTTAGGGCATTGTGCAATGCGTGAAGTATCCACTTAGGTTTGTAGGCGCCAGTGAGGCTCTCGCGCTGGCAGCACGCCGCATAGTAAGCGTTTTTTAACTCATGCTTTTGAAATGTTCGCACACTCTGCATTGATGATTCTCATTTAAATTGATGAGAAAAAATATGTATCAATTTATCAAAGGAGAATAATAATATAATGTGTGTTTTTTTTAAATATTGGTGGTTCCGTGTCAAATTTAATGATTTTCAAAGCACTTTAATTTTTTATTTTACATTTTGTGCTTTTTTTGTGCTGCAGCGAGGTGTACGCGCAACCAAACGCTCAAAATGTGACGTATTTGACTCTGAAAGATCGATGTACAAATGAGTTAAAACTAAAGATTGCGTGCTTCTTGGTTTTTTCCCCTCTTTTATTCATTTTTGCAGTTTCTGTCGGTACAACTGCGGCTTATTGAGATTAGTGTCGCTTGGAAAAGGTTTTACAAGTATTTGTCACGTTTTAAAAATATAAATGTTTTCAAAATGAAGTAATAATTTCTTAAAGAAAAAATTAACAAAATTAAAAAAAAAGTACCTATACATATATAAGGGATATTGTACATCGAATATTTTAAGGATAGAAATAAAACCAAATATTCACCAATGGCAATTTAAAAAGATTATTCAAAAGGAGAAAGTAATAATATTTAATTTAGAAAATGAGCAACCATAACAACACCTCCTCCTCTCTCAATTTCTCATTTACATATTGTCAATATAATTTTACGTTCCGACTAAAATATAACGCTTGGACCAAGTTACCGTTGCTTATTTTACGTGTGGGCGTAAACTAGTGGACAAAAAAGGTGCGCGGACACAAAATCGTTGACAAAATCCTGAAACCGTATTTCGTGGCTATATCATTCTACATTTCTACATTTTTTTATTTACTATATTTCGTGGCTGTATTATTTGAGTGAGAAATATTGCAGTATAGAAGCAAATGAAACCTCGCTCTTTGTATAGTTTTGAATCATCTACATACAACGTCCACCATTCCTTTTTTTATCATCAGAGCTTCATGAAGCCTGAGACGGCTAAACTAATCCTAAGTGGACTCTCTAGCGGATATACTCTCCCTTTAAAGTACTCTATTGCTCAGAAGGCCAGCAATTACAACCACTAAGTGTCTCTGTTCATGATAGGGAGCATGATCAGGAGAGATATGAGGAACATTCAAGGATAGTCTCGACCTGCTTGCAGATACCTATAATCTGCAGAGGTAGTCCCTCACATAGAAACGTTGAGCTAAATTGTGTTTGCGTAATTGCATTCTCCTGAGTTCCGCAGGAACATGAAGGTGCCAAGTTACCGGAAAAAATCATTTATAATTCCTTTATACTGTGGAGCAGCTGCATGTTCCGCTCAGCTTGAGAGACCAGCATGAAGTAAAGGCTGGAGCTTTCACGTTCCGCGATGAATTCGTAAATCGATTTTATCTGAGCTTGTATGCCGAGTAACCTATTTTAGAGCGTAACATCTGCTACCTAGTCACAGGAAACTAATAGCTATCTCGGGAGATAAACCACTGGGTTGTTGTGGCGTGGCAATCAAGCCGCAACTTAACTAACGTTCCCCTTCAAGAGACTCGCGTTCAAGAAAAGCTCTCACCCACCCTGCTGAGCAATATTGCCCTGATATCCCCGGAGCCTTGCTTACATTGAAAGAGACTTTAGTAGAAACGTTGAGACTATATTACCTGTGAAAGAGAAGCAATAGTGTCAGGGAATATTTTGTTGGAATATTTCTATGGAATATAGATGAGTATTCATCTTAGGATGCCTCAATTTGCCCTTTTCAAGTAGCATAATTGGCTGCAAACAAAAAAATTTGAAAAAAAAAAAAAAAAAAAAACGGGCAGATCTATTGGTACTGAAATATAATTTTGCGGTTTAATTAATGTTTAGTATTAAGAAGAGTGGTTTTTAGAATTGAATAAAATTTAACCCTTAAGGTTGATTACAATTTTTCATTCTGGCTATTGACAACTATTGCAATCCAGAAAGGATTTGAGTACTGCCAGCTCGTTTTTCTTTCCTTCTTTTCTTCTTTTTTTACGCTCAGTATATTCGGGTCTCTGTCACTAGTTGGAAATCAATGCTGGCTCAAAGGTTATATTCCTAATGACTCAGCTCAATTTGTAAGGTCTCTCGCCCCTGCACACGCAACACCATTGACTCAATTTTGAGTTTTGCGTGAATTTAGGTTTAGTATTCCCTCTTCGACGGACGGTCACATAAGAATTGGACGTATTTCCGCTGGACGGAACCAAGATCCATCCATATAGGTCAGTCAGTGCGCAGATTTCCCCGCTCGGGGTAAGCCCCTTTCCATTGGCTCGTGATGTCAGCATTACTGCCGCGAAAACCAGAAAAGTTGGAAACAATGCTTTTCTTATGGGAGAGAGCAAATTTTTCTTAATGAATCATTTAAATTTCTTACTTTTAAATCCTTTGAAACTTTCTGTGTGTCGAAAAGAACGTTTAGACATTAGCATTCAGGGTTTCGATTTTGCCGAATTTGTGTTCTTTCATTTTTACAGTTTACTCTGCATCAGCCATTTTTACACGCGAATCTATACCACTAGATGGCTTGTTACATCGCTGACTTCAAAAATCATTTAAAAATATAAAAACGCAAATTCAGCTGAATTGAAACCCTTGACGCTAATTTCTAAACGTTCCTTTCGACACTCAGAAAGCTTCAAAGAATTTAAAAGTAAGAAATTTAAATGATTCATTAAGAAAAATTTGTTCTCTCCCATAAGAAAAGCATTGTTTCCGACATTTCTGGTTTTCGCGGCAGTAATGCTGACGTCATGCGCAGAAGATTCTCATTTGGGTTTCGGGAATGACTGACCTATATGGATGGATCTTGGACGGAACCAGAGACAGGCGGGAAAGAAGGGGTGTGTTCGCGCTAGTTAAGGGCCGTAAGAATGAATGGGAATCGTAAAGCGCCATAGTGACGTCAGCGGTGACGACCGAGCCGAGGATCCGAGGAACCGAGTCTTTAAGCATGAGCCCTGTCCACAACGCTCTTGTAACATGCCCACGGCTCATGAGTTAGTATACAGTTGGCGCTTTTTTTCGCTCAGCAGAATATATAATCCCGCTTTCCCGCTTTCCCAATTCCCCAAAAGGAATCACGCCCACTTTTACATTGTTGCTTATCCAGTTTCAACAAGCACACCCCATCTTTTCCTCTAGTCTGTAGAGTTCCGTACAGCAGAAATACGTAGAATTCTATCTATCCTTTTTTCCTCTTCTTGAAGTTTTTTCCTTCTTATCCCTGAATTTACATGTGTGAGTATAACAGATCATCACTTTCATACACTTTTATTTAAAAAAATGTTTTCAAACTGTGTTTCAGGGGTCGATTATATGCATGCTGATTTGAAAAACAATTACGTAAGTGATGATTTACCAACGCTTTTTATTCTGATTAAAAACACACTTCACAGACTAAAAGATCTGATTTTTTATTAAAATTATACCCCAATGAAGTTAGTGGCCAGTAATGGGATGCCTTTAGTCCGAGATCGCTTAGATACAATATAGGTTTCTGACTGAATATCACGAGATAAAACCTTAGTAACTTTATTTATATCAGGATGAAGAGCGTAGAATAAAGCGTTAAAATGTTTGTGAAACGCTTCGCATGCATTCGTAGTCGTAGAACTTACAGAGGTAAATTTAGCCCATATATGAGGAGGAAATAACGAATCTTCCGCAATTTAATTTTTAAGGATATAGTTACAAAATTTGTTAATTTTCTCGTCTGGGGGGCAAACTGATACAAAATCAAAAGCAAAGCAGTCCCCAACCTCATCAGATGGCAGTAATGCGGGTCCAAAAAATTGTTTTAGAAAATTACCTTCCTCACTGTCAGATCAAAGTGCATCGTTGCCACCTTAATCTTATCTGCCATTTATTTAGACCGGCGGGACTCAAGTCGTATTTGGCAGTATAGGCTCCGGGACTCAAGTCGTACATTTTTTTGACCGCGGGACTCAAGTCTTACGTTGCCAATTTTGTAATGTTTCGGGGACACATATTCAAAACCTTTTTGAAACCTCGCGTGATATTAGGGAACAAATTTATTACATTGGTCTTTCCAACTAAAACATAGCCCACTAATGCAAAGTCTGGTGTGCGTGTATTTCTAATTAATCACAGAAACTGTTTAAGCCAGACAAATTTGATTTTCAATGTTAATTTTTTCAATTTGTTTTAGAATGCGAAAGCCAGTTATGATTTTAGCAGTAATGACCCGTATCCATATCCTAGGTATACAGATGACTGGTTCAACAGGTTTGTACATTATTGACTTTTTAAGCACTCTGATACCATAATATCATTTTTATCTTTTAATTAACGCGTCATTAGATCATCAGGTGCAATTAAAAAAAATATGAGGTAAGATAAGTTGAAGTAGAGTTTTGTAAAGCAAGAGTTTGGAACTTCGATGGTCATGCATAAAGTAAGATCACATATCCCTAAAATAATGTTCTAGGAGTTCTCAGAAAAATTGCACTTGGGCCTTAAGGGTTTTATGAAAAAGGAAGAAAAACAAATATTATGCCTTTTTTCATTGGATCGCACGACATTATGAAAATCACGTTTTATACTCGATGCTTAAGGAGGTCCAGGAGACATCTGACTTCATACTTAAGTAAAATACCCTCTTAAATTCTCTAAAGCTCGTTTAGCTCGAGCTGATTTAGCTGTCCTTAAATACGAAATAAAATTCCGATTTCGTGGAAAATCCAAATTCGTGAGCACGTTTTCACTTTTCACCGCGTCTTGAACCGAGTTCTATCACAAAAATCTACCACCAGTTCAAATTCTTTGGAAACATATTATCAATTTATCAATTATAAATCAAATTGAAGAGTTGTAAGCATATCTATTGTAGCAGAGAGGAAAAGTTTTAATATTCATGCAGTCTGACATTGCGTTCGAGGATGAACGCGCCCTAAAGGCTTACCTTTTTCCAACAAAATCTAATTTTCTTGATGACCCGTTGATCGCAAATGTCAAACCAATACGCACCAAATCGAATTGGAAAATATGAAAATCAAAACACTTGCTTTCAACCCTCTTTGCACTTGGGAAAACTGAGGAAAAATTGGGGAGCCTCAGCCTCGCCTCGGTGTGATCCGTTGGTGTGGTGGAAGGACTGGAGGGTAGACATACGACGAGGGTAGATGGTGCTGATAAAATTGAGTTTTCTCGCAAACCTTTGAATCTGTGTATAAATCTATTTAGGACTTATTTTAAAGCTGGATTAAACCCAATCCGTGCTTTTTTCATCAATTTTATTTATCTGTAGTACAGCGACCATGAAAAAGAAAACTTCAATTCCTGGACAACCTTCGTAATTTGCGACTAAATAGAGTTAATTTTCGGTCAAGTTTGTGAATTTTTAAAAAATAATTTTGCATCCTACAGGCCCACAAGCTTAATTTTTTTTTTATATCAAAATAGGGCTATAAAAAGTCCATTTTCTTAAAGCGGGGCTCTAGCGAAGTACTTTATACTTCATCCTCCAAAATTTTGTCAAATCGTGGAACTCTATCGATTTTCAGAACCGAAGATTTCAAAGAGCTGAGCTTTATTTATAATTTTGTCTGACTATGAAAGTACCATAACAACACAAATATTCTCTGTTTATAGTCATGGAACTCGATGTGCTGGAGAAGTAGCAGCAGCCAGAGATAATGGGATTTGTGGAGTTGGAGTGGCTTACGATTCAAAAATAGCAGGTAAATCATCTCTCTCTCTAAGTTTTATACTTCTGTTTTAGCAAAATTCAAGCTTTTCTACCCATTAAATAAGAGTAAAGGGATGAAGTTTCGTAAGTATTACTAATCCTAACTGAGTAAGTAAATATTAATTCGTGTCTCTTTTGAACGGGAAAATGTGCTCTGGAGACGCACGGAGACAATATTTTCTGACACCCTGTTCATTATGCATCATCATCATTTATGCATCTTTTTATCTGGTTTGAGATCATTCAGGCACCTAGTGAAGGGGGTTTAGAGGATACTCTACAGCCAAAAAGGATTCAGTGGAGGAGCTTTTAAGATTTTTAGGGTCTCACAAGCGACATTTTCAGGTAATGTTCGATACTTTCAGACCCTTTGTTTATTACTGAGGATAAAATGGAGAATCAAAGCAAATATAACGCAAGCTCCTCTCGTTCTCTTCGGTTAGCAGTAATTTTTTCTACATTTTTACACTTTAATGACTACATTTGATCAATTTTTTAACAAACCCAACACAGAAAAAAATCTCGTAGTAAAAAATTCCGACTCAAACTTTAAAAATTTGTAATTTACACAAGAAGATACTTTCAAGATTGGAATTTCGCTAGTTTGAGTGATTAAAGAATGATGATGTCATCATGAATGGCACGTCCACAATCAGGCAACGCACAAATAAGAGGTTTTTTTTCTTTTTTTTCTTTTCTTTCCACCAAACGTGGCTACAGCTCTGTCGCACCTCCTCAAGGGGACAGCGTTTTCTACAGATGTAATTCGAGTATGTAACCCATCAAAATTAACTTCTTATAGTTGTCGTGTATTGGACTGTGACCCCCAGAAAATTAAATCTAATCTAATCAATCTAATAAATGAGAGGAGGCTACTTCAACGTCATTTCAGCCTGCCCTCAATTTCCAGGGTAGGCAACACGAGCTCCCGCATGGTCGAATAGTGGTATCAATATGAAATGGCACTCTCACTCGGAATACACACAACTATGACCTTTTGGACCGAACGGGAGGGGATTACATCAACGTCATATCAGTTTGCGTTCAATTTTCAGTTTAACATACTTAACAACATCGACCTTTGTTACATGCATTCTGAAATCTCATTACGCTTGTTACAGGAATTAGAATGTTAGATCAACCATACATGACGGATTTGATCGAAGCCAACTCAATGGGTCATGAACTGAATCTAATCGATATTTACAGCGCGTCATGGGGTCCCACTGATGACGGGAAAACCGTTGATGGTCCTCGTAATGCGACGATGAGAGCAATAGTAAAAGGCGTTAATGAGGTAAGATATGATGAGTTTTAAATGCCCTCTTTCACCGCAACTATCAATGAATGAAAACGCTTAGATTTTTTAGTTGTCATACTTGAAAATGTAGGTACCTACACTGTTAACAATCACTCAAATACGACTAATTTTCAGTTTAAGGGCGATTTCACGACTATGAGAAGAGGCGAAAATTATGATCAACACGATTTTAAAACCAAGAATGGACCAAAAGAAATGTGGCCAGGCATGGGCAAGGGAATTTAAAAAGAAAAGGCCAGATCTCCTGGAAAGCGAAAAAAAAAATCGATTCAGGTCGAGAGTATTGATTTTTCGTTTTTGATGATAATCAATGTCTGATACTCTTAAGAATACTGAAGGCCAAAATTTTCATTGTCAACAAAGTTATAAGCATTTGAAATGAACAAGGTCAGAAGCTAGCAACAATGCGATGACCCGTTTTCCTCAATATCGTGATTTTTCGACTCCAAAATCTGAAACTCATTAAGGAAAGTAACCCCTTTGAATAGTGATCTTATACTTGTGCTATCTCAAATTTGTTTTTTCTCTCTTTTTTTTCACTCTTAGTCCCTTTTTTCCATGCCTCGTCATAAACATTGCCCCCAAATCTGTTCGTGCATACAAATATGAAAAAGTATTTTTATACTTAAACTTAAATTACTTTAAAATCCGATATTGTCCACACTGAAAAAAAATTACGGGCTATGTAGACATACCGTCCGTTCTGGGCTCAGAGGCCGAAACTTTTGAGTGCTGGAGCCGTAGCTCCGATTGCTTTGGGCGCTATACCCGAAACTTTCGGCCTCTGAACCCGGAATGCGTACGGTACATCTAAATAGCTCGTAAGTGCGGCTTCCACGGTCGGAGTTTTTTTTTTTTCAGTGAAAGAAACATTGTAAATTTCAGCAATGAATTGAATGATCATGGATTTTTTCACGAAATTTATTTTTATTACTGTGTTCTTGCAACGCTGAAACGATTTTTAAGTCTGTCTGGTTTTTGCAGGGTCGAAATGGACTGGGTAATATTTACGTTTGGGCAAGTGGGGATGGTGGGGAGGAAGATGACTGTAACTGTGATGGCTATGCGGCGAGCATGTGGACAATTTCGATAAACAGTGCAATCAACGATGGACAAAACGCCCATTACGACGAGAGTTGCTCCTCCACTCTCGCCTCAACTTTCAGCAACGGTGCAAGGGACCCAAACACAGGCGTGGTGCGTACTTAAAAACTTCTCAGTCGCTCTCGAATTCTCGTTTTTTTTTCATCTCCCATGCAGAACCCTCCTTTTCTAGAATAATGTATTTCCTTCATTACCACGTAAATTGCCAGAACCACCCGGTTCAGTGTCTCTACTTTGAAAGAGCGGCCTGTAGGCTCCTCTGTTCCCATCTTGGATCCTTCTAACTTATTTTAATAGATAATTACGCATTCATTGATCGCATTCAGCAAAAATGAATCAGCGCAATTACAGTGTTTTCAAGATCGTGCAACTTCTCATTTTCTTTTAAAAATACTCAATATATGTACAATACACACAAATTACACGATTATTTTTCTTTAAAATCAATAATTTTTGGCGGAAAGCCCAAACTATTTTCCATTCCGCAAGACTTTTTATATAATCATCAAGAAGCAACATTTTTACAACACTTTAATCGTGCTGGTTTCTTTTTGCCAAATGCGATCAAAATGAAACAATCAAGGCAGATTTTGAGAGTAAACGTTACTTTTAAAGTTGACTTATGATGGTTGTTTATTTCATTTTACAGTTGAGAAAAAATATTTCGAAAATAAAATTAGTCGTTAAATTGTGTCTTTAACAAACAGTCTTATAGGGGAATAAAAATTCGAACCTCCTTATCTCAGTTCAAACCAGATGCGTCTTCGTGCGTTTTTTTTGACTAGGTCAATTGTATAGAAATTAGTTTTATAGACTGTTCGGTAGACCATACTAGGCCAAGAATATCCTAAGGACAATGGTCCGGTTGGTATCTCAATCTACAAAGACTAGGCACAGGTACACTCAGTTGGTTGCGGCGCTTGATGCAACTATTCGTGTTCCACGGATGTGCGTGTTGCGTGTTCAGAAATTGAAGGCACTTCCGCTTTTTTCATCTCTTCAGAGATGCACGAGAGTTGTCAGTTGTAGCACCCGATTAAAAGAGTGCCTATGAGGAGAATGCCACCTCAATCCTTTCGCTACTGAAAAAGTCCGGTTCTCTGATTGGTCTACGAGTTTCAGGCTTCCATGGTAGCCCATCCGCTCCCAGTTTTGGACCGAGGTAACCAATGAGGATTACGACGAAGTCCTCAACATGATGAGGATTTTCCGACTTTTAAACAAGTTCTGAAGATGGATATTTTTGCCAAGGATTGCCTTTGTCTGTTAGTTTCATTCATCTCTCCTTCGAAAATACGCACTGCTATTGATCGAGGGTTGTTTACGCGATTACCGGGTTTCTGAAAAAGAAACCACACTAAGAGAAATACACTACTGCGGATGGGGAAATTGTATTTCGACGATGAAACTATCAAACCACGTATCTCGGTTTGCGACATCGCAGACTTCCTGTCCTTCTTTATTTTTTAAATAGAAAACTACTCAAACTAAATCCTTGAAAACTTCCGCGATTTTTCATCTCTGTGCGAAGAAAACTCTGTAAACATTTCAAAGAATGATATTGATTTGTTCCCCTTTAAATACACAAAATGTGAGCGGAGATTTTTGAACACCGCAAACGCGATCCGTGGTCTGGTAGTTTCACTGTCGATTTGTCGCAGAAAATACACGTCCAATAGAATCAAATGATTCCATCACAACCAAAAAACTATTCCTTAAATTTCGTTGTTACGATTAAAATTTAAGGTTAAGTGGCTTCTTTGATGCAACAATCAGATTTTCATCGGCGCAATGAGAAGCAGAGAGCCACTTGGTTCCCTCTTACACTAAATCCGCAATCTCTCTCAGTGCGTCGCGTCGTGTGGTTCAAATCCAAAGTCAGTATGTCTACAAATAGTGAACGTAGAAACTTATTGATATGTATGTTTCAGGCAACAACTGATTTATACGGTAAATGTACAACCACCCACTCGGGTACATCAGCCGCTGCACCGGAGGCTGCTGGAGTATTTGCTTTAGCGCTAGAAGCAAAGTAAGTCACATGCTCAAGGTTACCTACACAAACAATGCTCGTAAAAATAAGTAATAAGCTATTTATAAATGAAGATTACTGTGCATAAACATGCTGAGCAACATTTTTGTGGCTGCCAGAAAAAAACCAAAGACCGTAAGGTCCATTGGCGGATCCAGAAAATTGGCAACATTGTCTTTTCTCCATTTAAACCTATGGAAATGTATCGATTCTTGGAGGAGCTGGTGCTCCAAAAAGAATCGATTATTTAGCATAGGTTTAAATGGAGACAATGCAGGGTTGCCAAATTGCTGGATCCGCCTCTGGCTAAGGTCCCATACCGTTCATCGTTGCGCTAATTATTGATAGCATTTAATCTAATCCATTTATATAGTCTTATTTATATAGTCTTTGGCGTTCATGTGAAACAATTCATATTACACAAGATCGTGTTTGCTAGAGATTCAAAATTTCAACTTACCAAGAGTATGCGAGGAAGAAGTTCATTCACGGAATAAACAATCAAGATTAAAGAAGAGGGTAATGGGGATATTAAGTTCTCCTCAAATTAAAATCTGATGATACTTAGTCGGCCGTTCAAAAAATACCCGTTTTTCTCCATCTCTTTGTTTAAATGTGAAAAATATTTTTCGCCCTGTGTCATTTAGTGTTCTTTTGATTTCAGTCCAAGTTTAACATGGAGAGATATTCAGCATCTAACGGTTTTGACATCTAAACGGAATTCATTATTTGATGCAAAAGGTCGATTCCATTGGACAATGAACGGGGTGGGTTTAGAATTTAATCACTTGTTCGGATACGGCGTATTGGATGCTGGTGCTATGGTTGCCCTCGCCAAGCAATGGCAAACGGTTCCGGCGCGATATCACTGTGAGGCCGGTTATATGAAAAAATTCCAGTAAGTTCTTTTGAAAAACGATGTTCTTTTTTTCAATTTGTCATTTGACAAGGATATCAAATCTTATAAAATCCAAAAAAATTGAATTGTATTCCAATATGGTGATCAGGAGCGGTTTCTCTCCCGCATGGTTCGTCGTTTCCTGAACGAAGGAACCTAACTCATTCCAAGGTTGCAAAATTACTTACAAAATTAATTTTTTACAAGAATGTACCTGTGCAGTTTTTGTCCAAAATTATTCTGATTCTTGCATGAGATTAGAGGAAAAATCAGTGAAATTTTCAGGTACAAATGTTCAAGATTCTCCTGGTATAAGTGGAATTTGCGAGAGTAAATTTGGCAACATTGAGATGTAGTTACGTTCTTTCGTGGGAGGAATGACGAATTGATAGGAGGATGTCTGTAAATATGGTCCTCACCGACGAAATAAATAATTTCTTCGAAATGGCAGCCGAAAAAAATGTGTAGCCTTTTGTTTTACCAACCGTAAACACATTATAATGTTCATCATTATTTGCGCCCTTTGGCCTCATCCGTACGGGCAAACGTCCACTAAAACCATTTTTTCAATTCCAACGATCGAACAATCATTATATCATATGCTCAAGGATTAGAAGTCATCGTAAAATATTTTCTCTGTTGAAAAGTAGTGTTTCAGTCCACAAAAAATGGCACTTTACAAAATATGCCAGAAATCGTCGCTCCTCTGACGTAGGGGCGTATCTATATTTTCACATGAGTCCCAGCAAGCATAGAATTATACGGAGCACAGAGCTCACATGAAATTGAGATACGCCCTTATGTGACTGGGCCGACGGAATGTAACCCGTACCTACCCTCCACCACATGATTTCAATATATACACGGAGAAAAAAACTTCGTGCATGGGACCCGAAGTTGAGGTCATATGGATCTCTGAAGTTTTCGGATCTCGCGTCCGAAAACTCGAGGCCCAGCAGCCGAAGTTCGTGTCAAATGTCTGAAGTACTTCGGATTGTACCGGCGCATTTCAAATGTGTGACCCGAACCCTTCGGTCTATAACAAAGTACTTCAGATGTTTGACCCGAACTTCGGCAACTGGACCTCAAGTTTTCGGACGCGAGATCCGAAAACTTCAGAGATCCATATGACCTCAAATTCGGGTCCCGCACACGAAGTTTTTTTCTCCGTGATCCATGCATATGCACAGACCTCTCTTTGAGGACCTGACAATGATCACTTCCAACGGATAGACGTGTGTCTTATTTCGTAATCCTTATCTTCCTTGCAGGGCTATTCCAAAATCCGGGTCTGTTATTCTCAAAATACACACACGTGTTTGTCAAGGATTCGAGAATGAAGTGAACTATTTAGAGCACGTCCAAGCTGTCGTTACATTGAACTCTACAAGGAGGGGTGACGTTGAATTGTTTCTAACATCTCCAATGGGTACCAAGTAAGTATGGAGGCTCAGAATTGAACTGACAATAATAAACAAGTTTTTATATGTATACAAACGTAAAAAAACGGGCAAAAGTCAAGTTAAACGGTTACGCGTTAAATTGACTTCGATTAAGATAACATATGCCCTCGTTAAGCGAATCATGTATTCACTTCTTTACTTAAGTGTCATGTTAGGGGTCATGCCAGGTAACTCTCCCCCCCCCCCAAGGTTTTGGTGACATGACGTTGCTAGTCCTGCACACCTAAAAATCACTGTTTTTTTCTTATTTATTTTTCAAAAATAAAGTTTTGTTTTTACGTACACATCCAACTTACCGGCAACGATTTGCTGAAAAAGACCTTAGAGAATGATTCCATAGCATTCCCACAACTTCAAGTTCTGTCTGGTGGAGAACACATTGCACTAAAAGTCAGCAGAGGGCCGTATCGCCAATTGTGGCAACCAACCTTCCCAATGACTTTCCTCTCTTGAAAAGAAAAGAAATAAAAAGAAATAAAAAAAATAAAAAAAAAAAAAAAATTTTAAAAAAATAAAAAAAATAAAAAAAATACTTCATTAATGCAAGTTTTTTAATCGTCAAAACCCGCGAGAGAAAATATACATTCAATAAACACGAGGTTACATCCGGCAAAATATTGCAGTTTTACCTTCTTTTCTCTCGCCGTCAGTTTGTTTCTTAACTAGAGGTTATACGCTCCTTGACCGCTTCTAGGTCGTTACCTCAGGCGTTATTCGTCACGCGTTACTGTAATGACGTTATATTTTTTCTTAATTCATTTATTCGCAGATCCATGATTCTCAGTCGGCGAGTTAATGACGATGACAAAAGAGACGGATTCATCAAATGGCCATTCATGACGACACATATGTGGGGCGAGTATCCCCAAGGAACTTGGCAGTTGGAGGTGAAGTTCAACTCGGATGTCCCTCAAACCGGTTTTATCAAAGAGTGGACGCTAATGCTACACGGAACGAAAGACGCTCCTTACACGAATTTGCCTGTATCTGACCCCCACTCGAAGCTGGCGATAGTGAAAAAGGTCCACGAGGAAAAAAAGAACAAGTAGTTAATGAACGCATGCACATTTTTTAATGGTTGGCCTGCGGCCGACTATCTTTTGTTACGTACGTATTGTTGACCAACTCAACAGCTTGTTGAGGATAGATTCAATTTATATTTACACCAGCTCTGGGTTTCCTTATAATTATTTCTCTTTTAGTAGCTTCTCATTCAAATGTATTTGTTGACGCGATCTGATTAAGACTGGGAAAGTGAAATCTTCCGTGATGAATGGACTGCATTTTGCAATGAGGAACCACAATTTCTGGCCCATAGATAAAAACCTCTATCTGCGTAGGGAAACCAATAGCATTTATGTTGTTTCTAAAATGAGCCTGCAACTGTAGTTTCTAATTGCAAAATGTGGTCCAAATGGTGAGAAGAAACGTTCAGTGTATTTTTGGATTGTATCCCCCCTCCCCTCCAACTAGATTAAGTTAAAATATCGGAAAGATTAGGTGACCCGGAAGATTTCAACCGAGCAAAAAAAAAGTGATGGGGACAATCGAGACGATCGAATAGTGCATTGTTAGTTAAAATGTAGGATTCGTTGATCGTACATTTTTTAGTCCATCTAATTTTGCTTTCATCTGTTTTTTATTTTTATGAGTACATCAAGGGAAAAACTTGAGCATATTTTATTTTTTCAGTAGATTGTAAAATAGAGAGATAACACATTCAAATCCTTACCCATATTGATTGTAGTTCCTGAATTATTTAAAATACCTACTCCTGAAAACTATGATAACATACGGAAATATTATTTTTACCTACATTATGAAGAAGAGGAATATGTTTGTGACCTCGTGTTTTCAACTCTTTTAGTATTCAGTAACAATCATCCTCTTTTAAACATAAGACCAAATAATTGAAAATAATTGAAATCATCATCAGTTTTCAATTGGAATGTGAGTATTTTTGTGTATGACATAAAAATCATTTAAAGTAATATCCTGCTCTTCATATTTAACCAAAACGCACATTTACGTGAGCCAAAGAAAAAACACTGTTTTCTAAAAACGCAAGACATTTTTTTTTGTAATATAATTACGTTAATGAAAAATCATGTTCTTAGTAATTTCATTTACAATTCTTTTCTTTCCGGAGTAATTGTAACACTAATCTGAAGCAAATACGTTTCCAGAGGCTAAAAAAGAAAAGAGAGATGATACGCCGAGAAAGAAAAAGGGAAAACATGAAAGTAACTTTGACATCCATTTTGTAATTTTAAAAGAGCTTTTAGCACTATTAATTTTATTTTTATTATGATTGAAATTTCTCTCATTAGCTTTATTTTATGAAGGGGGAAAACTAATTTCAAAGAGATATATTTACGATTGATGATTAGGTTGTTTTTGGAAATGCATGCTACTCAATGGTTCCTGATCGAAGAAACATAATTAATTTTTACATAACTCCGCAATGAATCCAAAAGTTTTATCCATATTTCCGTTGTGGATGATTCCCCTAGAGGGGTGTGTAAGTCAATGAAAGATTAACCGCCAAAATCAGAAAATTCCAATTTTTAAATATTGGAAATTATAAATATCTAGCCGTGTCAAATATTTATTTATAAAAAATTGAAAATTTAAGTATTGGCAATGCTAATAACGTTGAACGCTTTCAGTAATAATGAGGTTTATGTTGGGGCCTAAAGTTTACAAAATATCGGTTTCTACGTGAAGTTACGAAGAGAGCACTTTTAATCTTTCGTCCAAATCTTTTGTTACGAACTTAAGGGTGTGGATTAAGTGGTTTTTTCCCTTCTTCTTCTTCTTCTTCTTCTTCTTCTTCTTCTTCTTCTTCTTCTTGACGCATGAACTACATACACTCCTACGTATATCGGCGTTGTTCGGTGAAAAGTGACATGCTATAATTCCATCAAGCATGGATATATCCTATTAGAAAACCATCATCCTCGTATCTTCATAAGTATTGATCATTCAATTATAATAAAGAGCAATGATCCATGCCTCATCTCACGACCACTTGCCGTTGTGTTATGTGACACGATTTAATTTCCCATCTTTATATAACACGAATAAAACAACTGTCTCGATATTTCAAGATGAATTTTTCGAAGCAGAACACCGATTTTTTGAAGTTTTTATGTGCATTCAATTTCCCTTAGAGGTTACTTCAGGCGTACCTTGCCGGCCCACGAGATGGCTCGCAGGTGAGGCTGTGAGTGCATGGAGGGTCAAAACGCCTTCACATCCCTGCGTATGCAACACGGACATCCGTGGAGCTCGAATAGTTGTATCCAGGCGTTGCAATGAAATTCCTGAGGAAGGGATGCCCTGTTTTAGTTTTCTTTTAAAGAATGTCGTTTTCGAAATGAAGTCAGATGGGGCTGTTTCACCTGCCCATTTATTAATCGTATGGGTTACAATCAAAGCGTCTTCTTCGGCAACTTCTTTGCAGGACTCAATCGCGCACAATAGAACTCATTCGTTTTTTATTTGGAAAAAAAAGGTTTAATTTAAGGAAAAATTGCATTGGGCCTCTTTTACTTGGGAGGATATTCTCCACCAGAAACAGCATTTGTTTTTTCTTTTATCAACCCCGTAACCTTCAACCCTATGATCATTTAATTTTTCCTCCTATTCTTCCCATTTTAGGAGTCAAACAATTTCAAAATCACACCTTGAAAGAAAAATTTCTTGAGATATTCTCGACTTATTGAAGCGTCGTTTTTTCTCGACAAAATTTGGCATTATTGAGTTGAATCCGTGCAGATTCCACTCAACATAAGTTTTTCTGAGTTGAAAAGTGTCGTTTTGCTATCGTCAAATTTAAGTTAAAAGAACGATAGCAAAACAACGTTTCTGTAACTCAAAAAAACATAATTTTGTCGACAAGAAACGACAATTTAAGTCAAAATAATATCTCAAGAAAAATGTTTTTCAGTGCAGTTCCTGACTAGTCTGGTGAGGCACTGGCCGGTAGAATGTCCACAAAGGGACACATTCATTGTCTTACGGCGGTCCTGGGAAGAATATTTGGCAAGTTCCAGTAGGTTCATTCAATATCCATATCTGCCATACCTACAGTGCGCAGCTATTAATTTTCCCGACATATTTTTAAGCGCCGAATTCTGGGAAAAGTCCAAACAAATTCCGCCGATTTCGGATTTAATGCAGATTTATAATCATAAACGTAAGAAATTAATCCTAAAAAATCCTTGTCTTTCTTTCATAAACATTGGAACCATTGAACAGCGTTGTATATCGTAGGACATAGGTATTTAATCAGTCTATTGCTGGAGGAGTCATGTGAGTTTTTATAATCGGATCATCTTAAATTACATTGCGACGTCCCATTACTGGTCATATTTATTTATTTTCCTCTGTTCGGGCCAATTTTTTGCATTAGTGGCACAGTACCTGTTCTAATCTAGTTGACGAAAGAAAATAATAATTTTAATTTGTTAAATGTTAGTTGTTTTTATTTTCGTTCTATTTTCTCTCTCTCTTTCTCCTTCTCTTCCCCTTTTCTCTCCTTTCCCCCATTGCATGTGGACATTATTGATTTTAGCTTTTTCTCATGGAAAAACCATCATCAATCACGAATTTAAAGAGATAGACGTTAAAACATCATACTCTATACTTCTATAACGTATTCGGAGGAACCAGAAAATTTACTTCAATTTTCTTTGTAAGACAAAAATAGCTTGAGCTTAAGCGAGTTTATCCTCTTGTCTGCTGGGCTGCTTCAGTGACTTTCATTTTTCTTCATTACCCTCTAAAATTAGAGTCTTTCTTTGAGTATTTCTGAAGTATTGCTTTGTCGATACGTTTCAGAGGCATAGAGGGTCTAAAAAGTGTTCTTCAAAGGGCTCACAGCAGAGATTGTGACGTAGGTAACGCAAACTTTTCCGTCTGATCGTGAGATCTTGCGTATTGACGCAAAGGCAGTCAGTCAGAGACCATGAATACTTTACATTCGTGTTCTATTGGGCATCGGGAAACAAGGGATATTTTTAAAAAAATTCCACCAACACATTTTCAAAGACACGTTTCTAATGCACTCTGGAAACAATTCAGTGAAACAATATTTTGAATGTATCACCAAAACGTATTAGAAATATCACATACAGACATTTTTTAAAAAAAATTTTTTAGAAATTTGTTTTCAATAATTTCAAAATCAAGGTGACATTTACTCTGTTAGAATACGCGTTTATATTCTCCAGGAGAGAAGTCCTCGGCGCGTCTCGTCTTGATCCGATATATCGACTGACCTGCCATTTAGATTTATGGAAAAGAATCGATAGACAGTGTTTTCGCAACGAACACCTTAATAATCGATTATTTATCATAGCTTCAAATAGGGAAATATCGATAGTCGATCATTCAAGCCTCACCTCTGGTTTCATGCGTATTTCCGTTTCTCTTCTCGTGTTCACACTTAAATTTACTGACTTAAACCTTTTTTCAATTCCATTGAACAAAAATTCAGCAAATATTATGACGAGCAATTTTCTTCTTTTTTTCTGAAATCTTAGGGCAAGGGGACCAGTTGTTAGGCTAACAAGTGGAGAGACTGCTCGTTAAAATCTGCTCGAAGATTTGTTTAATCAGGAATATGAAAATAGGTTCATCTTGGCCGTTTAGTCCCCTGAGCTGAATCTTCACGCTATATTCAATCATGCAGAATAAAACAACTTATGACCTTGATGCGCAAATGGGGAACGCTCCACGTAGCGTAGGGAAAAAAGTCAACAATAGGCATGACATAGAAACCACTTTTCACTCACACTCAGAGATGTGCATTTAGAAATATTTCCAATATGTCACTTCCTTATTTTACTGTTGACCAGTAGAATTATCTTGTAATTAGTTGTCCGATTAAATATTATATTCTTATTTTTCTTTTTACAGTTTCTGTGATTGTTTTTTTTTTTATTCATTCACTATTACTGAAAATTCCCAAAAATTAAATAAACCCGGATAAGGCCAATGAACAGGTGAGCTACAAACTTAAGCCTTAAAAATCGCTGAAATCTTTCAGTTGACGCAAAAATTGTGAAAAATGCCCCGGTAGATGCCCCGAATAAGCGCAATGGTGCCCAGCATTCCGTTTCTTTGAAACTTAAGGAAAGAGGGGATGGATTTGGTTTCAAAGGGCGTTTTGAACGAAAGAGGATAAAAAATTTGGAAGTTCGGCAGCTCTGCGAGAATCAGAACGTCAAGAGTTATTATACCGTATAGCATTGTCGAATTCGATCCTGTAGAGCTGTAGAAAAAAGCGTCATTGCAAAACTCTCAACGATTTTATTTAGAAAGATATGTACATTTTAACAAAATAATACTTTATGCAGATAAAGTCACTGAATATTACCTTAGTCAAAAGCATTAATGTCGAAGAAAAGATTACTGACCGGGTGCGAAACTTCGCACCCCTCAAGCTTTTCCATTAAATATTACGATGAAGTCTTAAATTAATTAAAAGTCAGACTTTTCCAAAGCGTAGATTACATGACATTTTACAAAGTAACGCCGATATATTGGATTGCTCATGTCACATACTCTAGAGCATCATCTGTATATCTCTACATCATATATTTTTGTGGATGACGTCATAAAAAATCAACGGGAAATTTCCTCATCCATACCGCGCATATCGCAGGAATTCTACTTCTACTTCCCATAATAATTATTGTTACAAGCCGGAGGACATACTGGAATGACGGTTTCTGCAAAAACACAAGACAAGAAATAATTATTAATTGGGTAATTTGTATGCAAACTCCAAGGAGTTCTTTGAACAGATATGACTGGCTTTGGGTGCCAGAGGGAAATTACTCGTCAATTAAAGAGCCTCTTAAATTAGTATCTCTTTCAGTGGTGTGGTGTACTTTGCGATATATCGATTGGTCTGCCGTATGAACCTATGGAAAAAATCGATAAACAGGGTGTTGTCAACGAACACCTTAATGATCGATTCTTTACCACACCTTCAACGGCCTTTTTCCGTAAAGCTTTTGAAATTGATACCCGAGCATGAGACAATGATACCGGTAATAACGCCTTGATGCAACTATTCGTGCTCTATGGACGTGCGTGTTGCGTACTAAAAATTGAAGGCGCTCCCGTCGTTCTAGCCCATGAGACAGTGCTCGCTCGTTCGCTCGCAGCGACAGCGACATGCTTTCACGACTCGGTGTGGAGGTGAGATATAATATTCTTATATGTGAAATGGTGCGAAAACATTGTTTCTTGCCCTCTTGCCTTAGTTTCTATCAGAGAATACTCTTGGCACATAGACAGCGCCGCACGCTGCTGCTAAGTGCACTGCTTCAATGCTTCATGGATCAGAGTGACCGGAGCGCCTTCCATATTTTCATATGCAACACGCGTGTCCAAAATGTACGAATACTGAATGCCTTGCTTGCTTTGACTGGGATGTTAGCATAAGAATCCCGTCTCATCTTATTTTAACTGAGTGTCGTTAAAAAAATTGAATTAAAAAATGTAAATATTTTATAGTTGTTCGGTTAAAAAGTACTTTAAATGAGGGGCTTGGAAGACAAGACGCATCAATGCAGTTTTGCTATTTCGGTAAAACGTGTTAAAGCTCCGAAATCACATGGATCCTCTACGGCGCAGAGAAGGTTCAAACTGACTTTTTGATGCTTAAAATTTGGAATTTGGGAGCGAATTTTTCTCAGAATATGCATTCAGACTAGTTTTACTTGAAATAGTTGAAGCCTCGATTCCTTCAAAAATTGCACTTATGCGCCTTGTCCTCCAAGCCTCTTAATTGATCGTTGTTATTAGTAGGCCTAATTTCATAATTTGATGTTACTCGGAAAATTTCTTCCACTCCAACCTAACGGTCAGTCTTGATACAGTGTTGCAAAGTTCACCCGTCCTAGATTTTCACCCCAGTTATTTTAAGTCGATGATGTTCGGGATGGGAGGGTTGATTTGGGAATAATGCTTCCTAGGGATTGGACTTTAATGGTTTCCAAGTCCCTCAGCCCCCTCAGGATCCAATCCCCTTGGGGGTCTTGCAGAGCCTCGTCGACCTATCATCGAATTTTTAATAAGGAAATCTCAGGCACAGGCTCATGGTTAATTTGAACCCACTCCTCTGTAGAATTGGAACATAGGCATTGATAAATCAAACATTACGGTTGAAACAGTTATCGTTATACAGTTATCAAATTGACGAAATCACTTCAAGTTGTGACTTAATAATAGATGGAGAGTCCGGGAAGACATGACGCCAGGTAACATAAGACATTTTAAGTCTCGTGCCTCATGTACCTACAGGACCTCGTTATAGGTACCTATTGGTGTGCTAGTGGCTGTTGTACATTGTGGTTGGAGTATTGAGTGAAGTCATAGTTCATCGGAAAGAACCAAAAGTTAGAACTCATGAAAACTTATTTTAAAAAAAATATTTAGAGAACATTTTCTTACCAAAAAGCTCAACTTCTCCGGCTGAAGAACCGAGTTTATTTGCTGCTTTGCATTGATACTTTCCATATTGCCTCTTCTCGATGGTGATCACACGCAGCGTTGTATCTGTCAGCTCATCAGCTGTGGCGTATTGTGATATACTATAAACATAAAATGATCGCTATTATTAAAGAGTATTGGAACTCACCCCGGTGACAGGAGCCCAAATGGACGGACGAGGATTTTTCCGATGAAAATAAATGAATTATTAAATATATAATAATAAAAGTTGAAAAATGAAAGTATGTGTCGCAGGCAATCAGCAATCGCCGGCAATTTGCAAGCTCTGTACTTGTCAATTCGTCAAATTGCAATTACAATGACATCGATATAGTAAAGGTTTCTTCAGCGAAGAAATTCAAGGCACAACCTCAGCTTGGAACGCCTTCAAACCCAGCAATACTCTCCGCTTTGCCAAGAAGTTAGTTTAGTTGCTTAACCTAACCAAACCAAACCCAACGCAGATTATTGATTACATTTCACGAACTCGCAAGTGTGCTAGCTGGTATCATGCATTCAAGAAGAAAGGGATAACGTATGTTCGAATTCAAAGCATAATAATCACACTTCCTATCTCAATTTTACTTTTTTCACTTTAAATTGTTTTAATTTGTTGATTCAACACTAGTAGATTGCAATTTGTCGGCGATTGCTAATTGCCTGAGACATACGTAAATCAACCTTTGAAATTCTGGACGTCTCATCCTAGTGTTCTTATTACATACGATAAAATATTAGAAATGGCAAAACTGACCAAAGCTTAAATAGGAGTATTGCAAAGTCGAACTGCGGATGAATATTCAATGAGTCAGCTCCGCTTGTCACCGAATTGTGTTTTGATGGTTGATTCTTGCAGATAAGCTAAAAATAACAAGATCCGTCCAAACAGCAACTCTCTACGTTCAATAGTAACCGAGATATTGCACTTTGAACAATTTCGTTTATAACGGCATCCACCGCGGTAGTGACATCCTTGATTTCATCCACCTTGTTTTCATCCGAGTTACACGCTAAGTATAGCCAGTGCAAATGAGTGTTTCCCTGACAGATGAAAGCGCAAGTGGAAGAAAGCAAGAGTGTCACCATCGCGGTGGATGACGCCATAAACCGAATTTTTCAAAACGTGATATCTCGATCAATATTCAACGTAGAAAGTCGCTGTTTGGACGAATCTTAATATTTTTAGCTGATCTGCAAGAATCAAGCATCGACATACGATTCTGGGATCAGCAGCCTGATCTGTATGAAATTTTTTAGTAATCTGCTCGTCACTGGAAATAAACGACATTGGATCTAGAGTCCAGACTCGTGAAACTTGTCAGATAAAGACTCTTGTCGCTGCTTGTCATGATTGAGGACGACAAATCGAAAGGAATCCGCTCAAATTCCGAGGCTTGGTCTTCATTTAAGCGTACATCTGCTCGAATCAAGATATTTTTTGTCGATGTATTTAAGAGTCATGGACTCTCACGATCGCAATGTTATTTTCTCCTTCCAGTGATCAAACACACGATTCACATCAGGATGCAGCACAATGATCCATTTTGAACATTTTTTAATAAAAACTTAAGAAATCTGCTCTTGTGTTGATTACGTACCTGTAATGTTGATTATTAGTCAAAGCAACGTCATCTTTCATCCAAATCACTGCCGGGGGAGGATAAGCTTCGATATGACACTCAAGATCCATGTCGTATTGGAGTGCTTGGCCAAGTCTCGGTCTCACAACTTTGACGGAGGGTGGAAACTCCACTTCAACAGCGATGTGTCGTCCGGCGCCACGTCCAACTCCGTTCTCAGCCGTGCAGTAGTATGTTCCTCGATCGTCTTTGGTGATGTTTGCGATCTTGAGAACATTACCCCTTAAAGAAGAAGAAACCCGATGAAAAAATGTCTTTAGTGATGTTCGGGATCTTGAGAACATTACCCCTTAAAGAAGAAGAAACCCGATGAGAAAAATGTCTTTAACGATGTTAGGGATCTTGAGAACATTACCCCTTAATTCCTTAAAGAAGAGGGTAAACCCGAGAAAAAAATATATCATTTTACCTATCAAAGCCCTGTTGAAGCACAAACCGAATAAGTACCGAAACCATGATGAATTTTAGTAATTTACCAAATAAACCTAAGTTTGGAAATATTTTGACCGCTTTTCATTGTCAGTAGAGAGAAGCCGCACGTATTAATATTGCGATTTCTCGTCGTATCCATGTGGTTACCCATTTTGCTAATTCAGCCGTGTTCAAACCATGCCGATGCCTTTAAACACGGGAACTTTTCATCCCAGAAACTGTTAAATATGTATGAAGGTTGATGTAGAACAAAGAATCCGTAGTGCTGTGATTCTCACACTCCCTGTCACTGGCAGATCCAGCAAATCGGCAACAGTGTCTTTTCTCCATTTAAACCTATGGAAATGTATCGATTCTTTAAGGGGCCGCGTGCTCCGACAAGAATCGATTATTTAACTTAGGTTTAAATGGAGGAAATCCGATGTTGCCAAATTTCTGGACCCGCCTCTGTCCCTGGCGGCTCATTTTTGCTTAAAACAAATGGACTACATTTTGGAATTTGGATCTATAAAGTCTAGCCCGGTTTAAAAACAACGTATGTGCCATGAGTTTCCCCGTGCACATAAGTGTTCTTCCAGAGGAGCTAGAATTTATAGTTCCAAATTGCAAAATTCAGTCCAAATAATGCTGAGGAAGCACGCGCCAAATACCCCCGAATGAGCTATTTTTGAGGGTTTACCGGTAAATTGAGGCTCCGGTTGCCAAAGCGCGATTGTTCTCTCTCCTCCAGGAGACTTTTGGGGGTGGAAACCCGTTGGCGTAGCACTCGAGCTGTATTGATTGACCCTCGCTGACAACGAGTGATCGAGTAGAGTTGTCCGAAATGACGGGTGGGCGCCGAACAACCAGGTCCGTTTCAGCTGTGATTTTGTTTTGTAGGGTGATTATCACCTGGCACTGGTACACTCCAGCGTCCGTTTCTTGAAGATCATTTATCTGCAAACACACACATACACCGATAAAACTCCGATGATTCGTTATTTTTTGGGTAAATGACCCCCGTTGAGCTGTTGCATGATCCAAAAATGGACGTCGGTATTTCTACCTAACGGAACCATTGGGCTGATTATTGAAATTGATAGACAAAGATGACATAGGAAGTACGGAGCAATTCGATTGGTTGAAAAGGGTGGTTCTTACTGGCTGAGGGGGAGAATGGTGGAATAACTGTTGGATCTCTCGTCGCACAGTGGATCGAGTCAATAGGAGAGGTCGGACAAAATGTGGAAACTATAAAAGCTTATAATTCCGTTTATCCGAAACTTTGAGGTTTCAAAAATGGTTCCATCAGTTTTCTCGTGAAATGTTCTTTTAGAAGCATCCCTTAAAATATAAAATTTGACAAAATAGACATCAAAATTCGCAGTTTTGGTCAAAAATTTCATGTCCGACCCCTCTAATTGACTCGATCCACTGTGCGTCGGTTGTCGTTCGTTAGTCTATTACTTAGTTCTTTTGTCCATTGTAACCGCCCGCTTCTACCAATAGGATCCCACCATATACCTTCTGTCTTCGTTGTTGATAGCTTTGTCTGACAATTTCAATAATCGGTCCGCAGAGACAGGTGAGAAAGAAGGGGTGTGCTCATTAGTCGAGGGCTGTAAGAATGAGTGGGAATTACAAAGCGCCAGTGACGTCAGCGGCAACGAAGCCGTCTCTGTTGTCGCTCTTAATCGGCGCTAACTCATGAGCTGAGCGGAACTCTTTTCGAGTTTCCGTGTATCTTATTATTATTACTTTCAAGCTGAAGAATTGAATTCATTTGTCGAATAACCAATACAAATATCCGTAGCTTGATCTTGATACATATCGACGGTGAAACTACCAAACCACGTATCTCGTTTGTGGCGTTTAAAAATCTACGCTTACATTTTATTTTTTTGAAGTAGACCAAATCAATATCATTCCTTGAAATTTTCACGGAATTTTCTCCGCACAAAGAGGAAAAATCACAGAAATTTTCAAGACTGGATGTTAAGTAGTTTTTCATTTAAAAAATAAAGTATGACAGGAAGTCTGCGACGTCGCAAACCGAGATACGTGGTTTTGTAGTTTCACCGTCGATATGCGACCGCAGCTCTAATACGCTTTGGTGCGAGGAAAGAAAAAAAGAAAAGAGAAAATAATGTTTCTACTTTTTTTGAACGAAGAGCCCCCCCCCCCCCCATACCCTGTCTGTGAAACCTCGAGGGGGCGGGCACAGGATAATTCAATTTGGATTATTTTAATCACGCAAACATTTTTTTGCCAGCCTCTCCATCTATGTAGCTAAGGGTATTCTTTGGAAGGGGCTTCATCCCCTTTCTTTAGGCTTGAACTCAAGAGCAAGCATTAATTCGATCCAGGACGAAACTGCATGAACAAACCGTCAAAACGTAAGACATGGAGGCGGGAACATGTCTTATCTTGAATCGCTCGCTCTTCAAAATCAACGTCGTTCCGGTAGAGATGAGTAAAGATGTCTGTTTCTTTTTGTCCGTCTTAGACCACAGAACAGGATACTCTTCGGCGTACGAAACAGAGCAGACAATCTCCGCATTCCCACCTATATCTTTAATTTGCTCCTGAGAAATGTATGATATTGTTGGTGACCTTTGACATAATGCTGAAACAAAAGATATATTGCACATCGTGAAAAAATGCTCTCATACGCCAAAAAATGAATGAAAAAAAAAGAGATCGAAACGCTGAGCTCAGCATTGGCGGATCCAGCAAATTGGCAACATTGTCTATTCTCCATTTAAACCTATGGAAATGTATCGATTCTTGAAGGGGCCAGGTGCTCTGACAAGAATCGATTATTAACGATTATAGCATGGCATAGGTTTAAATGGAGGAAAACTGGTGTCGCCAAATTGCTGGATCCGCCTTTGCGGCTGAAGTATTTCAAGGATTAGTCAAGACTCAAGAATTAGCCGATAGCAGCATGCGGTCCTTGGGGGTCCATCAAATTTTGACAGGTCTGTTGTTTAGTATCTACATATCTGTATGGCAATAACAGGATAACTGCTTGCTGCAGTAAGAATAAGAGGTAATTTACAAGTGCACTTCTTGCCATTTAATATAGGATCCCTGTAAACAATGGCGAGAAGTATGTAACAGATAGGGAATTTTACCAATATTAGTCAAATTTTTTTGATGAGAGTAAAAAGTCTACTGAACCCAGCGAACTCTTTCTATCAGTATTTGGCCAATTGATGTGATTGGAGATCATGCCGATTTTAAAACAATAGTTGAGTATGCGATGTCTGACATCTTCAACTTATCACCGTGCCGTAAAAAGTTATAATAGAAAGTAATTAGTTTTATATTTTGCACATCGAGAAAGTGCCTCCTGATCAGGAAAAAAACTTTTGAAATTGGAAAAAACCTCTCCATGACAAGAGAGGTATTTCTGAAGATGGTAATAAAAATATATGTTGTAGGCAATTACCAATTGCTAGCAAATTGAAGTATATACCCATGTGTTGAATCAAAAACTTTAAAGATTCAAAAGTAACAGGATTGGAAATACTTATTATTGTGCTTTCAATTCAAGCATAGGTACTGTTTTTTTCTTTCTGTTCGAATGCATAATACTATCAAGCACATTCGCAAGTAAGTGTGGTGAAATGAATGACTTTAGTTCGGTTCGGTTCGCATAGGCAACTAAACAAACTGCCTGACAAAGCGTAGAGTATCACCAAGATTTGTAGGGGCTCAAGGTCTGTTCGTGCTAATGAGTTCTTCACCGATAAAGCCTTTACCATTTCAGTGCAAATTATTGCAATTCGATTAGTTAACAACAGAGACCCTTGCAAACGGCAATTACTGACTACCTGCAGAAACTCTTCAGGAAACATGTCTATCTACTAGGGTCATTATTTTAAGGTTTTGACGTTATTTTCTGATAAAAGGAATATTGATAAACCACAGATGTGCGTCTATTGGCTTCGTTTAGAAAAGAAAAAAAATTATATTTATCATCTGTCATTCAACATCTGTCTTTGAACCATGGACGTATCGAATACTTAAACATAACGTCAATCGACATAGATAGACATACGAAGACTTAGAAATTTGTCGCCTTCAACGTTCTGAAATTACCAAAATCCAATTATAGAATGAAATTTTCTTGCATAATTGTTTCCTAAAAAGCTCTGTGTTTTACTCTGTCGATTAAAGCATTTTTCATCGTGTGTTTCTTGAATTATCATCTCTGGCGCTTGAGTCATTTTAAGAATGGCTGATTCTAATGGAGCCTAAAGATTCTGGAGGCTTTTTATGCAATTATTTGTGGTGATTTCAAAGCTCACTAGTGGGAATATACTATTAATCTGGAAGAATATGTACAAAAGGCAACCAGAAATACTTCGTCTTTTAGCACCATTAGCATACGCAGAGACTTACATTTACACACCTTTAATTCGGTCAGCGAGTAATTTTTACTGTGGGTGTGGTATTACAATGGTGTCGTAATAAAGTATGGAAGATACATTCAGAAATGTGAAAAGTCATGAACGAATTTGTACTTACAGAAAGTAAATTTCTCCGCCACAAACACAGCTGTTATTAAAAAAAAGATTTTCATGTTTTTCTTTTAAAATACACTCGGAATGAGAAACTATATTTAACTGTCTAGAACACGAAGAAAGTATTTAGGACTCGCGTTGATCGGAACGCGTAATGAAATGATAATCAAGGGTGTATTTCTGATGATCTTTGACCGGCAAACTGACGATAGTGACACGCTTGGCTCCAATAAGGGGCTGAGTAACATTGAACATTGATGCCTATTCTTCGTTAAAATCACCGTATTTTCTGTTTTCCCGACTGCGTTCGGATGCAGGTAGTTCATCAGAAAATAAATAAATCTCGCTCGGTTTAATCAGAGCAAAAGAGATTTGAAGCTCTCCTATGCCATGCCACTCTGTACAAAAACAGAGATTTATTTTCGTAGTTCAACATCGATGGTCGAGGTGCGAAACCATAGCTATCTCCATTCAAAAAATTTGGCCTCAATTTTAAAGATTCGAAGAGAAGCGATCCAACTTCATTACTTTAAATGTTTACAGAATATTCTACCAACAGAGCGAAGAATAATCAAGGAGGTTTTCAACTAAATTTTCATCAGTTTCTCGAAGCAAAAATAATGTATCACAGGAAGTCTAGCAACATTGCAAACGGAGATACGCTGTTTCGCACTTTAGCTATCGGTATGAAGCCGTTGCACACCGTAATGTGATCGTGATGTACAAGTAGCACAGTGCAACGAAAATATTAAAAAAAAGTTGCGATTTAAAAAATTGCAATTTCCTTCCAAGAAAGCGCAATATTTTTACATCTATGATCAATGACGGCCAATTTTAAACAATAAACAAAATGAGTTCCATGTGTCAGAGAGATTAGTAGTACGTAATGCAACGAGAATTCGCATCTTACTTTAATTTTATTTCAATAAATTCCAATAAAAAGTGATCCTTCAATCCGTAGATAGGCAACATACGTAACACTACGATGCAGTAGCAGTATAATTTTAACATGTAGATTGCAATTTATTGCAATCTTCACTACGAGGGAGGTTGAGCCATCAACATGCATTCTTAACTGAGAATCCTGCATTTTCCAGGTTTAAAGCTCCCGGTCACATGGATGACGTCTTGCAATAAGGAACCACTACCTCTGGCTATCCCATTAGGCACATATCTGCATAGGGAAACCAATGCCATGTAAGTTGTTTCTAAAGTGGGCCAGAAATAGTGGTTCCTTATTGAATACTTAATGTAATCCACATTTCATTTTCATTCCGTTAATTCAAGTTAATTTCTACCGTGCCGCAAATAATTGGTTGCCTTTTTTTAAAAAGTGCATTGTGGTTCTTAATATCCTACCCTATCTAGTGATCTAATGTCAATACTACGAGCCTACGGACTACGGATCGGGTTCGATCTTAGCCGTCCTTGCCGTTTTTACGGGTTTGGAGTTTTTCAACCACAAGATATGACAAATTTAACTTCAAGATTTTTCAATTCAAAAATATTGGTCATTTCAACTGAAAGAAAAACTAACCAAAAAACTTAAGGGATTTTTCGTTAGGTACTTCCTAAGTGGCAGCGATCGCGATAAATAGCGATTTTAAAGGTTGGTTATCGCGATTATATTGGTGGCAATAAATCGAGGTATCATCGCATTAAAAATTGCGATTTATGGCGATTAAGTAGCTACACATCGCAATTTTTTGTTCCATAAAATCGCGATCAATTTTCGTCGATAAAATCGAGATTAAATCGCAATTTATCGCGATATTTATTTCTAAAATATCGCGATAAATTGCCTGGCAATTAAATCGCGATTTTATCCCGATAACATCGAGGATCATCGCTCAGATGTTGATGATCCTAGCGATTTTATCGCCGATAAAATTGCAATACATCCCGATTTTTCCGTTGAAAAATACTACTTGAATTATTGTTCTACTTCCCTTATCAACGCTAAGTGTTAATTTTTCTTACTAAGTAAACGATAATTCTTGCTAAGCCTAACTGAACGTAACTTGACGTACTTACGACTACATATCGACCCAGAAGGCTCCACCCGATGCTTCTTCGATGTTCTTCGCATTTTTCCGCAATTCCTTGATTTTCTCTTTGAAGCTGATTCTTTGGTTCTTTATATTCGGCTTAGGTCGTTTTCCATGGCATTCCACTGAATGACGCTCTTTTTCCTTTGGAGAGGGTGGTCGTTTCACAAAAACCGGGTTCAACACGGTGTAAGTTCCTCTCCGCATGAGTTTTCTTCTTTTCTCCACCAAAGATTTCTCCTTCTCCCCGATACCTGGCAGAGGTATGTACTTGGAGAACAAACTTTTTGCTGAGCCGGAGCTTGAGGAATCGCCAGATTTCTGCTTGTTAATTGAGTCGATCACTGCTCGCTGATCAGGTTCAACCGACGGAGACGGCAATGCCTTCGATTTTGACCGGAACTTTTTTAATTTGTTCGAAGGGGCGCCCGGGGATGGCGGCGAGGAGATCGCTCGATCCTTTTTTTTAAATAAAAATTTCATCATATTCTTAAATTGATGCATCTTGTTGCTGAGTTTCCTACTGTCGGCTCATGTTTTTGGAATCCTGAGATATTTTGACTGTGTTTCGGATCATGCTTTTATTTAGATATCTCTCTTCTTTTGCAATTTTTGTCCCGTGAAATTAGTTTTTGAAGATTGCACGATTAGATCCGAAGTCTATATGAAATTTCTACTTAAGAGATCGCTCTTTCTCTCTTGCTCAACCACTTTTGTCAGATGAACTCTCGTTTTGAATATTTGTTGAGAACTACAGTATCTCACTCAAATTTTCCGCCAAGTTATCAATTCTTCGTGAGTTTTGAACCGCAATGCTGGCAGCAGTTTGCTCTTTATTACTAACACACTTGGGGCCGAAATTATGTAGAAAATGTCATTAGGAAATAATGGTTAATTGCAATGAGCAATACCTACATCGCGTTTGAATTTAAAATTCTTCATTTTTAAAACGAAAACTTTCCAAGCTTTTTTCAAAAACACATGCAAAAATCAACCGTTCATCTTAAGTGAATAAATTCTATGAAATCTAAATTTTATGCACAGAAATCATAATGTAGTCAAACACTTGTTTTCTTTTATTCAATGCACTGCACTCAATCTAGTTCGCAATCCATGATTGTACCTTCAAATTTCTTTCGGTGGAGTAAGCAATTTAAATCTTGGTAAAAGGGTGAATAAATACTCGATGAAATTAATAGGTACTATTTGAAAAAAAAGTCACATTCCGCATTTCCTCAACCGCGTCATTCCTTTAAGCCAATTTTCCAGTCATCATTGAATCTCAATTAATTTTAGTTCTTCTCGGATGAATAAAATTCACTGTCTAGAATTTACCTTCCACGCAAAATTGTGTCAACTCGCGATTGCTTTGATTAGCATTTAAAGTGATTACGTTATTGCACTGGTTTCTGCTGGAGTCAAAACATCGGAGGACTGCACAACAAAGATGCCTATTAGGTATCTTAAATTGAACGCGAATTAAGTCTTTTGATCAAACCGGCACAAAAAAGGCTCTTATTTTTTCATCCACTCCATTGTCGGGCAACTCCAAGCGGGACATGGAAGAAGAGTTTCATCTGCACGTGTGAGGGATTTAAATATTCTCGCATCGATTATGGATCGCGGCACACCGCCGAACTGTCCGCGGTAGAGGTGATAGTACAATCACTTTTGGAAAATCGAAAACCTGACTCGCATTGAAAATCAAGTTGAAGGGCGAGCATCACTGAGCTCAGACGTTGGATGCGGCTCGGGGCGAATTCTGCTTCGTTCAGCTCCTAGTGCCAGATACCCTGCGGTACGGAAAAATCAATAGTGTAGATGTGCACCACTATTTGGACCGAGTTTAACAGAAACGCAACGCTCCAAGTGGACGTATTTCTGCCAAACGGAAATACGTGCCTCGATGACGTGAGCCCTGATATGCACATATTCTTATGGGTCTCAGGGCTCATGTCTTAATGCATAGAGTTCCGTTAGATAGAAATACGTCCAAGTCGCATCTAGTTTGAACCGAGTGAATTAGATTTGAAAAGTTCGCCATGAGACTACGTGTTTTCTTGGGGGAGGGGGGGGGGGGGTAGGGGCTGGTGTCGCACCTCTGGTATTGTCAAAATTGAGTTCGTCTATATAAAGAAAGAGTTACCTAGAGAGTTAAAAGAGCACCAAGAGCTACCAAAGAGTTAAACTCAGAATTAGAAACCCGTCCCACAACAAGGCGAAGGAGAAAGCGGGAAGGAAGAGATAACGAAGAGAGAAAAATTATCAAAATTTTGTCTCAAGTTTATTTCTCGGTCCTGATTGTTAAATTGGTGAAGTTCAGACTATGACCATTTCGGACTTTTCAGGCACCTTCGGCACCTTTTCGGCATCTTCAGGTTTCAACCTCAAAGAGAAAATTTAGTCTTTTCGGAGATCTAGAGACTCGGTGTCAAGGACAAAATGTTATGAAAATGTTCAAATTAAACATAATTATGTCTCATTGGCTTTAACTATTAGGCTAGGAAAAATTTAGGGCGGGTTGAATTTAAAGGTACCCTCAACTCATTGTTTGTGTAACACACGAGTACCGTGTAAGTAAAGTTGTCCATCCACTAATTGAAGGGGCTCCTCTGATTGGAATTCATCGCAATAAAATTGTAAAGAGTTACCTATATGTGTTTCTTTTTTTATTTCATGCAAGACAGATACTTTTCTTTCTCTCGCATGAAACTTATTTTGTTGAGCATTTCAAATCGGCAATTCGGCAAATCGGCAATTCAATCGGCATACAAAAGTATGTGTAAAAATACTGCAATAATCTTCTTACTATAGTAAAAAAATATAAGGCCTTTTTTGTGTGTACGTCCGTGTCATTTCGCATGCTCATTGGTCTTTCATTAACCAATCAGAAAACTTCATTGAAAATCCCCGGGAAATTTAAATGTATTCTTCCGTAAAGGAATTAATGATAGGTAGACACGTATAAAAATGGGATGTATTTCTTCTAATCAACCAGGATAAAAAGGGAGGAATATTACCTATACAGGATAGTCCTGGAAAAACGGGATGTAACTATATTAAGAAACCGGGATAACAGGAAGGATATCGATCTTTATATATCGATATTCGATATATCGTTTGATTTAAAGGAGTATTGACTGGGATAAAAGGTGATTTACGGGATTTCTTCAAAGTGACCGGGATAGTATGCAGTAATTTTACCTATATACAGTATAGTCATGGATAAAACTGGATGTAACTATGTTAAGAAACCGGGATAAGAGGACGGATATCGATCTTTGTGTATCGATCTTCGATACATCGTTTGTTCTAAAGCAGTATTGACTGAGATAAAACTGGATTTCTTCATAATAACCGGGATAAAAGGGAGGGATTTTACCTATACAGGGTAGTCATGGATAAAGCGGGATGTAACTATATTAAGGAACCGGGATAACAGGAAGGATATCGATCTTTATATGTCGATATTCGATATATTGTTAATCGTTATCGTTATCGTTAAAGGAATTAATGATAGTTAGACACGTATAAAAATGGGAGGGATTTCTTCTAATTAACCAGGATAAAAGGGAGAAACATTACCTACACAGGATAGTCCTGGAAAAACGGGATGTGCCTATATTAATAAACCGGGATAACAGGACGAATATCGATCTTTGTGTATCGATCTTCGATACATCGTTTGTTCTAAAACAGTATTGACTGAGATAAAACGGGATTTCTTCATAATAACCGGGATAAAAGGGAGGGATTTTACCTATACAGGATAGTCATGGATATAGCGGGATGTAACTATATTAAGAAACCGGGATAACAGGAAGGATATCGATCTTTGTGTATCGATCTTCGATACATCGTCTGTTCTAAAGCAGTATTGACTGGGATAAAACGGGATTTCTTCATAATAACCGGGATAAAAGGGAGGGATTTTACCTATACAGGATAGTCATGGATAAAACGGGATGTAACTATATTAAGAAATCGGGATAACAGGAAGGATATCGATCTTTATATATCGATATTCGATATATCGTTTGATTTAAAGGAGTATTGACTGGGATAAAAGGTGATTTACGGAATTTCTTCAAAGTGACCGGGATAATATGCAGTAATTTTACCTATATACAGTATAGTCATGGATAAAACTGGATGTAACTATGTTAAGAAACCGGGATAAAACACATCAAATGCATCATGAAACACAGCAAACACATCAAACACATCATGAAACACTTCAAACACAACAAACACATCATGAAACACAGCAAACACATCATGAAACACAGCAAACACATCATGAAACACCCCAACACATCATGAAACACAATCAAACACATCAAACACAACAAACACATCATGAAACACAGCAAACAGATCATGAAACACAATCAAACACATCAAACACAACAAACACATCATGAAACACAATCAAACACAACAAACACATCATGAAACACAATCAAACAAATCAAATACATCAAACTGATAATCGCATGTTTCATTGAACCCTTCAGGAATGCCAAGTCAAAATTTAAAGTTAAAAGAAGGAGCAGTGGTTATGTTACTACGCAACATTTGTATCGAGGATGGATTGTGCAATGGGACAAGATTAATTGTCTTAAAAATAAACAAATGCATTTTGCATTGCTCAGTTTTAAAAGGAGAAAATAAAGGAAAAATAGTTGCACTACCAAAAATTACACTTAACACAAAAGAAGAAACAAACCTACCTTTTGTTTTGAATAGGAAACAATTCCCCGTTAGATTAGCATTTGCTATGACTATTAGTAAAAGCCAAGGGCAATCGTTTGACAGAGTGGGAATTTTTATAGATAAATAAAGACCAATGTTCGCTCACGGGCAACTGTATGTAGCATTGACTAGATGTAGGACTAAAGAAGGTTTAAAAATAAAAATCATTAATTTTGATGACAACAAAAATAAAAACACAGCAATGAACATTGTGTATCAAGAAGTTCTGCTAAAACTTTGTTTATTTTCTACTGTTAAAATTGAAGAATGCAGTATGTAATTATTATCTTCAAAACAATTAATTTTGTCACTATGAACAAAACATTTTTTATTATGAATATAACTTAAAACAAGCAGTGAACTCCAACACAATGTGTTTATAAGGCGCGTCATTAAATCGCACATATCAACCCCTACAAACAATGATGTATAAAAAAAAAATTATGTGATATTTTCATCATTAATTAACAGAATTCAAGAGGGGGTTGGGCCGCGGAGCGGCCAGGGGGCGTAGCCCTCTAGTATGGTAAAAAATTACAATTTTTATCGTATTACGTCGTACAATTATTGCAAAAATAATTCAATTTTTTCATAGCGCTGGTGTTACTTGGGATAAGTTGGTTTTGTCTTTTGTGTACAGCGGCATCACCCCAGTCAATTTCAGCCTATAAACTTCATATCGATGGCTGAAGCGCGAGACCACGTATCTCTGTTTGCAACGTTGCAGATTTCCTGTCATACTTTATTGTTTCCTTGAAAAACTATAGTCAATGTAGGTAACTTGTTGGAAACTTCCTATTCTCTCGTCTCTGTCAGCAGAATATTTTGTAAAAATTGAATGTTATAGAGTTGGCGTGTTATCTTTATAAGAAGTAAAGTATGGAATGAAAATTTTGAAACACAGCGATAGAGAAACGTGATTCCGCACTTTGGCCATCGATACATGGATCAATTACGCGGTTTTTTTTTTTTTTTTTTTTTTTTTTTTTTTTTTTTTTTCCCAGCATGTGAAGTTGGAGTTCACTGCTCGTTTATACATACTGAGCCGCTTGAACCGCTGTCATGCTAACTCATATCCCAGTTGTTAAATTCCATTTGAACATTGAATTTCTAAAATTGAATTATGACATATTTGGTAAATTTATTACTGGTTCATTTTGTCCATAACTGATAAAAATTCTTCGATAAGGGAGGAATTAAAAAAGATGATCACGTAACGAATGAGAACATAATGTAATTCAAAATAAAAACGACAGAACATATGATACAACAAATAGTGATTTTTCAGCGCTAGGAATTTTTTGAACGTCTGATCATCAAAAGTTTTAATGCGTATATCACATCAATATCACAATCACGATAAAATATTTTATTGGCACGGTAAAAAAGAGAAAACGATAATACTTTAATACTAATAAAATCGGTTGAATAAAAGGAGAAGCAATCGCCTAAGATTCCTTGCAAGTGATAGGATCAGACGAAACGAGACTTAAGATTGAAAACATGAGAATTTGACTTTTACAAATATTTAAAATTACAAAAATTGACTCTTAGGTAGTGTGTTTTTCAAAATTAGTGGATCATATTTTTGCAAATCTGAGAAATAGGTACTCAAAATTGAAGAATCTACTACCATCTTTCAAAATAGTTCCGTTCAAACAACGTTACTTCCTAATGCAAACTATGACTTCAGTGGCGTGGCGTGAATTGCGATATATCGATTGTTATGCCATTTAAACCTACGGTAAAGAATCGATTATTAAGGTGTTCGCTGCGAACACCCTGTTTATCGATCCTTTTCCATACATTTAAATGACATAACAATCGATATATCGCAATTCACGCCACGCCACTGTATGACTCAACCAGTGACGAGGCGTGAATGATCGATTATCGATATTTCCACATTTGAAGCTATGGTAAAGGATCGATTACTAAGGGATTCGCTGCGAGCACCCTGTTTATCGATCCTTTTCCATAGGTTTAAATGACAGATCAATCGATCACGCCACGCCACTGGATTCGACCTCCTTGAGAGGGTTTGATAGTGCTCATAACATCGGAAACTGAAGATTGATGTTTCAATTCAAGCATGCACGCATTATTGCATGCAGTGTCGATGAACTGGAAGATTTGACCTTTCACCTCACGTTCCGTTTCGCCCGACATTGTCACATGCGACGGAAAACGGTGAATTGGGCCTTAAACCTTAAAGAATTAAGCGAATTGGGTCCCGTGTCAAACCGGGTTCGGTAGCTCATTTGACTGTCATTAAACTGAAAAACCGAGTTGCGTAGTGGCCGAAAGAAAGAATGCAGGCGCAGGTCATTTAAAGGCCCCTATTAATTTTTGTAAATTCCCCCGTCCCCTTTTTCTCTTCAATTTTATTGCTTCGCGTATATTTCCTCGCATTATTTTCACCGATCAAAAAGTCGATCTCTGAACCGTGAGAATGGTGTTTCATCTCGGCTGTATTACTCGGTTCATGAAACATCGTACTCTCGGTTCTCGGTTTCTCGGTCCGTGCAACCGCGAGCCTGGTCTGAGAGTTCGGTCGCATGAACCGAAGTTACGGTTCGTAGAACCGCGAGAAGCAAGAAGTACGGCCGGTATGAATCACTGTGCTTACGGCTCATAGACCGAACTTATTTTCTTAGTATATCGCCGATACATGCGGGGTTTTCTACACATCAAGCAATAGTAACGCGGACCCAGAATAAACGATTCACTATATCGTCACCCTCTAGCTGAAGTATCACAAGCGCCATGCGACGTTTCAAAATTTCCGCGGCCAATTTATTTTTTACAGAGACATTGTTGGTTGAATCTCTTAAAAAATTTCACTGAATTTTATCGGCACCACAAAGAAAATTCAGTCAAATTTTCTGACAGCCTCGTTGATCAATTTCTTTGTAAAAAAATAAAATGGCGGCGAAAATTTTGAAACGTCGCATGGCGCTTTCGATACTTTGGCCTGAAGATGACGATATTAAGGGAAGGGGGGCGGAAGTTCTCAGGCCCAGTTATTAATTTTTTTTAAAAGCAGAGTCTGGGAACTCAAGTCGATCATATTTTACTTTTTGGCGTCTGCCATTTACGTAAAACGATTTGTTTTCATATTGGTACCGATCCAGACACGGGATCCAACTTTCTCGGGACCCGCTTCATTCATTCGGGACCCACACTTTATAATCGTTCCATTCGACATCCTCCAAAAATAATGGCAGTTGACAGAGGAGATCGTACTCGTGGATTAGTTTGACTCCGACAATCGCTCCCTTAATGCATTGATTTCAGCCTGGATTGCAGACGGTAGATCTGGACCTAACTGGTTTATGAGATATTGATGGACCTCGTCGACCTGGAAAAAAGAACAGAGTCTGTTAAGTACTCACTCATTTATACGACAAAATAACGTCATTCGTGCAAATATTCGGGACAGCTTTCTTTAATCTATATTGATCTGTCTCCGCGTGTCATAATCAATGTCATCTATTTTGGTCGAAACTTCCGTTAGTTTTGTCTTTAATGTATCTAAAAGTAGAGTACCATCATTAAAAGAGTAGGCTGTTGTAAGCTACAACCAACTGGATTGAATTTTGCTAAAAGGAACCAAGGGCATTCCCATGTTGGTGGATTGTGTAATTTACACTTTTGGCAAAAAATTACTGAAATCGTGCAGAAAGTTAAATTCACTGAGGTAATTTCTTTTTTGAATTGGAGTAAAGATAAACCATGTTTGAATGATCAGTTTATAATCGATTTCAAGGTAAAAAAAAGTTGCACAACCTTAGTGACATTGTAATACCCTTGGTTCTTTTTTGCAAAATGCAGCCCTACTGTTGTCACAAGTCGGAAACGCCTTCAATTTCGCGTGATACCTCATCACCTACACCTGAGTTAAAATATTTGTATCAAAAATCGTTACGCACTTTGATAATATGTCGTGGGATCTTTCAATACTTGATCGAACATACATGAAGTATTTTCTCACATTTAGTCAAAAAAACTTAATGGAAAGTGTGCTACCCTTTCCGTGGGCATCCTCTTCATCTTCTCTACTAATTATTCTTATCCCTCCCGTAGTAGAGGTTCAAATTAAATAGATTCTTTCAAACATATGTAATGCGCAAAATGGTAATCAAAGATGACAATGAGTACATATGATTAACTATGTGATATACGTGAGTTTTACGTTGATTCTAGCAAAAAAAAAAAAAAAAAACTCATTATCTATACTTTAGAATCACTTGAAACACGTTTAAATTTGTATGCAACGTGCAGCCCTTTCTTCTTATCCTAAGAACTCAGCCTTCATGAGATGACTTAGGCTATCAGAAAAGAATCCTCTAGAGGCCATTTCATCTCTATGAAAGTACTCTACGTAAAGAAACAGGTTTCATTACAGGTTATTTCATGCCTCGTCTATATCTGCCTTAATACTTCGATAATTTGAAAGAAATAGTTTGAGAGAGAGGGGGAGAGAGAAAGAGAGAGAGAGAAAAGGGGGGGGGGGGGAGAAAGTCAATGCAAATTATTTCGCCGATCACATGCACACGCAAGCTGGGCTCAGCCATGCGTTGAACTCAAAATTCAAAATAAATCCAAGATTTTGATAATCCCTTATTACCTCTTTCAGCCAGAACTCCCTGTCGACAGCTGCTAAGAGTGTAAAGTCGACAGGCGTTTTGAGTCCTTGTGACGGGATTGAATCATTGGTGGGGACGTAACCAATAGGAGTCTTTTGTGCGATGCTTCCGATACCATCGACCCGACGCAAAATCCAATCGAGCACACGGGAATTTTCACCAAAACCAGGCCACATAAAATGTCCCTGTAAGACATAATATTGATTTTTTGTTCGTTAAATTGAACAGTGATGCACATACACCTTACTGAAAATGGAGAACTGTTGCAAAGGATACACATAGAGAAAACAATGGTCGATTCGGTCATATGACTCGTTAGTATAGTGTTACACATCCACCGCACTTCAAAGTAGCAGTGATCCCGGTAAGTTGCGATTTAATCGAAGAATGTGTCGTAATATTATCGAAAAAAAAAATTGTGGTAAATTGAGATAAATTTTCAATTTATTGAACGCGATTTCGTGGAGATAAAATTACGCTAAGATTGAGGGTAATCGCTCATGCTGATGGTCCTGGCGATTTTATCGCCAAAAAACGTAAAAAAATCGCAAATTAATTCCAAAATATTGCGATTTTTCCGACGAAAAATGATACGTGGGCTATTCGGTTAACGTAACTGTACTCATGAGCTAATTTCACGGTTGCCACACGATCAAACTGCGCTATCAACGTATCAAGGTCGGATGTTATGTGATTGGCTTATTATTCGATCACTTGGACCAATCTCAGCATTTGACTTCGATATATCGATAGCATGGTTTGATCGTGTGTCACTGACTTTGGTTCTACGAACTGTATCTTCGGTTCATGCAACCGAGCTTTCAAACGGAACCTAAGTCCCAAGTAACGCAAGTTGCAATGAATGCATTTGCATGGTAAACTTCATGGTGTCGGAATGTAGTGCGTGTTGTATGTTCGCAAATTGAAGGGGCTCCTCTTTATGGCATTCGGATTCGTTGTAATAAAATTGAAACAAGTGCAACATTTTTTGCATTGCAAATTGCCTACCTTTCTCAGACGTCGAATTCATCTTGTTGATTGTTTAAAATTGGCATTTACTGACCATATTATGTAAAAATATTACAATTTTTTTCTAGTAAAATAAATTTAAAAAAGTTTCCATTACACAGCAAAATATTTAATTTCATTTGAAATGATGAATCCGCGGGCAAAGAAAAGCGACTGTAGTTATATTATAAGTTTTAAATAAGCTAAGGGTCTATGACTGGTCTACGGAATTGTGTGTCATTCTAAGATTGTGTATATACCTTGGAGTCTTTTCTGAACCAGTTGACGTGGAAGATTTTCGGCAGGGTCACGTTTGGTTTCTTTTCCATGCTAATCCAGTGGGCTAAATACTCTCCAAAATTGTAACCAAAGAACGGTCGCATTGCAAATGGATCGTGCATGATTACTTTTCCCTAAAAAAAAAAGAAGTAATACATTACATCTAAGAAAATACATGGGTGGATACATTTCATGCTGCAGTATTACGTCATTTTATTGATGCGTCCAAAGGCTGCAATGTCTTGTGGGCCTGCAATTAACCACTTTCACATTCTCTCTATACGTCACAAAATTGGACTGTGGACGTTGCACATCCTATCTCACCACCCTGCCTAAAGGTCGGCCCAGTTACCCTCAACTCATGTACTTTCACCACCGATTACACCTCTTCCATTTCTGTTATTTCTCATTTTCAACAATATATTTCTGTATTTCAATTGCCAACTTGAGCTTAGGATATGACTAACTTTTCTTTGACCTCATCGATGCTATACCTGGTAATGTAACAAACTGATACCATAATAAAATACTCAATCGCTGTTTTGTGGAAGCGCGATTTTGCTACTCGAGCCGTTTTTGCGCCTAACTCTTCAATTTGTTTGCCGAAAAAATGAGGCATAACACAATCGCATTATTAATGTGTGAAGCCCATTTTGCGTGGTCTTAAAACAATTAAAATAAGGATAAAACAAACCGAAACACGCATTTATTAACGTTTAAAATTGTAAATATCGCTAATTAAAATAAACGATAATTTCAATTTGAAAAGTTAAAAAATGTGTGTTTCAGTTTGTTTTTTCCTTATTTTTAACAATCGCAGTGTTTAAAATCTTCAGGAACACGTGTTTATGTTGCCGTTTAAATGTTGTGAAAAATATGGATTTTTATTACGATTTCGATACTTCGGAGGCCATGGATGAATGCAGAGGTGAGAGTTTTCAAGGAGATAACCGCAATGCCCACCTTGTATCTTAACATGTATTCTTAGGCCTTCGGCCATCATCTGTCCAATAATGGTTCCACCTTTGTAACAAAATTAATAAATATTTCGTTATCTTTAAAAAAAAAAATGCCTACCTTGTGCTCTGCGGCTGCCGTTGCTTCAGACCTCATCGATGCACCGACGTAGACCCCATGATGCCAATTAAGGGCCTCATAAACCAAAGGCACTCCTTCCGGTCTCCTTCCGCCGAACAGAATCGCACTAATTGGCACTCCTTCTGGATTCTCCCACTCTTTGTCTAAAATCGGACACTGACTTGCAGGTGTACAGAACCTGTTGTGAAAAAGTCACGATTAAACTACGAGGTTTTGTAATGGTCCATTTTAAATTTTTTGATATCTCGCGATTCACTATAAAGAAAACCTTAAAATTAGTGTCCCAAAACATTTAGCGGAGATTTTTATTTCTTGGATGAAGAATATGGCTCTAAAATGGAGTAGACAGGAGTGATCTAATAATTTTAAAACGGTCAACACTACTTTTTGCCTGGTCAAAGCATGTTAAAAAAATGTTGGCGCAAATTCTATGTCTGCATAGACTTTTTTGCACAATTGTGGTGGATCCAATTTTCGTTAATCGATACTTCTCATTACTCAGCACTTTCTCATAGGTTTTATAGCCCATTTACGAATTGTAGCCAGCCCTATTTTTCCGCTATCTTGGATTTAAAATTGCAAACAACTTGGTAACTTCAAATTGTAATTACTTTGGTCATACCGAATCGAATACCAATCCATGAATCCCAATTCCATGAAAAATCGTAGGTAAGCAGTATTTTAATAAATTATACCTAGCTTTCATAATTTTATCGATATCTTGGTGTCTAAAAATGCAAGAAATTAATTTGTACTTTTTGACTCTACATACTTTCGTATGCACTAATTTTTGTGGGATATGCTACGTCGAAAACAGACATTTTACGGCTCTCGAGGGTGTTCTTTTTTGAATAATTCTTTTGCGTCTATACTTCTACGTGGTTAATAGTAGGTAAGTCGCTCTAATAGCGCTTCTGTGCGCTCTGCGTCATTCAACCATCACTGACAGCGATCTTGCCATAGACACGTAGTTAATACTATGACGGACTATAATACTATAGACGGAGAGCAAGGCGCGGCGACATTTCAGTTCATAAAAATAAAATGTTGGGAATCCCAAAGGGTGGCAAGGGAGGGTGAAAATTTTCAAAATCGCGGTATCACTATTTTTACGCGTTTTAAGCCTCCTGAATGCATCACCAAAAGTTTCAACACATTTCATTTCCATCTCTGGTTATGGTGCTTAATTTCTTCCCCGCTCTAGAGATCAATTTTATCCTAAAAGTCTATTTATTTATCTATATTTCTCGTGTACAACAGACCCATTTCGAGACCCGCGGAGAGGAACCGCGGAACTGAGGAAGGAAGCTTACAGTGAGTAATTGCCGTTGAGAGGGATTCCGCTAATGTGTTATTGAGGATTTTGGTGGCGAGGGTAGTGTGGGGGGAGGGGGGAGGCTAGGGATTAACAAAACTAATTACTCACCTCGAGTTCGGGTGTGCAGCAGGTGTTTTCATTGTGGGGTTCCAGGGATTCCCTTTCCAGTCGGTGATCTGTACGCCGGGTTCAATATCCATTCCTTCCCAATAGACCCCTCCGTCACTTGTTGAAGCTACGTTTGTGAAAATCGTGTTCTCAAAAATCGTGCGCATCGCGTTTGGATTCGTCTCGTAGGACGTTCCTGCAAGCAGAGATTAAGCCAGCGATTCAGTAATTAAGCGCTTCCACCGTCAATTTTTCAGCGGGGGCGTCGCGAGGGTAAACTGTCATCCGCGCAAACAGCAATTTTGGCGTCTCCTTTCCTGACCGATGGATGGAGGAAAGAAATAGAAAGAGAGGTGGTGGAAGATTAAAATGAAGAGAAAAAGGGAAAGAAATGAAAGAGGGAGAGCTTGAAGAGAGAGAAGGAGAGGAAGAGGAAGAAATAAATAAATGGAAAGGAGAAAATTAGGAAAAGAAAGAGGAGGTAGAAGATGGGAGACAAGAAAAAGGAAAGTAAGAAAAAGAGGAAGTAGAGAAAGAAGAAGGAAACAATTTTTAAAAAGTTGGTGCCCATAGCCTCGCTCAATCCAGAAGGAGTTCCATTATTTTTGGGGGGAGGAGGGGGGGGGGCTCCAAAAAGTAATCTCCTTTGACGTAAGAGATTTCTCAGAATTTCGAGTCTCTATCTGAATTCCTTCAAAAGTTACAAGGGTGTCCTACGACTTTTAAGTCGCTCTGAACCCCTAACTTAAAAGGAGACGGTCATTCTCATTTTCAATCTTTCGATACGCTTAACTGATACCCTTATTTCGAAATTTTGAAAAATGGTCGGTTGGGAAAGAACGTTACTAAAGTGCAGAGTAGTCAAAAAATCACCGTCGTGCACGCATCTATCTGATAATCTGCTTGTGGGATCTTGTTTTGAAATGTGTCTCTACAATGCCCCTCGACGTAAATTGTTTTCAGTTTGGCTAGGGGTATTATACTTGCAGACCATCACTGGTTCATTGTGCCTACATTACAATTAAGCCAAGTACTTGAAATAAAACTATAAAGATTGTAAAATGTGAATCACTGTATGTTTCTAACCTGGCGCAACACCAAAGAATCCGTTTTCAGGATTAATGGCCCGTAGCTGTCCTTCACTATCGAATCTCATCCATGCGATGTCATCGCCGACAACTTTGACTGAGTAACCTTTTAGGGTTGGTGTCATCATTGCCAGATTGGTTTTACCGCAAGCACTCGGAAACGCAGCTGTGATATACCTCTTCACTCCGTCTGGGTTTGTTATGCCTAAGATCTACGAAACACAAAATACCCAGTTAGAAAATTATAATTTATTAAAAAGTCATGCAGGATGTACGTGATGTTGCACGTTGATAGTGAATTGAAGAAATAAAAAACACAAGAAAACCTCGGTCCTAAGAATTATTGTACTCTCGTGCTCATTTTATTAATATTTTTATGCATGTTAATGGAAGTTCGGGAGTGCCTTCAATTTTTGAACGTGCAACACGTACATTTGTGCAACTGATAGTTGCATCAAGGAGCCATAATGAACTCAGTCCTTGTAAAGCGCGAGCGCCTTCAGTGTTTGAATATGCAACACGCACATCAGTGGAACATGAATAGTTGCATCAAGGCGCTACGACCAACTCCGTCTAGTCCTTGTCATCATCCCAGAAAGTATACGTAGATTGTCCTTTAAGTTCAGATACTTTGCATATTTTTTCAGGATATCAAAATTTTTTAAGGGGTCTGTCTGATTCTTTTCGGCGAAAAGTTTAGGTTACACCAAAATACCTTTGCTTTCTACTACTCATCTTTCTTATCTCCGTCTGGTCCAGATCTCTGTTTTTGAACTTAATGTAGCAATGCAGGATCTTGGTAAAAGATAAAGTGTGTCCATGGAAAAATGGATTGAATTGAGGCCACTCACCAACATATGTTCTGCGAGCCAGCCTTCTTTTCTCGCTAAGGTAGATCCGATTCGCAGGGCGAGGCATTTTTTCCCCAACAAGGAGTTTCCTCCGTAACCACTGCCATAACTAACTATTTCGTTCGTTTCGGGTCTGTTAGGATCATTAAAGATACACAAAACACTGTATTAGTAAAGCAAAATGGAATAAAATATCAATGGTTAGATTTAATCGCCCCTCTTACTCCGTCGAGGTGAAAACTATTTTCTCTGGAGCAAATGCCCTCTGTTAAAATCAAATTCTAAATAAAATTCCACTACATTTTGAAATACGAAAACATCTTTAATAAACTTTAAATAATTCGTAATAGGTATCTTTTACTTTCTCTAAAATTCGAAATTTTAGGAAATTTCCAGAAAAGCTCCCCCGACCCCCGACCCCATCTCTGTTTTCGGGTGTATTCCGTACTCTCCAAACCCTTTAGGTGAGGGATGGATGTTACAGCTCCACAACCCCACAAACCCCACAACCATTGTCATACTGAAGGGCCAGATACACCTGCGAGTCACAAGCTACTGTTGAAATTGAAACACCAATAGGCAAGGAGGATTTCGATAGCTCGACGTAGAGCGATCGAAATCCTGTGTTCCTATTGGTGTTCCACTTTCAACAAGCACTTGTAACTACAGGTGTATCTGCCGCACTGGAAAAAAAAATCTCGGTGTATTTACTAAGAAAAGGGTAAAATTACCAAGAATTCAGGGTTCTATTTGATCTCAGTTTTTTCTTGGTAAAATTACCATTTAAGGAATTGGTACTTTTACCGAGAGATCTTGGTAAAATTATTGAACTTTTTCGGTAATTTTACTAGACCTTGGTAAAAATGCCAATACTTTTTATCGACTGTGGTAGAATTACCGAGGTAAAATGGCAGAGTTACCGGGAATTGATTACCAATAAAAGTGGTATTCTTACCTAAAAAAAAACAGTAAAAATACCGGTTTTTAGGTAAGCTTACTAGTCTGTCTTAGTAAAATTACCAATAATTGGTAAAAAAAGTGAGATGGTAAAGGTACCAACGGTCCTTGGTAAAAACGCCGAGAATTTTTTTTCAGTGCAAACCCTTTAGGTGAGGGATGGATGTTACAGCTTACCCTACCACCATTGCCACTGAAAGACCAGATACACCTGCGAGTCACAAGCTATTGTTGAAATTGAAACACCAATAGGCAAGGAGGATTTCGATAGCTCGACGTCGAGCGATCGAAATCCCGTGTTCCTATTGGTGTTCCACTTTTAACAAGCAGTTGTAACTGCAGGTGTATCTGCCGCTTGAATCGTCCTGTCTTTCGCTTGTATGACCCCCGCCCCGCCCCCTGATTGGAGGAAATGTGGACGATAACGTGGAGGAACTTACTTGTGGAGGATGACGGTTCTTTGAGGATCACATGGCCATGACGGGTATTCGTGCTTGCCGGACTCGGGGGTGCCGACGCTATGCAAGGCCTTGACGAAGTCCTGGCTACTGTCGGCGAGGAGTTCCTTAAGAACCGGCGCGCCCATCCGTGTCATGATCCGCATCGAACTTACAACGTACGGTGAGTCCGTGATTTCCACCCCTATCTTCGAGAATGGGGAGCCCACCGGACCCATGCTAAACGGAATCACGTACATGGTGCGGTCTAAATGACAAAAAAAACAGCGGAAAATCAGGGCTGTTGAAGCGCAGAATAAGAAAAGAATAGTACCATCGGGCCGATTATTGAAATTTATGGACAAAGCTATAGACAAAGAATACATAACGACGGTGTAAGTCGGCAATCACATAACTCGTTTGCGGTGTCTGAACAATCTCCACCTCTATAATATTTTTTGTAAAGGAGAACAAATGGACATCGTTCCTTGAAGTTTTTGCAGAATTTTCTTCGCATAGGACGCAAGAAAAATTACGGACAGTTTTGAAAGAATTGGTCGCTTGAGTCCAGTTTTCCGTTTAAAAGATAAAGTATGATAGGAAGTCTGCGACGTGCGCAAACCGAGTTATGTATGATTGCCGAGCTTAGACACCGTCGCTAAGGAGTATGAGCGATCCTATTGGTTGAAATGGATGGTTCTTATAGACTAAGGGGGTAAATGATGGACTAACTATCGGGTCCCTCGTGGGTTGCCGTTCGTTAGTCTATTACCTATACGTCATTTGTCCATCGCAACCACCCGCTTCCACCAATAGGATCCCTCCATATCATTTTTATCTTCTTTGTCTATTGCTTTGTCTATCAATTTCAATAATCAGCCCACAGAGGGTGTGCCCCTGATCGCTTACCCCTCTCCAGCCTCCAAGACCCGCTTCGTGGGCCCCTGCACTGAAATAAATAGTTACGGGCTATATAGAAATACCGTCCGCGTTCCGGCTCAGAGGCCGAAAGTTCCGGGTGATGGAGCCGTAGCTTCGATTGCTCCGGTGCCACGCCCGATACTTTCGGCCTCTGAGCCCGGAACGCGGGACGGTATGTCTATGCAGCCCGTAAGTACGGCCTCCAGGGCCGGAGGTTTTTGTGCGGTTTTTATTTTTTACTAGTGGAGGTCTCTTGTCTCTGTTTTTACCGAACACTGTGACTTGAGACTGGTTACACTGACGTCAGACGATCAAAGTGATGTTGAGCGAAGATCAAAGTGACTGCAAACAATACAGAGATATCAAATGATTAAGGTCAGTAAACTTCGATAGGGTCGGATTGATACGGATTAAACGGAATCGGTTATTGAATCGGTGCGGTGGGATGTCATCATGACTCTTGTTTGCCAGCGAGACCTCCTAAACTTTGACTCCTTTTTCATACATGTTATTCGCACAATGTTAATGACGTTCAGTGGCGTGGCGTGCTTTGAGGTATATCGATTGATCGGTCATTTAAACCTATGGAAAAGTATCGACAAACAAGGTGAAACACCTTAATAATCGATTCTTTACCATAGCTTCAAATGGAGAAATATCGATAGGTCGCAAAGCATACCACGCCACTAATGACGTTGCCGATATTTACCTTTCATACATCCAGGAAACCTTTCGCTGACGACTTTATCCATGTCATCGTAAGACATCCAGTTCCCTAGTTGACCCTGGACTCCAGGTTTGGCGGTGGGCACGGCCTCCCTCTTCTGTCGGGTGACAATGAATGTTTTGCTCTCGACTCGCGCGACATCTGCGGGGTTCGTCCTGGCCAACCAACTGAAAATAATTAAAGTACTTGATGAAGCATGTAGTTCCACGATTTCCACGGGGCTAAGCGGGTGAAATAATCGATACTGTGGGTCAGTATTAATTACAAATGTTGGCAGCAGCGGAGCCGAAACATGTGAGGAAAGTGGAAGTGCCTTCAATTTTTGAACATGCAACACGCACGCACATTCGTGGAACGTTGACAGTTGCATCGAGGTGCCATGATGAACTGAGTACCTGTATTGCGTGAGCGCCTTCAATTTTTGAATATGCAACAAGCATATCCGTGGAACATGAATAGTTGCATCAAGGCGCTACGATCTACTCCGTCTGGTCCTTGTTAAGCGCGAGCTCTTTCTGCCTCTGGTTCCCTCTTCGGTGCCCTGACTTCGTCCAACTTTATCCTGGTTAGAATGAGCTCCCAAGAAGGCTCGCGGGTCTATCGTCGAGGTAAATGAAAGGCAACGAGCATTGAATGCATTTTCTCTTTCAATAAATGTCAGGTGCCACAATGTTGTCAATTTTTTTTCGGTAAGCAATGTATTTTATTGACAGCTCTGGGTAGGTACGTAACATAATTCATCAACCCGATAAGAATATACGTGGATTGTCCTTAAAAACATTTTTGTTGTTGAAAATCACTGCAATTTGAATCTACACGGGCAAGAACAGATCCAGCAGATTGGCAACATTGTTTACTCTGCATTTGAGCCTAAGATCGATTCATTTTGAAACACTTGGCCCCTCCGAGAATCGATACATTCAGTGGCGTGGCGTGACTTTCGATATATCGATTTTTATGCCTTTTAAACCTATGGTAAAGAATCGATTATTAAGGTGTTCGCTGCGAACACCCTGTTTATCGATCCTTTTCCATAGGTTTAAATGGCATAACAATCGATTTATCGCAAAGCACGCCACGCCACTGGATACATTCCCATAGGCTTGACTGGATATAAAACAGTGTTGCCAACTCACTGGATCCACCTCTATGTACGTAACCATTTGAGCATTTTGGTGCGAAAGACGTATTAGAGCTGTCCCATTTCCCTTATTTTGATGTCTAAAAATTAGAAACCAATGATTCTTCTCATAAAATTAACCACAAAATATAACGTTTGCCATATTTTTACATTAAGAATTTAGCCAAAATGGTAGTTTGAGGCGTTCAAGTCACTGTAACACAAAATTAGGGCAGTAGATTTGAAGCTTACGCATCTCTGATCGCAGATTTCAATTTCAGGCTCAGAAATGACCCCAAAGCCAGGATATGAGGAAGAACTGAGCCTAGATAGATTTTAAATCTAATTTTTTAATTAGTGCTATTGTAACTTTGGGGCAACATTTTAATCGTAAAATGGGAATGAATAGTAACTTAAGCATTAAATGAAAGTGTATAAGGAAAATCGTACCAGTTTTTATACTTGGGAAGAGGAACTATTGTGCCTTCCTTTTGCATCCGCTGAAGAAGACTCTCGTTTTCAGATTCCGATCCATCGCATATATGAATGTCCCTCGGCTTGCACAGACTTGCTTTTTCTTCGATAAAATCTTTTAGCTTTGAAAGGAACATAAAAAGTACATTAAATATTTACAACTTGAAATACACGCTGTCCTGTGAAAGGTTGGCGACAAGGGGTGGAGGAGATCAGAAGGTGCCAATTGCCTGATGATCTCTGGGAGGATAGGGGGCAATGGCGATTGGGCGTCGCAGAGCGCGAGGCGGCGCTATAAAAGCGACTTTAAGAATGTAAATTAAATACACTCTGCAACTAGAGATTACTCGCTGAAAATTAAGATGTACCGTCTCCTCTCAATGTTGTAAAATAATCCCTTTCCTTTTTTCCTTCAAGTTGTGAAGAAGTTCATGAAAAAATGAAAAGTGGCTCCAATTGATCGTTGAACAATACTTTGCCATCGTTTCAGTGGCGTGGCGTGAATTGCGATGTATCGATTTTTATGCCATTTAAACCTATGGTAAAGAATCGGTTATTAAGGTGTTCGCTGCGAACACCCTGTTTATCGATCCTTTTCCATAGGTTTAAATGACATTACAATTGATTTATCGCAAAGCACGCCACGCCACTGCATCGTTTGTGCTTTATCAATAACGGCGACTTCATACGCAGTTACTCTATTCATTTATGTAATCTAAGGAAATCGATGAAAAAGTGCACAAATAGACACAATTTCAACAAATCTAATAAGTATACATTGTACGCAATACCTACCTGGACCCCTTCAAAATGTTTGTATTCAAAATGTGTCCTCTGACCGTTTTACCATTAATATATCATTCTAGGAGAAAAACTACAGAAGGGAAAGGGTCTTTTGCTTTCACACAATTCGTATAGGGCCGACAAGAAATTGAATTATTCTTACCTTAGGAGGAAGCAGCTCTGGGTTCCCATGAATCACACTGTATCCTCTGATGTGTTTATACAAGGCATTTAAAAGCGGAAGTTTGTGTCCTCCGACTTTTGAAAAGCTGTTCGCGTAGCTGGAAACACAGAAAACATACGACTGATTAGTGAGACTCAATACTTGTGTATAGATATTAACATCGGTAGTAGGTATAGGTAATGGGTGTTACATTAATTGGATTACAATTAGCAATATGAAACCATTATCTCTGGTACATTCTGTAAAAGCACCCCTCTGCATACGGAAACCAATGGCATATTTGTTGTTTCAAAAATGAGCCAGAAATAGTGAAAATAGTGCTAATAGTGCAAAATGTGGTACTAATTAAGTGTCTGGTAAGAACTCTTTTTTTCGTTCCCTGGTCGTTTCCTTTAAGTTTTTAAATTTTGCGGTTTCATCAATTATGAACCCCTAGAGTCACATGTTTTTTGCAACTAATCGAAAACAAGTAGAGCAGAGCCCATCTCCACAAGATCTTGGCAATATACAAGAAAATTACATCATAATCTTTGGAAAAATCATTAAAACCTTTTTCAACAGTATCTACTCCAAAAAATGAAACGGCTTTCGTGGTTTCGGTATCAATCAATCGAAAAAATTACACAAGAGTCAATCTTCACTACTGCCGTGCTAAGGTAGAAAGCTGCATAAACATTTGAGAGTTGCCAAATTTCCCCTGATAAAATGCTTATTTTTGAGGAAAATTATCAAAATTATTCCTTGAACTTTGCAAACTTTTTAGATCAAATTGCAAGCAAGATTACCCAAGAAATTGGAAGAAAAATATTCACAAATTTTCTTGAAAATTAATAAATTGTAAAAGGAAATTCGGTAGCGTCTGAAGGCTCAAACGGCGTTTTTCCTTAGCGTGGCAGAGTAGGTTTTTGAAACATGAGGGGACAATTATCGAGTGAAATAATGCGTATAGTTAGGAAATCTGGCATGGTTACAATAACGCGGCTAGCCTTAGAGTGCTGGACTGTGGGCAGAGTTCATTGATCAAAGCTTTCGACGGGGCAAATTGGATTAATTTCCATCTAGCACGTACCAAATGATGAAACAAAACGATGACAGCAAGGAGCCACTCGAGGCAAACCACTTTATTTGAACAGGCATTGTTAGGCAATGACTATGCACAGTGCACAGGTTGATAAAATGAGATCAATGTAAGTGGGTCATCAATTTTTGAAAGCTCCGAGTGAAATTTGATGCATTTTCAGAGATCGCTGACCAGATTGGCAAATTAAATGGCCTGCCAAATGGGCCATCCGGAAATTACGTAAGGCACTTATTTCAATTTCCCCTCCCCCTTGCAAGACACCCGTAAACCGGATTTGAACGGCTATAGTGATATGTGCCACGGATTGTGGCCAAACACTCGGTATCCGCAGGATTTTGGGCAATGCACCCTCAAAGTAATCGTAGCGCCACACACCGGCTTAATAAATCTCGGTTAAGCTTAATAAATCAAGGCGACATTTTCCTTGTCCAATCCTCCAAAAACTGTGGAGAATTGCACTTGCACCTAAGTGATTTTATCCGTTAAAGACCTGGTATGCACTGGTGCACAGTTCTTTAAAGTTCAGCACAAGAATGAGGTTTGACGATTTTTTTTTAACAATTTTGTAAAGAAAGGTTGCATCTAAACCTTTAGAAAACTTTCGAGAACGGTATCAGCAAATTCAAAAATAAATTTGAACCATGCGCCACAGAGCAAAGGGCCTCATTACGTGGCGCCCTCCTCAAGTCCCGATAAAAATCTAACAAGCAAAGCGCCACACTGCACAATTATTGCCGATCGCCTTGATTGCAGGCGCTTGGCGTCATTCTTCTCTGTCGTAGTCTGTTGCGGATTGCACCGGGAAAATAAAGACTTGTAGGAGCTTTCAGCTGGCGCGTGGCGCCGCGATCTACTAAGTGTTACCTCGATTACCAAGATCTATAGTGTGACTCCAAAAATTACTCAGAACTACCGACCCCCTCCCCCCACCTCTCCCTAAGGTGCCTGTAATTACTAGAGTCATCGGTTCTGTAATACTTTCCTCCCCTTACTTCGTCGTTTCCACACAAAAAACGTATCTTTATTTCAATGTTGCCGAATTTCCCCTCGCAAAACGCATATTAACCAGGAAAATCTTAGGCATTACTAACTGAAACACTGATTAATCCTCAGATTTAATGCAAAAAACCAGAAATATTGGATACAAATTGCAAAGGTATGTGTTTGTTATATAAATTGATTATTTGAGTCAATGTGGCAGCCTTGAAATGGAGTTACGTTCTTTCGTGGATATATGTGTGTATTCGGGATATATGTGTGTGCATTTCGCTCCTTATGTATTTCGTGGAACCGCAATCCCTGCTGTTGGGAGGAGGCGAGAGAGTTGGCGGAAGAGGTCTGCAACCATTTCCGCAAGTAATCACAGTTAGTCGGAGACTAAAAGTGGAATTTCATGAAAGCCTGGGGCTGTCTCTCCGCGGGAAGTTTCCCCACGACTTTCCGCTGCGATAATTTGCACTTACGAGGTGGCGAAAAAATTGTCTAAACCTCCACCGCACAGTGGATCTAGTCAATTAGAGAGGTCGGACATGAAATTTTTGACAAAAACTGCAAATATTTATGTTCATTTCGCCACATTTTAAACTTTGAGGAGTGTTTCTTGAAGACAATTTTACGAGGAAACCAATGGAACCACTTTTAGAACTTCAAAGTTTTGTATAAACGGACTTAAAAGCGTTTAAAGTTTTCGAATTTTGTCTGATCCAACCTATTGACTCGATCCTCTGTGCGCCGTTCCAAGAGTGACTTTTAACTCATAATTAAACTGTAAGGTTGGATCATAGAGCGACCGAGAGGAGAAGAAGGAAAGGAAGCAAATTGTGTGTCATTTTATTAGTCCCTCGATCGTTTGTTTTAATCCCCATCAGTACATTCGGTTAGCTTTACAAATCATTTACTTTTGCCCAAATATCCTATACATTTAAAATATCAGAAACAGTGCAACAATAATATTGAGAGAATTATGCAATTGAATGCAACGAAAGTGCAATTTTTCACCTTGAAATTTCAGAATTTTCATATCATTCGTTCAATAACAGTGGCGAGGCGTGAATAATCGATTATCGATATTTCCTCATTTCAAGCTATGGTAAAGAATATATTATTAAGGTGTTCGTTGCGAACACCCTCCTGTTTATCGATCCTTTTCCATAGGTTTAAATGGCAGATCAATCGATAAATCGCAAAGCACGTCACGCCACTGGTCAATAAGTACTCCTTTGAAATAATCAACAAAAAGATCACCATGTACCATGTGTAAGAGAGGTAGGCAATTAGCAATGCCAAAAGAAGTGTAGGTAACGTATTAACAATTTTTGGCAATGAATTTGAATAAGGGAAGCCCCTTCAATTCGTGAATAGACAACATTCACAACACTTCGATACAGGAGCAATAATTTTACTATGCAATCGCATTTTAGGGTGACCTGTGCTCCTTGCGAACTCGTTTACCTGAATTGCGCAAAAACAAAAACCAAGGAGCAGCTTCCGTACTGAGGATACGGTGTCGGCAAAAAATAGCAGACATTTCTTTTTCCACAGTTCGAGGCGTCCCGAAACGTCCCGTCTTCAAGTTGAAAACAACTTGTACCGGAATTTGTCGATAATGGTAAATGATGTATCAAACGAGCTAGAAGCTAAAAAATTAAATAATAAGTTAGTGTTTTCAACTACCTACATGATGTCTACTGTAAAGAAATATTTGTATGAGTTGTATTTTCATATTTTGCTTGTTGCATTATCATGTAGGTAGCTGAATACACTTTATTATTATTTTATTTTTTGGCTTTAAGCTCGTTTGATACATCATTCACCATGTTTTTAATAGCTTAGCTGGCCAAATTTGGCAATAAAGTGTATTTGTTGATATATATTGCTTGGACGGATAGGTAAACGTTGTTTTATCCATGTATGATTTGAAGAATCCTAGAACTCTCCTCTTGAAAGAAGCTGCTTGAAAAAAGAAAAAAATCTAGATATGAACTTACTTATAATAGTACTCTTTTTCACAGTGGTCTGGCATGGTGAAAATGGTCCGCCGCACTGTTGCAAACAATCGAGGTTTGATGCAATTTCGAATCCTTCGATAAATCCGTAGATCAGCGGCTCCTCTGAGGGTCTAAATAGGTTCTATGTAAAAAATTGTCTCTATCATGAACTGGATTTTATTGGTTTTTAGTTCCTGCTCGAGCGCTATATTCAAGCCAGATTGTGTGAGTTTTCTGCGATTTATGGCCATATAAAACCAAAACATGCGAAAGAAGGGTGGGTGAAAATGTGCAACACCAGAGGTTGTCGGGAAAAATCTAAGTTTCTATCCTACGAAAAACGTGAGAGCGCGCCGCACTCACAGAACGCGTAATTTCGGATTTCGGAAACGCGTGTGAACAAGCGAGCAAACAACCACACAAGTTAAAGGAGTTAAGAGCTGGTGATCAACTGACGTGATGATTGATAAGCCGGTGATTATATACCTGAGATGCTCCCAAGCGTGGCGCCTCCCCCCCCCCCTCCCGCAACAGCACGTGTCCGTTGCGTACGAGGAACTTTTGAGAAAGAAAAGTGAATCCTAAAATGAATTAGTCCTCATACGCAGCTTTCGTGCCAACGACTCATGTGGCGAGGACTGGGCAGTGCTCCCATTTCCCGGAACTGTAGTTCCGAATTCCGGAACTTTTGAGATTTTTCTGAAATTTTCCCGGAACTTTTGAAAGTCCCGAAATGTTCCGGATCTCTTGCATTTTCCGAACTCTCTTGGAACTTTTGGAAAAATCTAAAAGGAATCCCGGAACTTTTGAATCCAATGACTCATGTGGTGAGGACAGGGCAGTGCTCCCATTTCCCGGAACTATAGTTCCGAATTCCAGAACTTTTGAGATTTTTTTAAATTTTTCCCGGAACTTTTGAAAGTCCCGAAATGTTCCGGATCTTTTGCATTTTCCGAACTTTCTCGGAACTTTCGGAAAAATCTAAAAGGAATCCCGGAACTTTTGACGGTCATGGAGTGGGAAATGGGAACAAAAAAGTTCCGAGTCCCGGAACTTTTGACGGTCATGGAGTGGGAAAATTGGAACAAAAAAGTTCCGAGTCCCGGACCTGGACTGGGAGCACTGACAGGGCTAGTTAACCTGTCGAAATGGGCGGAACTGGGATATTTTCGCAGGGAGGGCAGAAGGGCACCTTATTAAGAGGGTCCGGGGACACTAGAAGACACCCCATCAAGGGGGATCTGCTGGACTCCCCTACCTTTAGGGGAAAGTTTGGGGGAATTCATTCCCCACCTCAAAAGAGAGGTCCGGAGAACCTCACCCGGAAAATATTTAAAAATTGAGTTGTCCTAAGAGCAATTTTGAGCTATTCTGGCCGAAAACTTGATTCAATTACAATTTTTAAGATGAAAGTTGTGTCATGCACTCGATCGGAAAAATCTTTTACATTTATTGGTAGGGCCTAGTCCACTGCCATCCACTGCCGCCCATTCCTGTTGCAAATTATTCTTGCATCGCCGTTTGGATTCATGGTTATATTCACATTATATGCGGCAATACAATTTCAATATATATCTGTATATCTAAGCAATACCGGTACAAGCCGACTTCTTGGGGACACTATTTTTAGACCAATAAGGATATGATTCATACAATATTGTCCGCTCTGTCTTAGTCGTAGATTTGCGAATTCAATACCCCAACTTTCAATAAGTTGGAGCTTTTAAGCGCAAGTTCCGTATGTAAGAAGCTAATGGTATGGGAATAATGCGGTTTCCGCAAGAAATGTAATAATGGAGTGGTTTTACCTAAATCTCGGCGAGAACAGTGCATGACTCGCATCCCCCCCCCCCCCACGGCCCGTTGCTCTGAGGGTTGTCTCGCAAGATTTTCACACACTACTTCCTTATTCTGCTGGCTTCAATATTGTGGCAATCTCGAAGACCTAATTTTCAATCAGTGCACTTGTGTGAGATCAGCCAATTTTTTTTTTTTCACTGGCTCCTTTTTTGGGAGGTAAAGTGTCAGCTGAGCACGCAGTAATTTTCCCCCTTTTTTCGAGAAGCTTTTCACTCCGAATAACGAAATTCAAGGTTTTAAATTGTAAAACCTGCGTTTTTTCTACTGCACCCCAGAGACGAAATAAAGTCAAAATTACCTCTTGAGATTCCGCCTTTCGACCGAGCGTCATCACCGACCGCATCTGCTCTCGTGCTGGGAGAGCGAAAAAGACCGAAATAAACCGACTATAGTAATATAATCCGTCGGGGATAGAAAGAACCCTGGAAAATTGAAATATCACGCACTATTTGGCAGGATCCGAGAATTAATCTCGGGGGACGGCCCTTATATGGATTACATTTTGCAATAAGGAACCACTATCACTGGCTCTACTATAAAAGCACCTTTCTCATAAGGAATCCAATGGCACATACGCTGTTTCTGAAATGAGCTAGAAATAGTAGTTCCTTATTGCAAAATGTAGTCCATATGCGGGGCGAGCGCAGATTTCGCGGGAAACAAGCGGCAGTGACGTGGTGTGCTTTGTGATACAGCGATTGATTTGTCATTTAAGCTTATTGAAAAAAATCAATGGTCAAAATAAGGGTGTTCGCAACGAGCACCTTAATAATCGATACTTTACCACAGCTTCAAACGAGATTATATCGATAACCGATAATTTACGCCTCGTCACTGACGGGCGGAAATTCCACGGGTGTTGAGTTCTGTGCCTCATAACTAGTGACCTAATGGGTCCCATAGGGCAGCCAGGTCATCACGCGTATTTACGTGCAGAACAGTGGCGTGGCTTGCTTTGCGGTATATATCGATCGTTATGCCACGTAAACCTATGGAAAAGGATCGATAAACAGGGTGTTCGCAGCGGACACCTTAATTATCGATTCTTCACCATAGGTTTAAATGGCATAACAATCGATATATCGCAATTCACGCCACGCCACTGGTGCAGAACTATTAGGCAATTTATTCGTCAATTCACGCAGACCAAATTTCAGGAACACTTGGCAGCCATAAGTGCGAATCGTAAATGTATGCAAAATAATTTTCTAACATCTGTGACGTGATGTTTAAAGTTGGCCGTATGAACGCGACATACTCAAGGTTGCAATTACGAATGTGGCAACACTGAGGGGGGGAGGGGGTATTTGTAAACATTACTGGGTACAAATAAGCTAACGCCCCGTGAAAGTAAGCCGAATGTTCTGACAGTAGGCTATTTTTCAGAATTTAAGCTGCACGCGCTTGTACCTTGCGTCTTGTGAGCCGCGCCTAATCGGCGGAAAACGTGACAAGCAGTAGCTGCGGCTCGTCATGTCTACGAACGTGGCAATATCAAAGGGGATAAAGGGTATTATTGTGAAATTTTACAGAAAAAACTTGACTAATTGACATAAAAGTACAAAAAAAAGTTGGCAATGTTGACAATACCTATTGTAGTGGCGTATTGGCCAATTTTTAGATTTTCAATGGCACCGCGGCGGTAAGCAGGAAGGAACCAAGCCACATCAGCGATTGTCAAATTTAATTGGGCATTTTATTTTTTACATGAAAATGGTTGTGCGTATTTTTGTGCAAATTTCGGTAAATTTTCTGCATAGCTCGAGGCAAATTCCTTAAAGTTTTCAAAGGAATCAACACATGCGTTCTCTTGTAAAAAATTAAATTGCCAAGTTAAATTTGGCGATAGCTGATGTGAATTGGTTCTTTTCTGCTAAACGCTGTCCAATTCATGATTTTCGAGGCACGCAAAATGTCAGCAAATGAGGCTGATTTTAAGTATTTTGTGAGTTTTCTCCTGGAAACCGTTTTCTAAATGTCAGAATAAAAAGCTGTACAACGAGAAAAAGGTGTAAAAAATTCCATACTTTTACAATCAGTATGGTGCCTAACTATGAGTCCTCCAATTTCCAGATTTCTAGGTGTTGTGTCACCGGAAAAATTGTACACTCACTGCCGTGCTAAGGAAGAACGCCGTATGAACATTCAAGAGTCGCCAAATTTCCCTTGATAAAACATGCATTTTTGACAACATTCATGCATATTTTTCCTTGAAATTTTCAGATACTTTAGATTAAACTGCGTAAAAAATTGTCTAAGAATTTTAGAAAATAACGTTCACAATTTTCCCACTAAATTCGGGTTTTATCGGAGAAAACTTGGCAACATCTGAAGGCTCATACGACGTTCTTCCATATATAGCACTGCAGTATAGGCTGCCGAATATACCACCAAGGATCGCGGGGGATCAAAAATATTTGAAGTCACGGTTTTTGTGCTCCTGTTAGATAAATATAAACTAGGGGAGGGGGGGCTGGGTTGGTCGAGCAACGGTCTTTGTATGATTTCTTGTAGAATGAACCGTTAGGTCGAAATTTTTTGACGTCATCGGTTGATATCTTCATAATTTACGCCATCCTTAAACAGTAAAGCAACGGTCGCAACAAAAAATGTCTCATAGGATCAAAGTGAGAAAAGTCCCCAAATACTGATCATGTTCATCTTTTTGCCTCTCTTTTACTGGAAGAAGCGAATCAGTTGAGACTACTCTCTCAGCATCAACTTATTTGCCCGATTAAAATTGAGGGCATTGTATATTATCGAAATGCATAATATGTATCATGTTGCTCGAACTATGCCCCTCCGACGTCACAAAGAATAATTGTAAATAAATTTACTTCAATTGCACGATGACGAGGTAAATAGGAAATCTCCAAAGAACAGTAACAGTGTAAACGGAATGACCGCAACGATGGATGAGGGAAGATAAGACTGTATTTATGTCAAGCTCCCACAATATTGTTATTCCTCCTATAGAAAAGGAAGTCCCCATGAAGTTATTGAGTAAAGCATAGGTAAGCAAATGTTTACTATTTGATTTTTATTTGATTTTCAACTTGAATTCTTCCGTGAGACGGCGATTATATCTTTGTAAACATGCGAATCAGCTTCCTTCGTGGAAATGACGGTGAATTTATCGTCATCTATTTACAAAACGTGCATTTTGTGTATTTTTTATGTTAAAAAATCCAGAATTTTCCTAAGAGTTTAAACGTCAATAAATACGCACACTCTGAATAGGTTGGCGTTTTACCCCGGCACGGCTAGGAAATATAATTTTAAGGGGACTATAATTACCGTGCATATTATGTTGCTCTTTTGAAGCGAAATAAAATGCACAGAGACGTTAAGTAGGTTTTCAAGTGTATTTGGCACTTGTCAAAGGGAGCGTTCATAAATTACGTAACACTCTGGGGGGAGGGGGCATAATGCCTGTGTTTTGCTACGTCTGTAAAGGAGGAGGGGGGGGGGTCAGTTTCAGCGTTACGTCAAATCTCTCCATTGGTCAAAAATACAGATCCAAAATATATTATCTTCATCTCTTCCATGTATCAATTTTTGCAAAAACAACATCGGAATAATTGGGAAGGTGTGTCGCCACTATCAGCAACACGGCCAGAAAGATTAAGTCTCAATAGGAGCTTAGAGGACAATGTGCATAAGTGCAGTTTTTGATATTTCGAGAAATACGTGTTTGAAGTTCCGAAAATACATGGATTTGTACGGCGGAAAGAAAGTTCAGACTGAATTTTTGATGTTTAAAAATTGGAATTTTGGAGCGAATTTTTTGCAGAATTTGCATTGCGACTAATCTTATTTGAAATCATTAATATCTCAATTTTTTCAAAAACTGCATGTGTGCGCCTTGTCCTATAAGCCCCTTGACTGACTCTCCATCCAAAAAGATTCAGTAAGTAATTGCCTTTATTTCTGTTCGGAAAAAGGCAAGACAAAAGAATTTTCCCCGAGATAGAGTATGACGCATCGATACATTCGTTTTTCAACATGCTTACGCGGCTGTTAATGTTTTTTTGCACTTTGGCTCGAGTCGAAAGTTTAACAGGTTGAAGTCTATTTAGTATCTTTCCGGTTCGTTGTAAATATTTTACCTTCGAACGTGAACTGTACTCGCAGTAATTAATTAGCGAGACAATTAATTAATAATAATTGAATAACTCGGATGGTGATAGGATTAAGACGGTGTTTTCCAAACAAACTTCCTTGAACTGGTAGACGAACATAAACGTGTGGTCTCAGCCGAATAGAGAAACTGTTTGATAACAAACCAACTGTAGTGTCGTACTTAATCGTCTTATCTTGTTGCGTCACTCTTGGAAAATCATTATCTTGACTAACTTCGTTACATCTTGAAAAAGTAGACTTACCTAAACTGTGCGTCTATGCACCGAATAACTTTAACTGATTGCGAGAATCAGTGGGGGCGGTGGTCATGAATGGAAATTTCATATGAACTTCCAATGTATGAGATTTCCAATAAAAAAATTCCATCCCAATATTGTGACGTAAAAGGGTCCAAAATGCACATTTTGTTCGTGGCAAATCCAGTTTCAAAGTACACGTTGGCTACTGCAATACTAATACTAACTAACCGGTTGTATGTACAAAAAATTAAAAACCGGTGCATTTCCTGACTCTGACTCTTATTTAAGAAATTCTCCTAGCGGAATCCCACCGTCTGATAGGTTTACTGAATGTCACATATTTTGTTCATTTATGAGTCTGTCGTTTTCAAAAGGGAACAGGTCTATTCCTCGATGGGTCTTAGTTAGCATGTCCTCTTATGCGAGCCAAGGCTCATGCAAAAATGAACTTGTTCCCTTTTGAAAACAACTGATTCATATTTGCTTGATGATAACCGTGCATCCCTCCACCTGCCCCTACCGCATCATTCTTTTCCATCGACGTTTATTTTAGGCAATTGCCTCATTAGTAGTCATTAATTCCTACTTTGTAATTGAAGGTATTTTAGGCGATTTCCAACGATAGTCCCGATTGGTTCAAATTGTGATACCTAAGAATAAATGGTTGAAACGCTTCACCCATTACGCTTCAACACCCATTACGCTTCAATACCCTCAACGCTTCACCCATCACGCTTCAACACCCATTACTGCTTGCGGGCATTTCTATCCGTGCTCGTTTCAGCGAGCTCTTTCGGGGTAAACAAGGTGAAGTTCATATTACATCTGCTCAAGCATAAGTATATAAATTAAACGAAAACTAGACGCAGTCCACATTTCAGGAGAAAATAGAAGGACGTAATATAATTTTTGCTCATTTATTCACCGGACTTAATTGTGAATGAAGCCTATAAGAAATCATATACGTGTATTTAGGCTAGTGATGTTACAGATTTCTTGTCGCATTTATTTTTTCGGAAGAGGAACAGTCATCATTTTTGTTCCAAATTCCGTGAGATTCATCAGAATTTTCGTTTGAAAATTTCACACTGAACGTCAAAAAACAAGAAAAAATCCGAACAGTAGACGACTCACTGAAGTGTGTTAAAGAAAACTCAACTTATCATTTTTCAAAACACCTAATTTTGACGATTTCGAGGGCCGGTAACGTTGCAATAAGAATTCATTTAAGTAAAGCATTTCTCGGAAAATTGACAATGTCGCGATAAAAATCGGCAATGGTCTACTTCATTCGCACAATAGGCAACGCTGTAATAAGTTATGATGTTAAAGAAACTTTCAAAACTTCAGTTGGTGTCCCATGCGACGGACTCTAAGCGAATTTCATCATAATGCCTGGATGCAACTATTCGAGCTCTATGGATGTCCGTGTTGCATACTCACGGGAATGAAGGCGTTTTGACTGTCCAGACAATCACCGCACCGCCTCACAAGCGGCGCTCAAAGCAGCGAGTCAATGAGAGAAGTTCGCCAAAATTTAGAATCCTAAAATTTTCCTTCGAGAAGCACTCCATACAATTCATGACGTAAAGAAATTAACATCAACATTTGCAGCTTTTGTCGAAAATGTCATGTCCAACCTTTCTGAAAGGTTTTTACATTTTGCGGCGGGCTTGGCTACGATGATCCAAAATGACTGAGTGTCTTCAATTCTTCATTCACACCTCAAAGACATCGCTTATGCGCGAATAGTTGCTCTACAAATGATGCTCGGCACATTGCGATGTCAAAACTGAGGCACAAAAAATACTCACATCCTACGCCTGTATGCACATATTCGCGCCTAGGAAATATCTCTGTAGTGAGAACGAAGAATTGAAAGTGCTCTCCCATTTTGAATCTTCACAGTTGATGCGGCCGTTGCGTTAGAGCCGCGCCGCGGACCTCGGGTGAAGCGGTGAGTGCCTAGACAGTCAAAACGCCTTCACTCCTGTGCATATGCAACTCGGACATCCACTAAGTTCGAATAGTTGCATCCAGGAGCTGAAATGAAATTCGCACAGTGTTCGACTCATTCGACATTGACTTGGCTTGTTTCTCCTATCCGTAACTTCTCTCCAACGTTGCCTAGTGTGCCTATGAAGTAAACTATTACTGCTTTTTATCACGACATTGCCAATTTTCTGAATAATGCTTTTATTGTTTAAATATGTAACAACGTCGTCGTCCTAAAATGTGGGCTGCGGCCCGTGCGTCCTCTGATCTAAGAACGACAAATGCGGCAAAGTTGTTTCATAGTCACTCCGGGAGAGTTTCAAGCGTACAACTCAATAGATTCGTTTTGTTTTTCGCTGAAGATTTAGAAAAAAGTCCATTCAGAAATGTAAATTGACCCACGGTTAATCCAGGGCTCGGTGCGGCAGGACCCAAAGCTTATATAAAATATATCTTGCGTTACTGATTGTTTCAGAATTATTGATTCGGAGTACCAGCTTTTTTTTGTTTTTTCACTCCAAGTTATTATTATTTCGTTTACATTCGGAGCACCAGTAGACTGAGTTTAAATAAATACGAATCAGTCATGTAATATTTACAGGAAGCCCGCCTGAAGTTCTCGCATAAAATTCTAGGTTAGGCATTAGCAAAATCAGGTAAATGTTTCTTCTCAAGTATAGTTTCTTTTTTATTAAGTTTTTCTTTATTTTGTATTTAGATATGTACTTTTCAGATTTCAAGCCTTCGATCTCCTTGAGATCCTTGGGGCCGCTGGCTTATCCCTGCTCATTTCATGCTTTAAAATATAAGCTATTGTTAAGGGGAATTTACTCGAAAATGTCCGCGATGCGCACTTCGAGAGAGAAGTGGGGAGGAAAGGAATGAGCGAGGGTGAGGGGGGTGTTTTAGAATTTTATCTGAGTGAAGAGGCCAGGAAGATTAATTGCTGGAGGTCCTAGAAAAGTTTTCGCGGGGCAGCCTAGCGAAACTCCGTTACGCCGCCAGGAGGGAGTGGTGGGGAGGGGAGAGAGATGAAAAGAAAAAAGCAGGGAGAATAGTGGGGTGCAAACATTCGTAAAAGTTTTGAACGGCTGGGCTTATAAAATCGTCAAAATATGTGCACCTCTGGTCGTGAAATCAGGAATGCATGTTCCTAATTCCTTACATTTTCTCACTTTCAGGCAACTGCGTGCCGTTGTTGTTTCTCTCCCATACGTAAGGCTTCTCAAATTCTTATGCCAAAATATTCTCAGAGAGAGAGAAGAGTGTCGGAAAAGAAGCAAGAACGAGGCATGAGCCAATCAAGTAATTAATTCAAGTTTTGTCCTTTTCAAAGTCCAGTCTGGTCGTCAACTCACAGGAAACTTATTTCTGAGAGAGAGGGAACAAAAACGTATTCTAAACGAGCCCTACAACGCTAATATTCTTATTTAATCCAGGGCTCATTTGAAGATGGACTTATTCCCTCTCAAAAAGAAACCATTCAAACGGGGTCAACGATCCTTGCGCTAAACGGAAAATTCGAGTCACAACAGGCCCTGAGTTTAGGTTCAAATAACACGGGTGGGCAAATGTTTGGTCATGCGTCATACGACAGGAGGTAATGGGTCAGTTGCGCTGGTCAGAAAATCGTGTTTTGATTATTAAAGCTTTTAGAGGAGCAAAAATTAATAATGTATATGTCCAAATGCCAAACTGCGTCCAATATGAACGGATATATCGCCCATCGAAAACTTAGCGTATGACATCATACGCTGCTTTAGTGCACACCATGGTCTCTGTAGGACCGTGTCAACGTTATGTATAATCCTTCCTCTGTTAAAAAACACACAACATCTTAAGAAAATTAGCACAATATTTCGCTAGTCGCCAGGCGATTACGACCGATTGCCTATTTTTGCAGCGAAGAGACTACTGACACCACAACACCAATCAATAAAATGCATACATCATCCCCACTTCATCGACTTAATTTGTTACACTACCTTTAAAAATGCTTCAAATTTTATCCAGCTATATATTCAATAATTTCCCACAGCTTTTGGGGTCTCCAGAGGGGGAGGGGCAAGTTAAGACGCGTTCCAAAGGGTGATGGGGGGTTGAAAATGCCGAAAAACGTTATGTATAATCCTTCCTCTGTTAAAAAACACACAACATCTTAAGAAAATTAGCACAATATTTCGCTAGTCGCCAGGCGATTACGACCGATTGCCTATTTTTGCAGCGAAGAGACTACTGACACCACAACACCAATCAATAAAATGCATATATCATCCCCACTTCATCGACTTAATTTGTTACACTACCTTTAAAAATGCTTCAAATTTTATCCAGCTATATATTCAATAATTTCCCACAGCTTTTGGGGTCTCCAGAGGGAGAGGGGCAAGTTAAGACGCGTTCCAAAGGGTGATGGGGGGTTGAAAATGCCGAAAAACCCTGGTAAAAATTGGCAGTAGAATCTGTGTTCCAAAATACCATAGACCTAAAGCCGGCTGTAAGATTTCCAATAGCTTCTGTAGCCGGCTGTACAATTTCTTATTGCCTTTTATAGCCGATGGCGACTAAGCAACCGCCAGACGATAAAGTTTATGCTAAACGTTACTAAATACGGATACTAGGACTTAGTTAGTTTTTGGACTACCGCTCTCTTTTTGTGCCGTAGTATCTTGATTTATTTTGCGAGGAAAGCTCCGTACTTTTGAAGGATGACTGCCATTCTTAATATGTTGGAGCACCTTCAATTCCATATGATACTGTGCAATACCTCTGGTGTGAAATAGTTGCTTCAGACGCCGTGGTACGCTGCGGCGCGGAGGCCGGGCAGAGAACGCGAAACGCGCATTGGCGCCTACAAACCTAACATGAATACTTCACGCATTGCGCAATGCGTGAAGTATCCCTGTTAGGTTTGTAGGCGCCAGTGCGTCGCCGCTCCGCTTCGTGTTAGGCTCTAATATTTAATCTCGCGGAGTCAGCGTTTTTCAACTCATGATTTTGAAATGTTTGCACAGTCTGTATGGATTATTCTGATTTTAATTGATGAAAAAAATATGTTTTAAAGGAAAATATAATGTGTATTTTGTAAATATTAAGGTAGTTCCGTATCAAACTTAATGATTTCCAAAGCACACGAATTTCTACACAATTTCTTATAGCCTTTTATAGCCAATGGCTATAAAGTGTAAAGCCCAGCGATAGGAACTATAGCCCGACTGTATACTTTTTTATAGCTCCGTATAGCCCGGCTATATGATTTTCTCCGCTTTCTACAGCCAGCTATATGATTTTCAATAGCCTTCTTTAGTCGGCTATAAGAACTCCTATGGTATTTTGAAACGCAGCTCCTATCGCCAATTTTTACCGGGGAAGGCCGTTACGTAATTTATGAACGCTCCCTGTGCACTATCGCGGTGAACGACTTCATACGTCGTGTTTTTACGTGCTTTGAAGTGTACGATCTGCTCGCATTTAATAAAGTTATACATTTAAAAACAGAATGTGTTACTCTTTTTGGACTCGGTGACTGCCAAATGCCTACCGCGCTCCGTCCCGTCATCATGGACCCATGGAGATCTACACTCAGTGGCGTGGCGTGATTTGCGATGTATCGATTGTTATGCCATTTAAACCTATGGTAAAGAATCGATTATTAAGGTGTTCGCTGCGAGCACCCTGTTTATCGATCCTTTTCCATAGGTTTAAATGGCAGATCAATCGATATATCGCAATTCACGCCACGTCACTGTCTACACTGCCGTGTTACCCGCGGAAGAGAGACGTAGGTGCATTTCTTTCCGAGCCACGATTAGCACCATGCTCTTGTGAGCCTCGAGGCCTCCCTTGTAACGATTCTCTTAAGTTGGCAACACTGTTTTCCCTCCATTTAATGTATGTAAAACACTCGATTCGTGGTGAGACAGCTTGCCTCGCCTACACCGATATTTTTAATGGATTTAAATGGAGGAAAAAAAGTAATGCCACCTTGCAAAATCGGCACTGTTCATCTGAGAATGTACTTACCACTCTTTCCGTACCACGGCAGTCCATAAGGGACAGCGCGGACGTATCCTACTCCACGGCGCTTACGTTAATTCCCTCACGCTAGACATGTTCATTTCTCCTCTCGCAGGACGAAGAAGCTCAGGCCTCGAAGTTTGTACCGACCTGCCACGAAAGAGCAGAGCCCTGTCAAAATGGTCCTACGAGAATTGCCTGGATTCCCATAGGAACCTGTTAGGTACTGCCCCAGGCTCCCATGGGAAGGGTTCCCTCAGGTCACTCCGGTGGCCTCTTGGGTTCCTGTTGGTTTCTTCATTCATTCTATAGGGGCCCATAAGTTCCAATGGATCCCCATGAAATTCCCCTGGGGACCCATTGGAATCACGACTGTTCACGTCATGATGAGGTTTTGGTTTGCAATGTTTGGATGACGTCAGACACTTCCATTTTTGTCGCCCATCTTGCTGAGTTTGGAAACGTATCTACGTGCGGATATACGTATACGTAATAACGTATCTGCACAGACTGTTGATTGCAGATCTATTATGACCGATTACGCGTATCGAGTAACTGCATATCACCAAAGGAAATTAGGTATTTTTAATTAAAAATGTTCCGCGATCTTAAATTGATCATTTTCCAGTAAAATGACCTCGTACATGTAATCACCCAAAAGTTAAAAGATACGTTTAATTAAATATGAAGTGGCAGCAACACACGTGGTACATTAGAGTGATATGAGCATATGAAAGTGTGTTCTTTTACCTGATCAGATGCAGTACGGCTGCCATAACCCTGGCGGGTTAACCACGGCTGTCAATAGCAATAAAGGCAAGGTAGGCAATGGCAACTTAAGCACGGAACACTGGAACTTAATACTAAACTGGTAATCGATTCACCGAACACTCCACACACAATTCTTCCGGAGAGTAAACAAGATAAAAATACGATAATAACATCGATTATTTCTGAAAAAGAAGAGAAAGACAAGACTGTTTATCCTGCTAGTAGAATGTAAGAGACATATAGAATACAGGCATCAAAAACATCAGATGTGCACGGGGATAGATTTTTGTTGACCAGCTGATCGTAAGTTACTGTAAATTCAAGCCGGCTTTAAGCTAGGCGCTTACAGATTGCTTTGGTATATTGATCTTACATCGTGCATAACTCGATTTTCAAACTGACCGTGAACCAACCGAAGTCGGGCACGGAGTGAGAAAAAATGGAGGTAAAAAACATGTTATTCGCCCTTTTCGGAAAGCAAAGGGAAGAGAAGTTGCTATAGAAGATGCACCTTGTTAAGTCGAAATTACTCACAAAGGAAGGGTTAAAAAAGTTTAAAATGTCAGTGAGGAAGAGAAATATTCACAGATATGTCGTGGATTCTTTTTCCTGTCTTTTTCTCGCAGCCACGAAAAAGTTCAAAACATTTGGTTGCAATCAGAAAATCTTCAATTTGGGTGCTGCTTTATGATCGACCTTGGGTCAGAGTGGCTTACTTGATAGAAACGACTCCATCATAAGAGTCAATTTCGGTCCACTCCTCAAATCGAGGATATTATGAGTTAAATTTTTTTTTACAGAATAAAAGTGGTATACCTAAGGAGAGGAGCGATCAGAAGAACAAAGAAGCAGAGATGACCCATGGAGCAGAAATTTCAACAAAAAAATTTTGAATGCAAAAATATCGCAATACAATACGACGGTGGAACTCCCAAACCAAGTATCCCATTTGCTACGTTGCAAACTTCCTGTCATACTTTACTTCTTGAATGGAAAATACCAGACTTCACTTCTTTAAACTTTCCGTGATGTTTCTTCTCTGTGCGAAGAAAATTCTTTGGTAACTTCAAGGAGTGATGTTAATTTGCTCTTCTCCCCCTCCCCCCCCCCCCTCAAAAAAAAAAAAAAATAGAAGCGGAGATTCCAAAACACCGAAAACGAGATAGGTACATGATTTGGGAGTTTCACCGTCGAATACCTTCTTAAAATGTATCAAAAGCTGAGGGGGACGTGGTCGATAACATTGTGACAAATAGCTATTATGCAACGATCAAATTGTATACCAATAAAGGGATAATCTTTTTGTAAAAAAATACTTCATTGATAAAAACTACAAATCTTGAATTTCTCCTCCATAGGCGAAGAGAATAAAGAAACTTACAGTTATTGATACCTACTTTTTTTTTCCTTTTTAAGAAAAAAGCGGGAAAAGTAAATAACAGTGAGCTGCGACAGTGTAATTCAGCGGAGGCAGATCAACTTGGATTATGCAAATTCCCGTTTGCATAGGACACAGCGCGGTCGTAGTTCACTGTAAACTTATCCACGGCATGCGAAACTGCCATGTGCGTGTTTTCTTGTCAGATGCATTCCGTGCGTGCACGCACTGATATTTGGGAGCGGAGCAGAGTGGACACTGGACCTATCATTCGCAGGTCCACATTGTTTGTCCAATCGCGGCTCGTATCGTGCGCATTGTCACAGACTCATATCTCCGGACCGCCAGACGGCCAGATTCATCAAATATTCCGTCAATTAGGTAAAATTCCACGATACTCTCGAATGGAACTCCTGCGTGCAGACTTCAGGTGCCATGTAGAATTTCGCGAGGAATACAATGATGCCCCCGGTCATCCTAGAAACAAACTCTCGAGCTTCAATAAAAAGCTTCCGAAGATCAGACTGTGAGCGGGAGGGGCCCCGCACTAAAAAAAAAACCTCGGTGTATTTACTAAGAAAAGGGTAAAATTACCAAGAATTCAGGGTTCTATTTGATCCCAGTTTTTTCTTGGTAGAATTACCATTTATGAAATTGGTAATTTTACCAAGAAATCTCGGTAAAAATATTGATTTTCTCGGTAATTTTACTGGACCTTGGTAAAAACGCCAATATTTTTTATCGGCTGTGGTAGAATTACCGAGATGAAATGGCAAAGTTACCGGGAATTGATTACCAATAAAAGTGGTATTCTTGCATAGAAAAAACAGCAAAAATACCGGTTTTTAGGTAAGCTTACCAATCTGTCTCGGTAAAATTACCAATAATTGGTAAAAAAAGTGAGATGGTAAAGGTACCAACGGACCGTGGTAAAAACGCCGAGAATTTTTTTTCAGTGCGCTTACATTATGATGAGCGTGAGAGCCCACCTCCATACTGCCGTGCTGGAAAAACGCCGTATAAACCCTCGAGCGTTGCCAAATTCCTTTTGATAAAACGCGGATTTCATGGTAAACTTATGAATATTTTCCTCCCAATTTTTTAGATAATATTGTTCGCAATTTCACCTAAAGATTCTGAAAATGTAAAGATTGAATATTCGTAACTTTCCTCAAAAATAATCATTTTATCGAAGTAAATTTGGCAACTCTCGAATGTTCATACGGCGTTCTTTCTTAGCACGGCAGTATACATATGGAATCAAACTCTCGATGCACGGCTGAGAGTACACATTAGAAGAGGTGCATCTTTGCGTGGCTTGGGGACACCAAGACTGCAATCATGGCAACCCTGCGAATGTATTAATTTGCTCCTTATCTGTGCATGGAGAATTTGACTACATGGATACAGAGGTAAACTCTCACCTAAACGAAATCACCCCCCTCCCCTCCTTCATCAAGGCTGCAATTTTGAAATATTTTTTTGATCCTAGGATTTCTACAGATTTTTCTTTTTTACTTTCCTTTTTCTTTCTTTTTTCAGGATTTTTACAGGGAAAATTAGTGGCATCGCCGTGGCTCTCGCGACGCTTTACGAAAGAAAAAAGTATTTAAATCACAAATCTTTGTGGCAATAAGTTTTTTCGAAAATCTTGAATCCACTGGTTACCTGCAAATTAGATGAGCCATGAAGGAGAGATCTGATATAACCTCATCCTAGGGTATAAAAATTGAAGAAACTCACCATGGATCCCAGATAACATTTAAAACCCCACGGATACTCTGCCAAGGATACTCATTGTATTTTTGAATAATCTTTGAACATCCCTGGTATATTGGAGTATAAAAAGGGAAATTTATCCCTTATGCTCCAATACCTAATTTTATTGCAATTTTGAGGCCCGGCAACGTTTTACTAAAAACACATTTAAAGAATGAATTTCTCAGAAAATTGACAATGTTGAGATAAAAATGAGTAATAGTTTACTTCATCGGCACAATAGGCAACCCTGGAGAGAAGTTACGATGTGAGAGAAACAAGCAAAATTAGTGTCGAATGAGACGAACACTGAACAAATTTAATTTCAACTCCTGGATGCAACTATTCGAGCTTAGTGGATGTCCGTGTTGCATACGCACGGGAGTGAAGGCGTTTTGACTGTCCAGACACCCACCGGCCACCACTTCACCCGGGGCCCGCGTCGTAGCACCAACGACGTACAGTGGTTAAAGCCAATAGGAGAGGTCGAACAAAATTTGGAAACTTTAAAAGCGTATAACTCCGTATATACAAAATTTTGAGGTTCTAAAAGCGGTCGCATTGCTTTCCGCGCAAAATTTCCTTCCGAAAGCACCTCTTAAAATTTAAAATGTGACAAAATAATCATCAAAATTTGCAGTTTTAGTCAACAATTTCATGTTCGACCTTTCTAATTGAATCGATCCAGTGTGCGACGGGCTTTACTGTGAGGATCTAAAATAACAGAGCGCTTTCTTTTCTTCATTTATACCACGAAGATATCCTAGACATGAAAAGTTGCAAATAGGCGTATGATGCGAGTATTTCTAGTGCTTCAGTTTTCGATATCGCGATGTTGAGCATGATTTGTAGAGCAACTTTTCATGTCTGATAGATGTCCTTAAGTATAAAGGAAGAGTTGAATTTGTCGTATGGGTGATTGTGGGTCATTGAGGATCTGAAGGTCTAGGATATGGTTTATTCAGAATGGCTGACGTGGAAGATGACAAGATGAGCCGGTTGAGGAACGTGACATCCATCAGCACGAAACATCTCCAAATCGATAAAGCAAAGGAAACGCCTTTGATTTTGCTCTGAGAAAAACGAAAGTTCGGTAGTTTTAAAGGGCAAAGTCTTAACTTGAATACCCACATCACGTCATAGGATTACTCCCTGTTGATATTCACACCGACTTTCACGTAATTTCTTGTTTTGGTAAGAAATCGTTGAAAAATATGTTTTTTTTCTTTTTGTTTTATTCACGGACTTCAGTTTCTAGAGACTCTGACTCACAATCAGTTTGATTACTGTTGCATAATTTGTTAAATTTGTGAGATAGCTAGATGCATTTCCCTAAGACTTTTTTGTATGCAAACGTATAGGTGTACTTATATCACAGCATTATATGTTTTTTACGTGATTTTTGTATCGTGTGATTTTGTATGTGCCTCTCATATCAATTTCAAAGGTATGACACCGCGCACACCACTTATACTTTCAAAATTTTTCGTGTTCAAAAGAGCCAAAAATCCGTTTTTTCTATCATTTTATGTAAACAAGGTGCAAAAACGGCAATGTCATGTTTGAAAAGCATTATTCAAAAAGGATATTCACCTCCGTAATACCTTGAAACGATGCACAGTGAAATATTACAGGAAAATTGACAAACTTTGAGATGCTTGCTTTACCTTGTTTTCGAGTCACATTATGTCCGCAGATACGTGTGAGGTGAGGTAGCGGCAAAGTCAAAAGTCGATGTAATTGGCAGCGCTTTTCTCGGGCCGTCCTGCAACTGCTCTCTAATTATTATTTCCTCGTTGTAATTCAACTCCCTTGTTTTGTTTGGCACTCTAATGCATTAGTCGCCAACCTCTGGATAATTGATTCTCCTTCAAATACAGGTGACGCAACCAAACATTCGCCATTAGGCGGAATCAAGCTCGTGCATCAATAAATTACGTTTTCCGATGGAATCACGGAATTTTTCGATTGAGTCACTATGTCGGTTGGGTGTATCGATGGAGTTGGTGTCAATCAAATCCCATAAAAATAACCCATAATGAATTAGAAACGCATTTTTCTAATTCTTTGAAAATTGTGTGCAATTTAAAATTAAAAAGGACTATATCTCCTAGAGGTTTTTTTCTTCCCATATGTGACAAAACCATTCTACACAGCAAAAAATAATTAATCATACTTTGAAACACCTTCAATGAGCCCTTGACGCAACCAGCTCAGTTTAGTTGGGTAGGGAATTAGTATTTTCTCAATTCATAAGGCCCCGACAGAATGAGCTCCGCAAGGGCGTTCGGCAAACCAATCATATATTATATCTACGTTTAAAGGTTTAAAAAAAGACTTGTGCGCTCTTGACATAATAATATCAGGTAGTTAGTTAGAGGGAGAACATTAAGAGGAAAAATATTAAGAAGAAAAGAAAAAACTGCGAAGAGGAGGTAAAGGAAGAGGAAGAAGGAAAAGAGGGAGAGAGTAACAAGAATAATTTACAGAGGAATTAAGAAATAATTAGAAGAAGAGAAGAGCTGGTTGAAAAAGAAAAGGAAGACGGAAAAACAAGGAGAAAAAACCGGTCCAATCCCTTCTCCTTTACCTCCCTCTTCATCATCTTATTCGTGTCCATCTTCTCCTTACTTTTCTCCTTCCTCTGTTTTGGCTACTTTCGGCGATTGGGAACTGCTATTTGAGGCTTACCTATAAAAACCCCCAGCTGCAACTCCATTGGGAGCGTTTGCTGCTTTCATGAAGAGACAGAAACAGTGGCTCCTTGATGTAAAATAAAGCTTATTTATCCTTCATAAAATCATCATCTGAATCTTACTCGTATATTTCTTCCCCTCTCCCTTCATTCCTCTTCAAATTCCTCTCATATCCCCTTTCTCTTATCCGTCTGCCTCTTTTCGTCCTTTTACTTTCCTCCCTTCATCTCTCTATTCTTCATTCTCTTTTTGAGAGAATCCCTCACTGTCGCACATGAGTAATTCTTCAAAAATCTCAATGTAGTGGCTTGGTATCCAGTTAAGGTAAGGTTGAGGTAAGGTAAGGTTAAGGTAAGGTAAGGTTAAGGTAATAATTGCCGGCGGTCTCGTCATTCTGCCCGGTGCTTATCGCGATTACCTATTCCCTAGCCTGCACAGGTAATTGAACAAGCTGCAGAGCTAAGCTGCCCTGGTATAAAATTGGCAGTAGATCGTGTGTTCCAAAATACTATAGACCTAAAGCCCGCTGTAAGATTTCCAATAGCTTCTGTATATTGAAACTCTATATTTTGAAACGCAGCTCCTACCGCCAATTTTTACCAGGGTGGTTTCGTCAAAGACAAATTGAGGGGCTTAATTGGTGGACAAGGCGCATGAGTGCAGTTTTTGAAAAAACTCCTTTTAAACTCATTTTATTCGTTTTTGAAAAAGTTGAGTCATTAATCATTTCAAGTAAAACTAGTCTTAATGCATCTTCTGCGAATAATTCGCTCCAAAATTCTAATTTTTCAAGCATCAAAAAATCAGTTTGAACTTTCTTTCTGCCATGATGATCTATGTAATTTCGAAACTTCAAGCAAGTATTTCTCAAAACAGCAAAAAACTGCACTTGTGTGCTTTGTCTTCCCACCCCTTAGTTGAAGACGTTCTAAAATAATATATAATATCAATTATTTCTTGCTGTGGGGAGCGGCTTTTTCATAGACCGATTTACTTAGTGGCCAAATCTTTCTCGTTATGTTCGGCATGTTTTGCGAAAGCTCAAAGAACAATAGAGCATAACCGCATGTCCAAATTTAAAATTATAAAAATTTAAAAATAATTTAAAATTAAAAAAATAATAATGATAAAACAAGAATGAGTCTCGCTGCCTCTTAATCTGTGGCCAGCTTTTCGACTTTGCTCGACGATGGAAATAACAGTGGCCAAGAGAGAGCGGAGTTTCAGTAAATTAAAATTAATTAAAACGTACATGAGGTCAACAATCTTGCCAGATTGTCTGAATAAAGCAGCAAACTCATCGATCGAAAACGCCTCTGCACAACCACTAAAATTCCGAGTAGCCACGGATTAACTTGAAAGTTTGACAGCGAGAAAAAACATTTTTAATTGAATTTATCCTCGTTAATAATATTTAGATATTATTAATTATTCTTTTGCAAATTTTCTTAAATATTACTGTTCTTCTTTTCCTACACTAAGAAATTTTAAAACTTTCCTATTTTTATTTTCATTTTATTGTTTGACTTCTAGTCGTTTTTTCCTACGAGGTGAGAGAAAAATCTAATTTCCCCCTGCCTTCCGAATCTTTTTTCATTCTCGGAACTTTCAAAAATTATGCTAATAGGCATCTCTTTTCACGAGCTCTCCCCTCGAGGAAACAGAGGGTAAAAGTTGGAAAACTTGATGAAAGAGGTTGCCTTGTATTTTTTAACCATACATAAAATACCAACGCGTGTTTTGCAAAGGTAACTACTTTAAAGAAAGCTTTCGAACGAAGTGCACATGTCTCATACTTATTTTGACTGATTGCTCGGAAATTTCGATCCAGTTGGATTTGAGATCATAATATCTGCCTCACTTTCATGGAAACACCAACAAACACCATATTTTGTTGTTGTTACCAAAAATGGACATATTGGGCTTTGCGTTTGCTGATGGTGGAAATTTTCACCGCGCTCCGGAAAGATTTTTTTTTTTTTTTTTTTTTTTTTTTTTTTTTAAGAGTCATGACCGTATTAGATCGACGATTATCACCGCTTCCCCGGCAATTAAAAGAACGGTATCTACCCATCCGATAAGTTTATGCATCGTTTATTGGTTCTATCAAAATGGATGGAATGAATGTGTGTTTTCCGCAGTGGCGTGGCGTGCAAGATCGATTATCGATATTTCTCCATTTGAAGCTGTAGTAAAGAATCGATTATCAAGGTGTTCGCAGCGGATACCTTGATAATCGATTCTTTTCCATAGATTTAAATGGCAGATCAATCGATATATCGCAAAGCACGCCACGCCACTGGTTTTCCGAATAAATACACTGGTAAAAAAAAATCTCTTGGACCAATGCCGCGGTGCATTGACTTAAGAGTGCAGTTTCTTGTCGCCGGATTTAAGAGTCTTGAACTCTTGTTTCAAGCGGATTTTGCATTGATTCAATTCAAAATCCGCTTGAAACAAGAGTCCAGACTCTTAAATCCGGCGACAAGAAACTGCAATCTTGAACCAAGAGGTTTTTTTACCAGTGTAACTGAGTCCTCCGGGTGTGTTTTTTGCCTATTCAGCGAAAGTGAAGGCTAACCTTAAAGGGACGGTATCTGTAATCTATATAAATAAAATCGTTGGGGGTTTCACTGTAACGCTTATTTCTGGAGTTCTACCGGACCGATTTCGACGATGCTTGACTCTGGTTAAAGCCCTTGACGTCCCGATGTCCGCAAAATTTTCAGACTTCCAAATTTTTCAGCCTCTTTCGCTTAAGACGCTTTTAAAGCCAAATCCACCCCCCTCCGACCTTAAGTTTCCGAGAGTTGCGGTATGTTTCCGTTGTAACGCCTAATTTGAGAGATCTACCGGGGCGATTTTTACGATTTTTGGGTCGACCGCAAGCTCCTAGCTTCTAGATGCTCGCAAAATTGTCAGACTTCCAAATTTTTCAGACTCTTCTTCCTGAGACGCTCTTAAAGCCAAATCCACCCCCCTCCGGCCTTAAGTTCCCGGGAATTGGTTATGTTCCTGTTGTAACGCCTATTTTGAGAGATCTACCGGGGCGATTTTTACGATTTTTGGGTCGATTGAAAGCTTCTAGCTCCTAGATGCTCGCAAAACTATGAGAATTTCCAATTTTTCAGCCATATCTGTGTAAACCGCTGAGAGATGCAAATAGATCCCTCTCCATATTACTACTACACAGCCTTCACCCAACGCCGAAGGTCAAACTCGGACTCAGTCTCAGCACTGCTCTGTCTGAATAAAAGGAAGCCGCCCCAGATACGTGGTTCCATAAAACTGTCGAAGCGGTGCGATGACATGGGTTTTCCCGTCCTTTTGTCTAACAACCCTCGAGCCCGAGACTGCTCGCTACGGGATCGCAGCTCTATTGTCTCAAATGCCAAACAAAATCTGACCCTCAAAATTTAAAGACAATAAAAATGCAATTTTTTCTATCATTCGGAAATTGTTTTTTACAGTGTATATTTTTCGATTCGCGGTGAAATTTTGAGCAGAATGGTGGTCAAACTAATGAAAATACATGATTCTACGGTACACTAAGATCGATACCACAACTGCTGCATTTATAACTTGCTGAACGATATTTCCGTTACTTATCAACATATCACGACGAAATTTAGTTCATTGTAATATACTTTTTTAGCAGAGCGTAAATTTACTGAGAAAGTTGAAATCGAACCCGATGAGAGAAATTTCATCAATTTTTTTGGAGCTCCACTAGGCCGAGCAGGAAGGGAAAAAAGGATGACGAATTGAGATCTATTGCTGCCGCCTGGTCTCCTGACTGTCCAGGCCCAGCTGTTCTTGAACGCTTTGACGAGATTTTGTCGGCAGACGAGTCAAAACATGATTTTCCGACCAGGGAGCGACATCCAAACCTCGCGCTAATCCTCTCATTGTATTTTTATTGGAGTTATGTCCGAATACTTTGAAGAAAACCGAAAATGGTCTCTTTTTTAAAGCGTAGTGTTTGCAATTCTGCCGTGCTAAGGAAGAACGACATATGAACATTCGGGAGTTGCCAAATTTTCTTTGATAAAATGTTTATTTTTGAGGAAAATTATGAATATTTTCCCCATGAAATATTCAGACGTTTTAGATCAAATTAAAAACAAAAGTATCCAAAATTTTCAAAAATTTTCCTGAAATTTAGCGGTTTTCCAGGGGAAATTTGGCAACGTCTGAAGACTCATACGGTGTTCTTCCTTACCAATGCAGAATTATGTTTGTCCCTCCCGTTACCCCTACATCAGCTACCTTTATCGAAGAGCAAAGGAAAACCGTGGGAAAAAACAGGAAACAAAATGTTTTCAGGACTGAATTGCTTCCTCTGAGTTGCTCCGAAAATCAGTCTATTCGTGTACGCTGCCAACTTAGCTGCATCCTGCATCTCGAGAGCAACACTGATTAGATTTCGAAATCTCGCGACTTTTTGAGAGGTTGCCCATCGCTCATCTGCTTTCGTCGGATACGTTCTTTTACGGTTATGTTAGTTGATCAATGGGTACTTAACAATATCTGCTCAATTTTTCTTTCTTTTTTCACGGAACAGTTCCGATTTGTGAGTGTCCGATATTGAGTGATACTATTTTGCCTCTGTATTCGCGAGATACGTTCTTTTGCGGCCGCGCCAGTCGATGAATGGATATTTAGCAATTTCTACTCATACTTTCTTTCCTTTCTTTTTTTACGGAATATCCTCGGTTTTTTAGTGTCCAACCCAGTGCGAGGCTATTGTACACCTGTTTTCGCCAGAAACGTTCTACACAATTTCTACTCATATTTTCTGGGTGCAAATGTGCGAGATTGTTGCGTCCTGTGCATGAAGTTTGTCTCTTTTTAGTGCGTATACTAATTAATGAGTCTAATAATTTACACATTCAAACAATTCACTCGAATTTTTTACGCAGAATGTTCCTTGAGTGAGTAGCTAACGACTAGGAGGAGTAACTCCAAATTTACATGTATTTTGCCGGTCAGTGCCGAGTAACCGAAAATCCTTCTTTTATAAGGTAATACGTTTTGTACCCCGTTCGTTCATACTTTTGCGCGAAATTCATTTGAAAATACATCCATTTATATGATGGCCAAATGCATGAGATGCTTTTTTTCATGTAACATTCGAAATTTGCTCTTTTCTTAAGTCCTAAATTTCTCTACTACTGGCGCCACCCGACGTATGATTGTTTAAGTCTGTAGCTTTGGCGTGGTGTTGGCTGGAGTCCTGGAGGACGCCAGTGAGCTACTCCTCCTGGCCAATACCAAGTGCGCAGGGCTTACATTGTCATATTCCGGAGGGACTTCGCCTTATTTAACTCACAGTTAATGCCCCCCCCCCCCCCCCCGAAGAAAAATCCCTTACAGGAAAACTATCCATAATGCTTCTTGGCAATTTCGCGTAATTTCGTTTTTCTTTTGAAAATTTACAAGGAAGATCATTACGGAACTGAAAACAGGTAAACTAATTTAGGAAGGAATGCCTCTCGTATTCATGTATTCAGAAGAGTTCTTATTGGATTACATTACTTTATCATCTTTTTGCATTTACGGCACGGAATACGGCTCGCTTGCGAGCCGTAAGTCACTCGCGAAGCGAGTGACCGGGGGTCCAGGGGGCGGAGCCCCCGGCTAGACGCGAGGCGAGCGAAGCGAGCCACAGCGGCTAGTCGGTTTATAAGATTTAAGCATTCTATAAAAGTTTATGAAGCAAGACATGCAATATTAAAGGTGTATTATTCTTAAAATGCTCACATAATGCCTAGTATTAAATCTAAGGAAAACAGCTGAAAAAAACCTCCATAATATCAATTTTTTGGAAGTACGCGCTGGCTCAAAACATGAAAGTAAACCTTAGTTTAGCACCAGCTGGCCAGAAATGAGACGGATTATACTGAACGGGACGAGCGACCTTTTCACGTCAGATAAAGCTGAGGAGCTTAAGCGACTCTATTTCCGTACCGCGGTATCTCCCTCTCGGAAAGACATTTATCATGAAAGCAGAAAACTTGTTACCGCGCTTGACAGGACGAAACATCCGCGATCACAAGAAGACCTATCGCCAAAGTAAAGTCACAAAAAATTATCACCAATCCGATTATTAATTTCCAATGGAGATGTTGCTGCGGAACCGTATGGGGGACTGTACTGTCACAGGTTTAGCAATCCTGCGGACCCCAGCTGGTAGCCCCTGCCTCAAAGGGGGTGGGTAGACAGGGCTCTTAGCTGTAGTGAAAGCAACCTGTCTAGGAGAGGTAACTCCGAAATCAAACCCTGGTCCTCCAGGTTGGGGGTTGGGGCATCGGGCTGACTCCCCGATCCTCGGAAAAAATGTACAATGTCAAAAAACCCAATAACATATGCCTCGGTAACCATGGAAACAAACGGACTCTTCGACTTAGATTACGGAAAACGACCCTCGCTTTTGGTACTTGGAATGTGCAAGGCATTTCCAAGAAACTGACGGAAGTGGTATCGGAGATAAAGAACAACGGGATCGACGTGGCGGTAATAACGGAAACGAAGAAAAAAGGCCACGGATCAGAGAGCCTTGGGGACTATGATTTATTCTACAGTGGAGTGCCAAAACATCAGCGTGCACAGCAGGGTGTCGCAATTCTGATCCGCAAAAAATTTCGAAAAAATATTAAGAACTGGGAAGCCATCAACGCTCGCATGATTAAGATGAACCTAACTATGCACGGTCACAGAGTCACTGTTTTGGGGGTATACGGGGTCAATGATGATGCTACCATCGCACTTAAGGATCAGTTTTTTGAAGAACTGGACGAGGAGGTAGTGAAGGTAGGACCTGGGAGAGAAGTCCTTGTGTTGGGAGATCTAAATGGAAGAACGGGATCCCGGGTTAACAGTAAAATCGTTGGCCCGTTCGGTGAAGTTACAGTGAACGACAACGGAAGCCGCATTATCGACGTTTGCGAGCAGAGGGAATTAAAAGTATTGAACGGGTTCTACCAACACAAGGATATTCACAAATATACTTGGGTCCAACCTACCCGCGGCTTAAGATCCATCATTGACTACGTGCTCGTTAAACAGGTAACAAACCTGAAGATCCAGCAGGTGAGGGTATGTAGAGGACTCTCCTGCGGTAGTGACCACTATTTCCTCAGAGCGGATGTAGCCTTTCCCGCTCGTGTGTCGCAGAACGATCAAGGCGACAATCAACAACCGGAGCGACAACGCGTACATCAAGTTCAGTACAACATCGATAGCCTAAAGCACCCGAGTGTCAAGGCTCTGTACGCAAAGCGCCTGGATGAAAAGTTAGGAGATGCATGCGATGGCAGTACGGAAGAGCGGTATGAATTCATTAAGAATTGCGTTCACTCGGCGGCAGCGGAGGCCCTGGGGGTTTCTGATCAAAAAAATGATAACAGAAAACCGTACTGGTGGGATGCGGAGGTAGAGGAGGAAATAAATGTGAAAAGGAATAGGTATCATCAGTTTCTCTCTTCCCAAAAGTTGGATGATAAAATCATGTACAGACAGGCTCAAGCAAGAGTCCGTCGGGTAATCACTCGGAAGAAAAATGAGGCTTGGGAAGAAAGCTGCATGAAGATAAATACCTACCTTGGAGGCCGGAAAAGTACGGAAGGCTGGAAAGTGATCAAAGGGTTGCGACGGAATAAAATGCGCGACATCATATCTCCGATACCAATTGACAAGATGGAGGACTATTTTAAAGATTTATTAACGGAGAGGCGACCCGAGTTTCAAGGCGGAGTCATAAGCACTAAAGAAGATTCCAACGTGGAGATCCAGCTCCAAGATGTAGTGAAGGCTGTGAGGGAGTTGAAAACTCGCAGAGCTCCTGGACCTGGGGGTATACCGGCGGAGTTGATAAAATGTGGTACCGGTAAACTATTTGAACATCTGAGGAAACTTATGCAAGACTGTTTGCATGGTTCCGAAATACCAAAGGATTGGAAGGAATCTTGGATTACTCCCAGTCATAAGAAAGGTAGTAAGCAAGATTGCGACAACTACAGAGGTATATCGGTCACAGGAACCTTGAGCAAGGTCTACGGTAAAATTCTCAAGGCAAAGGTCGAAGAGGTTTGGAGCGGCCAGGAAGCCGAAGAACAGGCTGGTTTTAGAGCCGGTAGGTCTACCGTCGACCATTTGTTCACCATTACCCAGGTCATCGAGAAGAAAAGGGCGGTCAGCCAGGAGCTGCACTTGGTGTTTGTGGATCTTCAGAAAGCTTATGACAGCGTGCCGTTAGTGAAGCTTTGGGAAGCCTTGGAAAAAAGGGGTTTTAGCAAAGGACTTGTGGGGGCAATTAAATCATTTTATAACGGGACGATAGCAAAAATTAAATGTCGTGGAGAGTTGTCCGGAGGTTTTTTCGTCACAAAAGGGCTAAAACAAGGCTGTTGTTTGTCACCAACACTATTTAAGGTATACCTAGAGCACGTTTTAGAGGAATGGAAAAAGAAGGTTGCAGGAATGGGCGTTCCACTCCTTGATGGGCAGACCCTTTATACTCTATGCTTTGCCGATGACCAGATCGTTGTAGCTCAAGATGAGGAAGATGCAGATTACATGACGCGGAAGTTGGTCGAAGAATATCGGAAATGGGGCATGGACGTTAGTGTGTCCAAGACAGAGAAGCTGGTCGTGGGAGCAGCGCATCAACGGCAAAGCATAGAGCTTGAGGATGGACGGCGCATCGAAGAGTGTGACGAGTATAAGTATCTCGGTGTTTGGCTCGATCAGGATGGAAGGATGGATAGAGCAATTAAGGACAGGATCATCCAGGGCAGGAGAGCCATCGCGATGCTGAACGGGGTGCTCTGGGATCAGAGCATCTCAAAGGCAAACAAGCACCGGATATATGACGCCATCGTTAAAAGTATCGTGCTCTATGGTAGTGAAGTGTGGCCTTTGACGAAAAGAACGCAAGAAATGTTGAGGGCAACTGAAATGGATTTTTGGCGGCGATCTGCCGGCATTTCGAGACGGGACCGTGTCCGTAATGAGAGAATTCGCCAGGTGATGAAGGTTGAGAAAGATATCGTGCACGACGTCATGTCCAGGCAGTTATGCTGGTATGGACATGTGCAAAGAATGTCGGAGGAGAGGTTGCCCAAACAAGTTTTGGATTGGGTACCACCTGGGAAGAGGCGACGGGGACGTCCCGTAAAGGGTTGGCGGCAGGGCGTTGACAAAGAGATGTTGCGGTGTCAGTTGCCCGATAACCTCTGGGAAGACAGGCATATGTGGCGCTTGGGTGTCGTAGAACGCCAGAGTGCGTTATAAAGCGACTTTATATATATATATAGATGTTGCATGTGTGAGGGATTTGCAATTTGACCATTGATTCCTCTGTAAAAGTTCGCGAGAAACACGATGGTGCCATTGATTTTCTCTGAAATCATCTCCCAAGCTCAAAAAAAGCTCTCAAAATGAAGCCAAAATGGAGGGGATATCCCACCGTACCCTGAGAGTCCACCTCTACATCAAAACAAACTCTCCATACAAAGATAGGGAGCAAATACATTAGCAGGGTTGCCACTTTATTTGGGGACTTCAAAACTGAAAACACGGCAACCCTGCTAATGTATTTGCTCCCTATCTTTGTATGGAGAGTTTGTTTTCATGTAGAGGTGGACTCTCAGGGTAGGGTGGGATATCCCCTCCATTTTGGCTTCACTTTGAGAGCTTTTTTTGAGCTTGGGAGATGATTTCAGAGAAAACCAGTGGCACCATCGTGTTTCTCGCGAACTTTTACTTTAGAATCAATGGTCAAATCGCAAATCCCTCACACATGCAACATCTCCATTAAAATGAAGGAGTATACTGAATGAAATGATGCACGGGAAAAATAGGGTAGTCGGCACAACTAGCGGCAGGTTAAAAATGCGCCATGGCGGTAGTGTGGTAGTTGTAACTACCGGGTTAGTTGTGTCGTCTACCGCGACACTATCATAACTACCGCACGGTTGATGCCATGGCAAATTTTTAATCAGCCGTTGGTTGTGACGATTATCGTATTTTTTCCCGTGTGGAGGGAATTTTGGATGAGTGCCCCTATAAACAATTATAACAATTTAAACAGGAAGAAACAAGGCTAATTTTCACGTAGGTACCACCAAAACGTTTCAGCTGAAAACTCAGCCTCCCTAAGTCGGATAAAAACAGTGAAAAAATTTAAAAATCTAAAAACTTAGTACTTGGCTGTGCCTTTCAACGCTAGAAAAATGTTGTTTTCCTCTAATGATGTTCTAAAATGTTCTAGGTTGACAACATTTTTCTCGCTTTTAAAGCTGCAGCCAATCACTAGGTTTTTGGATTTTTAAAATGTTTTACTGTTTTTATCCAACTGAGGAAGGCTGAGTTTTCAGCCAAAATGTTTTGGTGGTATTTATGTGAAAATTGCCCTTGATACCGCTGTTACCAGCTGTTTAAATTGTTATTATTGTATATACCTTGTCACGGGCTGCGGAGCATCAAACATATCTCATATTCCTACAAATGGGACGATTTTCGTTGTACCAAGGAAACTACTTGAACGAGAAAGGTGAGGGAGTGGAGGGGATGTGTTTGATTGGCGCACCCCCCCCCCCCTCAGTCAACTTCACAACTTCCCACTCGTCACATTTTTTTTTAAATTCACTAATTTATTTTATTATTTTGTTTATGTAACTTATTTTAATGAGTAGTTGATTCTTTGCATTTTTGGCAATTCTGATGAACGCAGGCAATTAAACAATTTCAATCGTTCATGACCCTACCTGGGAAAACATTATTAAAACTTCTTATAAAGAAGAGAAAAAAACATTTATTAAACTTTTTACAATAAAACTTAGTTACACGATAAAAAGTTGGAACAACTGAACACAATGAAAGTTTAAAGAATTTAGAGGAGAAAAGTAGAAAAATTTGGCCTCAAAGACCATTATTAAAAACTACTCTGATTATCTCTTTCCGTCCGGCAAGGCAACGTTGTAGGAACGTTGTCATTTTAGTGGCAACGTTTCCTGAGAAAGTTTTGGCAATATTGTTACAACGTTATTTTGGTCGCAGAAATCACAACATTTTCTGGCGACATTACCCTGGTAAAAATTGGCAGTAGAATTTGTGTTCCACAATACCACAGACCTACAGCCGGCTGTAAGATTTCCAATAGCTTCTCTAGCCGGCAACACAATTTCTTATAGCCTTTTATAGCCGATAGCGATTGAGCAACATCCTGGCGATAAAATGTATGCTAAAAGTTACTAATTACGGATGCTAGGACTTAGTGAGTTTTTGGACTACCGCTCTCTTTTTGGGCCGAAGTATCTTGATTTATTTTGCGAGGAAAGCCCCGTACTTTTGAAGGATGCCTGCCATTTCTAATATGTTGGAGAGCCTTCAATTTTGTATGATACTGTGCGATACCTCTGGTGTGAAATAGTTGCTTCAAGCGCCGTGATACGCTACGGCCGGCGCGGCGCGGCGGGCGGGCAGCCAGCGCGGAACGCGCATTGGCGCCTACAAACCTAACAGGGATACTTCACGCATTGCGCAATGCGTGAAGTATCCCTGTTAGGTTTGTAGGCGCCAGTGCGCCCGCTGCTCCGCTTTGTGTTAGGCTCTAATATTTAATCTCGTGGAGTCAGTGTTTTTCAACTCATGACTTTGAAATGTTTGCACACTCTGTATGGATTATTCTCATTTTAATTGATGAAAAAAGATATGTAGTAAAGGAAAATATAATGTGGGTTTTGTAAATATTAAGGTGATTCCGTACAAACTTAAGGATTTACAAAGCACACGAATTTCTACACAATCTATACTATAAGCTCCAAGACCTCCTAATTTTGCGAAACTGGTAACGCTTAGTTCCAGCGTTCTACCGGGCCGATTTTCATGATTTTTGCGGCTATCGACGGGCAATTGCCTCTAGATAAGCCAACTCTTTTCAGATTTTCAAAATATGGCCCAGGTTTTTTTATATTACGTGGTAAAGTTGCGAATTCTCCCATTTAAACAATGTAAATTTATACTTTTTGTCATAGTTCGTTTGAGCGTTCTACCGGGCCGATTTCCATGATTTTTGCGTAAATCGACAGGTAATTGGCCCTAGATGAGCCCGCTGTAATCAGATTTTGGAAAAAGGATCCAGGTTTTTTTAAAATCACGTTATAAAAGTGAGTGAGTTTACAGAATGCTCCGGTACTGCTACCGCTATGCGCGGGAGGATGCGCAGTGGTCAAGGAGGTTGCGCAGTAGCTGTGTAGCCTGCGCATCAGCTCTACACTTATCTACACAAGATTCGTATCTGGAACCTCACGTTGAGCGGTGGCCGAGTCGTCTAAGACGTCGAGTGCGTCCACTTTGATCTCGGTGTGGGTTCGATCCCCGACTCATAGATTCATAGTTAATGTCTGCCTATCATTGCTAATCGTTTTATTGCAATATTTCATCAAGCAGTCATTCCAAAACGCGTCCTTTTAATTTTGAAGTAATTTCAAGTAAAGTTTAAAATTAAAGTATACATCATATTGTAATTTTTTAGGGGAAAAATAAAACTAACACTACAGGGATAAAAATAGGGCCGCGAAGCGGCCCATTGATGGCGCGGAGCGCCTTCAGGGGGTTGGGCCGCGTAGCGGCCAGGGGGCGTAGCCCCCTAGTTTCTTATAGTCTTTTATAGCCGATGGCGAAAAAGCAGCAGCCAGGCGATGAAGTGTAAAGCCCGGCGATAGGAACTACAGCCGGGCTGTATAATTTTGTATCGCTTCGTGTAGCCCGGCCATATGATTTTTTCCACTTTCTACAGCCAGCTATATGATTTTCTATCGCCTTCTTCAGTCGGCTATAAGAACTCCTATGGTATTTCGAAACGCAGGTCCTATCGCCAATTTTTACCAAGTTATGGCAATGTTTCATTCAGCAATGTTCTCACCTCATTGTTATGAAACATTTTGGGTATCTTTCTCGGAGGTCACTCGTTATTATGACCAAAATTATGATTAATAATAGTTTTAAATTGATACATCTGATAAGTATTCACGGAATAATCAATGAATTACGTACCTAGCGGTATCACTTGACGTTTGATCCGATTCTGACTTGCAAATTTTTGGTCTACTTTCGCGGGACCTGAACCATTGATCTGTCGTTTAACATACCCTAACGTCCAACCTGTTGCCAATTCCCTCTGTTACAGCAGTTTTAGAAGTGACAAGGTAATGAAGGTACAGTATATACACAAAGTAATAAAATGGTCATAAAAATAATAGGACTTCATGAAGTAATTTTCCTCCCGGACTAGGTGAAATCAGTGTAATTATTGCACATTACAGATAAAAATATCACGGCTAAAATCAAAATCTCACTGATAACTATGATATGATTGCAAATTATTTAAGAGACAATAAAGTGTAAATGGAAGATTACATGAATTGTAATTGATTGAGAGTTGTATACTTGGCCGAGGAGCCTTAAAATTCAATTAAAACTGGAATCTCAGAATGAAGAAAAAAGGCTCATTCGAGCACAAATTTGCCTTCAAAGAGCTATGCTGTTTAAAGCAGCACCAATTACGACCAAGCAGGAAAGCAACTGTAGAAGCGTTACGGAACTATATCTATGTCTAAAGTGCAAAAGCACGTATCTCCATTGCGGTGTTTCAAAATGTCCGCTCCTTTTTTTTCTTTTTTCTTCGAAATGGAAAATTTGTGTTTGAAAGAGCTCTTCCGCTCTTTACTCAGAATCACAGTTTTATAATGAATTTTAACGAGAGTTAAGGAAATCACTAACTCTCTGTCAAAGGGTGGATTTTTTTCCCTGATCGGGTGTCCAGCAAATCTTTTGGACACCCGTCATAAAGCAGAAAAAGGAAGAAAAAAAGCCTCCTGAAAATTGAAGGAAAAAAATCTACCCTTAAACGACTCGCGTTTCGGACCGCAATCTGTTCATTGTAAATACTATGAACTCGTACGGTTTTTCTATACTTTTTAACCATCGAACTAACTTCATCAGTTTAATTATTTCTAATGACCCATAAGAAGCTAGTTCCAACAAGTGATTCATCTCTCTCTTCAACTTTACGCTTACTTCATAATTTGGTGATTTTTTAGGCTGAAGCGCTTATTTTGAGACTTTTGTGCTCTTATCGACCGATTTTAATGGAGTATTTTCAAGTGCGTCAGTAATTTATGACGCAATTCATCTGGATAAATCTTATCATTATACTTAGGCGTCCCTGTGATTATACGAAGATTTGGGAGCTTTGGAAGAGGTCCGCGGGAAACTACATCGCACGGTATAAAATCATATACAATATTTAGAAGATTATTAAAGATAAAGGCAAAGAATGGAATCCAAGATCCTCAGTCGGAATTAAATGTATTTACAAAAGCTTTAAAATATAATCATTAAAGATTCTATGATTGTAATCAGTCCGCACTGTTCCGCTGTGTTCCCAAGTAGCACAGTGCGATGAAAATATTGAAATAAAATTGCAATAAAGTTTTACATCATTTAGCCGATAAATGCATATTTTAAACGATCGATACGATGAGCTCCATACATCGAAGAGGTAATTTGCAATGCAAAAAAAAAAAAATTGCAACTTTTTTCAATTTCATTGCAATTTATTTCGACAAGGTGCCCCTTCGATGAGTAGATAGGCAACACACACAACTTTTTGATGCAGTGGCAATAATTTTACTGTGCAATTTCAATGAATTGCAATCCGTGCAAAGATAAACATTCCCGTGTTTGATGTCTCTCTGCGTTACTTTGTGTTACTTTTTTTTGTGTCAGGTCGACCTGAAGGACTTGCTTGCTCAACACAGTTTTGTGTCTGATCGACCCCAACCGTAGGCTACTCTGAAACATTAATTGCGATGTATCGATTGTTATGCCATTTAAACCTATGGTAAAGAATCTATTATTAAGGTGTTCGCTGCGAACACCCTGTTTATCGATACTTTTCCATTGGTTTAAATGGCTTAACACATTCGCAGGTTTTCAACACAAAGATTTGGTCGATTTGACATAGGAAAAACTAACACAAAATAAAAAAAAACCAACCAACAGCTTAAGCTACTTCGTGTTCTACTTCCTATATTAGACGCAAGATTTTTGTTACTTTTCCTTCCTGTGTGCTACTTGGGTTGTGATATATTCTAAAGTCCCTTTATACCCAGAGTTACGATATCTCACTTGTGGTCGGGCTCGATTGGGCTGAAAGCGGCCTAAAAAAAATCCAATTCTGATTGGTTCTCGCTCATGGAGCCACAAATGAGTGCGCCAAGATGGCGGTGCCTCAAATGTAAACAAAAATAATGAAAATATAACCAAATTATGATTTATAAAGAGTGAAGTGTTCTTTTCATTGCAATTTCCTAACTGAGACAGATATTGTAGTTAGTAATTGCAAAATGTAGACATTTTGATGTCTGACTTAGCAGTGGTAATTTTGCAAGTTGGAAACATTGTTTTTCCTCCATTTAAATCCCTTTAAAATATCGATTTTAGGTCGGGCAAGATGTCACACCAAGAATCGATCGTTTTACGTGCATTTAAGGGGAAGAAAATCAGTGTTGCCAATTTTCAAAAATCTCCACTGTCTCTTACGGATAGCTAGAGGTCGTTTTAAGCATTTTCTCATTACTGAAAAACTGTTGAAGGCGTGCTCGTGAGTACAAGAGGTATCTTCAGCGTGGCTCGTGATTTTACACAGTTGATATTTGGCACTTCTTGCAAAGAATTTTTTTCACATAATTGGACTCAAGTAGATCTCCATGGCACACCCTTTCCTGTAAGCTTAAAGTCAAAGTGGATTACATTTCAATCACCGGCGCCACCCTTTCCTTAAGCCATGATTCCCCCTAAATCGGCTCAGCGACGTCACGCAGTGCCGTGCGGCATCAGTTGCCATTTGATTGCTTGTAATGTATCGAACGCCACTCGGCGCGGTGCGATCTGGGCCTGGATTGTTGAATCGTTATCGAATGTCCTTGACAGATACATAGCATTGCAAAAATAGGGAGTTATCGATCAATATCATTCGATAACGATTCAAAAATCGACCTACTGCATCTATGCGCTGCTACAATCTACCATGAAGAGTATAGCTTATAATTCTAGAACTGAAACAGTTTTTTAGAGTTTTGGCAAAATAATTCTATTTCATAGGCATTTATGAAAAAGCATAGGCGGATCCAGACACTTGAAACGGGGGGGGGGCATAGGGGGGTATGGGGGGGCTCCCCCAAACTTTTCAAAATTTTAATGCATCTAATACGCAGTTTTAGTCAATTTCGTCGTGAATAATTATACCAAATTAACGCCCTGCCTTCTACTTTTCTCCGTTCCTGCCTCCTTTCTTTTACCCCTTCTTCTTTCTCCTTGTTCTCGGGCGAAGGTGTGGGGGGGCTGACACCCCCTACGCCCCACTGGAAAAAAACACATTAGATCTAGAGTCCAGACTATTGAAAACATCGACAAGAAAAAATACTCTTGATTCAATCGGATTTTTGCTTAAATCAAGAACCAAGCCTCTTGATTTGAGCGGATTTCCTTTGGATTCAAGCAAAAATCTGATTGAGTCAAGAGTATTTTTTCTTGTCAATGTTTTCAGTAGTCTGGACTCTAGATCCAATGTGTTTTTTTTTCCAGTGCCCCCCTCTGGATCCGTCTACGAGAAAAAAGGCCGGATTTTGCAAATTTGCCGATACTTAGGCAAATTGACCCATGTCTGGACCTTTTGAATGCGCGAGTGTTCAGAAGGAGAGGTTACAAGACGTGGAGGTTTTCGCATGATTTGGATTTACTATCCTTGAGGCAGATTCGATGGAAAATATCCCGTGCTATGTTGAATGTGAGCGAAGCTCTGGAGCCGTGGGAGAGGACCTTTTTCTGTTGCTTCCTCTCTCTCGTCTCCCTGAGTCGAATTTGCTTGAGGATTCCGACCAAGAGCTCGTCGACGTTGTGCTGGATCCCGCTTGAGGTTTCGATAAATTTGCAGCCTCGCGATGCGGCCAGTGCTTTTCCCTCTGTGCAAAAATGAACAAATGCAAATTAAAAGAAAAGAGAGAGAGAGAAACAAAGCTGGCATTATATCCGTTGAAGCATAGCTATGTTATTGCGTGTGTCGCAGGCAAATGGTCAAATTAGGCGTTTCACCACATGCCCAGAAAAAAAAGTCAAATTGGGCCTGTTGCATGCAAGAGATACAGCCGTGCGAATAGACTTTTTAGTGGTTAAATGACACGAAAATTACGATGCTCACATTAAAAAAGTCTGAAATACACTCCTTACTGCGCAATTTGCGTTGTCAGGAACGCGCTTTTTCAAATTTCCCGCGTCTGGGGGCAGTTTTCTAACGGAGACAATTAACGGCAACTCGCGGCTATTTCCGGTCAACTAAAACTGACAACATAACCTAAAAATCGGAGCTCGTGATATCGTGAAATGAAATGTAGAAGGATTGCGTTGGATATTTAAAAGTTGATCGATTTGGTTACTGCATAAAGCGTATATGGACCACTATAAGAGATCACGTTGGGTTTGTAAACAAACTGAAGGAAAAAATAACAACAACAACAACGACTCGACATCTTCCGGAAATCACCGAGCCCGCCGTTTGCTCGTTTCCGGTGATTAGAAAACTGCCCCCAGACGCGGGAAATTTGAAAAAGCGCGTTCCTAACAACGCAAATTGCGCAGTAAGGAGTGTATTTCAGACTTTTTTAATGTGACCATCGTAATTTTCGTGTCATTAAACCTCTAAAAAGTCTGTTCGCGCGGCTGTATCTCTTGCATGCAACAGGCCCATTCTATGGAGAGGAGCTTACGAATTTTCAATTGATTTGGGAAAATAACTCATCAAATCTATAAACTCTTCTCGTCCCTTCTCCTTCAAATACTTCTCATATATTTGAATGTCAACGTTTTAAAAATCCAATTTTTTATCCTTTAAAAAAACTAGGATAGAGATTTTAACACCGCAAAAAAATATAGTATTTTGGGAGTTTCAACATCGATGGACGATATGCTCTTGATGTTTTCTTTTGAGGTCTGAATACAGGGTGATCCACGGTTGAACGGTGAGACTGCAGGAGCCGAAACACCCTTAGACCCCCTCTTCAAATTGTGATTTTTTTTCTTTTTCTTTTTTTTCTTTTTTTTTTCATAATTTATAGAAGAGGCATAGAAGTACAGAGTAGTACAAATTTTCATGAGATTTGGTTTACAACCGTTGCCAAAATTCAGGCAAAACGATTTAGCTTCTGAAATTTTTTTTTTTGGGGGGGGGGGGGGTCGTAGCTTCGATTGGGGGCACTTTTGGAAAAAAAAACCTTTATACGACAAAAAAGTCTTACTTGGACCCATAGAACATGCTCCTGCAGTCTGGCCTTTTAACCCCGGATCACCCTGTATAAATTAATACAATGAAAGTAAAACTAACCACTTGCAGAGATGACCCTAGCACGGGCGAGATCTGCTTTATTGCCGACTACTATAACAGACTTTTCTTGTGTGAAATTCTCTCTCCATAAATAATTGAGGATTTCCTCTGCAGCCTTTAGAGACGACCTATTCACGATTGAATAAACTACAACGCAGGCATGCGGCTCGTACGTGGATAATGAATTCTCCACCTGAAACAAAACAAACGAATTCTATGAAATTTGCCCCAAAAAAAATGTAAACAAGCTTCAAAGTAAAAAATTATAAAATTTATCGTCGAGTTCGACGTTTTGCGAGATAGCTCTAAATGTCGGGCCGTTAAAACTCCGGACGCGAATGGAAAAACCAACGAGTAGAAGAAAATACGCTCACTTCTTTAGGAGGAGCTAGATGTATTTACCCCTGAAGTCGACGTATCTCGACGTTAAATTCTCAAACTACGTATCTGGTTTGTTCTGGTGTTTAAAAATCTCACTCCAATTTTTTTAAGGCAAAATAAATCAACATTACCCCTTAAAGTTTTTTTCAGAATTTTCTTTGGAAAGAGAAAAAAAATCATGTTATTGAGAATTGACGCTCAGTAGTTCTTCCATTTCAATAATGAAATAAATCATCGGTGTAACGTACGCGTTGCGACGCAAAACGCTTGAGGCGCGAAGCGCACGGGGGCTTACCCTCTGGTAGTAAATCAAATTGTCGAGGTACTATATGTAATTCCCAAATAGTTAAGGGAATGAAAATCTTACAGCCTTGTTAGAGCAAAGCGTCTGAATGTGTGTTTTTCGGGTAGATAACTATTCGCGCTCTCCGGTAGGATTGTTGCCTATGCGGCAAAATTGAAGGCGACATTCGAATCGGTGACAACTACCAGTACCCATCATTTATCGGTTCAATCGAGTCATTGACAAAGCTCGGTAAAATAAATGATAAATTGAGTATCAGGTTGGGATTGAGTTAAAAGTTCGGCTCTTCTCTGAAAGTTTATCGTCCTCCCGAAAGTTCTGCGCCTCTTTTGATGTAGTTACTCATCAGAGCAAGTTGCATTCCGGAGACCACCTGCCTGCTCGTGTCCGGTCTGACGCATCCGAAAAGTAAATTTAGGAGACGGAGGTCACCCCCTTCCCCCCGCGTTTACGCTGGGGTTGGTGCCACTTTCATGTTGGGCCTCCCTCTGCCTGCTTTGATAACGTGTATTTCCGCGAATGGATTTGGTCAAATTTTTCGACCATATCGGTGGGGTTGTAACCCAAAGGAGGAGAAAGCTTTTCTAAAGTTAAGAACTAAAGTCAGTACCTTGATGAATGTTTGTCAACGTTTACATCAATCCACTTTTTTTTTCTTAGCGACGAGTATTGCGATCGAGCACAAGATTACGTTGCAACAATGTGGCCACAATATATTGACCTAAATATAGCCACCTCTCCTCCTCAACAATTGGCTGCTTTCCGTTATATCGCGCGAGGAGTTAATTAGATAAAAAACTAATTGAGTAACATCAAGGAGAGATATGTGATGCGATTCCAGCACTTTCAACCATTTCGAGGGACCTTTTCTTAGCGTGTGGGTTTGTTCCCGGTCCTTTGTTCGGGGCGCTCGGTTCGGAAGTATTGATGCACAATTCGCCTGGCAGCATTCAGCGATCAGTCACTGTGTGTTGTCTCCACGGGGGGAGCCCGTGATTTATCGTCAGACCTGTGTCGTATCGATGGGGACGCAGGGCTTACGTTGCCGCACCCTCGAAATTTCCCCGAGTTCCCTCGAATCCGACTCCTGCCGCTTCCCTCGAGGGGGTCGGGTTTCGCTTCCGATCATTCCGCGTCAGAACGACCGGGTCCGAAACGCGACCCCCTCCGATTTTACTCATTTTCAGCACCTTTTAAGCGTGCCAATACGCGTATTTTGATCACATAAATAACTTAATTTTAAAGGGGTGTTCCCTCACATGGACTCATCTCTGCCAAACGGAACTACTGACGAGTGGATAAGATATGAGAACTGTCTCCACTCGTCAAAATGGCGTCAAAGTGGATCGATTTCAACGATAAGTGGCTAAAAGCCGGGACTTGATGCGATTGATGAGTGTTGCAACTCAGAATAGAGCGACGCGACTCTTTTTTGATCAACAATCGCGAACAGATTGTACTTATCGATTCACTTTGAGCTTCCATTTTGACGCCATTTTGACGCCATTTTGACGTCATTATGACGCCATTTTGACGAGTGGCACGTCCCAGCAGAAAGTAAGTTGTGGTATCAAATCAGTGGTGTAGCGTGAATTGCGATGTATTGATTGTTATGCCATTTAAACCTATGGTGAAGAATCGATTATTAAATTGTTCGCTGCGAACACCCTGTTCATCGATCCTTTTCCACAGGTTTAAATGACAGATCAATCCGTATATCGCAAAACACGCCACGCCACTGTATCAAATGGTTTACTGCAGGTGATCAATGTTTCAATATTGACTTTTCTCCAGAGTTATATAGAGCATGTTCATAGTAGGCCTCAGCCCAATAGTGAAAGCTATCCGATTTGGCGGAGGCATGATGCGGAAATTTTACTTATTTTTAGTTAACTAGCATCTAGAAATATTAAATCTGCTATGAGCTTTTCCCGAGCACCTTGCAACTCCCTCCCCTCAAATATACATGCAGTACATGTTTCTTAATGTTCATAATACGCTTTTCACCTCGTATTCAGGGTCGTATTTACTTACTTGGGCGGCCCACTGGCCGCCTGTATTTTGCCGCCCCCTTCTCATTCGTTTTGAAACATCAATAAAAACCATCAAACGAACGTGCCGGAGGGGGAGGGATGCATAAGACTCGTTTACCTACTCGTGTTGGATATAATTTTTGCGGAAGCCCTGTCAACACTACTAGCAAAATTTCACGGAACTTGGCGCGAAAGTTAAGTTCTGTGAACCTATCTCTGTGTGGACAAGGCCTTCCATTCACATGAAATGAACGAAAAAATTATGAAAGAACAAACATAACTGTGATTTAATAATTTCAACTTCCGCCGCCGCGCCGCGCTGACCGCACTGTGTTTGACGCAATGCGTGAAGTATTCCTGCAGTCTTGTATGCGGTATGCGTTTCACGCTGACCGCTACTGTACGCACTGTGTTCGACGCAATGCGTGAAGTATTCATGCAGTCTTGTAGGCGCTATGCGTTTCACGCCGCCCGCTGCTGACCGCAGCGACCGCACTGTCTTTGACGCAGTGCGGGAAGTATTCATGCAGTCTTGTAGGCGCTAATATTTGTTACATGCCGACCGCCACGCCGCGCCGAGAGTTTCTCCTTTTCATCTCAAGTCCTCGTCATCATTGCTCTCCGCGCCGCGCCATTCCAGGCCAAATTCCGTGTCCCGATTTCTCTCTCAGTCTTAACTCGACTCATTAAAGGTGCTGTCTATTGTATTATAGATAGACGACAAAATTAGAGATATACTCTCAGGAAATGAGAGATTTCGTCACATTCTCTCGTTTGCAATTTTTTTTCTGAATCCGATTTTTCTTTAAAACTACATTTAAAAAAATTGCAAAATTTGCCGCCCCCTAATTTGCCGCCGTGGGCCGCGGCCCATGTGGCCGCCCAAAATCCGGCCCTGACATGTAACCACTTGAGCGAGTAAAAAAAAACGAATAAATCCTGGCAGAGAAAAGTCGAGCCTGCTTTGGGGTTACACGATTGACGAAGGAAAGGAAAAGTGTTTAATGAGACATCGAAAGAGGGGCTCTTAAACTTAGCATATTGAATGACGGATGCCGCGAATTTTTCTTTCTAAAAGACCTCATTTGCGAGGAATAGAAATCACCTGTGACAGGAAGGAGCTCAGCGCGGCCGCCGACGAAAGCAAAGAACCGAACGGCGCGCGAGAGGGCCGAAGAAAGCGATGGGTTAAGAAACCGGGCGGCGCGGCGCGGGGCACAGAGGCGGCTGATGAGTCCGGAATCGGAAATCCAGGGCTAAATGGGCCGGATTAGCGTAATGGCATAAACCCTGCGGAATTTCAAAGCGCGCCCCTCCCTCCTCCGGCTGAATTCCTGTTTCGCAGTTGCTACAATTGGCAACAAAATAATCACGAGCCTCGATTCTGTGTTCCGCCTCACCGACGACATGCCAACGCGATAGGCGCACGCGTATGTGCTCCTGTAACTTCATGAATAAAATGTAGGTTACAGTCTTGTCGGGAACATAATCTAATTGCAAGAAAGTTAGCGTGACGCATGATAAAGGCGCCCTCCCGTCCTTAATGTCATGAAACCTTCAAGTCGAAACTCTGGGACCCACTTATCCGATCGCTCGTTGCCGGAATCGCTGCCAGGGTAGGCACCTTTATGAAAAAGTACGGCCGCAAATATATGCTGCCGTGATAGCGAACAGAGCCGAAAGTGAAAAAGTCAAGTTTGGAGAAAATGGGCTTAACAGCGTCTAAGCTGAAAATTTTATTGGAACTGGGAGAAGCCTCCAATCTTTGTCAAATTGCCACCGATCATCCGAAAGACTCCTACAAATCATTAAAAATCGACCAATTTTATTTCAATTACATGAGAGGGGTATTCATTTTCATGTTGAGCAAGACTTCTGCATGCTTTCCTGGTTGCGTTTTGAACACGCGACAAACACATTTTAAGGTTAGACATTGGCAGGAAAGGGCGGCATTTTACTTGAAAGTTCTTTTTTCATTTCCTCTCTGGAGGAATACTGCTCTTAAGGCTGTTTTGTCTGAAACTACGTCATTTTTTGCGCACTTACGGCTTTCGCCCTAATAAAAGTGAGTCAGCCTGACGTCAGGCTATGTTTCATAAACTACCCTGAGTCTGACTGATTCAGTCTGACTCAGGGTAATTAATGAAACATTGCCTGACGTCAGGCTGATTCACTTTTACTAGGGATCCACATGTCTCGTTTTCATATAACTAAGACGATTTTTGCTGTTTTCGCTATTTCAGATATTTTATCTCAAAGAGATTAGACGAATTTTTTAAGGAAACTGGTTTTTTAAAATTTGAGAGTTATGGCTCTCTTCGCTATTTCGGCAATCTATGTAGAATTCGCTTCTAATTGGTTTGGCCATCTTGGGCCTCACGGAGATCTCAGGAGTAAAAAAATAGTCGATACTGCATGTAGCACTTTGGATTTTTGCTCCCCACTGAAGTTTGATGCTGACACACCTACGGCCGTGGAAGCTAAGAAATTTTATTCATGTTGGTGCAAAATCCGCGGGGAAATCGCCGTTAAAAAGGCTGATTCTTCCCATTTAAAGAATGGGTGCGATCGATCGTAAGAGTGGGATAGGGGATTTATCGAGCAGATCCTTGTCTTTTGCGACAGTGCGAGGCATATCGTCACCTTTCGGCCAAATTATCACAAGCGCCATGCAACATTTAAAAATTTCCGCTGACATTATATTTATTTTTACAGAGAAATTGTTGGTTGAATCTGTTTGAAAATTTCACTGAATTTTATCGGCAGCACAAAGAAAATTCAGTGAAATTTTCAGACAGCTTCTTGGAACAATTTCCCGTAAAAAAATATGATGGTGGCGGAAATTTTTAAACGTCGCATGACGCTTGTGATATTTTTGCCGAAAGTGACGATATTTCAGAAAGTTAGCTGGTGCCGCTTCCCAGTAATTTTACCATGCCTTTTTCGGTGCAAGTCAGTCAAAGATTGGTTTCAATGAAGGAGAAAAAAAATGCCTCAGTGACAACATCTTCGATTTTGACTAATCAACGTGTGTTCCTTGCCGGGACGGTGCATACGTGACAGAACCACTGCGCGCAACTATTCGTGCTCCAACGCCACTCATATTGCCATCATGATTATTGAAGGCGAACTTAACTGAATGAGATACACGCTATCGAGCAGTGAGGAGAGTAGGCAAAGCGCATTCCTTGGCTTCCTACGATAAATCTCCTTTTTTCATTAACTTATCAATATTATTTAGGCGTAATTGATAAAACATTTACCGCAAGGAATGTTCTCTGCTCAGCGCGTAATGTAACGCTCCGTGCGATACACGGATACACCTATATAATGCTTGATTTTCATTACTTTCATTAATTTGACAAACGAGATGTATCATTCGGCTTCCAATACTAAAGCTACACCGAAAAAAAGAAAATAATAACACGGCATCGGTCGTTATAAAAGTGTCTAGTTTGTTATTTTACATCCTGGAAATGAAAACTTCACAGCCCGGACAGTCAAACAATGCATCTAAGAATCACCAGACGCATTTTTGACATCCTAGATTCTGAGGGAACATAATATTTTATTAGTTTAAGTTTGCATAAATGGTTTGTCTTTTGTAAATTAAACTATTTCTCATCATATTGAGTCTGCTAACGTCTAAAGCATGTCCTCTGTACGGCTATTCTTCGAACGAAGAAATCTCCTACATGTTTGCGTGACGATCAATAAAAATAGGTACAACAAGAGTTTCAGGAAAATAATTAATTGAAAAGTTAATTATTTTAGACGTCACAATTTTGCAGATGCACATTTTTATCCATTTCGCATTATTTCCTTTTAATGTCTATTTGCCTTCCCTGTTTTGATATTCCGAAAAGAAAGCGCGAGACAGGTGCTAGGTCATTTTTCCTAAAAAATTTTTTCCTACATCAGGTTTTCCTATTACTTTTTTCCTACTCGTTTTTTTTCCTATTACAGTAAGTCCTACGAGTGAGATGTCCCACTGGCTTTCTTCCTAAGGGTGTTTGTCCTAAATCCAATAAAATTGAAACGTAAGCATGAGTAGAGTAGAGGGAAATTTTTCAGAAAGAGTAAAGTTTTCTCAGCGAGCCGAATATAAGTGCGTGAACAGGAGACATTACAAGCTGAGCCTTGTATACCCTCAATATAAGGAGGAGGATGAAGCTCCTTTACTTACGGGCATGCGGCCACAACTTTAACTTGTGAGGTACCTATGTTGTTTTTTTACTTTCTCGATCCCCTAGTTTTAAAATTGAATTTAGGACAAATGCCCCTAGGAAAAAAGCCAGTAGGACATCTCACTCGTAGGACTTACTGTAAAAGGACAAAAAACGAGTAGGAAAAAAGGAGTAGGAAAAAGTGCAGTAGGAAAAAATGTTTTAGGAAAAATGACTTGCCACCGCGAGACAAAGCTTTTACGGGACACGGGACAGTCTTACAATAACAATTAAACAAATCGATGTCCACAGTTGACAAAAATGTATCCTCGGAGGAAAAAAGTTTGGTTCATACTGAAGTTTTTCGATTGTAAACTGAACTTTGAGCTTTACCGGACATTGATTCCTATGACCGGAAACTCCGATCACCTGAACCAAAGAAGTTCGATGATAAAATTGTTTCTCTCTACATTGTATAGCGCCATTTCGACGTTAAAAAAACTCCGATTAAGTCTTATTTTTTGGACGGCAAGTAACGAGAATGTCTCCTTGAAACTTCCGGTGAATATCTAAGATTAAGTGAGCACAATTCACAGAGAGTGTCACAAATGTTGGTCGGTTTATTTTTTTAAAAAAAGATATGAATAAATAAATAAATAAATTAATAAATAAGTAAACAAGAGCAGCGATTTGCGACGTCGCTGTGTTTCAACTTCAGTCATCTTTTTCTTCTTCTTGTTCTTCTTTTTTTAACTTCAGTCACCTACACAAAGCGTATTTTCATGGCGTTAAAACTGGCTTAGAGCATTTTTCTCCCGCTTGTATTAATAATTTTTCTCCCTTCTTCCGCCAGGTAAAATTAAAATGAGATGTGATAACAAGCAGAAAAAATTATGTCGAGGAAACTCTTTCACGGAGTCGCTCCTAAATAATTAAGTCAAAATATTCAACAGTCTCCATTAATTTTAGTCCTCGATTTTTTAAAATTAAATTAGGTGGATGTTCTCGCCTGGTCATGAATATTCATGACCTTACGCAAGATTTAATAACAATGCGTCCGGGGATAACTTTTCAGATTATATTCTCTCCCCCGAAAAATGGAAGTACTCCACTGCGCATCGGATTTCTGCCGTGCTTAGGAAAAACGCCGTATGAACATTCGGGTGTTGCCAAATTTCACCGGATAAAACACGTATTTGTGAGGAGAGTTTTCTACCTTTTCTCTTGAAATTTTCAGATATGTAAGATTAAATTACGAGCAAAATTGCCCTAACATTTTGACGAAAAATATTCACAATTTTCCTTGTAAATACGTTTTTCATTGAAAGAGATATGACAACGTCTAGACGTTTATACGGCGTTTTTCCTTAGCTCAGCAGCTCTACTCGGCTGTGCATAGTCAGAACAAGATGAGGAAAAGGGTTACGGTGCTCAAATTGTCAGTTTAACATTCATTATTGTAAACTCTTTGGAAATTATCAAAGAAAAACAATTGTTCTTAAATCTATGAGTATTTTCCCCCTTTTTCTTCTAATAACGGGCTGTGAAAATGTATCTTTTGCCTTTACATTACCAATAAAATGATATGTTTATGCCACGTATCATTATCCGCATCTGTGACGTCACTATCAGGACTTCGAATTGCCTCCATTCATTCATAGGACCGCGTTTATCAGAAAATTGCCAAATTGAACAGGGCGATTTAATTTTTTACAAAAGAACGTTTGTGCGGATTCCTTTAAAAATGTTAGGGAATTTGCTTCGTACTATGCAGAAAATTCACTGAAATTTGCACAAAAATGTGCACAACCGTTTTCACGTTAACAATTAAAGTGCCCGAATAAACGAATAAAAGGCAATGACTGCCTTGGCTTGGCTTTACCTCGACGCGGTTCATTCAGACTTTGTGATTTTTCACCTTTTTTAACTCGTTGATGATGACGTCATACAGAAAGATATATCCAGGCTTTTTTATCATCGGTATCAATCTTATAAATCTCATCATTTCTATCGACCTTTTCGTAGAATTCCCAAAATCCGATTTTGGGATCGAACTAAATGAGCTCACTCTGAATACGGAATTCGGTGCCCACAAAAAGTGAACATGATAACCTCTATTAGATCCAAAAGATAATTTGTAAATTATTTATAATGACTAGATATGCCAAAATTAAAATTAAGACTGTTGAAAAAGCTATTACGTCAACAAATTCCGGCTTACCTTTCAATTTTCAAAATTTACGCCGGTATTTTCTTTAATGACTTTCTTTTTGTTAGGAATTTCCCTATCATAAGGAGGACTGGGTCACTCATTAAAACTCCTCATTATTTCAGGTATTGAATAGCAAGGCCTGGGACGCATGGTTAAATTTTTGACCCCCCCCCCCCTCCCCCCCAACAGCGACTAAGACGGTCAAATGAAAATTAACTCTATAGTCTCTTCATCACTTTTGAACGGTTCAAGATCTTGAGGAAACCCTTGCTTTGAATTGAGGTCGTTACAAGAGCTTTCTTGTTAAGAATAATTTGTTTTCCAGTTCAGTAGTGTTTCACTGATTCACGCTCTATCAAATATTTTCTATCAGTTCAAAAATTAGATTCCTTTAGTCTACAGGAGTGCGAATTGCAAGGAGGTGAAAAAAAAAACTGTCCAAGTTAGTTGACGGGTAAACAAATCCCAAGATCAATAGGGGGAAACAATTTTCCTTGAAGTTATGATTTTAAATGCTAGGTCGGAAGGCTGGCGTACACGGGGCAGCTCTCGAGAGTACCCATGGCCAAAATCACGTATCTCCGGTGCCGCGCTGCTTCAAAATTTCCGTACCTATTTTATTTTTGCGAGGAGTAATAAGCCAACCCCCTGTTGTAGCACAAAATTTATACAGAATATTCTGCCTACAGAAAGGAAAAATCAAGGAAGTTTTCAAGAAATAGGTACTTTGACTAAAATGTTCCAAAGAAATAATAAAGTATGAAAGGAAGTATGCAACGTCACAAACAGAGATATGTGGTTTCGCACTTTGGCCACCGACATATTTCCTTCTTATTGTCACGCTCACCCCCCCCCCCCCCCCTGGTAAAAATTGGCAGTAGAATCTGTATTTCGAAATACCGTAGACCTACAGCCGGCTGTAAGATTTCCAATAGCTTCTATAGTCGGCAACACAATTTCTTATAGCCTTGTATAGCCGATGGCGATTAAGCAACAGCCTGGCGATAAAGTGTATGCTAAACGTTACTAATTACGGATGCTACGACTCAGTAAGTTTTTGGACTACCGCTCTCTATTTGGGCCGAAGTATCTTGATTTATTTTGCGAGGAAAGCTCCGTACTGTTGAAGGATGCCTGTCATTCCTAATACCTTGGAGCGCCTTCAATTTTGTATGATACTGCGCAATACATCTGGTGTGAAATAGTTGCTTCAAGCGCCGTGATACGCTGCGGCGCGGCGCGGCGCGGCGGGCGGGCAGCCAGCGCGGAACGCGCATTGGCGCCTACAAACCTAACAGCGATACTTCACTCATTGCGCAATGCGTGAAGTATCCCTGTTAGGTTTGTAGGCGCCAGTGCGCCGCCGCGCCGCGCCGCTCCGCTCTGTGTTAGGCTCTAATATTTAATCTCGTGGAGTCAGCGTTTTTCAACTCATGACTTCAAAATGATTGCACATTCTGTATGGATTATTCTCATTTTAATTGATGGAAAAAATATGTAGTAAAGGAAAATATAATGTGCGTTTTGTAAATATTAAGGTGATTCCGTACAAACTTAAGGATTTACAAAGTACACGAATTTGTACACAATTTCTTATATCCTTTAATAGCCGATGGCGAAAAAGCAACAGCCAGGCGATAAGTGTAAAGCCCGGCGATAGGAACTATAGCCCGGCTGTATAATTTTTTATCGCTTCGTGTAGCCCGGCCGTATGATTTTTTCCACTCTCTACAGTCTACAGCCAGCTATATGATTTTCAATCGCCTTCTTCAGTCGGCTATAAGTACTCCTGGTATTTTGAAACGCAACTCCTATCGCCAATTTTTACCAGGGCCCCCCAATACCCTAATTTAATTCACAGATTGATGCACAATTGTGCAACAAAAGCCAAACAAAACTCCCATGGTACATACGGCGCGGCGCTAGGTAGTAGGGTTTACCTTTGTATGTTACTTCGCCATTTTATTTCCTCTGACATCGAAAAACTCTAGAGGACAGGATCACTGAGCCATGCGCATTAAAATTTTTACTGAAGTATTTTTCAAAATTAAGAGACTTAAAATAAAATGTAGTTTGCTATTCTTTTGTACACTTCAGTTCTTCGATGGTGAAAGTTTGAAAGTGAAAAATGTAGCTGTAGTTAGAATGTACTGACCGACATTTCTGAGGCTGGATGATCTATGAAAACCATTTCCGACTCAGTTCCATCGAGTAACACTGACACCGCTTTCTCCCCGAACTCGTCATCTGTAACATCATTAAGTCAGACATTGTAGTACATTAGAAGTATACCGAAGCCAACAAAACCAACTGAGTTTAAGAGGGACTTTACAAAGACCGAGAAAGTTTCTTCGAGAAAATTATGAACTAATTATCGTCGAATGTCACTGAAATAAAAAAAGGGACGAGATTTTCTGACTCTTACATACGGTTGCAGGAACTTTTAGACAGAGTTGTTAAAAGAGTTTAAGATTATTTCCGCTCTCTCTTCCACGAAAACGATTATTTTCAGATGCGCGCTCCAAGATTTTTCCCTGAAGATACCATGAAACGACACTGTCGCATTCGTTTCTCTTGGATTCGTAAGTGGATTACATTTTGCAATAAGGAGCCACTATCTCTAAGTCTTCCATAAAATCACTTTTCTGGATAGGGAACCCAGTGGCATATGAAACAACAAATATGCCACTGGTTTCCCCATCCAGAAAAGTGATTTTATGGAAAAGCCAGAGATAGTGGTTCCTTATTGCAAAATGTGGTCCAAGTGTAGGCGCCGCATCTTATATTTCAGAAAAGGAAGAGCAGAACATTATATAATTTTTACAAACATATTTACAAGACTTATTTCGCTTTAGTTTTTCCAATGAGACTTGAAAATCATATACGTGTATTTATGCTTATGATAATACAGATTTCCAGGAGCATTTCATTTTTTCGAAAGACGGATGGTTATCGTTTCTATTCCAAGTTCCGAGCGATTGATCAAGATTGTTCTTTGAAAATTTTGCACTTAAATATCAAAATTATTTTTCCAGCAGGAAAACAAAAAAATACAAACAAAGGATGACTCGTTGAAGTAATATCAAAACAGCTTTACAAATGATGCTCAGATACCTAGTTTTTTGCAAAATTGAGGACCCGCAACCTTGCTAAAAATGATGAGTAGGCTATTCAGAATTCGCCGACTCACATGAGTGGAATTTCCTACTTAAATGAGTAGAAATCCTACTCATATCACTAGAATATTCTACTCATAAGAGTAGGAAAGTTCAAGTCATATGAATTCAATTATTTTCATTTTTCCGAGGTGGTGTTTTTTAACCAGGAGGCACCAACCTTATAGGTAAATTTGAAAAATAAGAACATTTTGTTCTTACACTTTTTTTGATGCGGTGACTAGTTTCTGAGATATCAGACACGGTAGATTCAACGCTGAACTCATGTGAGTTGAAATCTCTAGTCATATAAGTCGGCGAAAAGTGAATAGAGAAATTCTGCTCATGTGAGCTAAATTCTATTCATTTAAGTTGAAATTCTATTCATATGAGTTGAAATTCTATTCATATGAGTTGAAATTCTATTCATATGACTTTGATTTTCTACTCATTTGTACTCACCATTTTTAGCAGGGAACGTTTTAATACATTTAAAGTATCGATGAATTATCAGGAAAATCGACAATGTTGCGATACCAAAAGTGACACACCAAAGATACTCTCATCCCACGCCTGTGTACAATAATTCATACTTAAGAGATGTCTTCGTCGTATTGACGAAGAATTGAAGGCGCTCTATCGTTCCGGATCCTAAATAACAGTACAGCCTGCCACCGAGGGCTGCAGGTGAGGCGGCGAGTGCCCGCGAGCGCAGCGGGAGAGTCAAAACGCCTTCAAATCGGGTGTATGCAACACGGACATCCGTAGAGCCCGAATAGTTGCATTCAGGCGTTGTGATGGAATTTGTCTAGTGCTCGTCGCATGCAATAGTGAGTGCGCTTTGTATGTTTCTCCTACGCTTTAACTTAATTCCAGCTTTGCGTATAGTGCCGAAGCGGTAAATTACTGATTTTTCGTCAGTTTTCTGAAAAATACTTTGTATAAATATGATTACATTTTCCTCCATTATCCTAGACAAATGCGATGCAAGTATCCACTATCCCGTACAAACATCTTCTCTGCCGTGCTAAGGAAGAACGCCTTATGAGCCTTCAGACGTTGCCAAATTTCCTTCGATAAAAAACGAATTTACTGGGAAAAATGTGAAGATTTTTCCCCTCATTTTTAGACAATTTTGTACGCACTCTAATCTAATATATCTGAGAATTTCAAGGGAAAGTATGTATGAATGTCGTCAAATAAAGAAAGGGAGAATTAAAACATGGGTAAACAAGGCTAAAACATGAAAAACACTAAAAGGCAGGACATTTCGAGCTGTCACCAGCTCATTTTCAGCTGCAAAAAAACACAAAAAACAAGTAATCCGCCGAATCCTGACCCCAGCCATTATCACGTAACCACTCAAAGGGTCCACTCGCCACTCAATTTTTGACTTGTTTTTTGTGATTTTCGCAGCTGAAAATGAGCTGGTAACAGCTCGAAACGCCCTGCCTTTTAGTGTTTTTAATGTTTTAGCCTTGTTTACCCATGTTTTAATTATCTCCTTTTTTATTCGTACATTCGGGCTATGTTTTTGTGCTTTAATGTCGTCAAATATACATGTTTTATCGTGAACCATTTGGCAACGCTCGAATGTTCATACGGCGCTCTTCCTTAGCACGGCAGTACTGTCCAATGCAAATGTTGTCCGATGCAAAATATCCCGCAGCTCTCATGCACGATCCTGTGCTCTGACGCGCGCCACCCTTGCCGAATCCGCTTCGGTTTAACAAATTCGATACTCAAAATCATCATTTTCATGATAAATTCGGCAACTTCCCGATGCAAAACTCTGCTCATAACGCTTCCAAAGTTCCTACGACCGTATGCAAGACACGTAGTTGCAAGAGTAAATTTCAGACTTTTATGATATGCTCAACGTGATTTTAGTGCGATTTGACTTTAAGTTGCGTACACGGTTGGCCGTATCTCTTGGGTCCGACGATACATCTGGCAAGCCCCGCATTTTATGTCGCAGTAAAGGCACCCGGGTCCAGGAGCCACCACGAAAATGTTGGTCGAAACTTTCGCACACGAGCATAAGAAATGAATAAATAAAGGAAGTAAGAGTGAACTTTTCCATTAAGCGACGTTTAAGTGAAAGCGCGGCAGCCATTCTGAGAGGAAGCAATACATTAATGATGAAGTTGTGGCAGGTTTGCAACAGGTGCTTACGCCAAATGATGACTTTTTCCTCTCTCCTCGGAGTTGATCCGCTCGCAGTATTACGATCCTCCTTTTTCGTTCGACCCTTGATTACCTCCGACAAACTTGACTGGAGCGACTGTCGATAAGTAAATCAGTTCAAGTTCATGAGTTCTCGAATCAGCTAAGAGGTCAGTCAGCCACGCTTTTATCCAGTTTAGTCCAATTTAAACCCCACGCCATTCCCTCTCTTCGTTTCCTCTACACAAAGGGAATTAAAAAACTATTCACGATTAAAAAATTGTAATTTGAAATTGTAATTAGTACACATTTAAAATGTACAAGGGACACGGAGAAAAAAACTTCGTGCGTGGGACCCGAAGTTTAAGTCATATGGATCTCTGAAGTTTTCGGATTGAGCATCTGAACACTTTAGGTCCAGCTGAAGAACTTCAGATGTAAGAACTGAAGTTTCAGATGTGCGATCCGAACCTCGACAGCTAGACCTGAAGTGTTCAGATGCTCAATCTGAAAACTTCAGAGATACATATGACCTAAACTTCGGGTCCCACGCACGAGGTTTTTTTCTCCGTGGAGGAGTAGCGTTACCGGACCTTCTCCATCCCCTAGATATTTCTGAGTATTTCATTTTACCAAAGTACCATGGACAGACTCAGTGCTAAATATTTCACCGAGCATAGTCCTCATAAAGATGCAGAGACGCATCGTTCCCAAAATCCCGGAATTGAAAAAAAATAATTATTTTTGCCAACTTTTTCGACTACTATCACTCCATCGTGGGACGATGTGGAAGTAGTAATTATTTGCGTAATTTGTATTCTTGGCCTTTAAAAAGGCATCTGGTGAATTTTAAGGGGCCGCAGAGTCCGTTGTTGCCAGATTTAATCTAAAATTGTTGGCTAGTTATATGAGGATACATCCTGTATAAGTAAGAACTGTTCTTGTCATTTCATTTATTTTTGTTTGTTCCACCTCTGAATTATTTTTCTTCACTGTCCCTGTTTCTTCCAATTTCCAAGCAAAACTACGCAAAAAAAATGCGTCATGACTTGGGAGTCCTTGCTTACCGAGAGAGGCATCATAGGTGTTCATGTATTCTGACGTCATAAACTGCGAAACGAGGGCAGTTTTCCCGACTCCGGTGTCCCCAAAGAGCACGACTCGATACTTGGGGACTTCCTCGCCTGTGGAATCGGTGCTTATATTATTGTAGCTACTTCCACAGCAAGAACCCTCGAACGGACTTGCTCCACTCGCGTTACTGTGATGGCTGTGCCTGAAATCAAATCAACGTGTACATTTAGTAGACAAGAGGAGATTGAGAAAACTTTTTCACAATCATATCGATGACCAAAGAGCGAAACCTTGCGGTGTTTCAACATTTCCGCTCGCACTGAAAAAAAACTCTCGGCGTTTTTACCAAGGTCCGTTGGTACCTTTACCATCTCACTTTTTTTTACCAATTATTGGTAATTTTACCAAGACAGACTGGTAAGCTTACCTAAAAACCGGTATTTTTACAGCTTTTTTCAGGTAAGAATACCACTTTTATTCGTAATCAATTCCCGGTAACTTTGCCATTTTATCTCGGTAATTCTACCACAGTCGATAAAAAATATTGGCATTTTTACCAAGGTCCAGTAAAATTACTGAGAAAGTTCAATAATTTTAGCGAGATTTCTCGGTAAAATTACCAATTCAATAAATGGTAATTTTACCAAGAAAAAACTGGGATCAAAGAGAACCCTGAATTCTTGGTAATTTTACCCTTTTCTTAGTAAATACACCGAGATTTTTTTTTCAGTGCGAATTTCATTCTTTTACAGAGGAACAAGCCACCTTGACGGCTTTACATTTGCATGGAATATTCTGGTATACCAGAGAAAGGAACCAGGGGATTTTAAAAAAGTTACAAATAGTTTTCAAAATAAAAAGATAAGTATGACAGTATGTTGCAGAGTCACAAACGAAGATAAGTGGTTTCACACTTTGTCCATCGATATACTTGACGAAAAATGAAAATTAAGGAATAAATAAAAAGGATACGAAGATCAAAAAACGGCAGAAATAGGTAAACCATAGATAAATTTATACTGATTTTCGCAGGCAAGTGGACAGGATTATTCAGTCTTCACACAGACATTTAAGATGTAGACTTTGGTGCCGCATTAACTACTTTTGAAAAATTCAAGAAGATGAGATACCATATAAATCTCAAAAATTCATTTTCTTGAACTCGATAAAATATTTCATGAAGATTTTAACGTTGGGATACATATTACGATGTGCAAATTTGTTAAGAGATTTAAGCACCCTCAGTATGTAACGATCAATTTCCGGTAAGCATTTCCTTTCAAAACTTCAAAAGTAAATAGGCTTATCTTACTTGAATGGGGCCAACTCACCGCGAGGTAGTGGAATTAACACTTGTATTGCTCCGAGATCTTCTGCTAATTATACTGTCGCCGCAGTTAACGACGCTTCCTTTATGGGTAATACTAAAGGTACGCAGTCTATACAGTTCGTCCCCTGCCCTTGGGTTGTAAGGTTTTTCGGGCAAGGAGCATACCCTAGGCCGCACATGATCAGGAACTGAAACATAACACATAGAAAGCGAAAATATAGAGAGGCTCAATTAATTTTGAGAGAATGATTTATATGAGAACAAGGAGCACAATCCATCAGAAAGTGCAATGAATATTATTCCAATAACATGAAGAAACCATTCCGCTTTCTTAAGAACCGCAAACCGGCGCACGGTGGATCGAGTCAATAGGGGAGGTCGGACAAAATTTGGAAACTTCAAACGCTTATAACTCTGTTCATACAAAACTTGGAGGTTCTAAAAATGGTTTCATTGGTTTCCTCGCACAGTTCTCTACTACAAGTATCCCTTGACGTATAAAATGGACGTATTTCTGTCAAACGGAACTAAGCGCCAATTTGAGTTCCTTTTGAGGAAATTAGAGTGCCGGATAGCGGGTTCTGTCAAACGGAACTAAGCGCCATGGAAAAACATTGCGAGTATAGGACGGAATGAGCCCGACGCCCGGTTCCGCCGCCAATCCAAGCCCCCCTCTACCTTCCTCCCCCTGTGGCGCTTAGTTCCGTTTGACAGAAATACGTCTAAATGTGACGAAATAAGCATCTAAATTTGCAGTTTTAGTCAAACATTGTAAGTCCGACTCCTCTAACTGGCTCGAACCACTGGTGGATTGAGTCAACTAGCGTCAACTAGTCCATTAGAGAGGTTGGACAAGATTAAAAAACTTTAAAAGCGTATATCCTCGATGATATAAAATGTCGATGTCTAAAAGTATTTTCATTGGTTTTCTCGTTAAATTCTCTTCAAGGAGCACCCCTTAGAATTAAAATTGTGACGAGAAAAACGTAAAATTTTACAATTCTGTCAAAAATTTCATGGCCGACTTCCTCTAAAGACTCGTTCCACTGTGCGCCGGGCTGATCCGGGTCCCCAATCCCCGATGGCGAGAAAAATAAATGGATCGGGTGGCGGGCCCCGCGTTCCATGCGCCCTTTGGAAGACCAGATGGACTACATTTTGCAATTTGGAACTATAAAATCTAGCCCGGTTCAAAAACAACGTATGCGCCATTAGTTTCCCTACGCACATAAGTATTTTTCCAGAAGAGCCAGAATTTATAGTTCCAAATTGCAAAATGCAGTTCAGATATCTCGTTCGTCCGCGGGGAGATACGCGGTTTTTCGTTTTTTCCGTGCGATCTTTTCCGGCATGTCGGCTGCCCGGGACGTTTTTCGTCGTGAAAATTCCCTTGGGTGAGGGATTTACATCTCATAAAAAGAAAATAGAGCTAACGAAAATATAGCGTTGAAATTTTTGATGACTTTATTCGGGGTGACTCCGAGAATTCTCTGGAAACTCTTCAGAAAAACTGCGTATACATAGTTTCTTCAAAAACACTGGAATAAAATGAAACATGAGAAGTGGGGTCCCCAATCCCCGATGGCGAGAAAAATAAATGGATCGGGTGGCGGGCCCCGCGTTCCATGCGCCCTTTGGAAGACCAGATGGACTACATTTTGCAATTTGGAACTATAAAATCTAGCCCGGTTCAAAAACAACGTATGCGCCATTAGTTTCCCTACGCACATAAGTGTTTTTCCAGAAGAGCCAGAATTTATAGTTCCAAATTGCAAAATGCAGTTCAGATATCTCGTTCGTCCCGCGGGGAGATACGCGGTTTTTCGTTTTTTCCGTGCGATCTTTTCCGGCATGTCGGCTGCCCGGGACGTTTTTCATCGTGGAAATCCCCTTGGGTGAGGGATTTACGTCTCATAAAAAGAAAATTGAACTAACAAAAATATAATGTCGAAATTTTTGATGACTTTATTCGGGGTGACTCCGAGAATTCTCTGGAAACTCTTCAGAAAAACTGCGTATACATAGTTTCTTCAAAAACACTGGAATAAAATGAAACATGAGAAGTGGCGCGTGACGTTGCGATCGGTGAAAAATACGCTTTTTTGTGCAGGCGTAACGGCAGGCGTAATGAGATAACTATTCGACCCGGGTGTAGGCATATTGCCGCTAGCCGGATTGAAGGCGATTCATACTGCGAAGATGACACGACAGCTAACCTGGCTAGTTCGATGCTTATGTTACCGGAGAACTAGGATTCCGCGTCATTATTCTTGACTTTCTGCCTGGTTTTTACAATACTTAAAGGGTAAATATATTTATATTACTTGCAACGATTCAGAAACTCGGACCATTTTTAATTTTTTTGGTCGGTGGAAATAATAAAGAAAATACAATGAACAAAAATATGCCATCGAGACTTTTTGTGATTTTATTTTAGAGCATTCCGGAAAATTCCCGGAAACTCGTCAGAAAAAACTGTTTGTAGTTAAAAAAGAAAAGAAAAAAAAAAACCTGAAACAATGTAAACATGAAAGGTTGCGTGCAACATTGCAATCAGCATTTGATACGCTTACGCGTATAAATAACGCGTATAAATAACGCGTGATAAATACGCTTTTTTTTTGCGTGCGGGTGTCTATACTAGAATTCATTCACGGCAGGCGTTATGAGATAACTATTCGAGCACGGGTGTAGGGATGTTGCCGCTAGCTAGATTGAAGGCGCGTCACACTGCGGCGACGACACCTCCGCATTCCCTTCCCTGGCTCGCGCGACATTTAAGTCGCTGCAAAACGAAAAATACTCGTCATTATTCTTGCCTTTTCCCCTGACTTTACGATTATTACGGGAGAAATATTACCATTTAGAAACTTGGGTGGGGTCAAATTTTTTCTGATTTAAAAAAAAAAAATGGATTCGAACGAACGAAAATGTCGCGTCGATTTTTTTTTTATTTATTTTAAATCGTTTAGGAAAATTTTCAGAAACTCTTCAGAAAAAATGTGTGTAGCTTTTTAAAAACATTGATTAAAAATAGAACAAAAAATGTGCTTAACGTTGCAATCACAGATAAAAGCGCTTTCTTTTGCATGCACCGCTGCACCCATCGGCATTTGAATCATTCATTTCTTAAAGAACTTGAACATGGTTATTACGACTTTTTACGTGTAGTTTTCTTTCAGTGGTTGGTGGTCGCGTAGGGGCCACAAGCCCCTAGTACTATACATATATATCGATGGTGAAACTACCAAACCATTTATCTCGATTTTCGTCGGTTTTGAGTTAGCTAGAGAGAATTAGTCGACTAGGAAATGTCCTTCATCTGCCATCATAATATGTCGTCGAAAAAAATCGGGAAGTTACTCGAAAGCGTTGTTAAAATATCACATATTTCAGCGCCGCCTCGCCGTAGCGAAGTTATCCGACACAGGAAAAATAGGAGCCTTTGGCAGAGGCAAATTAAAAGGTGTTTCCCTATCCGGGTCAGCTATAATAAAACGGAATTTTCTTAAAAGAGAATTAAGGCCTGTTGCACCAGGTATGTACACTTCAATGGTAATACATTAAATTTTAATCAAAACAGTCAACCCTCCTTTTGAACCTTTTCTGTCATGCATGCCTTACATTCATCTCGACCATTTTTAGAAAAGCAAAGGATCCCTCGTTGCCTGATTTGATTTTATATGTAACCAACACAGTTAGGACGAACACATTCGTCGCTTGGCTGACATAAGGGCGTAACTACACATTGAGATGAGCCCTGAAAAACACTGAATTGTATGGAGGACAGGGTTCATGTCAGAGTGTAGTTATGCCCTTATGTCAGGTAGGCAACGAAAGATTAAACATGAAAAGCCACCGCGCCGCCTCAAAATAAGTAAAATGCACACTTTTCAAGAACTTTTACGGGGATTATGTAAATTTCAGCGATCATTAGCTACTCTTTATGAATTATTTTGAGTAGGTTATCTTCGTGTTTCAACTCGGCTTCGAGACTTCTAAGAGGAAAGAATAATATTTTTCCACATTTTCTCGATCGCCTTGTCAACTAATCCAAATACCCAAGAGGGACGTTACCTCATTTGAACGTATTTCTGTCAAACGGAACTATGTGCATTAAGGCATGAGCCCCAAGATCCATAAGAACATATGCATTTCAGGGCTCACGCCATAATGCACATACTTCCGTTTGGCGGAAATACGTCCATTTGCATTTATTTGTGTTCTAGTTGGAATGAGATAATACTAAGAAACAAACTGAGAATGCTTGATGAAAAATCTCAACTTTCCTTCTTTCCTCGTTACTCGCAAGCAAATGAAGGATCTCCGAAAGTAAATTGGACGGACCTAAAGAAATCAGCCTAATTAAAAGTGCTTAATTTCCTCTTCAGTTTTACTTTGTCAACCGCGAACCGAACATGACGCCTTGAAACTTTCTGCGAGGTTTTCTCTAGATTAAGAAGAAGAAACTAGCAAAATTTCAATATAAAATGTGGACAAGTTTTCTGTTGAAAAAATAAAACATATGAGGAAATTCGACGGCGTTTTTTGTGGTCTGCGGCTGATTATTAAAATTGACAGACTAAGAGGACACAGGGAACATGGAGCGATCCTATTGGTTGAGACGAATGGTTGTTTTGGACTGATAAGGGGGAAAATGATGGACTAACTAGATGGTCTCTCGTTGGTTGCCATTAATTAGTCTATTACTTACCTCCTTTGTCCATTGCAACCACACGCTTCCACCAATAGGATCGCTCTATTCTCACAATGGCGTCTTTGTCTATGGCTTTGTCGATCAATTTGAATAATCGGCCGGATGAGCCCGGTTAAATCCGTCCAATTTTCATAAACAGAAAAAATTCAATTTGAACTTATAACTTCCACTTACATAAATGACTTATCTACACCGGTTTCGGGTGCTTCATCAGTGATAACCAATACTAATTTCCATGGAGATCACCTAAATCGCGAACCCCTGATGTGGTACAGGGCCGGATTTACTCACTTGCCGCCCATGGGCCGCCTGTATTTTGCCGCCCCCTTCTCATTCGTTTCGAAACATCAATAAAAACCATCAAGTGAACGTGCCGGAGTGGGAAGGGTGCATAAGACGTGTTTACTCGTGTTGGACACATTTTTTTGCAAGTGTCCTATCAACACTACTAGCAAAAGTTCACGGAACTTTGCGCGAAAGTTAAGTTCTATAAACCTATCTCTGTGTGGACAAGGCCTTCCATTTATAAGAAATAAACGAAACAATTATGAAAGAACGAACATAAATGCGGTTTAGTAATTTTAACTTCCGCCGCCTCGCCGCGCTGACCGCACTGTGTTTGACGCAATGCGTGAAGTATTCACGCAGTCTTGTAGGCGCTGATACGTGTTACATGCTGACCGCCGCGCCGAGGATTTCTCCTTTTCATCTCAAGTTCTCGTCATCATTGCTCTCTGCGCCGCGCCGTTCCAGGCCAAATTCCGTGTTCGGTTTCTCTCTTAGTATTAACACGACTAATTAAAGGTGCTGTCTATTGTATCACAGAAAGACGACACAATTAGAGATATACTCTCAGAAAATGAAAGATTTTGTCACCTTTTCTCGTTTGCAAGTTGTTTTCTGAATCCGATTTTTCTTTAAAGCTACATTTAAAAAAATTGCAAAATTTGCCGCCGTGGCCGCGGCCCATGTGGCCACCCCCTAAATCCGGCCCTGGTGTGGTATGCAAGCATTTCATTCAGAGACCTATGAGCCGCTGACTAGTGCTAATGCCTGGCTGGATACCCTCTTCTACTCTCTGCGGGCTGATTCTTGGAATTGATAGACAAAGTGCTAGATGTAGAGACGCAGGGAACATGGAGCGATCCTATTGGTTGAAACGGGTGGTTGTTATGGACGAAGGGCGAAAACTATGGACTAACTAGAGGGTCTCGCGTGACTTGCCATTAGTTAGTCTATTATTTGCCTACTTTGTTCATTGCAACCACCCGCTTCCGCCAATAGGATCGCTTTATCTTCAGCTTGTCTCCCTTGTCTATAGCTTTGCCTATCAATTTCAATGATCAGCCCGCTAGCAAAATCCTATGAACGACCGAGGTATCTACCCAACCAGTATCCGGTTTCATGGTATCTGGCCACGGCATGGTATTTTCCCGTTCAATATCCGGTAGGTATCCATCAGGATATTTATCCGTCAGCGGCATCGATCCGGCCAAAATCCGGTTTCCAGAATCCGATCGCGTTATTCATAACACCGATTCCTGGTTTCTAATATACGATCGCGTCATCTGTAAGATCGATTTCCGTTGCGGGCTTCCGGCCGTCACATATATCCAGTCAACATCCAGAATGCTGAAAAAAACGGCAACGGCCCGTGACATCCGTCTGGCCAATCATTCCCGGTTTCCAGAATCTGATCACGTCATCCGCGAGACCAATTTCCGGTCATTTACCATAGAGGCGCACTAGGCGCGCGCCTAGGGACCCTCACCACAAAGTTTTTCCCCCTTCTTATTAGCTTTTTAATTTTTTTCAACCACAGTACTTTTCCTTGTTTCTCATAAGCTGATAGCTAAGTCTACAGCAGTCCCTCTTCCCTTCTATTCCCCTCACAATCATTCCCAAAAACGCCTCCAATGGAGATGTTGCATGTGTGAGGAATTTGCGATTTGACTATTGATTCTTGTGTAAAAGTTCGCGAGAAACACGATGGTGCCACTGGTTTTCTCTGAAATCAACTCCCAAGCTCAAAAAAAGCTCTCAAGTTGAGGCCAAAATGGAGGGGATATCCCACCCTACCCTGAGAGTTCACGTCTACATCAAGACTAACTCTCCATGCAAAGATAGGGAGCAAATACATTGACAGGGCTGCCACTTTATTTGGGGACTCCAAAACTGAAAACACGGCATCACTGCTAATGTGCACTGCACCATCGTGTTTCTCGCGAACTTTTACATAAGAATCAACAGTCAAATCGCAAATTCCTCACACATGCAACATCTCCATTGCGTTTTCGATGGATTAAAATTTTGAATTTATATCGCGGGAGACCTTCTGGACTTCCCTCTGCCGGGATCTTCTCCATTAGATCCTTCTCCTCCAGGAGATGCACCGGGGGGGGGGGGGGGGTGGTCGCACCACACACTTCACCTATGGGCCGAAAAATCTTAAATCCGACCCTGGTGAGGAAGTGAGTGATAGTCTCTCTTTTGTTAATATCGATTTCATTTGAACGCACGTCGGCCAAATCAATAACGCTCTGTCTAAAACGACATGCGTCAAACCGCAATCTGTTCCGTATAAAATAAAATGTGTAATGTAGATTTATTTCGCAGGCAAATAGTGAAATCAGGCATTTTGTCAAATGCCTAGGCAGGTAGTTAAATTTTAACGGTCTACAAAATTTTGTGAATTCATGGCAAAGAGCTCACGATTTTTACTATTTTTGGAAAAATAACTCATCAAATACCTGCGAACTCTTTTCGGCTCTTCCCCTGCAATCGCTTCTCATATTTTTAAATGTTGAAATTCTAAAAATTCTAGTATTTTATGACATGTTGAAAATTTCAAGATAAGTGTCTGTTCAGGAGCTAAAAACCGTTTTAAATACTATTGTATGATGCCAATTTTTACTAAGAATTTTTTCTTGCAGGAGCAATGAATTATTTTGTCTAAAATTGGGAAATGCATCAGAATTTCAATCCAAGTTAGAATATTTGACTATTTGCCTAGGCATTTGACAAAATGCCTGATTTTACAATTTGCCTGCGACATAGATACGTTGATATCCAAATTCTTATTCGCTATGAAGGCGCAATACTCGCATGATGTTTTCCGGATCTAACCCTTAGTATTCGCAGTCGGATCTTTTCGCGGGAAAAATCCTCTTAGCTTGTGAAAGTGTGAGATTTTATGCCTCCGTTTATTGATGTAAATTGAAAGGAGCGCCTTGAATCTACAACAGCAGCACAGCATACGGCAGTCGGCAGCGCGGCACGGCGTTGAGCCTAGCTAACATAATAACTACTTGAAACGCAGCGAGCGAAACGAAATTATCGATCGGTTTACCACCTGTGGCGCAACGCTCTGCAGCTCAACAGGTCCCACTTTTCCTCTCAATTCTAATTTCGTCGTCGTTGGTGGAATCCTTCCCTACTTGAATCAGCTGAGCTCATTCTTTTATTTCTCACGAGCCTTCTTCACTACCTCTGCCTCGATTTCATTTCTTTGGGATCGACTGTACCTATATATGACGAGTTGTTCGATGTCTGTTTGTGTAAAGGAACTTACGAGAGCGCGCATTGAATTCTTCAACCGCAACAGAGTTGGGAGCCAAACCCCAAGTAGCACAGATTGCAATAAGTAGCAATTACAATGCTAAGATATTCTAATTCCACTGAGTGTTGTGTATGTTGCCTAGCTCCTATTTGAAGGGGCCCCATTTATTGAAACGTATTGCAATAAAATTGGAATAAGTGCAATCTTTCATTGCATTGCGTCTTGCCTATATCTTTCTGACACATGGAACTCATTGTGTTGATAGTTTAAAATCGGCTAAATAAATTGCAATTTAATGGTAAAAAAATTACAATTTTATTGAGATCAAAGTGCAATTAAATTTCAATTTTTTCGTTGCACTGTGCCACTTGGGAGGCAGTGATCGCGATAAGTTGCTATTTAATCAGAAAATGTATCGCGATTTTATAGCCGTCAATTCATCGCAACATTATCGGATAAAAAATTGCGATTTCATCACATTAGTTTGCAATAAAATCGCGATTTTATCGACGATGATTTATCGCAATATTATCGAACAAATAATCATGATAAATTGAAAGTTAATTCCGATTTTGCGACAAGATCGATAATAGTCGCTCAGATGCTGATAATCCTGACGATTTTATCCCCAAAAAATCGTAAAAAAAAAATCGGGATTTAATTTCAAAATATCGCAATTTTTTCGTCAAAAAATGTTACATGGGAAGGCTCGAAAAAATCTCATATTGCCGGTTTATGTTGGGTTACGATAGATTGGCATAATATTGTAAGGTTAAATTTGGATTACATCATATATCAGTGATTCCACCTACATATTATATTGGCAATCTATCGATCGACAGTCCGTCAAAACAGGTCCTGCTCGCGAGATAAAATGCCTAACACATAGCCAGCGGGTCGGTTGTTGAATCGCTATCGAAAAGCTTGATCGATAAAAAGCATTGCCAAGATAGGGCTTTATCGATCGAGTTCATTCGAGAACGATTCAACAATCGACCCGCCGCGGGCCGATTATTGAAACTGATGGAAAAAGCGATAGACAAAGAAGATATAGGAAGTATGGAGCGATCCTATTGGTTGCCATGGTTGGTCCTTATAGACTAAGGAAGAAAATGATGGACTAATTGTCGGGTCTTCAGTGGGTTGCCATTAGTTAGTCTATTATCTACCTCCTATGTCCATTGCCACCACCTGCCTCCACCAATAGGATCCCTACACATTCCTTTTGTCGTCTTTGTCTATAGCTTTGTCTATAAGTTTCAACAATCGATCCGTTGGGCCGGATCAGCCGAGCAGCACCCTAGGTTCTCAGCCCCACAGGGCCCCTAGAACGATTTTCCTCTCTAACATTATTTTCAATTTTTTTTTCCTCTGCGGGTGGTCGGATCAAATCTTTTGGGGGCCCTCGGAATCTTGGAGATTTTTGAGGATGAAGGAGGTCCTGAAATTGAAGTTTCGGGGGTTATGGGGCCCTTAAAATTCAGGGTTCAGGGCTACCTATTGACCTCTAGAAAACCTGAGACTGGAATTCCGATGAGACTGTAAGATAAGAATTTTGTGGGCATTCGGCTAGGTCTATGAACTCTTGGGCTCTGATCTGAGTATTTAATCGGGTTTCTAAGACAAACCGACGATGAAAGTTCGCAACCACGTATCTCGATTTTTGGCGGCTTTTGGAGGCTTATGGGGCAGTAGATGCCCATCGTCTGCGAAAAATACATGTATGTTAGTCGAGAAAATCTGAAAGTTAGCCCTTCAAAGACTAAAACTCTTTTCACAGGGGATCCAAGTCTCTTAAATCAGTATTTTTTGATCTCTTGGGACCAAAGTTACAATCAGTTGCGTGATGTGAGTGATCGATTATTCATATTTCCCCATTTGAAGCCATGGTAATGAATAGATCATTAAGGTATCCGTTTCGAACACCCTGTTTATCGATCCTTTTGCATGGGTTCAAATGGCAGATCAATCGATGTATCGCTCGAGCGCCTCGAGACCCTGTGTCTTCTTGTAAATGCGAAACGCCTTCAATTTACAAAGTATACAACCCAGAATGTGAGGGCCCATTTACACGCCAGCACCGCAGACCCCTGAGCGCTAATCCGGCCCTGGCGGAAACGTTTAACACGATTAAGTGGTGCGGAAATCCCCGATTTGCAAAAGTGTAAGGGAATGTACACCTCTCTTTCCGAAGTGCTCTCACACGGACTTGCTGTTCCGGAACATTGGCTCATACTCAATACCATTCACATGTTCCGACTCAAAGGCATTACCTCCCTTAGGTAACTTTTGGGACGGTTTCGGAACAAGTTAAATAAAAAGTTGAGTTAAAAACACCAGTGTAACCAACAACACAGAACGAGCGAAAACCCTGGTAAAAATTGGCAGTAGAATGTGTGTTCCAAAATACTATAGACCTAAAGCCGGCTGTAAGATTTCCAATAGCTTCTGTAGCCGGCTGTACAATTTCTTATAGCCTTTTATAGCCGATGGCGTCTAAGCAACAGCCAGACGATAAAGTTTATACTAAACGTTACTAAATACGGATACTAGGACTTCGTTAGTTTTTGGACTACCGCTTTCTTTTTGTGCCGTAGTATCTTGATTTATTTTGCGAGGAAAGCTCCGTACTTTTGAAGGATGCCTGTCATTCTTAATATGTTGGAGTGCCTTAAATTTCTTATGATACTGTGCAATACCTCTGGTGTGAAATAGTTGCTTCAGACGTCGTGCGGCACGCTACGGCGCGGCGGGCGGGCAGAGAGCGCGAAACGCGCATTGCGCAATGCGTGAAGTATCCCTGTTAGGTTTGCAGGCGCCAGTGCGTCGCCGCGCAATGCGTGAAGTATCCCTGTTAGGTTTGTAGGCACCGATGCGTCGCCGCTCCGCTTTGTTAGGCTCTAATATTTAATCTCGCGGAGTCAGCGTTTTTCAACTCATGATTTTGAAATGTTTGCACACTCTGTATGGACCATCTCATTTTAATTGATGAAATAAAATATGTTTTAAAGGAAAATATAATGTGTGTTTTGTAATAATATTAAGGTACTTCCGTATCAAACTTAATGATTTCCGAAGCACACAGATTTCTACACTATTTCTTATAGCCTTTTATAGCCAATGGCGATAAAGTTTAAAGCCCGGCGATAGGAACTATAGCTCGACTGTATACTTTTTTATAGCTTCGTATAGCCCGGCTATATGATTTGCTCCGCTTTCTACAGCCAGCTATATGATTTTCGATAGCCTTCTTTAGTCGGCTATAAGAACTCCCATGGTATTTTGAGACGCAGCTACGTATCGCCAATTTTTAGCAGGGAACATAAACCACTAAAAAAAAACTCTGGAGCCGCATCACGCCAAATGTAAAATATCGGAAAATAGAGCTAAAAATACTACCGGGCGAAGATAAACTGCTAAGACTTTAATTTTTTCAGTAAAAATAAAAAATTATCCATTGAAGCGTCGGAGGAGGCCTCTTTTGTTACCTCCATTTCCTCAAACTTGTGCATGAAAATCGTTACAAGGTTAGAGAGGGAAAAATTATTAGTTTGACCACGTTTTTGACCTACATAAATTGGGTGAAAATGGTACCTTGAAAGAACTTTGTGGGTTAAAACTCTCTATTGAAGCGCTTTAGAATCGATTCCCGACAAAAGAGGTCGGGCTCCGGGCGTTTTAAAAGCCAAAAATTCATTTTGAAATTTGAAAATTATTGCTTTCGCAGGAATGCTTCGAGAGCAAGCAAGGAAGCAGCCAATGAGTTTAGATCAGTAATTTTTGATTGTTGCATTTTTGGAAGGTAGACAGTGCACTTGATTCACGGGATTAACTTAGAAAACCCTTCAAACTAATCTGCACTCTCTACTTTTCACAAACGCAACAATTACAAATTATAAATTATTTGGGACCCACAACCGTATATTCACTACCAGAAAAGAATGCTGCGACCAAGTGCCTCGGTTCATTCCATGCAACTGTAACACTGCTTTACCAGCATCCATTTAAGGCTTATCACTAGTAACGGTGATCATGATAAGTTGTGATTTGATCGGAGAATGTACCGCGATTTTATATTATCGATTAAAAACTGCGATATATTGAAATTTCATCGTAAAAATAAAATGCAATAAAATCACAATTTTGTGGACGACGATGGATCGCAACATTGTCGAACAAAAAATCGCGATAAATGAAGATAAAATTTCGATTTTATTGAACGCGATTTTATAAAGATAAAATTGCGACAAGACCGAGGATAATCGCTCAAATTTTAATAATCCCATCGATTTAATCGCCTAAAAATGGCAACTTAACTTCAAAATATTGCGATTCTTCCTTTGAAAAATGCTGTATACTTGGGAAAACTTCTGGATTTGGAACACCCTGAACCAGCTGATCAACATGATCAGCTGACCATCTGATCGGGGCTCAACATCCTCGTTTTTTCTTATCAAATTTCCGGTGTAAATCATACACGTCGACGGTGTAAGTCGGCAATCACATAACTCGTTTGCGGTGTCTGAAAATCTTCGCCTCTACGTTATTTTTTTAAAGGAGAACAAACCGACATCATTCCTTGAAGTTTTTGCATAATTTTCTTCACACAGAGAAGAAAAATCACGGCAGTTTTAAAGGATTGCCGTCGAGTGGTTTTTCGTTTAAAAAATAAAGTATGATGGGAAGTCTGCGACGTCGCAAACCGAGTTATGTGATTGAGGACTTACACTGAAAAAAAAATCTCGGCGTTTTTACCAAGGTCCGTTGGTACCTTTACCATCTCACTTTTTTTACCAATTATTGGTAATTTTACCAAGACAGACTGGTAAGCTTACCTAAAAACCGGTATTTTTACTGTATTTTTCAGGTAAGAATACCACTTTTATTGGTAATCAATTCCCGGTAACTTTGCCATTTTATCTCGGTAATTCTACCACAGTCGATAAAAAATATTGGCGTTTTTACCGGGGTCCAGTAAAATTACCGAGAAAGTCGATAATTTTACCGAGATTTCTCGGTAAAATTACCAATTCCATAAATGGTAATTTTACCAAGAAAAAACTGGGATCAAATAGAACCCTGAATTCTTGGTAATTTTACCCTTTTCTTAGTAAATACACCGATATTTTTTTTTTTCAGTGTACACTGTCAATGTATCTCGCGCATTTTTCTGCTCATTATCTCCGCAACTGGTGCCGCGAATCTCGGAATCTCGGCCGCGGGTGGGCACCACGCGCCTACCTCGTTACAACAATACGCTCTTAAAAATAGAATCCGCAGTCGAATGTTTACCTGGAAGCTCGAGGAAGTTGGACGTCCTACGTTGCCTGCTGCGGGCGGTGTTGGCGAAGTTCAGCGGGGCGAGCTCCTCGTCGCAGTACTCCGAGGCCTGCGAATCCCTGCTCTCCCGCCGGGACGCGAGATAAGCCAGACCGCTCTTGACACTCCCCACGCGGGATCGCGGCCGCGGCGAAACCGGGGATGACGGACGCGAAACGGACGCCGCGCTCTCCTCCAAGACGTCCGTCAGGTCGGTCGTCGAGCACCCGCAGGCGTCGACCCCGCACGAGAACTCGGACGAGGGGTAGCTCGAATTGACCTTGGACGGGCTCCGCGGAAGGGACTCGAAGCCGAAAGACGACGACCCTCGAGCCTCCGGGGACCTCGGGGCCACCGGGCTCCTAGGCGAAGACGAGAACGAGAAGCGACGGCTCTTGCTCCGGCTGTTGGGGCTCGGCAGCAAAGGCGGGAACTTGAAGACCGTGCTCGAGCTGGACGAAGGGGTGTTGGGGCTCTTGCGGAGGCTCACGGAGCTGACCGAGTTCTGCCGGAACCCGCACTCGAAGTCGTCCTCCTCGCTCAGGTTCTCGATCTTGTCGTTGCTCTTCGTCTTGGTGATCGGGCTGCTGGCGTGGGAGAAGATCGTCGACGCCGAAGACACCGAGCCGGAGCTTTTGAGGGGGATGTAGGAGTGGGAGCAGGATCTCGCCAGCTTGGATTTGCCCTTGAGCCTCGCCTCGCTCTCGATCGGTGGGACAGAGTTGTAGTGGCTCAGGTCCCGGGTCTTCCTCACGGTGCTCTTCTTTCTTTTGATCGAGTTGGGCGGACTCCTCGTCGAGATGATCGGAGGCGAGGACTGCTTGAGCGGCCCGCTGAGCCGTTGCGCTTCCTCGAAGCTGTAGCGCTGCTTGGCAGAAGGGTCGTGGCATCTCCGCGGCTGAGAATGCTCCTCGCTAGCTCCTCGGGTGCGTCGTTCTTCTTGTGCGACTTGGGCTTGCAGAACTCGAAGTGGAGGGTGAACTGCTCCTCGAGGGGGTCGTTGGCGGATCCGCATTTGTGGAGCAGCTTCGTGGTGCTGTCTTCGCTGCCGCAGTCGGGCGAGCTGGAGACGGAGAACATTTTTTTGAGGTGTACCTTGACTGATAATTTGGCGAGGACACAGACGTAGCGGGGATATTCCATTAAAATATTTTCCGGGGCGCATTAGCTAATGAGAGTTCAGTGCTCGTGGTGATTCCGACCGGGCCTCGCTCGGCGTGGTATCGCATGGAGGCAGCGCGGCCGGGATTCCTCGCTGTCGGTTGCCTGTAACAGATGAGCAATCATTAATTAATTAATCATGGAGCAATCTTTGAGCGGACGCGTGAAAGGGATGTGCAGGATACTATACCTGGTGGTAAGCGTTGGCATAGGTGCCAACGAATACCACTAGTGCTCCCGTTCCCCGAAACTGGTACCGAATTGCGGAATTTTTTAGATTTTCCTGAATTTTTCCCGGAACTTTAGAAATTCCCGAAATGTTCCGGATCTTTTGCATTTTCCGGATCTTTCTATACCTGGTGGTAGGCATTGGCATAGGTGCCAACGAATACCACTAGTGCTCCCATTTGCCGAAGCTGGTACCGACTTGCGGAATTTTTTAGATTTTCCTGAATTTTTCCCGGAACTTTAGAAATTCCCGAAATGTTCCGGATCTTTTGCATTTTCCGGATCTTTCTCGGAACTTTTGAACAAATCTAAAAGGAATCCCAGAAATTTTGGCGGTCATGGAGTTGGAGAAATTGGAACAAAAAAGTTCCGAATCCCGGAGCTTTTGAGGAACATGGAATGGGAGCACTGCACACCACCAGGTACCACGAAATCCCTAGTAGCAGAACAAATTTTTGTTTTTCTAAAAAAATTATAAAAAAACATACCTGTTACCTAAATGATCGTTTTATATAAAAAACATGTAACGGTTATGTAAAAAAAATCAAAGTTCAGACCTGACCGTAATATATGAAAAATGATAAAAGCTAGATAAGGTCCTTTTTTTTATACACAAATGTTTTATTTTTTTATGTAAGGCATGCATACGAAAGTGTTAAAAGTGAACATTTTTATGTAACTATTATATAAAAAAAAATAGGTCACCATTTTCGTGAGCTTTTCGCGAATTAGAAGAAATTTTAGTATGTTTGCGAAAAGCTTACGAAAATTATGACATTTTTTTATATAATTGTTACATAAAAATGTTCACTTATAACACTTTTGAATGCATGCATTATATAAAAAAAATTAACTTTCGTACATAATATTTATCTTTTCCTTCTATGGTTCTGCTACTAGGGATGATTCATCAACACTTTCAAAGCATGCGACGGCGAGTTTTACATACATAGGGTGTCCAAAAAGTATGTTGACCGTATTCATTTTTGGATCAAACTACAGTAGCTTCTAAGATGCGGTATGCGTGGTCTTAAAGTTCTCCTAGGTACCTTTATAATGGAACTACATGGAGCTCTGTTAATCAAAAATTGAATGATTGACGGATTTTTGAGAACGGTGTATTCACTATACTCCTCCTGGATTTTCATCATGTTTTCCAAGAGAAAAAGAGAAAAAAAACCCTTGCCACAAGAGCAAGCGGCAGTGTTTTTCCTTCGGCTTGCCTTTTTGGAAAGTGGAGGAGGCGGTTTTTTGGTAGTCCGTACATTTACCGTGGCATTGGTGTATTTTCCAAAGATTTTCATGATTTGAGGAATTCACGACTGAGTTACGGATGTATCTTAATTTCGGTTTAAGTTATTCATTTTTACTCGAGTTATTGTAACAAGCCCCCCCCCTCCCCATGCACCCATGAAAATACTAAAAAATGGCCGTCATTGCAAAAGGCGTCGGCTGATTATGCTGCACTTTGATAGGAATACATTTCTTGATGGATCTCTTGGTGCACAAATATTTCAGCTCAAAGACACAATTTTTCTCGAGTTTTCGCGAGGGAAAAATTAAACCTTTATTCTGATCCCTCACGCTGCAAAGTAAAACTAACGCATTCCGAATTTAGCTGAAAATGGGGGGGGGGGGGATTAGGCCACGTATCGGTCAGGGGGCGTAGCTCCTTAGTCCCCTGTAGAATATTCAGATTGATCTCTGTCGGCGAATTCGTTTTAGACATGATAACTTTTGATAGAATCGCGTCGACTTATACAAATTTTGTAATGGTCAGCTTCTGCCGGCGGTAAGGAGGTTGAGTTCTAATTTGGGTTTAAGGGAATTTAATGTTTACTACAAAACATTAATTCTATAAGGTGCATGGTCTCTTTGCGCTGTTTACTCTGAACTGGGTTGTTTTTTCTTTATTTCCTGTCGGAACTGAAAAAGATGACAAGAGGAAGGAGAAAAACAAAAAAGAAGGAGCAAAACAAAAAGACAAGAGAAACGAGAAAGGAGAGAAAAAAGAAAGCACAGATGAGAAAAATAAGCATGTAAGAGAGAAAGGAAGAAGAGAAATACAATTGGGAAAGAGGCGAAATCAGAAATAGTAGTGCCATCGTAAAATTGCACGCGTGCTGGAAATAGCTATTTACCAAACAGGGAAAGATTACACTAACGCCATGTCAGTTCGTCTTCAATATCAGTAAAGGCAACTCGAGCTCTCACGTGGTTGAATTGTGTTATCATCATGAAATGCCATACGCTTACTCGGGATACACATTCAAAAAGTAGCACTATATCAGACGGGAAAAGGTTACTGCAACGCCGTCTCAGTTTGCCTTCAATATTTAGGGTAGGCAGCACAAGCTCCCACGTGGTCGAATAGTGGTAGCGTGTCCCCTGTTATTAGTCACACGGCCTTTCCTGGCGAATTCATTGTAGACACGATAACTTCTGTTAGAACCGTGTCAACTTTTTTAAATGTTTAAATGCCGTGTCTTTAAATCGTATAAAGGTTGAGTTTGAATGAGAGTTCAATACTTATGGTGCATTTGCTGTTTATCTACCGATTAACAGCCACTAATATAAGTGCTCCTCTTCCGCTGTTTTCCACTGAACTTTTTCTCTTTTTTTTCCAATTCTTGTCTAAAGGAAAGAAGATGGAAAGGTATAGACGGGGAGAAGAATAGAGATAGGGGAAGGAGAAAGAGAAGAAGAATAATAGAGGAGGAAATAAGGAAAAATAGTTAGTACAATTTTTTTACTTTGAAGATGTGCCGTAGCAACTTTTGGCCATTTCACACGTTTGCAATTGAAGTACGGATTCGGTTACGAAGAGAAGAAAAGAGGAATAACATCCTTAAACTTTAGAACGAATTGAGCTAAGGACTGGACATTTTGACTGTCTTGCTGTGTCGAAGTAAACTAATTTTGTCCCTTCCTCTAAAAGAAACTTTTGTGATCCCTTCTGGAGGGGAGCTCCGGGAATAACTTTTTTTACAAATGGGAACCTCTACCTTGTGGCAAATCTTTGGATGGACAATAAAGAAGAGAATCTTTGGCGCAAATTTCAGGTAGATATTTAGATTTTAACAGAACCCAAGTAGCAGTGATCGCGATAAATAGCGATTTTATCGGTTGGTTATAGCGATTATATCGGTGGCAATACATCGAAATATTATCGCATTAAAAATTGCGATATACGGCGATTAAATTGCTACACTTTGCAATTTTTGGTTCAATAAAATCGTGATTAATTTTCGTCGATAAAATTAAGATTAAATCGCCATTTATCGCGATTTTATCTCGAAAATATCGCGATAAATTGTCCAGCGATAAAAGCGCGATTTTATCGCGATAAAATCAAGGATAATCGCTTAGATGTTGTTGATCCCGGCGATTTTATCGCCGATAAAATCGCATTACAGCTATTTTTCCGTTGAGAAATGTTGTGCGCCCAACTTGACGGGATTTTTAGGGGTTTTTTTACCGATGGAAATGCTAGAAACTTGAAACCTGAGGTATTTTGATACGAAAAACAGGTAGGCACGACATTGGCATCGGGTTTTCAAAATTTTGAAGACCTTTCAAGATGGCGGCCTATCGAAATAATTGGGTATCTGCCTGTTTTTATGGCTTGTTGCCAGAAATTCAGCATTCTATGGTTTTCCGCGAAATTACAGGTCAAATAACCCCTGTCTCTCGAGTTCCGAACTTTCAAACCATATCTCGTTGTTAAAATTGAAGATTCAAATTTCCCGCCATTTCCTTTATCCATCATCTTGAAAAGGCTTCGACATTTTGAAAGCCTGGAGTAAAATTATTATCTCCCATGGCAACAAACGACTTCCCCTCAAAGTTCAAGCGAAACTAACACTGAAACTCGCACTTTGAATTTTTCGTCATTTTAACGTTAGCCACCATCTTGAGGGAACTTCACAATTTTGAAAATCTGATGCCAAATTCGAATTTTTCGTGGCAAACACTTCGCTTCTCTGGCAAAAATATCGGTAAAAAAAATCCCTGAAAACTCTTAGGGGCGGGTTTCTCGCCATTTCGACTGGCTACAGTAATTAAGGGGTTCGGGCGATTCTGATGACCTGACGTCAAATTTGTACTTTTCAAGCCAAAATACTCTTAAATTTCGGATGCCGGCAAATTTATCAGAGAAATTCCCTAAATTCTTTGGAACGGGTTTTCTGCCATTCGATGAGTTGACATCTTACGAAGGCTTCAACATTTTGAAATCCTAAGGGCAAATTTGCGTTTCTCGTGTTAAAAAACCCGTCGAAGCCGCATTCGTGACAAATTCACTTGTAGAACCCGTAAAAACCCTTGAAAACCGGTTTTCTGTCGTTTCACGGGTCCTGGTCTCCGATTGGCTGGTGTAGCAGTCCACTGCAATAATTTCTTAACCGAAATAGCTATTTGACGGAAAAATTGCATTGTTTTGAAAGTAAGATGCGATTTTTTGGTGATAAAATCTCCTAGGATTATTAACATCTGAACGATTATAATCGATCTTGTCGCAATTTTATCTCTATAAAATCGCGTTCGATAAGATAGAAATTTTAATTCCATTTATTAAGATTTTTTGTTCGATAACATTGCGATAGGTCGCTGTCGATAGAATCGCAAGTTTTGTATCCCATAATACTGCAAGAAATCGACGTCTAAATCGCGATGTATTCTCCGATCAAATCGCAACTTATCGCAATCACTGCTTCTTGAGAATCAATTCCTTGTTTCCTTTATGCCCTTCCTCGCTGAAATAATTTAACAAAATTTCATTATTTTATAAAGTTTCATGAGATTTTGCATCTCTCTTCTAGACGCTATCCTAGCTTCGTAATTTTCTAAAATTTGATTTCATTCTATTCCGCGAATTCATTCATAAAGAGCGTGCGAGAGTACACAGATTTCAGCAGGGGGCACGACAGTATGCACTTGGTGGCATGAAAATCACGAAGAAAAATAATATGTACCTTAGAACTGATCAATTAACCACTAGGACCTTCGAAAGTGCATCCAACGCCGTAAGAACGGAGCGGATATCCGACCGATTTTTTTTTACACCGTGTGTTTCCGTGGAATGAAGTCATTCCGAAAATACAACGCACGATCCCACTAAGTTTTTCCGCAGAACTCACTTGCATTCATCGTTACGTGTGTAAACACGAAAATATTTGCGTTTCGAGAGATTGAAGGCGTTACTTGCATTACTCCGCGCCGGATTTTGGAAACAGGTGGCGAGAGAGAGGAGAACGGCCGAGCGCGAGTGGAGACGAACGCGGAGGAGACTAGGGCGACATCGGGATAGGGAGCGCGGTAACAATAGCGGGAAAAAGCGGGAAAAAGCGAGGGCGCGAGGCGAAAAACTGAGGAACAACTGACGCGGCGATGTCCGAATCAGCATGTGGGCGGCTCGTTGACAGTGGTCGAAATCGAGCGCAGACTCTCTGGCAATAACGGAGAGCGGCCGGCGCGGCGCGGCGCACCAAAGTTCGCGGCCCTCGTCTGAACCCCCACAGAAGTGGGCAATCTTCGGAGCGCAGACCGCGGGGAATAAAGGATCTGTATCTCGATTCTTTTTCGGAGCGTCGGGGGTACCTGAGAATTTCCGTGCACGCTTGCAACACCGCAAACACCCCTTTTCGTCGGCCAAGGAACCCTGGGTAACGGCCTTTGTTATTCTCGGGGAGAGAACACTCGCCAGGACCCTCTTCTCCTCTTCAAACGTTGAAATTTCGCGAATTTTTCACTCGAAAATTGAGAGGTTCAGCAAAACTCAGTTCGAACGAGTATTTTTAGCGCGGTGAGAGCTTTCAGAGAGTGTATTGCATGATAGGATTTTATCAATTTATGCTCGAGTTAGCGTCTTCGAAGCGCCGAGAGACCCCCTTTTTACGTCTGGGCCAATTCCGAAAACGCCTCATCTTTAATTTTGACGACATACTGACAGGGCCGGATTTACCTACTTGCCGCCCATGGGCCGCCTGTATTTTGCCGCCCTTTTCTCATTCGTATTGAAACATCAATAAAAACCATAAAAAGAACGTGCCAGCGGGGGAGGGGTGCATAAGACGCGTTTACTCGTGTTGAACACATTTTTTGGGGATGCCCTGTCAACACTACCAGCAAAAGTTAAGTTTTGCAAACCTATCTCTGTGTGGGGAGGGTCTTCCATTCATAAGAAATGAACGAAAAAATTATGAAAGAACCAACATGAATGTGGTTTAATGATTTTAACTTCCGCCGCCGCGCCGCGCAGACCACACCGTGTTTGGCGCAATGCGCGAAGTATTCACGCAGCCTTGTAGGCGCCATGCATTTCACGCTGACCGCACTGTGTTTGATGCAATGCGTGAAGTATTCGTGCAATCTTGTAGGCGCTGATATGTGTTACATGCCGATCGCCACGCCGATGGCTTCTCCTTCTCATCTCAAGTCCTCGTCATCATTGCTCTCCGCGCCGCGCCGTTCCAGGCCAAATTGCGTGTTTGCATGGTTTCTCTCTTAACTCGACTAATTAAAGGTGCTGTCTCTTGTATCACCTAAAGACGACAAAATTAGCAATTACGATACTCTCAGGAAATGAGAGATTTTGTCGCCTTTTCTCGTTCGTAATTTTTTTTTTCTAAATCCGATTTTTTTTATACCTACATTTAAAAAAATTGCAAAATTTGCCGCCCTCTAGATTTGGCCACCCCCTTAATCCGGCCCTGCATACTGATATATTGTTCCTAGCTCTCTGTAAATGTAAATTATTTTTTTGATTCAATATGAAATCATGTTTTAAAAATCTAATAAATTAATAAATTGATCATGGATTACAGATTCGGTATGGATGCAACTGGATGCCCATTTGGCTCAATGCACCCCCCCCCTCCCCCCACCAAATTCGAAACTCAAACTTTCCTCATCGTCAGAATTTTATTTGATCGTCCAGAGTGTCGAATTATTAAAACGGACTGAAGAGACCGCACAGTGGTCTTGAAGCAAAAAAAAAAAAAATGTGACATAAATGTACCCACAAACGGTATGCAGCGGGTCAGTCGTGAGTACGTGTGGACTTAAAATCAAGGAAAATCAAAATCTTGGCTGATCCTAATTCCGAGGTATCGCAATTTGAAATTTTCACAGTAACTGCAAGTTTTCTACTGATTTTGATCCTCTTTTTTATTTATTTGTTCGTTGAATCGGTGGTGATCGGTTCACGTTTTTTATTTTTCGTCATGTCGATCAAATATTCACATACCCTCTCGTTACATGCAGACTACCTATCAATGTCTTTCTTTTTAACCGAATATTTCACCTTCCGCTGCGTCTGCAGCAATTGTTGTTGCGAATATGTTGTGCGTGCTAATTTTAGCCCATTACATACTCGACTCTCTGAAGGCGTTTTATGGGCGCAAATAGCGCTATCTGCTGGAGAATAAAAGAAGTGAAATTGAATGAATCGCTCGATCCTTTCTCCGACAGACAGCGCTACTTACGCACATAAAACGCCTTCAGAGAGTCGAGTATGTAATGAGCTAAAATCAGCACGCACAACATATTTGTAACAACAATTGCTACAAACGCAGCTGAAGGCGCATTGCTTTCGCACATAAAGCGTCTGCGGAGAGTCAAGTACGTAGTGAGCTAAAATCAGCGCGCACAATATTTTCGTAACAATTGCTGCAAACGCAGCAGAAGGCGAAATGTTCGGTTAAAAAAAAAGAGCGTGACAGGGAGTCTGCATGTAACGAGAGGGTATGCATTTGATCGACATGAATCGAACGAAAAATAAAAACGAGAACCGATCAACACCGATTCAATGGACAAAAAAATAAAAAAAGCTTATCAAAATCAGTGGAAAACTTGCATTTACTATAAAGATTTCAAAATCCGATACCTCGGAATTAGGATAAGCCAAGATTTTGATTTTTCGCGATTTTAAGTAGGTAACTATTTGTGTTCTCGAGGCGTCCGTATTGCATACACGAAAAATTGCAGGCCTGCCGGTTTTCTTAATCACAAATCACAATGCACGGCTGCGGATGTTGCTTTCCGCAATTTGCACCAAATTGCAACGCTGCGCAAACGCGACACATAGTGCTACAGGACCCATCCGATTTCGAGGATTTCATGGTAAACACGCTTGTAAATACAACGTAGAAAATCATTGCGAACCAAAAACCGCAGCCATAAATTGTGACGAAGAAAACCAAAACGCCTGCAATGTCTCGTGTAGGCAACAAAGACATCCCGCAAACACGAATAGTTGCAGCCACACTTACCCATTGAAAAGCCAGAACGGCGTCAATTTTCTCCGCTTGTGATAGCTAAATACGTCACTCATTGCATTCATGCGTCGTCGTTGCACAAAAATAGGGCGCTTTGGATAATTAATAGGATTGAAAAAAAGAGATAAATAAAATAAAAATGAATATATAATTATGTAAAATGAAGAATATTCGTGCGGCAATTCGGCACTCGACTGCGACGTTACCGGCTGTTACACATTTATCCTTTTTCCGAATCTTATTTTATTTACTTGTACATATGAAAAATTGTATCCTATTAATTCTACTATCTTCCCATGCGACAGAGTTGCCAAAGAGAGTAGTTAGCGGGACCGTTATCAGCAAAAATGATAGGAATCACGACTATCTTGATCATCGCTATTTTCGCCAAGGTGACAAGAATTCTGGGATTTAAAAATTCCGCCGACTTTCCGGATATTTTGATCATAAAAATCCCCGACTTATTCCTGGCTTTTCAGTGTTTTTCGGTATGGTCTTCGATAAAAGTTCTAATCACAAACAATTCTGAATGCGAGGTGTAAGTTGCAGGAATTTTATTGGTCGTGACCTGCGGGCTTGACATCCGCAATGCATTTATGCCATTTTTTTGTTTTCGGCAGATGATTTGCGGAGAATCGCACCATTTCGCAACGTTGCCATGATGCTACACGACTAATCAGAATTTCTTTGTAAATGCAACGTATAGATAACCCTAGAGAAACGAACATGTGACTAGGCAGAAAACCAGAGCGCCTGCAATTTTTCGTGTATGCAGCACAGACATACACCTCACACATTGCTTTCATACGTCGTCGGTGCACGAAAGTAGATGAGCGCTTCGAATCTGTATTCAAATTGAAAAGAAGAAGAAGAAATGAGCAACTAAATCAGGGTTTTGGGAATTTGAGGGAACCCGGAAATACCAGGGCAAACTTAAGGAATTTGGGGTGAAATTAGGGAATCAAGCGAGAAACCGAAAACCTCTTTCTGCAACTGGTTCACGACCATGATCGGCATGCGGCGGAATCTGATAAACCAACCAGAGTCAAGTATTTTAATTTATCCGACAATAGCATGGTAGTGCCAGAGCCGGATTTACCTACTTGCCGCCCATGGGCCGCCTGTATTTTGCCTTCCCCTTTTCATTCGTTTTGAAACATCAATAAAAACCATCAAGTGAACGTGCCGTAGGGGAGGGATGCATAAGATAGGTACGTTTACCTACTCGTGTTGGATATATTTTTTGCGGAAGCCCTGTCAACACTACCAGCAAAATTTCACGGAGCTCTGCGCGAAAGTTAAGTTCCGTAAACCTATCTCTATGTGGAGAGGGTCCTCCATTTATAAGAAATAAACCAAAAAATTATGAAAGAACAAACATAAATGTGGTTTAATAATTTTAACTTCCGCCGCTGCGCCGCGCTGATCGCAGTGTGTTTGGCGCAATGCGTGAAGTATTCCTGCAGTCTTGTAGGCGCTATACGTGTCACGCCAACCGCTCCCGACCGCACTGTGTTTGGCGTAATGGGTGAAGTATTCATGCAGTCTTGTAGGCGCTAATATGCGTTACAAGCCGATCGCTGCGCCGAGGGCATGTCTGTTTCATCTCAAGTCCTCGTCATCATTCCTCTCTGCGCTGAGCTCCAGGCCAAATTGCGTGTTTAGTTCCTCTCTTCACTGTACTAAATAAAGATGCTATTTCTTGTATCACCGAAAAACGACAAAATTAGAAATTACTATACTCTCAGAAAAGATAGATTTCGTCCCCTTTTCTCATGGATAATTTTTTTTCCGAATCCGATTTTTTTATACTTACATTTAAAAAAATTGCAAAATTTTCCGCCATGGGCCGCGGCCCATGTGGCCACCCCCTTAATCCGGCCCTGGGTAGTGCTGTCAGCCTTCGACCAATTCCATCGACGGATTACAAAAATTGTGCTCTCTATCGGACGCCGATGGACTTCTTTTGAATGAATGCGTCCATTTTTTTTTTCTTTTTATTGTTATGAGAAAAATAAAAATAAGCTTTGTTTTTCGATCAAGATGTTTCATGCTTTATTCCATACTTCGTAATTGATCTATTCAATACGTTTAAAACATACAAGTTTCAGAGGATTCATAAGGACCCCATTCGAGCCCAAGACCAGCCCGTTACACTATTAAAGAAAAAATTTGGATTGAAAAAGTAAATCGTACAGGACCTATTTTTTCGTACTCGGAAGGGGGGCAGCGGCAGGTCTACTGACTCGAGAGTCATGGTAAATTCAATAAACTTGTTCTTTGAAGCAAAATATTTGGGAGTTTCTTAAAATGTTTGGGGTCAATTTACTAATGTACGTCCTTTCAAGAAAATTTGAGATGGAACTCAATACAAGTATAAAAACCGGTTTCAAACTCGTTACTTCCATTGTATGCAAGTCTACTATGAACTACGAACAATTCATTTCAGTAAGGCCTTGATACACGATCAAATCCCCGACCCAATTAGCATCAAAGTGTCTGGAGTCATCAGTCTTAAAATCGTTACATTTGCCTAATTTTCAAATGAAACCTGGCAGAAATGTTTCGTCTGGCAAGAAATGATAAATGGTTGCACCCCATTCTGATCAAAATTTGACGACCCGTCCAATTTTGATCAAAGAGGACTGTTGCATGGTGACCATCAGTCATGAACCTGTCTACTTTGATCGGAATTGGTTCGGAATTTGATGGTGTATCGAGACCTGTACGAAAAAGTACCAAAATAACGAGAAATGCTGCATTAATTTTCACGAGTTGCGCAGATTCCCCGCTGCGCGTCGCTCGTGCAGTGCAACGACCAATCAGAGTGGAGCGCGGTCAATACGCGATTGGCAGAGCTCTCGTTGATCAGGAGGCGGGAAATATTGAAAATAATGAAATATTTCTCGGATTTTTACGAGGTTCACGAGGCACGAAGCTGCGTTTATGGAAACTATGAATAATTCATTCCAGGAGAGGTCACTCAACTCGCATCCAAGAGTATACGGAAAAATGCTGCATTAATTTTCTCTGTCCGCGCAGATTTCCCGCCACGCGCCGCTCGGCCGCTCGTCAGGTGCAACGGCCAATCTGCGTTGAGCACAGTTACAAAATCGAAATGAAAATTCGAAAATTCTAAGCCTATCCGAGGCCGCGGCGCGATCGGTTAAGGAGTTACTTTTGGAGATTGCTATGAAAATATGAAGCACAGAGCTCAGTTTTGTTTTAACTAGTTAGGTTTTTTTTTTTATTTAAAAAAAAAAAAAAGAAAATTAATATTTTGATGTTTATTTTGGTTTTCAAGAACAGAGAAACAACTTAAAACGGGACTAAGGCAGCAAATAATAAAAGGAAACACATAAAATAAAATAAGATACCCGGACGTTTCGCAGGGATCACACCCGCATTATCAACCGGCAAAACAAGAAAAATTAAAAGAAAAGACACTATGAGCCTCACCGTTGTCATTGTCCCGTTTTAAGTTGTTTCTCTATTAATGTTTCGGGCCGATTAAGTTGTGTTTTCAAGAACAAATCTGATGGAAGAACCAAGCTGAGACTTCTGAATATATCTACAGGAGAAACCAATCTCAAACCTTCAAATAGTTTACATGAATAGTTTACTTAAGTAAATATGGAATGACGCCAAGTTCCGAGAATACTGAAAATGAAAACGAATTACCTTCTATATTGAAGAAATTTGTTAAAACTAGTTAGTAAAAATAAGTGTTTTCCATGGCTATTGCTGATTCTAATCGACACACCTGAATGGAAAATCATCAGAAGCCGTATCAAAAGTTTGTGTGCATCTGTATTTGTAAAATATCCATGGCTCCGACATCTAATCACTTCAAAATCGTTGAAACACTGAAAAAAGACTATAGCACTCAATAATCCTTTAAATTTTCAAAAGAGAGAACCAAATAACTGTTTTAACGGTTATTTTAATCTTCGAGAGACTCACTGAAAGCATAAAAAACGAGTTTGAAACCAAACATAGACTCATATAGAATGAGAGATCTGTCTCAAATCATACCCAAATTTTCTTGGAAGAACCTGAAAAGACCCGATATTTAAGGAAACTCCAATATTTTGCTTTCAGGAGTAAAGCTGATATTATTACCTTGATTTTTTACGTCAGTAGAACTCTCCTCTCCCTCTGAGAGGGAAAAAATAGGTACTGCTTGATTTCACCACAATGTAAACCAAAGAGCCTTCCGAGGAAAGAAAACTTTTATTCCTACAATCATGGCTCTTATTTGATAGAATCCAGGCCATATAAGTTTACGCACTTCTAGACTGTGACAGAGGATCATGTGACGTCAGTTTAGCATTGAAAGTAAATGCAAGAATCAAGATAGCAGATCCTCTGTCACAGTCAAAAAGTGCTTAAACTTATTGGGGGAGGACTCTGTAAATAGCTTTTCATTTTCAATGTTTAAAAAATATCTTATTTCTAGATCTTACATTTGGAATGAGTTTAATAGAGAGGAATCATGTACTTAGATATACTTAAAAGAGCACCTATTCCAATCTAGGAATCAATGACAAATATACTATGACTGAAGTAAGCAAAAAATAGGTACCTTTCCAGCTGGAACCTCAGTCCACTTATTTATCATAAAAACTTTTACAGCAAATGTTAGCATAATAACAAAAAGCATTGATATCTATTGGCAATATATAGCAATATTAAAAGTTACTCTATTTCAATAAACTAACATTGTGAATACGAATGTCCATACAAGTCAACGAAGTACACTCTTCAGAAGTAAGAGCTTACTTAAATGCTTCAAATTAAAACGCAGGCATTAAAAAGTAACATTCTTGATCAAAACATGCATTGGTAAAAAAATAAAACTTAGAATGTAATGAGTTGATATGATTTTCAAATATTATAACTTATTAAAAAATGATTACACATTGTAAAAATTAAAAATAAAAAAGATGATCGATCATTCAGAGGAGAAAGCACTTAAATCTCATTGCAAGTGCCACTTCAACAAACCCATATCAACATGATGGGGTAATCTTTGATTTTTATAGCCTATTGTTCCTTCTGTCCAAATTAGTCTGGTTTCTTAGCGGCAAGATTCTGACACTATCACCTTCCAGCCTAAGTATCACAAGCATCATTGTTGACTAATTAGAATATCGAATGAATTATTTTGGTTCGTGACTCTTTGAGTTAAAAAAAACAATTCAGCTTCAATCGTTATTTTTTACAGGTAGCAGAACATCTGCATATCCTTCACTATTTGGATTAAATTTTTAAAAAAAGAAGTAAAAACCAGTTTGTCACAAGCGCCATGCTATGAGGTCTAAAAACAGTTAATCACAAGCGGCATGAGGTCTAAAAACAGGGTATTGCCAGTGCAAAATTGGACACTTAACTTGACTTTCCCTCACAAATTTTATTCAAACCAGTTGGTAGGAGTGATTCTGTACATGTATTAAAAATTTCAAATCTCTGTTATGTTTATAACAACTGTGATGAACTTTTTCCGTTTTACATCAGTCTCACAGTTCAATTGAACCAAAGTATAATGGAAAAAACCAAGAAACAAATCAACTGAATATCCAAAAGCCTGAAAAAATGTTTTTGTATAGAGCTTGAATTAAAGTACTTGCACTCTAATTTAAGATTCTGATGAAACATCAGAAGCAGTGTGTTTTTTCATTTAACTTTGGTTTAAACGAACCATGCACTGATGGTAAACAGAAAAATAGAAAAACAAAACCAGATTAATTTGAACCACGAAATGAGTAAAAAATATAATGGGGCTGTCGCAAGAACCAATAATTGCCTTGAAAATAAGTTTATAAATGATGAATTTTTGCATGAAACCCGCTTTTGAGCTTTCAAGAGCTAAAAACAGGTTTTCTGACTGAGAGATAGGCCTGAAGTTGAATACTTCAAAGGACATTTTTCATTGGCCCAAGGCTTAGGACATTATACGAGGCGACAACCCATGGTTTCAACAACCTTGAATCAAATGCAACACGGCTACCCTGTAATTTAAATTAAGAACAAATATTTTCATTTAAAAAAAAAATAACCACTTCAAACAGCCATTATATTGGAAGCACGGTCGAGATACATGACCTCTCTTTACAAGTGCAACCTGAGAATAAATAAAAAAATGCAAGTAAAAGGATACTTGGCGGTTAATTCTTCTTACAAGGTCACAAAATCTGTAGGTGCAATATTTTTCTGTTCGAAACAGACTTGGATTTTTGGCGATTTCACAAGTATTTTTTCGGCTAAAATTTGATGAAATAAAAAACAGAAAAATGCAGGCTTTCTCATTTTCCACATAGAAGGGAGTTGAAAATACTGAGCAACAGCCCCATTGAGTACAGAATAAATTAACAGAATGTATACAAAACAACGATAATTATTACAAGGAAAGCTGATATGAGTACCGAAATTTATGAGGCAACTGAGTCTTTGCCAAACTGTTAAAACATATATATTTGGGTACTTAAAACAGTCAGGCAAACCTTCAAAACTTTCAAAAACTTTTGAAGGATTGATAACACACAAACATTACCTAAAACACTCCAAGGCAAAATGCGGGCACTTTCAAAGGCAGGATTTGCAAATAGACTTCTAAATATCACAGTGAAGGCAATTGTACTTTACGAACTATCTTGAATCATTTCATTTGGCGAGTTAGCGGCACGTAGAGAGAAATCTTGGAAAACATCATTGAAGGTATCATCACTAGCGCCTTGCTCCGATTCCTTCATCTCTTCATTCAATCTACCTAACCGTAATCTGAAAAAAGACAAAAAATAATGGAATTTTTGTTGCCAGGGTTTTTTATTTATCTAAAATTTCATGCATTCACCAAGACACTATGGCTCTAATGTTCGATTGATTATTCAAACATTGTACAACTAATGAGAAAACGATAGCTCAGCTCTAAAAGATCTTTCTCAGTTTGTAACATTGCAAATTTCCTTTCATACGAGGGGAATATACCATATCATATCATATCATATGCAATATCAGTAGTACTGATATTGCAGCTACAAGCAAGCAACGTGAACATTTGATCTCACAACAAGACGAGCATAACCGAATCACACGTTATGTCATAAATTTTCATAGAAATTTAAGCAAACAATTAATTTTCAAGTAAAACACTTTTTTAAGAAAATCAGATAATCAGATATACAGAATAACTATTTTAATTCACTTAGGCTTAATTCTGCTGGTATTATTTTTCTTTTTAAATGAAAAGAACCAACTTTGTCCCTTGAATCTTCACAAATAATCCTTTACTCGAAGAAAAAATATCACAAAAGTTTTCACGCAATAACATCTTTCACCCTCCTAGTTTAATGGTTGGTCCAACTATAATTCTAGAGAGAGAGCTGAATAAGGCAATTAGGAAAAAAGTGTCACTGAAACGCATATTACTTTACTTACAAGGTAACTATATCTGCATTAACTTGATTGACAGCAATAGCCAGTGGTAAGTCTCCATCATTATCCTCTATGTGCTGATCAGCGCGATGCTTCAATAGAAGACATACTTGAGCTGTATGACCTGAGACACAAAACGCATCATGTAAGGAAAAATACTGATGAAGATGAATGAAAACAATGGGACAAACAAACCAGAGATAGATGTACAGTAACCAAACTGATTTGGACTGGTCTAATTGCTTATAGAAGTACATAAATCTTCTAATTCATTAGCACAGACAAGAAAAAAAAACACCAATAATGTGGCCTGAATATTGTAAGTAACAGGTAGTAAAATTAAAAAAATTAAGAGAGACACTCTTGTAAATGAGAAAATTCTCAAATAAATAAAAGGTTAGAGATCCAAGTACAAAATGCTAAAAACAACAAGACACAGAAATACCTCAGTCAGTACAGCATTCCGACGTAAACTCTTAAAGATAGAAACTCTCAAAGGGACAATATCAGTTTGTGTGCGTAAAGCATCGGAGCAAGATGCAACAAAGCAGTTACAGCATTTATTTTCAGCAACAACACAACATTTGGTCATCATACTGAAAAGTTCTGGTTCTTTTTGATTATTATTTACTTCATTTGCCATCTCTTGCTATAATCTTCCCTGTCTCCAAGAAAACTCAGGAGTCCAAGGACGAGCAGTATGTGTCTCAGCTCTTTGGCAAAAGAGAGATGGCTCTCCTTTGTAAAAAATCTTAAGTCCTGTGATGTTCCCATGGGAACCATATACATATAAATTGTTGCGTTACGATGTTTTTCAAAATAACGTTTTCTCAGAAACGACGTTTGAATTTTTTCGTCCTGTACAAGGAGAAACGTATTATTGGGTAATTGGCGCGCCGAGTTGGCAACAAAGAAAAGTGACCACTGTTGCAGAGAGCTGTCTGTGATAAAGTTCGTGAGGAGTTGCATTTGCAGTGTGTAAATCAGTCTTCGGCCGCCGTTTTCAATATTTTGATTTTTGATATTTATATGAAAGCAGAGTTTGGAAGCTTTTCATCAACCCTGCCCTGTTATGTCATCAAAAAATTTCAAGAAATTAAATTTCGGGATGTAGTGAAACAACGCTCTAAAACGTTGTTTCAAATTGACGTTTATCCGGAAGCAACTTTTGATTTACTCATTCCCCTTCAGAAATGTTATAACAAGGGATGACTGTATCATGATTAGGAGTTAATTTGAGCATTTCTGTTTCCCAAATTGTACTTTCATGAAGAGGAAATATAAATCAGAATGCTTAAATTCATCATTCCTCCAGTGATCCATTAGGAATAATTTGATTGGGACCATAGCTGGTAACTGATAATTTTCTCGAAAGTGGCCACATGTAAAGATAAAAATACCTCTGAGTGTAGCGAGATGCAGTGGCGTCTTCCCATCATCATCTTGAGCATTAATTTTTACACCGTTCAGAAGAAGATATTCACAAGCCATGACTGATCCCTGGGAAAGAAGAAAACATGCATAATTACAGAGGGTTAACAGATGAGGTGAAATGAATTATGACAGATAAAGATACAGGCTGTCATTAGAAGCTTTGATACAATATGTGGGAGTAAGAATATAGTATAGCCTCAGTACAGATGAAAATTTGCAAAGAGGATTTTCACAAGGGAGAATCAATACATGAAACAGGTGGCATTTGGTCAGAAGCGAAAATGTTAATTTAAACAAAGAGGAAACAAGAGCTTCAATATTAATTGCAGGATGAGTCGCACCTCCTACTTTTACGAGTCGCCTCTGATTGGCGAGCTCTCATGGAATATAACACAGGGTTCATTTTTCATCGAAAATATCTCGAAAACAAGGAAAAATTTGTAAGTTGAAAATTTCAGATATCGATTTTCCTGATTTTTCTGAAGAGATTCACGGGTAATACATGACACTTTTTTTTATAACACATTGAACAGTTCAACCTGGAACTTTACTTTTTCATGACACCTAAGTGTCATATTTCAAGTTGAAAGAGCGAAATTCAAGGTCGAACTGTTCCGTGTGTTTAAGAAAAAAGCGCCACGTTCAAAAAAATCAGGAAAATCGATTTCTGAAATTTTCAACTTACAAATTTTTCCTTATTTTCGAGATATTTTTGATGAAAAATGAACCCCATGTTATACTTCATGAGGACCCCAGAAAGTGGGCACCAGGCATATCAGTGAATCAGAGGCAACTCATAAAAGTAGGGCGTGCCACTCGCCCCGTGATTAATACTGCAGCTCTTGTTTTCTATTTGCATTTGAACTGGTAAAATAAGGAAGAACTTCATTGAATTTTACAAAAGATTTGGAGGACTGACAGTGGACAGAAGTGTCCACCTTGTACAGTACTAATCTTTACAGAGAGTTGTAACAATTAATGCAAAAAAATTTCTAAACCTAAATGTGTCTTTATAGAAAAGAAACCGCTTCCTGAGATTGGCATTGCCAACCATTAGTACTGTTCTTTTAGTGATTAAACTTTTCCCTCAATAAGAGGAAAGGATCTTTAATACATTTCTTACAGCAAATTTCTTAAAAATATATTAACACTACAAAAAATTTTGCTCCCATGACATCATCAACGGGTGTCTTAATGAGTCATCAGCCAGAAAAAGTCAAAATACGGGAGTAAGCCCTGAGGAAATAAATGCTCCATGCAACCAAGGGGGAGGGGAGAAAATAGCAAGTAAAAAGTAGGACTAAAGTTTTCTCAAAAAAAAAAAAAACTTACACTTAGCACAGCCTGGTGTAAATGCGTTCTCCCTTTGTCATCTTTATTGCACCAAAATTTATTTGCCCCAAGCGCTAGAGCATAGCACATGACAGGTAAATTGTGAGCTAATGATGCCCTGTATAATAAAAGATCTGGTTCCAACTTTGATATGTCCTCTTCATTGACTGGAAAAAAAGGAGGGTACATTAACATTCGATGAATTGTTCTCCCGATCTTGGAGCAAAATTATTATACATCAAAAACAGGGATAAAACTAGAACAAGATCCTTGAATATCAACTACTAAATTAAAACAAAATTCACTGTGTGTTGTGAACAGAGGCTCTTAAAAGCACTGAGTTGGAATGAATTTGCCGTACAATTTTCAAACCAGACTTTGCTTCAACAAAAACCTAGGTTATCATGGCATTCCGATGTTCATAAAACGTGTGACATATAAATATGTGGTTATTCTTATTTCCCTCCCTGTCTCTGTCTGGTGTCTGTATTCCTATTGGGGGATCCGGTCATATGACTCGATACACCAATGGAAGAGCTGGATACCAGGGAGAGAGAGGGACGGTTACGAGGACGCCATACTTAAGTTACTTCGGTCTTAGCGTGCAGACGGTTCAGTGCTCTTTTTCAAGGTGTGAGAATCTTTTGTGGGGGAAAATCACTCCTAAGGTGATTTTCTTTATGTGATTTCGTTTTTGTGTGTTCGGGCCGGACGGCGAGCCGTTCATCTTCATTCCTATCTCAGTTGTTATTCTTTTCATGTTTCCGTGTTCTTCGACTGCTATTGCAGCACCATCTCAAACGTTTCGCAAAACCTTTCACAAACCTTCAATATGGCCATGTGAGAAGATGAACATGCATATTTGAGCTATAAAAATCGATAATGGCTTTATGTCACTATTACCAAGTTCTACAGGTAAAATGAAAAAACAGAAAAAAATCTGTTCAGGAAAAAAAATTATCATCATGACTTCCCAAAAAAGGTCACTATAACAAAATTCAGGAGAGATGAAAAAAATAAAAAATTATCATGACTTACCAAAAGAGGTATTGTTTTCATCCTCGCAACTTGAATCATCGCTACTGACGGATATTGTATCGTCTAATGTTTGAGGCCCAACATGACCATCAAAAAGAATGAGAGTGTCCTTTCCATTGCTAATATTTGACACTCCTATCGATGATATGACATCAGGTTTTGTCAACTTATCACACTTGCGCTCCGTTATATCTATTAGTTCAGGTTTCTGTACGATTTCCATGAGTTCTTCTTTTAAACTGCTCAAACTTGACATTGAGTCTTGGAATGAGGTAGTGAGTGTTTCTCTGGCAGGGGTGTCCACGTGTTCTGATGAACTTTGTTCAGAATTTTTACTTAAGTCAAAGTTTTCCTCTATTGTTTTAGTGCTAATTTTGTCTTCTCTACTACGCGGTCTTCTTCTCAATTTTCGGACGCTCCATTTTCGAGAAACTTTCAGGTTAAGTTTTGATGAGTTTAAAGCCTCTTTCCCTTGAATGTTCAATTGCTTCACAAACAATTTTTCTTCATATTTGGCTCTGATCCAGGCTTCTCGTACAGCACTATAAAAGAAATGAAATTACTTCTAAAATTCATGATTTTCTAGTTTCCTGAGTATTTTTTAGGAGAACTGATAAAATACAGTGGAGAATAAATGATTTAGACTGTCAGTATACAGATGATCTTAAAAGTATAACCTGACCAGAAATTAGGAGAAAAATAAAATTTGAAAAAAAAAAAATGTCTACAGTCAAAATTCTAGTATATCTATGAAAAAAAGAAAGAAAGAATGGAAGTTTAATCGAATGGCTGAGACTAAAATCAATTTACGTCAACATAACATGGTGCCTAATTTTCTCCCATGCTTCATTTTTTTTTACAGTGAAAAAAAATTGCACTAGAATATTCTTGAAAAGTTTACAAATTTAAGAAATTAAAGAGAGAGAGAGAAAAAAGTAAAATATCAATATTTTTGGTTCAATGAATGAGTTAAAACTTTGCTTCAAAGACATTTTCATCCAACTATTAAATCATAACCGTAATTGGGGCATTCTTCAGTAAAAGGGCTTAAAAGGATTTTTGATTTCGAGAAACGGAAGTTGGAACGTTTGAGTTGCTGCAACCCAGGAAGTCCTCGTTTTTTCGAAAAGTACAAACGAGCTTACAAAAGAACATTTTAAGAATGCATACACCAAATACTAATTTAATTCCACTATTTTTTACAAAGTTACAGAGTTCTAAAAAAGTTCATGTAAAATTCCTTCTGACGGAGAACAACCTTGGTGACATTTTTTTAGGGCCTTGGTTTGATGAGTATCAACTGAAATACTTTTTGATCTTGTATTTATTGCGAAATAAAACAAATCTTCCGTGAATAAAAAAAGTGCTGTTGCCAAGAAATAAAATGAAGAGTCCATCTGACAACTATCTGCAGGCTAATTATTGAAATTCATAGACAAAGAGGACATTAGGAGTACAGAGCAATCCTTTTGGTTAAAATGAGTGGTTCCTATAGCCTAAGGCAGAAAATAATAGACTAATGATAAGGTCTTTCAAAGGTTAGTGAGTCTATTACCTACCTCCTTTGTCCATTGCACTCACCCGCTTCCACCAATAGGATCTTTCCATATCCCTTTTGTCTTCTATGTCTATAACTTTGTCTATCAATTTCAATAATTGGCCCACTGGCTGAGTGCGCCTTTCAAAGGCTATTTTTTTTATCCTTTCCCTTAAACTTTTAGTAAGTTCATGTTCATGAATGTCCTACTTCTTCAGGATTCCAAAATCCTGTTTGCTTAAAACAGAGCGCATGGCAGCATGGGTCTTTATACCAAAGGATACCTTGCTTGTTAGGCACCAATTTTCTGTACAAATAGTAATGTAAGGAGTAAATTTTAGATTTTTCCTCAGAATGCATTAAGACTTTAGAGCAGCTTTACATGAGTGACTCCTCTTTAAATCTAAAAACAGTCTAAAACACCAATTGGTTCAAAGAGAGGTTGATCATCCTTTGATGCACATTAAGATGAAGTATGAATACAGGTAACTCCAAAACTATACGGATAAAATTCAACTTACTTGGTACTCTTTGGCGTTGGTTTTTCTAAAAAGAGCTCTGGCTGATCAACCTCCGCTTCATAGATGCTATTGATAACTTTGTTTCCAAGTTCAGCCATTACACGAAGCATTTCAGGTTCCCAGTCGTCCAAGGTGATGGACCGCACTTTACTGTGATGGACTCCCAAACCTCTATGGACTCCGCTACATTCTTCATTTTGAAATACAAGACAAGCATTTCAATACAACATTTCAAATTGTATGAGTACTCAATTGCTATCAGAGGTAAGGCTGTTTACTTGTACATTACAAAAACGTTAAAAAATCATTATTCTTAAATTTCACGCTAGTGGCTCAGAATGCAGTCGTAATGATCACTGACCCGAAGTGACTACTAGTGAGATTTTAGAGTGTAGGTTACATAACTTATCGTGTTGTACAACTTGTGTGTACAACACTGAGATTCAGACTGAAATGTTCGGAAATATTTTGAGAGGATACCTATTAAGCCCTTGCGATTCTAAGAGGATCGAAGATAATAGAAGGAAGAGAGTATTCTCACCATAAAAATGTTAAAGACTTTCCTGCTGCATATCTCTCATCATCATTGATGCTGTAAAATAGAGCATCTTTCATGCCATTTCTTGAAGGGCTTCAGCAGCAGCAATATTTTGACATATATTTAAAAATGTTTAGAAAAAAGAAAAAAGAAAGAAAATACAACTGAAATTATAAAGAATATGTAAAATAGGTACCGATGCATAGAGTGATTCCCAGGTTGATACTTGCCCACTTGGGATTGCCCTCACCACAGTCACAGCAGGTATCATTTCCTGGTATTTTCAATAATCCTTCCCAGATTCTGAAAAAAGTAAGTAAGTGTTTGTTAAAGAATCAGAAAAAAAGATCAGTGTAAAAATCAGAAATTAACCTTAGTAGTTTACTGCTTTCCGTAGTTAAAAGCTCCAAAATCTGCTAGTGAGAAGCTCCTTTCGATATAGTAAGAAGCTAACCAAATTATTGACTGCTCAATCCTTTCGTGGATTTTATCTCTAAGAGCCTCACTTTTTAGAGGTGACGACAAATTCACTTTTACCACTTTTTCGAGTCCTCATGCTCTCAACTCAGTGTGACTAATCAAGGAGGGTTGTCAGATTAGAAACCAGATGTTCTCAGTTCCTGGTCCACTGTGCATCTCCAAGTCATTGCAAAGTTATGACATCAGTCCTGAACTTTTGAGACACTCGATGTGTAATAGTTAAAACCAACCAACATAAATATCTGAACCAAAAAAAATATTAATCAACCGACAAAAATAATAAATTAACCAGAAAAACTTACTTGGTACGACGTTGTTTGTTCTTGCAATTGCTTTGAGATGTGTTGAGAGTGGAATGCGTGTTTTTGCCATAAGAGCTTGACTGAATTGCAGCACCTATTTCTTGTTGTAAACTATTTATCCATGCGCGATATCCCTCGGCAGATTCTGCTTGCAACATGTGACTCCTACAAGACAAGAAAGTTGATAAATAAAAGAGAGATAATAATTTCCTTCATTAAAGTCCCTTCAGTTACTGTTTGTCAAAAATTAGTGGACTAGTATTCATATTCCTGGGTCAATCTAAGTTCTCTTTTCTTTTCATCAAGTTCTATGAAAATACATGTTTAAAAAACTAATTTTTTTCTCATTCAGAACGCAGCACATTTTTCTAAATGAGATTTCCTTCTGAGATGGCCTATTCAGGAAATATATATTTTATGAGTAGAGATTCAAGCCTTAAATGTTGTTGAAAAGTGCGTACTTGGTTGGCGAGATAACTTCAAAACAGAACCGGCGTTCAGAGTCAGATGCAGGCCTCACTGAGCACAACCGCAGATCTTCTTCCATTACTGTTGCTTGTTCCTCTCCTAATTTGAAGACCAAAAAAAAAAAAAAACAAAGACTGAATTATGACTACATTATGATTATAAAATAATATTTCAGGGTAAAGCAGTATTTATGTTGAATGTTAACAATTGAAAACCTGCATAACTATTGACTGTTCTGGTATTTTATTTTTTATTTGTTTTTTAGGGAGGGGGGGGGATTAATCGGATTATTCCATACGATCCCAGTTTTAAAAGGATTGATGCTAAAATGATTGACCCTTGAACTGGTGACTCTACATGAACGTTGGGGAGTCATATAGATAGGTAGTCACCCTCAAGAAATCGACACAAAAAGTTCTGCATAAAATTTTGATGAGCAAAAGTATGTTGAGGTGCGTCAGTTTCTCCCTGTCTAAAGATCCACTACAGGACGTTTCAATTATGAGAAATACACTGACCTGTCCGTTTTCTGTAAACTAGTTTGTTATCACAAAGATAAAACCACCGTCGATTCCAGGTTTTGAAAGCATTGGAAGCTCTTTTGAATAGGTAGCCCTCCATTTTAGTGCCAGAATCAGTAGAGTATGAAACCAGGTCTTCTTTATTGACCAATGCATGAAAGTGATCGAGTTGTTTCTCATGATGTGAAGTGTCCAACTGCAATTTTGTTACCTGTGTAAAAATTAAACATTATAAGACTTTGAAATTACTCTTGCATCTCTTGTTGGACTCATATGTTCTCACAGCACCATAATAATAACACCAAAACAAGGCAAAACATGGTGAATGGTTGAGAAAATTTCAAGACTAGGCTTGAAAAAATATTCAGCCTAAAGTTTGCATGTAAACGCCTTCAAAATCGCTAGCAGTGGGCGTTCATACATATCTGAAATCAGTTTGGCAGTGACAGTCTCATTAACCCAATGAGGCGCCATGGAAAGACTTTGATGTCAGGCAGATGGATCCTAACCTTATCTACAAAATTTTAATGTATGTTTGGCCTCTAAATTTTCCTCACCTCATCCGCTATTTGTTTCAGAAGAGGATGTAGTCCCTCACTTAAATCATAGCTTTGATGATAGTATGTGCTGCAAGCCTGTAGATATGACAGAAGCTGAAACAAAAACAAAATCTTGATTCATATTCAGAGCTGAAAAGATCTTAAAGCTTTCAGAGAAACTTAAAACTTCGGAGAGCACATAGCCCTATGACAGTCCGGGTATGAGCTGGCCAAATACGACAGGTAGATACAGAAATCCACCTGTGGACCAAAACAATGGGGGAGTGGGATTAATCTTTTTGTTGCATTGAATAAAACCAAATTAAGAGGATAATCAAGAGTATAATGGTGAGTACGATTAATAGGATAATATTTTGCCAATTATTGTCAGTTGGTGGTCTGAACAAAAGAAAAAATAACCATTAAAATCTAAGATGGTAGGTTGCAAACCTATATGAATTGACCAGAGACAAGAGACCCTCCACTCGTATCTCAGCTGTGGTGAGAGCTTTTACTTTCAGGACTTCAACATTAAACTGTTGACTTACCTGCATGGTTGATGTATAACAAAGTGTTGGTAGTTTTGTTTTCCACACAAACCGAAGTTTAGAAAACTTGTTTGGCTCATGACGTCACCTGAAGCTCATCATCCACCATGTAAGTAGGTCAACAGCCGAAAAAAGAGTGATGACTGTTGCTTCCATATATTGTCCATAAGGAAATGTTGAATCCTCGAAAGTAAAAGCTTCCACCTGTCACCAAGAAGCCAGTGAGGGTCTCTTGTCTCTGGAGTTGACATGGAATGACCCTGATACAGGTGTCGACACTTGACAGAGAAGTGGTAGGCTAGCTCAAGTCTTCATTCAGCGGCTTGTACTCATTCAAATGATCGTTACATGTAGACTAAAAGACAGATGTAAATAATATAACTATCAAAGAACCAAAATCAAAGCTTACTGTTGAAAGAACTTCATGACTTTTACGAGAATTCAGTTTTGTGACGCAATGCAAATGGTCCAGGGCGGTATGTCGAAAGCAAGCGCGGGTAGCAGCCAGTATGTTCAAGGTCTCTTCAATTTCTTGAGGGCGGGATTTGGGAGCTTGAGCATTTCGCATCAGAGCAGTATCCAAGTCAGTTGAAATTTTATCAAAGTGATGCCTTGATTCTCTCATAACTTTCACGCTGTAACATGAGAAAAATTAAACATCAAAATCATTTATACAACCAGTAAAACTGAGTTAATTTCCTCAAATTTTACTCACATACAAGCCACTTTCACAGCGATTTCTGGCACTTTGCGACACCTAATTGCCACAGTGCATCTTTCCACAGCCCTTCAAAAAGTTGACACTATGCCCCTCAATCTGTTTCCTTAAATTTTACAATGATTTATACTGAAATAGAGCCCTATCTTAGTGCTGATAAGTACAGCTGCACGGTGAGACATGAGCTGTCGAGCATTTTACACATCTCAGGCACCATAATTTGTCAGCTTAAGCCCAGTCTTAACTTTGAGCTAATGTTCCACTTATTGGTCAGGGCCACCTTTCAAGGATGGAGATTGGAGGACATAGCGAGCTAAGATGTTAATTTGTGGTTGGTCTACTAAATGTTTACTGGAGACTAAGTTGTGGTCCAGTTCCTTGTAGTGCTTAGAATTCAGCCTGATGAGCAGTTTTATTGACACAGACCTGGAGATTTTGCATCGTGTTTATTATCTAAAATCACTTGAGTGAGTCCTCCGTATTTTTTAGTGCGGAAATTCGGAAGAATAGGACCAAATGCTTCCATATTATGAGGAGAGAAAAGGCTGTATAGGGAAATCTGATAGTTCCTAAAAATAACTCAAAATACCTTAGGTCAGATGATATACTAGAAACTAAAAAAAGATCTAAATAGAGATGAATCTGTATAGAAATCAGTGTTCGAAACTCACAGACGCCAACATGACAAATGCACCTAAGAAATTGGTCATGGCGCCTAAAAAATGAAGGCTCTACGCCAATGTGGCCCCTGAAAATTGCCCCCCTCTCCCACCCCCCAAAAAATCCTAATTTTCCTGCTTGGTGATGTTTTGAAATTTCCCCTGATTACACATACTAGTTCTGTAACTAAAATATCTTGCGTCTAACTTTTCACTAAATGCGCTGTGATATACAGGCAAAAAGTCAATTTGCCCCCTAAAAAATCTTCAGTGGCTCCTAAAAATCGAGCTTGATGCGCAACATGGCTCCTGAAACTCAAAGGTGAGTTTCGAACACTGTAGAAATTAAACCTTAAGCAAGAAAAGAATTTAGGGACAACTTACTCTTTGAGAAAAGAGTTCAGATTCATCAAAATAGTTCTTGAAGCTTGATCAAGGAGTATCGTTAGATACTTATTCATTTCTTGCAGAGCATGAATCAATTTGTTCAAGTATGAGGTAGTGTCATGATCGGTTCGAAAACAAACGCTCAACTCCCAAAGACTATTAGCAAATAGAGACTGTTGCGCAACATAAGTTTTCCCAGCTTCAACCATGCTACTGCAAACTTTGACAACCTGTGGGAAGAAGATTTTACATATTAATAAAAAGTACTGTCTGGCTTGTTTGAATGGCACTGTGTTAAAATGGTGGTAATTTAAAATTCCTAACATTCAGAAAATGGCAAAAATATATTCTTCACCAAAATGCTCCTATGATTGTTGTCAGATGGGATTAACATGCCTTGAAAGGAAGCTTTGAGATGCACTACAAGTTTTGTGCCTATTAGGGAGAGGATGCAGACTCAAAAAGTGTAGATACACATGAAAGGTTCTGATGGTTTCAGCACGGCACCAAATGTCAGTCAACAACAAATCCCAGCACCAGCTGACAGGGTATTTTTAATATCCAAATCCGAAAAAAGTATTCAGGGACCCAGGCTACTATCCCTGGCTTCAGCCAAAGATATGCATGAATCAAATGCAATCAATCACTTTAAATCATCTGCACGCTCTGCCCTGAGCATAACAAAAGTTACATTAACTACGCATCGTGTCTAATACTCTTACGGTGTCAATCACCTCGACTTCTGTCAAATCACCAATTGGTATACTGTCTCACCCATGCAAAAAGTACCTGAGTAGTTCTAAGTGCCTATATTAGGTACGTTTTTAACATAATCTTTTCCCTTAAATTTTCAAAAATTAAAATCTACCATGTTTCATGGAATCCGAGTATTTCATTCAAATTCTGTGTTCCTTATTTTTGACCAAAAAAAAAAAAAAAAGTTTGGAATCAGCTAAGGTAAGATTGGGTTCCTGTAGTTGACACAGATGAAAACTGACCTTATCCAATCTTCCTTCCAGTAAATCAATATGGCTCTCTTGGTCTTCCAGAAATGCTCTGAAACAGAAATTGAGAAATTCTTTAGGAAAGTTCATGACAATAATTGGAAAAAGAGAGGTAAATACGCCAAATCAGTACCTGAGAAAAGTCAACCGGGAAAAAATTGGAAACTTTTATTCAGTAGAAGAAATTAAATTGTAATAAAGAAATTCTGTTCAAAAAACTTACATGAATAATTAAAAATGCAAGAGTCGTTCAGAGAGTAAATTTACCAATTCCATATCTTCAGGTCTAAGCTATGTAGAGAGAATCTAGAAAGAGTGTTAAAAAGCAATTAAGCAAAGTTTTCTGACACACTTTTAAATTTGGTCCAATAGAACTTAATAAAAGTGAGTTTTTCTCTAAGGCGAAGGACAGCTTGGGTCCAAAATTTTACGAAACTTAATCAATAAAGTGAGCAGCGTTTATTGCTTATCACAAGTAAATGACTAAACCAGCAACAACATGATGGTTGAAGTTCACGCAAAACATATGGGAGAGCATTCGTCAGTTAGAGAATTGCAGGATTGACTAGGTTTACTTTGATATCATTTCCATTGGAACATTAGGTAACCGAATTTTCAGCGTCAACTCTTCCTTGCTGACTGAATTTTTTATAATCCTTTACATTTTCTAGCGCCTCACCATTCATAAAGAAATCCTATCGAAGATGCACCATTTGGAAAAATACGCAGCCTTACTTAGCGACACCTTTAGTGTAAATGATGCTGAATTAAGTAGCCCTCCAATTTTATAATTTGGTGTCCACTTGGATCTACAAGGTAGTAAATAAGACAGTTTCAATCCTGTTTTAAACTCTAAGAGGTGGTTTAGGGAAACTTACGATTCAAAATAAGCATAATGGTTTGGGATTGGGACTAGAAATAAGTGGACTGGCAGGAGGTCAGAGCAACGAGTTGGCTGTCTAATTCTAAAAAAAATATTCGAAAAGTGGAGGGAAAGAAATGAGTAACAGGGCAAGAGTATGACCATATTTTTTCTGGATATACTATTAAGAGCTAATCCTTGAAACTAAATAAAAAAGTTGCCGTGGATCACAATTCAAAACGTACATTGGGGAGTCTCCCTAAATGAAAGGTGGGTGCACTGTAGCCCCTAACCCCAAATACTGCTCGCTACAGCTTGTCTAATCACCAAACCCACCGCACGCCACAGGAATCGCTACCTATCAATAACTGATGATACCAGTTCCTGAGATGAACAGAACACATACAAGATTCACAGACTACATCTCAGAAAGAGACAGAAGATCTTTAATCTTGTGTTAAGATTCACTGAAAGATTTAGGACAGCAGCAAGATAAAAGTCAGCATAATTGAAGCGAAAAAAGAGCTCGCTGTCAACAAAGAACACTGCATTGAACTGACTCCTTGTAGGGATCTATCACAACACGTACTGAGCATGAGAGATCAGGGAAAGAGAGCATCTGAGATCCATCCTGTGCATAAAAGCATTTACATTAATCATAATAGGATCACTTTTTCAGGAAATTGTAAAGGAAATAGGCTGGAGGATGAGTAATTTTCTGTCCTCATAATGTGGTACAGGCCTGAATTTGAACATACCTGAATTTTGGGGAATCTCTGAGGCATTCTTCAATTCCTAAATTAGAGAGCATCTTGAAAGAATAAATTTTCTTATAGAATGTTGAAATCCCCACAATAACAACTAATTAGAGATGGTAAATAATTTTTGGAGGAATGTTTGGACATTGCATCACACAACAACAGATAAGCCATAGAATAAACTAGATAACTTATTCTATGACAACTTTCGAGGTGGGCTATTTTCCAAATGCAACACCTGCAACACTCTTGCTGCTACATGTTGCAGGAGTTCATGTGAAGGCGCACTTGTACCCCCTTATCTATCTTACTTCTCCAGCCACAAGTGGCCATCAGTCCAGCTCTCTGCGCAGTCTATGATCTCAATTGTCAATAATAGACAAAGACAACAATACAAAAATAATTATTTCTGATCATGGAGTCTGTAACATCAGTATGGTTGAAAATTTTCTCATTCCCTAGAAAAAAGAAAATGATTTAGCTGCCCGTCGCAGCTGATTAGTGATTAGTGCCAATTACTAAGTCCTCCTTGATCTTTAGTGTACCTTCAATTTTTGTGATACATTTCTTTTCGACCTCATCATGTCAATGCAGAGCCGAAATTTACCTGTAGGAGTCAGGGTAGTTCTTGGTATTTCAAGGAAATGTTGCGCCAGAGTATCCTTCAATCGTAACGTTCTGTAAGTAACAATATTTACTTATTTTGAAACAAATTCACATTTTTATTCAGGCAAGTTGTTTGGGTAGCTGAAAGAAATCGGAATTTGTTCGGCTCTTACACACCCAAATACGTCACCCCGAACGAGCTGAAACTGAACTGCTGGCCAATCAGAAGCCCTAGAACAGAATTAAGGGCAGTAGCACTGCATTCTAAGTTTTTTTAAGTATGCCTATTTTTCCTAATTGAATGGATCGTGCGGCAAGGTCGATAGACCCAGGTCAGTCCGCCAACAAGATGTTCTTTGGAATTTTCCAACCTGGCGACAAATTCTTCAAATTTGCTGTTTCACTGCTTTCCAAACTTTTCCCCGATTTGCGTTGCTCCCTTCCACAGTTCCCCTCCCCCCTGATCTTTCCGATTTGCACAAGACCTATGTAATCGGATCAAGGGAACAGCAGAGTGGGACAAGCAAATAGGGGGAATCAGTCTGCAATGCAGACAGCCCTCGCCCCCATTTTGCAGTGATTATCACACTCAGCTTTCCTAAAGGACTGATGAAGGTCTATCGACTTTGATCGGTAGTTCCCATGTAGGTGTATGAATAAGTCTGGGAATCTACGCCTGTCTCATGTAAGTGGAAATTGAAGCAGCCATTTGCATTGTAGCCCCTTTTATAGCGGATCTTTAGAAATATACATGAAATTTTTATGTGGAAGGCTCTGAAAAAAAGGCCAGTAAAAGTGCAGGTATGCTTGTTTTTCTGAGCAGCTGCTACTTGGACAAGCAGCAGTGAAGCTTATTACATTATCATTGTCTTGGTTAGACAAGATAGACCAGAGGAATGAACTGATCCATCTTTTACAAGCCCCCCCCCCCCCCCTCCCTCCTTAAAAAACTGTATGCAATTGATTTGTGGTAAGTAAACATAAGAAATCAGCATTTTTCAAAATTAATTTTAAAAAAAAATAAAAATAAAAAAAACACTCGCTAGAAGCAGGCTCAACTAGGTTCTCCTGGCATGTATGAGGTTTTTAGTCCTCCTTCCTCAATTGAATTGACCTTCCTCCATTTTTAACGCATATTCCTGATCAAGAAGCAAAAGACTAAGAAAAAAAATCTCCAAAAATGGAGCTTCTAAGTCCGTCACACAATTGCGAGTTAAGTACTTTTTCTTGTGTACAATTTTGTGAGAAACACCATGGTACCACTGGTTTTTTCAGAGACAAACCCCCAAGCCCCAAAAAAAACTCTTAAAGTTGAAGCCATAAAGGAGGGAATCTGCCACAATACACTGAGACACACTCCTCCTTTATATATACCTAGTCAAAATGGCACAGGTTGGGAGCAAATACGTGAATAGGGTTGTCATTGTTTCAGCCTCGGTGTTTGAAAATAATGCGGCAACTTTTCCACTATATTTGTTTTCTGTCAGAGTTTGACGGGATATAGAGGTGGACTCTCAGCATAGCGCAGGGGACCTGGATCCCCTCTATCCTAATCTCAACTTCAAGAGCTTTTTTGAGCTCGGAAGTTTGTTCCAGAGAAACATATTCATGTGTAAATATTTACATAAAACAATTTCAACATACTTGTACAAGTATGTTGAAAAGGATTGAGTTCTATGGAAAAATATTGTCAAATTTGGGTTCTGTGCTCCCGAAAAACCATTATACCTAAAAAATGAAGCAAATCCGTTGATAGGTGGCTGAAATACGCCTACACTTGCACGAAAAGTTTTCTTTTGTTATACCCTCTCTCAAAATGTATCACAAGACAGGGGTTGTCATTTGGCAAAAGAAGTTAAGGTCGCCCCCTCTCCCACTCCCTTGCAGGGGACCAAAAAGTAGGTCACTTTGACTTAAGAAAATTGACTTTTGCATCTCTCAGGAAAAAATAGTCTCCCTATTTGTCCCAGATTACTCCCTTTTTTTGCATTCTCTCTCATTATATGTTTACATTTTGGTGCTAAGAAAACACTAATTTTTTTTCCCTTTCTCTGGAGTAAGACCAAAAATGTTTGTCATTAGGATACTATTGAAGTACTGATTTTACAATGCTGGGTCCTTAATAACAATTGTTCTGAACATGTGTGATTGCATTGCATCAAAACGAGCCCGAAAATATACATAACATTATTGTTACACGTTACACGCCAAGGAAGGGTACTTTGGTGGGACACTTCAAAATTAAAATTTTTAAAGTCTGAAAAAAGAATCTGAATAGATTTTTCGAGGTCTTCTGTAAATCGGAATCGATTTTTCGAGTCGAAATCGAATTATTGAAAAAAAATGAAATTTCCTACGTTGATGTGTCACATAAGGCCTAAGTTTTGTGAAACCCGAGTTTCATCTCAAGTTCAGTTTTCGTAGTACCTATTTTTGTTTTTGGCGCCGAACTTTGGTTTTTAAGTGTTTTAAAATTGAATTCGAAAAAAATCAATTATTTTCATCCGATTTTAAAATTGAATAGATTTTTTTACCGAAAATCAAATCGTTTTCCCGAAAGCGATGTAGGAATTCGAAAAAATCGTCATCCCTACAACCCATGAGTCAAAAGTGTGATTTTTTTTCGTTCCAAATAAACGCCCGCCCCGGGTGCCTTTCTCAACGCTCGTCAATTTTTTTTTTTTTTTTTTTTTTTTGGGGGGGGGGGGTGTGTTTTTTTGCGCTATCTATCGACAAAACGAATTTTCGCGAATTCGACATGAATACCAATTTGATTATTTTCCGAGATTTCGATAGCTCCGTGAGTCACCTATCAATGCCTTGAATTTGCCCTCAAATTTTCGATAGCTTATTTTTTTTCATGGATGGAACCAGGAACCAACCGTCACCCAACCGCAATTTCGATGTTTTGACATGACCGGAATAAGACGCACCCAACGACCCCCTTCGTACTAGCACGGTTTTAATCTTTCACGGAACACCTAATGGCGAGAAGGCAAGTTCGTCGAGGTTGCGCCGGTACAGTCATCGGTTCTGCCACTTACTACTGCCATGATAGCGAAGAGAGCAGTAAGTACATTTCTGCATGGGACATGATTAGCACGTGCTTTTATGTGTCTCGAGGTTCGTCCCAGCATGCACTTACTGCTCTCTTCGCTTTCACGGCAGACAAGTCGTCTTCCAAGACCTCGTAGTCCGAGAGCCAGACGACTTTGAGTGACAAACTCGGGATACATGTTTTGACCCCCTAAATCGATAGCCTTGCATGCACTGAAACGGAAAATTTTTGTCTGCCGCCCTCTAGCCTGTGCCATCACCCTCATCTAGGCCCTCAAAGTGGTCCAAAAAACACCATCTGGTGACAAACTCCTGACGCTCGGCAGACAAGTCTATTATTAAAGATCATACCCAGGGTGACTAGAAAAACTTTGTCTGCCGCCTTCTAGCCTGTGCCATCACCCTCATCTAGGCCCTCAAAGTGGTCCAAAAAACACCATCTGGTGACAAACTCCTGACGCTCGGCAGACAAGTCTATTATTAAAGATCATACCCAGGGTGACTAGAAAAACTTTGTCTGCCGCCTTCTAGCCTGTGCCATCACCCTCATCTAGGCCCTCAAAGTGGTCCAAAAAACACCATCTGGTGACAAACTCCTGACGCCTAGTGCGGTTGCAGATGTACTCCTGTGAGCAGCTTGTGTAATAAAGTTTGAATGATACATCATTCTCTTCGTTTTTTCGTGTAGAATCCGATTTTCGATGTTGTCAAGTCCAAAAATGATGCTGGTGCCCCCAATTCAAGATGGCGCCCAAAATGGCCGCCCCGGGGGTCAAAATTCCAAAATTTGAGAATATTGTCGAGTTTGGTATCCATTTATATGTAATTTTGGTCGTAGAATTCATATCTGGTGTCAAAAAATAATTTCAACCCCTTAGGGTCCGTCAAATCCAAGATGGCGGCCAAAATTTCAACTTTAATGATAATTACCCAAGATGCACCTTTCACTGTCGAATGACGTGTCTTCATTTATGTTAATTAGGTCAGAAAACCTACAAGGGAGGTCTACAATGCCACTGCACCCTATGGAGGGCCAGGGTTCACCCCCTCCTACCCCCAATATGGCCGCCGCGGAGGGCATAAATAGTGACATTCTCTCAGAACGTCATAGTAGGTAATGCCATGTGTCCATTCCTATGTAATTTGAGGCGTAAATTCCAAATTTCAAGTCATAAATCGCAAATGTGAGACTTGCAATGGCTTATACCCTATATGGGGCCAGGGGAACCCCCTCAACCCCCTCTTCTTTCTAATATGGCTGCCATGGGGGGCATAAATAGTGAAATTCTCTCAGGACGTCATGTGAGGTGTCGATTCATAACATTGGGACCATATACGTTTTCAGATCCCAGAAATCGTCCAGAATTAAGAAAACACATAACTTCCAAGGGAAATTATGAACTTGATTTATCGACTTTTTTCACCCTGAAATGTCCGCTATTCCAATATTCGCCCACATAGGAACAGTGAAATTCTCTCAAAGCGGCATAGTAGGTGTCGATTTGTTTTTAATCTGAGGCGTGGATTTCGAATCACAAGTCAAAACATGTAAATATCCCATAGTGACGAAAATACTTATATATGGCAACCGCTTTGGCCTACATTTTGGACTAAAAATGCTGCTTGGGTTCATTTTTGTCGAAAGAGCTGGAAATGAATTGGTGATTTTAATGGTAATTGACAAATTTCACGCGTATTCTTTTTCTATGTACGCAAAGGACTCAGATGGGCGTCTGTTTTTTTCATTTTTAAAAATTCCCACAAAAATATAATTTTTTTGCCGACGAAGTATGTATCTGCATTCAGAGTTCCTATGTTATTGTTTATGAACGCACTCAGTTTAATTGCAATTAAAACAACTGGATAATTGAGTGCTTTTTGTAGCGCAGGGTTTCGTCTCCTAGTAGAAGCGACACCTACAGTTTCCTGCGTTATCTGCAACAAAACGCACGCTCCTGCTAGAAGAAAATCGATTACAAAAAGAACCATCTATTATCCAGTTATCTAATAATGAAAGAACCAGAAACCAATATGAATCCTCTGTGTACATTTGAAAAAGAACACCGGTGAAATATGTCAATCACCATTAAATTATCCGATTCATTTCCAGCTCTTTCGACATAACTGAACCCAACCCAAGATGCATTCTTTATTCCAAGATGAAGGCCAGAGCGATTGCCATGCTTAAGTGTTTTTGTCACTTTGAGATATTGACGATTTCTGACTTAAAATTCGGAATCTACGCCTCAACTTACATGAGAATCGACACCTCACATGCCGCTTTGAGAGAATTTCACTGCAACTATGTCCCCCCGGCGGCCGTTTTGAAGAGGGTACGGGGCTGCTCCTGGCCCCGCGTAGGGTGAAATGGCCTCAACTTACATGAGAATCGACACCTCACATGCCGCTTTGAGAGAATTTCACTGCAACTATGTCCCCCCGGCGGCCGTTTTGAAGAGGGTACGGGGTTGCTCCTGGCCCCCCGTAGGGGTAATGGCATTCCAGACCTCTAATTTGCGATTTCCGACTTGGAATTCCGAATCTACACCTCTATTTACATTAGAATCGACACCTCACATGCCGCTTTGAGAGAATTTCACTGCAACTATGCCCCCCCCCCCCGGCGACCGTTTTGAAGAGGGTAGGGGGCTGCTCCTGGCCCCGCGTAGGGTGAAATGGCATTCCAGACCTCTAATTTGCGATTTTCAACTTGGAATTCGGAATATAAGCCTCTACTTACATAAGAATCGACACCTCACATGACGTCCTGAGAGAATTTCACTATTTATGCCCCCCATGGCAGCCATATTAGAAAGAAGAGGGGGTTGAGGGGGTTCCCCTGGCCCCATATAGGGTATAAGCCATTGCAAGTCTCACATTTGCGATTTATGACTTGAAATTTGGAATTTACGCCTCAAATTACATAGGAATGGACACCTACTATGACGTTCTGAGAGAATGTCACTATTTATGCCCTCCGCGGCGGCCATATTGGGGGTAGGAGGGGGTGAACCCTGGCCCTCCATAGGGTGCAGTGGCATTGTAGACCTCCCTTGTAGGTTTTCTGACCTAATTAACATAAATGAAGACACGTCATTCGACAGTGAAAGGTGCATCTTGGGTAATTATCATTAAAGTTGAAATTTTGGCCGCCATCTTGGATTTGACGGACCCTAAGGGGTTGAAATTATTTTTTGACACCAGATATGAATTCTACGACCAAAATTACATATAAATGGATACCAAACTCGACAATATTCTCAAATTTTGGAATTTTGACCCCCGGGGCGGCCATTTTGGGCGCCATCTTGAATTGGGGGCACCAGCATCATTTTTGGACTTGACAACATCGAAAATCGGATTCTACACGAAAAAACGAAGAGAATGATGTATCATTCAAACTTTATTACACAAGCTGCTCACAGGAGTACATCTGCAACCGCACTAGGCGTCAGGAGTTTGTCACCAGATGGTGTTTTTTGGACCACTTTGAGGGCCTAGATGAGGGTGATGGCACAGGCTAGAAGGCGGCAGACAAAGTTTTTCTAGTCACCCTGGGTATGATCTTTAATAATAGACTTGTCTGCCGAGCGTCAGGAGTTTGTCACCAGATGGTGTTTTTTGGACCACTTTGAGGGCCTAGATGAGGGTGATGGCACAGGCTAGAAGGCGGCAGACAAAGTTTTTCTAGTCACCCTGGGTATGATCTTTAATAATAGACTTGTCTGCCGAGCGTCAGGAGTTTGTCACCAGATGGTGTTTTTTGGACCACTTTGAGGGCCTAGATGAGGGTGATGGCACAGGCTAGAAGGCGGCAGACAAAAATTTTCCGTTTCAGTGCATGCAAGGCTATCGATTTAGGGGGTCAAAACATGTATCCCGAGTTTGTCACTCAAAGTCGTCTGGCTCTCAGACTATCGACTCCAAGAAGGGACGTGAGAACGGCCAGTCACTGCGAGCACTCGTGAGCAGTATCGTTTGCCGTGATTTTGCCTCGGGTCAAAGGCCATTGATAATGCTCAACGTCAGCATCTTAAGCCGGGTCTCCCTAAGAAATCGCTGAGCGCCGCGCCATGCACTACAGCTAGTTTCCAGTTGCCGTTCAGCTGCGTGTTTGTAGTAATGAAAGGCAACTTAAATTGGAAAAATCGCACAAAATCTCGAACTATGTTTTGTATTTCGAAAATCAATATAACCGAAATCACAATTGGATCGCATTTAGCAAAAAGGAACCAGCGCAATTACAGTGTTGTAATAATGTTGCTTCTTCATAATCATCTAAAAAAATATCCCAGAAGAGCGAATAGTTTTTGTCCAAAAATTGTTAGTTTTAAAAAAAGAAATCTGTAAATTTTAACTTGTATGACAAGTTAAATTTACAGGATTTTGAGTATTTTCAAAAGAAAAAAAGAAGTTGCCTGATTTTGAAAACACTGCAATCGCGCTGGTTACTTTCTGCTAAATGCGATCCAATTTAAGGTCATGATTTCGTCGAGTCCCCTTTGCCAGATCGCACGGCTGCAAATGTGCAAAAAAATTGTCCGCGTGCAGCTGATGTGAAAAATTTTATGATGTATCATTCTCTTATAATTCTCTTTATAGTTATGAAACATGGAGTCCGATTTTTAACGTTTCGAGCTTCGAAAAGATACCTCGGGGGGTCAGAGTTCTAAAATTCAAGTGTATTGTCGAGTTTTATGTCCACCTCCACGTGATTTTGGCCGAAGAATTGATTCTCTATTGAATTTGAAAAAGTGGCCTTTTTTCTGAAGGGAATTTTGAGGCATAGTACAGGGGAGATTTTACACACAAAAAAAATTAAAAGTAAAAATAAAATAAAAATTAGAGCAGTTGATTTGTATATTGACAACTTTTAAAAACTTCAAAATTCAGGTACACATTTATTTCACTAAAATCAGCCCTTTTGAGCTATTTACCCCCCCCCCCCCCCTCCCCCGGCGCCTTAAATCCCTGAATATAATCATGCTCCAAGTTGACTTAGAGAGGGGGGAGGACTTGTTCGGGCGCGATTCAAGTGAATTTTTTCTGGGCATACGAAAAAACTTAAAAACAACTTAGACGCAGATAACCTCATTTTTGTATTTGTTCTATTTTTCCTTTAATTTCTGAACTAGAGATTTGCATATTCCTCGCGTTGGCAAAATGAAAACTGAGGGCAAAATATTCCGCGTTATTACGAGTAAACGGAAGTTTTTAAGAACGGTTAGTTTCGATAAACTGGCCCTGACTTTATCATCGGTCCTCTTGAAAGATGTCGATTTCTCACGAAGCAAAGACGTTGAGCAGTCACATACATTGTTGCACGATGTAGTGTTGCCGATGTTTTTGTAATTCTATTGAGTAATTTCGTGTAATTTTTCTCCTGCAAGTCACCAATTTTGAAATCGCACTGATTGCCGCGTGCAATGGTCGTTCCAAATGGAGTGGACAGAGCCAAATTCACTGGGCTTAACGGCATTGCAACGTTGCAATTTTTTGACTGATATTTTATTTATTATTTACTGACGAGTGGGAAATTGCCAGAAAAGAAACCGTCGAAAGATATCTCAGCTACATTTTTAAGGGAAAAAATCCAAACAAATTTAAACGTATAGGTATTCACATCCATTCTTTCTTTACGGACGGAATAAAGGATTTTGGTTGGCGTGTTTTTTAGGAGAGAGATTTGGAGAACGGAAAATCAAAATTTAAGTTTTCGGCATATAACCGTCTACTGTAGGTGTCTCGAGAACAAGCTGCTAATGGTTAATGGCTCTGTTCGTTTTTGTGCCAAATGAGGGCTGGCAGGTTTATTTTGATTCAACAGTCTTTAGTATCAAACGTATAGGAGACTGGAACTTTAAAAATTAATGTCCCTAAACTACGATTTTTGAACAAGAAACTTCAAACGGTCATAATCTTAGTAACAACCAAACGACAATTAAAATGAAAATAATAATGAAAAAGATTTTCCGTCCCATTAATTTTGGAGGTTTTTCAAGAGTTGTCTTTAAAATTGATGATTTTTCCTAAAATACAACCGTTGCCGTGATAAAAATTGGCGATAGGAGCTGCGTTTCAAAATACCATAGGAGTTCTTATAGCCGACTGAAGAAGGCGATAAAAAATTATACAGCCGGGCTATAGTTCCTGTCGCCGGGCTTTACACTTTCTCGTCTGGCTGTTGCTTTTTCGCCATCGGCTATAAAAGGCTATAAGAAATTGTGTAGAAATTCGTGTGCTTTGTAAATCCTTAAGTTTGTACGGAATCACCTTAATATTTACATAACGCACATTATATTTTCCTTTACTACATATTTTTTTCATCAATTAAAAATCCATACAGAGTGTGCAAACATTTCAAAGTCATGAGTTGAAAAACGCTGAATCCACGAGATTAAATATTAGAGCCTAACACAAAGCGGAGCGGCGGCGCACTGGCGCCTACAAACCTAACAGGGATACTTCACGCATTGCGCAATGCGTGAAGTATCCCTGTTAGGTTTGTAGGCGCCAATGCGCGTTTCGCGCTGGCTGCCCGCCCGCCGCCGCCGCAGCGTACCACGACGCTTGAAGCAACTATTTCACACCAGAGTTATTGCACAGTATCATACGAAATTGAAGGCGCTCCAACATATTAGGAATGGCAGGCATCCTTCAAAAGTACGGAGCTTTCCTCGCAAAATAAATCAAGATACTACGGCCCAAAAAGAGAGCGGTAGTCCAAAAACTCACCAAGTCCTAGCATCCGTAATTAGTAACGTTTAGCATACACTTTACCGCCAGGCTGTTGCTTAATCGCCATCGGCTATAAAAGGCTATAAGAAATTGTGTTGCCGGCCATAGAAGCTATTGGAAATCTTACAGCCGGCTGTAGGTCTATGGTATTTTGAAACGCAGATTCTGCTGCCAATTTTTACCAGGGTGCACTTGAAGAGCTCCAGTTAAATTTAACATTTTCAGACGTTTTTTGCATGTCATTAGTGCGTAAAAAAATGCCTATCGACGGTGAAACTACCAAACCACGTATCTCGTTTGCAGTGTTTAAAAATCTACGCTCGCATTTTATTTTTTTGAAGAAGACCAAATCAATATCATTTCTTGAAATTTTCACAGAATTTTCTCCGCACGAAGAGGAAAAATCACAGAAATTTTCAAGACTGGACGTTAAGTAGTTTTTCATTTAAAAAATAAAGTATGACAGGAAGTCTGCGACGTCGCAAACCGAGATACGTGGTTTGGTAGTTTCACCGTCGCTATGCGTTGTGTCATCAATGTTTCAATTTTCATTTTTTTTTCAAAGCTAATATCTCTCCTTTTGTGGACGGTCACAAAATAATGAATCGTCGAGAAAAGCTTTAGCAACTTTGTAATCAAAGACAAAACATTTTAGAGATGAGATCCTGCCATAGAGTATACAGAGTCGTAATGTTAATGGGAGAGCTGGCGCCATGTTCTGGTCGACGAGTTCCGAGCCCGCTGTACGGCGAGCTTCGGTCATTTTTTAGATACATTTTCGATCCAAAATGGCGATGTACTTACACAATAATTCATTTCTTGTTTGTTTACATCGGATGGTTCCCATGTATCTAAAACGATCGATTTGGTATGTATTGAAAAAGTGATCCGGCGTGTGACACTGGAGTCTCGGAATCCAGGACCTGGAAAATGCTCAAAAGCTCTCTCATTTACATTACGACTCTATGTACTCTATGGATCCTCTTGGGATTTTTAGTGTAATTTCTCTAAAATTATTTATCTTTGGTTGCAGTGTAGTCGGAGATGCAACATTTTATTACTTTCTTACTAAAGGAAATTTCACTTGGAAATTTCATCAAACTTGATGAAATTTTTTGAAATTTGTTCAGTTAAATGAAATGATTACATTTTCTTAGTAAAATCCCACGACTGTCATTCCGGAATACAATACACTCTCTAGCTTTCGTCGGCTGAACGCAAATTGAAAATCCCTTCTCTCTCACTACCGCATTTAGAGCCATGAAAATTTTTTAATGAACTTCGTAAATTTTTTCACTTTCGCCAATTTGCTCCAAAAAAATCTCCTATTCGTTGTTATTGTTCATTGGATCGTAAAACCGATTCGCAGTAAATATAGATCTTGAGAACTGGATCCGACTCTTTTCATCTATATTCCAGAATTTTATTGAATAATATTAGATAAGACGACGATTCGAGTGTTGTCCAGAAGAGTTATTACTCGTCACTTCTTGCCTCGATCGTTTTTGCGCGGCTGTAATTCATTGATTTTCGATTGAAAGGAAATTCCAAAATAAGCAAATTGATCAAGTAGTTGACTGAGATTCTCCGTACCTATTCAGATGGGATTTAGAGATTATTTCTCCTCTTCAAACTTTGCACTAAAGTGGCAGATATCAGCCGCGCTTTCTTTTTTGTCCACGTGCCGGCTGCCTCGGCGGAATTTTGCTGTTTCAGCTTTCAGGACGCATTCAGTTTCGAGTCATATAACTTAAGCCGGGAAATCTTCTACAGCTATCATCACAACTGGAAAGAGCGTATTGTTGACCAAAGTAGGAAAGGGTGGTTTCATTACGCGAATTTTTTCGCATTAGTCTTCAAAGGGTTGCGTATTATAACGCTTTCTAATGATTTATTCCTCTACTTCTCAATTAATAAATTCCGAAAATGTGCTGTCTGTCACGCGGTAAAAAGTCAGCGTAACAGACAGCATATCGATGGTGAAACTGCAAAAATGCGTATATCGGTTGCGGTGTTTGAAAATCTCCCCTCTTATTTTATTTTTTAAAAGGACACCGAACCAACATCGTGGCTTGAAATTTTCACAGAATATTCTTCACATAGAGAAGAAAAATATCCGAAGTGCTCAATAAATGATGTTAAGTGGTTTTCCATATGAAAAATAAAGTATGACAGGAAGCCTGCAACGCCGCAAACCGATATACGCATTTCTGCAGTTTCACCATCGATATTTTTGGCCATTTATATATTAAAATTGAAGAGTAGAGCGATAAATCTTTGAAAAGCGTTAAAACACGTAACCCTGTGTAGATTAATGCAAAAAAAATTCGAGTAATTAGCATTACCACTAAAAATAGGACCGAAAAATGTGTTGTCTGTTACGGCGACCAAACTATTCCAGTTACCGTGAAACCACCCGAAAACGCTCAATGCCTAAGTTGGCAAAACTGTTTTGTCTTAATTTAGGTAAATGTATGTTAAACAATCTATTCTAGATGAGGCAGCAGCTGTCTCGCCTAGAATCGATAAATCCAATGCATTTAAATTAAGTATTAACAGTGTTGCCAACTTGCTGGAATCGTCAATGAAAACGCGCATCCTGTTGCACCGTCCAACGTTGCAGACTTCCCGTCATTCTTTATTTGTAATCCGAAAATGTACCAACGTCATTTGAAGAGTAGTTCAAAACCTGGCAAGCGCAACCGGGTGTTAGAACGATTGTGAAAAAAAAATGAGCCAAATAGGCAGATCTCTGAAATGATAAAAAAGATTATGCCGGATCCAATAATGTAGTTAGTTTTTAAAGACCGGGATCCTTCATACAATGATTCTCGTATGACGTCTCGCCATCATTAAAACATAACTAAAACAGTAGTAAAAATAAAAAAAAAAAACAAGAAGCTCGAGTTAGTTAAAACCAATTTAGTAATTCTTGCAACAGAATTAGTTAAGTTTAAGGCGATTAGGAGAGGTCATGGACTATATTTTACTAAATGGAAAAAATGGTTGTCTATTATCATTTTTGCATTTTAATCTTTTGATATTTATATATAAGGTGAGTATAATCCATGGATATAAAAATTAAAACATAAAATGAGTTTAACAAATTTTATCTTCGTGTCTTTTAATTTCGTGTTTCTCATCAAATAAACTAAAATTGCCTCGTGCCTTCTTCCTTGAACTTTAATGGTGAAACTGTCTCTTATCTTGTCTTCGCCCCGAAGGAGATACTTTTATTGGTAGGTAAACTGATTTCCGTTACCTGAGAGAATGGTGGAGGCAGGGCCGGATTTTCCTACTTGCCGCCCATGGGCCGCCTGTATTTTGCCGCCCCCTTCTCATTCGGCTTGAAACATCAATAAAAACCATCAAGTGCGAATGTGCCAGCGGGGGAGGGGTGCATAAGACGCGTTTACTCGTGTTGAACACATTTTTTGGGAAAGCCCTGTCAGCACTACTAGCAAAAGATCACGGAACTTTGCGCGAAAGTCAAGTTTCGTAAACCTATCTCTAATGGACAAGGCCTTCCATTCATAAAAAATGAACGAAAAAATTATGAAAGAACAAACAAAAAATTTGGTTTAATGATTTTAACTTCCGCCGCCGCGCCGCCGACCGCACCGTGTTTGGCGCAATGCGTGAAGTATTCACGCAGTCTTGTAGGCGCTATGCGTTTCACGCTGACCGCACTGTGTTTGCCGCAATGCGTGAAGTATTCATGCATTCTTGTAGGCGCTATCCGTTTCACGCTGACCGCAATGACCGGACTGTGTTTGATGCAATGCGTGAAGTATTCGTGCAGTCTTGTAGGCGCTAATATATGTTAAATGCCGATCGCCACGCCGAGGGTTTCTCCTTTTCATCTGAAGTCCTCGTCATCATTTCTCTCTAAGTCGCGCCGCTCCAGGCCAAATAGCGTGTTTGGTTTCTCTCTTAACTCGACTAATTGAAGGTGCTGTCTCTTGTATCACTGGAAGACGACAAAATTAGAAATTACTATACTCTCAGGAAATGAGAGATTTTGTCGTCTTTTCTCGTTAGTAATTTTTTTTTCTAAATCCGATTTTTTTTTATACCTACATTTACAAAAATTGCAAAATTTGCCGCCCCCTTTAGATTTGCCGCCATGGGCCGCGGCCCATGTGGCCAACCCCTTAATCCGGCCCTGTAGGTACTTTCATTTACTACATGCACGAATTGGCCGCGTTAAGTAGAAAGGAACCAAGCCACATCAGCTATTGCCAAATTTAAGTAGGCAATTCAATTTTTTACATGAAAACGGTCGTGCGGATTTTTTTGCAAATTCCAGTGAATCTTCTGCATAGTAAGAAGCAAATTCCCTAAAAATTTTCACAAAAAAATCCGCACAAAAGTTCTCTCGTTAAAAATTAAATTGTTCAGTTAAATCGGCAAAAGCTGACGTGGCTTGGTTCCTTTCTGCTATACGCGGTCCAATTCCACTTCTACTTAAGTATTTAGTCATTGATTCGTTTATGACCTGGATCTACTGATGTTCCAAGTCGATGACTTTGAAGCAATCAGTAGTGTAAAACATGTCCTCTACAAGCTTTGGGTCTTGTCTCGCCGGGTTCTAAACTGACCGTAGGTTGATGTAACTCCATTCTGACTGGACTTTTTTTCAACTCTTCTAGGAAAATAAATTTGTTGGGACACGCGCTCGAAATAAAATTTCTCAAGTATCCATGAAACGACTCGGCCGCATCCTTCGTTCTTATTCTCATGTGCATGTCAGTCGGTAGGGACCGCAGCCTTCATTGCGAAATGGTGACGTTGTAATACATTTGAACCATCAAACCATTTTGCGAAAAATGGCCGAAAAAATGGACGAATTCGCGATAAAAATCAGTATTAGTTTACTCCCTCCGTACAACAGGAAACGCTGAAATTGTGTTGAGGTGTAAGAAAAACGAGCAAGCGCCCTCAGTTAGTATCGCGTGCGATGAACACCGAACTAATTTCATTCTTACTCGTGGATGCAACTATTCGTACTCCATGGGTGTTCGAGTTGCATACGCACGGATTTGAAGGCGTTTTGACTCTCCACTAAAGACATCTCTTCAGACACCACCTTTTTACCCGCAGCGCCGCACGGCGCACAGTGCGGCCCTCTGTGGACGAAAATAAGAAATTCACAACTCAACTCCTAAATTTTGTTTTTTTTGTGTGTGAGGGGTGTGTGTGTGTGTGAGGGAGGGTGTGTGTGTTTGTCATCTTAAAAATATTCCTGACTCACAATGATGGTTAATTCTCACATTTTTCGTCCAAAACTTTTTTGAATTTGGGTAGAACCTGGGCGGAAAATGGCTCAAGAATTACTAGCTGGTCCATATGAAATCATCGCAAGTGAGGTGGCAATTGCCTGGAGAGTCAAAACGCCTGCACTTGCGTGTTTATGCAACACGGACATCCACAGAGCCCGAATATTTGCATCCAGGCTTTATGAAGAATATGTACGTCGCATGCTGTACTGAGGGCGCTTTGCTCGTTTCTTTTACACCTTGACTCGATTCCAGCGTTGCCATTTGTGCCGATGCAGTAAATTATTACTGATTTCTTTCGCGACATTGTGAATTCTTCGAAGAATGAAGAATATCTTCATCGTTTAAATGTATGAAAACAATGTCGGTCCCCAATATCACAAAAAATTCAGGTATTTAAGTATGATTGATGGAGTTCCCCTCAACTCAACCTACTTTAACTGGTCGTCCTTTGTTCGGATTTTCTTCCCTTTCAGAAAAATAATTTTGGGGTTTAGCGAGAGCGCCTGAATTCGAAAAATCAAAGTAAACGAATTCAGGTTAAAAATTAGTTTTTTTCCCTTTTTAAAGCAGCCAGTATTAGTCCAAAATAATGGTTTTTTGGGGCGTGTATTGCGAATTTTAGTCAAAATCAGTTCTAACATCCGTGCATTGATCAACATAAAAATTCGATTTAGGTACCAATTTTTTTTTTTTTTTTTTTTAATTTTTACTGTCGAAGGTCTCTAACTCTATTTTTTGTTTTATTATGTTTCAGAAACCAAAGTCTAGTTTTCTTTTTGACGTTTATGTCGTACACATTCTACCATGCAGCCCGAAAACCAATTAGTGTCGTTAAAAATGTACTGAATCAAAATTGTTCGAATTTAATACCACCTACCAACACAACCGATGATAACTGGTGTGACTGGGCACCTTTTGGTAAGTCATAATCATCTTTTTGTGCCAGCTTAGCAATTAAGTAAAACTCCTAACAACAAAGAATAAGGAAACACCAACACATGGGCAATGCAGCCTAAAAATAACATACTTGCTTAAAAGACCAATATGTTTTGGTATCCCAACAGCCCCATATTCAATTGGATGAAATGAAAGTGTATTAAAAAAATAAACAAAAGCGGGAAACCTTTGTATCTCAGTCTTAGGAAAAGAGAGGTAACCAGCAAATTGATTTGTGCGAATTCAAGCTGTACAATTCCCCTATCAATATCTTCCTAGACTGAATAGTAATGAGCCTTCATTGGGTTTTCTATTCTGACCATTTTGCCCCTGGACTTGGTTGGTGTAAAAGACTGTAATCATGGAAAAATGATGCTTTCTTAGAATCTAAAAGTGCCAAAAATCGAGATATTCTGAGGAATTGTGAATTTTACATAGTGACACAGTGAGAGATCTCTCTAACTCTAATAACCTATCACTCCTCTCTAACTGAGAGGAGAATAGTTCTTAAAAGAGGATACATCAATTGATGAGTACCTACTTAGATTCCGATAATGATACATTTATACCTGACATGTTAATATTTTCTAACTAATATATCCTGAGGAATGGTGAATTTTACATAGTGATCTCTCTTTAACTCTAGTAACCTATCTCTCTTTGCTAACTGAGAAGAGGATAATTCCTAAAAGGGTATACATCAATTAACGAGTACTTAGATTCCGATAATGGAACATTTATACCTAACATGTTAATATTTTCAAATGTTGTCCTTTTATTTTAGATGGCCCAAATGTCAAAGTTTTACTGGGTTACTTGGATTCCTCTTTCCTCTTCTCGTACGCCATAGCAATGTTCTTCAGGTAAGTTTTTTATGTCTTGGACATAAGATGTTCAGCTTTATTTGTCAAAAAGACTGTCATGCTTTTATCACTTTGTCTATTGACTATCAACATATAGATCATTTAAATATGGCTATCAATATAGATAGACATATCTGGACCTTGATATTTTTGCTATCTGTCCAAAAGATTACATTTAGAATACCAAGGAACTTAGCCCTCGGTAAATTTCAATATTATTGATATGATGTTCTTCACAACCCCCGAAGAATGATGAGCTTTTAAAGTTGAACTTTCTAAATATGTGCCAACCTCCAAAAAAGCGAGGCTTAATAGTGAATTTTTCAACACTCATAAAGGAATTATTCAGCAGAAATGTTGCAATCGCTGATTTGTGATCGAAGAGAGCTTTTTTTTCCCCTGCTGGCTGGGGACATAAGGTAGACAAAAATAATCAGATTCCTTTAAATAATAACAGCATATGGCGCAACATCTCAAAACACATAGTGGTAGTCACATCACTATGCATCTTCATTAGAAAATGTGTTTAAGGAGACCAAAAATTACATTTTTCAACCCTGCTTTTTGAACAGTGGCATGTAAAAAGTTTCATTTTAAAAACTCTGCAGAGAATTATGCTAGCAAGCAAGTGACAGAAGTTATATGAAATGTTAGAAGTATTTTAAAAAAATGGGAATGGTGCATAAAAATAAGTGTTTTTGTACAGCTACATGCAGTTAAATTATGTTTAACTGGGGTAGCTCATTTGTTCCTGATGTGACCCACCTCCCTATGCAAGAGGTTAAATTAGTAAAAAATTATCGCTGTCTTAATAAAGACTCTTACTTTAATTCATGCATCAAAAATTAACTCTGAAACAAAATAACTAAAAATATATTTGATCATATAAAATCTTAAGGTGAGGCAAAAACATTTTTTGAAAAACTTGATGTAATTTTTTAAAATCGCCTCATTTAACCCTGTCTTTGACTACAATTTGATATTTACCTGAAAGTAATACCTCTTTTTCTCAGTGGTTTCATTGCTGAAAGAGTGAATCTTCGCTATTATTTAAGTACTGGCATGATTTTATCTGGTCTGTCCTGCATCTTATTTGGATTAGCTTATGAGAATCAAATCCACTCTCTCACGTATTTCATCATTGTTCAGGTATGCATTTACTGTCTTCTATTTATTTCAACTCATTTGCCCTGAAAAACTCATTTATTTGCGTAAAATTTGATTATTTCCCTCAATTAAACAAAAGTATACTCCCTAGAAGAACTAATATGATTTCACACTCGCGTCTGCATTCATTTTTGTGTGCTTTTGAGACTACATTTAGAAATCAGATAATTGTACAAGTTCTTTATGATCAGAAGATTAGCTATCTTGAAAAAATGCTTTGGAGCTGTCAGTTCAGTGAAAATTGCTTTTAAAATCTTCAAAAATGGAGAAAAGGTGCTTTTACATGTATCTTCTAAGCACTTTTCAATTTTTTAACAGTTCGTTTGTAAAAAGTTGCAACTGCCAAACAACAAAACATCATCTAGAGGAAGGAAGAGTATTATGAGACCCGGCTAATAAGAGACTGCCTCCATAACTATGCTCTCTGGTGTGAAAAGAAGTAACACCTTAAGTGTGATGTTTATCTTTGTCTATATATTTCTACGTTCCTGTATTAATGCTGGACCGGAACAGATGAATAGAACTGGCAGGAGAAAGTGTCAAAATAACTTTAAATTTGTATTTGTGTTTGAAATTGGGTTATTCTCGCCTTCGTCGGCCGATTAAGTTAATAATATTTTCGAAAAAAACTGTCAAATATACCGTTTTGTAGCTTAAGATATGTGCTTCAACAATGTATTCATTGTTTTTAAATACATTTAAGCTGGGAGGCGTGAGGAGGCAAGTCTCCTTTCTGCCGATTAGCTACTTTTGGAGGTAATAAGAGACCCGGCTTTTGAATTCCATGGTTTAATATGAGACTTCGAAACAGGGTGACACGAACAGCCAGACTGCAGGAATGTGCCACAGAAAATTTGTCTTGTTCTGACTTTTTAAAAAGAATGTTCTCTAAAATGAACTGAGTGCCTCTCGTCTAATATGAGATTGCTAATTTTCAGATGTTTGGTGGTATAGTTCAGACAACTGGCTGGCCTGGTGTTGTTACTGTGATGGATAACTGGTTTGGAAAAGGGAAGAAAGGTTAGTTTTGAATTATAAGGAAAGCAACAATTACTGCATTCTAAAATTTCTACTTCCATTCTGTTTTTTGTACAAGAATTAAATGACACTTTTGGACAAATTTGTCATACAATATTCCCTGAATGGCAGGAGAAAAAAAACATTTAGAACTTTCTGCAGTAACAATGATGAGTCAGCCCTTAAAAAAAACAATGAGTTACAAAAAATCTGTGTTGACACTTATCTACATATCTGACTTTGAAGTTCCTTGATTGAGTTGAAGTATTTCTCAATCTGCACTAGGAAGATCTCAAAATTAATTTACAATTTAGAAAAAGAACCACACCCCCCCCCCCCACCAAAAAAAAAACTCTAGTTCCACAATTTTTAAGACATCTGCAGAATTCGGTTACGACCGCGCAGTCGAGAACGATTTGCACCCCTGAATTAATGTACCATTAGATAACATTAAAAATCTTCTTCTTCAAGTCTTTAATTCTTTTGAATTCCAGGCTTTATTTTTGGCGTTTGGAATTCTCATACATCTGTCGGTAACATTGTTGGGACTCTAATAGCTAGTCGTTTTGTTGAAACCAATTGGGGACTATCATTCATAGCTCCTGGTGCCTTGATCGCTATTGGAGGGGTCTTGGTATTCCTATTTCTCATCCCGGATCCCAAAGATACTGGATGTAACATTCCAACTTCTCCCATCACCAGGAAGAATCTCCAACCACAGGTATTCATCCCGATTTTATCTTAAAAATAATAATTCAGTCATTTATTTTTCTTCTTGTCATCTACATTTTAAGTGAAGAAAAGAAGTGCAACAAGTCTTGTAATACTCGTAGAAAAGGTAATGATGTTTCTCCCCCCCCCCCCCCCCACTTCAAGCTTTGCACGTTTCAATTTCAATTAATCCTTCCTGTTCATGAAAGGCTGTCTGTGACAATATTAAAACGTAAATTTAATTTTCTTTTTTTATATAGTTATTTTTTTTTAAAAAAAATCCGATTTTCGGGCTGCGAGAAAAAAAATTTCTGGAAAAAACAAATTTTTGATCATTAAAAAAGAAAACTCCCCAAAGCAAAAAATATTCGAGTAATAAACATTTATCAAGAAAAAAAGTCTTGAAAAAAAGTCAGAAAAAAAAAATTTTCAACTCGTAATATCGACGCAGACGACTTTCCATACCCACGAATTCCTCCCTAAGAGGGTTCTTTTTCCAACTTTTTTTGAATTTCAAGGTAAGGTGGAAGAAACTTCTCTTCTGGAGATACTTTATTTAATTTACAATTTTCTTTTAAATTTAATGTTTTGGGCTATTTTACATGACTTTTTCTGAAAATAGCAACTTTACATCGCTGATAAAACTGTAAGAAAAACAACAATGGGATAAATCAGAAAACTCTAAAAAAGCCGTTTTTGCCGTTGCTTGGTGCGAAAAGTTTATGTAAAAAAATGAACAAGGTTTTTGAGTTAGTTGAGGCACCAATTTTGGAAATTTCAAATGGTTTTGCATGGAATGGCTCACCCACCTTGCTTTCTATCTCGAACTTTGTAGCAGCACTATCAGTAGGCTGAATAAATGTCCTTGCTCTGGTGCCCTTTTATACATCAGCCAACTATGGTCATAATGGTTTTTAGGAGGTTCAGGCTCAAGCCTAGAGGGACTCCTTGAGAAGCCGTAATTCTATTGATTTTGCCAGGCATTTGCCTGGTGGAAGAATTATTATTAGTTATTAAGAACATACATGGGAGGATAAAGTGCTGGACAAGGCAACATCTGTGTAAAGTATTGTCTCTGATAAATCCACAATGCCGCCTCAGCACAGTGGCGTGGTTTAATCTCACATAGTCAAGAATCCATTATAGGTGACATCCATTGGCAAGGGGTTACACCAGTGGCGTCTCATCAACCATCAGACCTTCAACTGCATCAGTATTCAGGCCATTCCTTTTAGTGGTTGGTCTTTGAAAAAAAAAACAACTAAAAAGAGCATGGATGGAAAGCTTCATGATTTTGAAGGATAATACGGACACTAAGCTCGAATTTTGAGGAAATCAGGCATTTAACTCTCTTTAAAAAGCTAAATTGCTCTCTTACCCACCTTGAAATTTTAAAGAAAGTTGAAAAATGCAAGAAGAGAGAAGAGGCTTGTAATTCTCTTCAAAAGTCGTTTTTCTTCTGTATTTTATTAAGTTGAAGTGGAGCTCTGAAGGAGAATACCAAGGAAAACCCTTTAGAAATAATTGCACCAAATTTCTTGTTCATGTCTAATTGGATATATCAACAATTTTTAATATCATTTTAATCTTATCACTTTAATATCAGTATAACAACTATTGTGGCTAGAGTTTACAGTTTTTCTGCATGATATCAGCTGAAATTATCGCTTTTTGAACCACTAACGAATGGATTTATTTTTGGGAGCAAAATAATCCCAGGATGAGTGTTAATTAATGTCATTTTACTCGTGTGTACGTTTTCAGACTTTTAAGGGATTCAATGAGTTGGTGTTGTGAGAAATTTTGTTTCAAGACAAGGTAGGGCTTGATTGATGTTTGTATTTTTCCGTGACATCTTCCCAAACTCTTTTGTTCAAGACTGAGTAATTAAATGCTAGCCAATGGGCTTCTTCAATGGATTTTCTCTTTATTTACTTTCATGAAAAGTTTCAGAAGTTCAAACTTGTTTCATGAAGCACGGCAGCACCATTGAATCGGTCACTCCGAAAAAGACTTATGTGCCGAAAAAATGGAAAAGTCGGTTATCGAGAGGATTGCTTCAATGTAGATGCATCTCATAGTAAAGCAACTAGTAGAAAAACGGATTTTTAATGCCTAAAAAAAGCATCTGAAAAATCTGATCCTTCAGCATTGATTACATTTTAAAGCACATTGATCTCATTTTTGATCACATAAAAAGTTATAATAGCTGTTGCAAATCTATGAAACAGGTATTTCTTTAGGCACAGATCCTTCAAGATATATAACTTGGAGGGTATGTTTTTCAGGATCAGCAGGTGATACTTTACTAATCTCAAAAAAAAGGGTGGATAATGTAATGCATCCTTCTTCCAGCAAGTCTTCAATTGAGAATTTGGAGGATAAAATATTGTTTTACTCTTTCTTAGTTTTGTGTATAAGTCGCTGGATTCTGTTGTGAAAATGAAGTCACCATCGTAAAAAGTGTCTGTTTAAGCCTCAATTGATCACTAGACAGGCTAAGGATCAAGGCACAGAAAAGTGCATCTCCTCTTCAATATTTCACACTGAATACACCAAGTATGTTTAAACATTCCAAAAGTAACTTAATATGAGAAATCAGCATTTGAAATCTACGTAAGAATTGGTAAATTCAAAGTTTTTGCTCGCTAAAAAATCGAAACCAAAAAAAAAAAACTAACACGAAACTTGACTAGCGTTCAGAGTCACAAAAATCTTTTGCATCCTGTGCTGGAAAATTTTGTTTTGCTGAAATTCATTCAGTGACATGTCCAACTCAAGTAGAATTTCTTTTTTTGACGAGTGAAAATTTCAAATGGACGAGTATAGAAAATGCATTTTTTCACTCATGAGTTAAATTTGTAAATTTTGGATGTACCAACCATGCGGCACTTAATCTCTTACCCTGTCTAGTTCGTTTCAAATTTGATGTAATGGTGAGCGATATGATTGTTGAAAAAAGTTGAAAGAATTTATGGAGGCAGTCCCAAAAAAGCAAAATTGAACAAAATTAGGAAACTCTGGAGGAAACCAGTTTAAAGTAATGAGGCATAGTCTATGGAGGGCGAAAAGTGGATAACTTTGAAGCTTCAATCAGAGCGTCTTGAGCTCATATCTTCACCTTCTAGCCAAAGTATCACAAGGGCCATTTGGACCGAGTTGAACAGAAAGGAACCAAGCCACATCAGCTATTGCCAAATTTAATTGGGCAATTTAATTTTTTACATGAAAACGGTAGTGCAGATTTTCGTGCAAATTTCAGTGAATTTTCTCCATAGTACAAAGCAAATTCCTTATCATTTTCACAGAAATCCGCACAAACATTCTTTCATAAAAAATTGAATTGCCCATTTAATTTTGGCAACACCTGATGTGGCTTGGTTCCTTTCTGTTAAACTCGGTCCATTTACGCTCTCACTATATGTTGCCGGACATCTTAATATTGCTTCAATTGTTTCATTAAAAATTTTGCCCCTTACTTCTATGAAAATTACTGGTCTGTCAAGGTGATATGAATTCAGAAATTTTCAAAGAAGATCATTTTAGTGATTTTCATTTTCTCGACTTTTCTCTCTTCGGCTCTCCATGATGGCTCTCTTTACAAATTTACCATTTTAGGTATGAGTTTTGCCGGACCAATTTTTCTTGTAGCTTCCCAAATCGCCATTGAAATAATGTTAGAATTAAATGGCCCTTATCATAGGATTTTCCAAAATGTACACTTTTTTTCGCCATTTCCTCCTTTCTTTCCAATTTTTTTCCTCGTTCAAACTTAGATCATATGTTTTTGGATGATAAACCATCAGATACTGCCTCGATTCCTAATTTGCAAAAATAAAAAACTTACCGTTTGTGGAGACTCAAACCCTCATTATTTTGACCACCTTATATGCTAGCTCTCTTACTTTGAAGTGGAGTTTCCTCTTGTGACTTCGAACTCCAGTAAGGCAATGAGGCATATATTATCATTAGTGTCCTTCATATTAATGTGTTACTGACCTCAGTGTTACAGTGGTAATTCGGTGAATATTTGCTTCATCGCTTTTGTTTGTCTTGATTTCATTATTGGGGAAGCTTCTATATTTGTTGCTTGTGAATTTGTTCATGTTAGTCGAGAGGATTGCTTGATGGGAGGTATGAAAGAATTAACACTCAACCGTACTCAGAGGAAGAGGAGTCATCTCAAATTGAGAGCGATCTTTCTGACGATCAATGCAATGCAGATGAATCTGAGGTATTATAGTTTATTTTTGTCTATCAATTTTCACCTCTTTCACCTCTTTCTTACCTCTGTCATCATTTTTCAATTTATCTCTTCCAATAAATGATCAAATAGACCCATTGACAAGATTCAAAACAAAGTATCATAACACATTTATTCTTGTCATAATTTAATGTAGAACATGGTAGGCACACTGAACATTTACAATCTCAGCTCAGAAGACATGATTTAGAAATCTGCATTTTTCCTATTCGCAAATTCATACTCCCTGCTTGCAAGAAAAAAACCAAAATCTACTGAGGTCAAATCGAACCCTTAATCCATTTCGTTGTATTTTACAATTAAATAATTTCCTCACTGTGCTGAATTATTATTCTCGACAAGATCACAGGTGTATTTTGCTCAAGAGGAAAGAAGGAATTTTTCCGAAACCAAATCTAGTTATTTGTTGATTGTTTGGGTTTGTTTTCAATGACCAACTTGACTTACGTTGCTGTTGGTTTTTGTAAGTGAGCGGGAAATTGTTTTCCAATTTTAGTGTAAACAATTAATGCCAACATCTTATTTATGATTTGATTTTGGAATTTTCAATATGTATATCTTGTTCACGCATGTTCGGCATAAAGGAAACATTTCTTGAGTTACTCTAATTTTTACTATATGTCTTCTGGTCCATCAATTACAATTGCGTGTATTTAAGTTAAAAGGAAGCATCTCCATTATGATCTGGGCCCTGTGACCCATGAGGACATGCATGGATGTAAGTCCTTTTGATTTGAATACGTCTAATTATCCAAAAGTGAAGAGCATCAAATAATCTTTGCTTTACGCTTTCTATTTTCATCTGCTAGCTCTCTACCTGTTTTTTTTTTTACTTCTTGTGTCTTTTTTTCTTATCTTCAACTCATCTCTTTTTTAAATTTAAAACGTATACAGAAGGCCTGAGGATTAAACTGTCCTTCTACATGAGCTTGTTCTATGGATAAAAATGAGACTTTTCTCCTCTATGAAGTGTTTACCAAAAGTGCCCCCAAATTGAAGGTTATTTGGACATTGCAGTGACGACGCAGAGCAGAGTTTGGAGCAAGTCTTGACTTGCTTTCTTCAATTTTCTGTGTTGTCGCTGCGAATAGCTGGCCTCTTTGTAAGTGCATTTGTATTCATCCATTCAAACTCGATTTTCTAAAAAATTAAGTCCTAGAGAAAGTACACGCTGAAGACCATTCTCTAAGATTATTTTACGCCTGAACTAATGGTACCCTGAATGTAGGACAAGATATTGCCTCAAAAGATCCAAACCCCCTGAAACTCCCCTTTAACTTCAGCTAACTGTGAGTGCACCGTCAGAGTTGCTAAAAAACTTAATTGAAGAGGAAAGTCTTATCTTGAACTAAAGAACACGCTCTCGTAGTATGGCTGTTTAAAATGCGGGAAGTCTGTATGTGCAGTTGTGTATTTATATATTATCTAATTTACTTTTAATTTAGAAAATTGAAACAAAAGGAATGGTGATGACTTTTAAATAATTTTGCATGGATACATAAACTCCTTCGTCATTACTGCATAAGCCATGAATTACCCGTAGTAATGTTTGCCCATTACTTTTTTGTATCTTTCTTTTTGTGTTTAACATGGATAAGAAAAGTCCAAGAAGAGGCATTAAGAATCGGACAGCAGGTGAAGCTCCTGTAAAATTGACGAATATTATGACTGCAGAAAGTCTAGTATCGTAAGATAAGTTACCAATAGCTTGAAAATTGTCCAGGTTTCGAATCCTTACCGTGGACAAGAGATTATAGACAACCTGTCCGACCTGATAAGTTTTATACCACAAAAATTGTCATGCAATGCGCTCAAAAATTGTGACGGAAATATTCAGGCAGTGATTTTTACAGACTGCTATTATATTGTTGTGGAATCAGTCACTGAATTCGAGAAAGTCAGCATTCATTTGACCTGTAAAACTAATCAAAATAAAGAAGCCTCCCCATCAATGTAAAGAAGGGTAACCTCTTACTAAAAAAATTTATGAAGGTGGCTTTTCTTAGAAGGTTTCTTCTGTCCTTATTATCTTCGTTGCCCACCCTTCTCTCCTTTCTGTGACAAGGTCCAAATTTTTACCATCATTGTATAAAGGCAACAAAAATATTTTCTGACTCAGTGTGTGTAGTAATGATTATTAAATCATCTCATTCGAATTATTCTTTCTATTCTTTTCTAGACTAATGGCAAAGTTCGAACTGAAGGCAGCCCCATTCTCTCCAATATGCCTGATAAACCTGTTGGCTTTTTCAAAGCATTAGTAATTCCAGTAAGTTTCCTGTAATTTTAAAGGTACATTTTATTTATCTCACCTCAAAGATCGCCTCAAAAGTATTTCTTGGAGGTGAATGTTAACAGGTACACTGTTTATGTGACCCTAAAGTTCTAGTAGTTACCCATAAATCTAAAGCGACTTGAGCCATGTATGTTAAAAATGCTTTGAGCTATGGTGTGTTCATACGACTTATTCAGGATTTTTAGCAATTATTAAGAAAGCAAAAGAAAAGTAAAAAAATGTATGGTTCTCCTGATCAGACTTAACAAAGTTGTATAAGATTTACCAAGATTTACTCTCGTTCATAGGATGACCAAACATCACTTTGGTCTTTCCGCAATATCAGATATTCATTCGACGAAACCTCTCAATAGAGATGTTGCGTGTGTGAGGAATTTGCGTTTTGACTATTGATTCTTGTGTAAAAGTTCGCGAGAAACACGATGGTGCCATTGGTTTTCTCTGAAATCAACTCCCCAGCTCAAAAAAAGCTCTCAAGTTGAGGCCAAAATGGAGGGGATATCCCACATTTGAATTAATCTTCATTGTCAGAGACTTGCTGGAGTTTTCAGATCCAAAGAATACTCATTTGAACTTTTGTAATTCTTTTTTCATTTAACATGTTTTTATTTTTCAGGGTGTCATGGAATACTCCCTGTGCTTATTCTTTGCTAAATTAGTCAGCTACACTTTCCTGTATTGGCTACCTCGATACATAAAATCATCAAGTGAGTTGTTTGTTCTCTCTTACATTCTTGAATTTCGATGACAACATAAATGTATTTGAATAAAAAAGATTTATGTAAGCAAAAAGAACCTATCCGTAATACAGAATCCCATACTTGCTGCCATTTTATGTGGCTTAGCATCCAATGCTTTAATGTCCTTTTATACTTCTAGTTTTTCATTTTTATTTTTTCACAGCTCATCACCCACAGGTATTTCTATTTGAGGAATTAAAATGGGTTTTATCATTGGATCTCTAATTCGCAATCATATCCTTTGTGATTTCCTATTCTCCTCATTTAAATCTAACACACTGCTTTTATATTTAAATACTTACAATGTTTCAAAAAAGTTTTAAAAAAAACTTGGACCAAAGAAGTAGTCTCTTTGAAATACTTTTTTACTTATATATTATCAAGCATAAATTTTACGAAAAAATATCTAAAAAAGGTTTTCTGCAGCATAATTTTTAAAAGTTTTTTCAAGATTTTTTAAAAAGAGCTCGCAAGCAGTCTTGGTTACTAAATCAACTTGAGATTGATAAGACTGTTGTACCATGTGCCATCTTTACAGTAACTAGAAGAACTTTTATTTTTTGGTTTGTTTCAGCTACATTAAGTGCATCAACGAGTGCAGATGTTTCCACATTCTTTGATGTTGGTGGTATCTTCGGCGGTATCATTGCAGGTGCTCTCAGTGACTCTACCAACATGAGTGCAACCACATGCCTATTCATGTTACTACTTGCTGTGCCTTCAGTAAGTATTGTTTCTGTCTATTGATTATTGAACGAGTTTAATGATTGTCTTTCTTGAAAAAAAAACTCATCCTTACCCTGCATACTTTAAACTCATAGTTTGAGATTTTTTATCCCCCCCCCCTCCCTCGGTATTCAAGCCATTTTTATTGATTTTAAAGCCAACAACAAAGAATTAATGTCAACAATCTACAGATTGCTGTACATTTGGCAAAAACACTCGCGCACAAAGGATTCTTGCCAGAATCTAAGAATTACTGCTTTCATTATTCTTGAGCAAGGAAAAAGTGTATTAGCAAAGCGGAAAAAGTGCATTAGCAAAGCAGAAAAAATTCATAAGTTTTTAGATGCCTAGGTACTCAAAATTATCATTACCATACATGCATGATATCAAGTATGTCACTCATCGGTTTGCGTTTCAAGAGGCAGCCATTTTTTTGGTTATTTTGGATTCGCAGTCATAACTTTCAGTTCTAAAGGATATTTAATGCAAATTCTCAAACTCTAGAAATCTAATTTTTGAAATGTTATTTGTCATCATCACTCTAAACTAATGTTTCAGCCTACAATCGGTTGCCATTCTGGTTGCCGTCTTCAATTTCCTGGGGTTTTTTTATCGGAAAGGAAAATTAACTGAATTTCCAAATTATTCGACCCCAAAAACTCGAACAATGATGCCAAATTCTGTATCTAAGAATATGTAAAGCTATATTTGCCTGCAAATGCCATTCTAGCTGCCTTTTGATTTTCAGGTTTTTTTTTTTTTTTTTTACTGGAAGAGAAAATGAACTTTACTTTCGAATTATTTGATCCCTTATATACAAGCTGTGACACCGAATTCATATTTGTACGTATGATAATGATGTACCTGTTCTCTTTATCAATGAAGTTTTCTTAACTGGACCGTATTAAGCAGATAGGAACCAAGCCTTATCAGCTATTGCCAAATTTTATTGGTCAATTGATTTTATTTTATTTTTTTTTTTTTTGCATGAAAACAGTTTTGCGGCTTTTGTTGCAAATTAAAGTGAATTTTCTGTATAGTACAAAGCAAATTCCTTAAAATTTTCAAAAAAATCCGCACAAATGTTCTCTTGTGAAAAATTAAATTGCTCAGTTAAAATTGGCAATTGATGATGTGGCTTGGTTCCTTTCTGCTAAATGCGGTCCGACTAATACCCTCCCAATAAGTGGTTGAGGCTTCGGTTGGTTTGTTTTTTAAAATCGTAAAAAAGTAAGCCCTAATCCCTTTCATTACTTGATGTTTCAGCTTTACTTATATGATGTACCAGTTGTTTTTGAAAACCAAATCATCTTAACCGGTCTCCTTCTGGTGAGTGGTGCCCTGGTTAATGGGCCGTATGCCCTTATAACAACTGCTATATCAGCTGATCTTGGATCACAACATTCATCACGAGCTTTGGCCACTGTTACTGCAATCATCGATGGAACTGGATCAATAGGTAATCAATGGTTTAGTAAATTTGCAGGACACAGTGTCACTGCCGAGCTTGTGAAAAGAGCAGTAACGACCAAATTTCCAACATCAAGTTTTCCTAAAAATGTCACTTACTATGGCCTAAACCATGAACGAATTTTGACTTGCGAATATATTTTCCGAGGAAAATGACCGTAACACATTCGAATTACGCGAACAAGTAATCAATAACTGAGAATGCCAGTTCAAATCGCTCAATTATCCAAATTTAAACGTCCCAGTATTCGCGGCCGCGCCGAATGATGTCATCCGGCACCAATCAGAGCGGGCAGGTTTCCACGACTTCGTCAAATGTTTATCTACTCTTGGTATATGAAAACAATACCAAAGTCGAAATTATATCTTTTGAATTCAAGACTTGAATCTCATTCATATGTTACTGTAATAACGAGCAACAATTCCACATTGATAACACTTTTATTTTAACAACATCAAGGAAAATGAAGAAGATTGTGATATGACTACCGCAGTGCGTCAACACCGTCAGTTTCCTGCCATTCGGTGCGTTGTAAATGTCTTGCAGTTTTTAGATTTTCAAAAGCGGTTTCTCCGCGATTTCGGCTCATAACTATGCGGAAAAATCACAGTTATCACTCACATTGTACTTTCAGAATATTCAATAAAATACAAGGTTAGTGACCCATTTGAATGAACTGACATGTTCACGACAATAGCAAAATCCGCCTTACTAGCAAAATACAAGAGTTGTCGGAGAGCAGTAAGTAACAACTGTGAGTTCATGTTGCTCAGCAAAAGAGCTGTAGAGCTGTTTTTTCTGTCTCGTGCAAATTTGTATTCTTTTCTGCTCTCTTCTAACCCTCAAATTTATGTTTTTATTCGTTGGAAACATAATATTGTATGCAAGTGGAAAATTCCTCACACATGAAAAAATTAGTCCCTGTATCAAAGTCAAAGGTTACATTCTTTACTACGGAACAATAAAAAAAATGCAGTCTTTTGGATATTGATTGATCATTTTGAAAAAAGAAACAGAGATCTTATTATTCGATTCCCATAATTAGTTGTAGATCCATTTTCTGGAAACTCTATTTTTAGACTCACTATGTTCCTCACCATCAACAAATTCTACACTAATTTCATGTTTTAAAAAACATTATTTTCCTAATTCCTCAAATTTTAATTTAAATGTTTAACCAAAGCTGCAAAATGTTATGCTGCCTCAGTCTGTTAAGCATATTTTGACTTTCCCTATGTATGAAACAGTGTTCAATAACTTTTCTCTCTGTTTAAAGGTGCGGCTTTGGGGCCTCTCCTGGCTGGTCTTGTTGGTAACTGGTTCGGCTGGATCAGTGTATTTTACATGTTAATGTTATCAAATACTTTTGCAATTTTGGTAAGTTACTTAGTTTGCTTCTTTAATCATACATATATCAGAGAGGTATACTTGAACTTTAAGGCACATCTTTTCTCATGTTTGACTTTTATTAATTTTAATGATGCGGCATTTTTCTGTGAAGTAGCATTGATAGCATCTATAGTGCTAAATCCCGGGGCTATCTCAAGTAAAAATTAAAGAACTTCTCCTTGGCGCCTCCCTCCTCTTTTGGTTATGAATATTTGTATTCAGTTAGCACATCGTGGCTAGCCAATAGCACTTAGCTAGAATGACGAGCAGGCCAGAACTGTTGGGCTGCCTTAAATAGGCTTGTAAGCATACCAGAGTAGCCGGGCCTACTCCCACTATAGCTCAGCTCGCAGCGGGGCTACAAGCAATCGCCAAGTGACAGGGCAAATTTCTGTTCTATGTGATAGCTACAGGAGAACTCACTACAAAATACAGTTCTAAATTTACTTTAAGGCGCCAAAAGCTATTCAAATGTCATTTAAGGCTTCATTCATAAAAGTAGGCGTTTTTCAACAAATTTGTAATCTTCCTAATGTACATTATCAGCACCTGCTTACCTAAAATACCTGCTAATTCTAAAAAGTGAAGCGTGTTTTTACATTAGTGCAAAATTCTAATTTAGTGACCCTAAGCAATGAAGTAAGCAGGAATTTTTTTAAAGTTGGATAATCGCATCAGTTATGCTCTTTCAAACTTAAATTTTAGGCTTTTGCACTGAAAATGAATTGAAAACATTATTGAAGTCCTTGAAAATGTTGCGCCCAAGAGAAAAAGCATGTTTTTACCAGAATGGTTATTTCACATTAATATCATGAATAATCGGCGAAGGATAGCCCCTTATGCTAGATTCTCCCATTAGCGGATAAATGATCATAAGAGGACTTCTCCACTGAAGAGTTCAAAGGCAGATATGTCCTCCTTAGGGTGCCGAGAGATTTTTTTCAAGAAATGTATCCGATTTACTGGTCTAAATTTTGAAATTCTCTAACCATTTTTTTCTTTATTTCAGCTTTTATCAAGGTTAGTATGGAATGAATGGAAACATTTCTGCAACACACGAAGGATAGACTGAGAGATATGAATTTCTTATTAACGAGGGGAAAAAAAGGAAAGCAAAAGACGCAGCATCAATTTTCTGTCACTGTATATTTATGGCTTAATATTTTTTTATGAATGATATTTTTTTCCTTTTTTTCTACGATGATATTTTAAGCAAAGAAATTTCTATTTTAGGTATCTATGTTTATATAAATATAATTATTAGATCATCTTATTTCTAGTAAATCATTGTTTTCAACTTCTTTTAAGATGAAAGAGGACTGATGTATTTTGATCTCAAAAAGAAAATTAGAAACTTTTGCCGCAGGTTTAAGTCGATGCTTTTCAACTGCTTAACATCTTTAAATTTTGTAAATTAGCTCCTCGAACAATGCCTTTAAATTTTGTGAACTTTTTTTTTTTTGTAATTTTTTCTGAAATATTTTCAGATTATTTTTATTTTTGGTTGTAACAGACTTTTCAGTCCATGCAACAGTCTTTCATTTTTTAAATTTCTAATTAGCGTTGTTAACTTGCATTTTAAATATCAGAAACTCAAAGGTATCTGAATGTTTGTTCCTCTTTGGCACCGGCCAAAATTTAAGAGTTGCTCAACCCGCTTTTGGGGGCAGGATTGTACATTACAATTTTCAGCAAACACTGTAAGTCGTATACTTTTCTTCAAATTTCTGGTAACCTCTCAGAGATAGGGACAGTGTAACTTTTGATTAGCTCCTACTTGCTTTTACAATATTTATGAAATTAATTTCATGTAATAAGTAGAGCTGTTTGAAGAATGAATCGCAGAAAAAAATAGTTTGAATTACATAGTTTACTTTCAAACTTTGGTGCAAATACTGTAAAGCCGCATGATTACGTATCTGTGCCTTTGTGAATACCTACCTATTTCTAGCTGAAAGCTGATTTTACCCTCTCAGCTAAGAAGTGCAGTGTGTCTTGATCATTCTGAGCAAAAGAAGAAAATACGATTTGGCCAAAATGTGATTGGTATTAGCAATGGTTCTTTAGGAATGTTTGTTAAACTAGATTAGTGGCCTCTTGACTTTCAGTAAAGCTGCTCATATTTTGGGTCATTTGCCCCCTCCCCCCCCCCCCCCCATAAACCATGATAATTTTGAGTTTCCTTAACTTGTAAGAGACATGATTGAGATTAGACTTGCTCACAAAGTGAAGGTAATGACAAACAACACATGAAGCTCGAATTACCGAACTTCACTCAATTCTGACATTGTAAGAATTGACTTTCTAAAAAGTCAATTTTAAGGCAAAATTTCATCTTATTCAAATTTCCCTTACTAATTTCTCCTTCTTTACTAATAGCAACTGTGAAGTCGTTTAATGAGATTAAACATTGTGAAACTAACTTTAGGGTATAAAGTTACAATTTTAAATTTAGAATGTAATGCCATACTGATAGAAAAAATAATAATATTCAAAGTAATGAGTAATGGACCATTTGATTATCCCTGCAAAGAGTTATTTATCCCAACATGAGATTTTAACATTTCCTTCCATGTAGTAACTAGACATGCATGGATAAGTATTTAATAACAACCTCATTACCCAGGTTGATCTTGAACCATTTCATACATAGATGGACCCAAAAGTAATGCGACTAACAATTCTTCTACGAACAAATAAATGGAAAAAATTACCTTTAAAACCAGCCCTTTATTTGGTAAAAAATAGTATGAGTTCTGATGTTCTAAAGATCGTTAATTGTGGGGTATCCTTGCAAATTTGCAGCCCATTTTTTAAACAGAAAACAAGCGACTATGAAATGAAGATTCAAAATTGAAGTCACAAAAGCAAAACTTCATGAGCGCATTTCTGATCCAACAAGATTCGAACTTTCAATTCCTCCTCTCACCATTGAGGTGCAGACTATTCTTCTTGCTTTTTTTTTGCTCGTGAAAGAACCTCTTTGGGACAACTTTGTGTATACCATAGCTAACATGAAAAATTCAAGTTCCTAAAATTAGGCTGAAGATAAGATAAACTGAAATCAAATGGTTTGCAATTAAAATTTACAATGCGATGCCAGCAGCAACCAAAAAGCCTACGAAAGACAGAGAGATTACTAAACTCTTTGCTCTCCTTTAATTATTTCTCTAGAAATAAGCCTTGTACCTTCTTGATTTCTTTGCGGACTTAACTAATTATAAGTCATTTTATTTACCACGAAATTTTATGTACCTAAAAACCGACCATCATCATATATCTACAATTGCATCCACCAATTCTGACGCGTATTGTATTTTTTTAGAAGACTTATTTATCACTGTGACAAGTAAAAAATAAATAAAATTTGTTCCATAAATATTATATGCCGAAATGAAATTGTTTCTTGTTATTGGTTTGTGTTTAAGATAATGAACTTGTGTTGAGGTATGTTTTTGTTTGGTAAATCCTACATCATTTTTGTACCTGGTAACTTGAGGCGTATCTTTAGAAATTGATGGTGAGAAATTTTTACAAGCAGGCACGTCATTACTGCATTTTGATTTTTATAATAAACTACTCCATGAGAGTTCGTATAGTCGTACCATGAGTCTTTGAATCAATGTCAAATCAAAGAGAATTTTGTTAAAATAAAAGAGATTTTCATTTAATTATTAGTGGTATTTGTTAAAATTCATGAGTCCCAAGTTGTAACCAGAACTTTCATCCTCCTAATCACACCAAAATGAATAGAAAATATATTCTCTTAACCTTTTTCTTTTTTTCAAACTTGATGCAATTTGGTGCATTTTTGTCTAACTTCCATTTATAAAAGACTTGATCTCAGCATTAACGGTAATACAAAATGTCTAGAAGGGACCAGGAACTAGATTGTGCCGCTTGAGAGCTAAGAGATCGGTCTAAAATCGGAGGTAATTAAAGTACTAAAGCTCAACAACCACCATGCAAACTTAAATATTAATGGCAGGTAATTTCAGGCCAAGGAAGCACTCATGAATTACATACTTCACTTTTTGACCTCCCCCCCTCCCCCTTTTAACTTTTCACAACACAACCTCCCGTACCCTCCCTTAATAATTATGTACCGCATGACCCACCTACTTGAAGATTTTAATGATGGCGTGACAAATAGTGATGAGAGATTACGCAAACTTGCGTAATTTTTGCGTATTTTTTACCATTGGAGACCAATGGAGAAGGTCACTCAACGCTAGCAGTACCTTTCCTCTCCCTTCTTGTTATGCAGGCTCATATCCCTTCCACCCCTCCTTAGATCGTAACATAATTTATCAACGCCGCCCAACAGGGTGGTGTAAGCAGTCTATTGGCATCTAATTTTTCTAAAAGTAAAGCCACAAGAGTTGTGATATGTGTAGTGTGCCTTGAATGGTAAATCCAACCCTGTGACTTTCGATATTTTATCACCCCAGAAGAGTATGTAATGAAGTAATGGTTTCGCAAAAATTCTTTATGCTCTTGATAGGAGTTGTGGATCTCAATGGTGCTGGTGTCGGTCCTTTTATTTGACCACTTTTATTTCATTTCATTGAAAAATTACATTTTCACTGTTTTTAAAAAAGAAAGCCGAAGGTGATTTGAAATACCTCTAGTTTTTTAGTTTTAAATATTAAAAAGTAAGTTGTAGCATTGGAAAGTTACATTTTGCTTGATAATTGGTCAGTCTTTAATTCGTTAATGAACGAAGAGAAAACTATGTGAAAATTGCTTCTTTCTCATAATTGGGAGGGTAGTACAACACAATACAGTAAGAGTTTTTACCAGAATATTTGAAAACTATCAAAAAAAAAACTATAAAATCAACAAGTCAACTTCTATGCAGCAACTGAGCAACAGCACTTCATTCGAATTAAAAATATCAATATCAAAAATCATAGCGGTCCATACGTTTTTAGAATGAGTTGAGGTTTAATGAGCATTACCACAAAATTGGATAGGAGCTGAATGTTATCAGACTAACTTCATATCACCAGAATGACATAACATCACCAGAACGATATGCTGTTATGAAAATGAGACTCTGCATAAACTATATAATTTTGAGGGTACTTTCAATTTCATTGAGTCCCTCAATTTAATATTTAGGTGCTTTCCTACTTTTCTAATTTTTTGATTGAAGGGTCATTCCACAACAATTGTGACCAACTCTCTCCTATCTGACTGAAAAATTGTCCACAGGGTCTCATCATCGTTCTAGGAGACTATTTTGAAGGGTTTTCCATCCACTTCCCTTCGCTATGGTCTATGGTATTTATGGTCTATCTTATCTGGGGTCACACGAGCACCATACTCGAGTGTATAAAATAACGAGCACGTTATATCATCTTTGCCAGCATTCTTATGCTGACTTGCAACTTATTGTAGCAATGCATTTTTCTGAAATTGCGGTTAACGGATTAAATTTTAATTGCAGTGATAAAGTGTCTGCGTACACCATTCCTACTGGTTATTAAAGAGACTTTGATAATGGAGCTTAATTCAAATAAGATCGTGACTGTAGAGTGAGAAATCAGATGATCGAAATTCCAGTGGCGCAACTTATATTACAGTGCTCTAAAGTTGGGGAAATTATTGAAAACTCCTTTCAATTGAAAAATTCTACTACTTGGGTGTAAAATAATCCAGTAAATTGTAACATGGACCACACCTTGACAACCAGATTTTATAACTGAAATTTAACTTGGTCCATGAGGAAAATTGGTAGAGACTTGAAAAAAAAATCAAGTAAATCTTGTGCACGGTAAAGTGAGCTTCAACTGTACAATTTTTCTGCTAATGGAGCTGATGATTTGATGAATTTTCAAAATAATGTTTCTTTATTTTATTACACAAGTAAGCAGGTAGTTGAACTTTATTTAATTGAAAGGAAAATCGTACATGATAATACATGTATGTGAGACAATAATGAGATTTTGTTGGACTCAGTCATTACTACCTGTCCTACAACAAACAAAAAAAATTTTTTTACTCAAATCATTCATGAACCTGAACTAAAAAACCCTGAAAATTTCCAAAAATCAAACCTATTTTCATTTGATCAAACCTTTTTTCCCCCACCCATCGCGGAACCTGAGATTGATGCAAAACCAGAGAAATACCCATTGATAGGCAGGTTAATTCGTGAATTGAAAAAGAAAAGTATTATTAGACAACAAGTTTAATTTACAACACAGTTTTATCCATATGACTGAGTATGTTGTCTTCCAAATTACATGTACACCATAAAATAAAATAATAGAACAATGGCACATCAAACTAAGGCAAGCTAATTCATTTACAAGATATGAGACCCCTCCAAGAGTAACCTTTAAAAATGCAGATTTATTCTAAGGAACTTTCAATTTTTCTTTTTACAATTGAGCACCAGCAATTACGTTTCAGACTCAAAATAGGCCTAATAAAGTACCTATTAATAGCAGTGCAATGGCAGTGCATCTTTTGGCACAAAACTATAAAAAACAATTGTTTTTCTTTAAAAAGCTATCATGAGTGAATTATTCAGTGGATTTTCTTCTATCCTTTTTTCACATGCAGTTAAGCGTAACATATTTTAATAATACACGTAAAGTTTTACATGTGTCTAACTATTAAAGTTAAAAGGCACTAAGAGTTAAGTCTTTTTGTTACTGAATATGAAAGAGGGGAAATTGATCAGTCAAGGTCTTAAACAGCTAGGCTTAAAAAATTACATACATGAAAATATACAAAAAGTACTTCCCATCAAATGAAAATTTAATCCTAGAAATTTTTGATTCCTAAATAGCAAAAGGAAAACCGATCCTTAGCCTAAAGTAAGTAAAAAAATAGAAAAAGGTAAGTACATTCTACCTGAATGAGTCATAAACTATGAAAAAGAGGAGAGATAATCTTTTTCTAATTACAATTACGGTAGTATTCTGACTGACTACCAATAACTGATAAGCTTTCAGAAATTCTAACATTCAGAGTGTCAACTTCTTTAGATAAGTCAATTAACATTTGTTCTTGTTCAAATAGAGATTTTTCTGCCTCAAGCAATTCCTTGAGCTTAGAATTTGTATTAACATACAATTGACTAGCTTTCCGGTGAAGCTCAGTTGCCTTGTTCCGAGCTGTTGCAGAACTACTAACTCTATTTTTCAGTCGGTGCTCTGCTTTCTTGTGCTCTTCCTGCAGTTTCACAGTTTTGTTTCTAGCAGTCTCTACTTCAATTTCGACAGCTGAAGCTTCTAGTTCTACGTTTTTGGCGTCTCTACCATTTTCAAGGAACTTAGTTTGCAAAGCTTTCAGTCGTTCCTGAAGTATTTCAACCTCTTTGACAGTTTCTTCAGCTTTCGTTTCAGCTTCATCCGTTTCGTTTCCGATCAGAGTCAAATCTTTCTTTGCAACAGTGATGTTGTTATTCGCTTCACGTATCGCTTGGTTTGCTTTCTCTTGCGCTATTTCAGCTTCATTCAGTGCTTCTGTGACTTTTTCAGCAGTTTTCAAGGTTACTTCAGCCTTATTTTTAGCAGAGTCTGCCTCTTGTTTCAATTTATCTGCTCGACCAAGGTCGTTTGCAGTTTCCGATAGGATAGAATGAATATCAGTTATTGATGCAACAGTTTCATTTATTTGCTTGGCTAAATCTGTGATTTGCTCCGGTTTCAGTTGAATATTCTTGTTCAGTGTACTGTTTGCAACTACCCTAATCTGAGAAGGTGTGGCCGATTGAGGTGTAAGGAATTCTTCAATCTTTTGAGCAAGTATAGAGCTGCTATCAAGAATATCCATAGATTTATTATGGACAAGCTCTGACTTCTCAAGAGTTGCCATTGTTAGATTCTTTGCTACCCAGGCTTCTTGACGTGCACTGGATACACCTCTGAAAGTTTCTTCTGCTTTGGCTTGCTTCTCTCGGATGGCTTTTTCTGCCTCTTGAGCGAAGTCATAGGCTTTGCCAGCTTTTTCAACGGAGCCTTCACATGAAATTCCACCACAAGTGCCACACATTGCTCCGCCGCAAAGCTGATCACATGGATCTCCCAGTTTCCCACAAATCTGTAAATTCAGGTTCGGGATTTTGTCTTCTAAATCACGAATTTCATTATCTAGAATTTTAATATTTTCTGTGTTTCTGTTTTGGTCTTGGGTGAACTGCGAAGTGGTTCTTTGAATTAAAGCTTCGGTTTGCTTACATCGCCTTTCTACATCATCAGTTAGCTGAATGATTGTTCCGACTTTATCTCGAGCGATTCTTGCTCTCTCTTCCGCTTGTTTTGTGAGATTTAAGGCACCTTCAACATTACTTTCTTGCAGCTGAGTTGAATTATCTCTGAATTGTTCTGCAATTTTCTTCAGATCGGCAGTTTTGTTTCTTATGTTGTCCAACTCAAAATTGGACGTAATTATTTTTTGTGCAGTGTCCTCCAGTTGCTTATTTACGCCATTCAAGCCATCAGAGGACATCAGAGTTAATCTGATTTGTGACACTAAGTCTTGGAGTCGCTGAAGGTCAACAGCACTTTTAGATGTGTTCGCAAGCATTACTCTGATATCATCAATTTTCTTTTCCATTGCTTCGAATTCTGGAGTGTAAGCTCCGGTTGCTCCGACATGTCTTATTTCTGTTGCAGCTTTGATGATGCTGTTTGTTTGCTGTTGTAAATCAGTTAATATACCGTCCCAACTGTCGAAGCATTCGCCACATGGACTACAATTTGGAGCTGTTCCAAGGAATCCACGGGCACACTCATCGCATTTTTCACCGCCGACACCCAAAATGCAAATGCAAGAGCCGTTATTTTGGTGGCACTGCATTGTAGCTGAACCGTCCGGATTACAGTTACAAGGTTGACACTGAACATTTGGATCTCCCCAGAAATTGGTTTGGCATTGGTTACACTGTCTACCACCAAAGCCAGGCTTGCACTTACACTGTCCATCAAACATATTGCATTGATCTTCAGTTGAACCTACAGGATCACAGGCGCAAGGTTCGCATCCAAAGCCACTGGCAATTTTCCAGTGATTAATCTCGCACTGATCACAAGTTAAGCCAACTACATTTGGTAAACAAGGACATTGACCCGTTACGCCATTGCAGGGACCACCTGATTGGTCAGTTCCCAGGACTTCACACACACATTCCCTACAATTGTGTTCTGTTGCGTTGCCATAATATCCATCTTTACACACTTCACAGTTAAATCCAGCTGTGTCGTACAAGCATCTCAGGCACTTGCCAGTGCGAACATCACAGTTTCCTGGCTTGGTAATATCGATGTTTGAGCTACAATCACACAATCTGCAAGAGCCGCCTGGGACATCAGGATTACCATAATAATTGTCTGCACAAACATCACAGCGTGAGCCAGCGTAGCCTTGAGCACACTTGCACACAACATCATTTGTCGAACGATCTAACTCACAAAGATCTGCATATGAATGTCCGCTGTCTACAGTGCCTGGACAAGGACATGGTCTGCATGGAATAGCAATGCCCAGTCGTGGATCTCCGTAATAACCTGGAGCACAACTGCCACAGTCAACGCCATATGTGAAGTCACGACAATTTTGACAAATACCAGTACGAGAGTCACAAGTGTCAGCGTAACCATTACATTCACACCGTCTACAATCAGGGTAGTTCCAATAACCTGGTTGACATTGGTCACACTGACGTCCATAAGTTGCGGTACGGCATTTGCACTGACCTGTCACAGGATCGCAAAAATTGTCCAATGCACCTACAGTGTGGCAGTCACAAGCTTTGCAGCCTTCAGGACCAAATCCAAAGGTTCCTGGAGCACATTTATCGCAACGTCGTCCAACAACATTATCCTTACACTGACAACTCCCACCAAGAGAGGAACACAGTGCACTCACAGAACCAGTTGGATCACACTCGCATGAGTATGCTCCTTGGTGAACATAATAACCGATGCTGTAATAATAAGATTTACATATTTCAGGAATGGTACCTTTCAACACTGTGTAAAATACTTCTCCGCAACGATAACGTTCGTATTCTTCCTTCTTATCGTGAGCTTCCGGTGCTTGGAAGAAAGGCATTCTGTCAATTTGTGGGATTAATGTAATAGAATCAATAAGAATTGAGGCTTGCGGGTAATCTGTCTCATTTGCTTGCTTGTTAAAGTAGAGCTTCACTTTGTAAGTTTTCCCAGCTTCTAAACAAGTTGGTGGATACACGACTGCATGACGGGAGTTAGAGTAGAGAACGGCACCTTTTCTGTCATCACTTGGTTGTGTATTTCCACAAGGACCATTTGGATCAATTGGTTCTGGCCGTTCTATGACAACATCTACATCTCCCCATGCACCAGGGTATTGTGGCTCATAGCGGATAACAATATCATACTCTAATGAGTTAGGTACTCTATCTATTGTGAATTCTAAACCTGTGCCATCAAATACTCGCATAAAACCAGGACCAGTCCATGAACTGTTACGATCCCTGTAAGGCTCTCTGATTACAACACCACAGTTGTGAGTGCAATTGGCATTTTCAGCTTCATAAACCATGAAATCAAGATTCCCAGCGAAGAAACCCTGTTCAGGTGTATCACAGCGTCGACCAGTTAAGTGTGGACGACATTGACACTGTCCAGTTATCACATCGCAAGCGTTGTCATAAGCACCTCCGATATCACAATCACAGGGTTTGCAACCTTCAGGCGTCTCTCCGAGTCCCCAAAATCCAAGCATACACTGGTTACAATCACGTCCCAGAACGAATCTCTTGCACGTGCAATCTCCAGTCAGCTTGTCACAACCTTGATTACCTATGGTTCCCAAAGTATTGCAGGTGCAGGCTTGACAACCATCTGGATTACTTGCTGTGAAATTCCAAAAACCATTTTTGCAAGTGTCACATCTGCGCCCATCTACATTTGTTTTACAATGGCATCGACCAGACTCTAGACCATTGGCCACATCGGTTCGAGAGTCACAAATTGCATCATCTAGAGACCCATCTTGATCGCAGTCACAAGCTGAAACATGAAAGCCAAAGCAAAAAAGATTATTACAGGATGTTCAGTTTTAAATCCGCTGGCAAAAGGAGGACTTAGTCACACTCCTCCAATTTAAATTATTTTGGTACCTATCAATGGCTTAGAAGAAGGTGTCGGCAGAATGTTTTTTTTGTTTTGGTCAGAAAACTATCTGCACGTCATGAGAAATAAAATAGAAACAGGTACGAGCATGCTGTGATCTCAACTCTGAGTGATAATGATGCACGGAAGGACTACTACTCACTACCCAGTCAGATTTTTATCACCTCTACCAATCAACCAAACTATTCAAATAGAAGATGACGATTATTTTGATTCAGTAATTGACTTGCTGCTGGTTTGAATCGTACATGATTTATATGATTCTTAGTGCTTTTTATCTCAAATCCTCCCTCACAAAAAACCAGAGAATTGTTGGAAAAAGCACCTTCATGGACAAGTGAAAACCAAGTCCAAGGATGTGAAACTAAAAACTGAGGTAAAAATTAAGAAATTACAATGCAAAAGACTTAGTTCAGTGATTCAATCTGATCCTGCCTCTACTTCTCTTCCTGAACGAAATGAAAAAAATGAGTAAAAAAAAAAATATTGTTCTGGAAATTTCAATACCCTAGGAATTTACTTTCGCTCTGACCGATTTGCCTTACAACAGAATAAAATCTGGTGAACTTGGCCCCGTTTCAGCAATAATTCGTTTTTGGTTCATTTTCAGATCTTCATCTGGGATTGTTACACCAATGAGCTAATAATGTTTCCACATCAGTTTCATAATTCACTATTATTGACTTTTCTCCATTTATTTATCTTGTTGCATTTATCTTATTGTATTTATCTTATTGTTTTTAAGTATTTCTCATGAGATTGCATGAGATGCATACAGTAACCAATCATCTCTTTAAATAGTTTTCTAGAAATGAAAATTATGAAAAGGAGAGAACCATAACAAGTCAATAGAAAACGCATTAGGTATGGTAAGTTTTACTTCACAGTCTTCTAATTTCGGTCCCATCTTAAAAAGTTATTGAAGTTACTGGGAGTCCTGCTACTTATTATTCACTATTTTGTATTAAATCGTGATAGTATTTGTAGTAAATACTACAGAGATTCCAATTAGCTTCAATCAATATTTTATCAAAGTGCAGAAACTTATCATAGGTACCTTCTTTTCTTTTCTGTTGTTATAATATTGCATTTGCACTTTGTTTTCATTGGTACATCAGTTTTCGCCACTATTTTTACATGCTTTTTATACTTTTCGACACATTCACTGCCAAGCCTGTCTTAGTAACAGTAGATAAGAAAAAGAGATGGACTTACGTTCACAGACATCGGGATCAGAAAAATCTCTGTCAGGATGATGATAAAAGTATGGTCGACACTGCTCACAGTTGCGACCCATTGTATTATGCTGACAATTGTCACACACACCTCCACTGATATGACCAGTCAGTTCAAATACGGCAGCATCATAATGACAACTGGTGGCATGATTGTTACAGTTACACTCTGAAAAATTTAAAACCTCATAATCAACTTTTTCTATGCCATGCTTTGAGTTACAATTCAAAAATTGCAACTATAAACACGAGCCTTTAGGCCTAAAACAACAGATCAAATTAAAATTTAAAAAAAAAAAAAAAACATGTCATCCTTAAAAATTTTGGATAAATGTGTAAAAGCTTGAAATTAAATCAAGGTAAATGAGAACTAGTGCTGTGCGTAACAAGTAACCATCAAAATTGTGGTTCCAGCCAACAGACGGCCATGTAGAAGAACTGTGTTGGGTCTTGAGTCTTGAGTCTTTTTGAGGAAGAACAAATTTTCAGATGCATCTCTTAGACCTTAAAAATCTGTCACTTTGCTACAAAATTCATCTATGTGCGATGCCAAACTGTCTATATCTCCATTTTTTATTCTTTGGCGCTTCAATCTTCTTGAAAATGACAGATTCAATGGAATATTAGACAAGGTGTAAATTTAAGCAATATGATAAATATTTTTTGTCGAAGTCTTACATAGAACACGATTTAAGCAACAAGAATTATTGAAAGTAACTTTTAGCCAAGATATTTAAACTTTTGATGCCCAAATTCAAACTTCCCGCTCAAAAATTAACAGGATCTCCGTCAGTCAAATCGAGCGCTAAATGTTACTGTAACAGCCTCTGTGGTATAACATAACATCCTTAATCTTGGTGCTTTGGTATAGCTGCTGGATGTTTACACTTTGAACAACACAGTATGGGGAAAGACTACTGCTTGATTGAGAAACCTGTCAAAATCGTTGTAGCACGCCATTTGATTCACATGGACTCCAGTTTTTCTAGGGAGTAGGAATTTTAGATTATTTGTGACCAGCGCTGAGAAAAAACATTGATATCATGGATAGGAAACAAAAAAGTCATTCTCGTTTGACAGAATAAGTTCTACTGGAAATTTTGAAGAACAATACATTTTGAAAACATACATCAGAATGCTTAAATTCGTACTTTGTCTTGCGGTCCATGATAATATTACTTGATTCGTAAAAAAGCTTTAAAAAATACACTCATGCCTCGATAATTATTCTGAGTACAAAAAACTGCATCCCCACTTACCAACATCCAAATTAAGAAAATCTGCTACTCGAAGCATTGTTTCTTAAAATCATTCAATTTGACTCCTTCGCCCCATCACTTTGGTTAAAAGTTCACCACTTTCGAGTCTCTACAACAACCCTCTGAATCATCCCTGAGAAATTTTAGGATTCCGTTTATAGGTATCTTCTACCAAAAAAAAAGTGAGCTTTTTCTACATTTTTCAAAGAACTTGTCATCCTGATTTGAGATCATTGCAATACAGTAAACCTCGTATTATCCGAACCCTGGTTTATCCAAACCCTATTTTATCCGAACTCCTGATTGTCCGAACCGATTTTTGGGAGGACAACTTTTTTTTTACGCGTTTTTTTCACTTCCTTTGACCATTTTCACAACACCTTTCAACTATCTACTTGTTTGTTTGTTTTTTGAACACAGACGTACTCGGATTTCTCTCGTACACCTACCGGTCGCTCTATCTCTCAGCGGACTCCTTTCGCCATTATCGCCCATCTCCACCTGACCTTAATTACCTTATTAATACCTTAATTATATTACCTTTAAATTGATGAATATCAATGGCCTCCGGATTATCCGAAATTTTTGTTATCCAAACCGGCCAACCACCACAGTAGTTCGGATAATCCGAGGTATAGTGTACAGTCAAAGTAAAACTTACGTTTACAAGCGTTAGTCATCTTCCCAATTGCAGGTCTCCAAGGAAGATCGTTGTAAAAGTCTTCGCACTGCTCACAATTTAAACCCTTTGTGTTATGCATGCACTGACACTGACCATGGACCATGTTTGGTTTGCTTTCCACACCATTCTGCGGTTTACAGTGCGATGCATGACCATAACAAGAGCAGGAACCACGGACAACCATTTCACTGATGGCATAGTAGTATTTTTCCTGGAAACACAAAAACACATAAAATTTCCTGGATACATAGGAATGTTAGATTTATTTGGAGTGGAAAAATCCAAACAACAAATCGAGCTCAATTGAAAGTCCAAAGAGTGTGATGAAGAGTAGTAGAGGTTGGACAGTTTCAAAAGTTGGATCTTGGAAAGTTAAGTGAACTTAACTACTTTGAAAAAAAGCCCTGACTTCAGTAATTTACAAGTTAACAAACTGACCAGAAATGTATGGTTTCATGTTATTTGAGGAAATGTGCGGAAAGAAGTAAAAAATTTGAATTAATGAGAGTCATGTGTAAAGTACGCTTTCCCATTTTACAAATTTCCGATGAAAAATAGATAAATTAAAAAGGTGAAAAGACACATGTCAGACATACTTCCGTTGAAGTTTTAAAAAGCCCGAGCTTTCGAAAATTTGTCAAACAAGGTGTCTACTGAAGCTGGCTGGCAAAAAATCGGTAATTTTACCATAATTTTTTAGTACAAATTCAGTACTTTATCAGCTGAAAAATCCAGTACTTTCATGTGACAAAATTCGCACATTCTACAATGTTGGTGAACTAAAATTGTACACATCCGAGGATTTCTTGGATTTTTAAATTAATTGGAGAACTGCTAATGTGAGAGCTATGCTTCCGCATTACTATTGATAAAAAATTTGGAAACTTTCCAACTTTCAAATTTGAACATCCCAAAATTTCTAAAGCTTTGTTGAACTTTTGAATAATTTTACTCAGCCCTAGATTCTATACATTCTTTTAATTTTGGAGAAAAAGATTTGTGGGACCCATGAACCTCAATAAACTGAAGAAGCTAATTTCCAAGATTGCTTTATGAAATCCAAAAGCTGAGGATGAAATAATGCAAAACCAAAACTTACCTTGATTTCTTGCCTGTTGTCCAATAAATCATCTCCCAGCGTGTGTAATTTTGTGAAGTTAAATCTCAAATTGGTCATTTTTAGTAAATTTTGAACTTCTTGCGAGTAAGGATCATTGTACAGGTGATGCAGATTTGGAGGTAGAACCCTTAAAATAACCTAAAAATGACGAAAGTAGGGTGAGAACTAAATCCTAAGAGAGGCAAAAGCAGTAAAAATACATTGAACAAATCCTCCTGAAACATAAAACCTTCTTGAGACCCTTTTTTTTGCCTGAATTTCAGGTTTTTGAGCATGATTTTCACTTGGACTGAAAAACCTTGAAATAATTAAATGCATTCGAAGGTGCTAAGCATAGTTAAATATTCATTAAAATATTATACTCCATGTTTATGTACCACTGAATGATCAAAACAGTGGACAGTAGTGAAGAAATAATGTTTAAAAAGCTGATTCAATGATGTGAAAGATTATTTGAAATAACAATTCATGGTGTTTAAAAATCTTGACCACGCTCATTCCCTGATCATTCCGTGAGTTTCCCTGATTTTCAGAAGCCCATTCCCTGATCAGACACCAAAGTTTTCTCCCACTTCCTGAGGTTTTCTCAGGAAAAACTTAAGAATTATCTGGCGGTCTAAATGTGAATACCGATTTTTTTCATTTCAACTGGTTATTTAGCGCACATTCAATTTTTAAATCCGAGAGTGTTTTTGATGTTTATGTTTTCTGGTCAATGAAAGCTTCTCTATTATTCTAATGATTTGAAGATTCAAATATACCATTCAAGAGGTCAATAATGGCAAATTAGGTGCAACATAAAATCAGAAAGGACTGCCAGATTTGAAAACGAAATAGTCTCTAAGGGTGGAAGAGAAGATTCCCAGTTTTTCAAACAGATTCCTTGATTTTCCCTGGAATTTGTCATTCCCTAATGAGTCCCAGTTTTTCTGGTCCATTATACCATGAATAAAATGGGAGAACTGACACTCTTTCCAAGATATTGTTGTTAAAAGAGCTTCTTGAGTAAAGACTTTAGGGGGAGAAAAACCTGATCACTCACCTCTCCGTCCGATGAAGGTGGAACAGAAGAATATCGCGAATCACAAACAACATCTTTCAAGGTTCGAGGCGTATCTCTTTTGATGCCAGGAAAGGCAGTTTCACAATCTTCTGCAAAGTACCGATAAACCTGAAAAAATGTGATACTTTCTTATAGGATCATATTGTGATATTACATCAACATTGTGAAGAGATTATGGACAGCACACCTAATGAAGAGTAACCTTAAGATTTGTTGACAATCAAGCCAATTTCAGCACTGGGAGTACTGTGTAGTTCTTCTATACACTTACAAGAAAAATGGGAGCATTCAAAGCTCAATTCGCATGGTTCAACTGTTCATACAACTTTTTCCCCCGCTTTTGTCAAATGATAAGTTGGACGGCATGATACTGACATGAGAACTCAAGTTGAGTGGAAACTTGAAAATGACGTCACCTTCAACTTTTTGTTCAACTATCCATCCAATTGGCAGTACCAAACTGATGATGCCATTTGGCGATATTACACAGCAATGACAACCGAGTCAAATTTTGTTGCGATCAACTTTCCATTCAACTTTCCTTCCCCTTTTGTTGGATGATAAGTTGAACCGTGTGAATAGGACTTTAAAAAGAGAAAAGAAAGACTGATCTAGTAAAAAGGTTCGATAAATCGAACCCTTAACTTTGAGAAATAATGTACAAGTGTTGTTTTTAGCCCCTTTACAATGTTACCGAATCTGCTCAAGCACGGAGTAAAATTGAAATATACTTTATTCAGTATTCTCTTTTCCAAAAAATTTTGTACATAATTTTCCAACAAGTCGTGAAATATATTTGCCTCTTTAACTCTGGAAGACCTGCTTAGAGTTTGAGGAAAAAAAGTTAAAATACGATCATATTGCTGCACCCTCTGTTTCAAATTCAGCTGCGCCATGAGTCCCCAACCCCCTTCCCTGGATTGAACGTGTGATTTTCTTGTTCAAAATAGGCCTGCAGATATCGCCCTCAGAGCTGATCAGATTTTTTACATTTGGGTGCATTTTAAAGCCAATGCATTTCCATAAATCTACCTGTTTTATCCTATTTATACCAATGGATTTTCTTCCGAAATTTTGATCCCTCTGAGGGTTACTTAAAAATGCTTCAAATTGTCTCAAATTTTAGATAACTTATCAATACTGGATAGAACCAATTTCCACCTAAGTGAATCGATTTTTGAACACGGCCCAAATAAGCCACTTTCTACTACTCAGATCCACGAAAGGGAGCCGAGGCTCTTCTTCAACACCTTACTATTCTGCTATTTTTAACTCTCACTTTGCATCTTGTGAAAATACTGTTGATAGATTCAGGTTAAAACTTAGCCAGAAAGGTTATAGAACTTTCAGGGAAAACATTATAAATTTGCTTTCTGAGCATTTATATACTTAGTAGGCTGTTAAAACTAGCTGTGATGGATACTATCCATCAATAACGTGTAAATTATATTGAAAGGATAAAAGGACTGAATTCTTACCTGCCAGGTACGTCCAAAATCAAATGACCGTTCAATTAACATGGCAGCAGGTCTAAAGGTTTTAAATTTCATAATCAAGTGAGTAAAATGAAACTCTGCTTCGAGGTCGAAGCGAATTGTTACATTTTCGACGCCATTTTCTGACTGCCACCATTTTCGTTGTTTCGTTCTGAAAAAAGTTCATATTATTATGAAGAGTTTCGTGATTGCAGCTTCTTACAAGCTGACTTTCTCATATAGGTATGGTTGACTTAAAATTTTACATTGATTATCCTCAAGAAGTGTACTTTTTCTGCTCATCCTTTGGACTTGGAAATTTTTGGCTCATCCATAAATTACCAGAAATGTTTAAAATGGACAGAAGTATCGGTTCATTTTCAAAATGTCCAGAATGGCCAGAAATATCTTTATATCTTTAAATAGCAAGATTTAACCTAATTAGCAGAAGTTCCCCAGAGTGACCAGAAATGTTCAAAATGGCTGGGAATCTCAGAAATCATTAGAATGACCAGAAATGACATGATGACCAGATTTGACCATAAATGTCCAGAAATGATAACACCGGAGGGTTCCGTCATCCTCCGATGATATCACTTAAGCAACATAATGGGGTCTCCATCCCCTCAGTGCCTCAGCTGACGGGACCTTTCTTTAGAGCTATGCGCTGCATCTCACTCTCTGAGGATGGTCTCTTTTAATGGCCTATTGCTTTCTTTCAGGTAGGAAGTAAATGTCCAAGAAGAAAAATATTTATGAGACACAAAAAACCTATTAACTTGTCAATGAAAGGAACCACTTCAGAGAAATTCTTGAATGAATTTACTCACCCTGGAGAGTATTTGTAAACTATATTTTCAATTCTATGACTGTATGTTGGATTGTTCGCCATCTGTGGGGTTGAGTCACACCAAAAACATTTTTTTTCATCGTCTAGATGTGAGACAATGCAGTATCGTTCCTGGAAACAAAGGAAAACGTATTACTTTGATTTTTACAATGAAATAGTATAAAGTAGATTTAGGTGAATCTTCATCATTAGTTCCCATCATAACCACCATGTTGGGCTGCCACAATCAGACTCCAAAATCAGCGATTATTCTGATAATTTTACTGATAAGTATATTGAATTCTAACACCCATCAATTACAGCAACGTATCCCTAGAATGTATAAAACCAAAAATGCCTGTATATAATTATCTGTGTATTATACCATTGTGTATTGAGAAACAGAAATTCATATAAGTTTTGGCTTATGGGATTCAATGAGTTGTTGCACGGCATGCTTTGCCATAAATTAATTGATCTACAATTTAAACCTACAGAAACGGATCTTGTTGGTCAGGCTGTTCACAATGAACAATAGAAAATCGATTCTTTACCATACTTTCAAAAGGGAAAATATTGATGGTAAATGAGTCATGTCAATGAATTCCAGAAGGATGGCTAAAATGCAAGAAAAATAGTGGCAGAGGTCAGACCTTGTAACCCCTAAGCATTATGTCTAAGTGTCATTCTCATCGGTTGCTATTTGTTTTAACATTTTTACATCATGATCAAATCAAAACACAGATTACAGGACGCTCCCTAATTTTCTTTACCTCTCCAGTCTTCATGCAATGCAATGTTCCTCTCCATATTTTGACATGATGTAAAAGTATCGGATGATTAATAGATGATAAGAGAATATTCTTTTTTAACATCATAAGATTTGAAATTAGACTTTGATCAATGAAAGTGAAACATAACTCAGATCGAGGAAACTCGCCTTCTTAGAAAGGACCAGACCTATATTTTCAGAAACAGCTGCCAGGAGAAACTCGAGGTAAAATGTGCAACTTGACCTGTATCTCAGAGTTTCTCATTATGAACTCATTTAAGTATGTTCCTGCCAAACATCATGCCATTTAGGTAGAAAGCAACCGCCATAAATTCTTAAAAAATAATCAGCTTTTGGCAGCGATCTTACTTGGCAGCCAAATAAAGAGGGCACATGACATATACAGCTTATTTACAATTGATTTCCCTCAGGCATCAGATGACATTCTCACTGAGTTTTGTGCTAGTAGCCCGAAATGCATTATCATGGTGCTAAGCGAGGATTAGTTGAATAAACAATGAGACCAGATAAGTTATCATCAAAAATTCATTGACTTATTCGCACAATATCAAATGGTTACATCATCAATATTCCTCTCGCACTCCTGTTCTCTGAAATTCATGATGAATGTAAATGACGGAGTGAATACAGATTTACCAGTTCATTGGACGATCCAACCTATTTGACTAGAGAGTTGAATCAACATGTCTCAAATTTCAAAAATGGACGTATTTCTGTCAAACGGAACTATGTGCATTATGACGTGAGCCCTGTTATGCATAGATTTATATGGGTCTCAGGGTTCGTGCCTTAAAGCAGATAGTTCCGTTTGATAGAAATACGTCCATTTCAAAAATGAGGGAGAGCCTAGAGTGAGGATGGGGCAATAAACTTATTCAGGAATTTTTGATAATTACTTTTCAACAAGTGGGGACTGTACTTAGTTCACAGGAATTGGACCGAGTTCATCAGAAAGGAAGCAACCCAAATTGAGTTGAAACTGAGAGAAAGATGTTTGAAGTTTTGTTCCTGCATAAGGCTCAATATAAAAAATAAACTTTAACCCCTCTTTTCCCAAAAAATGTTTGTTTTTAGACTTTCAGTTTTTGGCAGGAGAAAATATATGTCTAGGGAAACTCAAAAACATTCTTAACTCAATTTTTTCGAAAATGTGGGTTGGTTCTTTTCTGATAAACTCGGCCCAATTTCCCCGAATTTTTTGACAGATGGCAACCCATGAAAAACAAGTTCTAAAATACCATGAACCACTACTATAGCCTCTATTAAAACAGCCTATAAGCAGCCTACAGCGTATTATGAGGCTCTACTTAAACATGCATCACTGAGGAAGCCAACATGGCGTCCAAAAATGTCCATCTCAGCACGGCTACACTTTTAACCAAACACCTTCTCTGCTGTAATTTATACTCCATGCAGTCATGAATTGATAGTGGCTGGAAGGACCATCAAACTCAGCGGAAGTTTCAAGCAATTAGAAATGTACCTGTGTCGGGATGATATTTTTGGACGTCATATTGGCTTCTTTAGTGATTTGTCTTCAAATGGGGGCTTAAAATACATAGCTTTGAACTTGTTTGTCATTGATTGTTATCGTTCGAAATAATCTGAGAAAATTCCTGTGAACTTATTGCACTCATTACTTTTCAGAGATGCAATATTTAGAAATTACTATATTAACTCATCAGATGAGGACCACTTTACTTTCTTCTGACTGACGAGGTCATTTTATGCCCCAAAGTAGATACCTCATCGTCTTGAGAGGCTGTTTCAGTTCTATTTACTTTTTACCCAAAATTTTAAGGAGAAACACAACCCTGAAAGTTAAAAACTTCGGCAGTGATATTAAACAAGTTATTTAATTTTTTATATGATACTGGGACTAGTTTTTCTGGTTTCACCATTGATGCGTACAACCAATATGGTACAGGAATTTGATTTAAGATCTTACTCTCTGATGGAGACCACAGGTTGAGGATGCCCATAACCGATTCTCTCGCCCTATGAGTAGATTTCCTGTTGCAGGGTAACAGGAACTTTTCTCACATGATGAAATGTTTCTTTGGGAACTGCATACTGAAACTAAAAGGAGAAGAACGGATTGAGAAAATTTACAAAAATAGATAGATCCATTGAAAAATCTAGAAAAAGAACTACAGGAGCATAGAGTACAGACATGAACGGTTGCATATTGGCATGACTTTTTTTTTTTTTTTTTTTTTTTTTTTAAAAAAAAAAATCGGACTCATAGCGACTCATACTTTAACTCAGAATAAAAACTATCCATCCAGCCAGAGCTAAACTTTAGTCTGTAATCACTGTAAAGGACAAAATTCTCCTGTGCTCTAAGGATTTGTGTCCTCATTCTCTGTCGGTTTCATAGTTACGGTTATGATTTATGGCTTAGGTTACATAGTTTTTCCCACCAAATTACATTCCTTTCCTCAGCTGCTTGAAGTTTTGAGGACAACGAAAATGCTCTTTAAAAGGAAAGAAAGGTTGAAACACCTTCCAGCTACACATAATCCAGATTTACAGTGAAAGCATTCATAAAAACCAATGATTGTTGTGGCATTTTATCACAATTTATTTTCTGGAAAAATTAATTTTTAATTTAAATTTAATTTTAAAATTTGTTTTAAATTAAAGTTGATCTCTGATCGGCTCTGGGTCTGCACCACTCAACAGCTTATTACATGCATTATGATGGCATCATTGGTAAGTGGTGACATAAATAAGACTTGAATTTTGTCTCAACATGCCAAGAGTAAGCTCTAAGCCTAGTGCAGAGATGAGAATTGGCTTCAATTGAAAAAATTGGGAAGAGTTACACTAAGATGATAGAGATGAAACTCTTACAGCCAGCAAATGATTGAACCGAGAATAATTAGTAGAGAGATCAAAAGTTGACAGGAAGTGTAGATAAGAGTAGTAAAGATAAGTTGAGGGAAGGATTCAGCGCTACACTGATAACCATCCTCTGCATAGTTCTGATTAATGACCCATGAGCAATGCTGCCAGTTTGAATACTTAGGCTCAATTTCAACAGTTACTTTAGAAATCTGGGTGCAGGGCAATTGATGTAAGAATGAAACAAAGCCATATTAGTTAGAAATTTGAAGAAGACAAGAAAGCAGGCAGGTGGATTGGAATCATGTCTGGCTACTTTAAGACAAACTGGCAACATGCAGCCTCATTATCAACTTGTTGATTTTATTCCTAATTCAACATGATAGAATTATTGAATTGAGTTCATTGGAAATGAATTAAGAGTGTAAGATACAATTTGGCAAGGATTGCATTTCATTGTGGCCCTTCCCCTCCCCTCATCAAAAAAAAAAAAACTTGAAGACACAGAATTGTGAGATGTTGGAGATAAATTTAACTGTAAATAAGTTAAATTCGGTTGAAAGGCAGCGACTTCAAAATGCAAATGTAAAAACACCATTTTCAGGTTCAAAAAAATTTGTAGAGGCAATTTTCACGAATTTCATGAGGACAACATCATTCTGTTTTTTTTTTTTATTTTTTTTCCCCCCTATGAAGATGATGTTACAGACAGATTTTAATTCCCGTGATGTTTTTTACCTCCATTGATGAATGAAAATTGATGAGAAAATATGGTACTTCCAAAAGTCAGTAAAGATTTTGTTTAAAAATTAATAACTTTTGAAGTGCAAAGAAATCATGCTTAAATACTTGAGCCAATGTATTACTTACTTAATGAATAAATTAAGACTAATGCTGTGCAAAAAACATTCTGATTGCTCGGACTTCCATTCTGCCAGAGACCCATCATTACTAAGCCCTAGGTGGCTCGTCAAGAAGTTAGGCAAGGTATGAAAATCTGAAAAAGTGAGAGATTCATGTATAATTTTAGTTGCATGAGTAAGTTGTAAGAGGTCATCAATAATTGGTGCTGAAGGAGGTTGGATTTCAGTCTAGTAAATTATGTTTTCTTGCTTTTTTTCACTGATTTCATGGAGTCCTGAATGAAGATGATATGCGACCAAGTTGAGCAGAATGTGTCTAAACGTGGAAACTCACATTGTTTAGTACTGAAAAGAACAATGCACAACAACTTCTAACACTTTCAAGAATATTGAGTCAGAGTCCAAATAATTTTACGCTCTATTAGACTGCGAGAGAGGACAGTGGCGGAACCAAAGTGAGTCGGAGGGGAGAAAGCCATTTGCTGATGATACGTGGGGGGTCTAGGGGGACACCCCGAAGAAGAGTCCAGAGGAAAATTTGAAAAAATAGGCCCTCCCAGATTAGAAATTTAATCAGTTTTATCATACAAATTGTGAATTATGAGAAAGTTGAAAATTGACGAATAACACCTCTTTCGGCATAATTTTATATTGGTATATGGACTAGGTATTTATTTCTGCAGTGTCCAGTAAGCTTTGGTTTTATAGTTCTGTCTTGAAACCATTTCAGAAAATTTTTGGGAGCTTTTTTTCTCTCTCCCTTTCTTCCTTTCAGCCCGAGGGGGGTGCCATAGTCCCCCCCTGGATCCACCACTGACAGATCATGTTACGTCAGATTAGCATTTGAAGAAAATTCAAGAGTCGATGGGGCGGATCTTCTGTCGCTGTCTAAAAGTGCGTTCATTTGACATCCTCAAACTTTACCTATTGCCAAAGGCTGATTAATGCCCACCTGCGACCTAACTTACTCAGCACCTTTCTTGTTCATTTTTGACGGATACTTGCGCTAGAAACCACCTCTGCTGGACTTGGTTGACTATTTGCAGCTACGTATTATGAAAAACGTTCATGATTGTCCTGCAGGCATAGGGAGCTCTTACACGAGTGAAACGGCAAGAGTTAGTCTCTGACATTTGAACGTCCTCAGCTTGTTGCCCATAGAGGAAGATTTGAAATATGCTTAAACAATGTACATGATGCATTACTTACCGCGCAAAGAGTGTTTATCCTTTAACAAACGTAATTCATTTTGGGCGTACGTTGGTCCTACATGCCTGAATGAAGCTTTAATCACAAACTAGAAACAACACTCTTCGCTGAATCGAAAGCTAGAAGACTTAATGACAAACCAAGTAGGTAATTATTACCAAGAGTTATCATCATGACTGCAATACATGGATGGAACTGATGAACATGCTTATGAAAGCATTAATTGTGGGAAATGAAGATATACTGTAATAGAAGTATACCACTAGAAAAAATAGCGAGATAAATTTCACACAATTGGCTTGAACTCAAGATTTAGCATTCAGCACAGTTGGTGATTTTAGATTTTAATTATTAATTGGAAACATCGCGAAATAAAGCGGCCGTCTCGACACAAAACGCTCAGTCAACATTCGTCAACTACTAACATTTTTTCGGTGAATCTGACACTGAGTAATTTAAGTACAAGATCCGCCGCTGCGTAGCGCTGCTACACAATCTGTCCCTTTGAGAAGCAATAATTACTGTAATGTACAATTTTATGCAAAAAAATGATCCTTAAAGTGTAGCAAGATTAATACTGTGTGGTATGACACTAAATTTGCGAGGATTGTTGAAAATTGTTATCGGAAACTACCATAACGAATCTCATCCATTGACTCCATGTGTAAAAGAGAGACAGCGCTATAATAACTCTCTCTTACACATTGCGTCAATCGGCGACCTCCGTTAAGGTAGTTTCCGATAGAAATTGTCAATAAATGTGCGCAAACTTTATGACATTCCAGTCAGTTTTAATGCTGCTACACTTTCAGAATCAGTTTTTTGCATTTAATATGCACATTACAATAGTAGTTGCTTTTCAAAGGCACAGGTCGTGTGGCAGCGCAGTCTAGTGGCAGATCTTGTCCTCAGATCACAAAGAATCCCTGTGTGCGACCACCACCAATAGAAATGAATCTCTTTGTTTTGATTGCAGTTGCACTTGCACCTAGTCTTTCAGTTTCCGTTAATTTTTCAAAATGTTCATTCAGTACATGTGATGTATAAACTTTTTACACCTGTTTTTAAAGTTTAATTTGGTAGTTAGTATACCAGCATTAAGTTTAACGGTCTGACCGCTACAGTCGTCACACCCTAGCATTTTATGGTGATTTTGAGCCGTTTGAATGTGTAACGCCGCACGTGCGAAGCTGAACTCATTGCATCCATTAGTCAAGGTTCCCTAGAGAATCTTGGAATGCTTCTGTAATCCTGCTCTGTAGGAGGTTTGATCACCCATTCCCTCGTGTTCTATATCATTTAAAGAATCATGAGACGAAGTTTCAGCAATTTGGGCTTCAAGAAGGAAGTTCAATTCAATTCGTTATGTGAAGAAGATGCCAGCCCTCCGAGAGATCCTTTGGCTTTGCGCAGATGTTTACAGAATCGGTTCGATTCTGAATGCCCCTACTCTTTAGCCTCACTTTCTACCACTGGCTCCTCCGATTCTACATGGCCGAGCGTATCATCATTAAATTCAAATTTAAATTTAAAATCTAATCCAAGGAGGATGTTGCGAAGCAGTGCCAGTAAGCTTACGAAGTCCTTTGGCAATCTCCGAACCACTATCGAAGAATTTTCACAGGTGAGGATTGTTCTACTTATATCTATTTGCTTGTCAAACAACGAGAGTCCAAGAAAGATTTCATGACGTTGAAGCATGATCACCATTCTAAGAAATGATAATGCTGAGACATTATTTACAGACAGTGGGTAGCTGAAAAGGGCAGTGTCTCATTCCTCTGTTTCGTAACTACAATCGTCCATCATGGCAGGGGTGCAGTAAGTGCCAGATCGGCCAATCACAGAGCAAATGTGAAGGCATCTGTAGAGGGAAAAATTGGGAAGGCATCTGTAAGGGCAAAAATGTGAAGGCACAAGCCATGAACCTGCTTAGGGCATAGCTTTTTGCAAAGGAAACTGTGTGTCGCGCTCTTTTATGAAAGGAAAAAGTTATGCGCGCTCTTTCATGGGAAGTAAGTAGTAAAGCACACTCTTATATGCAAAGGAAACGATGAAAGGTGCAAGTTTTATGTGGACCACATTTTGCAATAAGAACCACTATTTCTTGCTCATTTCAGAAACAACATATATGCTATTGGTTTCTCTATGCAGAAAGGTGCTTTTATAGAATAGCGAGAGATAGTGGTTCCTTATTGCAAAATGTAATCCTTGTGGACAGCAATGTGAAGGCAAAGAACTTTCTGCACTTCTGCATCATCGAGACATAAAAAAAACTTTCCAATCTGTATGGACGCTCCACTGGGGCCTGGTTTTAGCTTAGATTCCCTTAAAGATTTGCATTATCTAGGAGCACCAAATGTTTCCTTGAGCTGTTCACTTGATGGTCTGCCTGTACTAATGTGAAATCATGCTCGCTTAAAACAGGTCACTTGACAATTTCCTTCAAAATCTTAATTAGTCAGAAATGAAAGAAGTAATGCCGTTCCAATGAACTTTTGCTGCAGCTTTTTTTTTAAATCCTTTTTGTTTTGTCACGGGAGCAATTTTATTACATATGCAGATAAGAAATTGTATGCTATGTAAACAAGACCTTCTGACATTTCCCTCAAGTGTCAGCGGATTATTTTGAATTTTGTGTTCCTCATACACGGTTTTATTATATCGACGTGCAAGTCGGCAATCACATAACTCGGTTTGCGACGTCGCAGACTTCCTGTCATACTTTATTTTTTAAATGGAAAACTACTCAACGGCAATTCTTTAAAACTGTCATGATTTTTCTTCTCAATGCGAAGAAAATTCTGCAAAAACTTCAAGAAAAAATGTCAATTTGCTCTCCTTCAAAAAATGACGTAGAGGCGGAGATTTTCAGACACCGCAAAGAGTTATGTGATTGCTGACTTTCACCGTCGATATGTACCTGTTGAATGAACAGTCTATGAAATACCTAAATGAGAATGAAGGCTGCTGATTATAAGATTCTTTTGTCGCTGCCTCTTTTCAAACCTTTATTTTTGGTCATAATAAACTATTCCGATTGTATTCGTTGTAACAAAGTAACAGGATATCGTAATAATAGATATTCAGACATTCTCCAAAATCAAACATTTACAATGTTGTTTTTTTCTGTTAAATAGAAATTTCGAGCTTCTACACGGAGGCGTAGTCGACTGTCTGACTCGCCTATCACTCCAAACACACCTCATTCAAGGACTCGCAAAATACTCGGCAGGACTCCAACCAAATTGTACAGCCCTTTTTCCATCATAACCCCCTCGCCAGGCAACAGAAGGAGTCGATGCAATAAAGAAAACCTTTCTACTCCTCGGAGGAACAATTTGTAAGCATTCATAATATTTATCATAAAAAAAGCATATCAGGGGTGCCAAAAATTGTATATCTTATATTGTAAAATTTATCTTTATTGTAATATCTTTAGGTCCACAGATTGCAGTGAAAACGATGCTATTCTGGGATGCAAGGCAAAGTCAAAACTTCGAAAAAGAGATTTTGAAAATTAAAGGGTTCCCAAATGTCCAAAGTAAGGCAAATTGCTAATTTTGCCCAGAGGCCAGATCCCAAAAAATGGTTAGGGTTTTGAAAAAGTTTTGGAACTTTTTATATCCCCAAAAAACATTTTATTTAACCATGCTGATTATGACAATCAGATTTTTTTATTACATCGTAATTGATTAAAGATTAGGACTTAGTTAAAGAGATGATCAAACTTTTTGGAACTAATTGTGTCAACTTTAAAAAGGAAATTTCCTTTTTTAACCTCATTTGCTCGAGTTAGTTGCTTAGAGTACTCCAAGAACATTTTTATCCATCCATCAATTTTCATAAGTTGAATGATGTGCTGGAGGCACCTCGTCCAACAAAAAAATGGCAAAGCAAGTCTCATATAGCCAAATTTGGGTTGATTTGTTGAGCAAATTCGAAGAATTTTAGTCGAGTTTAAATGAAATTCATTTTTGATCACTTCCTTCTCCCCCATTAAGAGCACTTTTAATGAGGTATAGGGAGGAAGGGCAGGAGGAATGGTGAGAAATATTTTTACAATAATGAAAAGATATGCACCTTGATATCTATCACATACTCATGCTTTAAAGTACGTAAGAACGAAAGCATAACGGCAGAAACAGCTGAATTTGCAATGAATTACTCTCAGAGCAGTGAATTCCTTTAAACATATATTTAATTTAAATTTGAATCAATAAGTTTTTCACAAACTGATTGCAATAAGTGACTTGCAATAACTGATTGTATTGCAATAAGTTTTTGTTGATTTTTCATTAAGCCACATGTCATTAAAAGAAAACCTCCATTTATTTTTTAAACTTTAGTAAATTGGTGCAGTACAGCGCAGACCTTCTTTGTTGGAGACTCCTTTAAATCAGCGGAAAGTGAGAATTGCAATGGAATTATTAAAACAGACTTTTTTCTTTTTTATCTTTTGTGATTTACTCCTTATGTTTAATAGAATTTTGCAAGTTTGCCAATCTTAAAAAGGAATAGGCTGTATTCAAAATGGAAGAAGGAAAATTTTCACCTTGGCAAACATTGAGGTTTAATTTGAATTCAAAGCTATTTTCATTCTCATAGTTGTTTTTACTTATTATTTCAATACCTATTATATCCTTTCTTTCTTTTTTTTTAGAACTCCTCTGAAGAAGAACTTGGACAAAGCTGCCCCCAAGAAATCGGATCAAAGATTCACTGAGAACAAATCACTTGTTCAGAAATTCACACAGAAAAATGAGGAAACTCACAGACTGATGGAATGCTGATTCTTTGCTGGAAGATTAGCTCTTATAACATCAACACATGTATACGTACATTGCAAAATGTATTCTGTTTTATTCTAGGAATAATCTTTTTCTAAAGTTTCGGGAGTTATAAGTTTCAGACAAGTGTAGATTTGCTATTTTACTGGCCGTATCTATTTCCAATACCCACCAGATCCTGTTAGATTTTATTTATAATTTTAATTTTTTATATTTTTATTTTAATCATTGCTTGAACTTGAATAAAAAAGACCCCCATTAATTTATTACCAGAGCTATTAAGCTGCATTTACAAACAATTTTACATTTTTTTATTTCCAATGTATCTCAGACTCAAATAAATTCTTTATACCTGGTCAAGGTATTCAAAGTCTTTCGTAAGTTTCAATCATCGTATTATTTCAATTTGCAATTAAGTTTTATATCTTGATTGATTGAGTTTTTTTAATCAAGTTTTACGTCTTTAGTCATCACAAATAAAGACATTCCATTTCTTGTTTTACCTTTTCTAAATGTGTATCAGTATTATTATCCTTAGTTAACTATAATAATTATGTGTGCAAGTACTGTATTTCTATTTTATCTTATTTTTGATACAGTCGTAATACATACAAAATCTTATGTACTTTGTTTCATTTATCAAAATGAATTATTTTTACTACATCAATGTGTGTTATTTTTCAAATATCCAAAAAATATTACTTTGACAGGCTGCCAAAAGTTTGAAGAAGGAAGAAAGTTGTGGGCATTTGTTCTCCCAACTGAAACAATGAAATTGTAACCTAATTTAGTACAACTGCATTTATTATCACAAAAAGGTTGGTGCAAAATTGACACCCCCCCCCCCTCCCCCTCTGAAGAATTTTATAAAGGGACGGGGGCTCAAAGTTGAAAAAACTAATGAAAAATTTAATAAGCCTTTTAACTTTTCAATAACTAATATTTGCATGTCCAACTCCTTAATCAAATAAGCTATTAAAGTAGTATACATATTGTACATATACGTATCGACAGTGCAAGTTGGCATTTACATACTTCGGTTGCAGTGTCTGAAAATCTCCTCCTCTATGTTAATTTTTCAAAGGAGAACAAAGTAACATCATTCCTTAAAGTTGATTCAGAAAATTCTTCGCGCAGAGAAGAAAAATCACGGGAGTTTTAAAGAATTGCCGTTGAGTGGTTTTCCGTTCAAAAAATAAAGTATGACAGGAAGGCTGTGACAAACCGAGTTATGTGATTGTCGACTTACACCGTCGGTATGTAGCTTGAATATAAGTCGGGGAAATTGGACCGGGTGGAATTTGAGACCAAGGTTTTTTTCATGTTCCTGGAAATACTCAGAATCATTTGTAATTTTCACCAAAAACCGATATGCTGATCATGAAATCAAGGAACTCTTCTTTTTAAAATTTTGAAAAAATAAAATATCATAAGTAAAGTTTGCACTTTCTTATCGAATTCTAGAGTGATTGATGCGGGTCGCGTACGCAGCCCATGTAAAGACCAGAGATTTATTTATTTATTTTTACAAAAAGAAAATTACAAAAATAATCACACTGCAGATGCAAAATAGTTTATTTTGCTGAGAAAGAATTTTCATTTTCCATGTAATTTCATGGAGCTGCGCATACAACCCGCAACAGTATGAAGATTCGGTATGAAACTGCAAAGTGACTCGTGATTTTTTCCCCCCAAAATTAATATTTCACTGCCTCTATGCGTTTTGCGGCATACGCAGTCCCTTTTGCTGAAGCTTTAACAAATTTCCGTAAAGTTTTATGAAAGATTGCATTTCTGGCACACGGCGCGCCGCGCGCGCGTGACACGTCGCTCGGCCCGACGTTTGAACGCGCCTTCAAAACAAGAGGGAGCGTGCATTTGAGGAGGTTATGTTGATGTTTGGCTGTTCGGTTTCCGTCTTGCTTGGTTCACGTGTTCGTTCTCATGATGTTCGCCTCATTATAGAATAGAATTATTTAAATTTGCCTGTTATGATTTCGCCGTATCGTTGAATAATTTGTAAAGTAAATGTGCAAATGCAAAGAGGTTAGTCGATTGTTCTCTTTCATTTTATTCGAAGTTGATTCCGAGTCGTTCTGCCATCCTAAGCAAAAGTGCAGCAAGTTACTCCCCGAGTTTCATTTACATTTGATGACCCCAGTAGTAGTGAAAGTTTAATATAATTAACAATTTCACAACTGAATATCGTCAGAAGTAATATTTTGTGAATTATCAACAGAGAAGTATCATTAATATTTGAAAACAATTAGTTCAGAACTGCATCTACGTATTCTCAAAACATCACTCGCAGAAATTTAAGTATCATTTGTTTCCTAAAATCAGTGCTGTTATTTTAAGATTTGTTAGTCTTCCAATGGGTTTTTGAATTTATATACATCAGTTTGTCTGTTAAATTTCCTTTCTTAGGGAGGAAAGTCATGATCCAGAAATGAGAATTAAAACCTCAGGGTGCTTATGATGCTGCAAATTGCATTAAAATTTTAGAGGTGACCACTTGTTTGTCTCCCATTGTTTGTCAACTCAGCGAAAATAACAGCTCTTGTTTTTACTTCTCTTTTTACCATTTTACTCCTCACCTCTCTCTTCACAAAGATATTTTGTCGGATTTAATGTACTTATTGAAACTTTGATTTTTTGAACTACGATGTGAAGTCAAGGCCGGTTGGTATAAATTTCCCAAAAAATAAACCCAGGTGTCAAGGCCCAGAGGACATTAAATCTGAAGCTGGTGGGAAAAGGATTACAATATGATAGTGGAATTATCGCCGTTTCTCAGCATTTCCGGACTGCTTATGAATGCATTCTTGAAAGTTTCATATAATTTTCCAGGAATAAATTTAAGTAATAAAAATGGGAATAAATTTCATGAAATATTACATCTCTACTGTTGCATTTGGATGTATTTCTATTAAACGGAAGTAAGCGCCTAATTGAGTTCCTTTTGAGGATTTTAGAATCCTGGATAGCGCGTTCTGTCAAACAGAACCAAACGCTATGGAAAAGTATTGCGATTATAGGATGGAACGAGCATTGCGTTCTATAACACCCGCCAATCCAACCCCTCTTCCTCCTTCCTCCCCCCATGGCACTTAGTTCCGTTTGATTCTGTTTGATAGAAATACGTCCATTTGATCTTTTCATTTTTGCCCTTTAGTTTTGCTCTGCTTAAATTATACTATATTGCATTAATGGATCCGAATAATTTTTTTTTAGGAAGGTATGCTGCTTCTCCAGAAAGAGGCAATCTCATATGAAAATTTGTTCAAAAACGTATTTTACCTGCAAACTTCTTTATGAAAGTTTCTAATTTCAACTTTTGGTCTTACTCTACATGTGCTGCACACTCAAAGAAGAATGAACAAATTAAAGCTACTACGCCCTTCTTTCTGTTCTGCCGCTGCCAAGGCTGCAAGTTCCTCTCCTTCAGCTGTAAATGACGTTTGTGGAGACCTTACACTGTCTGTTAAACCTTTCACTGCGATCCCTGGACCCAAGTCTCTGCCAGGCATTGGAACACTGCATAACTATCTTCCCTTCATAGGTGAGCTCTATCCCTCTTCATGACAAATGAGAAATAATTATTTGAAATAGGTACTCATAGCTGCCAGGGAATAGCTGTTCACAAATTAAGTCCCTCCTTGTGCCCTCTTACCGCTCAGTGATTCGTTCATATTCTTAAGATTGAACGCAAGATTCAGTCGGTATAAACCAGAAATTTTTTCAATTTCCCATTTTTATTGAACGTTGAAATACATTTTTCACACTGATTTTTCATGTCTTTCATTATTTTTTTACTCTATTGTATTATCTACTTACTTATTTTCCCTTCATTATGATTTCATTCATTTGTTTTCATTCCAGGGGTCGATAATATTTCCGATTATGCAAGCCAAGCTCGCGCAAAAATTTTCGGAAGTCTTGGATTTTTTCTTCTTTTTTTTTGTTCTTTTCAGTGACTTCTGGCATAGAAATGGTAAACTGAGCGTTGATTAAGCCCCTCTTACCACCATTTCAAAACTTTATTCCCATTAGTCGACCAAAAAACCTGATGACCACAGGAAAAAAAAGGATATCATCACTTTTTGTGGAAGCCTTTTTTCGGCTCGCTGCAAAATTGTGGAAAGTAGGGAACTCTGTCAACCCCTGTTTTATTCTAATTTATTAATTTTATGTAATATTTCTTTACTCAATTTATTTCTTTGTATTTTATTTGTCTAAAAACTATTTACATCTAGGGAAGGGGAGAACAAGGAGAACAATGAGGAGAAATTCATCAGATGTTAATAATCATAAATCAAAAATGTGAAAAGAAGGCAGGAACAGGTTTTAAGCAAGGAAATATTTTTCTGATCATAATTGCACCTACATACTAAATTGGGCTTGAACTTTCACGCCTCCAACAATACCTACTAGGTAAATCAAATTCAGTACTGAAACGCATTGGTAGATTACTTATACTTTCAGAAAGTGTAATCGAAAACTTGAAGTAATCTGTTTTAATTTGGGGAGAAAAGTTTCAAAAACATTTTGAATTGACTCAAGCACCCCTAGTGCCAAGGCGTTTTTTGAGGTGACCCTAAAAGAAAGTGATTTCTGAGTTACTGTTTGGATAGTAAATCACAAAACCCTCTCTTTGGCTTTTGCAGATTATGTCCATGCGGAAAAAATTATGTTCATTTTAAGTACATAATATGTAATAATTTTTAGCATTTTAAGTGCATAGCCTCTTATTTAGTGATGTATTTCTTTTTTTTCGTTTTCACAGGTAAATATTCATTCGACAGACTTCACCACAATGGTAAGAGTAAGTTGAATGAATTTGGTTCTCTCGTGAAGGAAGAAATCATCCCTGGTGTGTTTGTTGTTTGGGTTTTCACCGTCGAAGACATAGAAACAGTGTATGCATCTGAGGGCCAGCATCCATTAAGACGATCCCACCTGATTCTTGAAAAGTATCGCAAGGACAATCCTCACATTTATAATTCGGGTGGGCTCCTCCCAACGTTAGTATTTTTATCTGAAAATGTTAATATTTTTACTGTAGATAGTGCTCGAAGCCTGGAAGTAGACTTTCTTTGCTAGCAGATGATTGACTATTGGACATATTTCTGCCAAACGGAACTATGTGCAACAAGATATGAGCCCCGAGACCCATAAGAATATATGCATTGCAGGGCTCACATCATAATGAACATAGTTCCGTTTGGCAGAAATACGCTCTATTAATACATAAATTTCTATGAAGTTCTGTAAAGTACCAACTAATTTCTAACATGATTTGAATTTATGTTTCCATAATGCTGTCAGTCAATGACGGAAACAGTGACTAAGTTTGCTAAAACTGGAATTTCTTTTATTAAAGAAATTTCTCTGCTCTTATGCATGAAGAAGAAAAAATATCCTCTTTTAATTATTTGTTTTTAATGTTTTGGAGTCTCATTAATGTCTTTCAATATGGCCCTATCTCTGTTCTTGCCTGTGTCATCTGCAACAGATGATGAGAGTAGAGAAAACGAGGAGGAGACATAAAAATTCTGGTTTAGAAACATGTACCAGACTACTTAAATTCGTACCTTGTCTAGTGGTCCATTGCAATGTCCCAGAAGATTAAAAAATACAGACACCGACCATTAAGATCTCCAGTTTAAGTATGTACATCATTTTTGTGCAGAAAATTATCTGAGGTGGGTGTGCACCAATCAGAATGTAGGAAAAAAATGTAAAAAATGGTACTGCAGCAAAGCGCTTGAGTCATGTTAAAAGCAGGCACCATACAGACATTTCATTATTGCCATATGAGTTACTGAAATGTCCAATTGAATTAATTCAAACTTGTAAGTAGAAGTTGCTTCAAATATTTTTAGGACTCAGCATATGAACTTAGATGACCTGCCACTTTAAAGTGTAAAAATTAGAAATTTTTCTTATTCTTTTTTCAAGTAATTTTGTTGTGTTTCATATTAATGTTAAGGGCGTTTGAAACCCCTACACAGTTGAATTTAGTTCGTCTCTTATCCGAAAATGAAAAATAAAATAAGGGCCTCTTATGTTGGATGATACCATTTTTAAGCAGCCAATATATTTCTCTCAGTTAGTTGCACACTAAAGATCTAAGTCAAGTAACAGTTTTTAGTACGAGAATGGGTCAGTTGTGCTAGTCATAGAATCGCTATTTGATGGTTTAAGCTTATGGAACAGCAAAAAAATATATTGATGGGGGTACGTCTCATATGAAAACTCAACGTATGATGTCATCATGCAGCAGTGCAAACCACGGTTTCTACCACCTTGTTTTCATTAATCAGTGAAAGGCACATTGGCACGGTTTACTTAATGTAAAAGCGTATGAAACCAAGGTGGAAGAAACCATTGCATGCATCCCCATGGTGGATGATGTCAGTCACTGTGTTTTTCAATGAGCAATATCTCTGTTGTTATCAGATGGTTAGCATTTGAACAGATCCTACTAACGCATACCAATCCATATCCTGAAACTATTGGAGCACGATTCTATGACTGGTGCATCTGACGCATTTTTTAACCTTAAAAAAAGGATTATCCTCTCTCTCATGTCAGTCTGTTTTTTGTTTGTTTTTTTTTATTCAGGAATGGATTAAAATGGATGGAACTTCGCAAAGGTTTCCAAAAAGGCTTGAGTCGAGTTCAAGATGTTCGACTATTTTTACCGGAAATCAATTCCATCATGCAAGACTTCATTGAATTACGGCTCAAATCACAGTCCCATCATGATGATTTTTTGCCTGATCTCTCCCGTCTTTTTTTAGAATGTAAGCAAGTTTTCCTCAATCTGTCAGAATGAAAATACAATAGAAGGGACCTTGTTTTAACCTTAGCAAGTAAACGGAATAAAATGGCAGTGTCTACATACTTGAAAAATTCCGGTGTGTTCTGAGGACCAGGGGTGGAAATTGTCTTAAGCCTCCGCAATTTGCTGCAACGCGCTGTGTTTTTGCAAAAAGATCAGTACAACGCGCTTATCAATATTTTGTTGAATTTTTGCTAATTTTAGAGTGTATGCCAAAGTCGCATTTTTTCACAAGAGTTGTAAGTCTAAGAACTGAAGAATCTAAAAAAAAAAAAAAAAAAAAAAAAAAATTCTCAGCCTCCCTAATTTAGTTGCGCAGTCAAGAACAATTCGCACCCCTGCTGAGAACAGGTTTAGTTGGGTGGGGCGGATTTTATCTCAAGCATGTTGTGGAAGTCAAGGTACATTTAATACTAATCTATGCCTGCGGTGTAGGTAGAATATGAATGCTCACCCAAGCCGGAACCAGCCTTTAGTTAAGGAATAGTGAACTGGAAGTAGAAGTCCCACAGTAATCAATTTCTAGTTACCTCATGGTTCTCCTCTTTATTGCAGTACTAATCAACAGTTCAAATTTTGATTTCAGTAACTGTTTCAATTTCATTCGGAGAGCGTTTGAATAGTTTCAGTCTGGAGGAGAAAGATCCCTCGTCAAAATCATCTCGTTTGATTGATGCTGCTTTCACAGTTAACAGCTGTATCTTAAAGTCAGACAATGGGCCTCAATTGTGGAAGAGGTTTCGAACTCCAATTTATCAGAAGTTTGAAGCAGCACATAGCTATCTTGAAAAGTAAGTAGGTTAAAATTATTTGAACCCTTTAAACATTATACCATGTCTCATTACAGTTTTTCCGATAATGCGACAAAGCTTAAGCAAAGTATGATTCTGAGAGTATTATTCTCAAAAATCCTCTTTTTACATCTGGAACCAACCTTTTCTTTGAATTTAAGTACGTTTGAATTTTTTCTGAATTTGAAGGGATAGAGCAAATAACACCAAAAGTTTGATTTTTTTTATATTTTACACTGTCTCATAATGCAATATGAATGTTTCAGGGTCATCCAAAAAGTAAGGTCTTGTATGAAATCCCTCATGAAATTTTCATTGCAAGTAAAAATAAATTACATCGCTGAATTCAGTATACTCTCAGTTTCAACTCAAGCCATCATATCTTAAAATTGGGCTTTGGAACGTTCAGTAGAGCAGTTTGCGGTTTGGGCATGCGTTTAAAAGTGTATTGCTTAGAGAATAACACAGTTCTCTTTTACCTTCCAAATGTACTTTTCATCGTAATTCAAATGTTTTTATCCTTTTTTGTGCAATTTTTCAGGGTGGGCTGCGAATTAATTGAAAAAAAAGAGAAAGAATTGAAGAAGAAAAGTTCTGATGATTCCGTTGAAAAACTATCACTTGTGGAACAGTATTTAAGAGCTATTTCCAGCCCTTCATCAAAACTTGATATCAAGGATGTGAATGGAATAGGTATTGATTTTTTACTCGCTGGTATTGACACTGTAAGTAGTAACATAATTTAATTTATTTTTCTTTTCTTGCGATTTCATCGTGACTCAAAACAGTCTTCCAGCTTAGAAAATTTATGTAGCACTCAAATGTTTGATAATCTGGTTTTTAAACTAAATGTGATCTCAAAATAGATCAGCTGTACTTAAAGAGGATGGCAACCTTTAAAACAAGTTTGGCTAAATCGACAAAGGAAAGTGTGGAATGAACAATGCCGAAATCCGTTTGCGAATATCTGCATTCGTTGAGTCGCTATTGTGAAAAAACAGCTGAGCGCGTGACGTCATGAGCTCTGTCTCGCATTTCGCAGTCTTCACTCTGCATACTGTCTCTGGTGTCAAGTGGCCGACTCTTTTTTCTTTGCTTAGATGTGACTATTAAGGCGACTTTGCGGCGCCAGATAGCAAACACGCCAGACTTCGAGTTGTGTGCGTGTGAACCGCAGTCGCAGCAGGAGGGCATGACGTCACCAGTCAGACTTACAATCTTTCATAACTCTCCCGATTTTACGAATTTCTCATTCGGGGCAGAGCCATATTGCTTCTTAAACCTTTCCGCTTCAATTTTTAATACTATCTCATTTTCGATTTTAGGGTTGCTGTCCCCTTTAAAGGTGTGAATATTAAAGGCGATTTTAATAATGTAACTTACAAGTTAGGTTAACCTGATTTATTCATTCATTTGCTTGATTGCTTAGGATGTGGGCATCAGGCTGCTATTCAATAATGCGGAACATTGCTTGTTGCCGTCATACATTACATTAAAACACATCACTTGCTAAAAATTAAAAAATAGCAAATGAAACTTATGTTCAGACTTCTCAAAAGATGGAATAACTGTCTTGTGTACGTTGCATGATAATACTAACATTAAGTGCGCAAGGTAGTCACTCAGTCTTCCAAAAAAATTGTATTTCTGTTTTACTTTTATTTTACATGTTAATTTTTTTTCTTTATCATATATTGTGCTTGAACACAAAATATGAGAGGCAATGTTTGGCAGCGTTAAAAAGAAGCCTGGAGATGGAAGAGTTTTCCAAAATGCGCACAATCCAGACAAATAGACAGAAAGGAAAGACAAGATAACGAAGCTTACTAAATCAGCTTTAATCAGATGAATTAACCTTCAAAAGGAATTGTTGTAGGCATTTGTTTAAGCCTTGCTTTTACCGAAAGCATATAAGAATTGAGACAAGGAAAATGGAGGAAATGAAGAGATGATCTGCACAGGAAGGCATCTTGACTTTTATTGTAGAGAACAAGTACTTAATAAGAGCAAGTACTAACCTGGTAGACTCAAACTCCTCCTAGCCTCAACACTGTGATCAACCCAGAATCACACACTACTTCGATTAAGCCAGGTCTCAAGGCTGCCTCTTGAAGAAATTCAAATTTTGAACAAATAGTGTAAGCTATTTTAAGTTTATCACCTCTGACCTTAAATCAAACACCAGTTCAAATAAGAAAATGTTTATTTTTCAGTCCTCCTACACTAGCTCGTTTGCCCTCTATCACCTGGCAAAGAATCGAGAAAGCCAAGACTTAGTACACAAAGAGGTCAAGAAACTGATGAACAATCACAACTCAGACGGCACAATCACAGCTGAAATGTTGAAAAATGCATCCTACACAAAAGCTGTTGTGAAGGAAGTTTTACGAATGAACCCAATATCTGTTGGTATTGGTCGTATACTAGCCAAAGATGCTGTACTTTCAAATTATTTTGTTCCAAAAGGAGTAAGTCTCAACAAATTTTAAGTTTTCCATACTTTCATGTGTTTCAACTCTGATAACTTTCTGATACAATGAATGTTTCCCAAAGGAAGGAAGAAATGTTTTCCATAATTCAATACAATATAATGAGGGGAACAAAAAGTCTCTTCATGTAACAGGATCATCCTCTTGCGCCAACAAAAGCTGCAGAGATGAAAGCAAAATAAAATAAAAAAAATTGTAATCTACAAACTGTAAACTGAAGACGATACTTTTATCAAAGTGCCTGTTAGAAGTGGAAAATGTTGGCATCGGAAATTTCCGAGGTCAACAGATTGGGAACATCCTCAAAATTGGAGGTGAAATTGATAAAATTTTCGCGTGCAAAAAAGTCGGATTTGACTGTTAGTAGATCAGATTGAATGTTCAAACTGAGCAAAATGCTTTATTAGGGACTCTTGAGGGTCGCTGAGTTCAGAAATTACAGATACTTCCAAATAATTTACGTTTTTAAAATTACAGCTCCGCAGCGCTATTTTAGAGGCCCACTGAGCGCCGACCGGTCGCTCAGTGGTCCTGTCCGAAGCTGTAATTTTAAAAACGTAAATTATTTGGAAGTATCTGTAATTTCTGAACTCAGCGACCCTCAAGAGTCCCTAATAAAGCATTTTGCTCAGTTTGAACATTCAATCTGATCTACTAACAGTCAAATCCGACTTTTTTGCACGCGAAAATCGGTCGGCGCGCGTTGAGCGGAAACTTCAATCGATCATAACTCCGGAACCGTTTGGTTCCCCAGCTTAATGGACCACTCGTTGGATGCGGAAAAAGACGAACAATTTAAAAAACTGGTTTTGGTTCAAATAAAAAATTGAGATCTTTGTAAATTTTTCGTTTAAAAGAAATTTTCCAGACCTAAAAACTGGAAAAAAGCACATATGTTGACTTAAAAATGTGAAATCGGGATTTCGACCTTTAGAATCTTAAAGTATGCAATTTTAGAAAATTTTTCGTCCAAACCGGACCTCGATATCTTTCTTTGTTCAAGAGATATCGAGGTTCACAAGTTTTGACTTCCACCCCCCCCCTAACTCCCCCCCCAAAATTTTTTGGGAGTCTGAAAATTTGGGTAAAGAAGCGCTCAAGTATGAGTAATCAATAGACAAAGTCTGAAGAACTTCCAGAGGGGGGGCGAAAAAAGCCGTTTTTGCATCAAGCTCTTTGTGTCCAAGCTCGTAGCATTTGCTGATGTGAAGGGGTTTAAAGCATCATCTTGCATCAATTTAACAGGGTTGTTAGCCAAATCATTTTTCTCCATTCTCTGACTTTTTTCTGACTCCTGAATAGAATCTGCCATTATGTACAAGGCTGACGGAGTCTGTTGATCTATAGTTAACATTTTAACGTGAAAAGTTGTTGTAATTTGCCAATAGCTGTGAGCTGTCTTTGAATATTTTATTTCTTCTTTTTTTAAGACAACTGTTGTTACTCAAAATCAAGTTTCGTGTAGACTGCCTGAATACTTTAAGAACCCAGAAGAATTCAGACCTGAACGCTGGTTGAAAACAAGTCCTCTCTACCAACCTGTTAGTCCTTATCTTGTTTTACCCTTTGGTCATGGACCGCGGGCTTGCATTGCCAGGCGTTTGGTTGAACAAGAGCTCTGTGTTCTCATAATGAAGGTAAGCTCCAAAATATAAAAATTGAACTGAATTGTTTACTTGATGAGGCAGCAGCAAAGTATAATCTTAAAATTTGTTCTTTGATAATAAGCCTTTACCCTTATTTTGACACTCTCTTAGAGATGAAGCAGAATGGACTTATGTATAATTGGACGTATTTCTGTCAAACGGAACTATGTGCACTATGATGTGAGCCCTGATACGCACATATTCTTATGGGTCTCAAGGCTCATGTCTTGATGCACATAGTTCCGTTTGACAGATATCCGTCCAATTGTATCTCATTGGAACAAGGAATAAAATATAATTGTCTTGGTGGAAGGGACCTCAGTCAATAGAGGTAAATTTTCAAGAAATCGATTTTTTCAAGATGGGTTCAAAGACTGGATTTTTAGTTTTTGACAGAAAACATGCAACATTATCCCAAAGAATAAGTCTGAAGCAGTTAAGTCTGCTTTTTGTCCATGGGGTGTGTGAAGTAGCTGTTTTAATTCTAAAATTATAAGCCCGGAACATGGCAGATGAAAATTTGAAGGAACTATATCCTAAAATTAAGTACGTCTTTTGAATTGCAAACTTCAAGCTATCATAACTTTAGTTAAGTTCAGTACTATTTAGCGTTCTTTACTTCTGGGCTTTTAATATTTGTAGAACACACCTCTGATTAAGAGAACCCATAGTTCAATTATTAATTTTTTTGCACAGACCAAGATCCCTTCAGTAAACATTCCAAAAGCGATTACATAACATTTTTACACCATGGTAGCTGTTCCTAGAAGGTTCCAAGTAACAAAACTTAAGGTGATTTGATGGACGCCATATTTCGTGTCAGAACGGCATGCGATATATCGCATCAATTGGTTCCATTTTTTCAGCTACTCTTCATTTTTCTCAAATTCTGAGATCGCAATTCTGTTGTCAGGAGACTAAAGCACTCACTTACCAATTTTAACAAAGAAATTCAAAGTAATAAAGGCGTGGTTTTTTTAGAGAGAAAATATCGCATTCGAGTGCAGTTTCGATATCAGTATCAAATGCGATGTTTTCTCTCTAAAAAAACCACGCCTTAATTATGTTGAATTTGTTCGTAAAAATTGGTGAGTGCTTTAGTCTCCTGACAACAGAATTGCGATCTCAAAATTCAAGAAAAATTATTAGTAGCTGAAAAAATAGAGCCAATCAATGCAATATATCGCACGTCGTTCTGACACAAAATATGGCGTCCATCAAATCACCTTAATGTAGCTTCTGCTCAATGTCTCTTATTGTAGTGATAGGTATAGAATATTCTTCTTGCATCCATCTTAACTATTGATTTTATATTTTCTCTCCTGTAAATTTGTTTTCTGTCACATTTACAACTGTCATTTCTAAAAACTGACCTCATTTTTTCTTGTTTCAGGTAATGAAAGATTTTCAAATCGAGTGGAATGGCAAAGAGACCTTGGATAGTAAATCTTACCTCATTAATAAACCCGATGGACCTATTTCTCTAAGTTTCTTGAGTCGCACATAATTCCAGATTCTAGCATTTCGGGAAATTTTTCATGTATCCAGTGATTGAAGGTCCTGTTTTAGTACCTGCGTAAAATCCAACTACATATTGTTTCTAAAAATTACTTTTGAGGTAATTTTGAAACAGATGAAGATCACCCCTGAGCATTATCATCTTGCACGTTGTTTTGCTTCTGAAGCTATCTACTTAATTGAAGAAGAAATTTAATATTGAATGATTTTCCAGTCCCTCTAATTTTTGAGTCTGTCAGCAGAAACTTAGCATCAAGTTGATGAATGCTAGCTCACAAGGTGCGGCCAACTCAGATGCTTCCAAAAAAAAAGGAACTGGGGAGCTAAAACTTGGATAAGCGACAAAGAAGCCACATTGTAGTGCAATGGTATATTTTGATAGTCTCCCTAAAATATTTCTCAGGGTCTTCCTAAGAAATCACAAGCGAGAAATTTAAAAAAACAAGTGTCTTCCAAAACTTTCCTGTGATTTTAATTAAGTTTTTATCCCCTCGAAACTCAGATAATTAAACTTTGGTTTCTGTAGAGGCCTCCGATATTTATTTGCCGAGGAAGAAATCTCAAAAAAATGAATTTTTATTCATTTTTTTCTCACCAGATATGCTCTGCAGCATCATATGCTAGGTGCCCAAGTTCATAATTGAATCAGGAAGTTTTACTCTTGCGCATTTTCGTAGAACCTGTATTGTAAAAATTTTTTATGCCCAATGTCTTGGTAGTTCTCCAATATTCTTGCAACGATTCTATGTTGAACTTTCAGTGGCCTCTAAGTTTTTTCTTGATTAATTTAATATATTGGCTGCAGAGCCACTCTACTTAGAGCAGCATTGTACTTACAAATTTCATCGAGCCGACTGTTCTGTGATAGTATTTATTTTAAGGAGTGGCTACCAGCAAACTAGTGCATTCTTTATCATCCCTATTGCAACTGAAACACTGTCTACACTTGTCACTGAAGTTGCCCATGCTCATATAAGCCTCAGCAAGACGGCAAATGATTGTTATGGAGGCAAGCCAGCTCATCTCAGTTTTGTCCTCTGAAATGGGGTGGTGGCATAAACTGCATTTAATTTTATGGGCCAGTACTAACCGTGTGATTTACTGAAAAAATTACACAGTTAACTAAAAAATGGGGCTGCTGCATGATCCAGGAGTAGTCTTAAAAGCTGGTGTTTTTTGAGTTAATAAGTAGAGACGCATTTCAGAACTTAAAAAAGCTCAAAACAGTTTTTCTGCCAGGAAAAAAGGGCTTATGTTTGTAGTGAAATAGAGAAAGTTTCTCAGTGGCCTGAAGCCGACGACATCCTATAAAGTACCCACCCATAATTTGCCCATCGACTGTGGATACCCACCCACCGTAAATCGTACAGCACATGGCTGCCTTAAGATTAAGTCACCAACAATTTCATTTAAAAAAAAAAAAAATATTCCTTGCAAATAGCACTGACACTAGTCAAGAAACATAACCTTTTGTTAAAAGTGCTACTGCAAAGCAAATAAAATATGTAGGAGAAAGGATACACAATGGTCAATTCTTCATGTCGAATCACAGCATCTGTCTTGGCAATGTTTTTCCATTTAAAATGGAGTAGAATTTTTTGCGACTTAGAAAGCTTTTCCTCTCAGCTAGCATTCAATCACAGAAATGGAAAATTGTAGAAACCCTCATTTTTTTTGCATACTTCCCAAAAATAATTTTAAAAACATTTTGCAACAGTTCCATTATTCATCAAAATACCACTGACAAATCAAGGGAGATTGTTAATAGAGGTTCGTATTCAGGGTCGGTATAGAGGAGGCGATGTACACCATGCTACTGTCCTCATAATATTGCGCGACAGCCAACTTGTTTGAATTTAATTGCTTGTTGTTTGTTAGTATTTACGAATTATTGTGTCAATTTATTTGTGGTTTTACATGTCCTATTTTTTTAAACTCAGTGTTCAGGCACATTTTATCCGTGTCTTTGTTTCAGAGTTCCTAAACATTTTTACTCAAAGACAACAATGTATACCTACTTTTCCACCATGTTTTATTTGGGAAATAAACTTTCTAAAACTGATTTCTCCGTTATTACAATTTCTTCTCATAATTGATTATCCCTTTTCAAACATTTTTAAAACACAGAGCTGACAATTTTCAAGACATCATCAGAATCTTGAGAGGATTTAGGAGATGTTGCTGATAGAGATAAAAAGAAGTAAGTTCTCAAGTACATTTTTTCGCAAATAAATTACGCAAAAGTAATTGTATTAGTTATGCTTAAACATGTGAATTACAAAAATAATTAAAAAAATAAATATTGCTCATCATATCAAACAGTTCGTGCTGTAAGCTAAACTTATTAAAAAATGAAGATATTTGGTAGATTACTCAAGTTAAACTTGATGGACCGAGAGCTTATGACATTAGTTCACACCCATAAGATCTAAATTTCCAAGTTACTTTTTTCAATAACACTTAGTAACAGGAATCATGACTGGTCTGTCTGGCAGGTCAGTGGTGGTATTGTGTCATTGAAAAAAGAGGCGAACAAATTTAGATCTTTTAGGTATGAACCAATATCGTGAGCTCTTGGACGATGAATAAAAGCACTAAGGTCAACATTCCTTAAATAAATAATAATAACACAAAGAAAACAAGAAATCAACTAAGTACCTATGATATACATACTAAGACCTCCGATATTACTCAAGGTGAGTAAAAAGTAGGTGTTCTCTTCTGGAAACATCTGAACATTACTAAGACAACTGGGAATTTCTGAAGTTGTGTTTTGGCGCAAATTTTGAAATGGGACCAAAAAAAGCCTTCCAAGAGGAAAAAAAATCGAGACTTGATGCATTACACTTCAGCTGAAAACTAGCTAATTTCATTGATTTTGTATTTCTTTGTCTCAGTTTTGTTTCAATTTCACCTGATTTCCTAAACGTTCATTTTAAGGTGATATATTATACTTCTCATTTCAAATTGACTAAAATGTTCATTGGGCATCGTTGAGCACTAAATTAAAGCACTACTTGGAAAATTGAATCGTTTTACACTGTACAGAGCTGAAAAATAAGAAAAGAAAGTATCTCGAAATATTTTTTCTTAAATTTAAAAGCATCTTAATGTAGATTTCCAGTACAGTTTTTTCAAGCAATCACTTTAATTGTGTTGAAATACTTATCGATTTAAAGGCAAGAACTAGGTATGAGGGACGTACAAATTTGGGAAAGATGAAGGCAATTTGCACATTCAAAATTCTGCTGTTTTTATTTTAGTCTGAAAATAGGATGTATTAGTCACCAGCAGCATGGGAAATTTGACAAAAAATGAGCTTTGATCAATTTTGTCTTATTGTGCTGATGAAAGCAGCTGAGGACAACAAATTATACACTCACTTGAAAGCAGCCACCTACTTTCTATCTACTTTAAATCCTTTTATTGTGATGAATACTAGCCACCCAGAACAATAATCAATTGGACGAATTTCTGCCAAACAGACCTATGTGTATTGTGACGTGAGCCCTGTTACGCATATGTTCTTATGGGTCTCAGGGCTCATGCCTTAATGCACATAGTTCTGTTCAGCAGAAATACGTCCGATTCTGCCCCACAAGCATTAAAAGTATAAGTAAAGGAACAACGCTTGAAAAAAATCAACTCCCATTAAACTCCTGTTTTAAAATATTTAGATGAATTCAGATTAAGCTAAAATTATTTCATTTTTTAGAACATTAAGAAGGTATCAAAGCTTCAACTCTAACTTCAAAATGATTTCTCAGAAATTATATTATGAATACATTTTTGGCAAAGCTAAAATAGAAACTTACTAAAGAGGAACCAACATTTTTTTGGTTGTCAAACAAAGGTTAAATTCACTACTTTGAAAGTAGCATCCTGATCTGTTAATGCTACGTTGTTGAACCCGAAAAATCAAGTCCAAAAATCAAATTTCTCAAGATTAGAATATCCAAAAACCAAACAGTCTGAGACCCCTTTTAGGCCCCAAGGAAAATATAGATGAATAAATGTTAAAAACACCAGAAAGAGTTAGGGTTGTGTTTATGACAACTAGTCGCTGGATGTTTCATCTCAGGTAGCAAGGACTATCATCGACAGTCCTTCCGTTTTCTCGCAATCCTCTCTAGAATTTCTCACAATTTTCTTCTAATTTGTAGGCAATAGTAGGAATATGACTGTCGTTGAGTTGAGAACACAACATCTCTAGGTCTCTCTATCTTAATATTATCTAAAATTTTCAAATGTTAAGATAATATGTTCATTTTTTTTTTTTTTTCAATTTTCTGATACATGATTTGAAGGACGGCATTATTCGTTGGTACTGTAATGTTTTTCCTGTACTTTTAATATCTTCTCAATGATTCCTTTTGTACTGACAATTTGACTTCTGGATATAATTTTTTTGGGCCCAATGACCTAGCACTGATCAATTGCAAACAAAGGACAGTACAAAAGCAATACGATGAGACACAATAAACCACAACGCTTCTTGAAAAACAAGATCTGAGGGACTTGTGAATGCTAAAGTTTTTTAACCTGCTTGTGGCAGGTCAAGGTGTAGATTTTGAAAGACAATAATTTAGTACTATGACTGCCACAATGCTGACATTCTGTAGGACTTGCCATGCAATAATTCTCGAATTATGAGGAGAAAAGTGACAAAATTTTTAGTGACATTCTTAGGTCAAATTTTATTTTTCAAATGATAGGCTGTTATTGATGTTATCTATCATAACTTGACTTATAATTTACAAGTAATTGCAAATTGATATTCCGTGATAATATGTAAGCCAGAGTGACTATATTTCTTTTTAGAACTGAATAAATGTTTTAGGAGAATTTCCTATCCTGTTAATCATTGAGAATTAATTTCTGATGGTGAATATGTATTGAACTACTATAACCTTACTTCGATCAAGCAGCGCTTTCTAATGCTAGAAATATTTGGGCATCAACACAGCCAAGAGCAAAATGAAAAGAAACTTTTCTAGATCCTAAGTTGTTGACAATATAGATTCAAGCTGCCTCTATAAACTTTACCTTTATACAACTCATGAGCGCTTCCCTTTAATCACTCTGGCTATTTGCGCGCTCAGTACACACCAAACAGACAATTCGTCCCAATTTATTTCACTAACTTTCAAACCCCAAATCAAATCCGACCTGAAGATAGGTAGTTTTTTTAAAACGTTCTTGGTGAAAACAGTTCTCTTCTTTAGTGCTTCTGTCACAGGAGAAACAAATTAGACTATAAATCCGGTGAAAATGAAGTCAAGAGTTCCCTACAGACTGGGAGAGAGTTCTGACTGTGACTCATTGGAAACATTAGCACCATTGATATAAAGACTGGGTGATGGAGTGATTGATGGTTGAGGTGATGGTGGTAAGTTTTGCATATGGTACTTGTAGATGTTTTCTGTGGATTCAACTACTCCGGCTGCCAAGTTGAGACTTCTACCTTTGATCCCTGTGCTTCCATTAATTGGCTCTTTGTTGACAGGTGACCACCAGTTAACAAGAGATCCAAACACTGGAACGTGGCGTAAAATTCCCTCTTGCCAGAGTTTGTCCTCAGATTCTTTTTGGAGGTCAAGTGTGGCTGCCTCAATTCCTACAATAAAAAAAAAAAAAAAAACGAATGCTATATTCATTAGCACACCACTGAATCTAGTTGGTGATTACACTTCATTACTGGTATTCAAAGTAATGTTTTTGAAATACTAAGAATTTATGAATATTTACAAAACGAAAATAGGTGAGTAGGTCCAGAAAACGACCATCTCTATAAAAAATGTTTAATGTTTTACTGTTTTTACCTTTTAAAAATTTTAAGATGAATCCTGACAGGAAGTAAGAAAATATCAAGAGGTAAAATAAAATTCCTTGAGTTCTAGTTTTATTTTAAGCTGGCTGCTTCAGCTCGCTTTGCTTGCAAACGAAAGTCGAGGAAATTGGCCCAGCAGTTACTCAAAATTAAGGATCACAAGGTTTTGACCCTTGCAGTTTTATTTATATATACTCTTGGAAGAGAATTGATTAGAACCTCTCAATGCCGTATTAAGCTATTCGTTTCGAAGAAATCTTATAAAAACCTTGTAAAGTCATTCAACTTTTGGAAAAAGAACTCTTCAGGTCCTACTTCAGTGCATGAATATACAGCAAAGTTGGCAAAGACTACTCATTGGGGCACAGAACTACAATGCCTGCAGCGAAAACAAAGCAGCGCCAGAGAAGGGAAGATGACAAGCTTACTGCACTGAAAGGCAGAGCAGCAGCCAGTTGCGCATTAAACCAGTTTATCAAGGTAGAAAAAAAAACTACAAAGTTCAATCAGTTACAATCAGTCTGTGACGTAACGCTGATTGTAATGTATTTTCTTTTCACTAAACATTGAGATTCAAACCACACTTAAGCAATACATAATTGTTCAAAATCTTGATGATTCTTTATTTTCAGTAAAAATTTACTGCCTAAAATAAGAAGGTGAAAAGAGATAGAATGATTTTCATAATATTTGATGAAATGCAGGCAAATATCTGAGTTAGGTTAAATAGCAGTCTGGAAAGTGCAGGGCGAGTATTATTTCCAATAGTTTCATGATTTTACAACCTAAAAAAAGCCATGGAAAAAATATTACCTTTCTTGACCACTTCTGCCATGGTATCGATATACTTCCAAGATTCTTCTTGTTCCTTGCCAGTCATTTCAACCAGACGCAGAAGCTCCACTACATCTGTTTCAGATGTAATCATACCGAACCTCACACAGACTGTATTATCACTTCCTTCACCTGGAACAATCATTGATTAAGTTCAGTTCTATCCACGAAAGGAAACCTCCAATTTTAAAAGGACAAAGGAGGAACCCATCGATTAATGTTTAAAATGTAACATGTGAATTAGAGATGAATTTATGAAATTAACTGAAAAAGTCTGCACTCCGGTTTTTTACTAAAAAGCACTATCAGCTCTGCTGGGTTGAACAAACTCAGTCTGAAACTTGCTCCAGGTGAAACAGTATATGTATAGTTAGCTACAATACCAAGGAAATTAATCCTTCCGTTTAAACTGATCGCATTTCAATGGAGGAAGACTTATCAAGTCGAACAGTTTTACATGATAAACAAGAAAATTTTTCCGCTCTTCTTCACTTGCGGTTACTTTTACAATGTTACGATGTTAAATGTTGATGGATAGAATTTTGTTGGATAGTTGTGAATTTCCATGTGTCGGTAAATAAAATATGAAAATTCTATACATGGATCTTGTAAATGTTAACCTGACTATTATAGTTATTAAAATATTTGATCAATACGAGCTATTAATTTGCAGACAGTAACTTACCAATTGAGAAAGCAGCATCTGTATTACGCAATTGTTCCACCAGCTGTGTATTTAATTTGTTCAATTCATCATTGCTATAATTAGATCCTACTGGAATGTATCTAACTCCGCCTAAACCAGCCCAACTTTCCATTTCCACCAGTTGTAGACATTCTGAGCTGTTGACTAAATTTATGAATGTTTGCTTATAGCCAACAGTCGCAGTTAATATCTCCTGCAAGATAAATTATTCATCAGTAAGACCATGATAATTGCTGTAGTAAAGACATTAACAAGTACAGAATATGAACTAGTTTTACGAGTCTAAAGATTGAGACTGAAGCGCCAAAAAACCCTGAAGGTGAAATTTTGATATGAAAATTTATTAGACTCAACTGCACTGATCTGCACTGAAACTGCGTCTTTGCACTGATATGTGATGGAGTAAAATTCGATTTTCTCATTTTAGAAAATGTTGAAATTTGTCTGAAATAGGATAGTGTTACTGATGTTGTTAAACCTAATTCCCAAAACAAGAAACTCTCCATTTTAGGGATGTGATGACTACCTATCTCTAAGTAATAAATGAATCCATTACCAACCTTTCAGCCTCAATTGCATATGATGCACGTCTGTATTCAAACTCTTCAGTTCATTGACTTGATTACAAACATTCTTCTCTTGTAATTGATAATTGTATCGATTTGACCTGTGCCCATCCCCGCTTAAGGCTACCAAGCTAACTTGAGGTTATCAAACTAAATCGAAAGTAGTATTAATTGGTTTTTCTTGGAGATGGAGAACTACCCAGTAAGGAAGATTTTCAAAACTTATTCTTGGTTAGAATTTTTTAAACTAAAAAGTGGTTGACCAAGGGAGCTACCAAAATCAAAAATTACCCATTCAGTGAAGAAATACTTTTGCTGGGCAATTTAGAGAAACGACTTGATGAAACAAACAAACTACAAATATTTTTTGAATGATTCGAAACATCCTGAGTACAAAAGAAATATTCTTCACTTTACGAGATTAATTAATCAGTGGTAGCCATAAACAACGCACCAGTTGTTGCTCTAGGCAAATGGAAAATTTCTCGCAGTCCTCTGGCAAATTTGGTTTTGATTCGAATGGGCAGTATCTCAAGACTATGCCAAACGGTTTGAGGGACAAATATTGAATAGAGATCATTGGCATGTCTCGCTGAAGAATTTGTCCTAGCTGAAAAACATAGCAAAGAACAATGTACCAGATTAGTTACAAATTTGGATACAATTGACAGAAAAAAATCAACTCTAATAATTAAAATGATTTTCTTTTAACAAAAGTTTAAAATCCATTCAAATCAAAAGATTCTATTAAAGACTGGTCTAAACTTTAAGCTTTGAATTTGTATAGAGACTTGCTTTCATCTATTGAGTCTTGCTGATTGAAAAGATACAATTGAGGAAAAAGTTACTTCCTGTTGTCACCTTGTTTCCCACTGCTGATTTAAAAACTGATTTTATATTGAAACTTTTGTTAAAAATAAATCCACTTTTCCTGACAAAATCAATCAGAAAAAGGGGAAAAAGAGGGAGAGATGACAGTCTGTTTTAGTACAAATATGATGGATGATACTTTTGAGAAACACGGTGAATGACTGCCCTGGAAAAACTCCACGGATTGTGCCTTTCTAAAAACACCATTGCCTTTTGAGCAATTAAATGGAAAGCAACGTTTGCCAGGCATAATACAAGAAAAATCCTTGAAAAGCATGTCAATGATATCATCTGCAGTGATATTCTTAAGGTACTATTTCTGTTGATATTGGATTTAAAAACTTGACGCTCTGATAGATCTTGTGGTTGTTTGCTGATCTATAAGAATTTCACCACCAGAACTTGCAATGTCTAAAACTAACCCATTCATAGAAACATCTTGGTGTGATGAAAGAAACTTAACTTTTGCTCTGACACGCCTCTCAGACCTACATATAGGTAACTTTTCAGTAAACAACAAGAGTTATAATGCCCAAATGGACCACATTAAGCAGAAAGGATCCAAGCCACATTAGCTGATTTCCAAATTTAATAGGGCAATTCAATTTTCTGCATGGAAACGGTTATGCAGATTTTGTTGCAAATTTCAATGAATTTTTTGTATAGTACCAAGTGAATTTCCTAAAATTTTCAAAAGATTTTGCGCAAACGTTCTCAAGTAAAAAATTAAATTTCTCAGGTAAATTTGGCAGTGGCTGATGTGGCTTGGTTTCTTACTGCTAAAAGCAGTCCAAATCATGATAATTTTTGTAAATTGCAAAAATTCAACTCGTAATTAATGCATGAATTGTCAAATTTAAGGGGGGTCCAAAAACGGCCTTTGTCGCCACCTCTTCTTCATTACATCTTTCATTCTTGTTTGATAGTGCTATTATTGTTACTTAATCTCACGGTATTTTGAAGAATAGCTGGTCGATTCAGAGATGCAGATATTATTACTTTATAATAGGTAGATCTTCGGTACAAAAATGGATGAGAAGTTGATTGAAATGAGTAAGAAAAAGTTTGTGCGCAATTAGTCCGGATAAATGCACTCAACTTACCCAGGAATTCAACTTGTTGTAATCAGAGGGAACAGCACTCTCGCTAAAATTATCAGGAGTGAATTGAAACAGAACGCAAGTAACAACTGATTCAATTATTGACTGAAACATAAAAGCCAAACTGAAATTACACAGGGGGAACTAGTGTAGGTGAAAAAGTATTATCCGGCCTCTTCATTTTCTTAATTTCTTAAAAAATAAAAACTGGAATGTTGTGCGCTTAGTTTTTCTTCAATAATGTTGTTCTGGCAATTTTTTTATGCTTTTATGAAATCCTCACGTAGTGCGAAGTTTCAATAGACCTGTTGCAGATTTCAACTTTAGTGTAACTAAGAGTTGTTTTGTACAAAAACAGGCTTAAAAATTTTAATGAACATTAAAAAAGTTTAAAACTCACTCCTGAGCTCGCAATCTGTGTAACCTGCACATTTTATAGCTTTATTAGTTTTACAGATGAGTCACCTCATGTCCGTGTTTCAATACAAAACTAAAAGTGGACAACACTGTAACTTTCTGCCTGTGGTAACTCCAGATTCTAGCCATTGATTTAAATTTTTTCAGGTAAAGCAGATGCATTGAAAAGGCAAACTGACAGCCGTTATGCACTTTGATGGAGCGCATCAGGCAGTCATAGGTGGGTAGAGTCCGGCTACGCATTGCTACACACTGGTAGCATTCAAACGCAATCCTTAACTGCCCTCAACTGGAGTGGCAGTCTGTTGAAGGCACTGCAACAAACCATTTTTGATGCACCTGCCTGGACCAAACCCTTTAGCCTTCTCTCCAGCAGACATGATTTTTATATAAATTATCATCTTATCATTTTATCATAGAGAGTTTTTATTAAATTGAATTTTATATTATTAATTTTATGGAATTGAAATTTTCATGAATTTTTTTAAATCTGAGGCCTTTGAAATTATTTAATTTTTGCAAAGAAGAAGAATAATAAAGAAAAACCTTCCGATCTGTAGTTAGAGGAAAAAGTTAGGATAAACACACATACAAGTTTTTGAAAATCCATCTGGTAGATCCTGAGAAAGTGTACCTTAAGGTAAAAGAACGTTGTTTTGAGAGGAACCTGTTTGAAGTTCTGAACAAACAGAAGGATTGCATCAATCCGAGAGTCACAAATTGTTTCATAGCTTATTCAATAATGATTAAATGTTAAAAACTTGGTTTTGAATTACAGCTGAGGCTATGTGCAATTCGATTAGAAAATAAAATGAAAAGCATTTTTTTTAAAAACAAATTACTAATGACTGCTCTTAAAATAATGCTGAAATAACCCTAAAAAAACAGCATTTCACAACATAGAAGAATTATTGATGCACAAAAACATAACAAAATAGATAATACCTCTGATTCTGAATGTTTTGACAAAAATTCCTCAAAAGATAGGTGCAAATCGTCTCCGGAGGGAGCCTGGCTCTGAAAAAAAAGTTCGAGAGATTTTAATATTTCAGGTGACTTCATTAATATCATTTCTCTGTATCCAGAAAAAACAAATACTTTTTTGTCTAAGGCTTGGCTTTGGTTCAAGGTTAAGGCTGTAAAGTGTAATTTCCGATATGATATATCTTGTGATGTAAGGTACAGCTCACAAGGTTTTATAAAAATTTCAAAGTAAAATTACAACTACTCTAGGGGACTTCAGTTAAAAGAAAATTTTTTTCCCAAGATCATTTAGCTACCCTAATCCAATCCCAAAAGTTTCAAAAAAGAGAGGAAAAAACGAAACTATTCCTATTGCGATTGAGAAGTAGATGGATCGATATCTTGCAATCACTATAATAAGGAATTTCGTTTCACTAAAAGAGGTCATCTAATTCACACCAAACTATGTGTTACAATCACTGCCTCCCATTTCTTAAAAATGTCACTAGGGCGATACTTTTTCTTGGAAGATGAATTTTTGGTTAAAACGTAATCCTAATATTTGAAAACCTATCGAAATAAATAAAAAACCTCTTAAAAATAGCAATGTCAACACTTTCTTTGTTTACTGAGAAAATGACTATTACAAGAGCCTTTGAAGGAAATAAAAGATTTCATAAACTACCTAAGTCCACGTATTTATTTTACTTTGAATGACAATTTAAAATACAGTTAAAATTCAATGAAAGTAAAACTTACTAGTATTCGGAGACAAGGATATTTTGATACAATCCGCCACATCCTCTCACAGGATTCGAAACAGTACAAAAGCCTCTTATGGAGGTCTTCAAAACCTATTGACTGGAACAAAAAGGGTAAAAAACATTAAAAAAATAAGTTGTATAAGTAATGCTCATAAAATGCTTTATATTGCAATGACGATATGCTGCTAAGATGCACTAAAAGGATAGATAACTTAAAAAAGGATGATAAATCGATCATTCTCGAAAAGACTTAAGCACCAAAATATCAAAAACTGAGTTACTGGCGGTTTACTATCCCTTAGGTACAGAGGCTTTTTGTAACATGTGACTAGCAGGAGGGCAGAATTTCAAGGCCTCAAAAAACATCTGAAAAATTCAGTCATTTTTAAAAGGACTCGAATGCCATACGCTATTCACCTATGGGCATCTATTTGCCGCCTTGCTGGGTAAGCATGTTTCCTGCATTTCTGACCACAAAGAATATTGTTCATTACATTAGAGGGTCATACCATTAATGATGCCCATAGTGGAAGAATCGAAAATTTTGGCTCCGAGATTTCTGAGAAGTACTCCAAAGCGTCATCACAATCATTCAGTTTCTTATGCAAAATCTGTTACAAGTAGGTTAAGGATAATAATCACAACTTGAGTTGCCATAAAAATTCTCGTTCAATTTAAAATGATATACTTACATTCCATGAACTGAGAAAAATATTTTGAAGGAAGGACAGTGTAAAATACAAAGCATTATTTAACCTCAGACTTTCATTGACTTTCAGGTTCAGAAGATTTCTCATCATCTTTCAACTACCATTTTATAAGATATATTGAGATAAGATTTTTTTTTAAAATTTAAGAAAGTATTAGTTTAAATAAATAATTAAATTGAAAACCCCTGGAGATATCATAACTCCGAACTCGACCTTGGAAACAAACTTTGGATGCACCCTGAGTAAGGAGAAGAGGAAGTTACTACTCAACAAAAGGATACGACTGGTGGCAATCCTAGAATCCCGTACCAGGTAGACAGGTCAATGGAGAAACTATCAGGCATCTGAAAAAGAGGAAGTTAGATTTTAAGCAGTTTTTCGCTAACTAAAGTACATAAGTGTGGTCAAACTTAGTATTGCTTTATGATCATAACATTAGACTTCGATTTGGATATATTTTTTGTAGTGTAATAGTGATCAATCGCTACAAAAATAATCTTGATACTTCTTTACGCTCTGGTCAGAAATTGACATTTAACTAAAAAATCCCATTGAAAATGGCTACTTTTTGCTTCCAGATCCAGTACGACAGCAATATATCCCCCTGGAAAATCTGAAAACTGACTAAAACCAATGATTTCCTTAAAATATTTTCTACTGTCAAAAAAACCCTAGGATTATAGAAATCCTGGGTGGATTGAATTTTAGTTTAGTGTTAGCTTTAGTCTGTCAAGTTAGTGTTGAGATGGTGTTGGTGTTAGTGTCCAGATCTGATTTTGGCCACAGAAGGGAGCTGATTTTGGCTCTTAACGACTCTTTCTTTTTAAGCTTGTCTTATGTTGGAGAGAAAAAGGTTTATTCCATTTAATCATCTCTTCAAGACTGGCAAGTTTGAATTGTTTTAATGTAAGAAAAAAACTTTAATCTCTCATTGATGATGCATCAAGTCGGAGAAAACTATAGTCCCAAAAAGATCTGCCGACCGATCCAGAAAATTTAGAGACAGACATACACTATTTTTTTATTTTTTTTCTTCAAGAAAAAAAGAGCAAATATTTTCCCTATATAATAGTTAATAAACCACTCACGAACATACTCACAACAGACATAGATAAAGATGATTGAGAAAATATAGACACTGCATGTCCTTTCAAATGAAGCCAAGCACCATGTTGATTGCACAATTGTCGTAATGATTGCAAACTATCACATTGACCACTCACCCTCCAACCTTGAAAAAAAAGGTACAGATTTTTATTCCTTCATCCTGACTAAAAGTTGAGAAAAAAAGGAGAAGTCTGAAGAAATCGTTTTGAATCAACTCAATTTTAAATCATTTTCCCTCCCTAAGGAGACCAGACCTCAACTTTTTTTTCAAAAGCAAACACCCGTTTTGTGACGCATCGTTAGAAAGAGGATAATGAAAGAACATTCTCTGCTCAAACCAGAAATGATTACATCAAACCATTTCAAAATGACTGCTGGTTAAGTAAAGTTCAAAAAGTCCAAGCTAGGCTATTTTCCCACAACGGTCATTTCACTTACAAAAAACAATTCTGACATACGATTTGACAAGTACTCTCCGCTCTCTCAAGTCCTTTATTCCTCCCTTGTTACTCAGGCGAACATTTGCTTTAAATTTTTAAGATTTGCGTTAAGTTTTAAAAAGTGGATAGAGAATAAATGCACAAACCTGTATCGGCTAAAACCAGGAAAGGAGATTTATTTGCAACTTTATCTTCTTCCATGAGTGATGCAAGAGCATCTGTATTCATTTTTTGCTCAAACTCGATGGTTGCATCACTAGGAACAGTTCTTACACTTTTAAGGGGTAAACCAAGCTGAAAAATGAAAGTATAAAAAAGATTGTATGACAGTAATTTTCGGGGTATGCATGAGCACATACATTTTAAACGGAGGAAATGCTAAATGACAAGTTGGGCTGGATGGATATGATACATGAAGTGAAATATGTATAAACAGAAGATGTCAAGTTTTTAAAATTTGAGAAAATTGCGTTCAAAGTTTTCAAAGCTGTGTATTTTGATGTCCTAACAGGGTATAGGGTTTGGTCCAGGAATTTATGGTAGAACAGAACAAACCCTTTTCTGAAAAATGAGTTTCAGACATTTAAAGAAGCGAAAGTCAATTGAGATACATTAATGTAAAAAAAAAAAATCAGCTGTTTTTATGGAGAACTTTTTTTTCAGGCACAAAATTAACTACATAGCTGATGTAAAAGAGGAAGAACGATTGATATGAGTCAAATTATGATTAATGTTGAGTTTTTCGATAATTTTTTTAAAAAAAAAAAAAATAATTGGTAACTTCTGAATAATATATAAGGGAAAAATTATATTATAAGTCTTCTAAATTAACTCATTGACTTATGATTTAATTTGACCCTACCGGGCCAGGAATTACGATTTAATTTGGCAAAAATCAGTAACTTTGAACACTTCAAAATAATCCAGAAATTCTTTCTCCAAGGGTGAAAATTGATACAATACAACGTTTGAGAAAAATGGTGAAAACTTTGAACACAATGATTTTTTTATTGTGGTTTGTAGCTGTCAAAGTCGCTAAAATCGCAAAGTCAGCAAAAATCAGAAAATGTTGAGGTTATTTCATATGCAAACGCACAGTAATATGAAAATACTGTAACAAAACAAGAAATTACCATACACAATAAGTCATAGGGTGACCACACTACCCATATAAACATTGATGAGGACGCAATCTACCGGAGAATCGCCGAAATAATGCAAACAATCGACGGACGGCTCTGAGCCGTCTCTTCAGATCTGGCCCAGCGCAGCGCGGACGGCTGGGAGCCGTCAGTTTAAGTCAATGGGTTAAGGAGAAAATTTAAGAGGGTGCCATCTCCCAAACACTTACATGCAACATGTCTCATTCACTTTTATTACTTTTGTAATGTGCTTATTATGTACAATCCTTGGGGAGATTAATGAGCTTTAGCGAGTTATTTAGATGAACAACGAATTTTGATATCCGCTGTTTTTAGATCTACAGCGGTTTTTTATTCATATCATAATGGAAAATTATGCTATAAGTCTGGAACTTGGTCCCAACAATCTCCTAGGTTTGCCGATTAAAAAAAAAGTTTCCTTTAAAATTAGTGGGATACTTGATATCTGCTGTTCATACAGACTCGGCTTCATATACATACTTAAACGATGAGCGAAAGAGCACTCATCATCTGGGGCTTAATGAAGGAGCTACAACAGTTGAAAAAGAGGGCATTACATCATGACAACTTCATTGCAGACATTCCTTCGTTGTGATTTTTCCCTCCACATCCATTACGGCAAAGGCTGCGTTGTGAAAGCAGGGATCTTCTGTTCCATTCTCATTTCGTCTTGCAAATAGTGTTGGATTTGCAGCAATGAACCAGAGGACACGGTACGGATTTAAGAATTCTGGTACATGTTCCTCAACCAAAATTTCACAAAAAAAAAAAAACGATTCTAGCAACAAAAATTACTGAAATGAACTCCTAGCCAAGATAATAACTTTTTTTATGCATAAATTCAAACTTCCCACTCAGAGAGGAGAAAATAATTTACATACCTAACTTGAATAACACACTCACAATTACTGTGACAGTCTCTGCGATATGAAAATATGTCAATCTCAATCTTGCCGCTTAGGCTTAGCTACAGCAAATTCTCTACATTTTGAACAACACAGGGTGGGAAAGGAACAATGCTCGATTGAGAAGCCTACAAAAACCGTTGTTGTGCACGATTAATCTGAGGTAGAATGTTGTTTTCCTTGTGACCGAGCAATTGAAATTTCCTATAACCAATGTAAAACAAAAACGCTGGTATCTTGGTTAGGAGTTGATTTCAGTAATTTTCATTGTGCAAATCATGTTCTACATAAAATTTTGGTTGGGAGACACGGATCAGAATGCTTATGATCATACCGTGTTTACTGGTCCATTGCCTAGGCTATTGAGTCATTTTACAGAATAACCAAAAGCTAGACATCAATTTTTGAGAGTTTGCTCCTTTTAAATACATATATAAAAACGAAGAATCAATCATGTGTTTAAAGTGAGAGGCTTTGGTAAAAAGTGAAATGAGGTGTACATTAGGAAACTTGACTTCTTTTTTTTAATTCTGTACATGCTGATAAAATTGACTCACCGACTGACATATAGATTGCAAATATTTGATTGCATCTTCAGAGCTAGCATAGAAAACAGGTGGGCTTTCGACTAAAGCTTCAAAGCCGCACTCTTTGAAAGTTGGATATTTCTGAGAAAGAATAGATCTCGTGAGTTGCACCATAGAATCCTCTGTGGTTATGGCTTCACTCTCTGGGAACCTAGTTCGGAAAGAAATGAAAAACTTATTGTATTGCTATTCAAAGAAAGTACTTACCCTCAAAAACAAAAAAAAAACGGGAAATATCATTTAAAATGCTAAAAGTTCCTGTGAGCGCCTGTGGTGGCGCCGACTCGCATAACGAGTCGCTTGTGTGTGCGAGAGGGACATGCGGGTTACTTGTGTGTACAAGAGAGACTGAGAGACAGAAAATCGCCTGGCAGGAACTGGCGGTATCTTCCCGTCAAAGGGGTCAAACATCACATTCCCCCGAGCCCCTCTCAGAGCTGTTATACCCTCAATTGCTCTTTTGGTGGCGCCGACAGCCTAGGGAGTTGCTTTTTGTTTCCCAAATTTTTAAAGGATTGATCTCCTTTTAGCTTCTTATGTAAAAATTGCCACTTTTTTGGAAAAACTGTGAATTTAACCTGGATGCAAAAACGCAACATAAATAAAACTGAGTAAATAAAATCTAAATAAATAAACTAAACACACAAAACAAACGAAATAAAAGCTGACAGATTCTAAGGCACCTCAATCCTTTTTCACTGTAGATTTGGACCGGAAAATTCTGGGATTCTGATATTGGAATCCCCTCTAAAAGACAAGACAGGCACCCCAAAATGCATTGGCTTTAATTTCATTATAATTTTGTGAGTTGAAACCATTACTTAGTTTTGATTCTACAAATTTTTATTTTGCAATTATGCTTCAAATTTACACTTACACTTTGTTACGTATGCACTTTTAGTTTTTTAGGGTTTCCATTGTTAAACCTCCATGATACATAAAAAGCGCAATTTTTAAAATATGGCACACGGGCTGTCTCATTTGTAAAACTTGTTTTCCACCCCTACTCAGTATTGCCTGTGCGCAATCGGGACCTGCCAATGGCATGGTCGAGAAACTACACCCATATACAAAGCAGCGGATGCAAAAAAGTAGAAACAATGAGAATAACTCTTGCAGTGACTAAAACTCTCAATTTTTACGAAAAATAGGTTTTTCTCGGCTAAGTCTCTTGAACAATGTGAGCTTGTCAGAAAGCTCTAAACTTGAAAATGTCCTTGCTCTTTAAAAATCAGCTGATAATAAAATACAGATAGAATACAGCAAGATACCTGAAGACAGCGGACAGCCATTTAGAGACCGAGGAAGACAATTCTTTATTTAAAAGAATGAGATGAGAGAGATCTAATGCAGATAGGTAAGTTGCAACACTTTGCCAGATAACGGCTGTGCAGCTGGAGGAATCAAGGCTGGGTAAGATAACAGGGGAGGCGACTGTCTCTGAATCTGACCCTTCTTCATATTGGTGAGATATGAGCTCCTGTAAAAATTAGTAAAATCAGACTAACTCTACTATTTCAAAGGAAGGAGAATGATAAACGGTGCAAGTGAGTACCGAATATGTATAAAATACAAAAAAACAAAACAAGTGCAAAATGCGAGGGACTATAATTTTGGAAGAATATAAAGAGCATGATGCAACAATGACATTTTTTGCCCTCTACAAATTGACTTTTCGTGACAATCGGCCCAGAACTGTCTTTTCCGGAGCCTATTTATCAATTTAGGGACCTAGCATTTTATCGAGGGAGGTTCTGTCCCCCAAATTCAGGGGTCAGTAGGATGGGCTGATTTTGACCTTTTTAGTATCGACTCAGGTTCAAATTTTCTGTACTTTCTGATTCTGATAAGATAATTTCACAATTGTGATGGAAATCTTGGTTTTCATAGTCAGGACCCCCATTTATCAATGATGAGATTTAAATTCCTTGAGACCAGTGCCATACTTGCCCCAGTGGCCCTTGACTTCATCCAAACTAAAATAACAAAAAAAAAAGCTTGGTACAGGTGGTCTGAAACACCTTGTGCATATCAAACACTGCATTAAATCAACCTATTGACAAAATGAAGCAAATGTGGAGGTGAGACCTGAATAATTTAATTTTTTAAATTTTTCTCCGGTGGGATATAGATTGATGAGTAAGATATTCTGAGTTAAAGCTTGCAATTTTCTCTTTGACAAAATGACAAACAAGGAAATAAATGGAAAATTGAGTGCCTGAAGCTAATACCTAATTATCATGTTTGCACAGTTGCTACACCTCAAGCAATAAAAGCAATTCTATCTACAGATGCCAAAGCTTAGCGTGAGCAAACTGCTTCACAGAATCACCGACAGATGCTGTAGTTGAAGACTTACTCTATTCCACATAAGGAACATTAAAAAAAGTGAAGGGAGGGAGAGGGGTCTAGATTTTGAATTCTTTGGAAATAAATTACAGTGATGTCCAGAGGTTGGTTGGTACCTCAAAGGAGTACACAGAATGAAGGGAAAGAATGGAATAACATGATCTAGTTTATATGGAAACTTTATTCACCCTCGCTGTGAAATCTACAACAGCTGGAACTAATCTTACTTTGACAGTGGGGACCACCAAGCGAGGAGTGGGTAGATGTATCAAGGTTGATACCATCTGAGATAACACTGGCATACCACAGGGCATGACAGAATGCTTCTAATTTCAAACTCATTGCTCCATATCAAGACAATTAGCACATGACTCATTAAGATTTGATAGGTTATATATTACAGCATACAGCATTTAATAGATCACCTCAGTTGAGGAGGTGAAATATTCAAATACAATGAAAAACACAATAACAAACATTTAACACCTATCAATTTTGCTCATGGATGCTGCGAGTTTTCTTACACAACATGAGCTAGACCCTCTTTTAGATAAGTTTATTGTTCATATTTACAAGCGTAGATTCTGTGGGTAACTGTTACCTGCACAAGGAAATGAAAAGGGTAGACTTACTGTGATAGGGTCTGTCATTCTATTATGCAAAATGGTCTCCCAATAAAGAATTACTACATCGGTATTTTTTAGTTGGTCTGTTAGCATCTCACTGCAATCCTCTTCAGTACTTCTTGTAGTCGATTACTGACACTAAACTAACCAACAAATATATGATGAATTATGCTGCATTTTTTGATGCACTCTTAAGCTCAACATGCAGAAACTTACCCGCAGCGAGACAATTATTTCTTCTTTTGATTTTCGCTCCGATGATAGAACTAATTTTTCATTGGAATCCGATGGTTTTTTACTGCGCAGAATGGGCTCTTCAAACCTGCTGATAATTTGCGATACTTGCAAATCTACCTCAGATGTGGGAACCTCCATGACCTGTAATAGAATAATATAGAAAGAAAAAGAACTTATTTCAAAAGTGGAAAGAACAAATCATCAGCATAGAGATTGAAAAAAAAAAAAGATCAAATGTTTCATATTCATACTTAAAAGAGAACAGACTCCATACAATGCAATGATATGATTAGATTAACTTCATGTAAATTTTTTTTTTTTTTTTTTTTTTTTTTTTTTTTTGGGTGGGGTGTGTCTTTAACCCCCACGAGCGTATTATCGGTCAGAAGTTTCTCAGAGGATTCTCAAAACAGAGTAGAAACATCAAAAATTTTTCAAGAAATTCCTTTCATTAATTTTTGAGAGGTAAATTGTGATTGGAAGTAGTAGATAAATAAGTAAAAAAAAAAACTCCACTAACAGTGGACACAACCATGGTTGGAAAGTTTCTACACCCATAGCCCTTCTCACAACTGGTAAAGGAATCCGGAGCTTAAATTTCCGTATCTCTTCCTATTCTTTCTTCTCTTTTCTCTTTTTCTCTTATCAGACCGGCCCTCTGTGATAGACCGACCCACCAAGTTAAATCCCAGCAGTCCTATGTAGCCAATCCGGGCCTGACAATCAAAATCTGCTTTTTTCTAAATTGATGTGATATACACACACCAGTTCGGCAACGCCAAGGGCTCACGGTCAAACAATGTAACCTTTAAGGACCACTAGCCAAGTTACAAATTTAAGGATTTGGATGTATGTTACCTCATCAAAATTTTTGTTACTTGCTCCGCACAACAAAAGTTATAGAAATTAACGCCAAACAAAGATAAAAATGTTTCTGTGTAGTCTTTACACTAATGGATAAAAAAAAATGAATTCTTCACTCTCAAGAAAACCCGCAGTCCACACATATCAAATTGCGCACTACAACTGTTTTGGTACGCCCATTAATCAGGCTAGTTCCTTATTCCGTGTCCTATGATGCCCAGAGTGCAAAAACAATATGCGACAGCTGAGCCAAAGCACCGAGATTAAGGTTGCCATTCTTCATACTGGAGAGACTGTTATGGCTGTGTTAAGCGTGCAATTGAACCAGAAGATAAGGGTTTCCATAAAAACAGAAATTTTTAATTTGTACATCATAAAACGTTAATTTCTTGCTTAGGAGATATTTTCAGTGATTTTAGTTGCACAAATTGTGTCCTACATGCAATTATGATAAGATAAAATAAATCACAATGCTCAGACTTGTACCCTGCCTGGTGATTAATTAGACACTCAAGACTTGAAGAGAGAGAGACATGAAATTGACATTAGCTTGATCATGGGGAGCAGTAGGGTACAAAAAACAAAGAGATCAAAGCACAAAAGTTATGATCCTCCGATAATGATGGGAGGATTTCAAGTTGCGCTGCCAAATTATCTCGTCTCGTCCACGTAGTAAGTTTACGTCGTAACTTACCTACATCAGCTTTCCCTAGTGTTGCTAACAAAGCAATTTCGAACAAGAATTAACGAAAATGAAAAGCATGTGCAAAAGGAAAGACGGGAAATTGAAATGACGCGAGGATAATCCTTTCTCGCTCACTGAAATCGAAAATTGTTTCAAATTTCGAACTGCCAAACAACGACGGCACACTTTTTCACTGAAATAGTTAGTTGCTAACCTAACCTAAATAAACATTGCGCTTTGGTGATTGCATAGAGTACAATAGAGTCGAGGACTTGAGATAAAAAGGAGAACCCTCGGCGCGGCGCGGCGGTCGGCATGTAATACATGTAAGCGCCTACAAGATTGCATGAATACTTCACGCATTGCGTCAAACACAGTGCGGCCAGCAGCGGTCGACGTGAAACGCATAGCGCCTACAAGACTGCATGAATACTTCACGCATTGCGTCAAACACAGTGCGATCAGCCCGGCGCGCAGCGGTGGAAGTTCGCTATATAGGTACTCTAGTGGAAGTTAAAATAATTAAACCACATCTGTGTTTGCTCTTTCATAATTTTTTGGTTCATTTCTTATAAATGGAAGACCTTGTCCACACAGAGATATGTTTACGGAACTTAACTTTCGCGCAAAGTTCCGTGAAATTTTGCTAGTTGTGTTGACAGGACTTTCGCAAAAAATGTATCCAATACGAGTAGGTAAACGCGTCTTATGCACCCCTCCCCCTCCGGCACGTTCACTTGATAGTTTTTATTGTGGTTTCAAAACAAATGAGAAGGGGGCGGCAAAATACAGGCGCCCATGGTGGAGGTAAATCCAGCCCTGCCTACAACTACCTAAACCTATTATTTTTATTTATATTTAGCGTGGAATTCGAAGTCAAAACATACCCTTCATGTTTGGAAATCGTGAGAAACGGGGATATACTAGAGTAGGATACCTATAACCCCTAGGTGCCCCTAAGCCTATTAGGGTTTATTTTTGGGGGGGGGGGGGGCTGAAAATAAATTCATTGAATTCCTTAGGGTAGATTTAACTCCTGGAGCCTCTTACCATCTAATGCATATAACTCACTTTTGGGCCATTCAGCCATTCTCGAAGTACAAATAGTAGACGGGTGGTCTGAACTACTCCGTGCCTGTACCCCAGTGGCTGGTAAAGAACACTCAGAGATAGAACAGAAAAGTTCACGATTTGGAATACCGTTTTAATGTTTTCTACCATAATTTAAACCGGGATTGTGATTTCTTCAAGACAGGTGAAAATTGACCTCTGGCCTACCATAGGTTACTATGTTAAAAATTGATACATTGATCTGTAGCAAAATTCTTAAGTTTTGACAATGAAGTACCTATTGCAGGGTTAGGACATTACCTACTATTTGAAAAAAAGTTGGGGGCCCCTATACACCAAAAGAAGGGGTAAAATGTGCCACCCCCCCCCCCCCCCGAAGATGATCCCCCTTTAGATAAAAATATTCCCAAAGTTTCGTTTATTTTCTTATCTCGAAGGGTTCTACAGGGGAACTATTGAACTATTGGAACACCCAGTATATGGGCCAATGTTGCAAAAATTCAATTCACTAACATTTTATGAATGAAGAATGGGAATTGTGGTTCAAAATACAGTCACACACATTAGGCACATCGTAAGTATTTTGCTTACATGCCTAAGTTAAGCCTAACAGCTGCCACTCAAAATTTAGAGAAAATTTAGAGACGTAGAAGAAATGTTAAAAGAGCGGTAGGAACCTTGAAAGAATGTTAGAAATCAGAAGTGAGAAAAACACTTTTGTCTTGCAAGAATATGGGAAATAGGTACTACTTGTAAGCATGTGAAAGAAGTATTAACAATAAAATTGAAATTAAGCAGGTTAATTTATTTTTCAAAATAAAATATTTAACTATGTACAGTGAATGGTACTTGAGCACCTACAAATAAGATCATTTAAGCACGAGAAGTTGTGTATACAAATTATCGAGGAAAGGTAGATAGCTAATTTATTACCGACACATGGCTTACAAAATGAAAAATTGCTAATCTTTAAAAATGATTGAAAGTTCTCACATACAATTGTTATCAGACAGAGACATTTAGTTCAATATGAGTCAATTGTATCTGAGCTCCAATGATCAAAACTTTAAAAAAAAAACTAGGTATATGGTACATACATTTATTTTTAAGTGAGATAGCTACACGTGAGTACAAAAGTTAATAATGAGCATTGCTTGATAAATAACTTTAAAAAATTTCTCTACAAGGATTTTGGTGGGACGACAATGATAATGATGATTTATCTCATAATGCCTGCACTTTCAAAGAATCTGTAACAATTTACCCGAGCATTTGAAAAAAATTTCCTTTTTAAACCATCATTCTCAAAGTTCTTTCGGTTTTTTGCACAATTTTTCAGAAAATATTCTGACCAGGGATGTATGAATTAATTTTGAGTGACTTACTGGACTTTAAAAGAGAAATTGTACCAGGAAGAGACTTCATCTAGAATACTTCAAAAACTACACCTGAGAATCAGCTCAATTTATAGTCAACGAATGGTTGTTCGATTAATAGCTAGAGTTCACTTGAAAAATTAAATTTCATAAATTAAGATAGGAAGAAGGAAAAAAATGGACAGACAGAAATGAAATGATAAAACAATATGAGGAACGAGCAAACAGAGTACATACTGTTGATTAAATTAATTTCATTGATCAAGGGAATACTAAGAAGTAACTGCTAAGTTATGATCAGCTTGTTGAATGTTCATGAGGAAAAATTTCATTTCTAAATACTGCTCTTTGGAAGGAAAATCTCGATCAACATTCGGACAGCTTGTAAACTTCCAGTACAAGCATGGGTGGAAAATTGCACATTAATATGATACTCTGAATTTCAATGTATATTGTGGACTTGTTTATGCTCAGGATTGTAAGTGTTTACATAAAACTGAGAAATTCGTAAGTCGAACGATCAAAACTTTTCAAATTCTGTTGGAGATAAAAATTTCTATTGGAATTTTTGGAAATATAAAACTTAACTTTAGGTTGTAGCACTGAAACTTAACTGTTAATATATTTTGTTTTCCTTCGAGAAGAGAAATTATTATTGGTACAAATTTTGGTTGAGTTTTCAAAAGTAAAAGCTGAAAGTTATAGAAGTCGCCATTCAGTCAAGTGCTTTTTCCTACTTTTAAAGCTTGCCTGATTATTCATCTGCATCCATAAATATACACATTAACAAAACAATGAAAAGTTGTTGAGGACAAGTAAAATACAATTAGGATCATCCACGGGAAAATAGACGTTACATAGAAGAAGAACCATACCTATTACAAGCCTTCAGATGGTACAGTTTAATATCTTTCATTTTTACCATGAATTTTGTTTAAATTATGAAAAAACACAACAAAACTAACATAAAATATGAGAGAATGGAGACTTAGCTTGAAGTACAGAGGTACCTTCTTTTTAAATTTTAGGTTGCCTGATTCGTAAATTTTTGATAAGCTTCTTAAGACTTTAATTTTGCAACTTGTGATTTTCTTTACTAAAATCACACGAGCTAATATGACTAGAAAAATGTTTGTAAGTCTCTTCAAACAATTTAACTGTTTGTTTAAGAATTTGTAAGAAAAAGGAGGAAATTTCGGTATTGAAACCAAAGTACCAACCAAAAACGTTTGGAATCATAATTAAAGTGATGTCTTGATTCTGTATGGTTGAACGGTTTCTTTTTTAAAGTATTTTCCTGAGGCAATACTAGCACTTTTTTCCGAAGGAAATACACTACTGCGTTCTTCACTGTAATTGAACCTGGACTAAGGGCCGTGTAATGAGCATCAAATATGAGTCACAGATTACAAAATTGGTGAGAATAAAGAAGAAAGGTCACACCTTTACTTTAAATAATCTGAAATAACGGCTAGATTAGAGTCTTGAAGCACTTCAACGAAGAGACAATGAGTAATTTAACTGGAAACACTGGACAGTATCCAAGTGCATAACTAAATAAATTGGCTGAACAAAATAAACAGAAAAAAAATAATTATAGTGATAATAAGGAAATAATATGGTATTCACTATGATAACAATACAAGAATATTTGTAGTTTTAATCCAAAAATGGGACAGTGAAAAGGTTGTAAGTGACAGTTGCATATTTGGTTCAAATCTGTGACAAAAACCTTCTTTTTCCAACAAAACTTTACTAAAAAAAAACCACCTTTTTTTGGTTGCTATTGCTGAAATGAAGGGTTAATTTTGCATTGATAATCTCAAACGAGACTCAGAAATATTCATACAAGCCTACTTACAGACTTTTTAAACGAAAATGTGAATGTAAGAAGGAGTGCATTCAATGTGTACTAAGTCCTTAATGAAGACATTCCCAGGAAAAAAGAAGCTGCGCTTAAAATTTGCGAACGAGAATTTTGGTTTGCAGTTCATCAGTTGAAAACAAATGGACACATGTGTTCAGAAACTCTTGAAATCATCAATATCTTGTCACCTATTTTCTTCTTCTTCGGGTCTTGAATAGCCTGGATATGACAGCTGTGGCGATGTATTTCCATTTTTTTTTTTTTTTTTTTTTTTTTTTTTTTTTTTTTTTTTTTGCAAAAAAATCATTAAGAAAGTGGCACCATGGTTTGACAAATGAAGGACTTACAAAATTGGTCAAGCACAACAACAACAACTAATAATGTTAAGATCCTCCTAACATTATCCATTTGACCTTTAATTTGATACAAATTGGAAAGCTACAATTCTGACCCAAAGAGCCATTATTTGCTTTCCTGATAGGTTACAAGGGAGATGAGGAGCAACTTCCCTGTAGTGCTTTAACAATGCATGCAATTAAATTACTTGCAAACTTTTGTAGAAAGGGAACTGATTTGCGGGCAAGGAAGTAACGACAGCTTTTATTAATAATCTTGTGCAATCAGTATCCATGTAAAATTCGGCACGTACAATTTCATGAAGAGGTAAAGTTGAGGGATGAAACACCAAAAATGAAACCATTCCTCTTTTTTCATTGAAGCGTTCATTTACAAAATCTAAGGACTCATACTTTTTTCCTTTCCTTCTTTTCTGAGAATTAACTTTTCACTTCTTTTAAAATGTCAACTTTGAATCCAAACTTGAAAATTTTCAAATAAATGCTTCAATTTATGATTGAATTACAGCGTAAAAAAGTAGACATTTTGTGAAAGTAGAGTGTTGATATCTTTGGCTAAACTTGGCACATTTTGCCTGCGACAAATGTGTGACTATGTTGAATAAGTAACAAGTCAAACCTATTGCTTGTTCATTTTTCCACCGAATGCTTTCTTTCAAACTATGCAGATTTTCAGAAATTATTCTGATTCATCACTAGACAGAATTAAATAATAAGCACCAACAAATAAACCATCAAAGGGAAAAGGGACCTCATTCACGATTGAAAAGAAATTTTAATGGAGCGGTTCTTATTGAGTTGGATCAATAAGATTTGAGAATTCGACAAGAAACACTTTAATATCCTAATAAAATCAGTTGTGAGCGACTAAGTTCATTCTTGTATGTACAAGACAGAGGGCACAATGTTGCATGATAGCAATTTCGTTCCCTGAATATGGCACATTAGAATTTTAGATAGCTTTTTCTTGAGACCAAGTTTTACAGACTGGAAACTTCAAAATGACAGAAATCTGATTTAAATAAACATTTATGGATGTTTTTTGTGACAAAAGACTCATTTTTCCTTTAATAGCAATAACTCAATTTCCACTTTTTGTAGACTAAGGTCCTAGTTCCTGTGGATTGTCACAAGTTTTTATGACACTCCATAATCATATAACATCGGAAAAAAATGAAAAAGAATTTATATGTAGATTCATCATGAGAATGGGGCTTCTATTTACAATAAATTTAAGATAGCTGCCTGAAAAAGTTGAAATTACATACTACTGACTGGCTGCTATTTTTGGCCGATGAGGATATGCACTCATTGTTAGTACAAATGATTTTCTTTCACTAGATTAAAAAAATTGTTGGGAGAGAGGGGTTGCCATATGAAAAAAGAAAGTTTGAGAGCAGGGGCTCCCTCAGAAGCAAGAATGCAATTCAGACATCTTGTAAAAGTAATTTTTTTCCCCATCAAGAAACATACCCGAGACGTTAAGTATTTACATAGGCTGTACAAAAAGTAATGAGAGGAATGAGCTTGTCAAAAAGTTAACAGTAAGAAAAGGGAGCCTCGCTTCGGAAAGGCCTTCTTCTTCTCTGGGAACCTTGGAATTTCAATGATATGCAGCTAAAATGAACGTTCAGGATGAGACAAGCCTCTGATGAAAGTTTTAGCTCAAAACTGGTTTCTGTGCTACGGCATTGCTAGGAGAACAAGAATTAAGATAAAGCATTGAAATGTCTTTCATTTGCTAAAAATGTAAACTCAACATCTTAGTCTTCCCTAAACTAGTTTTGAACTCAAGTTGAAAATTCAAATGGAGACTTTCTGTTTGACAAAGTTTGATTTGGGAGCCAGGATAATGAAAACCCGTGGTAAACCCCCCCCCCCCCCCCCCCATCTGCCAAAAATAAAAGGGCAATTTACGGAAGGTTCTTTTAACAAGTAATCTGCAGGGTCAAGTTGTATGGAACTCAACCCATGACCAAGTAGAGGAATATTTTTCAACTTTTCCAGTGAATAAATGTAAGTAATACAAGATCAAATGACAGCTAGGGCATCTGCCTTAAGCAGGTGTGTTCCATGGCTGGTCCATGCCTGATACTAGGGATAAAATAAGAAAGGCAACATGGTGCACTTAATTACTAGATCTGAAATATGTACAAAGTAATTTAAAAAGTTACAATGATTTTTTGGGTCATGTTGACAAAAAATTTGGCTTAGTTCCAAGAACTATGAACAACGAAAATTGATCGAGGATAGGGTCTTAGCTACAATGTCTTCAGTTCAAATGAATTTCAAAGTCAGCAAGGAAGAGTAAGAGAGGAAAATCAAGGATGAAAATCAATTGCTGAATGTTGTAAGTGTCCTTTGCATTGTATGCAAAATGTATCTTCAAGTGTGTGTTTGATGTTTAACATCTTAAAACAAATTCATAAATAACAAATGATAACCAACTCCTCATTCAGTATCAGTGCTGAGGATGAGCTTGATTACTGAGTAAAAAATCCAACTACTTCACGAAAAATGTCATCATTGAACATTTTCAGTCACTCGAGATGTTGCAATTAAAACTACTAACTTAAATGAACATGCTTTCATTCAACTTCTTGCTTAAGGTTTAAAAAACTTTGATCAAAGAAAAAGTAGTGCGGACAATCTACTGATTTTTTAATTTTCACAATCAGAAAATATATAATTTGGGACAACAGCAGGATTAGGGAGTTTATTCTTCTGCATAACTTTCTAATGATATTACACTACACAAGAAACTACCTATAATGCAGAGGGGTCCACGCTGAATAAGTTTCGCTTTACGTTTACGCAATTTTAGAGTGCCCCAGAAGATCAGATGTCATCAAGGTAGCAATGTTAGTAAATACAAAAAATCTAGATGGTGGATCTTCTGTAGTAATCTAAAAGTGCGAAAACTTATTGGGAGTGAACTCTACCATGAGTTTTTAGTCATGAGATGACTCGACAGAAGACATCCAAATTTCATGATTTTTAAGTTCTTTCACAACTCTAAAGATACAGTAATTAAGCATAAAAAGTTGTAGAGTTAGGACTTGGAAAAAAATCCATTTAAATACTTTCAATGCCTTATTTATTTTATGGAGAACCTTTTTTTCATTTTTCAGTGCTTCAGTATTTCAGTGCTCATTGCAAAATTAGAAAAGAAATGGTAATTTTGAGGAAAATGGCTGCAAAAAAGACAGATTTGCGGCTGGGTAACTAAAGTGCTATAGGTATTCACCTAGAAGGTTGCGAATCATCAGTTGATTTCGGGTCAGAGGACGCAATTGAGAGAGAGCAGGTCAGATGAATTTGGGGCCAGGAAACTAAAGTGGTATGAGCCTTCATATAAAAGTCACGAATTATTATCGGCTAATTTCGCAAATCCAAGCAGCTCAAAATTGCCACCCATGGAGGGTTATTTTTATAAAATCGCGATCAAAGCAAGCAGTGAGATCCCTACTTCAGCCCCATAGTTTGACTACCGTTTTCTTTATAAAAGTAAAATAAGAACCTGGTGATAACAAAAGGTTTCATATAGTGTAGAGCATTGTATGGTTAGTTTTTTCTCATAAAAGTGAGATGAGATTTGGAATTTTAAAAATTGAGAAAAAAAGAGAAACTAATTCTTCTAGTTCAACAATTAAAGTGTTCTACTGCGTTAATATTTTTTGTTCATTGAATAATTTTGTTCATTCTTGTAAAATTATCTTATTGGAAATGGGTTTGAGATTATTTTTACTTAACCAGGTAATGAAACAAAAAAAACCCCCTATGTTATCCAGCTGAAATAGGCAATGCGTCATAAAGTGAATTACTCTGGTAAAATGTGAATGAGTCAACCTTATCATCAGAACCATTTAGCCAACCTCCCTATGAAAAAAAAGCTACTGCAAACTTTGATTTAGACAAGAGGAAGTGAATTTTGAACTTATGATGACAAATTTTAGTTACACTTTTGACTTTCATGGCAGTATTTGGCAATTCCGGATGAAATTAATAACAGAAAATAAAATAGACTGAATTGAAAAACTTCTATCGTACGTTTCCCTCACCAAAAAAACAACAATGAAATATACAACACTGCAATTATTCTAACTGTAAGCAGAAACATAATTTCTGAGAAAATGAAAAAAAGCATCAAAACTAGTGTACTTTTGATACTTTTTTGGGGGCGAGGAAAATGTGGAAACGCGAAAAACGGATCTTGTCTGAAATTAGGGGGCCTCCCAAAAATTAGGAAAGATGTTTTTTTCCAAGTATTGTAGTCTTCTAATCACGTTTTTGGTCACGCTGAAGGTTTTAAAATTTTCCTCTTAATTTTTCTAGTTTAGGGGAGAGATTGGAAAAGTTCAAGGATCCTCACATTTTTTTTTTTTTTTGAAATTTGTCAAAGTTTCCCTAGCTATTCTACACTCTCTACTTTCCCAGATTTTGTTTTGGAATTTCTTAACTTCTTGACAAACACTTAATACATATTCGTAAAATTTATGTCTTCAGTAATGTGTCAATTTTAAACTGGCAGCTAATTTTGTATTTTTTGCAAAGTTGCAGCATGCTGAAAAAAATGACAATTTCTAGCAAGCTCATATTTAATTTATATCCTTTTAGCAAAGATCTCTAAAAATTAGGAAAATTTGTAACCTTCTGATCAAGATTTATTGTAAATTTGAACGATAGTTTTAATCTGCACCCCTCTATTGATTATACTATTGAAGAAGAAAGATATCAGTCTAAGCTCAAGTTACCAAACGTCATGCACATTTATTTTGTTTGGTGAGAACAAACATTTCATTAGGAACAGAACCATTTAAATCGGAGGGAGAAAAGTACTGTGCATTATAATAACACAGAAAAAAGTTACATGACTGGACTGAAGCAAAGCATAGACCTGGAATTTTTTGGATTTGGAATATTAAACAGGTCAAATTACAATGACCTAAAAGAAGTAATATTCATACCTCAAGGTATCAGTTCTTGTAACTTCGCACAAAGATACGTCAGGAAAAATCAGGGAAAGTACTTAAGAACGCTCTAGTATTAAGGAGACTGTCCCACTTTCCATAGGAAATGGCCGCAAGAGATTACTTTCAGGAATAATAACGGATCATCGGAGAGGCCTAAATCCGGTGACCTTTTCCATCTAGCCCTCCAAGGGGGGAGAACGGAGGGGGTCAAAGGTCAAACGTACAGACCGCCATAACTTTTGAACGAAGCAACGGATCAACTTGATCTTGGGCTCAAATGAAAGCTCTCAAAAAGACCTTTCATTTGATTGTATGGGCACCAGGGGAAAAGGTAGGGAGGGGTGGCACGCGAGTATACACTCCACGCGCTTCGAAAACAGCGCGCCACGCCATCTTTGAACGGTCATAACTTTTGAACCATTCATTTCCCCAGGTTCAACGATATGAATTAAGGACTTTCATTAAAATTGGTTTTTGTAACGATTCATGCGTTCCTTTTCGTAGAAAAACCCGAAAAACTGCATTTTTTGGGCTTAAAAAATCAAACAATGATTTTTTTCACCTTAAAAAATTACCAAAAACAGACTTTTATATACATCAAATGAAAGGTCTTGTTGAGAGCTTTCATTTGAGCCCAAGATCAAGTTGATCCGTTGCTTCGTTCAAAAGTTCCGGTGGTCTGTGCGTTTGACCGTTGACCCCCTCCCGTCTCCCCCCTTGGAGGGCTAGACGGAAAAGGTCACTGGATTTAGGCCTCTCCGATGATCCGTTATGATTCCTGAAAGTATGGATGGAAAATCTCTTGCGGCCATTTCCTATGGTAAATGGGACAGCCTCTTGGACTGACAAATGCAGAAAATATTAAATTTTTCCATTTCAATAGAAGAAACGATTAGATTTATATAGAGATTTATAATACACGTGTTATCTAAGTTCAGCAACTCACATTTTCATTCCTTTTTCTGAGCCACCCATTGCTATCACAGATTCTTAGAAAAAATTTGGTAAGGGGCCCCGGAGAGGATTTCACTGGGAAATCCCTTGAAACATTGAGGGGAGGTTCAGAAGTCCTCCAGAAAATTATTAAGTTACAGACATCAAGATTAAACTTCTGAGTAACTCTATGCAACTTGTGAGAGTCGCAAACAAAAAACAACTTTTTACAGTCGTAACAATTAATCTTAGAATAATTTTTTTGAAACTGGTTACATCAAGAAGCGCATTCCATATAGTGACAAATGTTTGTTTTTGTCCTCTCTTGGCAGCTTGCATTAAAGGTGAAGTGAATCTAGATTAATACTGATGCACATTAAATCGCTCGCACAGTTTTCCACTCAAAAGCTATTGCGCTTTTATTTTCCTTCTACATCATGTGAATGTAGAGATCAGCTAATAGCAATGAGTTGCTTCACGATATAAAAACTATAAAAACAGAAATATTGCACATACTATACAGATTATTTTAAAATGGAGGATTATGAAAATAAAAGAAAAAAAATTATGTAACAAAAAATTACAGGATAAATCTAATTACTTCATAATCCATAGACTGGTTTAAAGTCACAGGCAACGGTGACTAAAGATATAATGTGAGAAATCATAAATTATTTAAATATAATTAATAATTAACAAAACAAGAAAACAAAATAGGAAGGAGATAAAACTTGAAGAACTCCTTGAGAAAATATTTTGCCAATGAAGGCAATGTGTGCCTCTTAGTTATTTTGAAGTACAAAGAAATAATTTTCAGATTTAGAGAAGAGCTGAACCATTGGGTAGTTAAAAAAGTTGTTAGATGAGAGCAGTGATGAAGTTTTGGGCTAGAATCTGTTTATATAGAGATTTAAAAGAGCAGGGGCGCAGAAACTTCCCCATCACAGGATCATAATCCACTTACATGGAAAAATGGGAAAGCTGCAAAAATTAAGAGGGCCAGCTTGCAGTAGCATTAAAATTGCTTACTTCTTCATAAATAGCGGTATAATTTGCGTTTGTTTCGTAAAGTTGCAGAAAAATTCACAAAATCACAGCGACTTGTAAATAAAGATGAAAAATGTTCAAAGTTTTAAAAATTCTTGAACGAAAGAGCTTTTAAAGTGGGAAAGCTGAGAATTTTCTACACCCCTGTGAAAGAATTACTTTTAGGATATCAGCTCCTTAGTTACCGTTTGTTTGACGATAGTGTTACATAAGTTGATATACATCTAAGATGAATGTTTTCCTGATGAGATTGAGAGCCTCCCAGCATCCAATGAACTGTCTCAAGAGGCTGCAGAAAAAATATATTCCCCTGGCCTCAATATTTCAGCAAGTTTTTACAATCACTGACTGTTGAGATTAATGCATTCATAGTCTGAGAAATTTGAACTGCATTGTACAGACTGAGTTCAGCGAGGAAACTGAGTGACAGAGACTAAGATCGAAGAATGATAGGTTTCTAGTTTCTTCTTTACCACAGTTCAAGGTAAAAGAGTTCAAGTCAACTTTTTATCGAGAGAAAATGGGCTTCAGGATTTGTAAAAATGTCATTTTTATCTCTTTCCCTGAATGCTGCCCATGCATCAAGAATCATGAAAAAAGCAGATCAAGATTTCTAAGATTTTGAAACCTAATTTTATTATCAGATATAGAAAAAAATCACAGAGAGATCCATGATTACGAAACAAACTTCTCTCCTGGAATAATGGCTGAAATGAAGGTGCATTTCTCTCTTTACTGGATGACACTCAGTCTTATCTGTGACATTACCAGATCCCAACATGAACTGCTACTCCTCCCACACTGAATATATTGTGGCTCGCTTGAATTGAAAACCACTGTCTTTCCAAAAGAACAGGCAGTCAAAATGTTGAACGTACACCTTAGAACAAGTATACGACAAACAATCAAGCTGCTTGTTTACATACAGATACATCTCTAACATTCTCTTGGTGCAATTATCTTTTAGAAGCCTATAGGGTCGAAGCAAGTCTGGACCACAGAACTTTCTCCTGTGAAAGGAACTTATGAATAAAAAATAAATGGCCAGGACTGCTAAGGAGCAATTAAAACAAACACAGTTTATTTATGAGGCCATAGCAGCCATTCTAAGTCTTTTTGTAAGGTGCCCCTGGGTGTGTTTCTGTAGGTGATCGCGTCGGTAAAACGCTTTCCCACACTCAGTGCAGATCTGGCCTTTCTCACCTGAGTGAATGATGTAGTGTCGCGCCAGGTGTTCGTTCCGTTTGAACGTTTTTGGACAGGCTGCGCATGTATACGGTCGGTCTGTTGAGTGTGATAATTGGTGTCTGTCCAGATGCTCTTTCCGTTTCAAGCCTGCGCCGCAAATCGTGCAAATAAACCGTCTCTCTACTTTATGTGATGCCAAATGCTGTTCTAGCAGTGTTTTGTCTGGATACGCCATGTGACACTCTGAGCAACAATACAGTCTAGATCCATCAGGAGCAGTTACAATTCTCACATCGCCAAGTCCTTGTCTTTTCCTACCTTCATTTGGAACTGATAACTGAAATTCAATGAAAAACATCAAAAATGAAATAAATGATTAATTGATACTAGTTGGGAGAAACTTGATATCACTCAAATATTAGTTCTTTCAAGTTACAAAATCATGAAGCTCTCACAACCTCAAACAACCTCTTTTTAGATAGTCAACAGATAATGAGAATGCTAAATGCTGCATTGAGTTTTATGCAGGGCTATGCACATTCTGTGGTAGCTACTTTATTCAATTTTAAAATCTTCTAGGATTTATTTCTCTCTGAATATGAACAAACATGCTACTTAGAAAACTTTGATTTTGAGTAATGTACCTGTACTTAAACGTGTTTAAGCCTCTGAATAAAAGTAAGGGTAACACTGATGAAAAAACTGAACACTTTACGCCTCTACTAAACTCTGTAACTTTGGTTTAGTTTTTTAATCACCAAATCAAAATTCTGCAAATGGAAGATAATACTTGAAGAGGTACATAAATGGCTGAAGCACTCAGTGGCGTGGCATTTTTTCCGATACATCAATTGGTCTACCATTTAAACTATAGAAAAAGATCGATAAACAGGGTGTTTACAGCAAACACCTAAATAATCAATTCTTTACCAGATGGTGAAATATCAATAATCGATCATTGACGCCTCACCGCTGAAAGCACTTTAGCCACAACTTGCTAGGGGAAGTTCGTGAGTCCACAAGAAAATTTATTGACAAAACCAACTTAATTTCTGCTTCAACAGCGATACATGGGAAAAACAGAAAATCACACGAATCTTTAAAATTTTATGGCTCATATTATGTGCTACAGACTTTCAGTTGCAGTGGGGGAGTTTTCCAAGAAAAGGTAATTTTGAGGCTGAAACCAAATTAAACCTACTTTTGGCACCAAGAAACTTTTTGAACCCCTGATTTTACTCCCTTAACTTATTACTTTCAATTGTAATGACGTGCTGAAACAAATTCAAAGGTACCTTCAAAAACTGACGGAGACTGGTTAAATATTCAGCTACTTTATTTCCAGACTGAGCGGCTGCGAATCCCTCCCACTGACCAAGACGCTCTTGTTCTTCTGGTGTTAGAGGATCAGTCATCGTAGCTGCATCAACCATCTTGCGAGGAGTGTTCGTACTGGCAGCGACTGGAAGTTGAGGTGCTTTGAAGTTATGATTGAAACCTTTGTTCGGCACTTTGATCTCACCATTATTGTTAGGTGCAGGAATGAAATGTCGACTCAAATCATTTAATGGTTGGAGATTTGACGAGCTTGGTTTGAAACAATTAGAAAGGTTGATGTTGTCTGCTTTGACATCTGAGCTGGAGGCATGATGTCTGTTATCGGCATGAAAGATTTGTTGCAAATCAATGTTGTTAGCATTGTGGTATCGAAGTTGCTCATTGCTGACTGAAGTGGGTAGGACCAACCCTGCATTAGAAACAGTGGGATGAGCAAACCTTGGCACAAAATTCTGCAAAGTGGCGGTTGGACATAAAGTTTGGTGCAGCTGAGGAGGTCCTGAATTTCTGTATTGCAGGTGATTCATCATGATTCCTGATCAAACTAAGAGTCTTACGTGAAGAAAAACCTCCCGAACCGATAGGCAAATCTACATAGATCAGCCTGAGAGGGCAAAAGCCTTTGCACCCTTCGCATGAATCCGAAATTTTGATAATAGTATGCCTTTCATGGTAACACAGTTATCAATATAAACAACAAGTAAGGTTAGAAATAAAACCGAGCCATGATGACTTTTGGTACCGAGTGAGAGTATAAAACACAGTTCACACGAGGAATTAGTCCGGTAAAGAAGCAAATCAATCAAAGGGACACGATTAACTTTTCGGATCAAAACAGTTTCCGAGATAATCAGTACTATAATGAAAGAAAATATCACAGTCCAGGTAGGGAACTGGGAGGGGGTCGGAAAATAGAACCGGGAACGGGGGAACAGGGGCACGGGGCAGGGGAACGAATTGAATTCGCGGTTCACGGCACGCGGGCATAGCATAGCATAAAGCAGCATGGTGAGAGAAATGCTTGGTACATACAGGGTGTCCGTAAAATCCCGCCCCCCCTCCCCCTGTAACTTTGGACCTGTTAAAAATTGGAAGCTTGGAATGTTCCTAGGTCAAAGGGAAGGACCTAGGTCACAGGGAGCTACTTTTTGACCCTCCTGAAATTCTCTAAAGAGCATATTATGAAACGAAACATTTTTGCGCGACCTGAAAGTCATACTCTCAGACAGTTTCAAATAGGCGGCCGGTTAAAGTTCAAAATGGCCAAAAAATTGGCACCTTGGTTTTCTGCCTACGAATTTGCCTGAAACTCGATAAGAGAGGATATTTTAACACGAGGAAAACGAATTTGACGTTAGATGTTCCTTTCAAAAAGGGACACTTTTCAAAATGCATGGCTGCCAATTTCTGTTGATTTTTAGCTTCAACCGCTAAGGAATAGGTACTTAAAATTGAACAATTTTGGGCATATTCTATTTCTCTACTATCTGATCAACTTCCTTTGTCCATCAACTTGATTATTCAGAGAAGAGAGACCGAAATATCGTGGGAAAATCTAAAATGAACCACTTGACAAGGTGAAAACAACAGCATTATGATACAATATTTCTCATCAAAATTCCACGTAGAACACGATTTGAGCAACAAAAATAATTGATAAAAAACTCAAGATCAAGATATTATAGTTGTTCAAGGTAACAAGATTAAATAAAAATGTTAGTACCTAAATTGAGTAGGGATCACTTTTAGTCATTTTTCTTGCTGTGTTCTTGGGGAAATTTTGAGGAGGAAGTATACATGAGAATGCTTAGTTTTTTCTTTGCCTGATGGTCCATTTTTACATTTACTAGGTACCCAGAAATTAGTATTCTGGGAGTGAATATTCCTCTAAAAGAAAACGCTGGGAAATCACTAAAACACAATTTAAAAAATTTATAAATTTAAAGTTTATTGCTAAAATAAAAATTCCATTTATATTAAATAAACTGTACATTACATACAATAACATGTAGGTACCAATTATAGATTATTACGATTATTTATAAGTATATATAAATATTTTTTTAAGAAGCTTAAATTATCAAAAAGAACATCATAATTACTCTATCACTTTAACAGAAAGAAAATATAATATAAAACAGGAAACAAGATAGCTCTCAAAAAATACAAATAAATATACGTAAAAAAAGAAGACTCCTTGTTTTCTTTGAGAATTGAAGCAAGATGTTAATCTTGTTGCATTGTTACTTTGAAATAGACAACACTAATAGGTGAAATAGTGAAAATATTTTGATAAACTTACACTACAAAACAATCGTTAAGTATTGAACGTTTAATAACCGTATTGGGTGTTAGATTTAGTACAAAAATTGATCAGTCATATTGAGAGCATACCTAAATATTAATTTTATTTCGTTTTGAGGATTTTGGAGAAAAGATTGTTGAATACCCCAAAAATAAAAAGTAAAAAATTTTAACAAAGAGGAATGGGGATTGGGGAAGGATATTGTGAAATAGATGAAAATGAGAGGCTCTTAGATGTTTCAGAGAAAAGAAAAAAAGAAAAAATTAAATTTGATCTTTTAATTTAGGAGCACCAGGTGGATTTAATGACTGCCTAAAATGCGACTGTTCAAGGAGTGCTCATGATGATCCAGGAACTTTCACCTAATGATTTTTGAGGATAATTAGTACTTCATAAGTTTAAAAATAAGTTCATAGTTATAGTTGTATGCATTACAAATTTAATTTTAAAAGAAATGAAAAAAAAAAAATGTATTATGAATCATAAAACTAATGAGATGAGCGCTGTTGCACTGAAAAATTTTTCTAACACTGACCAATTTTTAAAAGCTGGCAGAAGAGAATGTCTTCTTGCACACTATCAAATTTCAATTTTGCGATGGGCTAACAGGGAAGCCTAAGCAATGAAGTTCTCAAAATAATTGCTCTGAGTCTGAATTTTTTTAGCTCAGTGGCGCAACAAAAGAACTAGGATCTGTACTTCAGTAAGAAGGGGGTATTGAGACATGAGGCAAAACCAATTCTGAAAAGCCTCTAGACCGTTTTTACATGAGATGATTGCAAAACCTGCAGTGTATTTTTATTATTCTGAAAAGAGGAATTTAGAAACGAATTGATGATAATTTGAACCTTGCCAATGTATTCACAATGAACTCAACCTGCTTGGCATCAGTGTTCTTTGGATAGTTTCAATGAAACAGAAGTTAACAGGATCATTCATGATAATTAGAAGTTACAGGCTGTTAATTTAGAGGTCAACTGACATGAAGGCTAACATTTAATATCATCACAGGCTTCAGATAGGGGGGAAAAATTACCGCAAAACCCATCACCCTGATTAACTAGCTCTTAAACTAAGTTTTTATATTTATTATTACTCTTCCGCTATTTTTGAACTTAAATTATAATTCTTACAGTAGGAAAAAGCGGAGGGGCAAGCGCCACAGGATGAGAAGGAAAATTGACTAAAAAATTTAAACAATGATAAATATAAAAATACAACAGGTATAAAACAAAATAAGTGATCGTTAACAAAATTATCACTCTCCATCAAAATTTTGGGCAAAGTCGAAATATGTACTAGGTACCAAAATTAGTGTTGCAAGTAAACTAAATAATTGAGGAGGGCAAATGAATTTTAGGAGAGTTTGTCCCTGTATGTTCCAATGTCTCATTGAAAGTGCCTGTATCAACTAGATAATTCAAGTTAAAAGCTTGATCATAGACGTTGAAACCAGACAAACTGATATAATTTAGATCAAATCAGAGAATTTGTCAGAGGACTTCTGAATCATTAGAGAGGCAAGTAAGAAAATTTCGTGGAGAGAGATGTTGGGACGTATTAGAGTGACAATTTACACCTCCCATACCAGTGCAACTGATGAATATAAAAGTATGGCGAAAAATCAATTTTTACTGGTTGACGTTTTGGCAAGGGTGTCTCTGAGGGCTTAAACTTATAAAAATATTATTTCAAATGAGCGGAAAAGCTATCCTCGAAAAAAAATTAAAAATCTATAACATGGTGTTGACGAAAACATGTGAAATAAGGAGATTACTGTTTTGCGAATTTTCGGTGGCTTCTCAAAGATGAGACGTATAATGATTGCGGTAACAGTGGAAACATATTTTGAGAAAATTGAGCCCTGTCTTACATTATCTGGATCACGCTCCAATCAGAAGAAAGAGGAATCCTCTTTCTTCTGATTTACTTTATCAAACAGCAACTAATGAGAGAGCAGTCAAAAGTAGTGAGGTTAAGGACTTCGAGACAATATTTAGAACCTGCTCAGAGAAAATTCTGACTTGTGCTCATCAAAACGTTGCCGCGAGGTTGTTACATTTTTCAATTTCAATTAAATGAGGCCCGCCCACTAAAAATTGATAACTCTTAAACAAAATAAGGATGTTAAGCAATGTTGCAAAATAACTCTGTTTGTTACGCCAAACAAAATACAACTATGCAGTCCATTTCAACATTCTTTGGAGCAACTAAATGCAGAGGGAGTTTCTCTTGTAAAAACAGGAAAGAGATAACTTAAAAAAATGAAATGGCTACTATCTTGGAATTTAGATTTTATCTGTATTTATGGTAAATAAAAAAGGTAAGTGGAAGAATTTCCCTCCACTTCACCTCCGACAAATTCATTAATTTTTTTAAATAAACACAATTGAAGCAGCAAAAAGAGGTTACAAAAAATTCAGTAAAAAAATCTAATTCTTTGTTCACTGTGCAGTGGGATGGTCAATATAGCTAGAATAGGCTTGATGACAGGTATGATCTATTAACTCACTACAGACCAGGGTAACCTAAAACAAATGCAAGTACTTGCAGATGTTCTCCTACATGAACTCTGTCTCAGGTAGTGAGAAAACCATCGCAAATTTTCAATGGTGCAAAAATACACTCTTAAGAAATACACAAGGAAATTTTAGGAGACAAATTTCTTTAAACCTGACCGGTATGTCTCAATAATATTAGTGAAAATACAATTAAAGATCATGGATGACAAATTACGTACAGTTTAAATATTAATTAGTGAAGAGTTCAGTTAATATTAGAAAACTTTGCCCATTTGCACATGTGAAGTCTTCACCGAGTTGCAGTGTATTTTGGGTCGCACGTGTGACCACATTTGTTCTAAGCTACCCTGATACAAATCATGAAACAAATTTTAAAGAATTCCATAACAATAGATGCAGGATTAAATAATACGAAATACGTATTTTTTACAGTAATTTTTCAGTTAAATACATTTTTAAATACAAAAATAGATTTGCAAGGTGAGAAAACATGGTAAAATGATCGAAAAAGATTACAGTTGAAAAAATTGGAATTTCACTGTTTCTACAAATTAGATATAAAAATATTGTGAATTTTCAACTGTACACTGTAGAAGAGAGACGAACAAAAATGTTAAAAAATAAGTAAACAATCAATCAAAAAACATTCATTGAAAAATTTTGCATGAAATTACCCTCACAAAAATAATGCTGATTACAGAATTGATGCATTGCCCGACCAAGCAGGTAGCCGCATATACATCAATTTTGATGAATGAAACAAGATTATTTGATGGAAATCATTCTTCTTAAACTACAAAATATTCTGCTTGAAAAATAACTTTCGTAATAAATGCGATCTAAGAGAAACTTCAAGTGAATCTGATACATGTACAAAAAAGGTACATCTGAGAATTATATGGACATAAACTGATTTAGATGTATGAGAGGGATAGTAAAAAAGCAATCATCAAAATTTACTGAGACTGTTTTGAGAATTTTATTACACAGGTGGTATTCTTTGATGCAACCATTTAAGGAAGCAGAGAGACAAGAAAAAAAATGTAATCCTATCCCCAAAGCACCATTAGCACGATGAAATTTTTCAAACCGCACTTTTATTCATGCATGACAGACATGTAGAACACAGCATTACACAGTGCATCTTAACTTCTGCATTGTCTCACGGACATCAATAAAAAAGGGACCCAGGATTTAATACGAAATTTCTCATGGAAAGGCCATGAGCATTTGGGTAGAACAGCTTGAAGCTGATTCAAATAATTTACGTTCAATTTCTTTTTTTTTTCGAGAACATCATTCTCCTGATCTGAGGAAATGTCTTTCCTTTTCAAGAGACAAAAATATTGTTGCAAACAGCTGGATACTTCTTTCTTTTTTGGGGGACAATCATTTGCACAGAAACAGATGCAAGACAAAATGAGAGGTAATTGTTCCTCAGAGAGAGAGCAAAAATTACTTATCTTCTTCAGAAAAGTACATTTATATTCTCTTGTACACGTAACGACGATGTCAAAAATTGCCTTTTACCTCTGAAATTTTAAATTAAAGAAGAAGTTATTTAACCTACAAATAAGATCTATGATATGAGGAAAAAATTATCATTTCAGATCTCCTTCAAAAGGAGAATCAACACAAGAGAACCGTTAAAAATAAAAAAAAGGGAACAAATTTTAACAAAGGAGAATATTTTGTTTCCACTTAAAATTGTTAGTCGACATATTGGTGATAAAGTTAATGTGTAGAAAGTGATGTTCGAAAAAAATGGGCTCGTTACTGTACATCATACAAAGATTTAAGTACATTTAAAAATAGTCAAAATCTCATTCTGATCCTATTTGGGAAGTGCTCATATTTTACATACACAGTATAAGAGGTAGCATTCACTAAGAGCTTAACACAAAGAGGACCAAATATCGATTCAATCAACACAATGCTGATACAGCTTAATACAAATAAAAAAGCGGCTACTGCCATTTCTTAAAGCATCTCGGAAAATTTCATGATGATAGAGGGGCCAAAAGAAAGGTGGGAAAATTCATCAATCTTCAGAAATCTTCATGGATGATGTTTTTTTAAAACATTCAATTATTCTTTTCAACCCTGCACTGAATTTCTAATACTTGTTGGTACTTCTGACGAAAGAGTGCCAAATAAAAAGCTCAGACATGTTTTGCAGAAAGTAATTGAAAACTCTAAAAATCCAAGGATATTCACATAGAATTGATTGTGACCCAACTGGTAAATTTTATTGAAAACCAAGAGCAATTTAATAATAAATCTACACCCTTAAAAACATGGAAGTACTATAAGTATGTAATTATTTCTAGTACCAAAATTTCTAGGATGAAAATTGGAAGAAAGTAGTTGGATCTAGGTTATACCGCTTGAGGTTAGGTGATATAAGGATGGATTTACTGACAAAGTAGATCTACATAAATCGATACTGCTGTGAGTCAAAAAGCCCCCCTCTCTCAGTGTTCTAGCTTCATCAAAAATTTTGGGGGCCATCCGGGGCAACAAGTTTATTTTTTAGGTGCCATCAACAATTTTTTGGTCAAAAACTTAAAGATTCAGCAGGACATTTTCAAAGAGCAAGGGCATAATAGAAGTTAAGCCTGTCCGAACATTTTGGGGCCTTATTTTCATGGCGCCCCTCATTCTAGGAACGTTTGGCGTACGGTGCTCAGTAAAGTTTGAACTGCTCCTCACCCATTGAACATATTAATACTTTCTTTTTTTTTACGAATTCGAAGTTGTAAAACGCCAGATTAGCAAAAGCATACGGATAACAAGTAAAGAATAAATACATGTTTTACAACTGTTCAAAACTTACTTTCAGTGCCTCCTAAAATGACATTGATAATTAATAGGAAGTTAACTATTTATTCCTCTGGGGTAAAGAAATAAAAAAACCCAGGGAAATCTTTGCATCTAGAGAGTAGTTCTTCCCTAAAAAAGCATTCTGATTTCTAGCTGCTAACTAAATTTGATCGATGACTAATTAAATGACCTTGATACTGAGAGCACTAAAAAAGATAGTTTTGTTGATTAAGTTCACTGAGTAAAGGAACTAATAAGTTTCAGTATTTAACATGCATGATCATCTCCTAGTATGTTCGCTCCCTGAATTATAAAGTTTCCTAGTAATGCTTGTAACATTGACAGAATTTTTGAAATTTTGAAAGCTTAAATGCTAAACTGCATTCTTCTTCATATTTTAAAAAAATACGGCAATACATTGAAGTTATTTGCACAGAAGCATCTCTTTGAAGTGAAAACGAAATAAGAAAATTTCAATCATTCTTCTCCCATGAAAAGCAAAATGAAATACCTTAATGTACTTGCCACTTTTATTATTAACATAAAATTAACCTAAAACTTTCATCTGTATTTTGCAGTTAATCCATTTCCGTCTCCCGAATAGGGGCGGATTTGGCATTGGTCAAGTTGAGACACTGAGCAAAAATAATACTCTTCTCCTTTTCCATTGAGCAGTAAAAAAAAGGATAGAGACGTGCTTGCGACTTCATTTCTCATGAGTCAGGAAGCACGCGTTATTTATTTGACCCTGAAGGGTTCTACTAGATTAATTGTCTACTAAATAAGAGAAGCCATACGAGTCCACTTTTTTTACTTGCTGTTTACACTCAAACAGTAGGTCACATTTGCCTGAGAAATTAATGATACACACAGTCACATTGTAAATCCGCGTACTTAGAGCGCTTGGAGCAGTTTCTTGAAATCTATTTTTTATCCTCTTCTTCAATTTCAAGTATCGAGCATTTTCAGTCTTATGAGGGACTGATTTTTTCTGCTTTTTGAGACTTAAAATTCTGATTTATTTCGAGCAGGTTCTCATGAATTTTTGCTTCAGATCAATCATGTTGAATATTCTATTGAATCACAGTCGCAGTCGCAGTCAATCCTCTGAAGAAACGTTCAATAAGATTATTCAAAGTCTCTTTCTTGCATTGAATGCTCCAGTGCGTCTTGCCTATTAAAAACTGGTCCCTTTACTTAAACATCTTGTTCCACTGAAAATTTAGATCATAGACTGGAATAGTGAAAATAATGAAAAACCAGGTCCCACCATGAGGGAGAACCCAATAGTGTATTTCCTTTGGAAAATACACTAAAAAAAATTGCATTTAGGAAGTCCTATAGTCTAGCATAGGGGCTTCCAAACTTTAATTTGCAACGTAGGCTCAGTTGGGGCTTAGTTTTGGATACTGATTTATTGGCTGTCAGTTTTACAAAATTATTAGGCGGAGGAAACCCTGACTACGTATTAATAGTTTGGAAGCCCCTGTTCTTACATGCATACTTACATTTAATTAAGTTTTTTTCCCAATAACTAAATTTCAATCATCATTTAGCAAAGGCTAGCAATAAATCATAAAACTAGTTAACAGGCTCTGATACACAGAGTTTTTAACAAATAATCTTCGAGGAAGAAGCACACATAAATCCCGAAATCAAGCTTAAGCTGAAACAATTATTTTGAATTGTTGATAAGGATGAACATGGCCGATTACAGGAAAAAAGGTTGGAAACTTACAATTGTATTCTTAAAATACAAAAATATATTTTCACGAACTTGTTTTCCATAATTTAATCCAACAAGTCTCAACTCAATAATTAAAAAAGAGTGTCAAGCGAAAGGAAACAACCTTTCATGACAACAAGGCTACTCATTGCAAGAGGTTGGCAGAATTTTATATTCATAGATGGCTGATATTTTTGTATTCAACACTTTAATTTTAATGACCTTTAGATTTTTGTTAGTTTAATCATTACAAGGGAATTGAACTTGGTTGAAAAATTCACAATTCATTTACTTCATTTTGAGAGGTGGCTCCATCTAGGTGACAGGAAAAATAGCAAAATTAAACCATAAAAAAGAACTAAGTACGAATGGATCAGCATTGATTCTTATGGATGATTCTGCCAACCAAATTTTTGAACAGGTCCTGTGTTCTTGAAGAAGTAGTTCCCTTACGCTGAACAAAATCCATAAGAATGAGAAGTATTGAAACTTTTCCAATAGCTCACATTGGGCGTGAATTAGAGACAGAAATATGAACGTATTTCTGCCAAACGGAACTATGTTTATTATGATGTGAGCCCTGCTATGCATATATTCTTATGGGCCTCAGGGCTCATATCTTAATGCACATAGTTCTGTTTGGCAGAAATACGTCCATATAAGATATGCTCCCTTCAGATATAAAAACTAAAATGCTGTGGACAGGAGAATGCTAGCTTCTACCAGTGCCCTGATTATAAAGCATTCTTCCGCTTAACACTGTCCAACATATTGACAAAATAAAAAAAAAAAACAGGCAGTAAATGCAGTTAACTAGGCATTTTCCATAATTCGCAGGACAGGACCCGAGTCATCCGAATTCTGTATTTCGTTACGCGACAACTGATTTTCCGAATCAATTTTCATGCACTTACGAACAATTGCATGTGCTTGTGCATCAGACAGATTACTGATTACATTATTAGCATTGGTGCTGTGTTGATTTGTGATAGTTATCGTAGCGTGCTGATCTTGCTGCAATTGAACCTGAGGTTGCTGCTGTACTTGGAGCTGAACATGCCGCTGTTGAACTTGTTGCTGCACCGTTTGAGGCTGTTGCGTTTGCTGATGTTGCACAACTTGTGACTGCTGAGTTTGCTGAACTTGCTGCTGTTGCTGTTGAATTTGCTGCTGCGATTGCTGCGTCACTTGCTGCTGTGATTGCTGTGATACTTGCTGCTGCTGCTGTTGAGCTTGCTGCTGCTGTTGCACTTGCTGCTGCTGTTGAACTTGCTGTTGCTGTTGAACTTGCTGTTGCTGTTGTTGTTGTTGTTGTTGCTGTTGAACTTGTTGAGACTGTTGTGTCTGCTGTTGCGATGTTTGTTGCTGTGCTTGCTGTTGCTGAATTATTGCTACTAATGCATCTTTTGAGTCAATCTCTTGAGTCTGCTGACTTTGTGTGTTGACAGAAGCATCAGTTGAATGGATTGAGACTACATGGTGCTCTCCACTTGCGATTGCTTGCTGCTGTAAAAATAGTTGGTGCTGTTGTTCATCTAACGTCAGTTGGGCTTGTGTTTGAGCTCGCTGTTGTGCTAGCTGCTGCTGATTGTACTCATCTTTGATCCTCTTGGTAATGTGACTCCGAGCATGTTTGCGCAGATGATCTCGTCGATAAAAGCCTTTACCACATTCAGGACAAACCTCTGTCTTCTCCCCAGAATGGATCACAAAATGCAAATTAAGGTGTTCTTTGCGCTTGAAACCTGAAATTGGATAAAACAATCTTTTTTCAAACAAAAGATATCATTTAAGAGCTTGTGGGCATAGCAGAGAGGCACATGCAGGGTATTTAATACATAATTGCATGAAAAAATGACTACAATAAAGCTACAGTACATCTAGTTAAAATGAAGCGTCAAAATAGTTTAAGAAAATCATCTGCATTTCAAATTTAACGCCAACGCTTGTCTTCTGCCTATTTTCATGAAAATTTATGGGCAGAAAAAGAGAAGCTCTGGTGCATCTTTGAGTAAGCACTAAAGGGTAAGACAGAGTTGAAGAGGCAGAAAAAATCTTTCGTCATTTGTCACCCAACGTTACTTTGAAGAGTGCAGGCAAGGCAACAGCAGAGTACATAAATCCTTACATTGCCACATTTCATGGTTTCTCGACAAACGGGATCCTTACCTAATACATTTTTCTACATTATTCCTCAATACTTCTACATATATTTAGGAGCTAGATGGTAGCTACATAGATAATTCCAGTCATCTTTTCTAATCAATGCGCAGTGATCTGATAAGAATTGAAAGCAAGTCCAATAATTGAAGCGCTAGGTACAGAAAGGAAATTTTTTGGTAGCGGTATCTCATGATCTCCGCGAACATTTCATCTGATATGATTAAAGCAAATGTATGTAATTCGCTGTGACTTTCGATGAATATTCTTTATGATTTTACAATGCTGAAGACGTGCTGTTTCAGAAAATTCACCCGATAGTTTCCTCTTTAAAGGATAAATTAGCACTGGTGATTCTGAAACACCGCAACCGAAAAGTGCCCTTTCTGCACCCAACACCTCAATTGTGACAATTGTGGCATTGAAGAAAAGATACATGGCAAAGAGAAAACTGAACACTTGCGGTTTTTGCAAAACTTGTGCTTGGTTGGCTCAGAAGAATCAGAAACTCATATTTTCGAAATTTTCAAGTATAAAATTGATTAAAAAATTAACTGAAAAGTAACTTTTTTAGTTGAAAGAAACCTAGAATTTAGAAACACCGCAATTGAGAGATGTAGTTTACTATAATTTTATCAGCACTGTGTGAAAGCTCAAAGCCTTCTTTCTATTTCCTAGAGTTGCCATCACAGTGTGCACTGAGTCTTGTTTTCATAAGAGGAGATCGTCCATGAAAGTAGCTTTCCTCATTTCATATCTTCCAAACCAAAAGAGATAAATTAAGTAGGCAAAAAGTTACGCTTCCGATGTACTTTTAGCTACTACCAGTGCAATTCGCTAGTTCACCGGAAGGTGGGCATGCGGCGATGAGAGGTGGTTCCAGTAAAATTGCATTTTATTGCAAACTTCAATACAGATATTCGCAAATTTGGGCGTAGTAAAAGTTGAAATCATGTCTGATATGTGGCAAGGAGAAGGAGGGACACAAAGATCCAGTTGTTTAGTTAGTTTGCACTGTTTGGCTGTGTATGTTAGAGTCAAAAGCCAAAAGGCGTTAAAACGCAAATTAGCGGTAAAAACTAGTTTTTTCAAAACATATTAGTGAAAATCCGAAGTAGTTGTTTTTTTGGGTTTTTACGTAAAATTTTAGTCAGAAATAGTTCGCGTCGGTCAAAACCCGAAGTTTGATTCTCTGACGGGTTTTTACGAAAACTTTCAGACAAATGAGTTTTATTAGTGACGATTTATGGTACGAACTCTGCAACAACTGAATGAAAGGTTTTCGCGGGTGACAAAGACGCTACGTCATCTTCTCTGTCTGTCTCCCTGACTCTGTCTTGCAGATTGCCACTTTAAGGTAATAGCGTCTAAAAAGGTTCGACATTTGGCGAAGCAATGGTTGTTTGAAACTTATTTCTAAATCGAGCAATGGGTTTGTAGTCATATATTGTACCCGCCGAGGAACTTTTTTCTTTTTTCGAAAGTGCGTATATTGCAACAGGACACTGCAGGAAGCTCAGTCCAGGGATTTATCAGATGTCAATGTAAACAATGTTGTACTACGAGTCGATGTACAGGCAAGAAAAATGGACTATTGAGTAATTCAAAATGTCGTGGGTTCTCTTGCTGCGCCAATAAGTGACTTTTTCCCCTTTTTTTTATATTTTTCTGACGTGTGGGAGCTTTTGACAGCCCTCTCAGTGCTTTTAAGCAATTTTAACTTGAAGATTTATTGTCTGTCATCAAGCAGGCAGAAATTGTGGGCATGAATCGTCATACTAGCAGTTCCTCTCAAAGTTATCATGAGCGAAAACCCAATTTCGTGATTGTTCATCTCTTCTGTTCGAGAGCTGGACTTACTGGATTGGAAGTTACTGGATTGTCATTGATCATGCTCCAAAATGCTGCACTCAATAGTGTCTAGCATAGTTGCAGTAACAACTTCCTGTTGGCTTATCAGATGGCCTCGCTGAACCTTATGGTATGGAATGAGACACTGATAAACTAGAAGTTTATTTGACGCATTTGTTTGCCTATTTGAGCATTGTTGACAAATAAAGGAAAATAAATAAGTGAAAAATATATAAGATGCGCAGTCCAACAATCCACTCTAAACCTTTCCTTCAGGAAAGAGGCATGGCCCAGAGATGGATATGAGAGGGATTAGAACTTCGGTATTTATATCTTTCCTCTGGGTGGAGGGTGGCGGCAGTTTTTTGCACGTGAATTCTTAGCCATTCTATGATGGTAATTTGTTGAAGAAAGAGTATCTTACCTTTACAGCATATGGAACACACATAGGGGCGCTCTGGATTGTGACCCAACCTATGTCTCTCTAAATGTTCTCTTCTCTTCAGTCCAGCTCCACAAATGTCACAGATGAACCTAAGATACATGAAACAAAGACTGTTTGATAAAAAGGAATTCTAGGACACTCCTAATACATGGGTGGATTTCAGCTAATGGGAGAAAATGGGTCTGAAAAAAGTTTAAAAGTTGAAAAGTGATTTGGTCATATCAAGCTAAAGACTACTTTTCTGTTATCTTAGAGCTCCATACTATAGCATTTAATTGCGTGCATCGCAATATCTTTACGATCATTTTTCTTTACCAAGCATGACATGTCAGTTTGGTTTGGACATGTCAGGTTTGGTGACATTTTGCTGTTATTAAATTTTCCTGTTATTAATTTTTCCTGCCAATTTACAGTAACAAAATCAAACGAATCATTGAGGTTAGGTCGAGAGGCCACCTGTAGATGTAAGAAAAAAATATTTATATAATATTTGCTCACATATTCCAACAAAAGTTTTGATGGGAAACAGCGTCACCAAACTGACATTGAATAAGTGAGATGCTCCAAAAACCATGGAAAAAACTGAGATCATGCTGAAATTGGAAGAAATATGTGGACTTATCATATAAACGTCTGTTCGTTCTCCACTTCCGCACTCAGTCATGCCTTAATCCGCACACAAACGCAATCTCTTGAGTGGCCACAAACTAAAACGCATAGCGTCACCAAACTGACATAATATTGAGTTACACGCTTAATGTCTCAAATTAAATTGAATAATATAGTTTTCTGGTGTTTCAATGCATATTATATCAAACAATATACATTCAAGACTTAAAAAAAAATTAGACAAAGCTCGCAAAAGGTCCTGGTTTATTTATATAACGATTTGATACATTGACTAACTCCGAGTTACACGTCACCAAACTGACATTTTCACTGTTTAGTACGTTGAAAAAAGGTTTAGAGTTGTTCAAGTCTCCTGAGGAATTTTTTCATGGTTGGTGTGACCTGCTTCTACGCATAAAACCAATCATCGAGAGAAAATATCATAATTGAAAGTTTTGAACAACCAGTTACACGTCTTTCCCATATTTTATCCCATTAGCTGAAATCCACCCACATATTCTAGGCATTCCTTTGAAAGTTCAGACCCACAGGATGTCACGAATTGACATCCGCAAATTGAATGCAAACTTAGGGCTAAAATTTTTTTGAACCTAGTGATGTAGTTTTTATAATTGTTTACCAAAAGTTGACGTTCTCTCTGCGTGTTTTTCTGCCACCACAAGAAAAAAATGCAAAACTTGTCACATGCCAACATGTCAACTTTATTTCAAAATATACTACAGAAGAGGTGCCCAATCTAAAAATGTTTAGCTTAAAAATCGATTCGAAGGCAAATAGGAGTTATTCAAGTTGAGGCGGGTATGGAAAGTCAGATATCCTGGCAACGATAAGACCAAACCTTGGAACTTACATTTTTTGCCGAGCTGAGCCTGCCAGCATTCATTATTTAATTCTAACATTCTATTTTGTAGGATATTTGAAATGTGACATGTGACAAGTGTCCAAGTTTAGTGAGGAGAGAGAACAAAAAAATGGGTATCGAAAGCTAAAAAGTATACCTAGATGCTCGAAAAGCCTGGCTATTATGAAAAGAAGCTGGGTATGAAACATCCTATTCATATTGTGCTACATTGTTTTTTCAACATTGCTCTTTACTCCGTGTTGAGCTGTTGTTTTCTCAATAACCCGCGAGCTTATGTTTAAAAATTTGCTTTACTGGAAACCTAAAAGTAACTGGGTTCTGATACTAGTTATGTTCTCTTATCACAAGGTAAAGGAATTGTGGGTATGCTCTTCCTGACCCTTTCGGCCAGCTGGCTTTCGGCTCCTGCCACTAGAGCTGTGGCGCAAAGTTTTAATTTCAACGATTTTGCAGTCTTGGCCCAAAACAAATATAACCGTCCACTGTTCATGAAAACGAACAAATTCAATGCAAGCAAATTTTTCAAAAATAAACATTCATTTGCTTTTAGTATTGCGGCTGTTTTTTTCATTTTATCAACAGCAGACGGTCATACTTGTTTTCGGTCAGGACTGCAAAGTTGTTGAAATTCAAATTTCGCGCCACTGTCCTACCGGCGTGAGTCAAAAGCCAAGTTCTGGCCAAATTGGTCGGAAAGAGCATACCTATGTTTCACTTGCGTTGCTCTCATCAGATTACAATGTTATTGAGGGAAAAATAGATAGGTATCCCAGGATACGCATACCAAAATGCCCTTATAAATGGATTTATATTTTAACTATCAGGGTTCTAAACCTATAGTTTTGGAGAATTTTGACCCCAAAAAACCCCTTCTGATAACTTTTAACTTTCTTTTGAAGACACTCTTAATGACTTAAATAAAATGTTGACTTAAATGTTTAAATAAGAATCTATCCACTGGCATTTCGGCAAGTATATCCTGGGATACTCATTTTTCATAAATTCAACATCATGAATATTTCCTAAAAGATAATGGAAAGAGACATGTAGAAAATGATAAATAGAGATACGCATGAGAATAGAGATATGTAGTTCAATGGAATTGTACGCACCTGCGCTCAATTTTATGTGCAACAAGATGCTGCTCTAACATGTCCTTATCAGAATAGGCCATATTACATTCTGGACAACAAAAGAGTGTGGTTCCATCAAGTGCAGTTGCTATATGCACCTGACCCGGTCGGGGTTTCTTTGGTTTTGGTGGTTTCTTTTTGTACTTTTTCCGCTTTTTCTTTAGCTGCAAGGTAAATTATACAAAATATGATATTTTTCACAATCAAACAAATTCTGTGCAACAATTTGTGATACATTGCAAGAAAGGCTTAATAGGAAACTTTACTTGAGATATCATTTAAAAGAAAAAAAAAAGAAAAAAAAAATTATGTAGCAAATACAGAGATGAATGTAAGTCAAATTAGCACAAGTTGCGAAACAAGTTGGACAGCACTGACAGAAATGCTAAATTTAAAAAAAATAAGAGGAAATTTCGATACACCCAAACGATATGAAGTGACAGCATTATAATTGTTCATTGTACAGATGAATCCTAAAAGGTCACAGTACGACCAACAACTTTTTTTGGGCTGCAACTGAGGTATATGGAATTTCTTAAATGATTGAAAAGAAACACGTACCGGGTTATTTTCAACAGTTCCGCTATTAGTTCCAATGATAAATTCACTGGTTTGAGTCTCTTCTTCGTTGGGATTAGATAAAGGCGATGATTCTATTAGGGCTTCTCGTTTGATTGTGTCTGCAGAAAACTTTAGGAAGTGTTGTAATGACATTGGTAATGAGGTAGTGCCAACCCGCGACAAATATTCAGCTATTTGGGACCCTGCTGCAGCATTTTGCCACTGAGCATTGTAATCTTCTGGAAAAGAAAAGAAAAAAAGAAAAATAATGAGACTTTATTATATTATAAAGCGCATTTTATGAGATATTTGAGATTTTTTATTGACCTGTGTGCTTAGTCAACCTATCATTTTTTCTACCAACAGATGTCCAAAGAAATATGTAAAGTAAAACAAATTTATTTTTTACTACGGACGGATAATCTACAAAACTACTTTCAAATCTAAAAAAGCCTATATGCTTGGTAGGATTTTAGATTTGAAACGTGACCAAAATATTGAAAATTCTTATGTTATCCCTACAAACGTAGAATGGAGATGTTGCATGTGTGAGGGATTTGCAATTTGACTGTTGTTTCTTACGTAAAAGATCGCGAGAAACACGATGGTGCCACTGGTTTTCTCTGAAATCATCTCCCAAGCTCAAAAAATGCTCTCAAGTTGAGGCCAAAATGGAGGGGATATCCTGCCCTACCCTGAGAGTCCACCTCTACATCAAAACAAACTCTCCATGCAAAGATAGAGAGCAAATACATTGACAGGGCTGCCACTTCATTTGAGGACTCCAAAACTGAAAAAACGGCAACCCTGCTAATGTATTTGCTCCCTATCTTTGCATGGAGAGTTTGTTTTGATGTAGAGGTGGACTCTCAGGGTAGGGCGGGATATCCCCTCCATTTTGGCCTCAACTTGAGAGCTGTTTTTGAGTTTGGGAGTTGATTTCAGAGAAAACCAGTGGCACCATCGTGTTTCTCGCGAACTTTTACATAAGAAACAACAGTCAAACCACAAATCCCTTACACATGCAACATCTCCATTCGGATTTATGGATTTGGTTGTAAAAATTTGAGGTCTGGATTCAGTTAAATTTGGGATTCAACCTATATCACTGTCTAAAATAAATTGTCTTTGGATAAGACAAGAGGACTCAATGAAGCAGGATCGATCTCATAAGTTTGAAATCTGACTACGCATGTTTAGACGCCAACTTTGGCAACGACTTGGATTAATGTGGGTTCAATTAGAAATATTTAGGCACATTTTACGCATAATGCTCATCAGATTTAAACACTGATAGCTGCATCAGTCTTATAGAAAAATTCAATTGAAAAATTAACCCTTTTCGGTCCGCAGCAGTTTTCCACGGCCGCGAGAAGCGAGGTTAAGGTAGCAGCGATGTTGTCAACAAAGACAGTGGTTTCCAAAGGGTCCACCAGAGGCCGCCACTTGCTGGAGCAGTTGAATATACCCAACATCAGGCCTGCACAGAGGTTGAAACTTTAAGGCGACTATATCTGACATCGGACCTAAACGCGTTATTTTTCACGGCGAATATATCCGACATTGGACCGGAAAGGGTTAAAAGAGGAAAACAGAGAAAAAAAACCAAATAAAAGACGTTACAATACTACCTCCACTCCTTGCATCTTTTTCTTTGGTTTTATCTGCTTCAGCCTCTGCTTGGGTTCTAATAATTATTTCTGGAGGAACTACAACAGCTACAGGATATGAACCTGCACCAGACTGGTCAGACAGAATTGGTTTAACATCAGACAGCATCTGAAAACATAAATTCTTTGATTACTGGGAACATTCTGCCAGGATTGCAAAACACATTTTACTGGACTTCCGTCCTCTTTAATCACAAATTATGAGTGCAGAAAACTTCAACTTCAACTGTCCTCTATTAAATCCACAAGGGTTTTCAGTACTCTCTGTTTACTGGCAGCCAGTCTCTACAATAGGCTGCCAAAATTAGTCAAAGATATTGAAAACAGTAGGGCCTTCTTCAAAAACGCCAAAAATTTAATGATTACCAAAGCCTGCTACACAATAAATGAATTTTAAAAAGGAATATTTAAAAGGTAAAAGGTATTATTATAGATAGTTGTAAACCTCCTGACTTGTACGATAACAATGATTTTTGTTTTACTTGTACCAATTTATATTATTATGTACGACCGCAGATAGCCCCAACCGTTGCCTACGAGGATGGAGAGGCCCTAACTAGTCAGTTTTGTGACGTCAAGCTAGTAGTTATTTACCGAAAACAACAAGCATCTCCGGGTCATCGGTGCATCGCCGAGAGAGGCAGTCGCTGCGTGGACCAATCAGAGTGGCCCTTGATCGGCCGAAGTTGCGCGAGCGGCCCATTTGAATCTGAGTGGAGTAACAATTTTGGTATTACGCTTTCATTATCTCGATTTTTAGACAATGTCACAAATGGGTTAGTTAGTTTTTCAAAGGGAAATTTCATCTTCTTTCGAAAAGGTTCTTCAGAAATTTTGCGTCAGATCAACCCTGAAAAAGATATCGGCGAGAATTCATCTTGCGGCAAGCGTTCTCCCATAAGAACGCGTGTTATACCGCGGTCAAGTTTCATCTACTAGTGTGACGTCACAGAATCGTAATTGCGGCCTCTCCATTCTCGTAGGCAACGCCCCAACATGCAGATGACCCATACCACAGATTTTGAGAAGGTCAAAAAAGAAAGGTATGCAATAGGCCAGTTGCAAACTTTTGCTAGAACAAAAATAAGAGTTGTTTCTGTCAATAAATGTCTCAAAAATCACGATGAGCATATTGGCAAAGTTTCAAATGCACTCTTAACTTCACAATCTGCATGAGATTGTTGGGTATTGCTATTACGAAAGGGTTGAATAGAACGACTCTTCTAGCGAAATGTTCACCTACGCCGTAGTATCGTTTTTAAAGCAGGAAACTCAAAAAAACGCAGCTTTATTACGCACATTGTGAACTTAGGAGTGCATTTCATACTTTGCCAATGCGCTCAACATCATTTTTGAGACATTTACTGATAGAGACACCTCTTATTTTTGCTCTAGCAAAAGTTTGCATCAGGCCCATTTCAGTAAGTTTCACAAATAACCCACACCCTCATTTTCGAGAGTTGAACTCAGAAAAAAGGTGCAGGTTATCTGCGGGCGTATACAGTAAATAAAATAACTTTTGCAATATTACTTATTACGTAGGTGCTAGTTGTGTGGCAGTAGTAATATCATTTTGTTTGCATGAGATAGATGTTGGTTGAGACCATAGGTTGTCACAACATGTGAAATCACCAGCAATAAACAAATGAGAGATGTTCCATTTAATGCTTCGACTATAGATTTCTTTTGACCATTCAAAAAAACCTGATTTGGCGCTTTGAAACTCAGAGACACATTTCTGGCTAAAAGTTGCCTTAGAGGCACTTTTTTACTTGCGATTTCTGAATTATGCATCAGTCCCATTGGAAAGGGGGGGAAAAACATTCAAAAAACTCTGCAGTCAGTAATATGAAGTTTCATTAAGAATGCGGAGAAGAATGATAAAATACCTCATCTGCTTGTATACTGGCATTCAAAGTTGATGAAGACGACGAGTCATTGTTGTTGTTACTGTTTTTATTGTTGTTATTGTGTTGTTCGTGACTTTCTCCTTCCAATTCTGGTTGAGATAGCTAGAAAGCAATACATTATTAAAGTACTATGGATACATTGATTATACACCGACAGTAAAACCAAATAGTTCATTTCAAAAGGCATCGTGGAGAAGCTCAGAATATAAACTCCAATTCTGATTTTTGGTTTTCTCTAGTCTTAATTTCTCCCCCGAATAGTGAGGACACAGCACTTTTCTACTATCCTGTCATTGACAGTATTCAGGCCATGATTTTAGTGTTTTTCTTATTCACTGAGTAAGATCTTATTGTTCCCACTTTCAATATTTCTTCAAAGAATAAGCATGTTTGAAACATATAGGAGTATTAATTTAGAGGAATTTCTCTGAAACGGGAAACCTACAAATTTAATCTTACTGTGGACTTTCACGGCAAATCCAAAGATGGGCATTAAGATGCTATTAAAATCATTTAAACTTAAGAAAATCCACATAAATTCAAGAAATTCAGACTAGCAAATGCAATATTGTCCATTCAAAGAAACATGCATTGATACATAATTTTAAAGAGCTAATAGTTTATTTCCAGCTCTGTAACACCCCTTTTTATCCAAGGTTACCCTGGCCACCAAGTGATAGGCAAAGATTTACCTGTAATTGAATGGATTCATTGCCATCAGCAGGATTACCATACACAACATTCAGGACAGTTGCAGTGCCCTGTTGAAAATGTTGAAGAGAAACAGGAACTGCATGAATTTTGTTATCGCCACCTAGGTTCGGCAGTACTTGAATCTGTAGAGTTTGATGCTGGGATAAATCGCCAGGCTTCGCACCAGGCACTTGTATGGGCAGTGTTATTATCTGTTAAAACAATATTAAATTAGCTAGACTTATTTGGTGATTAGAGAGTATTAAGATTCTCATGTCAAAACAACTGATATTAAAACTTCTAGGTTCATTGCGTAAGGTTCAATTTTAATTCTACTCTGCACTGTTGACAGGTACAAGAGCATGTTTTGAATAATAAATTAATTATTTACAAGTAGATTTCAGTATCAGCAGATTCCAAAATCAGCAGAGTTTTCCAAATTTGAGTTTGATAAAAAGAATAATAAGGCTATCTCCAATCAGTCATCACTGATGAACAGCTTTAAAGTTGGCGATACTCGCCATTGAAAATTTAGTAGCTCAAAACTTGAGCTATCAAGACGTTATCAAGAAATTTGCCGATGCAAAAGCAAGGAGAGCCTGTTTAGTAAATTAATGTTTTGGTATATTTTTGTTTACTTGAAGTACAATACGAAAATATGAAGTTGTCTTGCCATTCTTTAATTTATACTTACAAAAATGTAATTGAACACCAATAGCAAATGTGATCCACTAAATGACAGTTTCGGGAAAAAAGAAAAAGAAAGAAAGAAATAATTCTCTGAGCAATAGTTCTCCGGACTGATGATGAGCGTTTTTTATCAAAACTGTCAATGTAGGCACAACTTGGCTGCTGATTGATGTTCAACTGACCAGTTGAAATTACAGAGGCAGAATAAGCGAAGTAAGTTGATAATTTTTCAAAATTTGCTCCCAAATTTGCACAAAGGGTTCCTGAAAAACAGGTGGACCCGACCTGTGATGCCCTTGCATTGAAAGTTAAGGTTACAAAATTCTCCAGCAGGAAATTCTGATCCACTCTTTCCAACCCACAATTCAGGGAGGTATTTGGATGTCTCGCACAGGGTGCTATTAACTTAGAGGTCGGTCCAGTATAGCAGACTAATTTGGACACAGGAGAGATGCTTTGCTTCCTTTCCAATGATTTACTTGTAAAAGACTTAGGTAAAAAGAGGAGTTTTTTAAGTACCTGATTATGTTGTTGGCTGCTGGCAACAGGCTGTTGCTGAGCAAGATTAACAGTGAAGCCATTAGTGTCGACTGGTCTTAAATAAGTAACTCCACCGTCATCTGAACTGAGGACTCCCAGCACTTGACCTGTGGCTGCTGCGGCCATGTTATGAGCAGAAAATTTTGCGCCTGTAGAGGCCAACTGATGAACAGACGCATTGGTACTTGCAGGTAAGGAATTGGTGGAAAATGTAGTTCCAAATGGAGTGAAATTCATACTTCAACAGTGCTAAAGTTTCTTAGGTCAGAAATTTGGAGATTTCCTGCTAGAAAACCATTTTCTTTGGGCAAAAAATTTGGTCAGCGCCAGGCAATTACTAAGTTATTAGGGGTTCCACCTGCAACAATCAAAAGAAAAAGAAGCAAATGATAGGATATTATGAAAAAAATAATAGATGAAAAATCAAAAATTTTCATGATAAAAATTACTAGCCTTGCCAAATATTGAAAACTGATTTTAAAGTCTTAAACCTGAAATATATACTATAAGGAGAGAGACCTCCTATACACTACAAGTAAGCCTGACAAAACAAACAACTTGGTTGGCGATGTTCTGAATTTCACACCCTATTTGAGCTCCATTTATCAAAAAAAGAATTGAGATTTTTAGAAACTCAATGGGCTTGTTCCTTAATTAGTTAGCAGACCTTTCCAAGTGTTGATGTTCATCTATGCGTATTTGCTTCCTGATGGTGAATTGATTACTTCTAAAATTACTCTTAACTAATAGATCTTCAATATCTTTCTCCAACAATATGAAAAGGAATGATGTGTTCTTTGGTAACTGTCTATGGACCCAACCTGACTCTTTTTTTTATCAACTGGAGAGCATTATTTCACAATAGGTGCAAAACGAATAATTATTTTTACACCAACCTTAATTTTTTCCATCAAGAATAAACAGACAAGAAGCCTGCCGTTCGTTGAAATTATCAAATTAGGCATCTCTACAAATTAACATGAAATTCTACCTACCACTATCAATAAGCAGACCCTCTTCTTTGACATAAAAGTAGGTTCTGTTGGATTGAAGATTTTCATTACTGAAAATGCATTTGACCAACGAATGTTCAACTAATTAGGCACATGAAATTTGAAACCTAAAAAGTATGCTTTTAAATGAAATTATTCAAGATTGTCCATGGAAAAAGGGACTATAGATTTTTCTCTGTGAATTATGGTCTACTTTTTCAGGAGACTGTCACACATTCCAGATCAATTCAATGGCCAGCATATTTAAGTGAGAGCATTCACTTACTAGAAGACTTTTCTTGGTCCATCTGACAGGAATATTTGCGAAGATACTTAAACTGAGGGTAAGTAAGGAAATTCATATCCTGAAAAGAATGCTCCTCTGGGCATGTATATTGTCAGGTATACAAAATGGCAAAATAAATTATTTTTAACTTGTTCACTGACATTCCTAGACTCAACTGCTCTACCTGGAATGACTTCCACAGTATGGCAACCCAGGAGTGAAGAAAATGCTTGGGCACAGGAACCCTGCAGTCTGATTGTTGAAATTTATGTCTGCACGACAAGAATAAAAAATTGATATATTACGCAGCGCAGATAGGGCTGTCTTGTCTTATCTTGCTAACATAGCCAGTTAAAGTTTCAACCATCGGGCTGCTGGATGGCGTGTGAAGTAGGGAAATTTTTTTGAAGAAACTCTTCCTTTAAACTAAAAAATGAGAAAAAGTAGATATTGTCGTGATTTCTGCCTTTACTGGCTCAGTGCCTACTTTTGACCTAGATGCATGATGAGGATACTCGCCAGGAGTGAAGGATTTCTGAGGCCAAGAATGAACGTACCTACTGAATTTATTCCCCAAAGAACTTTCTGCACCCTTGCGGCAAACAACAGCTCTCTTTTATGAGTATGCAAATGCAACTCATACAAGCCAGACATGAAGTATATATTATGTTGCAACTTGTTTTCATAAAATGACCTCTCTCATATTTTATATTTGATAACCAAATCCAAACAGTAACAGTTAGATTATGCTTCCGGGGATACACAAAATTGATATACCTACATAGAGAAAGAATGCATAAAGAACGCCCTTGCTGTACCCATTGTCTTGACTGCTGATATATTTGATAAGTTGAAAAAGTAACCTTCCAGTACGTCAAGCCTATTAACTTGGCATTTCATTTGGTGGCCGCTCGGCTCATCAAATGGATAAAGCTATATCTCATGCAATACTTTAGAATGGGAATGAAAAGTAGAAGGTTGTTTCAGGAATTAAATCATTTTGAGAAATGTTAAAATAAAACAAGACAGGTTAAAACTTGATAGAGTATACTTAAACATTCTAATGAGATTCTACTGTACTTGCTGGTTTTATTCAGGAGCAGGCTATATTTCGACGGTGCAAGTCGGCAATCACATAACTCGGTTTACGACGTCGCAGACTTCCTGTCATACTTTATTTTTTAAATGGAAAACTACTCAACGGCAATTCTTTAAAACTGTCATGATTTTTCTTCTCGATGCGAGGAAAATTCTGCAAAAACTTCAAGAAATAATTTCATTTTGTTTTCCTTTAAAAAAATGACGTAGAGGCGGAAATTTTCCGACACCGCAAGCGAGTTATGTGATTGCCGACTTTCACCATCGATTTGCTTCTAGATTGATTGACATCTTATGCTATAGTATACCTTTGATCTTAATTTCAATAAAATTAACCTGCTAGTATTGTTTCATCCCACTGGAGTTTCACTGAAACTGTCAACAAACTGACGCAAGTGGACAAAGCCACAGAAATTGACTTAAGAGAAACGGAAAAACTAGAGAAGCATCTGCTGGTGGAACTCCAGACTTCCAATTTTTTAAGAAGATTAAAAGAACGATATTTCAACATAGATCATTTACTGACGTAGTTGTCTGGATATTGGTGAAAGTGTTGGAGAAATTTATCAAGAACCAGAAGGAAAAGGTTGAAGTTATGTGTTCCAAACACAAATGATATCTTACATTGTGAGAGAAAGTGTTTACCAGAGAAATTAGGGAGAGAGAAGAAATTTGGAAAACTCATAAGACAAAGTGCCGCTCGTATTTACAGTCAGCTCAGTAAATAGTGATAGTTGAGGTGTCCTCCGAGGAAAATGCCGGGGAAAGTGTGCCTAGCAATAACTATAAACAAAGTGATGTGACCAAAATTAAAAGTTGAATCTGGTAAATCTAAGCCAGGAATGAGCTGAAAAATGGGTTTTCAGTGAAATGAAAGTCTGAAGACCCAACCAGGATGTGAGACCTACTTACCAAAAAATGTTGGAAACTTTCTCATTTTGACAGCTCTTGAAGAGATGTGAATTCCACCGACACGGATTTCAAATGTTGTTCAACCGGCTTGAAATACACACTAGAGTTACGAGAGTTTGAAACGCATCTCTAAAACGCAATTAGAAATTATGTGGATAGGTAAAATATTTTTAACCACTAGTTGAAATTAACATAGCCTAAAAAACTGATGATCCATCCAGATGAACCCTGTGAGTAACAGGGTCACGATAAGTTACGCAGTGAATCATGGAGTTTGTAAGAAATTAGACGCAGGTTCACTGACAGTTTTTGTGCACTTGTAATCAAATTAAAAATTAAATAAAAGTAGAATGCATCATAAATTGTAAGCAGTAGTAACAGGAATTCCACGGAAAATGACAACAAAACTGATTTGGGAATTGCGTTGCTGCCGACTCGGTACGTTGACTCTCGACATTGACGTATAATACAATCTAGACCGCGCATTACGAAATTCAAGCGAGACGATAGGCAACCCAGCAACACACAGCAAGTGTACCGGCGAGACAATGGTGGAATTCGTGGAAATGCCAGTCTTGCCAGTGCCGTTGCCTGATACGGGTACACTTAGCTCGTATATCCGGCGGTATCAACTAGGCTGAAGGCGCGTCTTTACCCCCCTAGCTGTCTTACCTTCCCCGCCTAAAGTCGGGCCCAATGCGCGGTCTAGATTGTATTATACGTCAATGACTCTCGAAATTATTATATCGAATTCCGTAATCGTTCGTCTGGCGCGTCTGGCGCTGAGCGCTGGCGCCCTCTTGGAAATTCCGATCAAAAACCGCGCGTAAGTTCAAAAAATAAGTACTTAACCAACTGTCAGTACTCCAAGTACTCCAACCACGACATGAAATCAACATAAGATCGGAATTTGTAAATGATTTGATTTTAGAAAATAACCTAGATATCACCTAGAAATAGGTAGTACCTATTTGCTAGGGTAACCTTGAGCTCCGGTACTAATTGCTTTGCCGATCGCTCCTAGAGTGATATACAGGGTGGAAAAATTTCATGAAAAATTAAATCTTGAAATTTCACGTGAAATATTTCATGTGAAATATTTCATGAAATTTCAGAAATTATGAAAGATATTGAAGAAACTAGTTCCTTTTCATATTTCGTAAAATGTAAAAATTGTGACTTTTCTATTTTTGTGTGTTCGCGTGCAGGTTGCATACTCTAGCCCCTGAAAAATATGAAATATTCCACAGCCTCGTGTAATTTCATGAAATATTTCACTGAAATTTCTAATCTTTCATTTCTTTCTTACGTTTCATGCCACCTTGCTGATAAATACGCATTTTTCTCACACGAAGAAAGATGCACGATTTTTACGACCCTGTAAGCCTTTGCTCCCTTTCTGCTACATGCGATCCAAGAGCCTTCAATTTTCGAAGAAGGCAAAAAAAGAGCTCTTATGAGTCGTACCTTTGCAAACATAATTATTCAGGGAAGAGTTTGCATTTATAGTGCTCAGTGCTACTAAAATTCTTTCTTTGCAATGCAAGGACAGGGTGAACCAAATTAATATTCCTTTCCAAAACCCCCGATAATTTTTCCTGATTGAGATAGAGATTCTTTCTCTCTATTTCCTCTTCTTGTCCTGTAAAACATGATTCATACGACAAAAACTACTGAAATTAACTCCTAACTAAGATATTAATGTATACATCAGGCCCTGGTTACGAAAATTTTGACTTTTCTGCATAACAATGTACATAGTACATGTAATGGCTGGGCCAAAGTGCTCAGATTGAGGATGCCATATTTTCATTTTTTTGGGCAGACACTATTGCAGTAATGTTTAGCATATGGTTTAATTAAGTAGATTACGGTCTATTTCTATGAGCAGGAAGTCTGAATTAATGCCTTAAAAACCGTGTATATCTTGATCAGCGGTTACTTTCAGTAGCTTGTGTTGCACAAATCTTGTTCTACGTGAAATTTTGATGAGATAACGCACATCATAGTGCCTAAATATCTATCTCTTTCCTGTCTCATTTCATTTTTCCACATAGAAGAAAACCCATCAGGAAGTGTACTTCCCAAGTAATGTTTCAGACATCATGTTTCTCCTGCCTAATTAAGAAAAAGAAAAAAACTTGGACAGAAATTTAATTACCTACGGATAATTACATAATGAGGATGAAACTAAAAATCTCTCGATGTGCTTTAGGTGATTCAAAATGTTTGCTTTTCATTTATATTATCAAAAGAAGATTAACCAATGTTTTTGTATTTGAGCAATATTTTTAGAAAGACGGTAAAAACCGATCTCCTTGCGTTGTGGATGGTTAGTCTTTCTTTATTGTCGAACACAATTTGGTGAGACATTTGCAAAGTTTCAAACCAAGATTAAGATACAGAGAATCGTGATTCCATCATTGCTATGTACTTCCTTATGCCTTGTCTCCACAGGACGTTTCACAGGATTTTTCCCAAGTTCGAATCCCAGGAATGAAACTTCTGGGCTTTTATCCCATTAGACAACACACCAAAATTTCTTCTCCTTCTTTTTAAGTCGTTCCTGGGACTCCACAAGGACTCTTAGTTGGTCCTGTGATTACTATTCACCAACTTGATATTTTTCCCAACTTCGCAAGTGAGATTTTCCCCTGAGACAAATCCCGTGAAACGTCCTGTAGAGACAAGTCCTTAGTTTCACCGACAATAAACTGCTTTTGCACAAAAATTTTTACATACTTGATATCATTTGATCCCAGAGACTTAGTTAGAGTCAAAGAAATAGAGACACCTCAAATAAAAGTACAGTCACAGAAAATCGTTGCATGTTTCGTGTATCAATTATTTTTCTCAAATCTTGTGAAATTTGGGTGCAGTGTTTGATATATAATAATTTGTTTCTAATCCAGCCTATATTTGGGAAGCTTAGATACCGCAGTGTCTAGATAATCAAGGTTACATTTCACTTTTGACAGAGTTGGAGTTTTTTCAACAAAAAAAAAAGAAGCAAGATATCCAACATAATTACCACAGTTTAATCAATTTTATACAAGTCACACAACAATAAACAACCGAATAGAGGGAGTTTGCATCTGATATTAAAAAAGCTATTTTACTGCCAAGTCTAGTGAAAGATAAACATGAACATGAGGATGAAAGTGTAGGTTCAAACTGTACACTAGTTGTTTTCTTGTTTTTTAAAAATTTCAAAATTGAAATTAAATGGTCAGCGATAACAAGCCATGGGAAAAATTTAAGGAGAATTACAAAATTTGAAAGAAATTAGTTTCAGGAAGCCGCGATGGAAGAAGCGGACTTTATCAATATACATTCAGGAGACAAAGCAAATATTACACAAAAAGTGTTGGTAACTGATTTGAACTTCAGCTTGGCTTTATTTGCAGACCACCAGCAGAAAACTCCTATTTAACTATAGGTACTCTTAAAAATACAGAAATCATGACACGAGAAATTACCTTGTGTACAAATTGTGTGGGGATCAACAAAGCTGACGGTACACCTAGAAATCTATCAACAATAAGAGACATCAAAATAGTGACCTTTTTTGCTTAGTCTAAAGACATTATAACACATCGATAGTGGGTTTCCCTAACTTGCCGTATTTTCGCATGGTAACTGTTTACTGTGGCGCCCTATGATAGATGGTGTAAAGAGAGGGAGAGTGATTGGGGTTCTACATTTCGCCAGTTCAGAATTGTAAGTGACTGCATTTAGAGAAAAAAGTTACTAGACCTTTTTGGGAGAATGTAACTAAAATTTCATATCAGCTCCTTACAAGGCACACATCTAAAAATAAATTAGAAAATGGTTGTTGCAGAGTGCCAAAATAAGAGAATGGGTCACCACGCTTTACAGTTACCCACTGTCTAAGTTATTATGTCTTCAGCGTAGTCACAAAAGGAGAGAGAAAAAGCACTGTTGATGATCAGGAGTAAATATTCTACTTATGTACAAATCTGATATAACATTATATGCTATTGTAACTATAATATATACGCATTAATAGAATATAAGAATAAATACTCAACTTAAAAGGATGAAAGAAAAAAACCATTACGGTTACCGGTGTTGAGAGAAAACATATGATACAGTCTGAGTGTCCAAACCATCAAATCATTAGAAAAAGAGTAGATAAGTGTCAATGATTAAAAACCATTCTAGGACAAAATGTTGCAAGGAGGATAGTCTCGGATCCAAAATATTTGGCCAAGAGAAGAAAAGACAATGCTCTTCTTGAGGAAGAAAAAAAAAAAAAAAAAAAAAGCTTTTAAATCTTATTACCTCCATGATCACAATCATGAGGTCACGATCAGATATGATAAAGTTAAGTTCGATTTTGGCTTCATAGCATTGTCAATTTGATGGGACCAATTGGAACTTGAAGTATATCTCATCACTCAAGTGAAAAAAAGAGAGGAAAAAAAAAATTACTTTTTTTCATGAAGTGCTGAAATTGTACGTCAGAGCAGAGGAGCCTCTGCTCCCTCTATTTAGCAAAAACATTTAGATTAATAATTTACAAAGATTTTTCTTGGTTTAATTTTTACTGACAAACGATTCAATATGGAAGTTGTAGGGTATACTGAGAAATGGGTCAAAAGAGCTTCTGAGTGCGCCACCAAAGAGTGTGTATTCTAAATCGACAAAATCCTCTTCCCCTGGATGTTGATCAATTTTTAGATTCCTTAGTATGATATATGACCACTATAACAATTTGATGGCCTTACACGAATTCACGTCAGGTTTCAGCGTTGCAAACTTTGAAGCTTTATCGAGCTGAATCTTCGGAATGGAAAATAATGTTCAGCCATTTTTCGTGCTAAATTTTTAAAAACGCATACTTATAGGATACAGACTGGGGAGATTTTGCTGACTTTGGATACACCCCTATATTACAAGCAAAACACAGGGGGGTTTGAAAGGTTGGGAAAATCTGTCCTTATACAAAGCATTCTGAAATTATCATACCATAATCTTACAATTCCTGGATGTTTATGATTATTTGATCTCTCCTGGTATCAGTTGATATAATTAATCTTTACAGGATACTTCATCTGAAATAAAGGCTCCAAAACCTATCTGATATTATACGATCAACATAAATGAAATTTCTTACAGAATGTCTACAGGCTTGCTGGATAAAAATTCCCTGAATTTACACACTGACAATTTGCACGGAAAAAACTGAAAACTGAAACACTTTTGGGATTAATTTTACTGCAAATTACACAAACTTTTTCTTCAGATATTAATTATTCAATTACATGACTAAAATTACAATATCTCAAAGAAAATTAACCCTCCATTCAATACTCAGAGCGCAGATTTTTTTTTTTTTTTCGGATTTCAAGTTCCGGTTTTCTAAACCTGTAGACACCCAGTATTCATAATGCTTAGGCACCCTCAAATGAAAACTTTGTTGACTCTGCCTTGGTTTATCAGATCTAGGAGGTGAATCAAACCACCTTGTAACAGGATAGTTTTGTCTATTTCAAAATAGACGGATTAAAAAAGGTCTGATTTTTTTTTTTTTTTTTTTAAAAAAAAACCCAATATGAGTTAGTTTCATGAATAAATTAAATAGCTTTCCATGTACGTAATGATTAAAATGAGAATCAAAAATGAAAAATAAAGGGAAAACCTTGACAACAGTCAGGTTCATATAGTTAAAAAAACAAATAAATGGACGTTGTGCTACTGCCCTGTGAGAGGGAGCAAGGAATGAAAAAAGGTTTTCTGAGTGAAGGAAAATACACTCTTTAGCTATTCAGAAAAATACAGCTGCCTGTAAATGAACAGAAAAAGATTTTTGATTGAAATTGGCCCTTACAGATCACTCTCAAAAGTCAATCAAGCTGAAGCCATTGCTTGATTTGAAGAGGAACATGCATTTAAATTTCTGAATTACTTGATCCATTAAAAAAAAAAAAAAATAAAAAAAAAAGAGTTTGCAAGGCACTTGAGTACGAAGAATCTTCTCCTCGGTTCCTTGTCTGTTTTGCCGGGTATACTTGGTATGAGAGAAAACTAACTTTTATGACGTCACATTATCAGGAAGAGGCATGTTTCCAAGTAGACAAGCATGCAAGAATATATACCATGGTGTAAGATACGCCTATACTGGGCTCCTAAAGCAACCATTTGACTGTCAATCAGCACAAGGTTCCATGGTGTAAGATACGCCTATACTGGGCTCCTAAAGCAACCATTTGACTGTCAATCAGCACAAGGTTTCTCATGCACTCCTGACGTAGCTGCTCCTGCTGCTCTTAAACTAATATCACTTGTAAATGCCAGAAAACAGGAGAAATTTGAGCTAAGGAAACAGGGTCGGATGGTGCTGAGTTCTTGTCAAAAGCCTTCGCATTTTCTACTGGAGTATCCTCATGTTCCAAATAAAGTTAAAACAGCGGCAGAGAACCGTGACAACAGAGATAAGCGAAAAGAACAATGCAGATAAAGCTGCCACTGTAAGACAAACCAGCTAAACAGTAATGATTTTGACCCCAATTTTTCATTCCTATTATGTATATATATATATACATATACAAATTGTAACAAAAACAAACACTTACTAATAACTAAAAGGAAGTTCCTTACTCCTTAGTTAGGAACAGAAACACATCTTCAAAATATGAAAACCGAATAAACTCTCAATTAGATAAGAACTGCAATTAAAAGTTTGAGGTCAAAGCACTGAAATAGTTTAACTCCTGCTTGAAAACAAACGGGAAGGGGGAGGGGGATGAGGTAAAAACCATACAATTTTAGTTGAAAAGGAAAATAAAACCTTTTAAAACTACTTAACAAATAAAATCCTCTCCACAAATCTGGACGTCAAATCGAACATCTTCAGCTACCTGCTCTTCTTGGATAAGGTCAAGTCTGAGAGGGATTAAAAACTGAAACAGAATCACACAATAAATCATCAGTATACAAAAATGCCAAGAGAAGCTTGCGTAGTTAAATAAAATTTATACTGGCATAACAGTGATGCAAAAAACCTCTCTTCTTCAAAAAATTTTCAGCCTCTTTCCAACATTAATTTTTGCCCGAGATTTCTATCCTCTTTGTTCAGCATTACCTCTGGTTTTGCAGATGAAGTGCAAGCTTCGCATTGGAGAAATGTTCAAAGAACCCTGATCTGACAGATATTAAAATGGCTTTCTGTACATTCCTTACTCTGTGGTATAAAATCATGAATATAACTCGTAACCTCTGCATAGATTTTTTTTCTTATTATGCTCACTTCTGGTAAGCTATCGACGAAACCATCATTTCTAGAGATTTAAATTACTAAGCAAGGCACTTGGAAGTTTTTGGTCCTCTTCGGAATGGCACCAGCTAAAGATGTTGATCAGGCACACTACTCGTAAAATTCCTTGACATTCCTTATAATTCTTTGACTTTCCAAGATTCTAGATTTGCTGATGAAGCTGATGTTCTTGAAAAATATAGAGAGCACTGCCAACCAGTTTTCTCAAGGCTCAAGACGGGTGTGTGTACCAAAGTTCCTGACTTCCTACTAACTTTTCATACACTCTCTAATTTGTCCTCGCTGTCTCGAATGGGTCAGTTGCGCTGGTCACAGAATCGTATTTTGATGGTTGATTATTGTAGATAAGCAAAAAATAATAAGATCTGTGTAAACCGCAACTTTCTACGTTCAAAATTAACCGAGATATTGCCCTTTGAAAAGTCAAGCTTTTGATGTCATCCACTGTGGCAGTGACACCCTTGGTTTTTCTTCTTTTGTTTGATCAGTGATGCAGAGGGTGCAATGCAAAACTTCAACTACGTTAAACATAAACAAACTCAAGAAACAGACGGATTCGCACAATAAAGATCTTCTTATCAGGAGATAACGCACTTGCCACAAAGAGATAAGGCAATCAGTCAGTTCACCTCAGTTTTTTTACGTTTCACATTTGAAAGTTTTGTTGAAATTTCGCCTTGCACCCTCTGTATCACTGATTGCACAAAAGAGGAAGAAACCAAAGGTGTTACTGCCGCAGTGGTTGACGTCAAAAATCTGACATTTTAAAGAGCGATATCTCATCTAATATTGAACGCATAAAGTTGCGGTTGGGACGGATCTTATTATTTTTGGCTAATCTACCATAAATAAGCATCAAAACACGATTAAGTGACCAGCGCAACTGACCCACTCCCAGATCCTGGTTTTCTTGCTTCTTGTCCACCATGCGATACTTAACAAAAAAGTTTTTCAACATGTTTAAGTCATACATGATATTAACAGACTCATGTGGAGCATGGTAATCCTGTTATGTTAGGTGCTCCAATCTAGGATTTAAACTTGGCGATAATGAGCTATCTATCTATTACTGCGAGCAGTTTTCTTCGCATGGCATGTTGACGGCAGTTGATTTATTATTCCTTCCCCCTCTTGCTAAAATTTGTTTACACTTTTGAGCTGGACCATAATGCTGTTGGAGATCCTTCTCTTCCCGTTAAAGCATAACATGAAAATGAACAGTTATTTATTGTTAGGAAAAAAGAACGTAAGAATAGATAGTTACCTCATTAAGAGTTTGCATTCTCCTCTTCTATTAATTCTAATTTTGGTTTTTTACAGACTGAATAACCGTTCTCCAAGATGTTGACAGGTATTGAGCCTTGGGAGCTGTTAGATGTATGTCCATTTTCTATTTCCTTTTTACATGTCACTAATGTGAGAGGATCGTCTTCACTTAGTCCACCATATGTTTCTTGAATCTGTATTTGTGGTGGGGAATTTGGCTGATCTCCTACCATACTCTTATCAATGATGACTTGCTCGTAAACCAGTTCTGTTTCTTCTTCTCTGGGACGTTTCCCACAGTGGTCTATCGATTCACTACTGCTCGGAGATACCGCACTGAAAAACCATAATTAATGAGCTTGATGAGAGATACAAGTAGATGAAAATGTTGAAACACTTTGCCGATTAGTTTTTTCTCCTACATTCACTCTTGACTTAACAGTCATTGTTACACCAGATATTTGCAGAGATACCAAACAGGTCCAGAATGACTTTAAAAGTTGTACAGTAAAACTGACAAGATAGGAGATGAGATGAGTAAAAAAAATCAAAATGTAGTCCATGCGTTGAACTCCCAATTTGATGACTATTGGACATATCGCCATTTTATTTCTTTTAAATGTTAAAAACCCTTCTTTATTTGAGCCAAAATATTTATCCCCAACAAAAAAAAATGGAAATAAATAATTTGTGAGAAAAAAAATGATTGTTATCACGCTATACGGCTGATGAGAATAGAAAAGTGTTGTAATTACCATTCATCAATGAAAATGAAGGTGGTTAAATTAGATACCAGAATTAGGTATAAAAGCAAGGTCATTAATACTCATAATACAATGAGAAGTCCGCGACAAAGGAAGTTTGAGTCAAGGAGTTTGTTTAGTGCCTTTGTTAACACCAAAAGTTTAAGAAAGCTGACTAACACTTACTTATAACTTGAATAGGCAGCTTGCACTATGACTGGTGGCTGATTCAACATGGGAGGTGATACAGAGGGCTTTCTACTGATGACGCCAGAACTGCAATTCCCACTCACGGTAGAGATCACATATTTTTCTGAAATGAAAAACAGCGAGTTTTTATTCTGATCCATGGTGCAAAGAGGCAAGAATGCGGCCAATTGTTTTTAGCACTGATAAAAGACTTCTAAAGTAAAAGGGTGTGATCAACATCCTTACTTGACAGCTTAATATCAGAATCCTTGTGCTTTGAGGAGCTCAAAAATGTATCCTTTGCATGGACATCTGAGCTGCATCGTCCAACCAGTGCACCTTGAAAATGATGCTTTCAGCAAAAAAAGAGCAAAATATGATATTCTGCCCTAAAGGGCAATACTTGAGGCAGTCAATGAGTGTTACCCAAGTCATTCTCTATGTGCAAGGTCTCTTTGATTTTTGACTTTTGGCTAAAATGCTGTACAAAATTCATGAGACTGTTATTCTTAAGGTGTAAGAGAATTTTGCCTTGGTGAAACCAACAATCCATATAAAGAGCAAATTTGCTTCAGTGCAAAATTCACTGCAGTTTTAACAGTTACACATCTACTACATCTTGAAAACATGTTTTTACTGATAAGAGCCAATAAAATGAAAATACGATTTGATGAGGCTGTATGCCACCTCCCATTGCTAACCGCGCTGATTGACATGAGACACTATTCACGATGAATATTCCTGAATGGCCCTTAGTGTGCTCAGTTAGTTGGGCCAGTTACTCGCTTTGGTTTTGTATGGCATCTGTTCACAGCTTTAATACTTCCACTTCAAATGTTCTGTATACTTTAACTGCAAAGTTGAATGAAGTGATTTTATTTATTATCTACTCTACTTTGTTTTGTTTCTGATTCATTGTGCTGCCATTTAATGAGTCGGCTGCACTGGTCTCAGAATCGTGTTTTGATGCTTGGTTATTGTAGATCAGCCAAAAATAATGAGATCTGTCAAAAGAGCAACTCTCTACATTTAATATTAACCGAAATATCACGCTCTGATATTCTGTTTATGACGCCATCCACTACAGTTGTGACACCCTTGGTTTCTTCCATCTTCCTTTCATCAGTCAGGGAAGCACGCATTTGTATTAGTGACTCAACAAGTAACTCAGATGAAAGCAAGGTGGAAAAAGCTAGGGGAGTCGCAACCGTAGTAGAAGAAGTCATAAACCAAATTTTTCAGAGCACGATATCTTGGTTGACGATGAACGTAAAAAGTTGCTGTTTGGACTGATCTTAACATTTTCAGCTGATCGACAAGAATCAATCATCAAAACTTGATTCTGAGACCAGCGTAACTGTCCCGTAGTATGAGTGTTCTTCTTACTTGTATTTTCGGCTAGTTAGAGTCCATTTTTTTACGGAATAAATGAATGAAACCTACGAAAGACTCGACATTTTTTATCAATCAAAAAAGTTCGATACATTGAGAGCAAAGGGAATAAGTAAATCAATTTATTGAAATCGTCTAAAAAGGAAGCCTATGAGATTAATCTAATATGTAGTTTAAAATGGTTTGATGGGAGACTGACTCAGACAGGTGGCTGGATTATTCGGACTTGGCTGCTAATTTAGAGTGGATGGTAGAAATACTGAAAGCAAGGATTAAATCAATTTTATATTTGGCACAAACCTTCTCCTACATTAGCAGAACTGGTAGAGATGCCATTGGTAACAAGAGTGATATGCTGCGCACCCTGAGAGCCTGGTACAACCAAACGTTGCTTAAAATACTGCAGACCCACTTCATTGCCTGTTTAACAAGTTGAAAACAAATACAATGGCTGTGGTGTAACTGTTAAAGAAAATCACTGACAATTAGGATTGAAACTTGAGGTGCTAGAAAAATGGTATTACAAAGACAAAATGCAGCAATCGATCATTTCCGGAAGACCAACAAATTTTCTGAATTGTTTAAATTTTCCTAGTGAATTTGATACCCAATTCTGAAAAAAAAGGCTTCATTGATATTTGAAGGATGCAAAGCTGCAGAAAGACCTTAGCCTTCCCATTTTGGAAACCATTGTTCCCTCAAAAATTTCAACATGATGACCCATATTTTGCATGTTATGAACAGTCATAATTTTGCAAGAAAAAATATTTTTTGCTAAAGTGCCCCGGTCTTTTCATTTTAAAAACCTGTATTCGAGGCCTTTACATTTTTGCACTTCATTGATCTAGATAACTGGACAATCCCTATTTTCGAGGATTTGAAAATTCAAAGAATATTTGCCTTTATTCAAGGACTCGAAAGTTTGAGAAATATTTAACTTTATTCAAGGATTATTTAGGCAGCACAAACTATTTGAGCCTTAATCAGAAAAAATAAAACCGATCAATTTTTGAATTTTCCTCTGACTTAATTGATTTGAAATCACTGTAAACAATAGTGTGGACAAAAATGGACAAATATGGACCCGGCCCCTACAAATTCAATGGGAGTCAACTTACAGATCAGTCACTTTTCAAGATCAAAAACTTGGACTGTTCAGGACCAAAAGGAATCATGAGACAAAAACATTAAATTAAGGCTTGACAATGTGTAGCACTGCAGCTAGAAGCTGGTGTAAGGGTACCGGTACCTAAGTGTTCTACATCGTATTTTTTAAATATTTATCTCTCTTCTGACTCAAAATACAATAAAATACCAATCTAACCCTCCAATCCCCAAATCAAAGACATATGTCCATGGATGGCTGTTGATTCCTCGGAAAAAAAAGGAATGGAAGCCAAACAAACCTCAAAAAAAAAAAAAGGAAAAAAGACCCGTTAAGCACAAATTTTAATTTTGAAAACGAACACTCAGTGAGAATGAAGGTAAAAAAAACCATTGATTTTAGTTTTGATGAAAAGTAACTCTTGAATCAATAACAAAAAATTTCAATGATAAGCCTGATTTTTACGACAAATGGAGTGTTCAAATTCCAAGGGCTTGCAAAAGCTTACGTGGTAGACTCAAAAGTATTTGATTGAGCAAGAGTTTGAAATAAATGAATAGATAAAATAAAAATAAAAAAAAAAATAAAAGAAAAAACTTTATTGGCAATGTATTTCTGAAAGTGAGTTGGGCTCCATTTCAGATAGTGTACCTTTTAAATTTTCTTACACAGATACCATAAATACAGAATGAGCAAGCCGATAAAAAAGATAAACTTGTATGAAATGAGGTATACGGACTTCTCCTAATCAGCTGCTCTCAGAGAGCAAAACAAATGATATAATTAAATCAATCATATAATCAAATCAATGATGATATAATCAAAAGTATCTGCGATGCGCAGAGCAAAGTTTCTCATTTTTCAAAAGATTTTTATCAAAATTCTTCATATTTTTTAATTTAAAAGGTTTTTTTCTTATGCAAATTCCCAACAAGAAATCACAAACCTACAAAAAGAGTTGAGAGAAAAAAGGAAAAAAATGAGATAGACAGAAATACCTGTGCTACCAGGGGAGCCTGGAGCAGACTGACTAGCACCTGGTGAAGGGACTGTGCTGTCTGCAACAGGTGAGCTCTCTCGAGATAATGAGTCTGGAGTCATTATACCTGACATACCAACATGACTCGGTGATGATGGAGCGCTTCTGCTGGAAAAGACGAGAGATGGAAGGTCAAGGAATGAAACAAAAGATAACATACGTTCAAGGGGTTTGTAACATGATAGAGAGCAAAGGAAATTTTTCAAAAATTAAAGAATGCGTTGAAAAATAAAGTTGCAGTCATAACCCCCTTGTCACAATATAGTGCCTCAGGGTGGTGTTGGGTTGTCGATCACACAGATGGAATAAGTTTTTGATAGTTAGTGCAGACCCTTTGCTAATCATGTAGATCATACCATTGCCTACGAGAATGGAGAGGCCATAACTAGTCAGTTTTGTGACGTCAAGCTAGTACATATTTACTGAAAACAACAAGCATCTTCAGGTCATTGATGCATTGATGAGTGAGGCAGTTGCTGCGTGGACAAATTAGAGTGGCCCTAGATCGGCCGAAGTTGCGTGATGAGTGCATTTGAATTTGAGCGGAGTAACAATTTTCGGTATTACGCTTTCATTTCTTCAATTATTAAACAATGTCACATATGGGTTAGTTAAGTTGCTGAAGTGAAATTTCATCCTCTTTTGAAAAGGTTCTTCTGAATTTTTGCATCAGATCAACCCCCGAGAAGATATCGGCTTGAAAGAAACACCCGTCAGGCGTTCTCCCATAAGAACACATGTTAAACAGCGGCTGAGTTTCATCTACTAGCATGACGTCACAGGGACGTAGTTACAGCCTCTTCGTTTTTGTAGGAAACGATCATAATAATTTGGCACAGTAGCATACCTAACAAATCTGTCAAGAGCAAATAAACCAGCCAAAACCATTCCAGTAGCTGTGCTTATGCAGTTTATTTAGTTGAACTTAGATTTTATTGCCAATTGGCAACATACAGGGTGATCCAGACCACCCGTCCACTATCTTTTTCTCGAAAACGGCGGAGAATTGAGCTTCGGGACCAAAACTTTCATGGGTAAATCGACCCCAAAGAATCGAATGAAAATATTTTCAGCCCCCCAAAATGGCCCCTTGGGGAGTTTCGGGGGGGAGCCCCCCCCGTTTCTCGCAATTTTCAAATAGAAAGGGTATGTTTTGACTTTTGATTCGGAATCTACGGTAAAAAATAAGAACATTTTGTTCTTTGCACTTTTTCCCTAAACCCCCATTTTTTGGAGTTATGGGGCATTTTTGGGGCAATTTTCAATTCGACGCTGTAAGCGGCCAAATCATCCAAATTTCAAAATCTAAAAATCTCCTGAAAGGAGAGGTCAATACCTTTTTATTGATGTGCCACATGACCCCTGTTGCTCCAAAATTTTGGGGGCCACGACCCCCCAAAAATTTTGGGGCTTTGGAGGGCCATGAGTCGAAAATGTCGAAAGGCAAGGGTATGTTTTGACTTCAGATTTGGATTCTACGCGAAAAGTTACGCAGAATTGATATAGCGCATGGCCTGTTTGCTCCAAATTACTGAAGAACCCCATTTCCCCATAAGAAGCCGTGTATTTTTGGACAAAATAAGGGGTAAAAAAAAATTTGAGCAAACAGGCCATGCGCCATAATAATTCTGCGTAACTTTTCGCGTAGAATCCAAATCTGAAGTCAAAACATACCCTTGCCTTTCGACATTTTCGACTCATGGCCCTCCAAAGCCCCAAAATTTTTGGGGGGTCGTGGCCCCCAAAATTTTGGAGCAACAGGGGTCATGTGGCACATCAATAAAAAGGTATTGACTTCTCCTTTCAGGAGATTTTTAGATTTTGAAATTTGGATGATTTGGCCGCTTACAGCGTCGAATTGAAAATTGCCCCAAAAATGCCCCATAACTCCAAAAAATGGGGGTTTAGGGAAAAAGTGCAAAGAACAAAATGTTCTTATTTTTTACCGTAGATTCCGAATCAAAAGTCAAAACATACCCTTTCTATTTGAAAATTGCGAGAAACGGGAGGGCTCCCCCCAAAACCCCCCCAAGGGCCATTTTGGGAGGCTGAAAATATTTTCATTCGATTCTTTGGGGTCGATTTACCCTATGAAAGTTTTGGTCCCGAAGCTCAATTCTCCGCCGTTTTCGAGAAAAAGATAGTGGACGGGTGGTCTGGATCACCCTGTATAGCATGGACATGGTGCATATAGATGTGTGCTTAATAACGTATTCGCACATTTCAAAAAAAAAAAGAAAGAAAAATAACCTGTACGCCAATGAATTCAATGCTTATAACTAACCTTGAGGAAATGCCAAATGGAGTGCGGAAACATGGGACACCTCTTTGCCTTCTGCGTCTAAATGCCTGGTCAATAAGTTTGGACTCTGAGGGTGGGTCTATCCTCCAGAAAGAACCTTTTCCAGGTTCCTCTTGAGACCGGGGCACTTTGATGAAATACCGGTTCAAGGACAAATTGTGACGAATTGAGTTCTAGCAAACATTGAATCAAATAGATTAGGAACATTCTAACAAATTTGGAGCCAAATTAGTCAATTCAGAGAGGATTGCATTAAAGCATTATTTTAATCATCCTGTAAATTGAGAATAAGGTCTGGACATTAAACCTTCCTTGAAAAAAACCATCTGACCAAGATGAATGAAGACAGTTTTGGGTGATCTGACCAACTTTGCACACATTGCTGAGAGAACTTGCCAGATTTTAAGTTCTGTCAAATTTATCCCATTATAATCCTGTTATAGTCTATATGTTCATTTGTTTTATTTTTATATGAACCCAAGTAACTCGACTACAGTTTCGATATGATAAACTTATGAAGTTTAACTGAACTCAGATTTTGCTTATAACAACATTTATTTTGTTTATTTCATTTCCCATTAATCACATTACACATTTACACAACACAGATAAATTTTGAATATTTTTTTTTTTTTTCATAAGTTTGGCAATAGTGAATAATCCTTTAAAAAAATAGGATATTTAAAGAGGTTTATTATTCCCAGATTCAACTGGGGAGCTCAAAATTTCTGCCAGCACACATAACAAAAAGATCATAAGAAAATTTTGAATTAGTGCAATGTCATGTTCTTGTAATGAACAAAAATGATAAAAAAATGTTTTTAAGGGTGAATTTGCGAGGAAAAAGAACTACAGAAACATATTGCACACACTGCATTTGAAAAAGTTCAGACTTTTACTGAGCTTATAAAAGCAGCAGGTAAAGGCAAAGGAGTGAGGATTTTTATTTTATTCCAGGGTAGTCTACGAAATGTTTTACCTGCCATCCTTTATCTGCCGTACGGTAGTAAGGATAGTGTTTTGTTATGTAAGAATATATGCCACTCAATGTCAACTGTTTGTCTGGGGCTGATGCCACCGCTTGTACAATTAGCTGAGCGTAAGAAAACGGTGGTTTTGTTTCGTCCTGGGAAAAAACCAAACAGTAAATTAAAAAGACAAATAAACTAAAATGCCTCTATCAAAATCTGACAATTTTTTAACAGGACCGGCAACTTTTTTGGACAATATTCTAAAAGACCTCTTAACAAAATGAATTTTCGAATTATTGAAAACAACTTTAACTTATTATTTGGTAAAAAAGAATTTCTGAAGGGTTGACAGGATTTGCCACAATAAAAACAAATTAACTGCAAAAATTCCTCTACTGTGTCATGATCTGCATGATCATCAATGACTAAAATCAGACAGGGTACAATAATTATGCGAGAGACAGTAGGGAGGGAGAGGTTGTAGTTCACCTGATCACCTTCTTTAGTTTTACGTTTGCCTGCTCAAATCTTTCAGACCAGAAATCTTGCACTCAATTTCATTTTGATTATTTAATGCCTTCTATATCTATCTTACTAAAAGTATTGTGAACATATTGCCTCTTGACGTTTCTGATTCTTATTGTTAAATTTCATCAACTTATTTTGATTGTGCAAGATGACACTCATCTTTACTGAGCTCATAGTCTTGCTTTAAGCGAAAATAACAACAGAATTGATGAAGACATGTTAAATTCTAGCTGAGAACAAGTGCTTCATGAATGTTTTTAAGGTCTACATTGGCCTAAAAATTTCCGATTTTAGTTCTGAAGATTGCAATGAATTTTACCAACATTCATTATCGCTATCCATGATTAGTAGAGGGAGGAAAGAATAGAGCTTGATTTTCATAAGTAAGTGGATCTTACCTGGAAGCCTCATAAAAAATCAAAACCAATCTAAACATAAGAATGACTTAAAAAGTCCCACAACGGACCACTATCAGGTAAAAATGCTCAATTTTGCATTGAAAAAACAACTAATTAGAGGGCTCCTCTTGTTTGAAGCAAGAGGATGCTTGTGTCATCTTGTCTTATTGACTTTCATAGGAAGTATTGTGATGCTAATTCTAACTACAATAACACCTCAATTTCTTGAATTTCACAGAACTAACAAATCTAATTGTTAAATTGCGGAATCTATCAATTCGAATATCCATTAAATCACAATCCGACAAATTGAGGTCGTACTGTAAGAATAAAAACTAATTAAGATCCATTAAAAGCGATAAAGGAACAACACAGAATTAGCAATACCTTTGGATAAGATTCAGAAGCTGAAGAATTATGTGAAGGTCCGGATCCGTTTGTGGCTCTGTACATTTTCTGAGGAGAAAACGAACTAACACTTTCTGCCAGTTGTAATTCTGGACTGCTGTGGACACTAGAACCGCTAACAACAACCTCAGTCCTGTAAAAAGGAAAGAAAACAAATGATTACTTGACAAATTTTTTCCAACATGTAAGACTCCTTCAGAAAAGAGTAACTATTTAATCCTAGAACATACTGGGCTATGCTGTAGACTATGGTGGAGCTAAGAAAACGCTAACACAGAAAAGAAGTTGCTAAATTATCTCAAAAACAAGCTGTAAAAATTTGAAACAAATATCCCAACTCTCAAGTCTGACCTCTTGCTATTTCATAGAGTACATAGAGTCGTAATGTAAATGGGAGAGCTGGCACCACTTTTAAGCATTATCCGCCGGGTCACTTTTTCAATACAGAGTGACCTGGCCATGCGATATAAACAAAGATGATAGGAATTATTCCACGTTCTACAACACCATTTTGGATTGAAAATGCATCGAAAAAGTGACCGAAGCTTGGTGCACTCCCGGCTCAGAACTCGTCTACCAGAACATAGCGCCAGCTCTCCCATTTACATCACGACTCTACGTGCTATTTAGGCAATGAAAATTTTGAGTAGGTAGCCAGTGTCAAGCCTTCCAGGGAGGCAGAAAATTCTTCACCTTCCCATTTTCAAACTGGCCTACCTATTTTAAAACCTTTTAACCCAAAATTTTAAAAACCACGACCTGTAGAGCGTGTTGTGAATCCACAAAGTGCCGCAATTTAGAGATTAAGAACACCCACACTTCTACAAAAAACATGCAATCTTCATAGCGTTATTGTTGCAGTTGCAAGCTGGCCTTCCCATTTCTTCAAATAGCAGCCACGTAATTTGACCTTGTAATCAGGAAGTTTCTGCATCCTTGTATCCTTCTGCCTAAAGCCCTATCATATTATTTTTGAGGTTGCAAACAGTCTTGGTTAGCATCTTTTCCAAGCTTCTGCCATATTACAAATCATAAACCCCTCTACTCTCAACATTAACAGTTTTCAACAAAATTCTCTGTAATGTAATTTCTCTCTTCCTTGTAAACTACGTTCCTAAACCACATTAAAACTAAAAGGTAAACAGTTAATTTTTGCATACCTTTCATCGATTGGTATCTGTACAGAGGTTGAGTTGGTTGCATGAGGATTCACAGCAGCTGCTGCGTAGACAGCAGCCATTTGTAAGTCAGCACTTATGTTGCGTCGTCCATGACCTCCTCTAGGACTCGTTGGACAGGAATTAGCAGCACTGGGAAGAAATAGGTCAAAATTAAGGTCAGATGTTCTGGTAATTGAAAATTCACTGAGAAATGTATACTACAATAAAACTATGGTTATTTGTAGAGTTGGCGACACCATTTATTGAATATCAGATATTCACTTCATTCTTATTAAAATGATTGAAAAAGAAAAAGTTTTTGTTTGGATCCAGCAAAAGTGTAGGAGAGAGTAGAAAATTACATAGGAAGATTACTTCAATTTTAAAATATCACACTACAGGGTGTCTATTTAAACAGGCTGGCCAAAAATCGGTACTTTTACAGCACATTCCTGGGAAATTCATAACAGAAAAATTCTGTATTTTCTCAGTCCCTCCATTTGACGAAATTTGATTACTTAATTTCGAAAATTTGAATTTCTCGCTCGAATTGCGACAAAAAATCCAGACCTACTAGCGGAATTCTCGAACTATTTCAGTACTTCCGGACCGCCCATAAAAATCAGTGCTGTTTTCGGCTGTGTTTCAAACACTTGCCGGCCAAACAGCAATTTGCCCGTAAGAAAACACCTTTGGCCTCTAAGAAAATCGTTGTTAAACTCCCTTTTTGGGATTTTACTGCGCATTCTGCAAGGTGCCATGTTATGTTATGTTTTCAATTCTTCCCCTCCGTTTTCTTCAAGATTTGTGACACATCAGGTCTGACTCGAGGCATATGGAAAGGGCAACTTTCCATTTTGGCCCCTAAGAAATCTGAGATGGCCCCTAAGAAAAAAAGTTGCAAGCCAGGTGGCTGCTAAGACTTCATGTCGAGTTTCAAACACTGATATACGGAAATTCCGGACATGTAGACATCCTGTATTACTAGTGAAAAACACTACAAAAATACTACTGAAGCAAATACTTGTGCAGTAGAGCAGACGCATCGTATGTTAAGACAAAAATCAAGTATTGTTTAGGTCACTACTCATCACTGGTGCCATCTGACTGCATGTATTAACCTGTTGAGTGGTGCTGATTCTGAGGTTATCAGAGCTTGACATTTGTCTCAACATACGATGCGTCCGCTCTAGGTGTCATGATTAAAAATAACAAAATAGAGCGTAAAGGGAAAATAATCATAGTTTGCACTTCTTCCTTGACCGAAGTAACTTAACCTGAAGTAAGACAAAACCTCTATTGTCAAGAGTGATACACTAGAAGCTAGATTGATTACAAACAACTTTCCTTACCTGATGGTCCCAGTAGGAGATGGGAATGGACTTGTAAAATTTGTATCTGAAGGTTCGGGAATATTAATTCTTAAGGGAGGCAACGGTGTTCTGTGTTTAACTGGTGACACAGGTGGACCAGATGCTTCTCCACTGCTGAGAATAGGTGTAGGATCAGACTCGTCCACCAGAGATTGAAACACTAACCGGATTGCAGTGCTTGGAAATCTGAAAGTACACCTAAAAACAAAACCGAAGGAAACTTTAAAACTACGTTTCACAGAATGAGTATGAGCTGCAAATTTAACAGTGATAAGTTTCAAGTATGCAAACGCTTTTCAACGAGCATTTCATTATTGCAGGTGTGAAAAAAATTGACATTATGTCCATCATTAATTATTGCCGTTGTGCAAAAAATTGACATAATGTCAATCATTATTCTTAGAACGCAGTGGATTAGGTTATCTGCTTGAGGTTAGGGTTGCTCGTAACCGCTTAACAACTACCTTGGACGAGCGATCCATGTGTTCCACTGGAATGGGTTGCATGGTGGCAGTGGACCACAGCGAAAAAATAACATGTTCTTGAAGTTCTCAGCAATCTCATTTTAAAGGCCCCTTTATCTCCAGAAATATCGATAAGATTACTTTCTTGTGACTCGGCATGTATCAATTGCCACAAATATACAAAAAAACATGTTATATTTACTGCGATTTCACAAACAGACACTGATGCACTATTGCAAAGATACACAATTTTGCCAGCTTTCCCATTTCAAAACCATTTCCAGGGCCTCCCTATTTCCACATGCGACCAATCGCAACCCATCAAATCCCCCCGACCTGAGCTCGAGAAATTTTTGCACTTCTGGAGAGAGATGCACCATTCGTGTTTTTGGAATATGACACTAGCATTCTACTTATTACCTACAATTCAGTATAATGGCATAAATAAAAAAAATTAGGTCTCGTTTCAGTCCATTTAAACCCATCAAGGTCAGTCTAAACATCATAAGACTGAAAGCTGGCATGCGTTCCACTATTACTACTTCCGTTCAATGAATAAAAAGGAAGATTCAGCGCTTAATGCCAGATAATTCTATTCCAGAAGACGTTAAACACACCATTTGATCAAGTTTGTCTTCAGAAATTGTCAAACTTATTCTTTTAGCAAGTCTGTATAGACAGAAAAAATAAAATTTGACCAGTATTTATGTAAATGAAGTTGAAAAATATGAGGAACCATATGAATACGGATGTGTTAATATTTAGTAAGAATGACGATGGGCTAGTAAAATTTTGTAAAGAATACAAATTGAAGCGTAAAAGCTTGGGCATACAGCACAAACAACGCTTGCAAAAGTTTTAAATAACAAGAGGCTGACTTGATATGTGTCAAAGGAAAAATGTCGGTAAGAGATAATCAACTGGAGAAAATGACTTCATTAAAATTTGCCAGCCTCACTATGATCATTAAATGAATTAACAGTTTGCAGCCAATAACATTTTCTGGAGGGTAAATTCAGTAATTAGCAACCATGAACAAAAATTCAGGATTCATAAATGCAGTGCTTTCGAAATTTAGTATGTGGTTTTTTAATCATAAAAACATGTGCTGCATGATAATAAGGCTGCCTATCACAAGGAGAGATGACCTAGAAAAGGCCTAAAATTAGAAGTCATTGCAATGGAAGGGAAAATTAATAACGTGGAATGAGAGAGAAAATATCTTGAAATTGAAATTAAGTGGGCCGAAAGACGAGCTCAAAGATGATTTCGATTTATTTTGAAATAGGCCACTAGGAGCCATGACCGACAGTGGCCTTCAAGCAGTAAGTAAACAAGATACAGCAGGAACATGACCAATCCAACTCAACAACTCCATGTTTATGAAGGGAAGGAAGTCGAAATAGGCTTTGAACTTACGTTTTGGGCAATTGTACTGCAGGTGCACCTTTCCTCTGAAATACACCGTCGACAAAAACACCATTCTTGCCATTACAAACCATAAAAAAGTGCGGATGGTCAAAAAATAGTTCTAAATGTTTTCGAGATATGAAACTCGAGTGTCCCATGTTTACATCCACTTCGCCTCGCGAACTATTCCGGCCGATGATAATACGTTTTTGTCGTACAAGATACTCAAATTCTCTTCCTTCTAATCTTGCGATAGCCGTGCCTTTAGTCTCAGGACTCCATTGAACTTTCGAGGGACTAGCAGGGGCGGACTTCAGAGCTAGAAGTGCCCATGCATCGCTCTCCTGCGACCCGAGATTTGAGGACATCTTCTTTATCTTCGACGCCGCACTACTAAATATTCACGCACCAAATGTAGCCGATAAACAAAATACCACGAGACAACTAATTAGAAACCGTACTCCTTTTCCGCAACTTTTGTTTACCTAAAAAAAGCTTAGGTGGCCGGACCGGGGTCGAACCACGTGACGAGATTTCGTGAGCGATGCGCGACTGCTTGCCTCAATAGTGAATTGCTACGAAGCGAACGATGCGAACGAAGGCGGTTTGCGACCACAACAATACGCGATGATGGGGCCCCGGTGGGCCTCGGGCTAGGGCAGAAGACTAGGGGTTCGTGGCTCAGTGCGGGGTTTGGGCCTCTGTTTACTTTAACATTTCAGCTATCCGATATTTTGTTTTCGAAAATATCCACTTCTTCCTTCGTGGCGCTACACTCGGTTTTTCTTCTCACTTCGTATCATACGCTGTTGCCGCATTATGTAATTCGCCGTAGAATTGCGTAATAACTTCAGGAATTATGATCATGATCATTCTATAATGTTCTAGCCTTGATCCATCCTTTCTGTTAGAGACTAAGAGACTAGCAGTTTAATGAAAAAATTCTTGCCTGGTCAAAACGGGATTTCAATTTTTAGCGTTCTTCGCGGCAAGGATTTGTTCAATGAATTCGTTTAGATAGAAACGCTCAAAGTAAACAGGTACTCTAAAGTAAACTGACAACTCCGACTCAAGTCGTGCGAGCAATGAATAGACGTCATCAAACTATACCTTGATTACTATATTGACTGTGCACTACTTATTATACCTATTGTCGCCGGTTTTTATTGCACATTTCTGAACCATTTCTGAAACCATGGAAGTCGGCTCGGCATTTTCTTGCCGAATTTTCTTGAAGGTCAAAAAGGGACCATAAAAAAAAACATATCATACTCTTTTTAATATCAAATCGCGTGAGAGCAACGTGTATCGCTCTTACAAAGGTAGTAAGTAAGGGTCCATAAAAGAAAGAAAACGGCCTTACATATAATCCGAAAATGAAAAAAGGGAGTGGGAAATACCAAAAACATTCAGCGGTGTTATGCGGTGTATTTGTGCGGTGGTGAGCGAGAAGCGAGGCCGTTTGTGAACTCACCACAAAAGCATTTAATTGGGGGCGGCACTTAGTGTCTCCCAAACAGCACACAAGCTTGCAGCAAGATTGATATCGCATACGAGTTTGCCGCAAACTCATTTTTGCACAATTTTTGAAAGACACTTCTTTAATTATAAACCACCCATTTGCTAAATACAAGTCTAGCTGAAGCGCACTTAAGCGCATTCATGACTGCAAAAATGTTAACGGAAATCGAAAAGGCCAGCGTGCATGAAGGCTATTTAAATTGCAATCTTTCGTCGCATTTCTCTAAGGCGCAATGATACGACTATTTGAACTCTCCGGAATGTGTGAGGTATCACGCCGCATTTGAAGGCGTTTTCAAAACAGCCAAGTTCCGTTATCGGAATAATCGTTTTGCATAGTTCATATTATTTTGTTTCAATTTCTAAACACTTGTTTAATTATAATCCTCCTATAAAAACCACCCATTTGCTAAATACAAGTCTAGCTGAAGCGCACTTAAGCGCATTTATGACTGCAAAAATGTTAACGGAAATCGAAAAGGCCAGCGTTTATGAAGGCTATCTCCATTTAAATCTTCCGTCACATTCTTACGGCGCAATGATACAACTATTTGAACTCTCCGGAATGCGTGAGGTATCACGCCGCATTTGAAGGCGTTTTCAAATCAGCCAAGTTCCGATACCCGGATTATCGTTTTGCATAGTTCATATTCTTTTGTTATATTCCGTGCCACTTGTTTATTTTTAATCCTCGTAGAAAAACCACCCATTTGTAAATACAATTCTAGCTGAAGCGCATTTCAGCTATGCACCTCTTCAAAAATTTCAGAGGAAATCGACAAGCCCAGCGTGCATGAAGGCAGGCCCGCCACAAGGGGGGGATACTGGGTCCCTGGTACCGGGGCCCGTGTTACCCGTTAAAAACCACTACGAATTCACATGCAACCCTTGTTTCGTAAGATAAAGTGAAAAATTTACCCTAAAAATTTCGCATAAGGTGAATAGATTTTCAGAAACACGCTGGGGCACTGTAGAATTCTTCTTAAATTTTCAAAGAAGTATACTTCTTGGAAAATTTCTATCTATTTTCAAGATTTTCAGTATAGAGAGATATTTTTAGTAACTGCGTTTCATTTTCTTCCGTCGTCAGATGCTAAGAGTCTCCAGTCTGGGCATCCTCGACTTCAATGGCTCATGGCGCAACTCCCTTGCCATAGACAAACGAAGGGGGAGTCAAGGGGGGCCTGGCCCTCTTAGAACTGAAAATAGTATCAAACCCCCCCCCCCCCAAAAAAAATAAAAATTTTCCAGATGTTTGGAATGCAACAATTCGCAAGTATTTTGTGCTGAAAGTAGAAAAAAAACATAATTATTCCGCAGAAATTGATGGAAAAATTCTTTATGGAAAGCTTCAAAATGCGTCCGATTAGTCGTATAAATTCTGAAATTTCTCGGGGGATGCCCCTCGGACTCCCCCCCCCCTTCCGTGCTTGGGGCCCGGACCTTGAAACTGGTACCAGGGCCCAAGATGGGATGTGGCGGGCCTGGCCGAGGCTAAGACCATGTGCTTTATTGACATGCTTATCGTCCTGTTAAAATTCGCCTTCAATTCCGCCGCATAGGCAATCGGTCATACCGGGGAGCGCGAACGTGGTTCGCGTCAATCTGAAGTTCGACTTTATTATGCTGTAACGGCCACAACTTTGAAAGCTTTTTCTGAGCTATTCGGAATTTTGGAGGAAGCCAGGGCGTCATTTCGTGTACCGCTACACTTTACAGCGAAACGGTAAGTTTCTGTGACGCGCTGCAGCTTAATTGCGGTGTTTTAAAATTTTTGCTCCGGCTATATTTTTTAAAGGTGTACTTAATGTAGGAAACTTTCCAGAGAATTTCGAGCGATTTTTGGTGAAAGGGTTGAAAAAAATCACACAATTTTTCGTCCGATAAGGGATGATCATTGATTAGGTAAACTTCATCTCTGATTCATGCATAAAAGCTATATCTGTATAAGACAACGTACGGCATTTATAATGTTTCTCAAATAAACCAGACTTTTAGTTTCTTCTCTCAATAAGAAGTCGAAAAGAAAAATGAGAGAGGAAATCTTTCATGTATGTACTGCGTCGGAAAAAAAGTAGAAACATGCTCGGTTAGTATTTTCAACATCGATACTGCTCAAATTACGCCCGCCGAAAATCACCGACGCGTTTAAAATCCAGGCAAATTGTATACGTGCTTAGATTTTGTCCGGAAACTTTATGATTAATTGCAAATTACACTTTGCAATTGCACCCTCTATCATCGGCATGCTCGTCACTTTTCCAGACTCCGGTATCCCTCCCCCGTCCTGTCTAATGGCAACGCGTTCAACCCACGCATGCGCAAAGAAAATGTCTCGACTGCGGGGGAGCTTTACCCTAAGCAGGGTTGCCTTCGTGCACAGAGTCCGTGCCCACCGCGTCAGAGTTACTGATAATTTATTCAACAGTTTGGCAATGATGTGCCGCAGTCGAGGCAGGTGTCCCCCGTATTCCTCCTATCGACGCCTTTGTTTATAAAAGTTTATTTCCCCTAGAGTGAGTGTTTATCAATGTTAAATTGTGTTTTCACCAGGTTTTCTACTTACGAGAAGTCGGTCGTCTTGTGTACAAGTGCAATCGCGTATTTTAGTATGGAACTCACGAGCTCTCCGTCCCGACATTGCGGTATGTCTATGTTGTCAACCATTTTGACGGCGAGCCACCCTCTTTAGGGCCGCCCAGCCTTTCTGATCTGATGTTTACCTCCCTCCGGCATTATCGTCTTTGTTGGGTTTTCAGTCATGTATCAGTTTAGAATTAATATTTCTGACGAGAGGGAGAAAATTCTTTCGTCTCAACAAGCATTTTTTGCAACCCATTATTTTGAGCACAATTAACTCATTAGAGCTTTTCATCTCTCTCTTGAAATCGGAGGAGTTGATTCAAAAGTACAGTCTGGCTATGTATGTGTCTTGCTTGTCACAGAGGAACTATTGAATACCATCCCTGACAGTTGTAGAGATGCTGAGTGTCTAGTGTCATGGGTCTCTTTTGTCTTTCACACGCATTGAATTCTTTAGCAAGTAGAGCTGGTTTCAGACAGCTCGTCCTTTTCGCTGCATGCTCGGGTTTTACACGTTGCATGCACACATAGCAGAAGAGGACAAAGTATCGTTAAGGGGCTCTCATTGTAGGACGCTCCTCTTGATGTATTCAGTTTGCATTGAACAAATCACCTGAGCTTAGTGAGTTAGTGATTTATCATTTTAATTCTCACACAAGAGTTAGAAATCATTACAAATTATCAGAATGTTTTCTTTTTGTCTCATTTGACTGACTTGCTAATATTTACTTCAATAACATACTTATGTCTCTGTTCATAACCAAGGCCTGATGATGATCAATATTCTGTACCAAGTTTTCATTAAAAGTATTAAGGTTATTGTCGGAAGTATAAAACTCATGTAGCAAATGAGCACATGTCAAGTATGTAGAACAGACGTCGTGAAAGCACAGATGCCATCATAAATTGGCAGCATCAACAATGTGATTGGATCAAGGAGCATATTTCAGCATTTTGAATTGGTCTTGGGTTGACTGCACTTGTAAGTTTTTATACACCGCGCAGCCCATGATGTGCTGCCCATTCTCTCACTTAACGCTTTACTTACTGCTCACCACCTCGAGTCAGTGTCCCTGTTTCGGATGTACTGACTGCGTAATCTCATTTTTAATATTCCTCCTCTAACTTCCTTATCATGTACTCTGTGTTATTTGGATCTTCTGCAATCACCACCCGGTTATCAGTATAGAACAGAGCCCTAAAATTCGTAAGGTTAATATCTTGAGCCACAAAGCCTAACCGGTTTGTCTTTATTGAACATTTTTACTTAGAAATATATATGATTAATTTTCTTTCAGATTCCGATGTTGTTTCTGGTCGTTCGCCATAAAGATTGTCTGGCAGCTCTTCCTCTGAAACTGAGCATTGCGGTGAGCCATTTCCTTGGCGTGGAACAACTGTCGATCCTCCCCTGTTGAAGGAAGTATGTTTTTTCCTTTTTTTTAGAACTTTTGCAGTTAGCTCAGCAATAAGGATAGCATCCTGATCCCATCATGCACTTCAGCTCCTACTCGGCGGAGACTAGTCCAGCTCAAACAATGAATCACTAGACAAGGTTTTTTTTTTTTTATTATTATTTTTTTTAACCCTTTTTGAATAACCTATTGGCTAATCCCACGCTTATTACCCTAGCCCCGACCATTGCGTGAGACCATCAAACTTAGATCACCTGGCCAGAAATCGAACCCGGGACCCCTTGGTCATTGGGCCAGCGCTACAACCACTGCACCACAGGAGGCGGACGGTCTGAATTTTTAGCATTATGCCACACATTCTCTGAACAAAATCTCATGTAGAACATGATTTGTGCAACAAAAATGATTAAAAGTTACCCTAAACCACGATAATGTTTTTGATGCCTATTAATCAAACTTCTTGCTCATGAGAAAACTGTAATCTACTCAAGTTAATTGCATACTTATCGTCACCGTAATAGTCTCTGCGTCATGGAAATATGGCAGCCTCAAACTTAGTGTTTCAGATCAACCCACAAGCAAGTGATCAACTTTGGGTGGGATGGGAACTCTGTTCAAGATTAAGAAACTTGCCAAAACCATTGTAGTGTGTGTTCTGATTCTTGTAGATTCTGATTTTTCTTGCAAGTAAGAAATTCAATTTTTCCGTAACCGATGCTAATCAAAAATGTTTATATCTCGGTCAGTAGTTTGTTATATTACTTTTTATCAAGCAAATTTATAGGATATTTTGAAGACAAAATTTATACCAAAATACTTAAATTTGTACCTTGTCTACTGGTCCATTGTTTGAGCTGTTTGAGCCCCCCCTCTCCCTGACTGTCATGCCCAAAGTCTACCCTTGAATGCATTAGAATGCACATGTAAGGTTGACATTGAGGTGATCTTGAATAAGCTGCCATTCTTGTGAGGACGTGGCAGCAAGCTCTCAGACTCAGTCCACTTGTAATTATTTGTCAAATGGTCGACTGATAAATGATTTTTGCTCGCCTCCAAAAATGACCCCCTTATAATCATAAAACTAAAATTTTAGCTGCAAGCGTGTCTCCCAGATCCAAAGATAACATTATGCAGGGAGTAACTGGGATATGATGGCCGAAAGAAAAGGTCTAACATCTATAGCTAGGTGTCTGCGGAGCCGCTTTCCTACCAATTTTTGCTGCTGAAACTGAAAATTATATCACTCTTCTCTTTCACTCATCGGTCCCTGGGGAAATGTATGTTTTTCTTTTTTTAAATAGAAACACATTTTTCTACCTTCAAATGCATTTATAAAGCATCCATCTACCATTGTCAGTTAGATCTGGTCTGGTTAAATCTTGACATAGACCTGTAGGTCTTTTTTGGTAAATGGATCAAGTTTAAGGGGTAATACCAAAAAAAACGAATCCTACTATAACACTTTTTCATGTCTTGTTAGGGCACCACATCAATACGAGTTTGTTATTCATTCTGAGCAATCGTTGTATGCACAAGAAAGAAAGTGAAACGGTATACCTAAAAGCGTAACAGTTCTATCGAAAAATTACCACAGTGAGTCAAAGAGCAATATTTTTCCTTTGTAACTCTCCAACAGTTGAATTTTGAGTTTGATTCTTGTCACATTCAGAAGATAAAGGAAAAGCAACTACAGTAATTTTCATCACTTCATCATTTTCTGGCAACGTATTCAGAGGTTTCAAAGAGAATTAAAAATCATGATTTTCTGGTTTGAATGCGCTCACACTTCACTTTTCCCAGAGACTTTTCTGCCCCTAAAAGTAAACCTCTGACAAGATTTAATTGTATAAAAATGAAAACGAATTCATGGTATTTTAGTGTCTACTTTTCACTGTGACCAAGATCAGACACCCTTTTTAAGCATCCAAAGTTAATGGAAAAGTATGGTCAATTTTACAAGCGCCCTTCTGGAAATGATCCATTGGATCCTATTTTCACCTCAGACCCAGAAAAATTTCCTTAAAGCACAAGTCTAACGTAAACATTTTTTCCCCCTTAGGTGGACTGATCGCAGAGTAGTTGTTTGTAAACAAGGTGAGCCCCTTCCAAGATCACAAGCACAATGAACTTCTCACCATTCGGAAGTCATTTTTCAGCCGCCATACCTGGCATCCACCAGTTTGCAGCTAAATTTAGTCATGATAGCAGTTCTGGAACGAGCAACAGCAGTACAGTGAATGGAATTTCACACACTAATGGTCATCTAAATGTTGATGAAGGTATGTTGAATAGTGGTAATAGGTATACGCCGGTAAGTTCTAGTGGACATTTTACGCTCAACCAACAAGCAATGAGTTCCAAGTACCATCGCGATGTTGGATCGCAAATGGTAAGCACAGGCACATCATCTGCAAATTCAAAGTATCAAAATGAAAGTAATGTTTCCACAGTCCATCACTATGCTGTACCCTATGGCAATAATCCTCACATCTCTGAAAACCGTACCTCTCAAGGAGACATGAAACGGACTCTTCCATCTTACCCGAATAATCAAGAACAGCTTACAAATCAGCAAATAAGTCCTATTAAACGAGAAAACTTAAAAGAAGAAGACTATTCATCAGTGTTGCAGCATCAGCAACCAACCATGCCCCCCTCTTGGCAGAGTATTGCAGCACCTGGCTCAACTGTTGCTGATTACTTATCTCACTTACCTGCTTCAACTTTACCAATATCATTACATCACTTTTTGAAATACTCTGCAGAAAATATGAAGAAAGAGCCTGAAATAGGCGATCATCAGAATACTGATGGCATGGGTGACCAGGGACATTTAGGACCAAAGAAGAAAAAGAAAAAGAAAGCGGCCAAAGAGAAAAAACCTCGCCCAAAACCTGGTGAAATTCGTCTAACGACCGCTCTTGACGGATCAACCTTGTACTGTTGTCCGGAATGTCACATGGCATACCCAGACAAAGCACTGCTAGAGCAGCATTTATTAGGTCACACGATGGAACGTAGATTTTTCTGTGATATCTGTGGTGCAGGCTTAAAGCGCAAAGATCATTTAACACGTCATAAACAAAGCCACAATCCAGATCGTCCATTTGTTTGCACGGTTTGCATGAAAGCTTTCAAACGTAAGGAGCAGTTAACTCTTCATTTTGTAATCCATTCAGGGGAAAAGAGACATGTTTGTCCTGAGTGTGGCAAAGGTTTCTATCGGAAAGATCATTTGCGTAAGCATACAAGGAGTCATATTGCACGGCGAGTAAAAGCAGAACTCTCTCAACATATACCAACGCAAAATCATGTAGGAACTGATCCCATGTCTTGAGGTATGGCCGTTCGGAGCAACGGAGGACCGAGTGCTCACTCAAATTTTGCTCCTGACATGATGGCTTTTGTATCTGTAGCCAAAGATGCTTTTTAATTTTGACCAGTATTTATTTCTTCTTAGATGGTTTTTCAAATCAACAGTCATTTCTCAGATTCCCCAATTTCCCCGCCATGAATTCTGTCACCGATTTTTACATTCAGTCAGTTTACATGTGGACTTCTCCTTTTAGCTAATGGGGATTAATGACTGATGAGCATGCTCATAGTAGCAGCTTGTGAATATGTTCATTAGGGAGGCACTCTTTTCTCTTTGCGAAGCTGCTCCTGCATGTTCAGTTGGTCAACTGAACCTCTAAAAGCTCACAAAAGTGGAAACTTTTCCAATGGCCACTCCTGGAGATGAACCCCGTTTTTTCCTTTTAAGAAATGATACTGTAACGATAACTTTCGCTCATTCAGTGACTTAAGGTGATTGTAATTTGTAAGAATATTTATCGGCATGACATTAAAGTTGTTGGTCCTCTTCAAAGCACCGAACAAGTGATTGAGATATTGTCAGATTTACTTGAGCTAATTCTCTGGAAGTTTTCTCCAGAAGTTCTCAGTAAGAATACTGGAAAGTGCACAAACTTGGGGCTCATTGTCAAAGGCAGAGAAAATTTTGAAAGCATTATTCCAAGTTTTCTCTAACTTTCCGCCGTATCCTCAAATTATCAGGTCGCAAAAATATAAAATCTGTTTTCAGAATCCTGCATAAGTTCAGAAGGGAAAAGCTCTCTACACCCTTGCTAAATTGATAGACTGTGTTTATCAATAATTCATTTCCGCAGTTTTTATGTTTTTGGCTGTGTGGGATCAGTATGAAAGTGGTTTAATAACAATTGCGTAGGAGATTTTGAGAAAAAAAATCATACAACGAATTTTTCATCTAAAACTAGCAGTTGCTAGCAGCATGCTAACAAACTAGCATTAAGGTCATGAACTAAGAAAGTTCTCGTTACATTATCTCTAAGACCCTTTCTCAATCAAGTAGTTAAATCCTGAGAATTGCTTTATCAGCTGAATTTGACCAGATGAGCTTACTTCTGTAATTTTTAAAGCTGATAATTTTTATGAATGGAGGCCTTTCATAAACTTCAGCCTAATGTGAATCTAGGCATTTTTTTCTTTGATGTGTATTTAAGTTGTATTGATTTATGACTCATTTTAAATTTTACTCAGGTTTTTACCCAAAATTTACATCCACAAGAAGTATATATTTGTCTTAAAAGGGTATTTTGAAATTCTGAAGTAAAATTAGGGCATCAGTATTGCAGGTAAAAACTCAGCTGTTCGATTGATAGCCTTTACCAATGAACGAAATTCTTTGAAACTTAAAGAAACTCTTGAAACGTCTTAAATTGAAAGTCTGATTAAAAAAGAAACAAACAACAGTGTATTTCCTTTGATAAATACACCAAAATGCCTAATCTCACAGTTTTGGAATAGCTTTTGTGAATCATCTGGAAAGAAATAACTGGATCAGTTAAATAGTTCTTTTACAAGAGGAGGAACAATCATAATAATTCCATCGAATCTTGAAATAAACCTAACTTTGCATAAAAAATTTACTTTATTATATCAGATTTAAAGTATGTAAAGTCTATTTTGTATTTTTATTTTTTCAACCTGAACTACTTAGATTTCAGAATTTGTTTATCGGCTGTTGACTTTTTATGTATGCAGCAAAGTTTGTGTATTTTTTAATGGCAGAAAGGTATTTTTTTGTAAGTACATATGATGCAATTTGTTCCTGGCCAAGGAAGTGGCAGTTTGGATGTGACACAGTTTAATTTTTTTACTGTAAAAATGAAAATTGGGCATAAAGAAATACTCTCATCAATTGAGCTTTTACCTTTTGTTTCTGATATCGAACAGTTTTAGGCCGACTGCTCTCAGTATTTGTTTTTTCTCTTTCAAATTTTTCCGTGTTTATTTTCATTTTAAAAATTTTGCTTTTGCTGACCAAGTTCACACTTAAATCGATCCTCTCCACTAACTAGGAGAACAAAACCTTAATCCACACAAAATTGAAAAAAAAAATTAGGTACTGACATCACCTAGAGTCGTTTATATTGCATGCATTTTAATGAGACCTCAGAAACAGATGTTTTCATCTTCATTACATTTACCAGAGAAAATCTCCTTCTTTTCATAATTTTTCACGGAGCTGTCCCATCCTCTTCAAGTGCACTATCAATAACGCCCTTGTAACATATCCGCCTAACATTCTTCCATCTATTTTACATGTTACACAAAAAATTGTTGGAAACAAATAAAGACTTTTTTTAAGGAATTACGGAGACAAGAGGAAAATTAGAAATCTGAATCTCGTAGCAAATGTTCTTGGTCGCAGAATTTTTATAGGTGTTATCAACATCAGTGTAGGAGCTCTGATCGGAAAATTTCTTAATCACCCTTTTTTCGTATCTATCTAAAGACAGTTCATTTTTTCTAAAATATTTTTAACTATTGTTTTATTTCTGATGAAATTTTAAGTTAATTCATTTTTCATTGCTATACCCGGTGCGAATTGCTCAAGAAATGAATAGTTTCTTGGCTTTTTTGTTCTAGTCTGCATAAGCCCTAAATACCGCAATTGATGAATACTTTTTTATATTCTCTCTGTAATATTTGCACACTTCGCTTGTACAGCTTGTCTACCAACTTTTCAATTTTTCGTTGTGTAAATATTTTTATCTTGTTCAACTGTTAGTTTTAATTTACGGAACTGAAAACTAATTTTTATCATTTCTCATGAAACCCTTTGAATCTCATATTTTGTTTAAGCATCTCTAGAAAAACAAAATATTTACTGCTTATGAACAAATGTTACGGCTCGATTTTGGACAACTGAATCTTCAATGTCAGAAAGTTGTCAATTTTTCTTTTTGCTGGCCCAAAGGTACAATGACATTTTGATACCACTTTCATATTCTGTCTACATCTCTGGTTGAAAGGCCTTAGCAAAAATGAAGTCATATCATTTTGTTGATAAAGCAATCAGTAAATTCTGCAAAAGGTTCTGTTAGGGAAAAACTAATTTTTCACTGACCAGAAGTCATTTGTTTCTCAGTGATTATCTAATTTTTCTCCGTGGCGTTTGGAGTGTTAATTCTTTTATTATCATTCAAGAGTCTGTTGAATGCATATAGTGTTTATCCATCTAAATCAGTCCAATTTAAACAATCCATATTGTAAAAGGGTTCTTAGTAGAGTCCACGCCAAATAAGTTTATGCACTTTAAACCGCGACAGAGGATCAACCATCTTAATTCTTCCATTTACTTGACCTGTAAAGGTGACATCAGACGATTTTCTGTTGCAGTCTAGAAGTGCTCAAACTTATTTGGCATGAAAAATATCTATTAAAAACTTATTGGTGCACTTTTTAAAACTGAGAAACATTTATAAAAATTCAACCAAGCAGAGTAGTGTTTCGGAGATCCTTAAATCAACGCAAGCAATGTTGTGTGCTCAAATAACCCTCCTTTTTTCTACCGTTTATAAATGTATTAGCGGTAAAAAAAGTTTTAGGCTGATTTAGCTTTAGCTGATTTTGCCGAATTTTGTTCAATAACTGAACTTTGAATATACACCTCTCAATGGCAGCTTTTTAAATTTCCAGTTTCCTCTTAATTTTAAATTTCTTTCAAGACAAGTAAACCAACTTAATTGCTTGAAATTATCGCATAGGATTTTTTGAATGAAGAAAAAGAACAGAAATTCTCAAGCAAAGATGACGATTAGCTTTTCTCCAGTCTTAAATTCAAACATACTTCGAGTTTCACCAACAGTGCATTTGAAACTAATTTACCTTAAATGGATGTTACACCACAAATTTTACAGTTTTTCTGTTTGTTTAGTGTTTTTACTGGTCACCGATGATGTGAAGATTTGTGAAATATTAGTGATCTTTTTTTATTCTATCGAAGCATAATACCTTTCTCATTACTATTTCTACGCACCAACTTTTGGATTAGTAATACCCTCTAACTCTCAGACAAAATCTATGATCAAACCATCAATCATTTGATCAAGTAAATTTAGAATCCTTCAGTTGTGTGAAATAAAAGCAAAATCGAAGACTTACCCATTTGAGTATAAATTGTTGTCAACAAATGGCGCATTGAGAGTTTCCTATCCATAATCTTTCATTTCAATCAATCCTATGCAATCCTACGATTTTTAGGAATATTAACCAAAAATCCTGTCCTTTGTGTTAACTTCCGTTGTTTTAAGCTGGGTATCTATTTGAACATTTTCAATGCATGAGCAGCACCCAATGCACAGTTTGAACTCGTCTTTCATTCTTGTTGTGCCACTCAGCATGAGCTGCGTCTTTTTCGTGAGTGCTCGTCCTATGCGCAATGAGTATTGGACTTTGGTTAGTTGGGAGAAGTCAACCGTACCTGATTTGCGCTGATAATAAAGATAAGCTATGCATAGCTCAGAAACTAATGAATTCGCCGAATAATGTAGGAAGCTTTTGATGCTGTTCTGCTCGTGTGGGACGAGCTTTCAAGTTGTGCATGAAGATGTAGCCACTAGGCGCACACCTTGTTTGGCTCATGCATCAGAAATGCTCAAGTGAGCACCGAGCTCAAAGAGAACCTTAACCTTTTTTAATCACAGCAGAAGCCTCAATTTTTTATCGTTACAGTTTATTATAACTATTCAACTACCGATTTTAACCTACAATAATGAAACAATAACAAAAATAAAAAAAGACAGTATTCAATTGAAAGTATGTACAACAAAAATAGTACAAGTTTTGTAAGAAAATATTAACCTATTTTTATGTAGAATTTATCACTGTAAATTTGTTTGGAGATTGTATTTATAATCTGATATTTTAAGAAGAGTTGGAATAGTTGCTGACATGAAGCTGGATAAATACTCCAATTTAATGAGGAGGATAAGTTGTCCTGATTAGTGTTAACTTGTTCTCAAAGTTTACAAGTACTGTGTTTAAAATTGTACATGTTTGAAATTTTGTCTTTTCTACATATTTTACCATTTATACCAAGTAGTATACTTCTATCTGTTTGTATTTGTTAGTGATGTGTTGTATGCATTGACTGTGTTTATTTTTCTAGGGTTTTTTTGTCTCAAAAGAATTATCTTTCTGTCTCTCTCTGTTAAGTTGAGTCAAATCACATTTTTAGCTTCTAAGATTCGCCATTAATTGACCAAGAACCAATAGAAAACTGGTCTGCAAGTGTCTTAGTGACTAATTTCATGGGTACCTGAGAAAGTTTTTGAAGGTATTCAGAAATTAAGGGCTTTCTGTTGATAGGAAATAAATCTCTGCTATGTTTAATTAGTCACAAATGCAGTCCTAAACTCATCTAATGCACTTCACAACTTTTGTTCTGAGCTCTAAATGAAGTCTTCCGGTTAAGCCGAAGAAGCTATCAAAAGAAATCAACATTTTGGTAAACATGAAAAAACCACCCCCTCTCCTCCCGATAAAACACAAAAAAATGTTTTGGCTCCAAGAGCACGGTAAAATCTACACTATTTTACTTTGTGGAAGCTTGTTAGTTGCAGCTCGCCTTTTTAGCTTGTAAGGTTACGCTTTAAAATTCTTTTTGCATTCACTGCTCTCAAACTCATTTATTTAAGTACCAATCATTTTAAGTTTTTCACTTAGTTTTTTGTGAGCTTAAGTAACATGGCTTCTAAAGTTTCATTTTAGAAGTGTAACTCAAATATTTTTTCTGCACCTCCATTGACTTTTATTGCATTTGTGAATTGCTGGGTCAGTATACTCATCAGTTGTAAGACTTTTTGTAATATTTTCATTTTAGTTTGTGTTCTTAGCTTCAAGGTTCATCAACTGCTATTGCAGTCTGTAACTCATCGATTGTCTTGTGGTCATGAGCTCTTATTTTTTTCCAGACCAAGAAAACAATGATAAACTAGGATTTTGATGAAAAGTGTACTCGAAGGGGCTTTCTTGTTATGATTAATGATGATTGATGCTCTGTGTCTACTAGTCTGTTATTTTCATATGAAAGGGGATTTGTATTGACATACATGCAAAACTATGGCGATGGTAACTGTAAAAAGTGATAACGTTTTAGATCACTCTTTATCAAAATCCTAAAAGTGCATTATCTTGAAGAGACAAAACTACGTAATCAACATTTTAGGCAAATGTAAGTGAGCTGTGGCTACATATCCTTTATTATAAGGACAACTTAATCATCCTCTCTCTAAGTGAAATTCTGCACCTTAGTGCTCCATCAATGATGGTATCCTTTACCATCAATTTGCCTCACCCTTAATTACAAAATGGAATGTTATTTTTCCTATGCATGACCCTTGCAGTTGCATTCAGGTAGCAATATCTCTCAAATGACGATGAAGTCTATCGTACGAAAGCTCAGTCATAGTTAAAATACATTCAGCGGACAAAAACCTTTAGAACATATCTATCCATGGTCACAGCAATGATGCTTTTGCTTTCTGAATTTATTCATGAGCAGGAAGTTCAGCTGCAATTCTGCAGATCATAATTTTTGTATATAGAAGCTTTTTTAATTCAAAGATTGTATCAGCTTTGCCCCTGCAAAAAAATCAATGATCAGTGGAGTGATGAGACCAATGTGCAGATCAATGTTTTAACCACACTAAAAAGCTGAATTATTTACGCTAAAAGAGTGATCTCATTTTTACATTAACATTTTTTTTTAAACATTAAAGTGGGGATTTTCTCCCACTGATGATTATCAACTGACATATTGAAAATTATCTCCTCTGTTTGTATTTTTTAAGTTAAAGCAATGTTAGTTTTTAAAATCATCAAGACATAATTTGAAACTAAGTTAAGAATTTCTACTTTTTTAGTTTCAGTGTAGATATAATAAATTAACTTATTTTTTTCAAATGGCGATGTCTCTTTGTCCACTCATTGTTGGATAGAGAATTTTTTTATGATTGTGAATGTAAATTTAAAAATTTTGTCAGTTTTATATTTTGCTTAAGAATTTTGAATATTTCTAATCTCTTTACCAAATACAAATGTATAGTAGGCACATATATTTGAGACCCACCAGGTTGCTGAAACATTTGCATGACACAAGTTTTATCAGCGGCTCAAAAGATTCTTTGAACTCAAACTATTTTCAGGGAAATACTGCACCTCCATTATCCTGTAAAATAATTTTTAGTCAAGTAAGATATTTGTAGTCTTAAAATTATTAATATTTCCAGTTTGATTCGCAGTTTTTTAAAAGCTAGATAGAAATGTTCAGGGCTTAAAGTATAATTTTCAGTCCTTAAAATGGCTTCAATAAATTGTTTTACTAAACTGCATTGCAAAGAGATAGTAATGTTGATAAGCTTTGTGCCTTGTGCTGTAATGAGGAAGCCACGCATTGATTTCGAGTGTCCACACATCACAACCAAAATCAGTTGCGTAGAAATGAAATTTACATTTTTTTAACAGCAGTCGGGCTAATTTTTTTTTTAAGGTTAGCATGGCCTTGACCTCAGCGCCTGTAGACCTTTAGTGTTAGATAACAGTTGTAGATACATCACGAGTTTGGCCTCAATGCCCCAGCCAACATTTGGTTGGTTTGATTTACAAGTGATCATCCATTAGGAGTCGAAAATAAATTTTTAAACGAAAATTTTGGCTGGTTCAAAACAGTCTATGCTAGATTTTCTTGCGATTATTAGCGCTTTAAACCCTCAAATGAACATTTTCACCTTTTGAATTCTTAATATGGTATCAGATTTTACCTGATGCTACATGAGTTTACTGTAACTGCATAGTATTATGGAGCAGGCAACTTTCCAACAGCATTATTATTCTATGCTAACAGTCAGTACCTGGAGCATAATGGTAGCATCCCTCTGAAAATATTAACTGAAATTTACTTAAACAAATATACTTATGTACTGAATTGTTTAAAGCGGAAAAATCATGTATAAATTGAAACAAAAGTGAGAGATATATTCAGCTGGTTCCATTGATGCGCATGCACTCTTGGAAGGGAAAAACCAATCTTAGGATCCAACATCCGACAAACTAGGTGCAGATATTTAGGTTACCTATATAATTACAGAGCAAATACACAAAAATTGTTCCCTAAAATGCGTGATAAGATTATTAACAGGAGAATAACATAAACGCCTTTTCGGAATTTTTTTTCTATGTATTGAGTTTAATTGATTAATTCGATGCGATATTAAAATTTTACTAGGCCAACGTTAAAACTTTATGTTTGAAGAACTCAGTATCGCAAAAAATTTTGTCAAAAGGTCTTGAACCACTCAACATTTGCATTTAATAACTAGCTTTCCAATCTCATAGAAAATCCCTTGTATATCGAAGCAGTGATGAGCTAGGTAGGGCACTACATGATGTATATCACACTTGTGACGTAGGTACTAAAACGGTTTATTGTAGAATTTTTTTAGTGTTCATGTAGCTCAAGTTTCGACTTCATCGGAAAGGGACTGCTCATAAAACACATCTTGCCTCTAAGTAGAGTCTTTTCAAGGGTGTGTAAAGGTTTTGGTCTATAAAATAGGAAAAGGAGTGAAGTGCAAGCTGTTGTCATACTTTTCAACATTGATAGCAAATTGAGTGAATTGCCAATTTTCTGAGGATCAAAAAACTATGAGTAAATTTTTATGTTCAGATCTATGTATTTTGAAAATGCCCATTTTCAAGCGGAGTGAAGTGTGATGTAGGGACAGTCCCATTTTCATTACAAGGTTTTGAGTCTACTGAAGTCAATCTCTTACATCTCTCTGTATCATATTTAAGCAAGGAAAGAAAAATCTGAAAATTTGTTTCAGAACTCAGGGACAACATACATTCAGGGATTAAACGACAATGTTTAGTTACTGTTCTCACACAATTTTAGCCTCTCATACTCAGACATTTTAGCCTTTGAACATGGTACAAAACTGTTTTTCTAGTATTGCATCTGACTTAAAAGAACTTAATTTCTTCAGTCTTAAGTTGTATTTTTTCCATATTTTTTTCTCTGATCTCACAACTGAATGTCTCTGTTTATTCAAGTATTAGCCAATGGTATTTTGTCTGCCTTGTGCCAGTATGCCCAGTTGCTTTTCTCATGTATTCAATTTTTTTAAAGGTGGCTAATGTTTTGCCGCAACATTTGTCCTTCGTTCAATCATTTCTCTGTCGACTGTTTTTTAGTCCCCAACTCTGGTGAAAGCAATAATTCTTAAACTGTCAGATCCCTAATGAAGTGTTATTTAAAATCCTTTATGTCCAAGGCTTTTTTCCGTAATTTTTTTTTACAATGAAACATGTTTGTGAAGTTTAAAAGTTATAAGATAAGCATGTTTCTAAAATACTGCCTAGGGTAGTATCATTGATCTCATGGAGTTCTGACAGAGTTTAACCTATAACTTCGGGTATATTTATCTCAATAATTTTGATCTTGGAATATTGTTTTTTAGACCCTCTTTTGTTGCTAGGTAAAGTATCTAAGTGATTAAGTATCAGATAAATTGTATTATTTCTCCAATAGATCGTGTAGTTTACTTGAAACTCTTTGATAATCTCTGTAAAATTAAAGGGGGGCTAATTGTGTTTGGAAATGCTGTTCCAATTATCCAAAACCTGTCATGGAATAAGTTTTTATTCTGAAACCAACCTCCTTTATTTTTGTTAGAAATTCCCTGGGGATAATATCGATGAAGTAAAATATGTCTTTTCCAGTTACCACAGTATACTTAATGAAGCATTTTCCATAAGGATAAGTTAACATCTCAATATCTGGAAAAAAAAAGAAAGAAAAAAAATGGTAAAATTAATCGTGTGATCAAAAATATAAATTTTGAGATATCCTAATCCGTGTGGATATAACATGCTATAATTAAATTATCAAAACTGGAAAACTGCCCCTTTAACATACTTCAATGTTCCTGTAATTTCAACTAAAAATAACTTGTATATACTTGTCCTCATTTATAACTCTGATGTGATGATTCTTATTGATCTCTGTATTTAAGACTACAAACATCCATGTATATTCTGAAGCAGATTCATTCCCCTAGTAAAAATATAAAGTATACCATGCAACATTATTGCACTGGCTGTTTACCCTGCTTACGGTGGCATAGTAACTGGCCGGTACATCAGCCTTTTTCTAACTTCAGTATTTTACTTAATTGCTGAAGGCTGGCTCATAGGTTTAACCTTCTAGAAATGGATTAAGCCTTCTTAAAATTCTTACATTTTCCATGTAAATTTATGATAAGTTATTACCACGAAACTCTGTAACTTTAATTATTGTAATAAAATCGTCCTGTCTATTTTAATTTTTTCTTCTTCTACTTATCACCCATCACCCATAAAAATTCGTCTAGAATTTTTTTACTATAGCGATATAATTTTGGGATGACAATAATGAAAAGACAGCTACCAAGACCAACTGTCCCTTCATTATTGTCATTCGAAAATTATGTCGAAAGTTCAAAGTAAAATGCTAGTCTTAAAAAAACTGAGAAAAAAGCGTATTGGCGCTCTCCTAACTTTTCCAATGGAAGCATGATTATCAATAGATTTCAAATCGACTTCAAGTGCAAAACCACGTATCACCGTTTGCGACGTTGCAGACTTCCTTTCAAACTTTGATTTTTCTTTAGAAAACTAGTAATTTTAATTTCTTGACAATTTCCTTGATTTTTCTACTCAGTCGGCAGATATTCTGTTTAAATTTCAAGCTTTAAAGTTGGCTTGTCTCGTTTTGAAAAAGTGAAATAGCAGTGGAGATTTTGAAATACTGCAATGGAGATACGTGGTTTCGCACTTTGGCCATGGATACTCCCTGCGCCTAATAGGTAGCTCATTTTGAATTACACTAAACGTACTCTGCTGAAGGAACTCGACAGCTCTTTCGTAATGAGTCTCGCAAACCGAAGGCAGGGCTCAACTTGCCTCGGTCATACCCTGTTTTGTCGACCTTCTCTCTTGCACTCATTATATCAAACGCGGGATTCCTCGGCTCGTACCTGATGCGAGCGGTAAAATTTAGGTAAAAAAAAGTGTGATAGAATCTCTTAAAATATCAACTTAGTTTTTCAAGGCTAAAAATGTTTGAAAACTATATGTTATAAAACGACAGTGATATTTTCAGGTGTTTTTTTAACACTTTTTTTCTCTTAAATTTTACTTAAAAAACAGCCGTAAAGGATTTTTAAGAGTTTTGAAGAATGTTTTAAAAGGTCATTGCTATCATTCGGGTAGGTAGTTGTTATTTAGATCACTAAAATACTGTTATGGAGCATAATTCAACAGCATAGTAATTTTTATTATAAATAAACGTAAACAAATCAGGAAAAATGTGTCGAGTTAAAAAGTATACGAAACAAAATCCGATGCTTGAATTATTAACTATAATCAATAATCTTGTAACTAATAATCTAAAAACAATTAAATTCAAATTTATCTAATAATTCCATAATTAGGATGCCAACTGGCAACACGATATTGGGTGACGTGACGTAGGCGTAAACATTCCGCCTTGCATTCAAACATTCTGCTGCAGATCTGCAAGTGCCCTGTTATCAGCTTCAGGAGTTTTCAATTGAGAATTAACTATGGTTGCTGCGGACGAAAATAAAAGTGATAATGTCGGAGAAAAATCTGCAAGTGCTGAAAACGAGGGAAAAGAGTCTAAAAGGAAGGATCATCAATTATTCACCATTGAAGGTATGTGTGGTGAATTTTCATCTGGATAACCTCACTTTCAATCTTCCAACTCTGTTGAGTTGGAAATTTTAAATTGGGTTTTGGTGACTCTTGAATCATGATTCTTTTCAGCCGGAGGCCCCATTTTTTATCCTTCTAGGAAAATTGCAGATTCAAAAGGCTTAGGATCATTGAATTGTTCAAAGTATGAAAGATCATACTCCCTCACATTTGGAATTTTTCTACCAACAGATGTTCTCTACATGCGGCGGCGCGTGTTACCGATTAAAATGAGGATGGTAACGGTCCAATGCACTGGAGTCGTAACCAATATGATATTCTGCCTCAGCACCTGAGCAGGTGGATGGCCAATGTGCAAAACAACGTACCTCTGTTTGCGACACTGCAGACTTCTTGTCATACCTACTCTATTTTTTCTTTGGAAAACTGGTGAACATAATTTCTTGAAACTTCCTAAATTTTCCTCTCTGTTACTAGAATATTCTGTATAAATTTCAAGCCATGATGCTGACTTGTTTCTACGTGATAAAATAAAATAGGAGCGATAATTTCAAAACACCGGAATAGAAACGCATAGAATTGTTTTGCACTATGGGGATGTGTACCATGATTGATTTTTAATTTTTTATTGTTTTGAAATTCGTCTAATGATGCCGATCAAAAGTCATCATTGCGCCAACTTTCGACGAGCCACCATTTTCGCACAGTACATTATTGAAGTTTTGGTAATAACCAGGACAGGCCGGCTGAAATCAAAACACAATGCGTGTCTGTCTGGTAAGGACAATAGAGTGGGAAGAAGGTAACTGATTTTGACTGTTTAAAGAAAAAGTGTGTGGAATCTGCGATTAAGACTGTTGCTGGATGCTGATTGGTTTTCCTGTTTATGTGATTGACACCCACCCGACCAACCCAAACGGCTCTCGAGTATAGAGCTCGTACTACCTTCATTTATTCAAGGAATTATTGAACATTTTCCGGCGATTTTGTGCGAAAATGGTGGCTTGTCAAAGGTTGGTGCAATGATGACTTTTGATCAGCATATATAGACAAATTTAAAACAATAAAAAAACTGAAAATCAATCGTGGTACCCTTCCCCATAAGACATGTGCGGGGTCCTTCGCATTCAGGGCCTGATTGAACACAGTTACCTTTTGCAATTTGCGTTTTCTGAGGGCGCTAAATGCTTCTTGAACCAAAGTCTGCTGGTAATGTGATATTCATCATTACTTTATTATATCCTGTGATTATATTCTTTTCCAGTTTTGAAAATCATTAAAGAGGCGCAACAACAGCATGGTCTACGGCATGATGATTATCAAAGATATCGGTAAGATTTTTCCTATCAAATTTTCCTGTCTTTTACGATCTCAAAAAAGTAATTGAACCGATGTAGGTGAATTTGCAACTTGTTTTCCTCGTTGAGCTATATTATTCATGTACCTATATTTGTTGAAAAACCAAATATCAACTTAATACTTATCAAGAGATACAAATGATTCAGATTAAGTTCTCTTTTGAAATAGTAATTCTGTTTTAACATATTTCAATGTATTAATTTTCACTGTCTTTTTTTCTTGTTTTTTCTCATCTTGATCCAGAGGATATTGTTCAAGGCGAGTTCGTCGGATACGAAAGACTCTTCATATGCGTCAGAATATCAAACGTACCTCTAAGAAAGTAGAATTTAGTGCTGCTCTCCTGAAAGATGAAAGGTGAACTCTCTACAATTACTCTAAAAAAACTTTGACTCAATCAATTATTAGGTCTAAAGTTGACAGCTCCGATTGAGAATTGAGAGATATTCGTTTTCTATTTTTGAATTTAAGTGGTTTAGTCAATGTAAAATGAAGTTACTAAAAATTTGAACACAATGCTAAATCAAAGGAACAACTGCAAACTGCTGTCCTGAAGAATATACCTAAGTCTCAGCTTTGAATAAATGGTCATTTTCCTGCTGAAGTATCACAAGTGCCAATTCTGCCATGCTGAGTAAACAAGAAAACTGTATGAGCCATTAGGCGTTGCCAAATTTCCTTCGAAAAACAATAAATTCTCAGGAAAATTTGTGAATATTTCTCCTCTAATTTTTCGAAGGATTTTGTTCCAAATTTGATATAAAACGTCTGAAAATTTCAAGGTAAAATATTTTTGACTTTCTTCAGAGGAAATTTTCTGAGAGGAAATTTGGCAACATTTTAATGCTTATATGGCATTGTTACTTAGCAAGGTAGAATTGTGCGTAGGCCCTATGTTTCTAACTTCTCAAACTTGTCAAATTTTTTACGGAAATACTATTGAACGGATTCACTTGAAACTTTTACCTACCTAATATTTCTTTTATCATTAAAATCGATCCCTGTAATTTTCACAAAATTCTATCTGCAAAAGTTTTAAGGAATAAATTAAAACAATATTGAAATGTTCAACAACCTAGCTTCCAAGCGATAGTGGCACTCTTGGTACTTTGGCTGGAAGGTAATGAAATATCATTATTACATCTAAACCAGGATCTATCAATGGCAGGGTATGCTGTTTTAGCTCTGCATGTTTTCATTTCACTACATTCTACTTAAGTGATAATTTAAAAGAAAAAGAATGATACATTTCCCCGCTGCCCAGGAGCGCCATTTAAGGGGGGAGTCCGGGCATTTGGCAGGCCCTGCGTTTTAGAGTCGGGTCAAGAACCGTTTAACCCAACAGAAAGGAAAAAAGAGGTGAAAAAATCATCGGCCATAGTTTGGGGGACATATGTTTGCCGTTTTTGAGGTGAATAGCTGAGCAAAAAAGAAAACCTTGTCACTTTCTTGCCCGGCCCTGCAATAACCTGAAACGGCGCCCCTGCCTCTGTCTAGTGGTATGAAAAATACATTTTCTGTATTAAAGCTGATGATGGAAATATTGGCTCTTCATATTCCATTAATCCATAGTATCCATAATATAACAGGCACTGCAAAAATCGAAGGTAGAATTTTAATACTCCAGATTTAGCAGCAAGAAGATACATGCAAATAGAGCCTGACCAACAGCGACAGAACCATGAGAACTCGAGATTATTGATTTGCTCCACAAGACAAAATTTTTCTGTCCATTTCTGACTTTTGAAGAAAAGAAATTTCTCAGTAAAGAAAAAATTGTGTAAATTGTCCCATTTTACGAGAGAATGTAAAGCAGTTGACTTGAAGAGGAGGGCTGCTTTTGATAAAGAGAGTGAGTTTCAGAGATATTTATGTTAATTCTAATCGTCCCTTTCTTCAAAATTTGGTTCGTAAATCACTGAGGCAATTTAACCATTTAATCACAGGAAAGCTAAGTGCCCAAAAATCATGAGCCTTTGGATTGTTAATAGTGAAGGAGGCCAAGACTCAAATGATTTTGGAGCTTGAGCCCTTTTGTTCTTAAATGATTCAGATGAGTGTGGTTACCTGCTATGCTCAAGACTCAAAATTATTCAAAATGCACCTTCACACCTTTTGTCAGCAGTAAAACATACTATATTCCTCGCAACTTATAATTTAAGATAGTGGAATTTTTGTTATCAAGAACTCACATTCTGATTTTTCAACTTCACTCGAGAAAATCATCATTTTTACCAAAAAATTCTCTCTGTGGTTTAAAGTCCCGTTCCTACCGTATTAAGTAGTAAAATGTATTTGTGATTTCAGGTACCTTTGCATTCCTTTAATGCTTGCTGAAAGAGCATGGAGTTATGCTATGCAACTGCGGCAAGAGGCCAACCAAACCCCCAGAAAAAAGTTTCATCTCATAAATAGGTTACGGAAAGCAACTGTCTATGCATTACAGTTGCAAAAATTGTGTGAAGTAAGTTTTTGTGCATTGATGTAAGTTTTTGTGCACTGATTCAGACTTTCCTTTTATCAGGAATGAAACTTAAAAGAATTCAACACATTCAGGGCCGGTAAAGCATAAAACAAGCTCCCACTGCATTTTTTCTTCCTTTTTTTCAAAGCAGAATGTCATAGTAGCAAAGTCTTGTGGTGTTTAGATTTAACTCACAAATGGACCACGTTAAACAGAAAGGAACCAAGCCACATGAGCTATCGCCAAATTTGATTGGGCAATTTAATTTTTTTACATGAAAACGGTTGTGCGGACTTTTGTGCAAATTTCAGTGAATTTTCTCCATAATACAAAGCAAATTCCTTAAAATTTTCAAAGGAATCCGCACGAACGCTCTCTCGTAAAAAATAAAATTTCCCTGTTAAATTTCGCAATAGCTGATGTGGCTTGGTTCCTTTCTGTTTAACGCGGTCCAAATATGATTCCTTTCATTTGAATTGTATTTTATGTATTCAAACCAACCTGTTTCCAGTTTTCAGAGCGTTGTATGCCAGTTAATTTTAAGTTTCTTGAAACAAAACTTTCAGGTATTGTAGTCCCCTAGGAGCACTTTCAAACTGTATTTAAAAAAAAAAAAAAAAAAAAAAAATTGATAGGTCAGCTATGTTGCCCTTTTTAAGGGGGCAAAGTGGAGGGATTTAATTTTGTCCGCAGGGTAACTCCAGTAAAAATGCATTTTTTGAGCTGAGATGGTAGCTAGAGCTCCACCTAGACTGGTTTCATATTGAATTTTAGCAAAATCATCCCATGCATTTCGCAATGGCTGTCATTTATAGTTTTCTATGGGTGGGAGGGAGGATCGCGCAATGATTCAAGTGAAAATGAGCACCTGTAATTCAATGATGGAAAATACTTAACTCATGAAAATCTCCAGAAAATACATTGATTCCACAGCGATTGTGGGGACTATCATAAAACAGCCTCCCCTACTTGCTGACAACCCCATTAGAAAAACCTTGCCGTTTGTTGCTGGATTTTTTAGTCCTGACTCTTATCATTTCATGGAGAGTCATTAGATAAGTTTTGATTGTGTAGAAAAAGGATCCCTTTATTTAGAAATATTCACCACCGCCCATTTCAATATGTTGCAGGTTAAAGGATTGAAAAGTTAATCTGCTTCAAAGGGGCCGGTATATTCAGAGGATGCTATTTTTGAGTATGAGACAGTGTGAGACCAGAGGAAGTAAAATGGAAGATATGAATGAGTTTCAGAAAAACGGATGATCATCTTGATGTCCGAGTATTTTGAACAAAGTATATCATACTTCATTCATCATTCTTTATCATTTGTCCAGTAGATTTGAAATCAGTGTGAAATGTCACTGCGTTCTCTCAACCAACAAAATAACTGTACTTACTAATACTTTTCTTTTGCTTTTCTAGTCAGAAAAGTGCGATGCCCGCAGCAGGTTAGAGGCACAAGCATACGTTGCATGGATTCATGGGTCATTGCATTTTGAGTTGCAGCTTTGGGATACAGCGTTAGAAAATTTGAAGAAAGCACAGTGAGTCATTTATTCATGTATTCTGCAAAATATCTCCGAATTTAAGACTAACGACTTACTCTGAAACTCTAGAATCCTCAACTTTCTGTATCCTCAATTTTGATAAGCCATTCAGTAGGACAACAAAATTATGGCCGGTTAATTACTTCCACGTTTCTTTTTCATCGTTTCATAGAATGAGGAACCACCATTCTAATCATGGCTTCCCAAGGAGTGACATGCTCTTTTTTGCGCCAGATTCTGTCACCTTTTTTTTAAATTTTGAGTTGAGGACTTTATGTCATGTCCTTTCCCTTATTAGTTTCTACCGTGTGACCCTCATGTGAACTAGTTTTAACTCTGATTGGTCGAAAAGTGAAATGTTTTTTGACAGACTAAGAAAGACCATTTTGTCAGACAAGTTTTTTTCTGAAGGGGGGGGGGGGGATGGAATGGAACCTAACAAAATGAAATTGTACAAGAACGGAAACAGAAAGGAATAAAATCCAATGGACAAAAATGATACTGGTGAAAATATTATAGTTCAATTGGCAGTCTTAATTTTTCCTGTTGATAGCAGTGTTCACAGTTTTTTGTGGTTTCTTAAAGGCTAATTTCATTGCACATTTATTTATGCCAGTCAAGAACTTCTGATTGAAACTTTTGGCGGGTATTATAAGTCTTCACTTTTAATGTTCAATATTTCTTGATAGACAAATATCAGTATCAGTAACAATAATCCGCAAATAGAAGTCCCTAAGATAAAAATGTAGGAATCATATGACGTATGTTAAAAATGTTACTATCGTACCAATCCTTATACTTTTTGCCCGTATTGTCATCACATTGCCTTTATTTTTGTCAACTGGCTTTAGGGTCATTCCACGTCAACTGTGCCAGGCTCGGAACCCGACCCCCTCCGATTTGGCTGAAAATTGGTATACGGGGTCTTTACATCATTATAAGAAACTAATTTGAAGGGTTTTCCCATCCGACGCCCCGTTCGCGAGATATCGACCCCCAAAGATGGGGTGAATTTTAGAGATATTCAAAAAAGCCCGTTTTAGCGATTCTCATTTTCTCGACTTCCCTCTCTTTGACTCTCCATAGCGAGACTCTGTATCAATCCATCATACTTTGAAAGAGTGTTTCTAGACCAGTTTTTTATGTAGATTCTGAATATGCCATCGAAATTTAGTTAAACATTATTTAAATGGCCGTAATTTAGGATTTTTTAAAATTTACTATTTTTTCGCCATTCAATGTTCAAACTGAATTATCTAAAAAACAGTCACTCCGATTTTCGATTTTTTTTTTATACTTCAAGCTTAAGATATATACTTTAGGTTGATATACTTTTTTGAATAGTAATCGGACGGTTAAGGGCCTAAAAAAATTCAAATAGGCCAAAAAAGGTCAAAAATTGTGTAAAAAAAGACGATTTTTTACACTTTAATCCAAATATTTCGATAATGAACACTTCAATTAACGATGTTTTCCCCCAGTTTACCCTCTAAGATGTATAAAATCAGACTATCGACGCTATCCATACATTTACCGATCGATTAACGGCCTGATGGAAACCGGAAACCGACCGAAAATCCTCGAAATTGACGCAAAAAGACGATTTTTCACACCGTAACCGATGCTTTCCATAGATTGTAACTGCAATTTCCAATTTTCTCTCTCTATTTCAACCTTAAGGTATATACTTTCGAGTAATAAACACTTACTAACGTGCATCGATGGGGCACGGATCTAAACGGAAATGAAAACCGGCCGGAAATGCTCGAAAATGACGGAAAAAGGCGATTTATTGCATAGTCAGGGAAGCATGTGTTCGAAAATTACGTCCCGTTTGCACGTTTGTGATGCAAGTTTACTCCTTCATTTTGGTCCCTAGAATGAGAAAATCTTTGGTGGACTATCCGATTTTGATGCCAAGGCCCCAAAAACAAGATGGCGGCCAAAATGGAGGCTGAAATTGAAATGTTGGTGAAACGGCACAAAACGTCAAGAGAGGTGTCGATCCTCATGTTTTTTGAATCGTAGATTCCAAAAAAATTGTCATACAGACCCCTCGACCCACGGAAATGACCAAAATCCAAGATGGCGGCCGATTTTGGCTCTTTAGTGGCTAAAACGTCAAATGAGGAGCAAAGAGAGGAGTAAACACTCCAGATATCCGTTTTCGAGGTCACCGATTCCAAAAAAATAGGAGCAAAAAACATCTCATGCCAAATGGTACTGATTTGGACCATGCAAAGGCCGAACTCGGCAGTCATTCTGATTAGAGTGTTCAGAAACACTCTATAATCGGGACCCCTCGACCCACGGAAATGCACAAATTCCAAAATGGCGGCGATTTTGGCTCCTGAATGGTTAAAACGTCAAATGCGGAGCAAAGTTCCCGATCCTCGAAAAGCCTTTCAGGGAGTTCACTTTCCCTCATTCCTTCTAAAACCTTATGTCGCTACCCTTTCACTGGGCATCCACCTCGTCTCCTCCTGGGAGGAATACCCAATCAAGCATCTTCTTTGGCAGTCCTTCGTCCGTCATTCTATTGACATAGCCATACCAGTCAAGCTGTCTGATCATGTCGTCGAATACGATGTCATTTTCGACTCCCATGATCTGCCGCACTCTTTCATTGCGAACCCCATCGTTTCTAAAAATTCCTACAGCCACCTCCTCCAGAAATCTATCTTCGTAGCTTTCAGCATCCCTTGGGTCCGTTCCTTCAGCTGCAAAACTTCACTGTCATATGTAAGAATACTTTTGACTTCAACTCTGTAAATTTTTCTCTTGTTCTCTTTGGAAATCCGCGGATCCCAGAGGATTCCATTGAACATCGCTGTGGCCTGCTTTGCTTGGATGTTGGTTTCCTTGATCCCTTGATCCGTTCTTCCATCCTGGATCAACCGCACCCCCCCCCCCCCCCAAGTACCTATAGTGCGCGCAGCCTTTGATCTGCTGCCCATCCTCCAACTCAGTGCTTTCCTCCCTTTGTCAGTTTCTCGGATTTGCTGATGACCAAGTGGTGATTGCACAAGATCAAGATGACGCCTAGTACATGAAGCGCAAGTTGGTAGCGGAGTATCGAAAGTCGAGTTTAGAAGTCAGCACATCCAAATAATTACTATATAATAATCTCCCGGACGAGATAAGGTGACTCCTTCGTATTATGAGGCACTGAATCCGGAAATTTCCTCCGTTCCTTCTCATCACCCTGCAATGGGCCTGTTTGAAACTTTTGCTAGAGCAAAATTAAGAGTTTTTCCTTATAGATAATATGTCACAAAAATCACGATAAGCGCTTCCGCAAAGTCTGAAATATACTCCTCACTTCACAATTAGCGTAAGAAATTTTCGTTTTTTTAAGCTGCCCGCCTCAAAAACGATACCACAGCACAGGTGAACATTTCGTTAGAGGAGTCGTTCCGTTCCATCCCTCCTCAACATGGCAGACGCTTCCGCGCGCAAGTTGAGGAGAGCATGAGGTCAATCACGGCAGATATCTGTCAACGCGAGAAAAATGTGAATGTAAACACGCCGATTGTTATCAAGTGGTTAGAATCATCGTCCCATCTCAAGCGTTTTGGTGGATTGGCGTCAGCTATGTTGAATATTGCGTAGTATCCTTGTAAGCAGGGGTTGGATGGAATATGACTCCTCTAACGAAACGTTCACCTGTGCCGTGGTATCATTTTTGAGGCGGGAAGCTCAAAAAAACGCAAATTTTTTATGCAAATTGTGAAGTAAGGAGTACATTTTAGACTTTGCCGATCCGCTTATTGTGATTTTTGAGACATTTCTATAGTACCTACCAACTCTTATTTTTGATCCAGCAAAAGTTTGCAACAGGCCGATTTTCTGGAAAAGTCGATTCCGCCCGGAAAAATTGTCATTATCCTGGTCAGTTTTCTAGAAGACTGAGGGGTGGTAGGGAATTATAAACGCAATTTTCAGATTCAGTGGCTCAAAACATCGGAATAGTTTTATTGCGCAGTTGAGAACAAATTTACCCACATTCTGATGGGGTACCGGTCCTAAAAAAAAAAAATGAATAATGCTAGTTATAGATACTGACTCGGAAAATGATTTTGATTAGAGTGTTTCTGAACACTCTAATCAGAATGACTGCCGAGTTCGGCCTTTGCATGGTCCAAATCAGTACCATTTGGCATGAGATGTTTTTTGCTCCTATTTTTTTGGAATCGGTGACCTAGAAAACGGATATCTGGAGTGTTTACTCCTCTCTTTGCTCCTCATTTGACATTTTAGCCACTAAAGAGCCAAAATCGGCCGACATCTTGGATTTTGGTCATTTTCGTGGGTCGAGGGGTCTGTATGACAATTTTTTTGGAATCTACGATTCAAAAAACATGAGGATCGACACCTCTCTTGACGTTTTGTGCCGTTTCACCAACATTTCAATTTCAGCCTCCATTTTGGCCGCCATCTTGTTTTTGGGGCCTTGGCATCAAAATCGGATAGTCCACCAAAGATTTTCTCATTCTAGGGACCAAAATGAAGGAGTAAACTTGCATCACAAACGTGCAAACGGGACGTAATTTTCGAACACATGCTTCCCTGACTATGCAATAAATCGCCTTTTTCCGTCATTTTCGAGCATTTCCGGCCGGTTTTCATTTCCGTTTAGATCCGTGCCCCATCGATGCACGTTAGTAAGTGTTTATTACTCGAAAGTATATACCTTAAGGTTGAAATAGAGAGAGAAAATTGGAAATTGCAGTTACAATCTATGGAAAGCATCGGTTACGGTGTGAAAAATCGTCTTTTTGCGTCAATTTCGAGGATTTTCGGTCGGTTTCCGGTTTCCATCAGGCCGTTAATCGATCGGTAAATGTATGGATAGCGTCGATAGTCTGATTTTATACATCTTAGAGGGTAAACTGGGGGAAAACATCGTTAATTGAAGTGTTCATTATCGAAATATTTGGATTAAAGTGTAAAAAATCGTCTTTTTTTACACAATTTTTGACCTTTTTTGGCCTATTTGAATTTTTTTAGGCCCTTAACCGTCCGATTACTATTCAAAAAAGTATATCAACCTAAAGTATATATCTTAAGCTTGAAGTATAAAAAAAAAATCGAAAATCGGAGTGACTGTTTTTTAGATAATTCAGTTTGAACATTGAATGGCGAAAAAATAGTAAATTTTAAAAAATCCTAAATTACGGCCATTTAAATAATGTTTAACTAAATTTCGATGGCATATTCAGAATCTACATAAAAAACTGGTCTAGAAACACTCTTTCAAAGTATGATGGATTGATACAGAGTCTCGCTATGGAGAGTCAAAGAGAGGGAAGTCGAGAAAATGAGAATCGCTAAAACGGGCTTTTTTGAATATCTCTAAAATTCACCCCATCTTTGGGGGTCGATATCTCGCGAACGGGGCGTCGGATGGGAAAACCCTTCAAATTAGTTTCTTATAATGATGTAAAGACCCCGTATACCAATTTTCAGCCAAATCGGAGGGGGTCGGGTTCCGAGCCTGGCACAGTTGACGTGGAATGACCCTTTACTGTTGTAAACAGATGGATCCTTAAAAATTAAAACAAAAATTGGAAGTTATTTTTTCTAGCAAATTTGTTTTTGCTGATTCTGTAAATCAATTTTTTGTGGAAGAATGTCCATGGTAGACTCTACACCTGTGGAATTTCAACATACAGGGTTATTCAAAAGTCACGCACCACTGGCCATTTAAAATTTTTGCGTTGCCCCCTCCCTTTCTCCCACGAGGGGATCAAAAACTGGAAAGAACCTAAAAAAGTTTCCCCTCGATATGAGGAAAAACGTCTTAAACCGCAAGTCGATATCATAATTAGAACTAAAGTTATGGCCATTGGTGCGTGACTTTTGAATAACCCTGTAGAAAAATAGACAAACAGTGAAGATGTGAATAGAACACCCAGCATATTGATGATGAAACATGAATAGTACTCTGTCATTGACTCGCAAATTTTTTGTCACACTCTACTGTTTTGGATAACAATCATCACCCATGGATTATCAGTATTGCTTGTAATTTCTTGCAATTTATCTTCTCCTTTTTAAAAATATTCTCTGAAATTACTAGTTAAATTATTAGTGAATTCTAATTTTCTCTTGAATATTCTCCTTTGAAATAATATGTATCCTTTTAAAAAATTAAAATAAGCTCAAGAGAGGATTTTCATGTACAACTAAGGTGACATGTCTTTTCCTAGTTTTATCATCAATATGTCACCAGACAACTTATTCTTTGGTCATGTGTCATCCCAAAACATTCAGTGTTTAAATTACCTACCTCTCGGTCACTTTTTTATTTTGCTATTTAGGTATTTGTTTTTTCATTTTTAGGACTGTCTACTTAAAATTAGCTGCAGCTCTAGATGAAGAAGATAGTTCCTTATATGCAATGCGAGCTGAAGAACTTAATCCAAGTCTGAGGTATTGTGCATATAATATTGGAGATGGTGCCAACATGGATACCTTACTGGAAACCTCGTCCGAAGGAGTTGACATCACAATACCTGTGAGTAGATGAGTTTTCTGTTTGGTAATTTGCAATTTTGTGTGATATCATATTTTCAGCTCAGAAGATCAAAGACTGATCAGGGTGATTTTGAAACTCTGTTCACTCTGTGCCAGGTGTGCAGGAAATACTGGATCAGGCGCCTGCCCTGGCGCATGAAAATGTGGAAAGGGCCCGATTTTATGGAACAACCCAAAAAATAAGTGTTGGAGGCGAAGTTTTTAAGGAAAAAAATGTTGCAAAGTTTTTGTATCAGTCGGCATAGAGATTCGCGATATTCGCGCATTGCAGCAAACAACCTAAACAGCCTGATCCTTGAGGAAATCCAAAGTATTCCTGAAGAAGAACCGCTTGTCAGCTGATTCTGATTGATCAGGTCTCGGCTCTTGCCTCTATTTCCGATAAATTTATCGTTTCAAAATCGGGAAAAGCCCTGAAGATTTCTCTGCTTTCCACGTATATGTATGGCAGGCTCTCCACATTTTCAGGACCTTTCCACATTTCCTCTAACTGAAGGAAAGTCAGTGAAAAGTTTTGGAAAGAATAATGCAATGTGTGAAAGGACACAGAAATGTGCATTATTTTTATCATCCTTCCACAACTTACACTTTTTTTCACATCTCTAATTCCGATTCTTTGTAACTTTTAGACACTGACCAAACGGAAAGACAATGTTGCACCGGAGCAGCAGTCACCTGCATATCAAGCACGCCTGAAACTAGAGCAGTCCATTCGGAAGAACCTTTTCTTGATCTCAGGAAGCAAAAAAATTCTCAGTGAAGAAAAAGGACTCAAGGAGGTTTGTAATTACTTTCTTTTTCCGAGTAACAAATTGTTAGTTGCTGTGGATGTTCTATGAAGCTGATTATGAATTTAATGAATAAAACGCTAAAGAAGTAAATAAATTAGCTGACTTTAAGGAGAAAGGAAAATTATCAAATTGTTTCCTGAAGATGAAACCCCTTGAGCTTTAATTATTCACAGTATTTTCAGAATTTCATTCATTTTAATTTCCATGCTCTCGTATTTAAAGTCCAATATGTCAAGGACAATGAAGTTTTCTTTCTTCAGGAAATCTGGAAGTAATAGTTGTAGAACGCTGAAGAATTTTCTCTTGAAGTCCTGTAGACTCACCTTTAAAAGAATAAATTCAAGTCTGACTATTAATAGGAGAAGAGAAAATTGTTAAAAGAAACTCAGATCCGGGCGGTTGATGCCACAGTATTTAGGAGCGTTCTTTGATCATTTTAAGACAAAAAGTGCCAAAGTATGTTAAATCAATGTGGTGTTAAAGTTCCTAGTTAGAAAAACTTAGTTTTGAGTGAAAGTTCTTTAAAATCCCAATCTTCCTTTTTCAGAGCAAGAATCATCATCATCGAATCATGGTGTATTTTTATGACCTCTAAGATTAAGAGTGAAATGACTCACTTGCAACTTATTCTTCTGTGCACTGGAGAGAGTTTTCCAGTTACTCAAAAGCCTACTTTTCGGCCCAACTTAATATCAAAAATTGCTCTATCAGAAATTATGTCTCTTTGGTGCTGTAATAAAAAAAATGCCGCTTGAAAATCTGAGAGTTGCCAAATTTCCTTTAGTAAAATGTTTATTTTTAAGAAGAGTTATGAATATTTTCTCTTGAAATTTTCAAATAATTTAGATCTAATTGCAAGTTAATTTCTCCAAAAATTGGAGGAAAAATATTCACGGATCTTCCTGAAAACATGCATTTTATCAAAGGAATTTTGGCAACGTCTGAAGACTTTTACCGCGTCCTTCTTTAGCACGACAATATTGACTTAGATCCCTTTTTCTGTAGATGGTCACAATTTATTTTTTTAAAATCTTAGAGTTGTACCTAAAATTGTAGAATGAAGATGGACATGGTGGTATAATGTTGATGTCACTATGTTTGTAACATTGCATACATGTTTTATCAGTATTTTCTAGAATGTCAAGCAATTCTGCTCCTCCTCCACCCTCCCCTCCCCCTCTCCAAGAGGGAGCCAGCCAGGTTGATGAAGTGGTCGACGGACTTATGTAAATATAATTTTGAGTTTAACCCGTTTTTTTTCTTCCATGTAGACTAATGTTGAACTGCGCAAAACTCGGCCACAGGACTTAACAAGACTTTATGAGATTATCCTACAGAATCTTACCGAGTTGCAACAATTACCTGATGCAAGTGAAGATACAAACTATCAACTTGGACTCGAAGCAAAAATCATAGCATACAAAGCATTCCGGTAAGAATTATACCTCGAATTCTCTATTTTACAATGTTCTAAGTTTACCTTCAGCAAAATTTTTACAACAGAGAATTTGTACCTGTTTTTCAAAAAAAAAAATTTTATAAGTAGGGGATGAGAATACCACCTTGGAATTTTTTTGAGATGGAGAATATTGTTTAATTTTGGAATCAAATTTGAATTTCTGTCCATTTTGCCGCATTGTAATGTCAACTGGTGGCACCTGGCCATCAGCCTGCTGGAGTTTTACAGCGTACCAATGAACCATCGATATTGATACATTAAAATCTGTTGCAAATCGGAAACAGTACCTCTGCTTTCATTTCAAGATTTTAAGAGATGATTTTTGGCACAAACACTCCATAATAATCGATTAATAGACTGAAATTCCGATTTTCCTGAAATAATCTACTTTATGATTAACATTTGAAATGATATATCCATTGTACCCAAAATGCATTGCGCCAAAGTTGAGGATCCACCTGAATCTTATAACCTACCACCACATTAGATTTCGGACAGCCACAAGTTGATGTCATTTGAGGTCAGTCTTTGACATAACCAATCAGAAGCCTTGAAATTTTCTAGAGCCATTATCGAACTGAAAAGGCACTGACTGAATATTTTGAGGCCACAATCTGCCTTTTTGCAAAAATTCCTATCAGTATTATCAACAGTTCGTGAATCCTTGCTACTTGCAAATTTTTTGTCAAGAATCCTGACAAACTGTAGCTGCTAAATAGCATACTGAAAAGTGTTGATTCGAAATTTAATTAGCTTTTGGTTTTTCCTCCCAAAAAGGCCTTCCGGCTCCTCTGTACCTTCCAAATCACTTTCCTAGTTTGGCAGTGCACTATGAAACAGCCCAGATTTTGCTTCTATCCCAAACTCTCATCATGTTTTTATCCCATATTTGTCTCAGCAAGGTCAATTGTTACCTCAACGAGCTATTGATAACAGGTGGGAAATTAATTTTTCCATTTCTGTACCTCTATTGCTCTCTCTTCTTCTCCATGATGTTAAATTAAAATAGTAGTAATTACAACTGCCCCAGATGTTAGGTACAGCTTGTTGTGTTTGTATTTCAAATTAAACAGTCAGGCTGTCACAAAAAAGTATTGAAGAAGAAACAAGAATAGAAAGTTGGATATGAAATAAAACTTTTTAAAAGTGGTGTGTTTTCTTTGGGAAAAAACATAATAAGTGAACTGAACAACAGAAAAGCTGGAAAAACACAGCCCTCATTAAAAATTTAGCTTATCTTACAGACTTGTCTGTAATCAAGGAGATGTAGCTCTTGACGCATGTTTTTCTGTTTCAGCTGTTATTATATTGCACAAAGCATGTCTTCAATGAAACGATGGGGAGACATCGCTGCTCTATATGAAAGAGCTGCTGAATATGCCAATGAATCTTTGGCAAACAAGCTCACAGATGCACATCTTAAAGATGAGCTCAAGAACTTGCTCACTGACATTGATCGCAATAAATTTACTGCCCTTGCCAACAGTATTCTGGACTCTGAACAGCCCTCAACAACCGAATCAACTATCTTGTATCCAAAATCCAATCAAAAGCAGAAGAAGGTAAGCTGTTTTTCTCATTTGTAATTCATCTAATTAGTATATCCAACATCCTTTCTTTAAGTCATTTTTAAAAGAACATAAAAATCAATGTGTGATTTTCTGTAAATTAGCTGAGACTCATGGAACTTCAAATGAATCTTTTCAGAATTATTTTATTTCTAATTCATCAAATATCACATCAAACAGTTGTTTTATACGATCGGTATTCTGAGTAAAAAAGAAGGAACTACCTCTTCGAATTCAAAGATGGATAAATTTGTGTGTATTTTCCTGCTTTTCCTCAAGCTTCTAAACTTTTTACTTTAATCATGAGTCAGCTCCAGCTATCCAAAATCCAACCATATCCAATCTCAGATTTTTGATAGAAATTATCACCTGTTTTCTAGAATGTTTTGTGCCGTAATTGAAATAGAATTAAAGAAATGAACGCAAGTGATATCTGTAACTTATTAAAATATGCACTTAAGCTACGAAAATTAATATATTTTGACTTAATTACACAATTATCTTCATGAGTTTCTTGTGATTTTTTCCTGCACGTTTTACTCTTTGTCATGGGTTTCCTGCTTATTAATTATTTCTCTTAATTTTATCAGATTCCTCTGTCAGAACGATTGAATGAATACAAAGAAGATCCAGATCTACTTTCTAAACAACCAAATGTTATGAAACTTCCTCCAGAAATGAGACCCGTTCCTTGCAAACCATTGTTCTTTGATTTGGCATATAATCTCATTGAGCTCCCCAAAGTTGACTTGCAGCAAAGTAAGAAAGGCGGTGAAGGAGGAATTTCTGGTCTCGTCAAAGGTCTCTGGGGATGGAGTGGATCCAAGTAAATCAGTTTTTATTATTTTTTATTTGTATTTTAATCCAGTTGTACATTTTTCAGTTAAGAATTTTATACATGGTTTTGAAAAAATAATAAAGAAAAAAAAAACTCTATGATTTCAGTTTGTTTTTAGCCATAATATCTAGCTTTTTGTGATGATTATGCAGATCACCTGTTTCACAACAAATATTTAAAGTCGAACTCATCGTTGCTGCAGGGGTGCAGGATCTTCCAAGCTTCCACATTCTTACGCGTCTGCTTACTGGCATTCCACGTTTATCTCATTGGTTTTCCACAAAATTTCCCACCAATTCAAGAAAAGATAACCTCTCTTCTGTTTTTTGTTGACTTTTGATGTTTGAGCCTTTAAATTTTCCCTCCTTCCACATTTTTGACGGCTTTTGCACATTTTCACGCGCCCTTGCGGGTGATTGAGTATTTTCTGCACCCCTGCGTTGCTGTAGTTAATTTTACGCAACCTGAGCTGGTGAAATTGGGATTAAAATCTGCAAATGACAACGCATCAGTCTGGGCCACAATGATCTGGTCATTTTCTTGACACATTATATTGTGCAGCCAAGAGAGGCCTGCAACCTGGTTTTATGAGGAGGGGAAGAATGAGTGTTGAGTGTCGGGAAGAATGAGTGTTGAGTGTCGGGAAGAATGAGTGTTGAGTGTCGAAGAGAGTGGCCTAGTAGTTGTGGCTGGAATTGATGGGTTGTCATTTACGGATTTTGTCAGTGATTTGTCCATGATAATGTCATAGATTGTAGGAAAAAGCTCGCTGAGTGATTTCATATCATTGCATTTTCGAACAGTAGATCCACTTAATTTACATCCTGGATTATTTTGAACGATATGAACCCACAAAAAAACGAATCGAAAGTTGCTTTTTTCAACTCCCACTTCAATGCACATTGCAGAGACAGCCATGCCGTGGGCTTACTTTCAACTGCGCAACCCCTCTCCCATTATTTAGATTTGTTCTTTCAAGTATTGATAACAGCAGCTTGTGCTGCTGTACCAAAAATTTTGGCAGAGGAGTTGGGTGGTCAAAAGTGTACCTTCTGTATCAAAGTGTACACAAGGGATGTTTTTAGATGACTTTAGATAGTTATTTTGTGTATTATTTTCTTTCGTATACAATTTAAGACAATGCATTTCAGAAAACTGAACGTGTTTTCCTTCAGTTTGTCCTTTGTGGTGTTACATGTCATTTTTGAGAAATGTCTGATACAAGGATTATAGAGATGTGGGGTACAAGTTTTAAACATTTTATTTTAGACAATTAAAGGTATTTACATTCATAAAATGAAATTAATACATTTTTAGGAAAAAGAAACTGAAGCGTTAAGCCAATAAATTAACAACAAATAATAAATAAAATATGAAATGAAAATTATAAACAAACAAAAAAATATAGACACCTAACTTACAAGAAGTTAAGCTCAGCTTCAAGAATGCTTAAAAATGCCGTAATTTCTTAATCAACAATTATTTTTAAATACATATATAGGATACATCGATTGACTTTTCATTCTATCTTGAATCGAAAAGCTTAGTCACCATGTTGACAAAAATTGAGTTTGGGAATATGTACAAGTCAGGAAAGATTAAAAATGTTCCACTTTCTACCTACGCAGATTTGAAAATACGTCAATTTAATGCAAATAAGGCTGCAAGAAAAGTAATATTCTGCACTTCAAATCGAAACTCTGCAACAAGCATAAAACTGGAAAAGCAGAAAAAGTTTAAGGCTCAGGGTCGCTATGCACTGTCTCTCAGTGCGCCTTGGTTTCTTCTGCCTTTGTTCAAACCAAAAGAGCGTTGCATTGAATACTGCACAATGGTGGATTTATATTTAAAAAAAAAAAAAAAAAAAAAACGCAGGTACTGTCTTATACCAGAGATCCCCAGACATTGACTTAGAACAAATGCAAGGTGTCCCGTTCACCCGTACCAGGCTCTTTTCTCGGATCTGATGTAGTCGAGGACCGTCGGATGAATAGGGAGGTAAGAAAAATTCTAACCTAATTTGATACCAAAAAGTCCATAATTGCTCCATTCCTGTCTGAAATACTGACCCTCCAAAATTGGGGGGCAGAGCTCCCTTTAGTAATGTGCAAGGCCTTCAAATTGATGTAAAGGCTCAGAAAAATGATGTTCTCATCGACTCTGAGGAACTTGAATCTGATGGCTTTTGAGCTTTCTAGGTTGGAGAGGCCGTGGGATGATAAAATTCAGTTTTCTTGGTGTCAATTGGACGTATTTCTGCCAAACAGGACTATGTGCATTAAGACATGAACCCTAAAATCCATCAGAATATGTGCATAACAGAACTCACGTCATAATGCACATAGTTCTGTTTGATAGAATTACGTCCAATTCGATTACGACGTATTTCTGCCAAACAGGACTATGTGCATAAAGACATGAACCCTAAAATCCATCAGAATATGTGCATAACAGAACTCACGTCATAATGCACATAGTTCTGTTTGATAGAATTACGTCCAATTCAGTATTCATCCGGCAGTCTTCCACTTTGTCCAATCTAAAGTTACCAAGGACAAAGCCTAGTACAGAAGGCATAGTTTTTATAGGTTTGGGACAGTATGATCATTTGAAACGTCATTTTAGTTTGGGTGGGATGTCGTCTTTTTTGTTTAGAGGAACCTTCTGAGCTTCATGCATTGATTTTTGGAATGTGCTCAATATATGCAGACTTTCCACAAAAAAAATCTGATAAATGTCTGCACAGTTACGGTTGAACAACTTGTTCTTAGGAATTAAGATTCGGATGCATGACATCTTGAAACGTGCACAGGAGGGGGAAATGACGGAAAACATCAAGAGGAAATGAGCGAGTAATGCCTTATTCTTGACAACAAATCTGAGGACTTGTAATGACTTTAAATTTAGTTTTGAGATCAAAGTTGTGACTATCAGGAAGAACTAGACTGACACTTGTGCATGTTTTTTTTTTTTTGGGGGGGGGGGGGATCTTAGAGCAACGAAGCTTCATGCTTCATTTTTTTCTTCTCACACAATATAAATTTGAAGTTCAACTAATGCTGTCATAGTCGGAACAAGATAGAAAGCATTATTTCTTTGGGAAGCTGTTGACTAATAACAAAATTCAAAGTTCTGTTATTATGCAAGTTGGAGGTAGGCACACATAGTGTAATTGATTATAATACTGGAAGTCATATAGTGAAGTAAATCATTGTAAAAATGATTGCATTTGAATTAACTAAAGTGTGAAAAAGAAAATTGTGATACAACTATAGCCATAAACTGAAATTCACGGTGCTTGTAACAGCTTTGCAGATGTTGCTACGAAGGTCATGTTCAAAGCTTTCAAGAATGGTTCCTTCTTTCTCTGATTTTAAAATCCCTCTTAATTTAGGGAAAGAGGTTAAGTTCCTAGGAAGAAAATGATAATCTTCCGCCTGTTTTTGATGACTTGCAAACAGTCCTTACATTTTTGTTGTTTCTTGGACAGTTACTTGAAATTGCTGTAAACTGCTTAAAATTATTCCTCCATGAATGGTTCATTTGCATGATATGAAGCTTATCGTAGGATCTGTCAACTGCTAATCTCTTATTCATTAATGATGTCCCAATGTCACATGCAATGTAAAAATCTGTGAGCTATAAAATTCCTCTCATAAAAGAGAAGAATTTATAGCTGAATTTGAGTTAGGCCTTCATCAGCATTTATTTGGTGACAGATACTGATGTAGAGAGCTGAAGAAAGAACTTCCCTGACAGAGATACTTTTAGAAATGGAGAGTACTTTCTCCGCATTATTATCGTCGGTAATGGGGTTTTTGGTATGGTCCTCGTCCAGCCTCTTCACGGAGCAGTTGATAGTAACTGTAGACTACTAACCACATGTAGATGTAGACTCCTAGAACAAAAATAAGGACACTATTTTAGTTTAGGACCTGCAAAGAGTGCATTGCATTATGTAATAATCCCAATTTCATGTTTGCCCTGCTATAAAAAAAGAAATCAATTCTTTTAAAAGTTACAAATCCTGAAGAGACAAAATTATCGCCAATTTCAGAATCTACTTATTCACAAAATATTGCAGGACTTCCTCTAAATAACTTGCTTGCCTTTTGAGTGGACTTACATTCCTATGAAACAAGGCTGTTTACAACTTTGATTTTGTTTAAATTTGCATTTTTACTAATTTAATGATCGATTATATTTTATTAGTGAAGAGGCAAACCAATATTGCGTTTATTATGTGTGTCAGAATATATAAAGTACAGTGTCTTTTTTTAAGTGTATGGCTACAAGTGCCTTTCTGCAATCAAAATATATACAAGTGTGGAAAAAGCGTGCATAATTGTGGTTGTTGACAGTTGAGACATTGAAAAGTTAAAGGATATCAGAAAAATTAGATTGCAATGATTTCAGTGACTTCAATAATAGTCTGGTAAGAATTGAGATTTAAGAATCAATGCTTGCACCAAGTCAATCAGCCCCATTGATCTGCTACTTTGTGGCAACAGCTTTCATTGGGAGAAGGTGCATCAAGTTTAGCAGTGAGTGACGCAGTTAATTTACTTACCAACAGAAAGAATGCCGAAAAGGAGGAATAAAAATCCACTGAGAATTTCTTTATGAACAATGAACACAATTGCAGTGTAAATTACGGAGATTCCAAGTCCAATGGCAAGCATAATTGCAAGAATGACCCATGGCAACATCATGAATTTCACCCTCTGAAAATAAGTTGGAACAAAGACATCTATCAAAGTTACAAATCGGTGGAATTAGTAGGGCATTTTCTCAAAATTTAGAAGTAATTATGTGCCCATTCAAATTCATTGGCTTAACCTGATTATCCAAAAATTGTCTGAGAAGGTAAGTAAATGAAGAATATATCAATGTAACTGAAATTTTTTACTGATTGCAAGTTATACAATGGTATTCATAAATCTTTTGGACCTTTGCCTTTTCTTTTGAAAGTAGGTAACCGTGTGAGGATGTATACCTAATTTTGATCGGAAAGAAAAAAATCAATTTATTTTATTAATAACAATGCTTGGACCCTTTAAAATGTTACAGTAAAAGTATCAATAGATGGATTATTTATTTATCAGGTAGTATTATCTAAGAATAATCCTCAGTTATGGTTCTTTATTTATTTGTAAGACTGTCTTACCTTGATAACTCCAAGGATCAGCATCAGAGAAATGAATATAGTCATAATGAGGTTGATTGTCACAATTATTTTGACTGAAATACAATGAAAACAAAAAACAAGTTCAATTTAGTTTTCATTTGATCTAGGAAAAGAGTACCTAATCAAAAAATGGATGACATTTCACACCTAAGAAAGGAAAACAAAAAAATGCAAAAATGACACTTGCCATGGCTTATTTGTCTCTTCTTCCAGCTACCGATTTTTAAGCACCTATTCTTTGGTTTTTTTCTCCTTTATTTTTTCGCTCTCAACTATGTAAGAATATTTGTCCAAGATTTTGCACCTCATTTAACCTTTAAACTGTATAAATTAATGTTGCTGTAGAATGTAGATGGTAAATCTTTTAATTCATGGGACAGATGGTTGAGGAGCATAAATGGTTTAGCTGCAGCTGAGGCACCCAGGTATTAGACCAAATTGTTGCCAAAAGGCTCATCATTTTTTTAGTATGTGAATATGAGAATCAGACTTTCTTCAATTTCATGATTTTTGATACTGCTCATCGTAGACAGAAGCTTTCGGCTTTTATCTGGAATTGATTTTGCCACTCCTTCCAGTTCATGACTGCCATGCATTTGTGGCACTGTAGTTCCAAATTTATTAGATAGATGAATCCTTACCAACATCTGGAGGGAGCGTGTCAATGACGATGGTTTTCATTTTTGCATCGGTCACCCAGATATAAACAAGTGTGAGGGCTCCCATAATCTAAAGAGATATGACAAAAAAAAACAGCGAATTAATTAGAAGTATTGGAGAATTTAGGTAGGGTCAGGGATTCTGGAAAAATTACCTATATCCTGATTGATCGAGTTTAAAGAATTTTGTGAAAGAGTGCATGAAAGACAGAATGAGGCTTGGGGCACACTTTCAAGGACCTCTAATTGGATGTAATGTGTGGTTTTACTTAATAAGAAATTATAACTGGTGCTCTCAACCTATAAAAACTAAAACTAAAAAAAACTTTAAAAAAAAAATAAAAAAAATGAAGGCTCATCAAAGAAGGGCCATCCTGACATGCAAGACACCTTTACTTCATGTAACAGAAATTAATCTAAATAAAACAGCATCTTAATTTTAAAAAGTTGAGTTGAAAAATAGGTATGCTAAAATGGTTTGTAAAGAAATAAATTTAGATACCAATATTTCGTGGTTGTACGGATAATAAAAAAATCAATTATTGGCTGTGAATTAAGTTTTACTTGATGTAAGTGGGTAGCAAGGTACCTTGTTGAGTCATGAGAAAATCGCAATTCAATCGAAGTTTCATACTGATAAATTCACTATATTGTCAAAATAGCTCATTTATCACTCCTGATCTTAATTTTCTATCACACTTGCTCATTCTTATATGGCTGTGAACCTAATTGGGCATTAAAAATAGCTTAAAATTAGAGAAAAAGTGTGGGGGAAAAATAAAGAAGGGGAGGGGAGCGAGAGAGAAATAAAACAACAAAAAAAACATGAAAAAAATAGTATGAAATTTTACGAATTTTTTTTTTTTTTTTTTTTTTATTAGTGTTAAGCGAACTTTCACAATGAAATTATACACTTTGTTTCTAAATTCAAAATAAATGTGTGAGTACAAACGACCGGGTAGTCTGTAACTTATCTAAATGGTTAGAAATAATTGGTTACTAAAATTAATGGTTCAAACCAAGGGGCTGGCCAGTTCCCACGGTTTCACCCGTTTGAGGCGTCTAAACTCATTTGAGTTGTCAAGTAATAGTAAAGCCTCGGTGTTAGGATGGTGATGGAGCCGTCTCTCATAGTTGGTTGCAACTTTAGTTATAAATTGCGAGACGGTCTCCATCCCCAGGTCTCTATGGATATCAGAGTTACGTTCATACCATCGTGCTCCGACTATCTGTCTCAGAGCACGATTTTGGACTCTTTGTAAAATTTCTATATTGGACCGTGCTGCACACCCCCAGATTTGAGCTCCATATGCCCATGTGGGTCGTACAATTTGTTTATATAATAGAAGCTTATTACTAATACTTAACTTAGATTTTTTACCTATTAACCAATACAATTTTTTAAGTTTGAACAAGCATTCTTCTCTTTTGATTTTTATGTGTTCCTTCCACTTTAACTTAGTATCTAGGTGTATACCTAAATACTTGGCCACTTCTGAAGGTTTTAATAGGACTTTATTGAATATAATGTTAATGTCCTTGATACTACGGTTAGAGAATATCTTATAAATAGTTTTTGCACAATTAAGTTTGATGTCTTTTTCACTCGTCCAGTTATAGAAATTTTGAAGGTTATCTTCAAGTTCAAGTGTAGCTAATTCCTGACTTTTATTGCTAGACAAATACGTAGTATCATCAGCATACTTTCCTAAGAGGGATTTTCTGGTTGGAGCGGGAATATCTGAGGTAAACAGTAAATATAGCAATGGGCCTAGAACTGAGCCTTGCGGGACTCCTGCCAGAATTGGTTTTTCGTCCGACAGTGCCTCACCTACTCTAACTCGGAAAGTTCTGTCAGAGAGATACGATTGGATTAATCTAACATGACAAGCAGGGAGAAGATTTGCTAACATTTTAATAAGGAGTTTATGAGAGACTTTATCAAATGCTTGTGCAACGTCTAAGAATGCAGAGACGCAATATTCTCCTTTTTCAAGGGCTTTTTCAATAAAATTGGTTACTCTATGTATTTGTTCAATGGTAGAGTGTTTAGCTCTAAAACCGAATTGAATATCTGGCAGTATGTTTTTAATATTGATTACTTTTAATAGTCTAGGAAGATAAAGTCTTTCCCATAGTTTTGCTATGGATGAGAGCAAAGATATTGGACGATAAGAAGAGGGATTTCTTTCGGGTTTGCCTTTTTTATGAAAAACTATTATTATTGCTTCTTTAAATTTGCTAGGGACATATTGTAGATTGATTATTGCATTAAAAATTTGGACTAATTTATGAATTGCTTTATCAGGTAATTTTTTAAGGATGAGGCCAGTAAGTTGGTCTTTTCCTGGGGCTTTTTTTGTTTTGCATTTGCTTATTAATTTGGTAACTTCCCCAAAAGAGAAATGGGTATTTCGTGCTCTGTTTCTATCAGATCTGTTTCATTTAGATGCAGGAGAATATCGCATTTCGTAGCATTGGGTAGTGAATTGGGTTTAAATACTTTTTCGAGGTGGGTTGCGTGTAAATTTGCTTTATGGAGGTCAGTTTTGGCCCATTTCCTTGTATTATCATTAAATAAAGGGGCATTATGTAGTGGTGGACGTTTTATGTAACTGATCGCTCTCCAAAGGGAGTAGTCGGTTGCAGGTGAGGCATCTAATGTTTTAATAAATTTTTCAAGTTGATTATTTCTAATAGTCCAAAGCTCATTTGTTAGTTCTCTTGAGATGGAGTTAAAATAGGCTTTATCTTCGGGGTCTCTGGAGCGCAGCCATCTTTTCCTAGCTTTTCTTTTTTCCTTTATGATTTTGAGGATGTAGGGGGGGGTTTTATATCCGGCTTTAATGTGTTGAATAGGGGGAGGGGTGGCATTTTTCGCCGCATCCTGTATGATTTTAACAAGATTTTCTAGTTCAGAGTCGATTTTTTGCGGAGTGTCTAATTTAGGGTCTGCATAAAGTTTAATTCTTTCATTAATGTAATCCTTAAAACATTCCCAATCAGTGGCTTTATTTATAAGTCCAGTAGGAGGTGTTGTAAAAATTGGAGAGGCTGCTAAATGAAAGTGGACGGGGATGTGGTCAGACGAAAGTTCATCTTCTATTAATGACGTATGTATATTTTGCTTGGAAAAGCCTTTATAAATTCCAAAATCTAATACATCGGGGTTCTTAAGTGGGTCTGTAGGGTAATGCGTAGGGCGTCCTTGTGATGCAATGCTCGCGTGAAGCGAGTCAATTGCTTTCAATAAATGTCTGCCTTTGGTATACACAGATTTTGATCCCCAGGCAAAGTGCTTCGCATTCCAGTCTCCGGCTATCAGGAAACGCGTGCCTAGTCGATCAATAAGATTAGCGTAATCTATCTCTTGGGGATTATGATGAGGTGGAGAATATATAACTGCGATTGTTAGATCCTGTTGTTGTAAACTAATGGTGATTGATACAGACTGAAACATTTCCTTTACAATTGAGTCGTTTAAGAAATGCTTAATTCTACGTTTTATCAGCACGCCTGCGCCAGCGTGCGCTGTGTTGTCAGGGTGCAATGCATGATAAAAAATGTAATTAGGAATAGAGAAATACGATTCTTTTGTGAGCCTTGTTTCAGAGATAAGCATGACGTCAATATTATAATCATTAAGAAATTGTATGATCTGTGCTCTATGATTTATAATGCCATTAGCATTCCACGCAACTATTCGGAGTGTAGATGCATTATTTAATAAAGATACATTTGAAACATCTAAAAAGAAATTTTTGCTGGCTTTACAGGAAATCTGAGTCGGATTTGTCATCTTGTGTGCGAAGTTGAGGATCCGCCCAAAGCAATATCATGAGCATTTAATTTGGTTTCAAGAGTGGTCATACGACTAAAAATTTGATTTAATAAGTCCATGACCTGTGTTAAGTCATTTTGAGGGGTGGAAGCAACTGATGCATAGGATTTTAAGTTACAATTCTTTGGAGATTTATAAGAATTGTTGGCGTTATTGGCGCCAGTGGGTTTATTAATAGGTTTAGCATTCTCTTGTGAAGTTATTTCAGTTTTTTTCTGGAATCTCTCCTCAAGAGCAGCTTTCCTAGCAGGGCAATCCCTAAAACTGGCTACGTGGCCAGCGTTGCAGTTAGCGCATTTTGGGTTCGAGTTATATCCAGGAATAGTGCATTGAGAGGATGGATGATTACCTGCGCATTTGACGCAAGCCCAGGGCTTATGACAGTAGCTTTTCGAATGCGAAAATCCCTGACATCTGTAGCACTGCATGATTAACTTAGGTTTGGATTTACAAGCTTCAATTTTAACCACTTGATTACATATAGTTTTTAAGTTAAATACTCTTTCGGGGTCTTCCCCTTGAGCAAAGGTGATTTGATGTAAAAATAAAGGTTCTTTTTTTACGGGACCTCCCTTGCCATTTTCGGGTTGGATTTTCTTAAAAATATTGACTACACTGATAACATTGAAATTTTTTCCCTTAAGTGAATCTAAAATATCCTCCTCCGAAGTCTGAGGAGACATGCCTTTGCACATAACTCTAAAGTCACGTGTATTTTTATTTTCGTGAGTATACCAATAAATTTCTTTGTTATTATTTAATTCTTTAGTTAATACACGATAATGTTCTTCTTTCATAACATTCACTTTCCATACAGCTTTAGTACCCACAGTTGTAATCGCCTTCAGCGAAAACTGTGAGTCATCCTTAATTACATTTTGAATTAAAGTACGTAAATTGTTGACATCCTCGACATTACAGATTTTAATGGGCGGAGGCGGGTTTTCCTTTAAAGCTGCTTGTGCGTCCTTAGGTGTTGAGCCAGGAATTAAAGTTGACTGTTTCTTCTTGTTCGGTTCTGAATCATGCTGGGTAATAATTTTGACTTTCTTACCAGGGGTAGAATTATTGTTGGTGATAGGTTTAGAGTTAGGGGATGCGGAATCTTCCCTCTTACGTTTGTCCTTCCTGGACTGGTTGGAGGCGCCTTTGTTCCTTTTCACCTTGGTTTTCCAGGCCAGAGTTTCAATGTCAACTATGCGTTCTTCCTCATCCGAATCGGGTAATGCAAATGTAGTTGTGTCCATATTCTCCTCATCATTTAACGTAGGTTTTAAGGTTGATTCACTGTTCATAGGATTGCTATTATTGGAATTATTAGCATTAATATTTGAGTTGAGATTAGTTTGAAGTAGGTTAATTTTTTCTTCCAGAATTCTAAATTTAGCATCTGTCTCTTCATCTTTTTTAGCTTGATCAGCTTTAACTGATATAAGTTCGTGTCTAAAATTATTTGTCTCATCAATTGATTTCTGAAGAGCATTAGATAGTTTGTTTGTGAGATTTTTATAATCAAGAAGTGCTTTTACAGTGTCATTTCCTAAGTTATCTGTAGGTATAAGGGTAGCAATAGCTTTGTTTGCTTCTAAAAGTACCTCATTATAGTTTATACAATTAGAGTTAGTAGATGGAATTTGATTTAAAGTTTGTTCACTTGTGATGTTTTCAAGGTGAGGCTGAGGAATTTCACCTGATTGTAGCCTTATCACGTGTTTGTCCATGGTGCCACACCGACGTGGGCACCAGGGAGTTGGTCACAATACACTTATCACATGTCCTAAAGTTGCTTGGAGCACGATTTGGCACAATGATTTTAGGATACACTCAGTACTAGATTAGATAGGAGTTGAGATTAGAGAGAGCAGACGAGCGCAGGAACGACCGTCACGGATCACGCCGATTACGCGACTGAAATTTTTTTTTTTTTTTTTTTTTTTTTTTTTTTTACGAATTTGCATTGGATTAGGTGGTAGGTACTGGATAAAATATGAGTCATTTTTGCAAAAAAATCCACTTCGTTATAGAAGTTAAAAGATTATCCACCTTAGGCAGAACTGCCAGTGACTACTATATGTCATTCCGAGCTCGGCATATCATGTTCAAGAATCGTTCACCTAAGCATTTGTCCGATCCACCAAAATCTAATGGAGATACCGGGGATCGAACCCGGGGCCTCTCACATGCAAAGCGAGCGCTCTACCACTGAGCTATATCCCCGAGATGGCGAGTCAGAAGTGAAATAGCAAGTCTTCAATGCGCGGAGGTTGGACCTCGCTCCCTACGAACGTTCAGCGGAGGTCACGTGTTCCTGATGAAGCTGCCTTACTGCACCGCGTGGCGCGCTACTTATACAGTGTGATCCAATGTCCCGCACTACGGCACTACCCCTGTAACTTTATTGCTAATGGAGATTTTGCATTAGGGTGCGGCTTATACGAGAAATTAAAAAGGTTGAATTTTGAAATTGACAAGGGACCCCGCCAAAACGTTCCTAATAGTGTAAAAACAAACGTTGTAGAACAGTTTTGCATTTGGTCAACATTTAGAGGTCCCGACTGGCCCTTGAGATTGCAAAATTCGGCTAATTTTCGCATTTTTTCATCAATTTTGGTAAATTTTCTCAGGCCTCACGGAGAGTTCTACTTGATAAATTTATTCATAAATAGGCAATATATAACCTAAAATGCACCCGATCCTCCACCTTAAGTCCCCCAGCCCCCCCAACCCCCTCCCTCACCGATCCAATATAAATACACTCTTTATAAACTACGCTATTTTGGTAGTGACCAGAGATTTAAAGTAACACTGGTCAACACGGGTTCAAATGTGCTTGTACTACGGTAGTTTTTAGCGCTGAGTCCGAAAATGACCTCCGTTATGCTGGGTCAGGTCGATTTTCCCCGGAAAATTTAGGATTTTCCTTAAAAATCGAGCTTTTGAAAAATCAATTTTCCGAAAAATCTGTGCATGATGGAAGAAAGATAAGGTCATTTTCGGATTCAGCAGCTAAAATTACATGGGAAACCATATATTGCATGCCTATAGAAGTTTCCGTTCTGTTGCAAATATCGAGGTTTTACCGGACAAGTGCCCCTTTCCGCCCATGTGACGCATGTAATAGATGTAATACCAGTCCGACTGATTTGCGTCGGAAAGGAAGGAAAATATTTTTTCCCAGGCGACAGGTGCCGCTACAGCCGAAAATGACCCTCGTTTTCTTCCAAAATCTATCAATTTTTCTGAAAAATCGATTTTTAGAAAAAAAATGCACCTTTTCAACTCAAAAACGTTTAAGAACCTCCCCTCTTTCCGGAATCTGGATTTTCCAAAGGCTCTGAAAGGAACCGAGGGTCATTTTCGGCTGTAGCGGCAATAATTTAGTGGAGTGAACTCCACCAGTCGCCTGAGAAAAAATATTTTCCCATTCACCATGTGTTCATTACCATTCCAGCAATTCCACTGATGATGGAACCCGTTTTCAGGGAATAACACCCGCAACAGTTGTCCAGGACAGGCCCCGAGTAGGTAGGCATTTTGTGCGGTTTCCTTTTTCAAGTCTGAAACAGAAAGAAAATAGGAAACATTTTAAAATATGTGAATATAAACTTTGATACTTTGAAAATACACCATAAAATAAAATTCCTGCAATAATTAAAGTATTTTTGATGAAGAAATGAGAATATTCTGTAACCCTGGTAAAAATTGGCGATAGGAGCTGCGTTTCAAAATACCATAGGAGTTCTTATAGCCGACTAAAGAAGGCTATTGAAAATCATATAGCTGGCTATAGAAAGCGGAGCAAATCATATAGCCGGGCTATACGAAGCTGTAAAATAGTATACAGTCGGGCTATAGTTCCTATCGCCGGACTTTACACTTTATCACCATTGGCTATAAAAGGCTATAGGAAATTGTGTGGAAATTCGTGTGCTTTGGAAATCATTAAGTTTGAGAGGGAGCTACCTTAATATTTACAAAACACACATTATATTTCCCTTTAAACATATTTTTTTTTTTTTTTCATAAATTAAAATGAGAATAATCCATACAGAGTGTGCAAACATTTCAAAATCATGAGTTGAAAAACGCTGACTCCGCAAGATTAAGTATCAGAGCCTAACACGAAGCGGAGCGGCGACGCACTGGTGCCTACAAACCTAACAGGGATACTTCACGCATTACGCAATGCGTGAAGTATCCCTGTTAGGTTTGTAGGCGCCAATGCGCGTTTCGCGCTCTCTGCCCGCCCGCCGCGCCGCAGCGTGCCACGGCGTCTGAAGCAACTATTTCACACCAAAGGTATTGCACAGTATCTTAAGAAATTGAAGGCGCTCCAACATATTAAGAATGACAGGCATCCTTCAAAAGTACGGAGCTTTCCTCGCAAAATAAATCAAGATACTACGGCACAAAAAGAGAGCGGTAGTCCAAAAACTAACTAAGTCCTAGTATCCGTATTACATATAACGTTTAGCATAAACTTTATCGTCTGGCTGTTGCTTAATCGCCATCGGCCATAAAAGGTTACGAGAAATTGTAAAGCCAGCTAGAGAAGCTATTGGAAATCTTACAGCCGGCTTTAGGTCTATAGTATTTTGGAACACAGATTCTACTGCCAATTTTTACCAGGGAAAACCAGTGTTTGTGTCCTACGCGACTGATTTCGCGATACAATCGTCATCAATTTTTATAATCCTCGAGTTCTAGACGCGCAGCCCACATTTCATTTTCAAGAGCAGGGAAAAACATACATAAAATAATTTTCACTGATATTTATGAGACCTCATTGCGCTTTAGTTTCACAATTGCATCTAGGAAATCATATAAGTACGTGTACTTAATCTTGCGATGTTACATGAAGGTTTCCCGTCGCATTTAATTTTTTCGAAAGACGAATGGTCATCGTTTCTGTTTCAAATTCCGTGTGATTCATCAGGATTGTTCTTTGGAAATTTCGCACTTAACGTCAAAATTAGTTTCCTCAAAGGGGAAAAAACCAAACAAAGGACGACTCATTAAAGTGGGTCTACAGACATTCTACACATTATGCTCTGACATAAGTACCTATTTTCTGCAATTTTTGGAGACCGCCAACGTTTTTCAATAAATTTAAATGATGCATTTCTCGAAAAACGACAGTGTCGCGATAAAAATAAGTGATAGTTTATTGCATTGCGACGGTGAAAGTCGGCAATCACATAACTCGTTTGCGGTGTCTGAAAATCTCCGCCTCTACGTCATTTTTTTAAAGGAGAACAAATTGATATTATTTCTTGAAGTTTTTGCAGAATTTTCTTCGCATTGAGAAGAAAAATCGCGACAGTTTTAAAGAATTGCCGTTGAGTAGTTTTCCATTTAAAAAATAAAGTATAACAGGAAGTCTGCGACGTCGCAAACCGAGTTATGTGATTGCCGACTTTCACCGTCGATTGGCACAGCAAGCAAAGCTTGAATTAAGTTGAGGAGAGAGATAAACTGTTAAAGCTTCAGGTCGTGTCACATGCGACAGATACCAATCGAATTTCATCATAACGCCTGGATGCAACTATTCGAGCTTCACGGATGTCCGTGTTGCATACCCAAGAAGGCGAAGGCGTTTTAAATTTCGACAAACACCGCCTCACCAGCGGCACTCACAATCGGTGGAGCGTGTCAAAGAGACGAGTCCGACAAAATGGGGAAACATTAAAAGCTCATATCGATGTTAATACGGAACCTCGATTAGAAGTGGTTCCATTGATTCTCTCGTAAAATATCTTCCTAGAAGCACCCTATGAAATTTAAAATGTCTAGTTTAAGCTGTCAAAATAAATTTAAAAATCTAATTTCTAAATAAATTGATTCAATAGGAATGATTTTTATTGATTTTTTTTGCCCCTGATAAAGCTTTTCCTCTGATGTTAAGTTTTTAACTTCTTGTTCCTTTGTTACTTTTTCTGTTGATTAGAATATTGGTAAGAAAGGGGGCTGGTACTGGGTAGTACTATTTCCAGTGTTCGAAACTCACCTTTGAATTTTAGGAGCCGTGTGGCGCATCAAGCCCGACTTTTAGGCGCCATTGAAGATTTTTTGGGGCCAAATTGACTTTTTGCCTATATATTACGGCGCATTTAGTGACAAGTTAGATGCAAGATGTTTTCGTAACAGAACTAGTAAGAAGCTGTATCTTGGGGGAAGACAAAAGCACTAAGGATGCAATCGTGAAGAATAGAAAAAGCTTTCACTTGTAGTGCTGAAAATTTCAAATAATCACCTAATATAAAAATTCAGATTTTTAGGGGCCACATTGGCGCAGAGCCTTCATTTCTTAGGCGTCATACCTAATTTTTTAGGCGCATTTGGCGCGTTGGCGCCTGTGAGTTTCGAACACTGACAATTACTATTCATACTCGGAGATTTTGAAACGTCGCAATGGAGATACGCATTGTTGACTTGAGTCATCGACCTATTTTCCGGTGCATCTAACAACCCTGCTCGGCAAATAAATAGGTGCTACGCGTTTAAATTTATCGTGGAGAGTGGAGAGATGGAGGGAGACATAGTGGACGCCCGCGCCCGGAAACGGTGCGGTGGATTTACATGCCGACGCGCGACGCGGCCGTGTAGCGCTAATTAAAGTGCATCTTCAACGAGTTTCCTCGCAATTTTTGAAATCATGTCGCCGCTTGGCTAAATTATGATACATACGCGCGCCTCCTCTGCACTTGCATGTCGCGTCGTATACCAGTCGCGCCGCCGCCCAGGGGGGCGCTTCTGTCTCTCCTTGTCACGCTGCCGTGCTGAGGGAAAACGCCTTAAGAAAATTCCAGAGTTGTCAAATTTCCTCCGATACGGGTTGCTACAGTCAGGGAAAACCGGGAAATGTCAGGGAATTTTAAAAAGTCAGGGAAAATGACGAAAATGTCACGTGAAATTTGTTAAATCACCTTCGTTTGCTTTCTAGAATGGGTTCGAGGTTTAGAACAACAAATTTTGCCTGAAAACTATTTTCAATTATGCCTTCTTAACCATCCGCCACATCTTCAATTGTCAGAAATGCCACCAAAATGCATCAGGAAAATCAGGGAAATGTCAGAGAATTTCATTTTCTAAATTCTACGGCAACCCTGTCGATAAAATGTATCTTTTGGAAGAGAGTTAAGGATTTCCTCCTCATCACTTCGTTTGACAAGCGTAAAAATCGCAACATCACAAAATTGCAATCGTCAACTCTCCGACAACTGTCTAATTTGACCTACAAAAACAAAAACAAACTGCAGGAATACTTCACGCATTGCGCCAAACACAGTGCGGTCGCTGGTCGGCGCGAAAAGCATGTCAGCGCCTACAAGACTAAAGGAATACTCCCCGCATTGCGCCAGTCGCTTGTCCGCGTGAAACGCATGTAGATGGTGAAACTATCATACCTCGTACCTATCTCGATTTGCGACGTTGCAGACTTCCTGTCATACTTCATTTTTTAAATGGAAAACTACTCAACGTCAGCTCTTGGAAACTTCTATGAGTTTTCTCCTCTGGGCGAAGAGAACTCTGTGTAAACTTCAAGGGATGATATCTATTTGTACTCCTTCAAGAAATAAAATTGGAGCGGTGATTTTTAGACTCCGCAAACGAGATACTGGTCGAGATACAAATTGGACGTTTTTTGTAATCTTTGATCAACCCATTCCCGAATTCCTATCTCCGTTCCCTCTCTCATTCTATTTGTTCCTTTCCGTACCCCCAATGTCCCGGTCCATTCCAGTTAATAATCTTTGCAATTGGTGAAACTGTACACTGGAAAAGAAAAACACATTGGATCTAGATCCAGACTCTTAAAAACATCGACAAGAAAAAATACTCTTGATTCAATCAGATTCAAGCTTAAATCAAGAACCGAGCCTCTTAATTTGAGCGGATTTCCTTTTGATTTAAGTTTAAATCTGACTGAATCAAGAGTATTTTTTCTTTTCAATATTTCCAAGAGTCTGGACTGTAGATACAATGTGTTTTTTCCCCCCAGTGTATAATCTTTATTCCCGTTTGTGACACCTAAGGTCTAAAATGCGGGAACCAATCAGAAAAGGATTCGCATTGTCTTTACTCTCAATATAAAGGGACTCTAGTTTAAGGTGATTCGATGGACGCCATGTTTTGTGTCAGAGCAACGTGCGATGTATCGCATCAATTGGTTCAATTTTTTCAGCTACTCGTAATTTTTTTCAAATTTTGAGATCGCAATTCTGTTGTCAGGAGACTAAAGCACTCACTTACCAATTTTAACAAAGAAATTCAACGTAATAAAGGCGTGGTTTTTTCAGGGAGAAAACATCGCATTCGATACTGATATCGAAACTACACTCGAATGCGATATTTTCTCTCTAAAAATCCACGCCTTTATTACGTTGAATTTCTTTGCTAATAATGGTAAGTGAGTGCTTTAGTCTCCTGACAACAGAATTGCGATCTCAAAATTTGAAAAAAATTACGAGTAGCTGAAAAAATGGAACCAATTGATGCGATATATCGCATGCCGTTCTGACACAAAATGTGGCGTCCATCGAATCACCTTAATATCGGAAAAACCAAGAGGCATCTTAGCTTTCTTCGTGAAATTCAAACGGGGAAAGTAGTTCTGAATCGGAAGGTACCGACTGCGGCTCTCATGCGTCAGCCAGAGGCCGAATGCACGAGACCAGCCATACATTAAATTTTGCACAGAATATCGGCAATAAACAAGCCCTGATTGACCGTCAGAGCGTCGGGTGCGGGGGCGGCAGCGGTGGTGATTGGTGGGTCCAAAATTAGCAGCCTCTGACGCGCGGGCCTCGGGCAGCGCGCCCAACGTCCCCCGCGTCGCGCGTGCTGTCCACCAACCGCTTTCCATCGTTGCCAAGTCGGCAGCGTCATGGGGGGCCTCCCTAAGAAAGAACGACGTATCATCATTCCAATGCCCTCAAATCTCCCTCCGTAGAATATCCACCATCAAAAATTTGTTGAGTAGTTTCCCTCGCAATTTTCGCGTACCTCGCACTGAAAAAAAATTCTCGGCGTTTTTACCAAGGTCCGTTGGTGCCTTTACCATCTCACTTTTTTTACCAATTATTAGTAATTTTACCAAGACAGACTAGGAAGCTTACCTAAAAACCGGTATTTTTACTGTTTTTTTCAGGTAAGAATACCACTTTTCTTGGTAATCAATTCCCAGTAACTTTGTCATTTTATCTCGGTAATTCTACCACAGTCGATAGAAAATATTGGCGTTTTTACCAAGGTCCAGTAAAATTACCGAGAAAGTTCAATAATTTTACCGAGATTTCTCGGTAAAATTACCAATTCCATAAATGGTAATTTTACCAAGAAAAAACTGGGATCAAATAGAACCCTGAATTCTTGGTAACTTTACCCTTTTCTTAGTAAATACACCGAGCTTTTCTTTTCAGTCTGAGAAAGAACGACGTATCATCATTCCAATGCCCTCAAATCTCCCTCCGTAGAATATCCACCGTCGAAAATTTGTCGAGTAGTTTCCCTCGACATTTTCGGGTACCTTGGATAAAATTGCGATCAGTACGATAATTTAAAAATTTCAGCAGGAAAAGTCACTGGTTTCCCCGAAAATACAGGTTATATCGAACAAAATATCTTTTGACGGAAAGGCGCCTAGAGTTCCGAGACAGCAGCGCACGGACAGCGGAAGAATAAAAAACCTTGGCGATTCACATTTGTGACATAATTAAAGCGGTTAAAGGGCTAATTAATCACAAAGCACCGGGTCCTGGTGGGATTCCTGTCGGAGTTGGTCAAGTACGGGACTGCCAAGCTCTTTGAGTGCCTCAGAAAACTGATGCAACAATGCATCAGGGGTGACGAGGTACCAAGGGAGTGGAAGGAGTCCTGGATCAAGGCCATCTACAAAATGAAGGGAAGGAAGGACGACTGTAAAAACTACCGGGGGCTCTCAGTGACCGGGTTAGCAAGCAAAGTGTACGGGAAGATACTGGAAGCGAAGATCGAGGAAGAATGGCAGGATCACGAAGCAGAGGAGCAGGCTGGTTGCTAAGTAAGTACTATACATAAGTACTATAAGTGCGGTTGACTCAGGATGGAAACACGGATCAAGCTATCAGGGAAAGGAACACCTTAGCAAGGAAGGGTATAGCGATGTTAAAAGGAATCCTCTGGGATCAGCGGATTTCCAAAGATAACAAGAGGAGGATATACAACGCTATAGTTAAAAGTATATTAACATACGGATGTGAAGTTTGGCAGCTGAAGAAACGGACACAGGATATGTTAAGAGCAACGGAGATGGATTTCTGGAGAAGGTCGGCAGGAATTTCTAGGAGAGATCGGGTCCGTAATGATGGAGTGCGTCAGATAATGGAAGTCGAAAATGACATCGTGTTCGACATCATGACCAAACAACTTGTCTGGTTCGGTCATGTCAATTGGATGACGGAAGAGAGGCTGCCAAAAAAGATGCTTGATTGGGTTCCTCCTGGGAGGAGACGTAGGGGACGCCCAGTGAGAGGTTGGCGACAGGGGGGTGTTAAATGAGATGAGGGATTTTCAACTCCGTGATGACCTGTGCGAAGACCGAGCTTTGTGGCGATTAGGCGTCGTGAAGCGCCAAAGAGCGCTATAAAAGCGACTCGTTTATACATATCGAACGAAATTTCGCTACGTCTCAAGGCTCGTACGGCGCTTTTCCTATGCGCTGCAGTTTTCATGCCCCTCTGCCGTTCCAATCGTGTGACTTGCCAAGAGCAATCTGCATTAGCTTATACAAGTGATCAATTAATTCCGAACTCTGTTGAACCGCCTAGCACCTTAAGTATCGTTCCGCCGGCCGTGAAAATTCACCGCGGAAATCCAGCTTTTCATAATGATGACGATTGGAATGCCGCCGCCCCCCTCCAACCCCTCCCAGCTCGTGGCTGTAACTTGAAGAACTTGTTGAATTTATGATGAACTCCTGAATCGCATTCTAAAATGTTTTTAGGAAGATTTTTAAAATGAAAGAGGCTGAGTTTACGGAACTAGAACTTTAATTTATAGCCAATTTTACATTGAAGAAAAAGTAATATTCTCAAAGGTTTTAATTATATTTATAGTTTCTTTATTAAAATTAATTTTAAGCCCAAACATAGTGGATCATTTTAAAAATTGCTTTACATTTGCCATCAAATATAATGACAAACTGTTGATGCAACTTTCATCCCTTCGAAGAAACTCGGCACTGTTCGGATAGAGCTAACCATCATCAGCGTATCTGCGATTGAACTGAATTTTGCAATCAGGAACTACAATTTCAATTTTTACAATTACTACAAATCTACAATTATTGAAATAGCCTCCATGCACGCCGGGCTTATCGATTTCCTTTGACATTTTTGTAGTGGTGAATGCATAGCTTAAGTGCGCTCCAGCTAGAATTGTATTTAGCAAATGGGTGGTTTTTATACGAGGAATAAAAATAAACAAGTGGTACGGAATAAAAGAAAAGAATATGAACTATGCAAAACGATAATCCGGGTATCGGAACTTGGCTGTTTTGAAAACGCCTTCAAATGCGGCGTGATACCTCACGCATTCCGGAGAGTTCAAATAGTTGTATCATTACGCCGTAAGAATGTGACGGGAGATTAAAATTGCTTCAAAAGTATTTTGTATATGAAAATACCTAAGCGTCGAACTCAATCTTTAACATCGAGTTTTATGGAGAAATAAAACTTCAAACCGCTTCATGGCGGTTGATTCTTGATGCGGCTTTGTTCTTTTCTGTTGAACGCAGTCTAGTATTTTCTCTTTAGTTTAGAGTAGTGAATAGAGTAGTAGTGATTATAGTTTATTAATTAAAATTCTCCACTGAGGCTACCCCACACGAGCGCATTTCACTGAAAAAAAAGTTGAGGACTATATAAATATACCGTCCGTTCCAGGCTCAGAGGCCAAAAGTTCCGGGTGCTGGAGCCGTATCTTCGACTGCTTCGGGTGCTACGCCCGAAACTTTCCGTCTCTGAGCCCGGAACGCAGACGGTATGTCTAAATAGCCCGTAAGTACGGCTTCCACGGCCGGAGTTTTTTTTTCAGTGTTCGAAAAAATCTCTGTGCTAAGTTACCTCTACTGCGGCGGAAGGTCGCTGAAAGTTTTGGCACACCCATGTTGAGAAATTCATCCAAGAGGGGTTGTTGCCTCTTATTGGTGACAGCTGCGTTCGTTTACGGGCAACCCTGCAAACATGGAATATCTATCTACCTGCCTTGGATTTGGTCCAAACCATACGCACGAAAGCGAACCTCGAGTGATACGCCAATATTGGAAATGACAGGTGTTCGGGGCTAAATCGTAACGATGTGGCAGAATTTGAGAGAGTTTAGCTCGTGCGTTTTGCGGGGGCTAAAGTTACTGATGCTGAAGAGGAACTTCTCGCTAAACCTAATCGGAAACCAGGAATAATTAGAGATCGGGGGATCATCACCTTGGAACAAGTTTAATACATATAGAAAAACGCAAAGTCGCGTCAATTTCGAACAGAGAAGAAGAGGCTTAAAGTTTTCTTTCTTCATAGGACTCAATGTTTACTGGACGTACACTGAAAAAAAAGAAGCTTCATGATTTAACCAGAACTTGCACCTGCACCTGGCCCCTCCAAGAATCGATACATTTCCATAGGTTTAAATGGAGAAAATAGAATGTTGCAAATTTTCTGGAACCGCCAATGGCGGGGGTTTATCCGCTGCGCCACTGCTACGCATTTTCTGACTTCAGCCATAGATTTCAGATTGTTCTTCGTGAAATCAGCCCTAATCTCCCCACAGCTTACTGGCACGCGACAGCTCTGCACGCAGTGAAGTCATTTTTACGCAGAAATTCGATTATCCGACGAGATCCCACAAAAATTAGGTGAATTCTACCTGAACGATGACAACGCTGGCCACGAGACGAGCATGCGTTTAATATTGAGCAATGTACTTTTCAGTGGAGAGATGCAGTGCGTCTACAAGCGAACAAGCTATCACTGAGGCATAACGACCCAAGTTAATAATTCCATTATCTAAAAATAGTCGTGCGGTAAAATGTGCACAGCGCCTCCCATCAAAATAACGCGCCCTCATATCGTCGCTCCGCTGACGTAAGGGCGTATCCCGATTTCTACATGAGACCTAGGCAGCATGGACTTATATGAAGAACAGGGTTCACGGGGAAATTGCGGTACGCCCTTACGCCAGATGGACGACGATATTAAGGGACAGCGCAACGGTGACGCACAGCCGGGCATGAGTGCCGTGTGACTGCAATGAATTAAATTAAGTGGGAAATAGCATCTAAAAGTTTTCCAAGAATTTTTCGATTCTCGCTCATCACTTTCAGGTGTTCACAGTTGCCAGGAAAGCGCTTTGATCGTTCACTCCATCGACTATTTGATTCTTTCAAATTTCGAGACCTTTTTATGAACTTATGCACGAAAGTACAAACACAGCGTCGAGTGAATATTCACCGGTAATATCCAGCATTTCCGGTTACATCAGCATCAGCTGATCACTGAAATTACTCTCTCATTGTGCGCGAAACTATATTCTACGGTGCCACTGCAAAATTTGAGAGTGTTTTTGGCGATCGGCTGATTTTACCCGAAATACAGAATATTTCCGGAGAATATTCACGTGACGCTGTACACTTTCGTGCGCAATGGAGAGTTTTCGGCGATTAGCTGATGCGACCGGAAACGTTGATTATTTTCGGTAGATATTGACGCTACTTTTGGAGGCAACCCCCCCCCCCTTTTTTTTTTTGGATCGGAGGGTATTATACTGCATAGCGGAAAAACTTTGTCTGCTCGACATTATCGCCAACTTCAGAGCCTCAGTTCGGAAGGGCGCCCCATCTCCGGTTAGGCCGACATTAGATTTTGAGACCAGGAAGGAAAATCAAAGTAGAAAAACCTTCGTTGGTCTCGTTTTGGGATGAGATCCCTTTTCGGCATTTTTGCTACCTTTAAGGCCCTACTGCGGTATGGGACGTTTCAGCTCCGGTAAGGCCGACAGCGGGATTTGAGATCTGCGGGGCGATTATTGAAATGCTATCAACTGTACGTCGCCGCTTTGTCGTGTCGCGCCATCGACTAAGCATATGCTTAGTCGATGACGCGACACGACAGAGCGGCGACATAGAGTCGATATCATTTCAATAATCGCCCCGCTGGGAGGAAAGCTCTGTAAACTTTAATAAAAATTGTCCATTTTAAAGTTGGACATCAGAATGAAAGAGAACTCCCGCACTCTAACGTGTTTCGATCTCTTAAAATCAAAGGGAAAGCATTCATGGCGCTACCAAGAGACCCCGTGGCACCCCCTCCCCCTTTTCCCCGAACCAGAGACAAGAGACTCTCCACCGACCTCTTGGCGACAGGAGGAAACGTATATTTTCGGGGATTCGACACTACTTATGGGCGATACATTATGAGGGATCAACAGCCGTCACCCTTTTTTCGGCTCGACCTCCAAGGTGGATGATGAGCTTCGGGTGGCGTAATGAGCCAAAAAAGTTTGCCAAATTCGGTGCGTCTGCGAATCCAAGTACCCGACACGTTGTTCATTCGTTCAACATCCACCTAGTAGATAATTCAACAGTCGAATGTTGAAGTCTCGAAAGTAAAAGCTTCCACGATTGCATTGCCAAGATAGCAATGGAGGGTCTCTTGTCCCTCCCCCGAGCTTCTCGAGCGACGAGATGGATCAAGCAAATCTCGGTTGTCGTGGGGCAGCTCTGCCGTGCTAAGAAAAAACGCTGTATGAGCCTTTGAACGTTGCCAGATCTCTTTTAATAAAAAACCGAATTTCCCTGAAACATTGTTAATATTTTTTGTCGAAATTTTCAGATAATTTTGTTCGCAATTCGATCTAAAACATCTGAAAATTTCACGGGGAGAAATGCATAACTTTCCTTATAAACTAATGTTTTATCCAAAGAAATTTGGCAACTCTCGAATCTTCATACGACGTTCTTCCTTAGCACGGCAGAGCTGGCGCTATCTATTAAGACAGAACCTCTTAGGGGGCGGCGGCGGCGGCGGGGGGGGGATTAATTCATTGGCACATGATGAGGCTTTGAACTGTCAATGAGTACGGAGACTCCCCTCCCGGCACGCGGCACCCTCTTGCGTCACCGGGATCAAAGAGGCGGAGGAGTGGTTCGAGGGGGGCGGGGGGGGGGGGGGATGGAGTACAAATGTGAAGACGACGCGGCGAGACGTAAACTCATTGGGATGGGAGGATGACCTTGACCGAGTTTGCGAAACTTCCTTGTACGGCGCAGCAGTAGCAGTTGCAGCGGTGCAACGCTCTCTGCTTGGTCGTGCCCGAGGCGGTGCAGCGCAGCGCCGTTCCGTTGGCTGGAGACCGAAGATGCAGGATGTCGCGGATGCCGTGGCCTGGCCTCCGAGCTGGCCCCTGCCCCTCGATGCACAGGACTGGAGCTGAGATGGAAAATTTCATGAAAAATAAGGTATTTGAAATTTCACTTGAAATTTCAATGAAACCGTGAAAAATTAAAATCTAAGCTTGATTTTCAGTAATTTTTTGATTCCAGTAATTTTTTCTGCCCGACTGCTCGCCACAACAAGACGAATATGCAAAGGGAGTATTAGGGAGTCGTATCTCGTGCCCTATTGCCGTCACGCAAGAAAATGGCGGCTAAAATCGAAATGATTCAACCGACGTTGTTTGTTTCGTCCGCATTCGTGCCATAGATTTTTGGTACTGTAGATTTTTGCCGGTCAACTAAGACAAAATGATCATAAAATTCCTACCTTTACTTTTCGTTGTTCGTATTCTTTTGGCTCTAAACTTCATGTATTCACTGCAAAGAAAATTATTTTCAGTAAAAAAAAAAAAAAAATAAATAAAATAAAAAAAACCAAAAAAATAAAAAACAGCAGAGATATGTACTCCAACGTTACATACAATGCACTGAGTACTGGGCTCTTCATCTATAATTCTTGAAATTTATCATTTAAATGCAAATAAAGTTTAGAGCAATAGAAAAGAAAGGTACTTAGGTACATACTATTTATTCTAATCTTAGAGAAGAATTTTACCTACTGAAAGGAATAGCACAATCATGACTATTTTTTGAGGGACACAATTGTTTTACGATGCCATATTATTTATAGGAGAGTAACAAGACTAGCTACTCGGAAAGAAAGAAAAAACAGGCGTGAGGAACAGTAAGACAATGTATTATTATTAAATTTAGGAACATCAGTGAAGAAAAAGAATTAAGGGGCAAATAAATCAATTTTTCAAAAAAATTGAAATTTATGAGGCCTTTTGAAATTTCACTGAAATTTCACGTGAAATTTCACATGAAATTTCACATGAAATTTCAAGGGCGAACTCAGGACTGGAGTCCCTTTGTAGAGAGAGTTGAGACAACGCGGCTTACGGTTGGCACAAATGGAAATAAAGATTAAACTTTTGTTATCTTTGATCGACCTATTCCTGAATTTCTATTCTCCGAGGTGTTATCAAAATTTCTGTCATAGCAACATTCTCGCTTTAACAGGTACAGCCAGGTGCTATTTTAGATTTGGACCGCATTTTGCAATTTGGAGTTATAAATTCTGGCTCATCTGAAAAAAAAACAAACTTATGTGCATAGGGAAACTGAAGGCACATGCGTTGTTTTTTAACAGGGCCGGAATTTATAGTTCCTAATTACAAAATGAAGTTTATTTCGTACCATTTTTCTTTTTATTCATCCAACTGAGGATGACCGAGTTTTCAGCCGAAACGTTTTAGTTTTAGTCGTGAAATGTTTACCCTGTTACCCGTTTAATTGATTGAATTAATTAAATTTTTTTTTATTTTTTTTATTGTATCTCTGTTACCTATCTCATTTCGTTTGTTCCTTGCCGTATCCCCAATTCCCCGGTCCTTCTTGGTTATAATCTTTGCAATTGGTGAAAATGTTATCTTTATTCCCGTGTGTGACACCGTTAAAGGCCCACTTTATAACGGGCAATAGAAAGCGCGCCAACCCGCCCGGCTGCGCTGTACGTAGCGCCTTCAACATCTTAGAAATACTTCAAACGCTACATCATCGTTCCACATGTGCAGTGCAAATTGCCTACACTGCGCCTGCTGGAGTGTGCACCGTCCACTCACAATCACAGATTAGTCCAGATCGCTAACATCGGCGGAGGAGCGTGAGTAGTTTTGTGAGCGCCATTGGCGGGAAAATCCATGGGCATTTAAAACTAGGAACCAAAACTGAAATTTTGGCTATTTTCAGCAGATTTTCGGCGGGGAAATACTTCTTTTTCAGATTTTTGTGGGATGAAACATTCCGAAGAATTCAAGAATTAGTTTCTCAGTAGAATTTATGTGGTTCAATATTTCCAGATTAAATAATTAAGGTGGAAATAAATAAAGAAGGAGAATTAATTAAAATACGAGTAAACAAGGCTAACAATTATTGAAACACTAAAAGGTAAGACGTTTCGAGCTGCTTCCAGCTCATTTTCAGCTGCAAAAACACATAAAAACAAGTAAAAAATTGAGTGGCGACCTGACCTCAGCCGTTATCACGTAACCACTCATAATAACGGCTGGGGTCAGGTCGCCACTCAATTTTTTACTTGTTTTTATGTATGTTTTTGCAGCTGAAAATGAGCTGGTAGCAGCTCGAAACGTCCTGCCATTAAGTGTTTCAATAATTTTTAGCCTTGTTTACCCGTATTTTAATTAATTCTCCTTCTTTATTCGTATAATTGGGCTATGTTTTTGTGCTTTATCGGTGGAAATAAACAAATCAGAGTTCATCAGTATACTGAGTAGATAACATTATTGAAAAAATTTGCAGATTATAATTTATCATATTTTTGAAGTTTAAAGCCTTAGAAACCGAAAATTAAAGCAAAATCCTGCCAAAATGAGACTTTTGGTTCCTAGTTTTGAATTCCCGCCAGGCCCCCATGAGAGCAGTTAATTGCTACCAACTGTTGTAAGAATATTGAAACAGAATACTTAGCATAACAGTACTTGATAAAATCTTATTTGATCAAAAACCATTATTACACATTACTATTTATACTTTTTTCAAGCTTTATAATCAGATTCAATAGGAAATTTCTCTCGATCCGGTCAAGTTCTTTCACTACTGGTAGTGCCATCAATTTTCTAAAGTTGCCTAACCTGTAGCAAAATTACTCACGCTTCTGAAGCATTGGCTAGATTGGATGTTAGCGATCTGGACTAATCTGTGCTCACAATCAACGGATCGGGCGATCAAGTGTGTTCTACACGCTTGCCGGTTGCCCAGCTCCTCGGGTTGCAGGTATTGCCAATTTTCTTTTACCATGATGGTAAATCCACTCAAAAAGAACCTTTAGGTGATATCTCAAATAATTCAGTACGCAACTAAAATCCCGATTCGAGGTCAAAAATAACGACTTTCAGTCTTCGTTGCTACAAGATCTCTGTAATGTGCTCTGAAGAACATTTGGTCATCATTTCAAGCCATAATTTGCGTTATTGATGATGCTGAACGAGATAACAACAAGTATTTCCAAAACAGATCAAACGAAAGATGAATTACACAAATAACGACATTTTATTCTTGGCATTTAAGTAATGTTCATTGATGTAAACACTTATATCTTGTCTAGGTGTCGATTGTCAGCAGAGACAGATCCAGCAATTTGGCAACACTGGCTTTTCCCAATTAAATCTGCGTTGAAGAATCGATTCTCGTCGGAGCACCTGGCGCCTCCGAGAATCGATACATTTCCATAGGTTAAAATTAGAGAAAAACCAATGTTGCAAATTTCCGCTAATCCGCTATGAACGTAATGATCCTCTAATGATTTCCAGACTCTTCGTTGAGCAATTCATTTTTCTCGCCAAATTTCGAAGAAGAAGCATGCGTAGTAACTAGTAACAGGGTCGGTAAACGTCATCATTATCTTACTATAGTAAAAAAATATAAGGCCTTTTTTGTGTGTACGTCCGTGTCATTTCGCATGCTCATTGGTCTTTCATTAACCAATCAGAAAACTTCATTGAAAATCCCCGGGAAATTTAAATGTATTCTTCCGTAAAGGAATTAATGATAGGTAGACACGTATAAAAATGGGATGTATTTCTTCTAATTAACCAGGATAAAAAGGAGGAATATTACCTATACAGGATAGTCTTGGAAAAACGGGATGTACCTATATTAATAAACCGGGATAACAGGAAGAATATCGATCTTTATATATCGATATTCGATACATCGTTTGTTCTAAAGCAGTATTGACTGAGTAAAACGGGATTTCTTCATAATAACCGGGATAAAAGGGAGGGATTTTACCTATACAGGATAGTCATGGATAAAACGGGATGTAACTATATTAAGAAACCGGGATAACAGGAAGGATATCGATCTTTGTGTATCGATCTTCGATACATCGTCTGTTCTGAAGCAGTATTGACTGGGATAAAACGGGATTTCTTCATAAAAACCGGGATAAAAGGGAGGAATATTACCTTCACAGGATAGTCCTGGGAGAACGGGATGTACCTATATTAATAAACCGGGATAACAGGACGAATATCGATCTTCGATACATCGTTTGTTCTAAAACAGTATTGACTGGGATAAAACGGCATTTCTTCATAATAACCGGGATAAAAGGGAGGGATTTTACCTATACAGGATAGTCATGGATAAAACGGGATGTAACTATATTAAGAAACCGGGATAACAGGAAGGATATCGATCTTTATAAATCGATATTCGATATATCGTTTGATTTAAAGGAGTATTGACTGGGATAAAAGGTGATTTACGGGATTTCTTCAAAGTGACCGGGATAGTATGCAGTAATTTTACCTATATAAACAGTATAGTCATGGATGAAACTGGATGTAACTATGTTAAGAAACCGGGATAACAGGACGGATATCGATCTTTGTGTATCGATCTTCGATACATCGTTTGTTCTAAAGCAGTATTGACTGAGATAAAACTGGATTTCTTCATAATAACCGGGATAAAAGGGAGGGATTTTACCTATACAGGATGGTCATGGATAAAGCGGGATGTAACTATATTAAGAAACCGGGATAACAGGAAGGATATCGATCTTATATGTCGATATTCGATATATCGTTAATCGTTATCGTTAAAGGAGTTAATGATAGGTAGACACGTATAAAAATAGGATGGATTTCTTCTAATTAACCAGGATAAAAGGGAGAAATATTACCTATACAGGATAGTCCTGGAAAAGCGCGATGTACCTATATTAATAAACCGTGATAACAGGAAGGATATCGATCTTTGTGTATCGATCTTCGATACATCATTTGTTCTAAAGCAGTATTGACTGAGATAAAACTGGATTTCTTCATAATAACCGGGATAAAAGGGATGGATTTTACCTATACAGGATAGTCATGGATAAAGCGGGATGTAACTATATTAAGAAACCGGGATAACAGGAAGGATATCGATCTTTATAAGTCGATATTCGATATATCGTTAATCGTTATCGTTAAAGGAGTTAATGATAGGTAGACACGTATAAAAATAGGATGGATTTCTTCTAATTAACCAGGATAAAAGGGAGGAATATTACCTATACAGGATAGTCCTGGAGAAACGGGATGTACTTATATTAATAAACCGGGATAACAGGACGAATATCGATCTTTGTGTATCGATCTTCGATACATCGTTTGTTCTAAAGCAGTATTGACTGGGATAAAACGGGATTTCTTCATAATAACGGGGATAAAAGGGAAGAATATTACCTATACAGGATAGTCAAGGATAAAACGGAATGTAACTATATTAAGAAACCGGGATAACAGGAAGGATATCGATCTTTATGTATCGATATTCGATATATCGTTTGATTTAAAGGAGTATTCACTGGGATCAAAGGTGATTTACGGGATTTCTTCATAATGACCAGGATAGTATGCAGTAATTTTACCTATACAGCACAATAGTCATGGATAAAACTGGATGTAACTATGTTAAGAAACCGGGATAAAACATAAATCAAATGCATCATGAAACACAGCAAACACATCAAACACATCATGAAACACTTCAAACACAACAAACACATCATGAAACACAGCAAACACATCATGAAACACAATCAAACACATCAAACACAACAAACACATCATGGAACACAGAAAAAACACAATCAAACACATCAAACACAACAAACACATCATGAAACACAATCAAACACAACAAACACATCATGAAACACAATCAAACAAATCAAATACATCAAACTGTTAATCGCATGTATCGATAATCGCATGTTTCATTGAACCCTTCAGGAATGCCAAGTCAAAATTTAAAGTTAAAAGAAGGAGCAGTGGTTATGTTACTACGCAACATTTGTATCGAGGATGGATTGTGCAATGGGACAAGATTAATTGTCTTAAAAATAAACAAATGCATTTTGCATTGCTCAGTTTTAACAGGAGAAAATAAAGGAAAAATAGTTGCACTACCAAAAATTACACTTGACACAGAAGAAGAAACAAACCTACCTTTTGTTTTGAATAGGAAACAATTCCCCGTTAGATTAGCATTTGCTATGACTATTAGTGAAAGCCAAGGGCAATCGTTTGACAGAGTGGGAATTTTTATAGATAAATAAAGACCAATGTTCGCTCACGGGCAACTGTATGTAGCATTGTCTAGATGTAGGACTAAAGAAGGTTTAAAAATAAAAATCATTAATTTTGATGACAAAAAAAAATAAAAACACAGCAATGAACATTGTGTATCAAGAAGTTCTGCAATAACTTTGTTTATTTTCTACTGATAAAATTGAGGAATGAAATATTTACTTATTATCTTCAAAACAATTAATTTTGTCACTATGAACAAAACATTTTTTATTATGAATATAACTTCAAACAAGCAGTGAACTCCAACACAATGTGTTTATAAGGCGCTTCCTTAAATCGCACATATCAACCCCTACAAACAATGATGTATATAAAAAAAAATTATGTGATATTTTCATCATTAATTAACAGAATCCAAGAGGGGGTTGGGCCGCGGAGCGGCCAGGGGGCGTAGCCCTCTAGTTTTCTTCAAATTAACAATTTACCGTTTTCCAACTTCAAAGGGTTAATTTTGGAATATTTCTAGACTTAGTTGTGTCAAATAGTACAAAATTAACTGCTTCGAGGTGAAATACAATAAGCTATTTCATTTGATTTTTTCCTACTTTCAGAGCCCTTACTCTTGAAACTTTCACATTTCAAGATCCTCACATTCGAAATTTTTGTCTTTACCCCCCGATGTAATGCCCACAGGCGGTTCCGGGGCTTCATTAGATTACTTCTTTTCATCTTAAGATCAATAATGTATTTAATTTGTACCATCTTTAATATGTCTATGTATCTCTAATTATCTAATAGAGCTAAAAAAAAAAAAAAAAAAAAAAAAAAAAAAAAAAAAAAAAAAAAAAAAAAAATTGTCTTTAAACTTTTTCTTTTCTTTCTTTCAAAGTAACGTAAACTAGTGATTTCAGGGTGTTTATCGGCTCTTCGTTTTCTCATCAATTCTTCGTTTTTAGCGGAATTCTTTTTTTAGACGTGGGTGCGGGCCACGGGCATACGATTCCGCGATGAGACTTGGTGTTGTCCCCTTGTTGACCTATATGTCAGCCGCACTCTAATACGCCACCGAGGCGGATCTCTTACCGACATGACGTCACAACCTTCTTCGTTGAAAGTTGCCAGCCGAGGTCGAAAACTCCCGAAACTTAGAAATTCATTGAGTTTTGAGTTATTCCGACCATAGACTGATTTAGTGGCTACGTCATGTTTCAAATGTAAACAAACACTTAACAATAAAAACACACTAAAATACAAAAAACAAATGGGTATACAAGGCTAGAGGAGACATAGAACAACCAGGACGTTTCGAGCCAATTACATGCCCATTCTCAACTGGAACAGAAGCTAAAAAATGTAAAAATTAAAACGAGAAAATGAGCATGCAACTGACCGAGGTAGGAATCAGTGCAAACTGAAAAAGTCAGTTGCATGCTCATTTTCTCGTTTTAATTTTTACATTTTTTAGCTTCTGTTCCAGTTGAGAATGGGCATGTAATTGGCCCGAAACGTCCTGGTTGTTTCATGTCTCCTCTAGCCTTGTATACCCATTTGTTTTTTGTATTTTTGTGTGTTTTTATTGGTGTCTGCATTCGGGCTATTGTGTCTCTCGCTCTCTTATCAAACACATAACCTTGTTTCTAATTTGCGCCCTTTGCGCCATGACGGTAAAATGCGTCCAAGTGCTGATTCCTATCGAAATCTCTATTGTTTAATGAGTCCTCAAATAATTTATGACCAGTCAATGGCTTTTACTAAATTAACACAATTAACTCACGAAGAATTTGCACATGAGGTCATGTTAGTTTGTTGTGGTTAGAACCAAGAGTTCGATATTATATCGAATGACGTAGTAACTAAATCAGTCTATTTACGGCTGAACTTGATTATAGGGATGGAAGGGGGTCGAGAGGCACGTTACGCAATGCTTGACTTTTTCTTATGTGTGAATTCAGGTGGTTTCTGATTGATGTGTAATTCTAATGATATCCATTCCATGTAAAAGAAACACGATACATTTTGTCCCCCCCCCCTCACGGTTTGCGCCATGCCATATGTGAGTGCGTACTTTTTGTGTCCCTCCCAATGGCCTCCGTGGTGGTTTTCATCCGTAATTTGTCTGATTTTTGCATGGGGAATTTTGGGGAAATTTCCGCTTGGAAATTTTCGAAATTCTCCTGGTAAAAATATAATTTGCTCAGATAAATTTGGCAACCTTGAAATTTGGTTACGTTCTTTCATGAGAGAAACGACGACTCGACTTGAGTCTGTAGGTATCAAGCGACTCCGAGTGTCGCGACGCGGCTCGCGTCAAAACAGTGACCGAAAATAGATTAACTTTTCCTATTATTATTTCAGACGATCTCACCGAGTCTTTATTGTTGTTTTCACTTTGTTTTCAACCCCTCGCTTCCAAAATTTTTTGTCACCGCGTCTTACTGCCTGCGAGCTGGGTGCTGGAGCCGAGCCAGAATCCCCCTCCCTTCACGACTAATTGAGAGTTCAGACTCCCTCGTGATGGATCCTGCTAAATTAGAGACACGGTTAAATAGAACGTGTATAAATCCCGACTCATATACACGTCCGCATTTAAAGTAGAAAAAAACCTCCAATTTGGAGTGCAGAGTTTCAACATTTCCGCTTTCAATTTGTTTTTATTTCCGGTATAGAGGGAAAAAAAATAAAATGGGAAGTGCGATGGCTTCGGTAGAGATGATCCTTGTTCACGAGATCAATTTTTTAGGGTGGGTATTTTCGTCAAGTTCGTTCAAAATAGCGGAATATAAGATTTCTATAGATAACGCTTTATAGGATGGCAAAATAATTCGTAAATAGAGAATAAAGTTCCAGCGGTTTACTTCATTCGTTACTGTGCCGGGACAGGTTGTCAAGTTGCATTTTAATGAGAGATTAGAACTTAAAATGTTTTTTTTCTTAAAAATACGTCTAATTTGTGATTATCCCATAGAAAAAGACACTTTTCCTCGCAAATTTGAGGTCATTACCACAAACTATTACTAAATGCTGCAGTGTTAAGGAAAAACGCCGTATGAGCATTCCAACGTTGCCGAATTTCCTAAGTAAATATTTATTCCTAAGAAAGTTGTGCATATTTCTCATTGAAACTTTTAGATATTTTAGATCAAATTATGAGCCAAATCCTCTAAAAAATCTAGAGAGAATTATTTACGAATTTTCCCGAAAATTCGTGATTTATCAAAGCAAATTCTGCAACGTCTGAAGGCTCACACAGCATTTTTCCTTCGCACGACAGAGGAATAATCGGTTACAGTTCTAGAGGATTGATGAAAAAAAAATACACTAAAAGCTGAAAGAGGAATCACGTTACGCTGGAAAAAAAACACATTGGATCTAGAGTCCAGATTCTTGAAAACATTGACAAGAAAAAATACTCTTGATTCAATCGGATTTTTGCTTGAATCAAAACGAAATCCGCTCAAATTAAGAAGCTTGGTTCTTGATTTAAGCTAGATTCTGATTGAATCAAGAGTACTTTCTCTTGTCGATGTTTTTAGGAGTCTGGACTCTAGATCCAATGTGGTTTTTTTTCAGTGTAGGAGCACTTTTTTTTAGAATTTTCCCAGTTTATTATTATTAAAAAAAAAAAAAAAAAAAAAAAAAAAAAAAAAAAAAAAAAAAAAAAAAAAAAAAAATTATTATGAGCAAGAACGCAGTGAGTTTTTTTTTAAGGTCACGTCCGCGTCGACTCAGAGAGCGCTGCGGCGGCAAAGCGTTTCGATTTCGGAGGGGCAGACGCCTCGATTTTCACGAGTGCGAGTTTGAAGTTCATCTATTAATAGCGGCTTTGTTGCACCGCGACGTCGAAGTGGATTTATTCTCGGCATAAGGGTCAGTGCCGGAGACGCGAGCGTGAGCGGACACTATTTGTGAACAACACAGGTAACTAAACCCAAGTCCCTGTCCCTGTCCTGCGTTTGCCGTCCCGTCTCAGAGCCCCCCCCCCCCCCCCCCCCCCCGGGATCCCCACCGCATTAAGACGCGTGGTGCGTCACGTCGCACAGTGGATCGAGTCACTACTAGAGTCCCTTTATACTGAGAGTCAAGACAATGTGAATCCATTTCTGATTGGTTCCCGGATTTTAGGCCTTCACAGTGTCACAAACGGGAATAAAGATTACAGTTTCACCCATTGCAAAGATTATAATCTGGAATGGACCGGGGGATTACGGGTTCGGCAAGGAACAAACGGAATGAGAGAAGGAACGGAGAAAGGAATTTAAGAATGAGCAGATCAAAGATTACGAAAAACGTTCAATTTGTGTAATCTTTATTCCCGTTTGTGACTCCATGAGGGGTGTTGTCTTGACTCTCAGTATAAAGGGACTCTAGGTGGATCGAGGCACTACGGGCAGAGGTCGGCCACAATTTGGAAACGCTAAAAGCTTATAACTCCGTTCGAACGAAACGTTGTGGCTTCATAAGTGGTTCCATTGGTTTTTCCGTGAAGTTTTCTTGAAGAGACACCCCTTAAAATTTGAAATATGATGAAAAAAACATCAGTATTTGCAGTTTTAGTCAAAAATTTCATGTCCGACCTCTTCAATGGAGATGTTGCAAAACGTGACAAATATTTGTAAAACCTTTCCCGAGCGACATTAATCTCAATGAGCCGCAGTTGTGCCGACAGAAACTGCGAAAATGAATAAAAGAGGGGAAAAAACTAAGAAGCACGCAATCTTTAGTTTTAACCCATTTTTACATCGATCTTTTAGAGTCTTTATACGTCAAATTTCGAGCGTTTGGTTGCGTGTACTCCTCGCTGCAGCACGATAAAAGCACAACATGTAAAAGAAAAAATTGAAGTGCTTTGGATTTGACACGGAACCACCAATATTTAAAAAACACACGTTATATTATTATTCTCCTTTGATAAATTGATACATATTTTTTCCCATCAATTTAAATGAGAATAATCAATGCAGAGTGTGCAAATATTTCAAAATCACGAGTTCAAAAACCCTGACTATACGAGTTTAAATATTAAAGCCTAACAGAGCGGAGCGGCGTGCTGCCAGCGCGAGAGGCTCACTGGCGCCTACAAACCTAAGTAGACACTTCGCGCATTGCACAATGCTTGAAGTATCCACGTAGGTTTGTAGGCGCCAATGCGCGTTTCGCGCTAGCCGCCCGCCCGCCGCGCGGCGGCGCCTGAAGCAACTATTTCACAACAGAGCGAGGTGTTGCACAGTATTATACGAAATTAAACGTATTAAGAATGACAGACATCCTTTAAAAGTACAGATCTTTCTTCGCAAAATAAATCAAGATACTTATCGTAGACAGGAAAAATCTAAGAACCTTTAGCCGAGGCAAATATAGAGGTTTATCCGGTTCAGGAGGTGGGAACTTCTTGAAAGATAATGGACCACTAGACAAGGTACGAATTTCAGCACTCTGATGTATGATCCGTGACCAAAATTTCACGTAGAGCACGATGCGCACAATGAAAATTATCGAAATCAACTCCTCACAACGATATTTAATGATTCTTGATGCGTGAATTCAAACCACCCGCTCATGAAAACTCAATGCTCTACGTGATTCACATCGCGCGCTAAACGTTATCATGACAGTCTCTGCGCGATGTAAAAATCTGGCAACCTCAATCTTGACGCTTTGGCTCAGCTATAGCAAATTGCCTATAGTTCGAACAACACATGGTGGGAAATGAATATTGCTCGATTAAGAAACTTGCTGAGACCGTTGTCGTGCGCGATTTGACTCACGTAGAGCTTTGAGTTTCTTGTGAGCGGGCAGTTCAAATTCCTCGTAACCAATGTGAAATGAAAAGGTTAATATCTTCGTTAGGAGTTGGTTTCAGTAATTTTTGTTGCGCGAATCGTGTTCTACGTGAAATTTTGGTTAAGAAACATGTACCGGAATGCTTAAATTCGTACCTTGTCTAGTGATCCATTAAGTCCTGTTACACCAAAGAGGTGTAGAGAGTTTTAGTGAATTTTGTCTCATGGAATTGACGCTCCCCATTTTTACCAAAACTCTCAACTATATATTATTCTCCGTTGGACCGAACAGACAAAATAAAAAAACAAGCAAACCCTCATTCTTCCAAGACATTATACATTTTCATCCAAAAACGTCGTGAGCAATTGTCGTTTGTACTTACATGTGGGCCAATTAACTTTGGGTCTCAACTGGCACGTGGAGACGTGGACCAAAACCCCCGTGCCAAAAAACGCGTGGACGTAAATTACTGGAAAAAACAGGTGCGCGGACAAAACATCGTTGACGGAATATCCTATAACCGTCAAATGCTTATCAATGGACCATGTATCGTTCCTTGGCTCAATCAAAGCATTAAGCGAGATGATCATGTTCTTTTCGAGGAGATAACTATTGGTACTTCCGTGTAGGTTTGATGCCTATACGTCGAGATTGAAGGGGAGCTTCAAGTGGACGATAATGATCAATAGACTCACGCATTTTTAATTGGTTCGATCGAAGCACGAAGCAAGGTAGTCGGATGCTTTTTGAAGAAAACTTCCGGCAGACGAGAAGAGATAGAAGATACAGAGAAGATACTTTTCGCGGGGAAGATGAGTTTAGGGGATTGAGCATTTCTTTGTGGATATTTGAAAAGCAACAACTCTCATCTATCTTCGTGTTAGCTGTTGAGCTTCAGAATGAGCAGCGTGCCCAACAAGTTTACTCAACATCAGCTTATTAGCTGAACAAATTTCTCGACGTACTGCTCAGTGTCGAACAAGAGGATGGGTCAACAGGTAAAGATGAAGCTCCGGAAGGAAAAGCTTCCCTCATGGCTAAGATTCAAACGAGGGACCTCTGTTTTCTCTAAAGCCACAAATCAGGATGAATCGAGATAAATCGAGGAGTAAATCGAATTTCCGTGACGTAACACAAACAACGCTCGAACGAATGCGCTTACAGTCGGGAGCCGGAGAAGTGTTGATGGATGGCAGATGAGTGCTCGCTGCTCGGGTGCTCGCATGAATTCGAGTGCGCGGAGCCGCACAGTAAATCGAGTCAATAGGAGAGGTCGGACAAAATTTGGAAACTTTAAACGATCATACAACTCCGATTTTTCAAAAAGTCGATGCTCTAAAGGTGGCTCCATTGGTTTCCTCGTGAAATTTTCTTCTAGCAGTTCCCCTAAAAATTTAAAACGAGGCGAAATAAATACCAAAATTTGCTGTTTAAATCAAAAACTTCATGTCCGTCCTCTCTAATCGACTCGATCCAGTGTGCGGCGCGGTTATTTTTGTAAGCGCGGGAGTGGAAAATTGCGCGGCAGCGCGACCAATCTCTCACCCTGCGCAACCAATCCCTTACCCAACCCTCCTGCTTTCGGGCTTATTTTTCAGCTGTTGCCGCCTCAGAATAGAAAAATCAACACTCGAAATGTACCCGCGAGACAGGAAGCGTTTAGGAAAACACCGACAGAAATCACCGTTTGAATCGGAGGGAAATCCCCTTGAGCGGTTTCGCAGATCGAAGCAAGTTTATGAAACGCCTTAATGTAGAGAGGATAGACTTTGGATCCGTCTTATAGAAAAATATTTGTGTTTTCGTGTTACTTTTGGTTAGTATACCGACGGTGAAACTACTAGATCACGTATCTCGGTTTGCGACGTTGCAGACTTCCTGTCACACCTTATTTTTTTAATAGGAAAACGACATAACGTCAATTCTTGAAAATGTCCGTAATTAGAATGTTTTAAATTAAATATTACAGCAGGAGCGACCGTATTCCAAAAAGCTCAAAAAAAAAAGTACAAGAAAATTTAAAAAACCTGAGTCGCAATGGAGTTTAATAGAGTCTTGGATAGTTTTTGCGAGTCCAAAAACCAAGTAGCAAAGGCTGCAATAAATATCACACATCGCAGTTTAATTACGTAGTAGAATTTTTTCTATTGTGTCAGAATGGTGCGTATGTTGTATGTTCATTACTTGAAGGAGCTCCTTTTATTGAAAATCGCAATGAAAAAGTAAGTTGCAATGAGTCAGTTGCGCTCGTCACAGAATCGTGGTTTGATCCTTGACTCTCGTAGATTAGCTAAAAATAATAAGATCTGTCCAAACACAGGACCGGATTAAGGTGGTGGCCACATGAGCCGCGGCCCATGGCGGCAAATCTAAAGGGCGGCAAAAATTTGAAATTTTTTAAATGTAGGTATGAAAAAATCGGATTTGTAAAAACAAAATTACAAACGAGAAAAGGCGACAAAATCTCTCATTTCCTGAGAGTATAGTAATTTCTAATTTTGTCGTCTCTTAGTGATACAAGAGACGGCACCCTCAATAAGCCGAGTTACGAGAGAAACCAAACACGCAATTTGGCCTAGAACGGCGCGACTTAGAGAGAAATGATAACGAGGACTTGAGATGAAAAGGAGAAGCCCTCGGCGCGGCGATCGGCATGTAACATATATTAGCGCCTACAAGACTGCACGAATACTTCACGCATTGCGTCCAACACAGTGCGGTCATTGCGGTCAGCGTGAAACGGATAGCGCCTACAAGAATGCATGAATACTTCACGCATTGCGCCAAACACAGTGCGGTCAGCATGAAACGCATAGCGCCTACAAGACTGTGTGAATACTTCACGCATTGCGTCCAACGGTCCGTCCAGTGCGGTCTACGCGGCGCGGCGGCGGAGGTTAAAATCATTGAACCACATTTATGTTTGTTCTTTCATAATTTTTTCGTTCATTTCTTGTGAATGGAAGACCTTGTCCACACAGAGATAGGTTTACGAAACTTAACTTTCGCGCAAAGTTAAGAACTTTTGCTAGTAGTGTTGACAGGGTTTTCCCAAAAAATGTGTTCAAACGACGAGGTGTGTGACGAGGAAATGCGTCTTATGCAACCCTCCCCCGCTGGCACGTTCATTTGATGGTTTTTATCGAGTTTCAAAACGAATGAGAAGGGGGCGGCAAAATATAGGCGGCCCATGGGCGGCAATTAGGTGAATCCGGCCCTGTCCAAACAGCATCTTTCTTCGTTCAATATTAACCGAGATATCGCTCTTTGTACAGTCGGGGTTTTGACGTCATCAACCGCGGTAGGGACATCCTTGGTTTCTTCCACCTTGCTTTCATCCGAGTTTCACGCTGAGTAACCAGTGCGCAAATAGGCGTTGCACTGACTCATGAAAGCAAGGTGGGGAGACCAACGGTGTCACTACCGTGGTGGATGACGTCAGAAACCCGACTTATCAAAGGGCAATATCTCGGTTAATATTGAACGTAGAAAGGTGATGTTTGGACTGATCCTATTATGTTAAACTAATCAACAAGGATCAAGCATCAAAACCCGATTCTGTAACCAGCGCAATCGACCCATTTGTTCTGCATTGCAAATTGCCTACCTTTCTTACAACTCGTGGAACTCATTTTGTAGATTGTTGAAGTCGGCGTTTATGGACCAAATAATGTAAAATTATTGCCATTTCACGGTAAAACAAAATTGCAGTTTTATTGCACTGTGCTCCTTGTGCCTTTCCCAGTCTTGGTCGCTGGTCGCGTTCTGCGTTCCCTTCCAGTGGCGTGGCATGAATTGAGATGTATCGATTGTCCTGCCATTTAAACCTATGGTAAAGAATCGATTATTAAGGTGTTCGCCTCGAACACCCTGTTTATCGATCCTATTCCATAGGTTTAAATGGCATAACAATCGATAAATCGCAAAGCACGCCACGCCACTGTTCCCTTCCAGTTCCTCATGCATCTCTATTTAAAGTATGTTAACATTCTCACTCTAATGTGTAGGGACATAAGTATTTTTTTGGAAATATGCAACGTACATAAATTTGACTGGCTTGCTTAACTTTATCAAATTCAAGCTAGTACTCTAGAAATTTTCGAGGAAAAATGTTCTTTATTTTTCTCAAAAATACATTTTTCTCTATTGCTTTACCGAGGAACTTTGGCAACATGCGAATGCTCTTACGTCGTTCCTACTCAGCGCGGGAGAAATATGGGTGGGGGGTTCTGGAACGAATCTCACGTAGTGCTTGACGTAGGCAGAATTAACTTTCATAATTCATTCCCCGCAATTTTTCGACACTCATCTCGTCGGAACGGATTAACAGAAATATAGCTGAGAGACATATTTATTCGGTCGGGGTGCGGAGTTAGAGTTGGACTAAAATCCTCCACGAAAAACCGTGATCTGTGTTTGGTGCAAAGCAACCGCACTCGCAATGACGTCAATTTATTTTCATTTCGATGATTTCCGTTGGCGTTCCTCGTAAGTCGTAGGCAAGGCAGGTTGCATGCGTTTTTCATTCACGGAGAAGAAAAGAACTTGGTGCATAGGACCTGAGGTTAAGGTCATATGGATCTTTGAAATTTTCGGATCGGGCATCCGAAAACTTGAGAGTTCCAACTGCCAAAGTTTGGGTCTCACATTTGAAGTGCTTCGGTGATTCGATTGAAACTAACCGAAGTATCGAAGTGCTTCAGATATGTGATCCAAACTTAAGCAGCTGGATTTTAGATTTTCGGGTGCACAACTCGAAAACTTCAGAAACTTAGGTTCCATGCACGAAATTTATGTCTTCGTATACCGTTTCAAAACACAACAAACTTTTGAAGGATAGAAATCGATAGAAAATGGTACCATTTCACACGAAACAGCAGCGACTATACAAGCTTTTCGTAAAATAATGTGGACTTACTGCTGTTTTGTCTGAAATGATGTCAATGTTTAACTGCTTTCTATAACCCTCTTTTTGTTTTACAAAAATCGTTGTTTCTCAGAGGGAGGAGTGGAACTATATTCCGAGGTTGAAAAATTGACGCGAACAATTCAATTTTTTTTGCAAAAATGCACCTACGCAATTCGTGTCTAATACTTGTCTGATTCTTGCATGAGTTCAGAAGGAAAATCAGTAAAATCAGTTAGTAACGCTCAAGATTCTCCTAGTAAAACTACGGTTGGCAACATTAAAATGTAGTTGCGTTCTTTCGGGAGGGCGACGACGATACGACGAAGTTTGCTGTTTCGGCTGGATCGGTCAATTCATACAAAATAATTTAACCCCGTGCCCCACGATCAAATGAACACATCAAATGCAAGATAGCGAGTTCATCAAAATTTGACGGCCCGCCAACTTTTGATAGCGGACTTGCGCGGGAATCAGTACGCATCTCCGCCATCTTGCATCTAATAAGTATTTGATGAGTTCATTTGATCGTGGGGCACGGGCTTAAGTCAGCGGCGCGGCGGATCCAGCAATTTGGCAACATCGGATTTCCTCCATTTAAAGGTATGCAACAAAGTAGATTCGGAGCACTCGGCCCCTCCAAGAATCAATACATTTCTATGGGTTTAATGCAGAAAAGACAATGTTGCCAATTTGCTGGATCCGCCGATGGCTTTAGTCGAAATTTGAGGAAAACATGGATTTTTAAAATTTTGGCGTTACTGCCCTCCTCGGTGCGATGACAGTTCAGGTAAAGACACAGTATGTTGGGCAATGTCGGTCTGACAGATGACGCCGCGGCCTGCGTTTGTGCCGAAGACGACGACCACGCGCGGATCAGAGGTTGGGAGGGGGACGAGGGGGAGGGCCACGGGGCACACAGCCCCCGCAAGAGCCGGGCCGGGGTCAGGTTCAGCGGAGTGTGGCTTGGCCACGGTAAACCGCCCCACGCATCCAAAAAATGGACACAGCCGAGCGAACCGGATCAGCGTGACTCGTGAGGGATCCAGCATGAGGTTGCCGCATTTTACTTGTTATATAATCTATTAATATTTAACTAAATTTAAAAAAAAATTGGGCATTACGTTTGAGCATACTCTATCCAAATATTACATGGTTTTTGGGATTTACTCTACGACTTAACGAGCAGGAGAGCTAAATGGACCCCAAACCGTGCAGGCGAGCCCGATTGAGTTTCTCCGTGAATATTTAGTTAGGCAGCAGCCGCAACTGTCTTCACCTTCCCCCCCCCCCCGGTGGTTTTTTTTTTTTTTTCAGCGGGAGTTTTTTAGGATTGGGCCGGGGTGGCTACCGCCACCTAGAATTTGATGGACGAAGCAGAAGCAGAGAGGAGCCATGCGTCCACGGATACAGTAATGCCTTTAGGGTGGTGGGAGCCCTGGAGCGGGCTGTGCACTGAAAAAAAAATCTCGGTGTATTTACTAAGAAATGAGTAAAATTACCAAGAATTCAGGGTTCTATTTGATCCCAGTTTTTTCTTGGTAAAATTACTATTTATGGAATTGGTAATTTTACCGAGAAATCTCGGTAAAGTTACTGGACCCTGGTGAAAACGCCAATATTTTTTATCGACTGTGGTAGAAGTACCGAGATAAAATGGCAAAGTTACCGGGAATTCATTACCAATAAAAGTGGTATTCTTACCTGAAAAAAACAGTAAAAATACCGGTTTTTAGGTAAGCTTGCCAATTTGTCTTGGTAAAATTACCAATAATTGGTAAACAAAGTGAGATGGTAAAGGTACCAACGGACCTCGGTAAAAACGCCGAAAATTTTTTTTCAGTGTGGCGGGAGTCCCTGAAAATCCTCCTACAGAACATGCTTTAAAAACTTTAATATACGCTTAGGATAGGCATTGAGGCATGATAAGGGACATTAATGGAACTAATTATTTTATGACTAGCAGGAAACCCGTGCTACGCACAGGAAAACCCCCACCATCAGCAATCACTGTGATTAGTGATCAGTTACTAATTGTGTTTCTGAATTATTTTTTACTATTTCAAAATTGGCGAGACGCACTGGTTTGATAAAAATGCAGAGCTTAGTAGTATGCTGATTAAAGCTGCTATTTTGGTCTGTTCTGCAGTAAGCTCATATGATCATTATAATAATCAACAATACCCAATCAAAAGTTGGTTATTTTCATAAAGATGTGTTACTTTTGTCAGTCCAATGTTTAATTGAAGTTACAGCTGGTGAGTTTCAGCCGCGAAAATTACGGGATTTAACCAACGGTTTCGTTTAATTCTCAGCAATGGCGGGTTTGTCATCGACATCGCGGAGAAAACGTGATTTTTCCAGGGATTTTGAAAAACAAATTAGAAATTACACGATAATCACCACGATATCACGGCAAATACGTCGTGTTCCTGGCGAATTTCTAAGAGTATTATAATTGCGCGTTATTCAAATCAATATCGTGGCATACACGCGAATTTCTTACTCAACTAAGACTACGTAAATGTGCGCATAAAACTCATAAACATCTGTTACTTGGGATGGGCGAAAACGTATGATTTTCCTTCAATTTTTTATGATACCACATACCCACTCCGGAGTTCAAATAGTTGCTCGCTTCATTTCTGCTTGTTAAAAGTGACGAATTGCAAGAATCCAATCTCGATTTTACGAGAACTATGGGATGTAACCATCGGTTTCCTTGTATAAGATTTAATGCTTTGAAATTAAGAAAAAAAAAAAGGAAAAAACATTAGTGATGATCCAAAATTTTGCAAGTATGACTCATGTGTTTCGGTAAACTATGATAGAAACAGAAAGCAGGTGGAGAATGTCGAAACGATGTTCTAGTTTTCCTCTGCTGTCAGCACCGCGTCTGCAGGCGCTGTTCGACCGAGCCGTCATCACAGTACAGAACGCCTTCAATATAGCGAGCAGCAATGTGGACATCCCCCGTGGTGAAATAGTTGTATCAAGAGCGCCTTCCACGATCGGAGTCAAGTATTGATGAAATGCGCGCAAAAACCCCGCTTCTCCTCCGATTGCAACGTTGCGCACCGTCTTTATGTTCCATTTGGGTTTATTTATTTTATTTTTGAAGCCAAACAACAGCTTCTCTCAAAATTTTTCGAGAATTCGCCTAAATCATTTCAAAACAGAACTAATGCACAGACAGATTTTCCAGATTTTCACATCCCTGAGAGAGTAGCCCGGCAACGGATGCACGAGTCGAAGCTCGCAAAAATCATGGCGCGGCGTTTCCAACAGCGCGACGCCGAACTCGTTCCATCCTCCTCGCACTCGTTGGACGCCGAACTCCTTCCATCTTCTTCGCACCCGTTGCGCGTACCAGAAGAACGTACGTAAAATTTATCAGCTTGTCTTCCAGCGCGAGACGCGGAAATCGCTCTATCTCGCTCGCACTCTCTCTCGCACCCGTTGTCCTTACGGAAAAATCGACCCACGCGAACCGCGATATCCCGCGAACCGGCGGGCGGATCGCGAAATCCTCCCTTATCCGGCGCCTCGGGGTAGAGAGGGATCCCAGTGCGGAATCTCAGGGTCACACGGCCTCCCGTTCACGAGATCCGCTGATACGTGAGTGAGTCAGTCAGTCAGTCAGTGAGTGAGTGAGTCAATCAACGTGAAGTCTGCTTTATTAGTATAGAAGATTAAATGAAAGACGAATTATTGATGACGAAGACAACTGTTTGGCAGTTCTTACAAGAGAAAGAAAATTATTTTGGGGTGGGAGGGAAGCGATCACTCTAGGTGCCCTCCCTAAATCCTGCACTGGAGGGATGTACGGACGAGGCCAGTACCGGAGGGCACCAAAAGTAAGTGCTCCGCGTGGGATGCCAACTATGGGGTCACCAAAATTTCTCACGGCTGCTCACTTTGTCTCCAGTGAAAATTTGTTCTTGCAAGCGTTCGGAAGTACTTTGGAGAGCCGGGCGCGGCTGAATTCATGATCCCGACGACGCACAGCGGATCGAGTCAATAAGAGAGGTCGGACAAGATTTAGAAACTTTAAACGCTTGTAACTCCGTTTATACAAAACTTTGAGCTTCTAAAAGTGCTTGTATTGGTTTCCTCGTAGAATTTTCCCCTATAAACATCCCTTGAAATTTAAAATGCGACGGAATAAACATCAAAATTTGCAAATTTAGTAAAATGCGTAAAAATTTAGTACAATTAGTAATGAGTCCTGAGACTCCATAAGAGTATATGCATAACTGGGCTCACGTCATAATGCACATAGTTCCATTTGGCATAAATACGTCCAGATATGGCGATCAAAAGCATCGCAGAGCTGACCATCGGGCCCAAGTCTGCGGCAGGCGGTACGGTAGGATGACCTATTTAATCAACAATGAGTTCGGATCACTTTTCCTTATTCAGGTTAATGCAGGCGACGACGCAACGCACAGTGCACAGAAGCTGGAAACCTGCGACTTAGCTAAAAGAAAAGCTAGAAGCCGTTTGCGGTGTTTTTTGTTGACTGTGTTATCAAAATTTTTGTCATAACAACATTTTCGCTTTGAGAGATACAGCCAGGTACTAGTTTAGAATTTTTACATTTTCCTTTTTGTTTATACAGCTGAGGATGGCTGAGTTTGCAGCCGAAACGTTTTGGTTTTATTCGTGAAATTTTAGCCTTGTTACCCGCTTTTTAAATTGTTTTTTCATCATGTATCTTGTCACGGGCTGCGAGGCGTCTATCATACCTCAAAAGCTAAAAGATTATACATACGAGTGAATGGGGCAGGAATCATAGTAAGTTTTAGGAGGTATCCTGCCAAGAACATAGGGCGATCCTTCCCGTTATTGAGTGTTTCTCATTCTCTTGAGTTCGCCTTCAATAATTGAAACGGCAATTTGAGCGGCTTAAGAGTGCGAATAGTTGCGCGCAGTAGTTTTGACACTTCTGCACAGTCCCGGCGAGAAAGTCACAAAAAATATCATGCCTTTTTCGCTGTTGCTTGACCCTCATTGTTGTAATGTAATGCTCCTGGTTTCAGTTTCAAACAAATACGACAAAAAAATTTTCAGAAATTAATCTCCCGTATGAAATATAAAAATGCAATACACAAAATGGGAGAATTTATCTCTTGTCCACTTTCCGCACTTAAATTTCGAAGAAGGATACTCTGAACTTTTGTCAAACGAAAACTGACAACCTTCAGATGTCCGTGCGGCGTTTTACCAAAAACGGCAGCGTAGTGGCCAGAGGGGTCTCTAGTGTTTTATTAATCAAAGTAAAAACCGGAACTTATCGGAATCGTTGATAAAACAAACGCGGTAAAATCATTTTTTAACTTAGCAAGGATCGATACAACCAGAAGGCACAATGGTTTTCCTTTCAGCACACACAAAACTTGGCGATACTTTCGGCGTACTTTTTTTTTTATTTTATCAATAAGGATAGAGCCCGTAAAATAAACGCTTCTCACCTTAAAATACTAACATAAAGGCTGTACATTTTTGTGTCGTTTGCAGGGCCGGATTAAGGGGGTGGCCACATGGACCGCGGCCCATGGCGGCAAAATGAAGGGGGTGGCAAATTTTGCAATTTTTTTTAATGTAGGTATCAAAAAAGAGAGGAGAAATCGGATTCAAAAAATAAATTACAAATGAGGAGAGACGACAAAATCTCTCATTTCCTGAGAGTAAAAGTATAGTAATTTCTAATTTTGTCGTATTTCGGTGATACAAGAGACAACACCTTTAATTAGTCGAGTAAAGAGAGAAACCATACATGCAATTTGACCTGGAACGGAGTGGCACGGCGGTAGTCCGCATGAAACGCATAGCGCCTACAAGACTGCATGAATACTTCACGCATTGCTCCAACTCAGTGCGGTCGGCGCGGCGGCGGCGGAAGGTAAAATCATAAACCACAGTTATGTTTGTTCTTTCATAATTTGTTCGTTCGTTTTTTTTAAATGGAAGGCCTTGTCAAAGGGATGGTTTTATGGAACTGAACTTTTGGCAGTGTTGACAGGGCTTTCACAAAAAATGTGCCCAGCACAAGTAAACGCGTCTCGTACACCCCTCCCCCTCCCCCACCGGCACGTTCAATTGATGGTTTTTATAGATCGTATTCGACAGATAACACAGGTGAGATTATATTGATATCGATTGGTTCAATATGTGAACACAGCCTCAAAAATCAAGTTAGAAATCTGAAGTAACGGGTCTTCTGTGATCGAATTTTTATTCTCTCGAGTACCAAATGGCAATGAAAAGTGAAATTGTTAGGAATTTCCTCATTTTCAGCTTTTCCAAATTAAATCCTAAAATTTTTGTTTAAGGTTATGCTCTACTGTTTTGAACCAGACGATACATCGAGCCACTGTCGAATACGATCTATTGATGTTTCAAAACGAATGAGAGGGGGGGGGGGGGCGAAAAAGTACAGGCGGCCCATGGGCGGCAAGTAAGTAAATCCGGCCCTGGTCTGTTGAGATCTTCAGGGATGTGAATCCATTGGAGCGCGATTTGCCCCTCTGTGAGATGATGACTCGATCGATTGCATTGAAACAGAAAGACACAGAGGAGAGAGAACTGACCTGCGACACTGTGGCAGTGCCTTGGGCCACGGTTCTACTTATGGCGTGCGACGAGAGGTTGGTCGGGCGAAGTCAAATCTTTGGCGATGCAAACTGCCTTCCCAGTAGCAGCGGCCCAGGTTAATAATCATTGCACCCGCTGCAGTGACACATCCATGTAGGGTCTGAAGACGAGGCCGTCCCCAGGGCAGTGAAAGGATTTGGAAGGCCTCACTTTAGAAAATTTTGAAGATTACACGGAGAAAAAACTTCGTGCATGGGACTCAAAGTTTAGGTCATATGGATCTCTGAAGTTTCCGGATTGAGCATCTGAACACTTTAGGTCCAGCTCTTGAGGTTTGGATCACACATCTGAATCTTCAGTTCTTACATCTGAAGTACTTCGGTTTTCACATCCGAAAAACTTCGGTTCTCACATCTGAAGTACTTCAGATGTAAGAACTGAAGTTTTAGATGTGTGATCCGAACCTCGACGGCTGGACCTAAAGTGTTCAGATGCTCAATCCGAAAACTTCAGAGATCCATATGACCTAAACTTAGGGTCCCACGCGCAAGGTTTTTTTCTCCGTGTAATATCTTCCGAATAAAATTTCTGGAAACGTAACTCTTAAACTTAAAATGTTACACGTGAAAATTGGCCCATTTTACTTCTCCCACTGAATGTTTTAAGACCGTTCGGTTTGGAGACTGTAAGATGCGGAAAGGAACAAGGTGTAAGTAAAAAGATGTGGAGGTTACTGGGCAATATTTTTGATCAATTCAAAAACAAATAAAAAAAACTTAGTGGCCACGTTACAATACCTATTTGTCTCACCGTAGGACAATTCGTGGTGGTACGCACGCCTAGCTGTGCGAAATCATCGATATTTCTCAATTTGAAGCTATGGTAAAGAATCGATTATTAGGGTGTCCGCTGCGAACACCCTAATAATCGATACCTTTCCATAAGCCCGAATGACTGATCAATCGATGTATCGCAAACCACGCCACGCCACTGCGAGCAACCTGTGGGACCGTAGCTGTATCATCTCTTCTTAACGCGACTCGACGCGCAACAACTCTGAGAGAGTGCAGTGTGAGCGGAGATCTCGAAGAAAGTGCTGAACTGCGGAAAACCGAACGTCAGTCTTCCATCGAAGAGCGAAAAACTAAGAAATCGCACGTCCGCACGATGACATTGAGAGTTTTTATTTTACTTGTTTTCTATTTACTTTGATTGATCATTACAAGAAAAAGCCTCGCGAAGCGCGCTTCTGTTCAGCTCGGCGCGGCGCAGGGCGCTGACCGTTTACTCCATTGTTAAACTCTCGATTGTGAGGAATCAGTGAGACTGATTATTTTTCGGTCCGTCGGACGAAATTAGACAGTGGGAAAAACATGGGAAAAGTATCACACAGAAACAATCGAAGGGGCACCTCTAGCTCCATTAATTGACGATAAATATTTGGATATAACATGCTGGTGACAGTTTCTCACTTCCGCGTGTCCTTTACTATTTATTCGTCGTTTCTTGGACCAAAAACTTAGTAACATGCCATCGTTGCAAAGTTTCCCTCTGACAAATTGTAATTTTGACAGAAACTTGAGAGTGTTTTTAACTGAAAATAGCATTTATATTTCTTCTGTTTAGGCACTTGAAAATATCAGTATTTCAGATGGATAAATGGCACACTTTTATATATATATATATATATATATATATATATATATCTTGATTTTACCTTACAACATGAGCTTTTTTAAAGCCAATGCTACAAACTTGGGATGGAATCACGCACCTTTGTCCGGTAAACGATAAATTAAATGGGTGACATCGAGTAAAATGAAGTCAAATAGATTAAAGGACGAGGATACTGTATTTGCACCTAATCCTTGTGCGGAGAGTTTGAGTAGACTATGGAGGTGGACTCTTCGGGTAGCGTTTGGGATATCCCCTCCATCACGACCTCAACTTTGAGAGCATTTTTTGAGCTTTGGAGTTGATTTCAGAGAAAACCAGTGGCACCATCGTGTTTTTCGCGAAATGTTGCGTCAGTCTAAGTACTTAAATCGCAAATCCCTAACGTACGCAAGAGCTCCATTTAAGGCATGTTCCCATTCTCTCTTCAATATTTAGTCCATGGGATATCAACCGTAACACTAATATACGAGATTTTGTCGTTGCGGGATTTTGACCACGGGATTTAGTCGCGCGGGATTTCTTCCGCGAGATTTCGTCGGTAAACCATCCCTGTGCCGGCTCTGTGATCCCTTCAAAAGGCAAAGAGGCGACGGGAAGAAGACGGAGAATTCGATCGGAAAGTATCGCGAGGCGCGGTGCAGGAGAGGAAACGAATAAAATCGATTCGAAAAAAGTATAAACAAAAGGTGTGCGAGGTTGCCACACCATTTTCAGAGGGAGCAAGCAGCTTTTATAGGTCACCAGAATTCAGGGTTAAGGTAGAGCGAAGGTCAGATCGGCTGCGCCAACGCGTTCTTCGCGTTCGATACCGCGCGCCGCAAGCCAAGAACAGGTGTTACAAGAGTGGGTATCATAAATCCACCCACGACAAGAGGGTACATATAGATCCGCGCATATTCGTCGCGAAAATGAGCTGAGGAAGGATGAGACCCGTGATAAAAAAAATGAGAAATTATTCATCGGATAGTTAAGATCCCAAGCGAGGTGAGCAAAAATTGGATTGCATTTTGCAAAAAGGAACCACTAGCATTGCAATGTTGCTAAGATTGTGCAACTTCTTTTGTCTTTGAGGAAAACCCCGATTATCCCTTAGGTAATAGTTTCTATTTTACTCGCTAAAAACTGTAAATTTGAGACAAAAATTACCATATAAATTTCATAGTTTTTCACAATTTCCGCAATTTATTGCAAAGGATGAAGTTGCACAATCTTAGCATCATTGCAATGCTAATGGTTCCTTTTTGCAAAATGCAATCGAATTGTTCAACAGATCCCTCCTCCTCCTTCCCCTGAAGTCTGAATTTCAGTTCAGTGGCACGGAGAAAATTTAGGGGCGGGTTATGATTTTTACAAGGCAAAACCAATATGAAATGATAAAACCAACTAAAAATGATAATGTTTGTGCTCGTATAAACGAACCTTCATTTTTCGGTTAGGAAGGATGTTTCTTTCCAATTTCGCACAATACAACGATAAACGATAAATAAAAACATTAAAAAGAGAAAAGCCTTCACTAGCCAGACATGATTTGACGGATGTTTTTGGTAGTCAGGCGGGAAAAAATTGCGTCGTGAATCATGGATACCCGGCCAACTTGGGCGGAAATTTCGGCGATAAAAACTTGAGTACATATTCCATACGCAAACAGACGAAAGAGGATTTTTATCGATCAGTCGAACTCGCCGTTGTCTCAATGTGCCTTTTGTATACGTCAAAAGTAAACTCACTGTTCAGGTGCCTGAGCTGTCAATAAGATTAAAAATTACCTTCATTAATTTAGGTACTTACAGCTCGCGAGGTTTCGAGTGGATGTGGGAATTTCGGCAGGATCCACCGCACCGGATACTCGATCGGTTTAAGTCGACAGGACGCCCGTTATCGGTCGATGCTTCCTTTTTCGCAACAATTCTACTCTTTTAATCATACCTATCCGTGTTGATTATTAAAGGAGAAAAAAAACGAAGATAACCAGGTGGCCTGTCCAGGGTCGGATTAGCTCGAAGTCTACACACAAAGGTGGGCCAGAAGTAACTGAAAAGTGACTGTATATTTCAGACAAATAAAGATAAAAAGTTCCGGTTTGGACCATTGCTCTTCGCGACAAGGGGCTGATTCTTTCAGAGGGCTCATTTTTGGGGCTCCCTTGGGAGCCTCCCGAGGGAGAGCAACTCCATTGGCGGATCCAGCAAATTGGCAAAATTGTATTTTCTCCATTAAAACCTATGGAAATGTATCGATCCTTGGAGGGGCCAGGTGCTCTGACGAGAATCGATTATTTAGCATAGGTTTAAATGGAGGAAATCCGGTGTTGCCAAATTGCTGGATCCGCCTCTGAGCAACTCGAAAAGTTGTGCGCAACTAGGCACTTCAAAATCCTTTAAAATCGAGTTTATTAAAGGTGAATTTGAAATATTTTCCTATTCCCTTACAATTACTTCTGATTGAAGAGGGAGGGGGAGGATTGCGACCCAGGCACCCCTCTCCCAAGATATAGCATCTACTTTTAGGGCCGCCAAACAAAGTTCAGCCTGGGGGCGCTGAAATATTAAAGCCGGCATGGGGCCGGTACTGCAAAAGCCATGTAATTGAGACAAGATTCAGGTCGATTTTCTGTGAAAGCCTACTCTCAACTCACACCATATATTACTCATTAGCAGAGAATAATAAGCAAGTAGCGTTTTTTGAACACCGTTAAACGTCGATTTTACACGAAAAAATAGTTTATCATCACTTCATACGGTACGAGTACGGTTGTGCCTTACGGTACTTACTGTTAAAAATTGTAAGATCGCATCATTTAGGCCCCTAAATAGCATTGTAATCACGATATTTAATCTCATGGAGGGTAGGTATTGACGGATGAAGGTATTCAGGAGAGAAGCAACATTATGAGTCAAGCTATTGTGACTGCGCGGCTGATCCTGTCTCGGAAGTTAGCATTGAAGCCAAAAATGGCTGTAAGGTCAAAGAGGATTGGTAAAAAGCGGAATACTGAGCCTAACTTCACTGCAACTCTGCCGTGCTAAGGAAGAACGCCGCATGAGCCTTTAGACGTTGCCGAATTTCCCCTGGCAAATCACTAATTTTCAGGGAAATTTTAGAATGTTTGTCTACCACTTTCTCAGAAAATTTTGTTTGCAAATTGATCTAAAGTGTCTGAAAATTTCAAGCAAAAATAGTCATAATTTTCTTCAAAAATAAACATTTTATCGAAGGAAATTTGGCAACTCTCGAATGTTCATACGGCGTTCTTCCTTAGCACGGCAGAGCTGGAGCTAATTCATCGTTCGCAGATTATAGCGTGATTATAGCGTGATCACTGCCTGTAGGATTTTTCAAACTGATCTTATTTCAGGATAGAATCATACCTGATTTTTAGGGTAACAATGGTGGAAGTCGCAAATCAGGTACTTTAATTGGACGTATTTCTACCAAACAGACCTATGTGGCGATGAGAAATGTGGGGTGTGCTCTAGAAATCTGCATAAGAAGCAATGTAAAAGTGGGCGTGGTTCCTTTTGAAGAATTGGCAAAGCGGGATATTGCATTCTATCAAAGAGACCTATGTGCAGCTGAGTGCGGAACTCATGAGCCGCGGGCATGGCAAGAGAGCGTTGTGGACAGGGCTCATGAGTTAAAGCATCCCGACGACGATGTCCGCGCTGCCGCGCCCTCGAGCTTACCCTCGTTCCCTCTTTGCCACTGACGTCACTGGCGCTTTATTATTCTCATTCACTCTTACGGCCAGAGACTAACGAGCACGACCCATATTTCTCACTTCCACATAGGTCTGCTTCGTAGAACTACGTCCAATTGAGACTTATCAAAAACTTTGCTTTCCTTTCACCTTTTCTGGGGGAACAGCAGAGATCGTCATACTTCGATTTTTTTTTTTTTTTTTTTAAAGAATATTCTACGCACGGCACGGAAAAGTGACTTGATTTTACCAGAAATATTCTTAAATCCGTATGCACAACTTTCCTTAAAACTAAACATTTTATCGAAGGCAATTTGGCAATTCTCGAATGTTCATACGGTGTTCTTCCCAAGCATGGGGCAGTGTAGTTCCAGCGCACGCGACTCAAACTGCATTCATATCCGGGCGAGCGAGTGGAATTAAGAGTGAATTAGTGTATTTTTGGCGAGCACTTGATGCGAGCTGGAAGTTATGTTGGATGTGGTAATATTTAATCTCTAGTAGAGTTTTATGGTTTTTCTAGCGTGCGCGGTGCATGATCCGTTACGAAAATGATCGGCGCGTTATCGTTACGAGGTAAAGTTCGCGCTATTTCGGTTTCCGGTTTAGCTCATTTCTGAAAAGTTGCAGAAACTGGCCGGTGTCGACTTTTTCCGCGACCACGACGTCTATCCGAAAATGCGCAGAAACACTCATCTAGTCAGTGATTACTGTAAACTGTACTGCCATGCCAAGTAAAAACGCCGTAAAAGCATTCGAATGTTGCCAAATTTCCACTCAGAAAATATTCACTTTTTTAGGAAACTCAGGAATATTTTTCCTTGAAATTTTCAGATACCTACTTCAGATCAAATTACAAATAACTTTTTCGGAAAAATTGAAAGAAAATTAAATACAGATTTTTCCGAAAATTCTTGATTTGTCATAGGCAATTTGGCAACGTCTGAAGGCTCATACGGCGTTTTTTCTCCGCATGGCAGAGTAGACGTAACGTGGGAAAAACCATCATTGATGTTTTCTTCACGTATGCTTGCGAGGAGCTGCTTCGCCCGAAAAATAATAAATGATCATTTTTATACAGTGTTACGTAGTGAACATTGGGTTCGATGACGTCATTGTCAGACGGATAGCCTCTGTTGGAGTCAAACATCATTTCGATGACTAAGGTGCGAACCCACGTACCTCCATTGAGGTGTTCCGCAAAATTCCGCTGCTATTTTATTTTTTAGAAGAAAAACAAGACATCTTTATGGCTTGCAATTAATACAGAATATTCTACCGAGGGAGAAGAAAAATCACGAAAGATTTCATGGAATTACGTTGAGTAGTTTTTCGAAGAAAAAATAAATCAGGATAGGGAGTCTAAAACGCCGCAAACAGAGACAAGTGATTTCGCACTTTGGCTATCGATTAACCCCTTCGAAATGTCCATTCTCGGTCCTTTTGCATCGCGGAATGCTTTAGGGCAATTGTACAACGAGCAGAGGCATATAGCTGAGTCCCCCTCTCCCCCCTGGAAAACTGCACGATTGAAGATAGCCTTGGAACCGGTTCATTTTCTTGAATAATTGCATTGAGCATACGACAGGAAAAAAGAAAAAGTTTGAAATATCTTTCCAGGATTGTCGGTAGACTTAAACTTTAAGTTTGCATGCGGATATGATTTGCAAGAGCATTGCTTCAAATGGATCAAGAAGGTTAATTTTCCAAAATTTCATGGAAAAAACCTTCAGAAGTTGTACTGAGAAGGCCCTAATCCGACCTGGGAAAGCAAGGGCCCGGTAGCTAACCCCTAGAGAATTGCACTAGTTGCGCCTGTGAAAACGAATCTCAAAGGCGGAGACTCAACGTGAGGCTACACTTTTTATTTATACGTTGAATAGATTTGTAACAAAACACAGGCAAGCGTATAAGAGGAGAAAGGAAGAGTTGGATATCGATTATTGGAGCACATGCAATACTTTATTTCCATCGATCTCTCGCACGCACAACGGATGTTCTTTGAAACTCGAGCATAATGGAGATGTTGCATGTGTGAGGAATTTGCAATTTGACCATTGATTCTTATGTAATAGTTCGCGAGAAACACGATGGTGCCACTGGTTTTCTCTGAAATCATCTCCCAAGCTCAAAAAAAGCTCTCAAAGTGAGGCCAAAATGGAGGGGATATCCCACCCTACCCTGAGAGTCCACCTCTACATCCAAACAAACTCTCCGTGCAATGATAGGGAGCAAATACATTAGCAGGATTGCCGTGTTTTCAGTTTTGGAGTCCCCAAATAAAGTGGCAGCCCTGTCAATGTATTTGCTCCCTATCATTGCACGGAGAGTTTGTCATGATGTAGAGGTGGACTCTCAGAATAGCGTGGGATATCCCCTCCATTTTGGCCTCAACTTGAGAGCTTTTTTTGAGCTTGGGAGTCGATTTCAGAGAAAACCAGTGGCACCATCGTGTTTTCCGCGATCTTTTACATAAGAAACAACAGTCAAATCGCAAATCCCTCACACATGCAATATCTCCATTAGAGACGTTCACTCTCTGATCTTTTCCATGATCTGAAAAATCCACACACGTGCGTTTCGTAATTGCGTTCGAACACACTGCAAACTTCTAAGTTTGAAAATTGGCATGTAAGATGCCATTAACCCACGACGGCAGTGAGTAAGCATAGCTCTCATGCGATACAATGTGGACTTGACGCTGCTTTGCTCGAGATTATGTCAATTTTTGCGTCCTTACTGCTCCCTCAAAACTCTCGGTTTTTTTTACAAAAAGACGAATATTGCTGTTTTACGAAAACCGGTCGGTTCATTCAAATTAGTTTTGTCAACATTTGAAAAAAACTCAATTTGAAAAATGCTCGTTACTGTGCTCCTCGGTACGTAAAACGGCAGCATAAGCTCTGGTCTTAGCTGCCAACGAGAGTGACACAAAAAGCGAACTCGGACCTAGAAAATTATTACCTAGGGTATCATTTTTCCCCCATGACAGCAGTATGTGAGCACGCAGCCCCGCGTAATAAGGTAGACTTACTGCTGTTTTGCCCAAAACGATGTAAACACTGATTTCTCAGGACTCGTTTTTCACTGATAAGAAGAATATCGCGCTATTGCACATGCAAGCCTGTCAGTTTAATCGGATTGGATTTATCAAAATTTGAAAGCAACTCGATTTTGAAGATGTTCGTTACTGCTGACCTCGGCAAGACGTCAGTACAAGCCCTGGCTACGAGCATGACACAAAAAGCGAACTCGGAGCTTGAAAACTGTTGCTTAGGGTACCATTTTTTTACCCATGACAGCAGTAAGTGAGCACACAGCCCCGCGGAATAATGTAGACTTACTGCTGTTTTGCCGGAAATGATGTCAACACTGATTTCTCAAAACTCGCTTTTCACAAATAAGAAGAGTATCGCGCTATTCGACATGCGAGCCTGTCAGTTGAATCGAATTGGATTTATCAAAAGCTGAAAGCAACTCGACTTTGGAGACGTTCGATACTGCTGTCTTCGGCAAGACGTCAGCGTAAGCCCTGCCTACGTGCGTGACACAAAAAGCGAACTGCGAGCTTACCTGGCGTCCAAGCTGGCGTCGGCGTCGGCGAAACCGCGCGTGTAAATCCGCAAGATGCACACGTATCCGCGGCGGGCGAGTCGGCGAGAAACTGAGGCTCCGGAGCGGAGCGAAGTCGGGTCTGTTTGGGTTGGCACGCTGCGGAGCTGCGGCTACGTCATAGAGTCATGATCAGCCGCCTCGACGAGCTGCGCCGCCGACCACGCTCCACGCTCCTCGCGCTGGACCAAGAATAGTCTCGGCCGCTGCGCTCGCTATGTAGACGTAGGAAACTTGTGCCTCTTCCACGGCGACCACGGCTCCTTGAGTCCTCGGACCGCGACTACTACGGACCGCTGCTGCTGCTGCTGCTGCTCGGGCACGGCCGGCGCCGCCGCAGCAGCCGTGTTGCCGGCGCCGCGACGACCGACGCCGGCTGTCCCGCGTCTCGAACCTGGACCCGCGTCCAGCCCGCTATGGATGGACGAGCCATTGAGAGTGATCAGCCGTCTTCTCGTAGACTTGAACTGTCGGACTCAGGACATAGGGAGACTCAAGACGAGGCCACGTTAGGCATCTGAAGAAGGAGTGAGCGAAGAAGAAAGAGCTTCAGGAGGAGGAAGAAGGGAGAAGGTAGATGAAAAAGAAAGATGACGGGAGGGGAAAAAATGACAAAGAAGGAAAGAGTAAGAGGAAAAATGAAGAAAAATGAGGAAAAATGAGGAAAAATGAGGAAAAATGAAGAAAAATGAGGAAAAAAGGAAGTAGAAAAACGGGAGAAGAAAGAAGAAAAAAGGAAGAAGAAAGACGGAAGAAGGAAAAAAAGGAAAAATAAAAAAGAAGGAAAAAAAGAAGAAAACAGGAAGAAGAAAAAGGAAAAAGAGGAAAAAGAAAGAAGAATTAAAAAGACAGAGTAAGAAAAAAGGGAAGAAGAAATAGATGAATAAGAAGTAGAAGAAAAAGAAGAAGAAGAAAAGAGAGGGGGTGGAAGAAAAAACAAGAAGAAGAAGAAGAAGAAAGCAGGCTGAACAAGAAAACGAGGGAAGAAGAGGAGAGAAGGAAGAGGAGGAGGAAATATGGAAGAAGAAGAAGAAGAAGAAGAATGGAAGAAGGAGAAGAAAAAGGAGGGAGAAAAAAGAATGAAAAAAGAGAAAAGAGGATATATTAAGTGGAGAAAGGATAAATGAGAATGGTGTATAGAAAAGTGGGATCATCGTGAAATTGGACGGATCTGCTCGGCAGCACTCACTTAAAAAATTAATTTTTCTCGAGCCGGAAAAGATTAATTTACCACCAAGTCAAGTCGCCTATAATTTTCAGTATAGGCAACACGAGCTCTTACGTGGTTGAATAGTGTAATCGTCGTAAAATTGAATGGTTACTCGGCACACTCAAACTAGATTTTAATCAAACTAGGAGAGGTTGCTTAAACGCCATGTCAGTTCGCCTTCAATTTTTAGTGTAGGCAGCACGAGCTCTTCAGTGGTCGAATAGTGGTATCGTCGTGAAACGGTACGCTCTATTTCCACACACTAAAGAAGTAGCTTATCACTAGAGCGGAAGAGGTTACTCAACGTCATTTCAGTTCGCCTTCAACTTTTAGAGTAGGCACCACGAGTTCCCACGTGGTCGAATAGTGGTATCATCATCATGTAATAATCAGACGGTCTCTAGCGGCGAATTTAAAATATCGTGGACACGGAAACTTTTCGTGTCAACTTATTTGAAGTTTATAATGTGTAGTCTGCTTTTATGTCGTAGGAAGGTTGACTTCAAGAATGGGAGTAAAGATGGTCAACTGTTGCTCCTCTGATAGTTATTACTTATTATTCTGTGCTGGAAGTACAACCGCCGCAAAGCCGCGCGCCATACCGCTGCGCTGTCACGCAGTGACGCAGTCACAACCAGTGCCCCACTGCCCCCACCATTTTCTCACTCCACTCCGCCCATCCTACCTTCCTTCCATTCATCTCCAAGCAGTTGATCTTCATCTTGACCTTCAGGATTTTATGCTGACTCCTCTAACCGAACGTGAGTCTGGGACCGTATTGCAGTAATATTTATATTACGCTCTTTACAAGCTGGAATAGGGCCGGAAAGAGAAGACACGAAACCTACATACAATAAAATCTATTTGTTGGAGTTATATCAAAGAAAATATGGCTCCATCTTGTATATCAAAGAATGCGTCAAAATTGGTCAGTGAAATATTTCAACGGTGTAAGTCGGCAATCACATAACTCGGTTTGCGACGTCGCAGACTTCTTGTCATACGTTATTTTTTAAACGGAAAACTACTCAACGGCAATTCTTTAAAACTGCCGTGATTTTTCTTCTCTGTGCGGAGAAAATTCTGAAAAAACTTCAAGAAATGATGCCAATTTGTTCTCCTTTAAAAGAATAACATGGAGGCGGAGATTTTAAAACACCGCAAACGAGTTATGTGATTGCCGAATTACTCCGTCGATTTATATTTTAATTCTACTTATTCATAATTCATAGCTAGGTTATAATTACTCACTCACTACTTAATATTCACTTCTGAACCTATTACTTTTGCTATACCCCCCCCCCCCCCCTCGCAACATCCTCCGTTGGGACATAGCACCAGGATAAGAAAACGTACCTATGTCGTGGAACCTAATTTCTTATACCCCGTCCAGCGGCCTAAAATCTCAATTCCGAGTACTCATTTCGATTTAAGGTCCTTTTTCTCGCGGATGGGCACAAATATTGAACTTCGTGTGGTTTTTATGAATGATTGGAATATCAAAACCGACGCATAACGGGCTGGACAGTTTGACGCAAAGTTTGTGGAAATATTCCAAAGTTGGACGGGATTGCGTCAACCATCTAGGCGGCGTGGCGCGTCACACAGCGTTGGTGTTATTCGATGACATATGCACCGCTCTGCCCTGCTAAGCAAGGACAGCGTAACTCCTTACATGATCCTACGTGCAGATGTGCGGTTCTTGTCGAACACGGCAGCAATGAAGCTGGCGCGTGGCATCAAACGAGGGTCAACACGCGAATCGTAAGGAGAGAGGCAGGGCTGAGGGGAGTGAGGGGGTGTAATTCGTAGCCGCTAGAGGATCTGTTGACATTTTTCCAAATTTTCCGTTCTGTTAGCATTTCATGTTTCGGTTGAAATATCAAGTCTATGCAATGTCATGAAGTTTAGCAACTGACAATGAGTTCCGGAGCTAATATCGTCACCTTCCGGCCAAAGTATCACAAGCGCCATGCAACGTCCAAAATTTCCGCCGCCATTTTATCTTTTTACGGAGAAATTGTTAGTTGAATCTGTTTGAAAATTTCACTGTATTTTATCGGCAGCACAAAAATAATTCAGCGAAATTTTGGGACAACTTCGTTAAACAGTTTCTCTGTAAAAAAATAAAATAGCGGCGGAAATATTAAACGTCTCATGGCACTTGTGATAATTTGGCCCGAAGGTGACGATATGTTGATGCTCTTAAACCCTACTCTGTCCTGATTTTATTCATTTTCATTGCGTATGATTACCTACATGTCACTGACAAAAACTAAGAGCAATGAATTACTACGAGTGAATGAAGAAAACATTGAGGTCTCTTTCAAAATTATCATAGTGTGTACCTGTGCAGGTACACATTAATAATTGATTCTTTACCATAGCTTCACATGAGGGGATATCGATAATCGATCATTCACGCCTTTCCACTAGGACGAAGACTCTATCCTTGACGAATGTTTTTTCCACCGACAAGAATTTATTGGGGGAGAGGCAGACAAAACTATTTTCAATTCTGGGGGCCATACCACCCTCGCCCCCTGGATACGCCTATGGACAATTATTGGACATTCAACTATAATGAGTTCTCAAACTCGAAATGTCTTGTGTTGAGTACCTAAGTCGTGAAGTAATACATACGGTTAATTAATGATAATTTCATAATGAACTTGATAACTATAATACTGAACGGAGAATTTTGACTTAGTTATTTTTCAGTTTATACTTGAACCATCGAACATCGACGCAAAATCGCAGCCCATAATATGACCGCGCTAAGCAGAAAGGAACCATAAGCCACACCAGCTATTGCCAAATTTAATTGGGCACTTTACTTTTTTACATGAAAATTGTGTGGATTTGTGTGCGAACAGTGAATTTTCTGCAGAGTGTGAAGCAAATGCCTTTAAAATTTCAAAGGTATCCGCACGAACGTTCTCTTGAAAAAAATTAAGTGGCAGAGTTAAATTTGACAATATCTGGTGTGGCTTGGTTCCTTTCTGCTAAACGCAGTCCATATAGCCCAAAGGCGGATCCAGCAATTTGGCAACACCGGCTTTTCTCCATATAAAGCTATGCCAAAATATCGATTCTTGTCGGAGCACCTGGCCCCTCCAGGAATCGATACATTTCCATAGGTTGAAATGGAGCAAACACAATGTTGCCAATTTGCTGGATCCGCCGATGATATGGCTTATTGCTACTCGCGAACAAATTGCTGCCACGTTTGACGCACTTGACTTTGCGCGTAAGCCGGCCGAATCGGCTGTAGGTGCAAATGAATGTTGACGATCACGCGTGACCTTGACCCTGGTTCGGGCGACCTTGACAAACGCAAACAATGCCTGGAGATAAGTGAGCGGGTGGGGCCACTCCCTTCATCGGGGATGGGAACATCAACCGATCCCGAGGGAACGGGGAGGAGCGCGGGAATATTGCGTGCCGATAAGAATCGGGAGGGTGTTAGATCAGGGGACAGAGGGGGGGGGGGGGGGGCACGCTTCTACGAAATAGGTTAGACTTATTAATTTGAGTCGTTCTGCACTTGAGGATGGGATTATCGAGCTGTCCGTGAAAACGCGGCATTGCCGCTTGTTGACCTTTTACTGCTCTCTGTAAAGGTCAAAACAGGGGGACTTCTAACACAAATTGGACATTTTGGAAGCTATCTACTTTGGGTGGTCTAGGATTGTTCGATTGTTGTCAAGCTACTTATCATATTCACAATACAGGGTGATCCAGGGTTAAACGGCCAGACTGCAGGAGCCGAAACACCCCCGAACCCTCTCTTTCATTTCAGATTGAGATTTTTTTTAGATCATTTATGAATTCAGGGCATAGAAGTACAAATTCTCATGATATTTGGTTCACAACCGTTGCCAAAATTCAGGGCAAACGATTTACTTTCCGAAATTTTAGGGGGCCGTAGCTCCGACTGGGGGTGCTTTGGGAAAAACCCTTAAACAAGAAAAAAGTCTTATTTTGACCCATAAAACACGCTCCTGCAGTCTGGCCATTTAACATTGGATCACCCTGTATGAACTCATAAAAGTGGCGCGTGACGCATAACACCTGAGGCGGGAAGCGTTTCTGGGGGTTGGGCCGCGATGCGGCCTGGGGGCGTGAACCCTTAAAAACGATAGAAAAAAGGAAAACATGTTGATCCGAAGTAGTCGTGAGGCGGTAAGAGACAGAGAAGCTCAGTTGCAATGAATCGTTGCGCAATTGGATGATTTTACAATTTGTTCCTTTAGGTATTCAAGCATGTTTCTTTTGAAATTTTTTATGAATTTTTTTTATGATTTGACGGAGGAGTCCTAAAATCTTCGATCTACATTACACACCTGTTGATTTGTGGAAAATAAGTAATTTGGCGCGGTTTGAAACCTCCAATGCAACTAACAATAAGTCCCTCTAATCATCAACTTTTTAATTAATTAAAAAGTGGATATCAGAAACTCGCGGTGATCGCCATCAAATGTTGCAAGAAACCTAACTTTCGTCAATTCAATGGGTAAAAAGTACAATGAATACTAGTCTAGAGCCTTAGTAGTAATCATTTTTGAAATTTGATAAAATGCAACCCCTAAAAATGAAGGAAAACTTACCGCTGACAGAAGAGAACGCGAGGACTTGATAATTTTTCGGCCTTCATTTTCCACTTCATATCCTGTAACCAAAGGGACGGAAATTACTGAAGATAATCAAATTAAATGCTGTATCAAGAAGCTCTTAGCCAATTTTCACTACAATAATATGCGAACTCAGGCATGCTTTAATGAAAAACAATGTGCAAGAGGATTTTTAGATTTAACAAAATCACCTTAACATGGTACTGAATATACTTAGCATGCCATATAATGAGAGACTCTTTTTTTAAAAAAATTTCGAGGGTCCTCCTCTAGATCCTCTTTTATTTTATAGAACGTCCTTAAGATCCCCCTTCCTCTTCCCTCGCACTGAAAAAAAAATCTCGGTGTATTTACTAAGAGAAGGGTAAAATTACCAAGAATTCAGGGTTCTATTTGATCCCAGTTTTTTCTTGATAAAATTACCGTTTATGGAATTGGTAATTATACCGAGAAATCTCGGTAAAATTATTGAACTTTCTCGGTAATTTTACTGGACCTTGGTAAAAACGCCAATATTTTCTATCGACTGTGGTAGAATTACCGAGATAAAATGGCAAAATTACCGGGAATTGATTACCAATAAAAGTGGTAATCTTACCTGAAAAAACAGTAAAAACACCGATTTTTAGGTAAGCTTACCAGTCTGTCTTAGTAAAATTACCAATAATTGGTAAAAAAAGTGAGATGGTAAAGGTACCAACGGACCTTGGTAAAAACGCCGAGAACTTTTTTCAGTGCGTAAGGACGTCTAATACAATCTCGTACCAAGTAAAAACAAATTTGTAAATTCGGGAAGGAGTTTTCTCTTAGCTTCTCCGATCACAAATGAGAAAAGTTTTCAATGCAACTCGACAACTTCGAAGGTGACCACGCGCGTTCTGTCGTGGTGCGAAATAGTGACACACCTTTTTCCTTCTTTGGTGATTTCGATGCCTAGTGAATTTAGTACGTCCGTTAAATCGCGTCTATTTTTTACCATGTTTCGTCATCCGATGTGAGGAGCAAGAAATCAATCCTTAAGTTATTTGGACGTATCTGTGCCAAACGGATCAGCTATTTGGGCGTATTTCTGCCAAACGGATCGCAGCTATTTGGGAGTATTTCTGCCAGACGGAACTATGTGCATTATGACGTGATCTCTGCTATGCATGTATTCTTTAGGGTCTCAGGACTTATGTCTTAATGGTTCCATTTGGCAGAAATACGTCCATTCAGAGTATGCATTGGTCGTGTTAGCCTGCTCGCCGGGGGCAAAAGCCCCTCGACCAGCGGGCTGATTATTGAAGTTGATAGATAAAGCTATAGACAAAGAGGACATAGGGGGTATGGAACGACCCCAGGGTCGGACTGGCTCGCATCTGAAGGCGTAGACCCTTGGCTGGTAAAAGGGGCGTAAAGTGATATTTCCTGGTAGGGCATTCCTTACGTGGAGAGGGGTTCAGAAAATGTTGGCAAATCAGCACAAGTTTAAGCTGTTTTCAGGTTCAAAGTTTATTGATTGCATGCACGAAGTAAAAATTGCAAAATTGAACATGACGCACAGCATTGAGAGCTCACGCTTCTCGTCATCGCGCCTTCAATTTTTCAGATGCAGCACGGACGTCCATCAAGTACGAATAGTTGTATCTCTGCGCCGTCGTAAACACGCATCCTTTCCCTCCCTCTTTTTCCATATTGTGTTTGTTTCCGTTTGTCTTGTTCGTAATGGTGCTTCAAGCACTACGTGAGTAATACAGCCGAAGGTAGAGGAGATGTTTTCAGGCCTTTTTATAACTTTTCTCCCGAATCAGAGCGACGTTTCATTGACAGCATAAAGCAGAGCATTGAGAGCTCACGGTTCTCGTCATCGCGCCTTCAATTTTTCAGATGCAGCACGGACGTCCATCAAGTACGAATAGTTGTATCTCTGCGCCGTCGTTAACGCACATTCTTTCCCTCATTTCCATATTGTGTTTGTTTCCGTTTGTTTTATTTGTAATGTTGCTTCAAACTAGAGCAGAGCATTGCGAGTTCACGACTCACGGCATCGCGTCTTACATTTTTCAAATGCAACGTGGACATCCATCTTGCGCGAATGGTTGTATCGCGTTTACATTTTGGATGTCTCTTGTTTTTGAATTTCGAGATAAATTAAGGTTAAGTTTGCCCGAGCTATGCTATGGTATGTCCAAATCAGTAGTCATTTGAAAAGGAGGAAATATGTTTAAAGGTCCCTTATGAGGTCTATAAAGGATGCGTATGTCTAAAATCGAACCGACCATCGCCTCTAAGGGAGTTACACATAGCGAATGAAGGAGGGGGATTATAAAGCGCCTGTATGTCAAGAAGAAGGTGAAAATTTCACAGAAAATTGTTAACGCTTCAGAAAGTAGTTCTTGGACCTCTTTTTACCACTATCATGCGTTAGAGAACCTTTCTTTACTCCTAACTCTCTCTTCTTCCATTCATTTAAGAATTTTTTCTCACGTATTCTCGGTCGTAATTTTTTTCCCCTTCTCATTTTGCTATCTGTAAGAAGGTTGCGCAAAGGAGGCGTATCTGCCAATGGCAGATTGGCCTATGGCCAGTCCGAGCCTGAACGATCCCATTGATTGAAACTGGTGATTTCTATAGACTAAGGGAGAAAATGATGGACTAACAATAGGATCTCTCCTGGCTTGCCTCAAAATCACTTTTTGACGCTTAATAATAGGATTTTGGTGATTTTTGGTGGATTTGGCTTTGACTTAAAGTCAGTTCTTGGAATTATGGAAACGTTGCTTTGCTATCGTTTTTTTTTTTTTAAACTTGACGACAGCAAAATGACGCTTGTTTAACTAAAAAACCTGACTTCAAGTTTTTGCACGAATTTAACTTTGAAGGAGAGAAAAAAAAACTGTTAATAAATAATATCTCAAGAAAATTTCATTTCAGTCATGGTTGCGTTCCAGTCCTAAGAAGGGGAAAAATATGGGTACGTATGACTGATATGTTCAGGATACCTACATTTTTTCCCGGTTTTTAGGCGATCGCATGTGTTTATTTCATTTTTCCAGACGGAGAGAAGAGATTCACTCTCAACGAGACGAATTTGCAAGAGAAAACAGTCATTTCCGCTCCGACTCGGGATCGTTTGATGTAAAATATACTTTGCATAACGTATGACGCAGTTGACGTAGCGGATCCGAAACATTTATCTTGTCGAATGTCGCTCAACCACCAAGATAGAACCAAGGGCCGGGTCACTTCTGAGGGAGCTGGCATCAATGGATCGCTTTTCGAAAACGTAGGATTGCCAAGTTACTTTTCAATCTTTTCACCCTTTTAGGGGGCCGTTCAAGCGTCACGTAACGCACGTTGAGGGAAGAAGGGGTTTAGGAGGGAGGTTCAATAAGAAGGGAGGGGTTTCAAGCCCAGAGTTACATAACAAATCCGAGCCGGCAGGAGAAAAATTTTTAAAAAACGTGCAAAAATTGAAAATCCTACCCTTTCCGAATGAATCTATTCGGCGCGTGACCCACCTGATTTCTCAGCGTTTAATTGATTATTTTTACCATGAGCGGGAGGAGTCTGGCTAGTGTTTCGTAGGTCAAAAAAAGGAATGTAGCGCTGATTGAAGGGGGAGTCAAAAAATCGGGGGAAAAGCGTTACGTACAGCCCCTTCGAACCGGCCGCGGTGCGCAGCGGGTCGAATTGTTGAATCGTTACAAACTGATCTTGGTCGGGACGTCCCTTTCTCAGAAATGCTATTTATCGATTGAGGTCGTTGGATAACGATTCAACAATCCAGACGCTGGGAATGAACAACATTTTTTAGTTAATCGCGGAAAAGACTACACCGCAGCAAGATGTGCTATGAACTGTGTGAATCACAGAAAAAATTTCCTGGCCTTGCTGGAGAGAATTCTTGCAAGTGTCCATTTAACCGTTTTACCGTTTCTCAATGTCAGAATTCTATTTGCCATGGTCAGAATGTGGCGATGACGATGTTTTGCCTCTTGGATTATACCACGTTTGTATAAAACCAACAATGAAATTTTCATATTGATACTTCCAATCCACCGCTACAATTTTTTTTTGCCTTCAATGTGGATATCATTTGCTAATCTGGGAGAAATGGGAAGTAACGTAAGTTGATATTTGGGAAAGTTACCTAAAACTTTATAATGCTCCTGTTACTATCTTTTAAAATATTTGCATTGTATCTGCCTTATCCCCCCAGCCCCCTTTCTCTTCATGGCCAAAATAAAGGTCGTATGATAAGGTAAGAAATGAGGACAGGGATCGATATAGGGCGCTTTAAAGTACATTCTGACGACGTACTCCGGCCGATTTTTGAAGCTTTGTCTTAGTCGATACAATGTATAGTTTCAGTAGAACTAGTCTGGACGTAGTTAAATGTACGACAAAATTTTTACGTCTGCTGAATCGGTCATTGTCGAGAAAGATGCCTTTAGCGGGTCAATTTGTGATCCGATCGACATGCAGTAGCATCGCAAGGGAATCCTATGATACAATCGACCAATCGCATTTAAGCCTAGTCTTTTCGAGTCTCATCGAATCGACTGAGATATTGACCAATTGGTCTACCTCTTAGGAGAGTCCGAAAGGTCATGACACCCTCATACTCCTTTCCGTGACCGAACAAACTGTCCTCATTAAAAGAGATTTTTTTTTTCGTATTTTTCGGACATTTTTTATCTTCCTCGTCTCATAAAGAATTTTAGATCATCGAATTCAAAGACCCTCAACAATAAAATATTTTTGGTTACGTCTTGGGTTAGGTCTCAGACTAGACACAAAAACTGAGAAATTTTTATTTTTCAATTTCATTAAAATCGGGCAACAGCGCATAACGTTTAAAGGAAATATATGACGCGCGTAACAGCTGATCTAACGGCGGCCAAGCCAAAATAAATAAGTGACAGAGTCATATTTTCAAAATTACCGTAATTCCCTCCTTCTAAATTTCAAGTTGAAAAGTGAAATAAAAAGCGGCGTTTTTCCTCCAAATCCGTTTATTTACCCTTCGTCCAGTTCGAATCTCTTCGAATGTTACCGGAAAGACGCGACTTTTGTTGGAGTGCTTATCGACTAGCTACCAGCCGCGTGCTTTAATTTGAGGTTAAGCTCATCTTCGATGACCGGAAATGGATGGGGGTAATTAGAATTTCAACCGTTACCCGTATACGTAGTGTTCTTGTGTTTTTGTTTTTAATTGTGTTAAACGTTTTATTTTCACGTACCGAGCCATTTAAAAAAAAATGACCTTTGCGCGTAGATACTGCCTTTTGAGAAGAATTAAATAGGTAGCAGACTGACTTCCTTATAGTACCTGAATAAAGTGGATTTGATTGAGTGAACTGATATTCTGGTGCTGTCATTTAACCTTTCTCTCAAATGATGATAACTCATTGTGAAGAAAGTGTTCGAAACAAAGAGGTAGTCCAGAATACAGTTATACTAATTTTCTGCCTCTTTTTTCAAATCTATATGGCTAAGAATGTTAGTTGAAGAGAAAAAAGTGAACATCCTGAACCACTGAAAGGAGGTAAAATTTAAAAACCGTTAATGAATTTTTCTGCATGTACGCGAGGATCGAGGAAAGAACTTCTTCCCTTTATGCTTAAAATGACGACTTGAACACAAGAACCGAGCTAGCTCCAAAATCTGCAGCATGGGCAAAAAGAGCGTCCCCCAAGGGATAAGTCTCGCACCCCTCAAATTCACACACAAAGTCGGTATGAGAGGCCCTACTTATCACCAATTAAGCATATAATTTTGCCCCTCTATCGTAAAATTTTGCCCCCTCCCCGCCTCACAATGGATCGAGTCCGGTAGAGAGGTCGGACATGACATTTTTGACTAAAACCGCAAATTTTGATGTTCATTTCGGCACATTTTAAATTTCAAGATGATGTGCTTCAGGAAGAAAATTTCACGAGGAAACCAATGAAACCACTTTTAGAACCTCAAAGTCTTGTATAAATGGAGTTTTAAGCGTTTGAAGTTCCCAAATTTTGTCCGACCTCTCCTATTGACGCGATCCACCGTGCGCCTATGCTCTCAGTCCTGGCTACAGCCGTAAAATCAATGCAGGAGACTTGTAATTTTTCTCTAAATTCATTACAGATCTCGTGCGGGCATTATTCACTCACAATGCATCCTAAACAGAGTCTGTGTTCTGTCTGAGGAGCGTCACTCATCACGAGCAGTCTGCTCGCCAAAATTCGCAGATTTTCCAGATTGCGCCGCCGCCCCCACCTCTCAGCGCATGAAAAACGCAGTGAGTCATACCTGTGCTAAAATAAAACGCTAGTTCGCGAGTGACCTCTGAGCCTTTTCTTGTGCGCCTGCTTATTACTGGCATGTGCCGTAACTGAGGGAATCTCTCCGATCATTCTGAATATCGAGGGCTAAACAAACAAAACTGCCTAACTAACAATTTTTTAGCAAAAACGAGTTAGCGACTTTGCCGCATTCTGCAGTATAAAATACGCTAGTTTATGATTTTAGTTTTCCCCAATTCTGTATGGGAGCGCTGCAATGACGCTGTGATGTATGAAAAAATTGCAAATCTGGACTAAAAATTACGGAAATGGCGAAGTTTACTCTTCATTCTGCGAAATCTCCAATTTGTAGATAAGCGGTATTGCTATAGCGGTAAGCCATCGATATGTAATCGCTAGTCGAAGTTTGGACCGCACGTATCTCCAATTTCGTTTGTAAATGTTCGTTTAAATTTCACTTTTTTTTCTGTTTTTTTTTGGAGGAAAAAAAGGCATTTTTATAGCTTAAACTTTATGTAGATTATTCTGCCGACAGAGGAAAAAAGTCTTGAAAGTTTTCGAGAAATTACGCTAACTATAGCTTTCCGTCCGAGGGGTATTTCATACCCCTCAGACTCCCCAATGGTAGGGGGCCAGGTCCTCCCTAGCAAAATGACCTACGTGCACCTATGTTGGCTTTAATACTTAGCATCCGTATTTTCTCAGAATCCCTTCGGATCCCGGAACCCAATCGGATCAAGCTCTCTATCATGGGGCCGTAAGCCCGCGAATGTGGGAGCCGGGCTCGAAACGGGAGACAGCGGAACGTCTTCCGATGGAGGGTGATGATTGGTGCTGAGGAGCACTCGAACATCACTCCCGGGGAGAAGCGATCAATCTTGTCGGCGGAAGAGAGGACCCGTAATTGCGCGATGGCCAGTGCAAGGGTGACAATGACGACTACCCCGGCAAAAAGGGCCATTTGTCATGCAGTAAGATGACTCTGATGACAGCTTGGCACTTGGACTCGTCCTCCCGCCAGCGACTCCACTGACCGATTCTCTTTGAAGCCCCCCCGAAAATTCCTCCCATGGCCAACGTAGGCTTCGTCGTCGAGATGTCCATCTTCTACGTTTACTCTCTCGTGAGTAAGAAATTCCAATTTTACGATCATGTGATGTGCTGGTTACACGCTCGAATTCCCAGCAATTTCCGATCAAACGGTGATTGGTGCGCACCATCTATACCATCAAATTTCTGCGGCCTGCAAACATTTGATGGTAGATGATGGAACTGTGGGGCTCGACCTTCATCTGATTTCCACACAACCGTGCTTATTTCATGCTTATTTCAATCAACACGCTGTTTTAATTAATTTTACTCATCAATCTAAATAACTCTTTACCGCCATCTTGGTCATCGTTTTGATCGGAATTTGAGCGTGTAACCAGGCCATAAAGCAATCCATATCGACGGTGAAACTACCAAACCACGTATCTCAGTTTGCGACGTCGCAGACTTCCTGTCATACTTTATTTTTTAAATGAAAAACTACTTAACATCCAGTCTTAAAAATTTCTGTGATATTTCCTCTTTGTGCGGAGAAAATTCCGTGAAAATTTCAAGGAATGAAATTGATTTGGTCTACTTCAAAAAAATAAAATGTGAGCGTTGATTTTTAAACACCGCAAACGAGATACGTGGTTTGGTAGTTTCACCGTCAATATAGAGTGTCTACGGTTAAAACGCCAAACTACACTGCCGTGCTAAGAAAAAACGCCGTATGAGCCTTCGGGCGTTGCCAAATTTCATTTGATGAAACACGAATTGCCTGGTAAACTTATGAATACTTTTCTTCTAATTTTTCGGATAATTTTGCTAGCAATTTCACCTAAAGCTCCTTCTCAGGGGAAAACATTCATTGTGGGAAATTTGTGTGTTCCGTAAATTTAATTTTCCAACAAACTTCCTTATATTAACAAGAATGTTACAGCAGGAAATTATTGGGAGCAAATATTATTAGTATTATTGTAGTCTGGTAAGTCTACCTGGAATTTTGGGTACACAGCGATTTTTTTGGCCTACTTTATGTTTTTTGGGTCGCTGAATCCGAATCTGAAGTTTCCGCACGCATATCTGGTGAGCATTTTCCGCTATTTTGAAAAAATGGCCTAAAAAGGCCTTTTTGGGGGATATAGCTACGGATGAGGAAAAGTCCGGATTTAGCTAATGTTTTGAATAGCTGACGAAATTTGGAAGATGGAATATGCTATTTGCTCAAAAATTGAGGAACCTCGGATCTCGGAACTTTGGAACGCTTCGGAACTTAGCTGACCGCCGAGCCGGATCACGCGTTAACGGGTGCGCCGCGAAAACGTGAATAGACGCGATGTTCACGATGCTGTATCTTCTCAATTTTAAGCAAACCTGACATATGTATACACCATTTTCTTCCAAATTATGTCAGCTATTCAAAACATTAGCTAAATGGGACTTTTCCTCATCCGTAGCCGCTACATTAAATCGCAAAAAAAGCCTTTTTAGGCCATTTTTTCAAAATAGCGGAAAATGCTCACCAGATACGCGTGCGGAAACTTCAGATTCGGATTCAGCGACCCAAAAAACATAAGCCAAAAAAATCGCTGTGTACCCAAAATTCCAAGTAGCCTCATTTTTAGCTACCAGGCGCCTGGACTATTGATAGTATATTACTTTTGTTTCAGGCAATGGCATTCACGGAGGAAACCCCGACCAACCTCAAACCAAACCTTATGAAGGTTTATGAGCTGGAGTCAACAAACATTCTGTTGAGTATAACAAAAAGTGGTGAGTGAGCCTCTTCCTCTTAATAATCACGAGGGTATTACGAGAATGGGGTGAGCCTCGCATTACTAGAATCGTAGGCATCAGACATGCTTTTTCAAATAGCAATCGAAAGTTTCCTATTTCAAGAATTTAATTGAAGGGATGGTGTTTTTCTCCTTTTTATCATTCTTTTTTTTTTTTGTTGAGAGTGAACGGGTACGACATCATTCCGCCAAAAAATCTGCTTTAATTTTGGGACTCCGATGACATTTCAAAACATGGTTGTGTTCGAACAATCTATATAGAGCATGAAGATTTAACTTTAAATCTATAAATATTTTATGATTTTTAAAATGATTTCGCAAATCATTTATTTCTGACAAAGTTTTTTTTAAACATGTCTTTAAAATTTTAGTGGTTGGCTTGTCTATGTTCCTGCGAGGGGCAACTGTCTACTTTTACATCGGGACTTTAGCCTGCATGTTCATCCCTATCATAACCGTGAGTCCTTACCCTTCCCTTATTTGAAATTGTCTGTTTGCCATAAGCTTGCCTTCAACAGTTATTTAGGTGTTCGATAAAAGGTTTTGTTGACTTCAGAGAAATCTCTCGTAAGAAGTTAACAACATTTTAAACGTTTGTAACACATGTAGATATAATGCGCAGGTAAGATGCGACAAAAGAAAAAGTTACTACCTTGATTTCTAATGTTTATATATCGAGGAAAAGCATTGCTGTTATAAGCACCGGTGTAGGTAAAGAAGCAATTTGCGCATTGCTAAAAATGGGACGTGCAGAAGAGGTGGGAAAATAGCAAAAATAATTTTTACAAAAAAAAGAAGAAAAAATGAATGATTGCAAACACTGGAAATCGATAATGCTGAATTTACTAACATTTTCCGATGTAGTTACATCCGTCCATGACGTCATCGGGATACCCATTCATGACGTCGGATAACCGTTCATGACGTCGAATGACCGTTCATGGCCCGCTCCAAAGTCATAGAGGCATCCGTCGATGACGCCATCAATACACGCATGAGTGGCGTCTTGATACATCAACATCAGGGCACCCACCAATTGATGACATGATCGGAACATAGACCAATTCAAAATACAATTCTAATTATTTTCCAATGCAATGGATCAAGGGATCACTGGACAAGGTCTGAACTAAAAGTTAACTTCGCATGTTTTCTCTTCAAAATATTGCATAGAAATTGATTTACACATCGGGAAGTTCGAAAATAGAAGCCATAGATATTAATAAAGTCTTGTTAACACAGATCAAATGGAAATTGAATCATACAAATGATGTCATTTATATGTTATTCACTAAACCAATGTTGATTGAAAACACGTTTATCTGTTCAGGAGTTGATTTTCAGACTTCCCGTTGTAAAATTTGTTTTCCTTGTGAAATTTTGAAGAGAAAACATGTTTCGTTGTGCTTTAATTCATACCTAGTCCAGAGGCCCATTCAATATTTACCAAACCTTTTACTTTTAAATGACATTTGAAGGGCTTGGAGGACAAGGTGCCTAAGTGCAAATTTTGAAAAAATTGAGGTATTAAAGGTTTCAAGTAAAACTAGTCTTGATACATATTCTGTGAAAAATTCGCTCCCTATTCAAATTTTTAAGCATCAAAAAGTCAGTTTGAGCAATCTTTCCGCCATAAGGATCTATGTAATTTTGAAACTTCATGCCATTGGCAGATACGCCCCCTTGGAGCGCCAAAAATGCGCCCCTCTGACAGATAGCAAAATAGGAAGAGAAAAAAAAATTACGACCGAGAATATATACGGAAAATTTCTTAAATGAACGGAAGATTCTCTATGTGTAACTCCCGTAGAAGCGATAGCCGGTTCGATTTTTAGACATACGCACACTTTATAGACCTCTTGAGAGACCTTTAAACATATTTCATCCTTTTCCAAATGACTACTGATTTGGACATATCATAGCATATCTCGGGCAAACTTAACCTTAATTTATTTCGAAATTCAATAGTAAGTGACATCTAAAGTGTAAACGCGATAGAACTATTCTCGCAAGATGGATGTCCACATTGCATATGAAAAATGTAAGACGCGATGCCGTGAGTCGTGAACTCGTAATGCTCTGTTCTAGTTTAAAGCAACGTTACAAATATGACGAACGGAAACAAACACAACATGGAAATAGAGGGAGGGAAAGGATGCGCGTTAACGACGGCGCAGAGATACAACTATTCGTACTTGATGGACGTCGGTGCTGCATCTGAAAAATTGAAGGCGCGATGACGCGAAGCGTGAGTTCTCAATGCCCTGCTATATGCTGCCAATGAGGTATCGCTCAGATTCGGGAAAAAAGTTAAAAAAGAGGCCCGAACACATCTCTGATACCTTCGGCTGTGTTATTTACGTAGTGCTTGAAGCACCGTTACGAGTAAGACAAACGCAAACAAACACAATATGGAAATAAAGCGAGGGAAAAGATGCGCGTTAACGACGGCGCAGAGATACAACTATTCGTACTTGATGGACGTCGGTGCTGCATCTGAAAAATTGAAGGCGCGATGACGCGAAGCGTGAGTTCCCAATGCCCTGCTATATGCTGCCAATGAGGTGCCGCTCAGATTCGGGAGAAAAGTTAAAAAAAGAGGCCCGAATACGTCTTCCGTGTCGTCGGCTGTGTTGATACTCGTTCTTTCTTCTTTTTTCAGGTTCTTGCCTGATTCTTTTTTAGGATGGATTTTTAGACCCACGTCTTAAGCTCGTGTAAACCGCAGCACTGACACGGTTCTTATGGAAATAATGATGCTTGGATGCGTCTAGTGGCTTTAATTTTTTTTTTGTTTTCTTTAATTTCAGAAGTATGTCGGTCACTTCAATACATTCAATTTTACAATTTTTACTCAGTACGATTAATAAACTTTGAACCTAAAAATAGCGGAAACTTGTGCTGCTTTGCCAAAATTTTCTGAACCCCTCTCCACAAAGGGGATGCCCCATCAGGAAAAATACATTACGCCCCTTTACGAGTAACCAGCCAAGGGTCTACACCCTCAGATTCGCGCCAGTCCGACCCTGAACTTCAATCACTTATTTCTCGAAATAACAAGAACTGCACTCATGCTCCTTGTCCTGCAAGCCCCTTTTCTGTTAATTAAATGAATAATTTGAGAATTAAATGCCTCGACAGATAAAGTTTCAACTTTGTATTTTTGTATTTTGCAAGTAGAATTCTCACCCTTATTTCTACGTCCCATGGTTACTGGTAGCTCTTTTCCGATGCGTCGTGTTCAACCTTTTCCTACTGATGAGCGGTTTCTGTGTTTGTGTCATCTTCTCACCTATCAAACCAGCTTGCATGGAGTTCATATTCATTAAAATGCTAGAGTCAGGTGAGTGAAATAGCCGTATCATCGTAAACTATAATTTCGCGGATCGGTAAACTCCTAGACTAACCATCAAAATTCCTAGACGACTGATTCTCGAAAACTAACTCCCCTTGGTGAGAGAGGTAAAAATATTACGAGGGGCGTTCAATAAGTAAGTATCCCCCCTCTCTAAAATCCATAAGAATGGACCAATTTTAAAAAACTTGGGCTCAAAATCTTCCTTAGGATATTTTGAGTTCAACAAAACAAACCGCAACAAAATCGGACTATGTGCGGCCGAACGCGAGCCGTTTGAACGCGCCGAGGAGCTCGACGCTCCCGCCGAATCTGCGAGGATTTGAAGTCCGCTACAGGAGAAGAGCTTCTCTGCCAAAGCCTCAGTCGTTCATCACTGACGAAAAATCAAAGAAATTTTTGTAGAATAAGGGGCTTACCTCACTTCTCCACATAACCAGCTCGATCCAAGCAAGTCTGATACTGAGACTAAGACTAAGAGAACAGCTTTTGGATGCCTCGTGCGTGGAAGTCTTTCAGCTGACCGCGGATGAAAGAGTGGACGGCTTGTTTGACCTCTTCCACTGATTCAAAATTAACTCCTCCGAGTTCAGATTTCAGAACGATAATAAATGGCAAACCAGACCACCATTTATTCCCGTTCCTGAAATCTGAACTTGGAGGAGTAAATTTTGAATCAGTGGAAGAGGTCAAACAAGCCGTCCACTCTTTCATCCGCGGTCAGCTGAAAGACTTCCACGCACGAGGCATCCAAAAGCTGTTCTCTTAGTCTTAGTCTCAGTATCAGACTTGCTTGGATCGAGCTGGTTATGTGGAGAAGTGAGGTAAGCCCCTTATTCTACAAAAATTTCTTTGATTTTTCGTCAGTGATGAACGACTGAGGCTTTGGCAGAGAAGCTCTTCTCCTGTAGCGGACTTCAAATCCTCGCAGATTCGGCGGGAGCGTCGAGCTCCTCGGCGCGTTCAAACGGCTCGCGTTCGGCCGCACATAGTCCGATTTTGTTGCGGTTTGTTTTGTTGAGTACCTACTTAGAAAAATATTAATTCTCTGAAATTCTTGGGATTATTTTATTAAAAAATATACACCAGAAAAATCTAAAGTGCCAATATGGTGAGGGTGCGGACATGCCAAAATATATGTAGCTATGAGGGCCCAAAAAGGCAGCCAGCCCTCTAACAAGGAAAACACAGAAGAAATGCCACTGCCAGTCTTCAGATTCCATTATCAAACCAAGATGGCCAAGAATGTACATAAATGAGCGTCCTTCCGCAAAAAAGAATAAATTTATACGAAAACCAAGTCAAATACGTGCTTTGCGAATGTCTCACCAATATTGATAATGAATAACTCTGTATAATTTGATTTCACAGGTAGGCTGCCCTTTTAAGCCCTAAAAGCTCCATGACCTAACCTCAAAAATAGTACCCTCCCCATATAGGTATACTCTAGAAAATTCCCACTAAAAATTGGCCTTACGTTGCTATGTCTTTAGTTGGTTTCTCTCAAATACCTACTTCAAGCGAAGGAATTTTCCGAAAAATATGAAAACCTATAGGTCATTTACCTTCAAATATAGAGTGATCGTGGAATATTAACTGCCATTCTCCATAATTATATCAAATATCACAACCTTCCTTCCCCTGAACGTGCGTGGGAGGTACTCAACTTCCGTAGCGTAGCACCCTCGTGGCTACAACATTGCCTTACTGACGCCACAGAATTCTGCGAGTAATCAAGCTTGTTTGATCTTTTTACTTTTATGGCTAATCCTGGAGTTACGCAAGGTCCTTGTTGCAACTCTGCTTTGATATTGATCCGTCTCAGTTGAAAATGAAGGATGTCTTTCGGAATCAAATCTTGTCCGGCAACAATGCACCAGCTGTTAATTGAGATGCGTTAATTGAAGCGTATAAGCTGTTGCTTTGCTGAAAGTTTATTACTCTTGAAGAAAGCGCGTTCAAGGAAAACTGTCTCAAGGCTTTACCACGGCGTGCTCTTGAATTTTACGTTTCGTGTGATCGAAAGCCTGTTAATAGTTTTTAGGGGGGTTGTCTTTGCTCACACGTGTACGTGAAAGCTTATACATCGAAAATAAAAACTGTGACAGTTCATAAATTAATCTTTATACAAGGTGACCCAAAGTCGTTGGACACCTCTGTAACGTTTAAATTAATTCAGATATTTGATTAGGCTCCTAATTCAGACTAGGTTCTTGCTTATTCAACAGAGACGGCGTAGCGCCTTCAAAATATCTGTAGGCAACAAACGGGTCACGCACGTAATATGTTCCTATCTTAATCAATTGAAGGCAATTTCAATGCTATCGAAACCATGCGCAAATCTGGTGGTTTAATTCTCAGCGTAATACTTTATTGATCATATTTAAAGCTGATCTACAAATAATCGAGCTATGCACATACCACACTGGAAAAAAAGACACATAGGATCTAGAGTCCCGCGGGCCGATTATTGAAAGTTTGAAGCAGCCCGATAAGACATCGAATTGCGATATATTGCATGGTTTAAATAGGGCTATGTCTTGTCGTATCGGGCTGACATAGTTTCAATAATCGGGCCGCAGACTCTTGAAAACATTGACAAGAAAAAATACTCTTGATTCAATCGGATTTTTTCTTGAATCAAAACGAAATCCGCTTAAATTAAGAGGCTTGGTTCTTGATTTAAGCTAGATTCTGATTGAATCAAGAGTAATTTTGTCGATGTTTTTAAGAGTCTGGACTCTAGATCCAATGTGTTTTTTTTCCAGTGCATTAAGATGATCTTCCGGTTATTTCAGGATAACTTTTTTGTAAATAAATTCCAAACGATTGAAGGAATGGTAACCCTCGAGCTCAGGGGCATGAAAGTTTGACAATTGTCTGACGGCATAATGTACTGCATGCACATGTACATGCCCATGCTGCATGTACATGCACTGAGAAAAATTTTCACGTAATCATTCGCGGACGAGAATTCTTGTTCAGTCAACTTGAAATCTCTTTGAAGTAACAGAAAGGTTCTTAGAAATAATAGAAATACCTTCTGAAACAAGGAAATTCCTTTTAGACTCGACGAAAAATCTCGTACGGGACTTATCAACTGGATTTTCTACCGATCCGACAGACAATTTTTCTCCGTGTCAGTGTGACGAGCATAGTAGCAATACCTAGATGACATCAGACTAACTCTCTACTGCTTCAGGAAACAAATTCATCTGTTTTAGTCTGGCGTCTGCATTGTTAAACATAGTAATATTGTTGACCAAAGTGTGTAACCTCGTATCACCGTTTGTGACGTTGCAGGCTTCCTGTCATACTTTATTTTTTCTTTGGAAAACTAGTAAAAGTATTTTTTTAAAAACCTCCTTGACTTCTCCTCTTTGTTAGCATAATATTTTGTAAGAATTTCAAGCTACAGAATTGGCTTGTTCCTCTTCGAAAAAATAAAAACAAAGCAGAAATTTTGAAACACCGCAGCGAAAATATGTGCTTTTGCACTTTGGACATCGATATTCTATTCTATGGTTCAAGATAAGATAAGGTAAACAATTCTCCGAAAAAAAATATGGTAGCATGTTACAGTGATACGATTTAGTGAAAATAACCAGAATTATAGTAGTATTCACCAGAACTCTGATTACCTAACATAATATGGTAGATGCTACCATAGTCTGGTGTTTATTACTATACTCGGATCACTGTGTCAGAGTATGGTCAAATCTACCATATTTTTTTCATTGTAGACTAGGTTTCAATTAATTTGACTAAAGTTGACTATGACTCAAAATTACTTAAATTGGTTTTGAACTAAAGTCTTTTTTGACTATAACTACGAGTTCGTTGACTTGACATAGCGTAATCGAGAATTGAATTAAAATGATATGTAACCTGACTCTTTTAAACTGTTGATAAAAATTGAAAAATCCGTGTCCTTTTTCAGTCATATACTCATACTTCTGGCTCAAGATAAACCGGAAATACGTGGAGCTTTGCCGGCAAACGGGCATTAAGTACGTGCCGTTTTTGCGGCATTTCCAAAGCAGAGCCGAGTTCCTCTCCCAGGAGGTCGCATACCGTCGTCGCCGCCTCCGCACCCTGGGCAACCGGGTACCTCCGCCACCCTCCAACCGCCCGCCGCCCCCCTGCGTCTCCGTCGACGACCTGGACTGCTCCTCCGACAGCGACTACAGTCTCTCGAGCCTCCGGGACTCGGAGATGACCAAGGGTAGCCGCTCGCTGGATTCCCTCTTCACGAAAGCAACGATGGATTGGTTCATCAAAGAAGCTCTCGTTCATCAGAGTGTCGAGAAGGACGACGCCAGGTACGAGGAGGGACTTGCCAAACGGGCCGCGGCGTTCCTGCAAAGAACGCTCGGGCAGAAACCTCGTTCGGCTCGCAGTGACGAGTTCGAGGTCATCACGAACCTCCTACCGCTGCACACGACCCAGCGTTACGACCCTTCGCAGGATGAGGAGACCCCCGTCGCGAAAGAAACCAGAGCTGTTGGGAACAGAGAGGTATGCTCGCGGGAGTCAAAGTCAACTTGCGTCGAAGAGGAAATCCCACTTACCGCGGATGGGGAAACTTTAGATACGTGCTTTGATGACGCAAACTCGTGCGTGAAAACGCCGTAGAGGAAGAGATACCAAGCATGGAAACCGAGAGTCACTGGTGTGAAAATGGATTCGAGATCGGGCATGGAAAAAATCCGTTTGTCGAGGAGGAAGTTTTCAGACCTGTATTCGGGGCTGATAACAGTGTAGGATTAGAGACCACTTTGCGAAGTGGGAAAGACGGTTCGGATGAATTCGATTGCTCGGATGACGAGAGTTTATGTCCGACGGGAAAATTTTTCGGCTCTCCCGCGTGTCTTCAGCAAAAAGTGCCACTATTTGATACGGAAAAGGATAATTCTGATCCAGATGAGGAGTCGCACAAGTGCTCAGAAATAGAGCGCTCCAAGTACCTCGTTGATCGAAATTCAGCTTCTGATACGACAGAATGTGGCCAGTTACAATCGCTTGTAACAAGAAACACTGACGATGGGAATGAATCCAGTTGTGCGGTGATGAAAAATGAGGCGCTGAGGGTCAATCAGGACCCTCCTTCTGACAAGGGACCAGCAGGCAGTCATTCCCAGTCAAGAGAAGACGAGATTGATGGTCAACTCGTGGCTAAATTAGTCATTAAGTCGTCAGTTGGTGCGATGCATGGTGCAAATCACTCAAGCATCGGGAGTTTCATGAGGCTGGATTAGAGACAAAGTCATGTGATTCTTCCATCAGTCCTGATATATTGACTCTTGATCGTATCAAGGCAGTTGTCAACGAAGCACAGATTAATCATGAATGTCTGAACGCCAATAATTTGCCAGCAGACAAACGAGACTTACAAAATGATGAGAATCGCCTCACTAACCTTTTTAAAGAGTCATCAGAGGTAAGAAAAGTAGAACCTCTTGAAGATTGTTCGGAGAGTTCATCGGTGCCTTCTCGTGAGAAGTCGTCATTCGATGACAAAATAAAGTGTCAAGATGATCGGTGGATTCGATGCACCGATGAATTATCCTCAGCCAGTCCAACCCAGTCGCTTTCATCGGGGACCCTTACGGCTGACGAATCAAAAAACATGGGAGCAGATGAATCCTTTGAGGATGGCTCGTTCAACAGTACATCCAACGACGAGCAAATAGCTGTTAAGAAAACATCTGGTGAGAACTGGGAATCAAAGTTTGAGCAAAATGTTTCGAGAGAGGGAGTCACGCTCGAGACAATAATGTGGCGTGGGAATGCGTCGTCGTTCGACTGTGCTGCCAGTTCAACTTCATCTGTTTTTTCGCAAGGAATGACCCAAACTGTATTGATGCAAATAATGGGAGAACATGTGCAGTCTGAGGAGCAGATTGGGTCTCTTGATCGTTCAGATTCTGATGGAAGTGCCGGATACCAAGTATCGGTTATCGACTTAACCAATTGCTCCGATTGTAACTCGATCAATAATATGGGAATCAAACATCGAGTTCGAAAATTCTTACCCAATACGAGGACCTTAGAACAAAGTGTGACCTGTGACAGTAAATCGACTTCTAGAAATATGAATTTTTCCGAGGAGACATCGATGGACCACTCTGCCTCGCTAAATCAGACTGGTGAAAAGCGCCTCGAAATCCCTCAGGTCGAACTAGGTAAAAAAATTGAGTCTTGTAGGTGTTGCTTGAACTGTGAATATGATGAATCCGTATTTTTCTCGACGGGATCACGAACAAATTCATCTGCGAATCAAAGCATTGAATATACTCACCATGGTGCAGACTTCTCTGAGTATACCAGCCTTGTCTCTGAGGAAAGCGCCAACATCTGTCCTTCGAGGTTTTATTCTAGTGGCAAAAATTCTCCCGAAAAATTCAGTATTGATGATAGTTTTGAAAGCAATACGAATTCAGGTATAGATGAAGAAACTTCGATTGACAGTGCCACTCCTGAAATCTCATCTATTTGTCGGACTGAAACTTCTGGTCAAACGTCAACAGAACAATCTAATAAATCTGTACTCATCGAAAAATCCTCTACGAGTAGCCAAGCCAACAGTATCGATCAATCTGTGGAGGAGTATACCAAGCTGCCGTGTGAGTTGATCAATAACATATCCGTCACGGAAGAGACGGTAAGCGTATTGAACGATGTAGCAATGGTGAGAACATCAGGATCAGCAGATGTGAACAAAAAGAATTCTGGAGTTGAAAAAGGCTCGATGGTTGAACTTAATCATTCAAATGCTAATGAAAATGTCTACGACTGCACTACATCAATCTTGGAATCGTATGATGTCCCTGAATTGACTCCTGAAACTCTTACCAAAAAAACTTCAAAGGGCACAGTCAATCAACTTATCTGTACCTCTACTTCCGGTACTTCATTTCCTAACAAGTCATTGTGTGAGACGATCGGAACTACCCACTCCACTACACCCGTCGAAAAATGTCCCGAGGTTCAAGATGGCAATATCAGTACTGTGGATTTTGTGCGTGAAAGTGATCCAGTTGAAAATCGTCGGGTACTCAATCCTCAAATTAGTAACTCAAAATCACAGAATTTTGTTTGCTCCTCGTCCCTTGTGGAGCCACTATTAACCAAGACCCCTTCTCCTCCTCCTCACTGTCTCTTCGATAAAAATGTTTCTCAGAATGATAATATTTTGGATCTGGACGCAAGCCCGCTAACTTGCCCATTGCAATCTAGATCACCTGATTCCGTCGCGGTGGCTGCTAAATGCAACTCTACGGCCGATCCTCAATCAGGGCTTCACTCATGCCATTCAATTAATACATTGAAGGAAATTGTCACTTCTGAGGCAGATTCAAAAACTAACACAGCGCCAGACACGGAGGTTTTGAGAATTTTGAGAGAGATCCCTGAAAAGAGTTCCCTGACCGACTTGAAAGCCTCTCAAATTGAGCTTAATGGGGAGAGAAGCCTTTCTCAAAAATTAATCAACAAAGTATCTGCAACAGCTTGCGATAGAGAGGATTCAACCGAAGTCCCTGTGACGCAGCAGTTTAAATCACAAGTTCTTGCTGATCGAATTCAGCATCTCCTGAGTTTTCGGTTTCTATAAAAGACTCTGTCGAGAGCCAAAGCCTAGAGCCTGAATACTGTTTTAAACAACAACATTTACAGTCTGAAAAAAAATCATCAGAGGGAAATCATCAATCTTCATCGCACAATGCACCTCACATTACAACCGTCGGTGCTTCCTTAATCGAAAATTTTCCAAGCATGAATGGTGCAGACTCTTTAAAGAATAAAATAATTCAAAATTCAGTTGAAAAAGTAACGAATGGGAAGGATCCAGTTCCTGTAACTCAAATGCCTGATTGTCTCTCAAGTGCAAAGGGAGCATCGACCAATGAGTCTGAGACATGGAAGGAGACTGAACTAAAAGACGTAGAGTTGAAAGTAAGGCAAAACTTAAGTGATGATGAAAGCTTGCTCCAAGGAACGCTAATTTCTATTCACGGAGCACTTGCAGATCGCTTGATATCCGAAAAGGTGTTTCAAGATGTTTCGGCCTCTGATATGGAAACCCCGGAATCAAACGACGAGATAACTCCGGAAAAAGGAATCACAGGCACGGACGCTTGCGTCACGAAAAAATCATCAACCGAAATACCTCCGATGTTCGTCAGAAAAACTTCCACAATACTCATCGATGGCCAGAGCTCGGAAAAAAACGCGCCCACAAATGGCTCAGCGTTTGCAGAGAGTCCTCTTGTAACTTCTCGACCAGGAAGGGTGTATGAGGAACGAGAGAGGCTGGTCTCAGGAGGGTGTTTATCAAGTGATACTCCTTCAACGGTGATAAAAAAATCGAAGGTAAATTTCGTTCTGAGTTTCGAAAATAAGCCGCAAAGCCCACCGCCAGTAGCAGCTCCTCCGCCTGGCGTATTTCAAAGACTGATGGCGAAGTTTTCATCACCCCCAGGGCCCCCGATCGTCAAAGAAACTCTACGAAAATTCAACGCTATGTCGGCCGCTAATTCACCCCCGACCACTAATCAAAGTCAAAGAAGGAGTTCGGTTGAAAGTAAAGAATGGGCTTCGAATAATTCGTTAAGAGGAGATGGAGCCAGAAGACCCAGCAAGATATCTGAAAAAGCCTCACTATTTGACAAACTTGCGATCGAGAGCTGCTCCTCGGGTAAAAGCCCCAAAATATCGCCTAGAGGCTCTAGAAACAGCATTACGAGCGATGCGGTTTTAAAGTCCATCAAAAGTTTAGAAAAATCCTCAACGATTGGTAGGGTTGTTACGGTTGAAAGGAAGTTTCCTGAAAACATTCCTTCCTCTGAGGTATTTAGAAGCGCAAGGGCCAAGTTCTCCTCTCAACCAGTTGGTTCATCGAGGTCGAATGTTACTAGCATGACTTCCGAGATAAAATGCAACCCTAGCGTCAATGGGAATTCGAAAGATAGACAAATAGACGGGATGAACTTTTCAACGCCAACTTGTGAAATCTCAGCAAGTTTATCGGAGACTGGAGAATCAACCCGCCAAACAAAAATACCATTAAAATCTGACGTGGCAATGGATGATGTATTTGAGAAGGACAAGAGTTGTACCAATACTAAAATTAATTCTCACTCGAGCGAATGCTCGAATGTGAAGATTATTGACTGTCAGGAAAATAATCTGGGAGCTGAATCGAAATCAAACGACTCTTGTGGTACAGTTCAAAAACAGAATCAGGTGTCCCCGGCGTGCTCAACTGTAATTAAAGGGTCAAGTGGATTTATCGACTCCGGCGGACAAAAAGCCGAGGCCTTACATTCTACTGAAAGTGGCCGGGAAGTAGAAAGCGCCCCGAAGGAGACTGACGAAACGTCACAGTCACAAAATTTGCAGAGCACCTCGAGAGAAGAAGTAAAACACGATTCCACTATTTCAAGTAAAATACACGAAAGGGACGGCCTCTAGCTTTAACGGCGATACCGATCTTTGATCCGGGGGGGGGGGGGGGGGGGGGGGGCAGGGTTGCGCGGGTGAAATGAAAAATATGAGATATTGAAAATTTCCGTGATTTATTTCATTAGATTTCACGAAGTTGTGAAAAATATGAAACATATTTTCAGGGGCTGGGTGTGCAACGCGCACTTAAAAACACCAAAAAGCAAAAACCAGTCGCCTTTCGTTTAATTTTGCATTTAATTTCAAAAAATAATTTGTAATAAATATTTTTCATGTTTTTCTGAGATTTCATGAAATATTTTACATGAAATTTCAAGATTCCATTTTTCATGAAAAATTGTAATCTTGGGGGGGGGAGGGGGCTGTCTCTGGATGACTGCACGAACCAACGATTTTGAAGCTCCCTTCGTATTGATGAGATTCAGTTCTGATTTCCTTGGAATTACTGAGGGAAATATACAAGTTGAGAAGACCTAAAAGGAGAAGAATACTTGAAGGAAGGAAAAAGAAAGGAATGAGTCGAGGTAAACTTTCACAAAACTTGTAGAATGGATCGCTAAGTACCGATGATAGTCAAGTCAGAGGCGATTTTGCAAGTTGGAAAAACTGTTTTACCTCCATTTAAATCCATTAAAAATATCGATTTAGATGCCTCACGATGAATCGATTGTTTTCTTGCATCTGAACGGAAGGAAAACAGCATTGCCAACTTACGAGGATCACCAATGAGTGAAGTGAAGGTGCGACTGAGTATTGATATATCTAGATTGACCTCTGTGGGGTCAGTTGTTTCACAAATATTGGTCTGAAATGTACATACGAAGTAGCCTACGAACAAGGAGAAAAAAGAATCCAACCATTAAAAAATTCATAAAAATACCTTAGGGGCTGTCAATAAATTATGCAACGCTGTAGGAGGTGGGTGAGTCATTATAATTTTGTCACCGAGCGTGATAAGGGGCGGGGGAGTCTTAAGCTCAGCGTTGCGTAACAATGTGTACACTGGATTTCAATTTTTTCTGTCATTTGGTTTTTATTCATTTCCTTCATTTGGCACTGACGTATTTTTTTCTTTTTTTTTTTTATTCTTTCTTTAAAATATATTATATTTCATCTACATTCATTTTCCTTAGTATTCACTTTTTCACTATTTTATTTTTCACAAAATTTATTTTCAAGTAAGTATTCTTCTCTTGGATGCACACATTTCTTGATTCATGGCTTCAAATATTACGTTTCCAATCATATTCGAATATGGAAGCTTGCAATCCACCTTCCAGCAAAAAAAACTAAATTTGACTACTGTGACAATTCCTACTGCCTGGAAGTGTAATCGTCATTTAAGGCTTCGGTTCGCATCTGTGTGTAATCCAAGAAAACGTAACATTTCATGATGATACCACTATTCGACCACGTGGGAGCCCGTGTTGCCTGCACTGAAAATTGTAGGCGCACTACCGGGCGTTAGAATAATCGGAATCACCTCTCCATATTTGGTGAAAGAATATTTCTGTGTTTTTTTTTTTTTTAACAAGCGGTGCCAAAAATAAATGTATGTTGGTATGTTGGTTGGTTGATAATATGTACTTTTCATAGATAAAAATGTATACAGGGTGGCCCAGACCTACCGTACCAGGCCTTTTTTTCGGTTAATTTGGGTCATACGAAGTCCAGGATCACGGGGATGAATAGGAAATCTACCCCAAGGAATCCGAATTCATGGTCCCAGAGCCCCCCTGGCGCCTCTTGGGGGGTAAAAGGGGTGTCCGTGCTTCAAAAGTCAGGGTTAATGTCAAAATTTTGAAATAATTTCATCGGAATCAGAACGTACGGAAAATTTTAGCTTAAATCGACACCATGAAATCCAAAATCGGCCTACCCGTGTCAAAATACCGACCCCTAAAGGCGGGGGACAGAGCCCCTTTCAAAAAAATTCAAGTTCGTAAAAGTGACGTGGAGACTCGGAAAAAATGTGTATCCATGGGTAATCGACCCGAAGGAATCCGAATTTGAGGGTCCCGTTGTCCACAGAGACTTTTTGATGGGGCACAGGGGTATCCTCCACACCGGTTTAATTTGAAAGTTCAGAGTCTCCCTGTGCCTCATCAGAAAAGTCTCTGTGGACAACGGGACCCTCAAATTCGGATTCCTTGGGGTCGATTATCCATGAATACACATTTTTTCCGAGTCTCCACGTCGCTTTTACGAACTTGAATTTTTTTGAAAGGGGGCTCTGTCCCCCGCCTTTAGGGGTCGGTATTTTGGACACGGGTAGGCCGATTTTGGATTTCTTGGTGTCAACTTAAGCTAAAATTTTCCGTACGTTCTGATTCCGATGATATAATTTCAAAATTTTGACATTAACCCTGACTTTTTGAAGCACGGACCCCTTTTTACTCCCGAAGGGGGCGCCAGGGGGGCTCTGGGGACCATGAAATTCGGATTCCTTGGGGTCGATTCCCTATTCATCCCCGCGATCCTGGACTTCGTATGACCCAAATTAACCGAAAAAAAGGCCTGGTACGGTAGGTCTGGGCCACCCTGTAGATGAATCTAGAATACATTAGACGCAAAAAATACGTACAATTGAACAGAATGTTAAGTTACGAGTATATTTTAAACTTACTAAATACGCTCATAGCGATTTTTGAGTCATCTATTGCAAGAAATAACTCCTATCTTCGCTCAACTAAAAGTTTGCGATGGACTCATTGACTCCAGCTCAAGCGATTTTCGTTCTTCCTTCGCTCTTGACTTGTTGCATGGAAATACAAAGTAATTTGACAACAATGAAACTGCATTTAGATACGGCTGGGATACTCTATCGGAGATTTCCGCCGGCTTTGTTAGGGCACGAATTGATCCCCGAAAATTTGCGTTTACTTCCTTCATCCTGCGAACCATAATTTTCATGTCTAGCGTAGACATGGATCAGATCTGCTTGACAACTCTGACGTAAGACTGATGCATTCTATGGGTATAGCTTATAAAAATCCTCGAGAAAGAGGATCAGGAATGAAACAGAGCCATCGTCGAATACAGGGTGTTTCTGACCTCTCGTACCTAGCTTTTTTTCTCGATTAGTAAGGTTCTCCGCAGTCAGGAACTGTGTGTGTGGAGTTGAATGAGGGATCGACTCCAAAGGAATCCGGATTTCATGGTTCTGAAATCAACTCAGCCAAAGGGGGGGGGGGGGGGGGGGTCACGATTCGAGAGGTCTGATTCCCGACCGAATTGCGTTCAATTGCATTAGACTTGAAAAGTACGGTGACTTTCACATTAAATTGACAACTAAAAATCCAAAATCGGGGCACCCTAGGCCCGAAATTAACCCCCTAAGAGGTGGGGCAGTGCCCCGCTGCCCCCTCCACAATTTTTTCTTGGGTCCCAAAATTGACGTAGACTTTTTGGAAGAAGGTGGTATCCTGAGTAATTGACACCATGGAATCCGAATTTTATGGTCACTGAGCTCCGGTGACCTCGCTTTGAAAGTTTAAGTGGGGGCTGCTCTTAAAATTCAGGTTTTTCGGGGGATGGGGAGGTCGGATTTTTGGATTCAGAATAGGTCGTTCTTTTCCTTTGGTACAAAATCAGAGAGAGTCTTTCCATGATTTTTCATTTTGATGATAAAATTCCAAAATCTTGACCGACAGTCCTAATTTAGAGAAAGTACCTAGCGCATAATGCCTGATCCATCCCGATTGCGATTGGCGTGTGTGCTGCAGTACATGTATATTATAGTAGCTTTTAAGTACCAGTGAAGATTAACTTTTTGCTGCAATGTAGTGAACAAGAAAAAAAAGAAAAATAGATTTGTCTGATAGAGGGGTTGACTTATCAACTTTGACATTTTGACTACATTTTGGAATTAGGAAACTAAGTACAATATCTGGCTCATTTGTAAAAACACTTACGTGTATAGAGATACTAATAGCACATACATTGTTCTTCAATTGAGCCCGATATTGTAGTTTCTAATTCCTAAATGCGGTTCATTTAATGTGCAAGTTCATGGCAGCCGTAATGTACCTATTTAGTCTTTTCTGCCTATCGTCAGATCAACGCTTCTGTTATCATTCTCTCGCAATAAATGCTTAGACTGCAAGGCTTCACAGAAAATTTACCATCCTGTCATCAATTTTTGAGGGATGTGTATGAATCTGTAACACCTGAGACATGAACAACTTTTTCCAAGACATGATCGTCGTAGGAAATCAAACTTTGGCCAGCTCCTAATCACTACATTCATACTCAATTGATTATACTGTGAATTAGATTGAGACCTTCCATAGACTTCTTTCTAAGTAAAAATTGCTTTATCTCTCAGCTATGAAAACCCACTGAGGTGACTCAGGAATTGAGTAGATTGGTGAGACGCTGACATTCCAAAACATTTGAGGTGGTTGGAGCACAGCATAACAGGTAGGTAAATCCCTGATGATAAATGAGTAATAAATTGATAAACGAACCAGAATGAAAGGCTTGAAGCTTCCTGCAATTGAAGAGCCCCGATTATTTTGAACAATACAGTGGTAGAAAAAACTGCGAGGATGAAATAATAAAATATTATGTTGTGAGAACTCACAGGTACTTTGGGAGCACACCTTGAGGCGTACTTGCAATGATGGACATTGAACGAGAGAGCACCGAATTACATATTCTTTAGGGGGATGCGGTTAAGATAGGCAAATAAAAACTACTTCGCACTTACACAAATGATCAAGAAACTCGAGCAACTTCAAGTATATTCGAAGGACTTATTCGCGACACAACCGAGAGGACGAAAAGAACCACGTTTGTTTACAACTTCTTCATCAAAAGAATGCGAATGTAAACAAGTCGAAACTCGCACTCCCATTGGTTCCCGCCAATTCCCGTAGCGCGCGCGGCAAAATATTCAAATTGACGCGCGACTTTTCAAATTAGCGGGGGTGACACTGGTTGAGCGCACATGAGAATCTGTATCTCACCGGGCTGTTTTCTCGGTTGTTTTAGGTCAGACGAAGTCAGGGACGGCAGGGGTAGAATCGACCCTAAGGAATCCACATTTTATGGTCCCAAACTCCCCTCCAGCTCTAACTTGGGAGTTATACCGGGGGGGGGGGGGGGGGGGGGGGGTTAATTTTTAAAAGCCGGGGGCTTCCTTCCAAATCATCAACACTCTTGCATCCAAATTTAAGAGTCTAACAAATTTAGCCGTAAAATAATCATATTGACCTCTCAGAGTTTGAATCGGCCCATTCAATGCTAGGAATCTCCTAAAGAGAGAGACGACGCCATCTTCAAGAATGGGCTTGTTGCAAGGTGCGGGGATTTGCAAATTGATGGCTGATTCTTATGGCAAATTTTACGAAAAGAACGATGGCGCTACTAAAAAACCTTGAAATGACCTCTCAAACTCAAAAAAGCTGTTTTTGGAACCGACCCATTCAAAACGGTTGTTTTTCAACCGCCACACTTGTGGAGCCTATGTATTCTGTGCTTGTGACGTGAAATGATATGACAGACCTGGTTTCTTCATCACTTACAATGTATTTTCCCGTAAGAAATGGCAGCCGCTTTTCAAATGCAAATATCGAGTCAATCGATAAATTTTTGATCAAAATAGAAAGCAGGAATGGATTCCTCGTACGTTTAAATGGTTAAAACCTCCATTAGATAAATAAGAACGACGGGATAAACCTATTTTGAAGGAAGACTGTAGTCAATGGACGATTATTTACATCTGCTTAGTGATAACAGACATGGACATTAGCTCAATTGAATATTTGGCCATTTTCATGAGTTTTTACTTTTTCGTCACTATTTGAAGGTAAGTTTATTTTGTAAATCAATTGTTTTAGTGCCTTAGGATGATGTTAAAAGCTGTAAAGGTATACTTTGTTACTTATTAATTCAGATCACACTCCGGCAGTCCAACGCTCAAACCTGGATGTAGCGAGTCAGTTGTTACTTGCTTACTATTTCACCCTTTAATGCTTCACTGAAGACACCAAAATGATAGTATCAATCATTGATGATTAAAAAAACTTACCTTTGACAATACTGATGAGATGAGGAGACCGGTATATGTTTAAGCTGGAGGCAAGGAAAGTAGACGAAGGATCCTTCTTCGGTTACCAGACTTTATCGATAAATTTTTCTGTATAGTGTTACATTTAAAACACACAGGATTTTAAAATAACATAAGTTAATAAAACGTGGGAACGTTCTGAATGATATTGAGATGTTGGTTGAAGAGTTAAGAATGATTTAACGCATTAAGAGAACATCCATGGTTTGAGCATTGGACTGCCGGAGTGTGATCTGAATTAATAAGTAACAAAGTATACCTTTACAGCTTTTAACATGATGTCCTACGGCTCCTAAACAATTGATTTACAAAATAAACTTACCTTCAAATAGTGACGAAAAAGTAAAAACTCATGGAAAATGGCCAAATATTAAGCTAATGTCCATGTCTGTTTTATCACTAAGCAGATGTAAACAATCGCCATTGACTACAGTCTTCCTTCAAAATAGGGTTTATCCCGTTGGCTCTATTTATCTAATGAAGGTTTTAACCATTTAAACGTACGAGGAATCCATTCCTGCTTTCCATTTTGATCAAAAAATTATCGATTGACTCGATATTTGCATTTGAAAAGCGGCTGCCATTTCCTTACGGGAAAATACATTGTAAGTGATGAAGAAACCAGGTCTGTCATATCATTTCACGTCACAAGTATGGCGGACCCAAAACGACCGTTTTGAAAATTCAAATTCTGAGGCGTTTTTAAGTTGATTTTTTTGGGGGTTTCCGGTGATCAAAAAACTCCAGGAAAATTCCTGTGACATCAGGAGCCTTAGCTCTTTCGATTAAAGCAATAAAAAAAAATCGGTGCAACAGGCCATTGTTCTTTGGCCGCATAATTTACGTAGATTCGCAGGATTAAGGTGGTATCCTTATTAACGGACACTTTTTTTTCTCCTTCTTTTGTATTCACAGCTTGAACCGACTAACTCTGAAGTTGTCAAGAAAAATGTACCTATCGAAAATACTTTCTTTTTTAAAGCTTCGCAGACACACCTCATTGCGGTCAAGAGGAGTATAGAAAAAATTATCAAAGTTTCGAAAAAGTTACCCCGAACTCCCGCAAGAGTGGGAAGTTGTTTTTCCCATGAGATGGTGCTCTAGTAATAATTGGACAATTCTGGCGCCCCCCCCCCCCCCCCGAACCTCTCCAATGAGGCACTGAACAAACCCTGGACAAATTAAATTTATGAGTACGGCACCCTTTTATCCGATCAGCAGCGTTGGGAGGGGGGGAGGGGGCTTGAAAATTTTCATATACGGATTCCTTGAAGTCAGTCATCCGTGGAATCATCTTTTTTCGGGTCTCTGCGAAAATCGTGTGACCTAACATTTTATCAAGAGGGACAAGAATAGGCCAATTTTGGACTCTCTGATATCGCAATGAGATTAAATTTTCCGCCCTCCCTGATTTTAAAGAAATAACGCCAATATTGTGACCGTAGCCCCAATTTTCAAAGCCATCTAGTAATTTGCTTGTTATTTTTTTTTTCAAAGTAACCCACGATTAGACTTTTACTTATTACCCTTCGTGAAACAAGTCGAAAATTTCGGGAACTCCACATGGGATTAAACGCAACAGTTATTGCAGCGATAATCGTTCCGGTCCAACCAACCATTGGAGTCCAAGTTTAAGAGGTATGTCGAGTTTGCACTTGGCAGACAATTATACGTTAGTTGCTCAATCTCTACGGGAGAATGCTCAACGAACCATCGAAACAGAACCGATTGACACTAAATCCGTATCAATTTCCATTGCTGCATAACACAACCGATCTTTTACCGATATTTTTCCACTCTGATAGATCCACACCTACTGTTGATAACATTTGTGACTATCATACGCATTTGATTCACAAATCAAGGAAATTAATGAATGGAAATACAATGATAATTTTTTGTTGTTGCTTGGCATAGAGCGGCAAAACATTAAGTGCGATTGTTGACTCCTTATTTGTCGCCCCCTCTCTCCCTCTCCCATAATCGGAGACCATTCCTGTACAGAGTTCTGGACTGCGATAGAAGATCCGCCATCTTGCTTCTTGCGTTTACTGTACATTTTAAAGAGACGTCAGACGATCCTCTGTCGCAGAAGTGCGTAAACTTAAGGCCTGGATACACGCTTAAATTTCCGTCAATTTTCGATCAAAATGATGACAAAAATTGCGGTCGAGAGTTATCTAAAATTAATTAAAACAGCGCGTGTTGATTGAAATAAGCACGAAATAAGCACGGTTGTGTGGAAATTAGATGACGGATGAGACCCACAGCTCCATCATCTACCATCAAATTTTGCAGGCCGCAAAAAATTGATGATAGATGGTGCGTACCAGTCACCATTTGATCGGAAATTGATGGAAATCTGAGCGTGTATCCAGGCCTTTATTTGGCGCGGACTCAAAGCGGCATTGTGAGCCTATGGTCGATCCGTCCGTCTACAGCAAAAGTTCACGATTACCTAAAATAATTGTACTCAGTACGTTTGTTGTCATTGAGTGAACGATGGATTTCAAGGAATGGGAATTATTACATAATTGTTCCTCCGCTTCTTCATACTCTTTCATTTCGTCCCTTTCTAATTTCGTCGGTGACCAACACGGTTTTGTGACGTGGAGCGTTGCGTTGACCAGTCCGCTATGCCGTGCCGCTTGTGGCCGGCGTTGCCAACAGTTTAAAAACTTATTATTTTTCATTGAGGCATCACAAGTATATTCTTTATCTGTCTTATGAACCCATAGAGAACGCACTGGAACCTGTTTTAAGGTTAAATCATAGCGCACAGTGGGGAAAACGACCAATCTAGCCGCTCAAAAGTCGTAATTTCAAGTGTTTGGTAGAAAGCTACCAGAGGCTGCATTTCATTCTCAGATATCCACTGACACCAAATCAGTGATTAAATTCACCAGAATCTTGTTTGTTATCAAAAAATTGATGATGAACCGTGAGCGTAAACAGATAAGACTGGAAGCCCAGATGGAAGACGCACCAAATGCGTTCCGTACTGATGGTGTTCACGCAACAGGTTATGCAATTGATGGTTTTCCAGCATGGCAGAGCCCCTGAGAAGTAAATCAAATCATTTATTTTATTTCCTCATCATTTTTTCTTATATTTTCTATTTCTTTAACACCTGCTCTGAAAAATCTGTGTTTTTAAACTTCAGAGGATTGGAATGTATCAAATCCGGCGAATACCAATATCAGACTTGTACTAGGTGACGCAGAATTTCATGTAGTTTCATAATCTGTAGAGATATCTTGCGGTTTTTTGCGGTTCAGAGAGATAAACGAAGATTAATGGCCCGGCGTCGAGGCGTTTTTGATGCACTAGGCGCGTTGCACATTGGTTCCAGAGCCAGATCTAGGCGGCATTAATTAGAGTATCACCTTTGTTGGCATGCAATACATGTTTTTTTGTGTTTTTTGAGTCGCTGATCACGAATCTGAAGTCAGTTTTACTCCATCGTTAACTAAAACATGGTAAATTTGCGAAAAATAGCAAATTAACGCTCAAATACCGGAATAATTATTTGACAATTTGGCTTGGAGCTTGAGCTATAATACATGTGACTAATTTAATGATTAATCATCCAAAACGACCAACGATTTTACCAGTCTTCATTTTTGGATGGTTATTTGAGCAGGGAGGGAGGGGGGTTGCCACGTTGAATAACTGAACGAAGTATACCTGCATGCAATTAACACGATCTGTTTTCGGAATCTACTTCCATAATTTTGAGGTATAAGAAATGGCAGGATGAAAATGAAGTAAAAAGCGTCCTAATAATACTATTGGACAGGGAGAAAAGGCATTGAACGTGTCGGACACTGGTCCGTTGTTCTTTTAAATTAAAGAGGTTGTAATGTATTTTTTTTTTTTTCTTCTTTTTTTGAAGTACCTACGAATAATCAAGAAGAGCAAGAGTCAGTTTTCGTCCGAAATTCAAGAAATATATTCAAATTCAAAATTCATGTATATTAAAATGTACAACAACTAAATCTCATATAAATTTGATGAATAATTAACATCATGAACACATTTAGCAATCAAAATAAGAGTCACTAAAAATTACATTGAAAGAAAAATTTCACTGGCTACGAGAGGAGGTGAATATTCTTGCGGGTAATTATCACATTTTATAGATTCAGACAATGGTATGCCAAAAAAGTAGGTAAAAGTCGCAGCTTTTGTGATTTAGTCGCAGCTTTGTTGCATTTATATTTTTTTCTTTTATTCCTTTTCATTGTTATAATTATTGTTTAAGTTATTCTTAAATTATTCTTATTTGTTGTTTATTGTTATTTGTGTTTATAAAATTATTTAGTTATAATGCTATAATTTCTATCTTTCCTTTCTTTTTTCTCCATTAATTTTTAGATTCTTCTTTATTTCTTTTTTCCTCTTCTTTTCTCATGCTGTTTCAGTGTTTGATTTCATTGTCTTTTCACAATTCAAAAAGTATCTTAGTATTAAAAAAACGCCTGTATCGATGAAAATAAATGTTATTGTCTTGTAAACTGAATAGATCTACTAATTTTTAATTTCACATTTTCACTGTACGTAACATTCAATTTTTCAGTGTACAATGCCATTAAGTGATGTTATAATTGATTAGATTGTTTTGAAAGAAGTGTAACGCAACGCAGAAAATCAGATAATTAAGAAAATTCACGTAAGGTGAACCAAAAGTAGGTGTAAAAAGATGGTCCACCAAGCTCTTTGGATTGGGCCATTGTGCGGCGAAAATATAGCCCAAGGGGGGTTGACAAAATATTTTCTTGCCTCAATTTGGGTCCCCCTATCCTTTGGCTACATTTTTAACCCAAGAAACACGAATAAAAATCAAGAGCGTTGACACAGGGACTTTTGAGCGGCTAGATTGGCGTTTTTCCCCACTGTGTAGCGGTGGGTGAAAATACCTGCCCATGCACCTAGTTCGTGCGTTTTTACTTACCTACTGAAGAATCGTCCTTCGAAAAACAAGAGGGTTTGCGTTACTTGCCACCTAGAGTATGAAGTTTTTTTCATGTACGCTAGAAAAGCAATGCCTCCCATAAAAATGTATAGAGAGAGAGTTATTATTTTTACGTTGAAATTGGTTTCATAAACCATCAGACTTGAATAAAAATTAGAGCTGGCTATGGTCAAAATTAAGAGTGAAGTTAAATATAAGTATACATCATTCACTGTGAAACAAGATTTGTACGCAACTCAAGAAACGCATCCTCGAGTAATGGCTATTGAAAATAGTCGTTACTTGAGGCTTTACACTTTAAAAGCCCCACTCACCTGACCTTCTTATTAGAATTTCAAAAACTTATTGGTCTTACTTTACTCGTGAGAGCATGCAGAGCAAGAATTGCCAAATCGAAAAATCTCGACTCCCCCCACCCCCACTTGGCCTGTTTTCTTTTGTGTAAATGATCAGAGATTTTGAAACTTTGTAATGGAGGCAAGGCTTTTTCGACTTTAGCCATCGCTGCATATCGTATTGTATCAGCCCTAATTACTTGGCTTTTGCCATTTTGCCAGTTCGTTCGACGGAAAAGAGTAGCTTCAATGTTTATTAATTTGCACTACGGCAATCTTGGGACCCGCGAAAGAGTACAGTACATGCCTCGTTGCTCACTTTTTAAGGTAGGAACGTGTTGTGCTCGGATTGTAAATTACTCAACAGCCGACAGTCATGTATCCTGCACCGTTGGTTACCGGTGTGCACGAAATCTCACATCAGCACCCAAAGGAGAGGTGAATACGTGTCGCTTTATTGACGGCGCTAAAAATAAAAGACAAAAATGAAATTAAATAACTCGCTTCATTTTTCGTCTGTGGCGCTTACCACGGTTCGCTCAAACTTCAATCTGATTTTTCAAAGTAGTCTTTCTTCTCTTTATCAAAGAGATGGGGGGCAACATTGCTTAAAAATGCCTCTTGAGAGATTAGATTTCCAGATTTTTTCGGAGAACGATCAGCAGAGCCCAGATCTCCTCTGCCCCTCTGGCTATACTGCCGTGCTAAGGAAAAATGCCGTATGAACATTCGAGAGTTGCCAAATTTCCTCGAATAAAACATGCGATTTTGAGGAAAGTTATGCATATTTTATCTTGTAAATTTCAGGTATTTTAGATTAAATTGTGAACAATATATTCTGGAAAATTTGACGAAAAATGTTCACAATTTTCTCAGGAAATTCGGTTTTTACTGAAAGACATATGGCAATGCCTGAAGGCTCATACGGCGTTTTCCCCTAGCACGTCAGTATAGGCGCCAGGGCCCTACCCACTTCAAGGAGCACCGAAATTCATCCTGCCCCAAGTATAGTTAAGTTCAAAACGTTAAGCGGTCATTGCTTGCCGGCTTAACATTTAAAATATTCATTCTAGACTTTAAACCTTTGAAAGGAAAAGACGTGCGACTAGTTAAGCTCAAGGCTGCTTTTAACCTATTTTTCCTTATAATGTAACTTGGTATTCGTCCGTTTCGCAGATACCCCTCTGCCTTAACAAGGGAACTTGGGAATAAAGTGCCCAATTGACTAACAAGAGAGGAGTATTATGTTTAACAGTGAAAGCTAGAGACATAATGATAGACTTTAAATTTTCAAAATATTTAAACTTAAATCACTTTATTAATTTTTTTTTAATTTTGATTGAAAAAACTGGTCATAAAAACGAATCAGAAGAATGAATATTGTCGGCGTAATCGCTTCAAAAGTATTGCTAAAATTTTTCTTCGGGTCATCAATTTTGACCTTGCGATCAAATTTTAAATTACAGACAACGAAAACCATCAAAGAAAGACAAACCATTTTGATTGAAATTCCACAAAGTTGGATAGTCAGGCATAAACTAATTATGATACATTTGGCAATTATTGTTAAAGGGTTTCTATAATACATTTTTACATTAATGAAAAAAAAGCTAAACTTATTCACATAGGATAGTTTGTATCATAATGTCAAACATCGCCGGTTTGACGATGTTATCAACTTTCAACAGCATATTATTAACAACCTGAGTCAGACTTTTTCATACGATTTCAATACAAAATTTTACAATATAATTACAATATTTACTAAACTACGTACATTTTATAGACCATAACAGTCAAAAATTGAGCCCGATTTGGCGCACGTTCGTTCAGTGTAAGCCAGAATCCGTCCTTTACGTTTTACATAATGGCAAAAGTTGCTCAAAGTCTTGTAAAATGAGGTATACTAATCGCACAATGTTGAGCGATCAGCCTGTAAAATGCAAATGATGCAAAGTTGAATGAAATAAATAAAATCAATCACATTTTTCGAAACTTGGTAACATGCGTATCTGTGTGTTTGCTGCTCACGTGTAAGACTTATCGGATGGATTCTAGTTTTTGTTGTTTGGCACTTTATAATGTTAATCATTTATTTATTACGCGTGATCAAAAATACATACACTCGGATTAAAGAAAAATCCAAATTCAAGTACAAATGCATTAAATAAAAAATATCGGATTCCCGATCACAAAATGGGTAAAGTACAATATCCGTCCTTAGGAACATTAGAAAATTTGTGTAGGCTTAGAACTATTAATAGTTAAATCTACTAGCAATGACACTATTTTCACAGGCGGCTCTGCATTGCAATCAGAAATTTCAGCCTGTGTTTCTAAGAACCATGGAAACACTCATAAAAAATGCGCGTGAAAACTGGAAAGAATGCGTTTTGAACTTCCGCCAAACTCGAAATGAGTTCAATTGGAAAGAATCAAGTATTTCGGAAAATAAGGGGTATGTTTATTAGTTACTTGAACGTACTCCATTAGGAACTCTATGTAGAGTTGGTTCCTTTCTCTAGAGCCTTGTCTCCGCGGGACGTTTCATGGGATTTGTCCTAGAGAAAAATCCCTTCTTGCGATGTTGGGAAAAGTATTACGTTAGGCGATACTAATATAGGACCAAGCGGAGTTTTTTTTGGAGTCTTAGGAGCGACTCAGAGAGGAGTAGAAGAAATTTTGTTGTTTTTTTTAACAGGAAAGAGGCTCAGTAGTTATATTCCTGCGATTCGAACTTGCCACAAATCTCATGAAACGATCCATGGAGGCAATGCCTGAATTGATTTCACCGATAGAAAATCTAAGTTGATCAAACTGTGATTGCATTCCTTCTCCCAAATCGATGAGGCTTTTTACGTATGGAAGGAAGTATTCCAGTTATAAAAACCTAAAAAAATTACGATTTTTGCCAAAAACACATTTTTGACCGGATATTGATAACAAACAAAGCTCCCGCAGTTTATTGAGGTTAAGGTTTCGAAACAAAAACTTTTCTTCAAAAGAAATGGGCAAGACATGTTACAGCAAGCAGATACCTAATTTCCAAAAAAAAACTTAGTACCTTACTGCAAAACTCGATCCATTACGTCTGAACACGAACTCATTTTGTAACCCATGCGTGATTACTGACGAAACAAGTAGAACTGAAAGCCTATCTGTGTCCCCGCACGCTCCGAGAAACTGTTGGCGAAAAGGCGTAGAGACATTTGAGGATGAGCTCTGTCGTGCATGTACCTGTTTGCTTCCCATGGTTCATGAGAAAATAAGATTGCGCCCTTTTCTTCACAAAGCGACAAACTAATTAAGAGAGAGGTGGCGCACAGGCAGCAGCGAGTGAGCTGAGTGTTGTAGTTTAATCAGTTTAATGAGAATTTTCTCAAGTGATCCGAATTGAGCTGTAATTCTCCATGCGTATAAAAAGAAACCATCTGATTCATAAATCGCCGCACAGTGGAGGGAGTCAATGGGAGGAGTTGGACATGATATGGAAACTTTAAAAACTCACAACATCGTTTAACCATTGGCGGATCCAGCAATTTGGTAACATTGTCTTTTCTCCATTCAAACCTATGGACAAATATCGATTCTTGGAGGGGCCAAGTGCTCCAACAAGGATCGATTATTTAGCATAGCTTTCAATGGAGGCAATCCGGTGTTGCTAAATTCCTGGATCCGCCTCTGCGTTTAACATGGCACGTTGAAGTTTAAGAATGGTTCCGTTGTTTTTCTCGTAAAATTTTATTTGAACAGTATCCCTTGAAATTAATAATGTGAAGAAATTAACATGAAAATGTGTAGTTTTGGTCGAAAATTGTATGCCCGGCCTCTCTCAATAGACCGCTCCACTGAGCGTCGATACCACCGCGGGATATTCATTTTATAGAATGAGTGTAAGTGACCAATCACTGGAAAAAGGAGCACAATAACTTAAAATCAAGTCAGTGACAAAAAAGGGTTGAGGGGAGTATTTTGAAAATATTTAGCGACGGAAAACGTCAGAAAACATTGAAGGTAACCGAAGTACTTCGCGGCATGGTTTGCGTCAAGAAAGTACAATTTAAAAAAAATTGGTAAATTTGAAAAATTCGTAAATTTAAAAAAAGTAATTTTGACAAGAATTTATCTAAACCTCATTAGTAATTTTTTAAAAAAGTAATTTTGAGAAGAATCAATCTAAACCTCTGATCTATCATCAGTGCATAAAATGTGCGAATTTGAATAAACTTGTACTCATTATATTTACAATAAATGCACTAAATCTCTCACAACTCATTTTTTACATGACAGGGAGCGTTGTTCGTCGAAATTTCAAAATCTGTTCGGACTCAACGTGACAGAATTTGGCCTCCAAGAAATTTCATATCCGTATATATGTAAAATAAGGTCCCTGTTCCGTGGACGGTTTCGTACACATACAAGTGTGTTATAATAAGTACAGGTATAGATGGATTGACATACATCACATTTTGAGTCAAGCTTACATGGCTCTACCCAGGCATACATGAAAACTGGTTTTGAAAACTTAAATATGTTGCTAAAACTGCAAAAATTCAAATGCCTACTTTTTACACTTTATAGCACAGTACCATATTAATTCTATTATGTACAATGGTTTTGGAGTGCACGGAAAAAAACTCACGACAAACATATCGTTGGCATCCAGGCTTTCCTGATCAATTTCACGTATGGCAACAATTAAAACATCATAAAAAAGAAGTAATCACAATCAAGGAAAAAATAAATGGAAAGTTACAGCCGCGATTCATCTAGGCCCTTCTCCTGTACCGACGCCGAATGCCGAACCGCTGAGCATACCGATAATTCTTGGTAAAGACGTATATAGGTGTGTGTTAGTGAGTGTATACCATACCCGTTTTTTCGACGTGAAACAACTCCATTATCACAGAAATTTATTTTTATATTTTAGGAACAAGGATCAACCTAAATCATTGCCGTGGAAGTCACTCTCTCATTGTAAAAATTATTTTTAATTGGAAAGGGTGAAAGGTCAATATTTTAGTGATTGGAGTTATTTGACGTCACTTCCCTCCACTTTTTTAGCTTAAAACTGGTAAAATATAATCGTATAAGACTCCTCATCAATCAACCTTTCCACGGTTAAAATATAATCTTCGCAGGAGCTGTGGACAACATTTATGGAACCAAAGAATACCTAAATGGCAATAATGATGAGCTCCGAAGATCCAAACATCCTCGACAATTTTTTTAGGCACAATCATTCTCATACACTTAAGGCAATTTTAAGGTCATTTTACCTCCAGAAAATCCAGAAGAATGTCTGAAATTTCGGCCTTAGACACGTTAATCTTGAATGTTTTGCTAGAAAATTGAAATCGACTGCAGCTTGGAGCTCTGCTGAGTCGATTGAAAACAAATTTTTCAGGGAAATGTCTAGAGGGCTCTAAGGATCATCCAAAGATTTCAGCTTGCACGCTCACTGAAAAAAAAGTTACGGGCTATATAGACATACCGTCCGTTCCGGGCTCAGAGGCCGAACCTTCCGGGTGCCAGAGCCGTAGCTTCGATTGCTTCGTATGCTACGTCCGAGACTTTCGGCCTCTGTGCCCGGAACGCGGACGGTATGTCTATTTCGCCCGTAAGTACGGTTTCCACGCTGCCGTGCTAAGGAAGAACGCCGTATGAACATTTGAGAGTTGCCAAATTTCCCTTTATGAAATGTTTATTTTTGAGGAAAGCTATGAATACTTTTCCTCGGAATTTTCAGGAACTTTAGGTGAAATCGCGAACAAAATGATCTAAAAAATTGGAGAAAAAAAATTTACAAATTTTACCAAAAATTCGTGATTTACCAAAGGAAATTTGACAACGCCTGAAGCTCATACGGCGTTCTTCCTTAGCACGGCAGCAAGGGCACAGTATTTTTTCCAGTGTACTAATGCGGTTTAAATGATTCTCTACACTATCACCTCCTTCCGAGTCTGGTACTATAACTCGGAACCAGCGGTCTACCGAGGAGATTATGATTGGGCTCACAGACAGTTCCCCTGACGGCGCGACTCACATCAACAACAGTCAAGAAGTAATTTGGTCCGACCGGGTCGAGTCTCCCATAGAGATACTGATGGAGCCGATTAGCCATGATGTAGAGCTTCCTCGGGTTACCGTCTTGGTCCACATCAGTGAAATCCAGCTTCATGTCGTTGGCGAAGGAGAGGGAGTCGTTGCTGACTGCCAGAAGACCCTGCGAGTACTGACTGTGTTTGTAGGATCGGGAGTTCCAGCACCCGATGGCTTTCAACGAGGGCATATTGTAGAAGAGAACGCCGTTGTTGTCCATGGCCGAGCCGCTGGCGTGATGCCGGCGCCGCCGCCGCGGGGTCACCGACCGCCTCGAAGTCGTCCACGCTGTTGCGAGCCGCCGGCTCCGTGTTGATCTTGGAGACGGGGACGCGGAACTCCCGGTTGGAGCTCAGCGCGTGGAAGTACAGGTACCGATCCTCGGACTCGGGGTCCACGGGTGACAAAGTGAGCGAGAAGATCCCGTCCACCCACTGCCACCGGATGTTGTCCATCCGGTAGTCGGAGAGGAGGGGGTCGGGGTAGAAGTAGGCGTGCCCGATCCGCCAGCTCCGGTTCTCCTCCAGGCTGTAGACGATGAGCCCGTAGCGGAAGACGTCGGCGACGAAGGCGGTGGCGCTGTTGCAGTCGTCGCGCACGTCGACGACCACGTGCGAGAGGAGGGAGCCGTCGAAGACCTGGCTGGAGGGGAACGTGTACTTGTGGAGGAGTTGGTCCGTGGCCAGGTCGAAGATGAGGAGCTTCGGCGGGCACGGCTGGCCCTGGTTCGTCGCGATGTCTATGCTGCCGGAGTCGAGGACCCAGAGTCGTCCGCAAGGGTCAGTCGCCACCCGGAAGGCCGAGATGATCTTCTCGCAGTGGGACGTGGAGTCGACGTCGTACCACGACCAGTCCGGGTAGGGCCTCAGCACCGGCGAGTGGGAGGTATCGGCCTTGTCGATTGTGGTCAGCGACACCGGGATTCCGTTGCGCCACATGGGGAGGGTCACGAATATCCGGTCCTCCCAGATCTCCAGACCCAAGGGGAGGATGTTGCGCGGGATGTAGTTACCCGAGTTGATGGCCTCATCCCTGTCTTCCTCCGAGGGGAATTCGATCTCCATCCGGTTCCATGCGTGCTTCGCCCAGAAGTACTCGCCGATGGGAGGTCGCGTGTCCTCCAGAGGGTACTCTATCGTGTAAGGAGGAGTGAGGGTGGGTTTTACCTTTGGCGGTTTGCTCGGGGTCGGTTTCGTTGATTCCGGGGCCAGCGATGAGCTCAGCATCCAGACGGTCATTAACCAGGGCAAAACCAGATCTGGAAAAAGAAAATGTCGAAATCTTTACAAAATAGGAAGTTGTTAAGTTATAGGAATCTTAATTTCTTTAGTACATTTCCAAACACGCATATTTAAATGGACAGTCGGACACTTTTATTCAAAACAGGGTAATGTACATTGGAAGATTGAAGGAAGAGCCTACTTGTTTCAGAGATACATGGGATTTTAGGATTGGAGTTTGGAAGTAGGTTCACGGCTGATTTTCGGCCTAGGGCCCGCCCCTAGGCTGGGGGCCACCATGAACGGAGGAAGAAGTGGTGAAAAAAAATAAAAGTAAAAAAATGACTCTGTTTGGAGCAGACAGCGAATTTTCCGCTAGCTCCGATTTATGTAGATTTTATTGCGCAACGCTGAAAGAGGTATATCTGCGTTGAAAATAAATTTTGACGAGGTTTTTCGCCTAAAATCACATTTTTCCCGTGAGTATCATTTACTAGGGGGCCCTGCCCCCTGACCGCTACGCGGCCCAACCCCCGGGAGGTCGCCTCGCGCCCTCAGGCCCGCTTCGCGGGCCCTATACGCATATGTATAGGCAAAAATGTTCTTCCATTTTAATACACCATTTTGTGTTTGAGCTGCATCGATTTCAGGGGTCATTTGCTGACCCCACACGATTAAATCGAAGTACCAAAAGATTGATGTTCGATGCTCATGAGGCGAGGGCGATAGGACTAAAACGCCTTCATTTTTAGGATACGCAACGTAGGTATCCGTGGAGCACGTATATATCGTCCCGTGTTTTGTAAATTATTGTGTTTTTCAGCCTTGTCCCCGCCTGTTCCTGTCTTATTTATCTGTGTTCAGCAAAAAGGAACCAAGCCACACCAACTATTGCCAAATTTAACCGAGCAATTTTAATTTTTTACCGGAGAACGTTCGTGCGGATTCCTTAGAGAATTTTTAGGAATTTCCTTCGTGCTATGCAGAAAATTCATTTGACGATAGCGGATGTGGCTTTGGTTGCCTTCTGTTTAACGTGGCCTAAATGATACTTACGAGAAAAGTGTGATTCTAGGCAAAAATTCTCGTCAAAAGTTTGGACCTTATTCCAAAAGTAATACAAATTAAACATTTTTATCACGCTGTTTCCATCTCGTTTGCTTACATTGGGCTCTAGGGGCTCCATGCACCATGCTCCTTCCAAAGTATCACAAGGGCCATTTGTGCCATTATGTTGCTGAACTTCTCAAACTCGTTTCATTTTTACGGAAAAACAAATACGCAGAGTCTGAAAGTTGTACCATATTCATTTCGTCATCAAGATTAATCCTTGAAATGTTCATATAATCATGTGCAAAAGTTGAGAGAAAAATCAAAATAGTACTGAGATGCCCGGCAACATAGCGTCTAGGCATAAATGACCCTTGTGATACTAGAGGGTGTCAACGCATGCAACTTCTTGGAGGCCCATACATACGGCCTGTCCGGAGACGGCGGCGGCCGAAAAATATCATAATTTTTCTGTGCTAAAATATTTAAAATGACCATCCCAGTAAACGGATACTCAATTCTTCGGCGCACAAAAGCAAGTAGGAGCTAATTCCCAAGTGTCCCTCTCTGCTGCTCCCATGCTAAGAAAAAACGCCGTATGAACCTTTAGGCGTTGTCAAATTTCCTGTAATATGATCCGAATTTATTGGGGGAAATTGTAAATAATTTTCTTCCAATTTTTGAGACTATTTTGTACGCAATTTGATCTATAACATCTGAAAATTTTGAGAAAAGATATACATATATTTCGTCAAAAATACATGTTTTATCTGGGGAAATTTGGCAACTCTGGAATGCTCATACGGCGTTCTTCCTTAGCTCGGCAGAGCTGGGCTGGCTCATTGTGCGGTTGTGCGACTCTCACCACCTAGGACCTAGGGTAACCTCGAACTCCTGTGCTTGGCTCCCAGAGGAGCGATAAGCAAAGCAGTAAGCACTGGAGTTCGAGGTTACCCTATCACCACCCTATCATGGCTATCAAAAGTCAAAAGTCAAAGTCTCTTATAGACTGATTTTATGATTATTTGCTACATACCATTCGAAGTTCATTGAATGAAGAGATAGTGCATCCAATGATAGACTATGGTGTCACGTATCATTCCTATAACGCTGAATTTTAATTTTTATGAGGTATCAAGCGAAAGAAAAAAAAAGGAAGAAAGAAAGAAATAATGGGAGGGAGGTGTACTGTACATCCTTGGCTGTGTAACATACATTCCGCTCTTTCTTGTATCTTTGCATTGCTCATAAAGCATTTTAAATGTCCCTAACTCTTGGTGAAGAATAAATTCATGCCCTTTTGTACCTCATCCGTAATGCCTTATAAGTTGAATCTAACGCAAAGACTAATTCTTCATAAAAATTTACTCAGCACCGAAATTGAACTACAGACTAGCCCTCGTCTCCTTTTTAAAGAAAGAATATTTTGCTGATAACCTCCAATTACTTTGCACTTAAGATATCCACAATTCCACATGTCCCCACGATACCTATTTAATTGCCCATATCAGAATCACCGAGGTCATTTTTGGATTCAGCGCTAAAATTTACAAAGAAATCAATTATTATAGAAACATTTCAAATGCGGACTCCAACGTTACCACTCCTATAAAAATATGCCCAAAAAATAACGTTATTTTTGTGGGGTCAAGTTGACTCAAATCCGGCTTTAAATGTTCTCTCTTCGACTTCTCGACCTCCCATGGTTTTTAAAAAAAATTATGTGACCACAGTCGGTCTGAGAAAGAAAAGATATTTATTGTCTTGTTTTACAATAATTACTGCGGAAAACTTGATAAAACCAATATTGCGATTTTGCAATACAAATTTGCCCCGGGTCGCCATCCAACCATTTACCGATCGGGCCCGATTTTTTTCTGTACACTAACAACTGTCTACAATTTTTGTCACTTGAACGTCTTGTCGTTTTGGGAGAGAGGAATTCGTGCGTTTTAAGCCTTTGAAAATGATTTATTCAGTAGTAAGTACCTTTATTGGCTGCTTCAGTTTCTGGTAGAACATTTACGTGGGCACCCTCATATCCATAATGCCTCCAGTTGTAGTCAGGGGGCCAGACGTAGGACTGGGCGTTACTGATGGCCATTTTTCCACAATTATTCGGCGATTTGACTGATCACGTATTTTCACCGTTCGATGCAGACGCTCTTAAAAGAGCCTAACACTTCGAAGACAAACTCGCTTTTAAAGCTTTCAAATGTTTCATCGGTTGCTCTTTAAAAAATCCGAAAACTTCCGCCGGGTCATTCTATATTCACACAGGAATCACCGCGATCAAGCCGGTTTCATACGAATATCCTCATTTTATTTTATTTCATACCACAAGTCTCCTTTGAAATCAGTTACAATATACTTATAACATCAACACGAACTATTTTTCGACGCGACACACACACTCACAGCGCAAAACCACGTAACCGGATCGAAATGGCTCGGAGACTTTAACGCACGTGTTGTTCGTAAACTAATTTTCTTTCACGCTTCCGAATGCGGATAATTTGGAAAACGGGCAGGAGAGGAACCTAAGAACAGATCGAAATGGCTCGGAGACTGTAACGCACGTGTTGTTCGTAAACTAATTTTCTTTCGCACTTCCGAACGCTGATAATTTGGAAAACGGGCAGGAGAGGAACCAAAGAAAATTCTATTAGTTGTGTACAACGCTTTCAACCCTCGAGGTGGTCGCAGGATCCACAGGGAAAAGTTTGACGTCACGTGCTTTCCGCGGGAAGCTGAGGGCGCGAGCGATATGGCCCGCACGCGCGAGGAGGCGGCGGACGACGGCAACGGAACCTGTTTGTCGGAGAAAACGCGCGGTTGCGAGTTGCGGGTTGCGGCTGGCGCTGCTCGGCCAAGACTGGAGCATGAATGAAGCGCCGGAGCACTGGAACTAATTGCTGCAGCCACTAAGATCTCCGACCTGTTGGCGATGGTTGCCGTTGCCTCGGCCAGGCACCGGCCGTCCGTCATGTCATGTCTGTCTGGGAGCCATGGAAAAACGCTGCATGACCATCCGGACGTTGCCAAATTCCCGCTGATGAAATGCAAATCTTTGAATCTTTCGGAGAGCCTCATTGAAAATTGGACGTATTTCTGTCAAACGGAACTAAGCGCCATAGGGGGAGGAAGGTAGAGGGGGGCTTGAATTGGCGGCGGAAACGGGCGTCCTGCTCGTTCCGTCCTATACTCGCAATGCTTTTCCATGGCGCTTAGTTCCGTTTGACAGAACGCGCCATCCGGGATTCTAAATTCCTCAAAAGGAACTAAAATTGGCGCTTAGTTCCGTTTGACAGAAATACGTCCAATTTGTCAGAGACAAGAGATCCTCCACTGGCCTCTTGGCGACAGGTGGAAGCTTTTACTTTCGGGGATTCAACGATTTCTCATGGGCAATTATACAAGGGAGCAACAGTCATCACTCTTTTTTTCGGCTGTTGACCTATCTCCATGGATGGTGGATGATGAGCTTCGGGTGACGTCATGAGCCAAACAACTTTCCCAAACTTCGGTTTGTTTGAGAAACGGAACTGCCAACACGTTGTTAACCATCAACTAAGTAGGTAGGTCAAAAGATAAATGTTGAAGGCCCAAAAGTAAGAGCTTCCAAAATTGCCAAGATACTATTGGAGGGTCTCTTGTCTCTGAAATTCATCTAGTGTAATTGAAATGTTTAGAGAAAAATGTCCCTGACTTCTCAAAAAAGTTATTTTAATTGTTTTTTTCTCACTTACCCAAAAAAAATGAATATCTTATCCGGGGAGAGAACCTGCAAAAAATGGCATTTTTGAGCTTTCATTCGAGAACCCAGGGATTTTGTTCAAACATAGCCTTAACGATACCTTATGACGAGAAAATCCGCTTGTAAAAGTATTCGTGTAAGTTCAAAGCTCGTTTTGGTAACACAGCGTTGCAAAGTTTATGTTTTTATCATTGAAAAGTGCTATTATTTTGAAGTTTCTCGGTTGGAAAAACTACTTCAGTCAATCTCTTTTGTTTTTTGAGACCAGGTAACATCAACTGATGTTTTTTACATCTGAAGAACTTCAAAATATCAGCATTTTTCAATGCCGAAAAATTTACTTTTTCTCACGCAGTGTTGCCAAAACGAACTTCAAACTCAAGTTAAAACTTTCAGTGGAAGATTGTCTCATCATAAGATTCTGTTTAAGGTTCATTTGAACAAAATCTTGGAGTTTCCCCGACAAAAGGGCACTTTTTTTATCAAGTTCTTTGACAATATTCGTAAGTCCATCAGCGTTATTCCTCAACATAGCAAATGTCACGTCGCACAGTGGATCGAGTCAATTAGAGAGGGCGGACATGAAATTTTTGACTTAAACTGCAAATTTTGATGGGTGATTCCAGCAGAAAATTTCACGAACCAAACCAGTGGAACCTCAGACAGGACCTCAGGAACCTTATATAACCTCAAAGTTCTATATAAACGGAGTTATAAGCTTGTATAGTTTCCAAATTTTGTCTGACCTTTCTATTGACTTGATCCACTGTGCGTCGTGTCACGGGTGGAGGTCGGTGGCAAGTAGCCGAGTAGCGCCAGGCATGGCACGATAATTGGTCAGAGGAACTTTAGGTGTCACGTGACTCAAAATTCGGTCTCATCGATGCGATGAGTGGTTTCGTGGAAATCCGTGCAATTGAGACCGAAAGGAGACCTCAGAAACGTAATTGCTCTGATATTGTGGTTGACACTTCACCCCACATTGAGGATTAATAGGGGCTCTCATAGAACATCGTTATTTATTCGTGAAAATACGTGGAATTTTCCATAATTGACCGGACTTGATACGGCCAGCTATCTTGAAAAACGTGTGTGCATGACGCAGATCTGGGGCAATTATGGGTTCTCATGGAACGTCATTATTTGTGCGTAAAAATACGCGGAATTATCAGTTTTTCAACCTAACTTGAATTACCCAAAAATCCTAGAAAATTTGCTCAAGTGACTTACGTCCCTTTGCCCGGCTGCTGGTCTGACTCATAATTTTTGCATCTGAGATTTGTGTACATAAGATTGTAATGGAGGGTCCGACTACTACGTCACAACTCAGCTATTATTATCAATGGCGGATCCAGTAAAATGGCAACATTGTTTTTCTCAATTTAAACCTATGGAAATGTATTGAATCTTGGAGGGGCCAGGTGCTCCGAGAAGAATCGATTATTTAGCATAGGTTTAAACGGAGGGAATCCGGTGTTGCCAAATTGCTGGATCCGTTGCTGGCTATTTTCCTTCCCACGGTGCTTTTCTGCATAGGGCATACGTTCAAGCATGTCTCTTTTTACCATGAGTGAGAATTAAGACGTTTAATTGAACCAGACTGTAGTTTTTCGTTTGAGTTCACGTTTATTTCGCATTTCCTGTTAATTGGAAGAGAGAAAAGAGGATAAGAAGAAGAAGGACTAGATGGAAAATAAGAGGAGAAAAAGAGGGAGAAGAGACGATTATCGCAGTTATTCGCAAAAACAGTTTTATTTCTGTGTAATTTTCTAGCAGAACATTTACATGTGTGTGACTTGTCCGCGCGCGCCAGGTGAACGACACGTAAATGTTTTAAGTTTCAATTTCATCATCGAGAATTCGGACACCAACTGTGCCGCATTTTCCTTCTGCATCAAGCCGAATTCCGCGGTTAATTTAGATGTGTTTGATCGGGCACATTAGCATTCCGTAACCAGGGCAATGTAAGACAATCATAATAGGGCCTTCCGCCATATTTAAACGCATGTTGATGGCTAATATTTGGAGCGCGGGCATCTCGCAAACAACCGATCGGCATATGAGGGGGAAAATATCTAACGACAAAACATCTTTTCTGACTCGCGAAAATTCCAGTAAAATAATGGAATAATTTTTTTTAAAAATTAAAAACAAATACAATTTGTATGGCTGATCACTAATCACTGTGATTGCTGATGGTAGGCCTGCTAGTAAAATAATATAAACCACTTTAAATGTGAATATTTTTCAGCAAACCGTTATCCTAACTTGGAAATATTGAAGCGCTCAGCTTGATGGGCGAAGGTGGTCTGGAAAATAAAAGTGTATCCCAGGTTCCCCAACGTATATGAATCAGTTTTTCGTTGCAAATTTACGTTTTAAAGTGAAAAAAAGAGGAGGGTTAAAACTCGAGAATAATTTTAGAAATCAGGTACATCGATCTGATTGTCATAATTTCGTTAACTAGTAGTATTGATATGGAGAAATTCGAGTAGTGCAGGTGAGGGAGGGGAGTGTGGGAATACAAAAGTCAAAGGCATGCCAATTGGTGTGAGGAAATCTACGAGCGTTTAAAACTAGAATGAAAACGTACCATTGCTTTGAAAAAGCATTGTAATGATTTTAATAATATGCCAAGTCTGAATAGTGCCTCCAGTTGTAGTCATGTGGCCAGACGTAGCACTGGGTATTGCTGATGTCCATTTTCCCACAAATTAATGTCTGGTGATTTGACTGACCGTACTTTTACCGCGTACTTTTACCGTTTGATGCAGGAGCACTCAACTCTACAGGTTAACATCTTGAGGATAAACTCTCTTCAAAAGCTTAAAATATTTCAACAGATTGCCCTTTAAAAAATCCGAAAAATTTCGCCTGGTCATTCTAAGCCACACGGGCGTCTTTTCAATCAATCCAGTTTCATAAGAATATTCTCATTGTATTTATTTATTTATTTTTTTTTTTTTACCACAAGTGTCACTCAAAATCAGTTTTTATAAAATCAACACAAGGTAGAATCAATTGATTTTTGAAGCGACACACGATCTCACTAAGTAACACGAATATCCTTGAAACCGAATCAAATGGCTCGGGGACTTGAACGCTAGAAACGTCTTTTTTTCACACAATCTAATGCAGATCGTTTGCAAAACGGACAGGGGTAGAATCTAAACATAGGAAAAATTTGGCCATAAGTTTATTCTGAAGAAAAATGTCACTCTTATTTAGCACGTAGGCAAATTAGGGTGCTCACATTCCAGAGCAATCTGTTTTTGGCCTACTCCACGCAAATCTGGATTGCTTTGGACATTGTAAAAAAAAGTTTGATGTGGTAAGAAAAAATTTCAACTTTCGATTACCAATCCTATGCTTCTAATAATGTGGTAACATCGATTTTTGTAATTAGCATGCACTTATAAGTGCCTGATTCTGACTTGATTTTAAGGAATTTTCCAGTTAAATTCTGAGCCATGATCAGGTACATGATTTGGGTACCTCCGTGATATAATTCTTGGAGGGAGATTCCCGGATCGAGATCCGCTTCGACGCCTCGCTCGGTTTGGAATTATTTCGGAGAAAGAGTGAAAACGGTACCGCACTTGAGGACAAAAATCACTACAGTATTTTCATAGTAAAAGTGCAGCCTCTGTTATTCGGGGTGGAATGGCGTCTGAAAAACTCATGTCAGTCGTGTATTACTACCGGGTTAAGGAAAAACGCCGTATGAACATTAGATAGTTGCCAAATTTCCTCCGATAAAACATGTATTTTTGACGACATTCATGCACATTTTTCTTTGAAATTTTCACATTATTCAGATTAAATTGCGTGCAAAATTGTCTGAAAATTTTGGAAAATAATATTCACAATTCTCCCAGCAAATTCGGTTTTTATTGGAAGAAACTTGGCAACGTCTGAAGGCTCATACGGCGTTCTTCCTCAGAACGCTGAGGAAAAATGCCTTATGGACTTTTGAGAGTTGCCAAATTTCTCCGGATAAAACATGTCTTTTTTAGGAAAGTTATGCTTATTTTCCTTGGAATTTTCAGATATTTTAGATGCAATTGCGGGTAAAATTGCCTGAAAGCTTTATAAAAAAAATGTTAAAAATTTTCCTGGTAAATTCGTTATTTATCGAAGGAGATATGGCAACGTCTGAAGGCTCATACGGCGTTCTTCCTTTTAGCACGGCAGATTAGTTCAGTGGCGCGACGACGTTGATAGTCAGATGCTACTCAGCAAATTCTGTCAAGCGAGTAGCGGGACCAAACTCCAACCCTTCAAAGCCACTTTCCTCAGCTTATTGTGCATTCATACGAGTGTACAGGTAGGAATCCCCTAGCGCCTTTAGCGCCAGCTACTCTGTTGGTGGCAGTACTGACTTTTTGTTTCTGGACCGAGTCAATAGACCTGCAGCCAGTTGTTTTCAGAACGTAGTGCCGTTCTCTGTTATTCGGTATTCCCTTCATTAATCCTCAGAGCAGGCCAAGATCATGGCAAAAAATAACTGTATACAGTAGCGGGTGAGACGAAGAGTTAAACCCTGTAGAAGTGTCAACATACCCTCAAGGGTGACCCGCTACAGAGCTGTAAATTTATTTTAGACGTGTATTATGGACGTACTTCTGAAAAACGCAACTATGCGCATTATGATGTGAGCCCTGTCATGAATATATTCTGATGGGTCTCAAGGCTCATGTCTTAATGCACATGGTTCCATTTGGAAGAAATACGTCCAAATTATATCGTCGGTGTCGTCTTGTGTCGCTTGTTTAGTATTTTAAGTTTTTAAAGATTTTTTTGAACAAAACAATAAAAAAATAACATATTGATCGTTGAAAATCGTTCCCAGTTGTCTCGACGTTTTTACTTGCCCAAAAGCCTCTTTCACGGTTCCGGTAACTGTACTTAATTTTTGCTTGGGGTTGCCCGTCACCCACTGGCACCTCCGTAGAACCGCCTATGTACATCCTAATAAGAGCATTTTGGGGATCATCTGGAGAATGGACATGCTCTTTTTCAGATGAAACCCGTTTAATTGTATGTGATGTAACAACATTCTCTGAGGATGAGCGCTTACAATGTTCAACAGACGTGCGGAATCTTGTTCGATCGGTTTTAAATGAGGCCGGACATTAATGAGCACTGCCCGATACATCCATACTCTGCAAACAATGCTGTTCGATGATTATGTAATCGAAGAAAGTGCAAGTTTGCTCACCTCAGGCGGTGATGTAGGATGTGGGTAGAGCTCAAGTGCTCATTATACGCGTTACGTATCTTTCCCTGAAATTTTACGCACAACATGTTAAAACAAGTTGAAACCTTCTAAAATCAATAATTGAATCAGTGAGTTCGAAAACACTCCAACTTGGGTTTTTTTTCGATTTTCCTTTTTTTACGGTTTCGTAATAGTTATGGATAGAAGTATCTGCACGCAAAAGAAAATTTTGAAATTGCAATCAGAAGTGCTCGAAACAGCGACGGAAAAAGGGAAAAATCCAAGTATTTCATTGGAAGTACCAATTTTTGGCCATTTCAAGGGAAACGGGTGACCATCCGATTTTGCAGTTTTCTTTTCTTGGTTCAGTATACCTTGTACCAACAAGTGTTGTACAGATATTCAAGCGATATTCAGGTCGAAAAATATAAATTTTTCAGGGCAGACTATGAAAAATCAGTATCTGAAAGTCGGTGAGAACGAAAACACACCAACTCGGAAATTTTTAAACGCTTAATTCTCTGTCATCAAGTATGGTGTATCGATTTCAACTTGGTGATTTACAATGGCTCTAAGTACTTGTCCTTTGGCACCAAAAAGGTTTTTCTTAAACTAACTTCTTCGCCCGCTGCCCAGTTTTAGGTGTTTCCTGAACACTTTTTTTTCCGAGTTGGTGTGTTTTCGAACTCACTGATTCAATTGATAAGTTAGAGATTAGTGTTCAATACTCGGTTTACATTAGAATCGATTAATTCAAACTTTCCGCTCGATCTTTTTTTTTCTGTACGAATCAAACTCTGAAAAAACTTCAGGGAATGATGTTGATTTGTTCTCATTTAAAAAGATAGAGCGAGAGCTGAGATTATGAAACACCGCGAATGAGATACGTCGTTTGGGAGTTGCACCGTCGGTGGAAGTTTCGATGCTATCTCCAGCCCTCTCACCGCGCAAGCCTGATCGGCCGGTTTATATCTCGCGCATAAAAAATGAAAAGTTAATATAAAAATATATGCTGCGAGATACTTTCATGAATCTCTCTCAGAGGAATACAGAAACTAGTTCTATATGATACTGGAACTAGATGCAAAATTTTAAATGCAAGATTTCAAAAATGATTCCAGACGTAACGGAAAACGTATTCCGTAAAAGAAAGTATCGAAGTATTGACGCACAGACATTTGGCCTTAGTGGATCATTAAGCCATGGCGCCAAGCGGTCATTAAGGCCCCAGACAGCGCAACGAGACAATGAGGCTCCGCTCTGTGCCGTTCACTGGAATTTCTTTTTCACAGTTTTGCATGGACGTACATTTAGCCTCAGAACTTGGTGGAAAATAAGGCACATTAGTTATTTTCAGCCCTTAAAAACTATCTTTGATCCTTTACTTCGTTGCTAAAATCACTCGAATACAAAGTCAAATTTACGGGAATTTCGTTCAGTACTAAAGTTACTTTTAAGACTGAAATTTCAGGAAAAACTGAATTGAACGTCCAAGAGGCCATATCGACGGTGTTATAGTCCGCAACCACGTATCTCTGTCAGTAGCGTGGCATGAATTGCGACGTATTGATTGTTATGCCATTTAAACCTATGGTGAAGAATCGATTATTAAGGTGTTCGCTGCGAACACCCTGTTTATCGATCCTTTTCCATCGGTGTAAATGGCATAACAATCAATATATCGCAAAGCATGCCACGCCACTGATCTCTGTACCTATGTGACGTTGCAGACTTCCTGTCATACTTCATTTTTTGAATGGAAAACTACTTGACGGGAGTTCTTCAAAACTGCCGTGATTTTTTCTTCTCCTTGCGAAGCACACCTGATGACGCCAATGGTGATTATAGCACGTTGGCGACACTGTTTTTCTCCATTTAAATCTATTGCATATATCGATTCTAGGCGAGGCAGAATCTAGAATCGATCGTTTAAGGTGCATTTAAATGGAGCAAAAACAATGGTGTCAACTCGTAAGAATCACCTCCGGATGGCGTTAACTAGATTTCAAATTTTCAGAAGTCATATTCTCGCATGTGTCTAAAACAATTTTGCCACTTAGTCACACCGGTATGGCCTGGTTACGCGTTCAAATTTCCGTCAAATTCCGATCAAAATGATGACCAAGATGGCGGTCGAGAGTTATCTAGATTGATGAGTAAAATTAATTAAAACAGCGTGTTGATTGAAATAAGCATGAAATAAGCACAGTTGTGTGGAAATCAGATGAAGGATGAGCCCCACAGCTCCATCATCTACCATCAAATTTTTGCAGGCCGCAGAAATTTGATGGTAGGTGGTGCGCTCCAGTCACCATTTGATCGGAAATTGATGGAAATTTGAGCGTGTAACCAGCACAGTACGCTCACATTTTTCACCAACCGATTGCGCGGTGAACCATGGTGAACGCACGGGTCGTAACTCCAACATCCCGTCTCGCATTTTTCCCTGAACGGCCGCCTTCGAGCATTTCTGCTGAATATCCTTCATGAAACGACAAAAAAACTATATTGATTGTTTATGCGTGATTTGGAGAGCGTTTCGCTATTGGACATCCACGCTCACCTCGAGTGGGCACTTGACGCGAATTGCATCAATCGTATCCAAGCCCATTAAATATCTTTAAAGAAACTATTGTCACTCGTATGTGACAGAATGATTCGATCACCGCGACGACGGGCTCACCATTGGGCGCTTACATCTCGATTATTGCGCTTGCTTGCCGCTTCTCAATGAATTCGCTCGACTTTCCCTGCTTTATTTCAGTTTGACACGCTTGGGCCTTAACACTTTTAATACATCGATGGCTATAGTGCAAATTTGCACATGCAGCCCGAGACAATGGTAACAGGTAAAAAACAAGGGACATGGGGACAAGGTACATTCAACATCATATAGAATATTCTACTAGCAGAGGAGGAAAATCAAGGAAGATTTCCAGAAATAACGTTGCCTAGTTTTCCAAGGAAAAACTAAAGTACCTAAGTGGCAGTGATCGCGACATGTTGTAATTTTATGGGAGAATGTATCGCGGTTTATCGACGTCAATTTATTGAAAATTATCATATACAAAATTGCGATTTCATTTCATAAATTTGCATTAAAATCGCAATTTTATCGACGGCGACATATCGCAATACTATCTAGAACAAAAAATCATTATGAATTGAGGTAAAATTTCAATGTTATCGAACGCGATATCACAGAGGTAAAATTGTGACAATATTGAACACAATCGCTCGGATGTTGATGATCCTAGCGATTTTATCGCCAAAAAATCGTCAAGAAATCGCTACTTAATTTCAAAATCGCGATTTTTCCGTTGAAATATGATATTTGGGGACTTGGGACTTCTAACACATCGATGGCTATAGTGTGATACCACGTATCTTAATTGCGGTGTTTCAAAATCTCCTTTCCGAGTTTATTATTTCGAAGAGGAGCAAGTTAACTTTAAAACTTGGTAGGCATATAGAATATTCTACTAGTAGAGAAGAAAAATCAAGGAATTTTCAAGAAATTACGTCGGCTAGATTTTCAAGGAAATACTGAAGTATAACGGGAAGTCCTCTACAACGTCGGAAACGGAGATACGCAGTCTCGCACTTCAGCTATCGTAATAGTCGCTCCTGCCCTGACGTAAAGGCGTGGGTATCTCAATTTCCACGTAACTCCAGTTATCCGCATGACTTTATATTTTCCAGGGCCCATGTGAAAATAGAGGTACACCCTACGTTAGAGGAGCGATAGTCTGTCAGACGAGAACGAAAAGAAATTGAACGCGAGAGGAAGAGAAGAAGGAGAAAAAGAAGAAGAATACGAAGGAAGATAAGAGGAGGAATGAGAATTGTGATAAATGTATATTTTTAAGATTGTAGATACATGCTGAATTTCTGTGCAGCCTAATTTCATGAGTACGAATTTGTTCACTCTCTGACATGGTAAGATACTATCCACTGTAGAGAATGAATGGCATGACAATGGCTGAAAATGGCTGTTTGAAGCTCATAAAGAAAAAAAAATGATAATCATCATATGATTTCACAGTATCTGACATCAATGGTCCGATTCGCCTAAGATTGAAACCGTTCCGTATGTCACAGAATCGCATATCGCATTTTGATGGTTGGAACAGAGATTATAGCTAGCCAAAAATCAAATCGAATTTTCGAACACGTTGATGGACTTCATTCGTTTAAATGCGTCCAATTTTAGATGAGCATTTGCAAAAGTTCTTTCTTTATTCACTAAACAAAAAAGAAGTGTCAAATCAAACACTGCAATCATGCAATGCCATTAAAACCCTATGGCTTTGATCCCTTCACTCCAGATCGAACCATTAATACACAATCCTCTGACACAGGAAGCCGTCCCATTGCCTCTCTCAATAGGCTCACGGAAAAAATTAAATTGCTGATTTAACAATTTTGTAGTTAGAAAAAATGACAGACATGTTTCAATGTAGATTTTACAATAAAAAAATGCTAATTTAACCATGCCCGCCCGTGGTTAAATTAGCTTTCCACTATTGTAAAATGTACATTTGAAACATATCTGTCATTTTTTTTTAACAATTTAATCGTTAAATCATCTATATACATTTTCCCGTGATTTGATTTCTGTCAAGTGGTGGTTCAGTTTCCTCCTATGATGATGTCACACAATAAATTATAATCTAGGGTCCTCACATTTAAGAAGAGGGACTGCGGAAGTAGTTCATCCATCTCATTGTTTGATGGTTCTTTCCTTCCGCTGAGTCTGTTTGGTGTGGTTGCATCTTGGCTGGACCCTGCACGCTGTCACGATGTCGTAATTTATTGAACCAAGCGACACCTTTCCTAATCATTGGATTGCCCTTGGTGTTATTTGGAATTAGCTTTTCTATTAATCTATCCAACTTCTCGTCCATTTCTCCGACGGTCAGACGCAAATCCCTGATTCCTTGTAGGAGCGTTGAGAGTGACACCGTGCTGGGAGAAACATCATCTGGTCTCACGTTCGGAGTAGAAACGTGATTGGTCGAGGGATTTTCTTCGTCGACCTCGAAAGTGTCCAGGGTTTCATCAGCGCCCTCTATTGGTATGTCGACGATTTTCTCTTGACCACTTTTGAGGCTGTCTAAAGCGTGTTCTCGGCTCTTAACCCCGAGATCATCCCTGACGGTGTCCGAGGATTGCTTTGACATCTGAGTGCAAATAGAAAAAGGCGCTTGTAGTTACATTTTTTAAAAAGAGCCACTATTTCTGGCTCGATTTAGAGACTACATTTGAATGTCATTAAACAAAAATTAATTAATTGAGGTGCTTGGAGGACAAGGCGAATAAGTGCAGTTTTTGCTATTTCAAGAAATACACGATTTAAGTTTTGAAATTACACGGATCCTTATGGCGGAAAGAAAGTTCTAACTGACTTTTTGATGCTTAAAAATTGGAATTTGGGAGCGAATTTTCCACAAAATATGCATTAAGACTAGTTTTACTTGAAATCATTAAAGTCTCATTTTTTGCAAAAACTTCACTTAACCGCCTTGTCCTCCAAGCTCTTCAATTACAGTCACATTAATTAGTTTACGGGATTTAGGATAGGTCCATTCTGTGATGGTTCAAAAGATCCGGGATTAAAAATCCACAACACATGAATGGATCGCATTCACCAGGAGGAAACCAGCGCAATTACAATAATTTAAAAATCGTGCATAGCTTTATCTTGATATGCAAAAATGTATTTAGTAATTAGTTTTTGTTTTTTTACTAAAAAATTGTTAATTTTAAATTAAAAGGATCGTGTGAATTGTATAACCTACTGTTCATTATAGCTTCAGTATTTTTTGAGGCAAAGAAGAAGTTACGGGATTTTGAAAAATATGGAATCGATCTGTAAATCGAGACAAAAATGTTGCAGATATTGCAAAAAAAGTGGCAATCCGGTTGGCGCATGACCTGTAAATTAATGAGCAGGTGCTCTTATGTGTGCTCTTCGTTCAATGGAATGAATTTCTGAACTAGGCGGGCTGATTTTAAACCAATTTCATTCAAAAATTTTCTGTGGTTTCTTATTGTAATTCAATTTCTTTACAACCATGTTGTAGAAATGGGTTGTCGAAAAAAGTCGCGCTCTTTTCTCAACTGATTGATTATTTTTCTGAATTCTCTCAAGCTCTTTGAAGCACAATAAAATTAAAGTCCGAAATGTATCTGTCGTGTGTCACAACTCCAACATACGTTTCAAAAGTAAATGGCTCAAAATTGGAAAAAAATGTATCTGTCCTCATACCTCTTGTCCATTAATTTGTATGGTCGAGTCCGCTGGACCGGAATTCTTACGAGACTGTGCGGCATGGAGAGTGTTCCCTTGATTATTTTCTCCAGAATTTGAGTTCTGATCTGGAATCGCAGACGCATAGTGATAATGTCCTAAAGTCTCGTACTCATCAAAGGGATGTGGAAAATTCATGGGGTTTGGAGATGCGACGACTGTCATGCCAAACTTTTCTCTTGCCTCTTTTGTGAGCGCACCCCCTACAAGCTGGAACGAAAATGGTTACAGTTAGAAAAACAGGCTGAATGTTGTCTCATATCAAATTTTAATCACATATTTCACACATAATCACAATCACTGAGTTGAATATTTCATAGCCAACAGCACGCCTGTATGTCTCTCTTACATCTATCTGTCTTTCCGGAACTCAAATACTTGGATGTCCATCCACTCTGGCCATTTACACGGATTTCCCCCAAAATGCCGACAAACTTCATCGTGATTTGTGACGCTAACGAACATTCTCACGACGAACAATTTTCATCAAATTCAGTAAATTTAATAAAATTTTAAAATTTATCCAATGGTCGTGATAATAGTAAATTTTTCAATGTAATCAAAATTTTATATATAAGAGTCAAATTCTACTTAATTTTTATTTGAGGTGGACAGACCTGATGATTGAAATATAATAAAGTTAAAATAAATTTACATCTATTTCAAAAAATTCCACAGTGTTTCATATCAATTATGAAAGTTTGACGCACATTGCACCATTCGAAATGCAATGTTGCCAAGTCGTGTCAGGCTAGAAACTGTGCAAATCCGTGATGCTATGAATAGTTCCTTTCAGCATAAATACTTCCATTGAGCCATTCTCCGTAGAAACGACGCGTAAATTTTGCAACGCTGCTTAGATTGCGCAAATTTGTGCTGAAAGATATCAAAGGCCTTCGGAAATAACAATGCTGTGCAGCATCATGCGCGGTACGCCGGCGCCGGGGTGTATCTGCAATTTTGCATGCATACATAGAGAGACTTTAACGCCAGTGTAGAAATGTAAGCTAAAGGGAAAACAACGATCCCTGAGGCTTGGAGACAACGTTGACCTATCTAATAGTTACTCGCTGATTGAAAACTGCTTAGGTGGTGGGAAAGAGACAGAGGAAAGAATTATCATTAACACGTGTGAGTTCACAGGGAGTTGGAAGCGAAAAAAATCAAGTATACAAAATGTTTTTCTTATGATCAGAATATTACTTTTATCGTTGAAGGGAATAGTCAAGTTTTTCCCAAATTTTTCCAATATTGTATCCCAATTTATTATGATTATTGTTCAATAATTTTGCGATAAATTGCCTTCGATAAAATTTCGATTTTATTGCAACTTTATGTGATGAACTCCGAACATTTTATCAAATAATGTTGAAGTGAATAGTGACGTCGACATAGTCGCGGTGCATTCTCCGATCAAATCGCAACTTATTGCGATCACTGCTACTTGGGTTGTCAAATATTTGGTACCGACCCCTTCTTCTCCATAATCGCCGCCATTTTCCTGGTTCCTCGGGATTTTCATGGGACCCGAGGGCTGATTGTTGAAATTTATAGACAAAGCTATAGACAAAGAAGACAAATAGGATATGTAGGACTCCTATTGGAGGAATCGAGTGGTTGTAATGGACAAAGGAGACCAAATAATAGGAGGAGGTAATAGACCAACAAACGGCAATCTACAAGAGACCCTTTGATTAGTCCATCACCTATTCCCTTAGTCTATAAAAACCACCCAAATTTACCAATAGCATCGTTCCATACTCCCTATGACTTTTTGCTTTGTCTATCAATCTCAAAAATCAGCCCGCACGTGTCCATTCATACTCTCTTCATGAAGTTACTCTTCTAGCTAAGCGGTCAGTGGCGTGCGCCGTGCCGTGCGACGACCGGCCACGTGCTGGATGCATTCCACGTCCCTGCAAATCTACCAACAGGAGACTCTTAGTGAATGGCACGGAGCCGTATCGTCTCGTTGCACTCTCGCTGTCTGAAGCCTTAATGACTCTTTGACGCCATGGCTTAATGATACATTACGACCAAATTTCAATCCTTCCAGTACATTGATGTTTTCGATACTTTCTTTTCATACATACATTTCTCAGTACCTATCTATGGTCTCCTTATGCACGTCAAACGATTTTGGGGTACGATCAAATTTTGGGGGGGGGGGCTAGGGGCCAATGGTGATTCTTAGCAAAATCACACGGAAAGCTCACTTTGACGGACTGTGGATTTTGAAAAAATGCCTTTTTTTATTTTTTTCCACACCACCCACCCTTTGTAAGGTAATCTTAACGCTGGTACACCCAGGTCAGGAAGAGGTAGCTTTAACGCCATGCCAGTTTGCCCTTACGTTTAGTGTAGGCAGCATTGGCTCTCACTTGGTCAAATAGTGGTATCAACGTAGATCCTACTTTTATTCAGAACAATAAAAAAAAAAAAAAAATATTTTATCATATGTGAAGAGGTGATTCTGATTCACTGGCAGTTCGCCTGGATTGAAGATGTGTCATCATAACATTTCAGACTTTTCCCAAATAAGCCGCACTTTAACGCCCCTGTTAATGCTCCGCAATTATTTTTTCCGCATATACCTCTTTATAGAAATTGTTAGTTACCGTGATCGACGTTTTTTCGCTATGCAAAATGTGCGAATTAAGAAGGAAACAAAAAGATCCTGGTGACCGGAGGTGATCTCCAAAATAAGTAAAATATGCGGTTCTTACGACTTACGAGTGACAGAATCACGATGCATCCTCTTCTCGAGTTCATCACACTGACTCGATAAAAAGAATATACACGACTGGCGATACAGAAAACTTAAATTTGATTTCAAGCCGAGAGTAATGACTGGGTTACAAAATGGTTGAAACCTCAGACTCTCTCAGATTACACCAACCCTAACTTTTAAGTTTTTCTTTGAAATCTGGCATCTTCTGCTGACATATGGTCGGGCGTGACAAAATTTGAAGAACGCAAAACGCTCGCGTGACTGCAATTCTGCCGTGCTAAGGAAAAACGCCGTATGAACATTAGAGAGTTGCCAAATTTCCTTCGATAAAATGATCATTTTTGAGGATAATTATGAATATTTTTCCTTGAAATTTTCAGAAGTTTTAGATCAAATTACAAACAAAATTATCTGAGAAATTGATAGACAAATATTCAAAAATTTTCCTAAAAATTAGTGATTTGCCAGGGGAAATTTGGCAACACCTGAAGGTTCATATGGCGTTTCCCCTCAGCACGGCAGAATTGGTCTGGGATCAATAATTGAGTCGTAAAGCCAAGCAAAAAAAGGAGAAAAAAGTTTCCGTTTTAACCCGATGAAATCAATTTCCTTTCTTTTCCCCCTTTTCTTCATACGCACACGCGGAGTTCTGATTCATTACAATGTTGATGAATATCAGCATCATTTTGGACTATGCATCTGTGGTACAACCCTATAAGGCACCTAAAAACAGATACTAAGAACGCTTTAAAACGCAATACCGGATTTGCGTCAATCATTATGCGTCTAACAGTATTATTGACTGACATAAACTGATGAAGATCCAAAAAGGTGAGGCACGCGAGGCTTTGTATCATTTTGCGTGACAAGTCTCTCAGATAAAATGTATTTTGCAAACTGATTAATTGAGAGTAATGTTTCGTCACATGATCGTTCTCGAAAGGCAAAAATATAAGGCAAAAAAAGCCTTAAGGAGGAAACTCAAATTGTTCAGTACAGCGAAAAAACCGGCTGAGGCCGGAATTTTTTTGTTTGTTTCATATTCAGTATGTTGGATGCGCGTGTTACATATTCAAAAATTGAAGGCGCTCCCATTTTACGAAGACTGCACTATAGGTGATTATGGCTCCTAATGAAACTATTCGTGTTCCACGGATTTGCTTTTACCAACGAAGCTTAGACTATGATTATTCATGGTTTGCTCTGAATAATTTACATTTTTCGGCATGTAACCCTCCAATACTTATATAAATAGTTGATAGAATGTATGTTTCGCACCGAAAAGAATCACGAAGTTAGATGGTTGCCCGATTTTCTTGAAAGACCTAAAATCGTAAAATTCAATAAAGTATTTTAATGCTTTTCTATTTTCAGTGCTGCCTTCTGTTAAATACTTTTGTTGATGGCACTAAGTACCTAAGGAAAGTGTTGTGTGACCTACTGGCCCTGAAAAACTCCAACATCCTCTCCCCCTCCCTCAATTGATGAAGAGAAGCCCAATAATAGGGTGTGTTTCCGTTCTCACCACCCTTATCCCGTCCCTGTTTTAGCATTTCCGATTGCAATTTCGAAATTTCCTTTTGCATGCAGATGCGTCCATCTATGAGTGTTACTAAACCGTAAACAAGTAAACATCGAAAAATTAAATCCGAGTTGGTGTGTATTCGTTGTCACTGATTCAATTAACAACCGGCCTGGCCCGTTGGTGTAATTTTTATACGGTAAACAGGCAAAGTCCATGGACCGGGCAACGGGGCGAAAAATTTACCCAGTTCCCGTATCGGGTAATTTTGCCGACAGGGCGTAATAGAGATACTCGTCCGCTTCAAAAACCGTTCTAGGTTAAAAAAATATTCTGTCGAATTTTTGCCTGTTTCCGATCAATATCATTGTCATATACTCCAAATGAGAGGCTTTGAGGACAAGGCGCATAAGTGCATGTTTATGAAAAATGGAGATATTAATGCTTTCAAGTAAAACTAGTCTTAATGCATACTCTGAAAAATTCGCTCCTCAATTCTAATTTTTAAGCATCAAAAACTCAATTTGAACTTTCTTTCCACAGTGAGGATACGTGTGATTTCGAAACTTCAAGTACGTATTTCTCGAAATAGCAAAAATTACACTTATGCGCCTTGTCCTTCAAGCCCCTCAAATTAATATCAATTATTAGCTAACATCTTTTGTACTTATAAATTCCGGTGGTGAAAGAAGGGCAACGTACACCTTAATATTTGAATGTCATAAAACAACCGCTGATCCGGTGATCTCAACCGGATCACCAACCCAGCATGTTTATTACATATCTTCGGAGCAAAAAATGTTTAGAGGAAAACAAGTCAATGCATATAGGCGGCAAAAGTAACATTATCGTAAAAACTGACTCGTAAGTAATGAAAGTTACTAATACAGCCTTTCCCATTATTTTTAAACTGTGCTCCTACGAGAAAATGAATCATCAGGCTCTCTTGAAATTACGTGACAGAGTTCAAAATGGGTAAATATGTTCCCAAAGCTCGTTAGAAAATGCGTTTCAGTCCTCCTCTCTAGATTTTGCTGCGTTTTTACCTCAATACGCATGTTTTTCGCCGTTTGACGTCAATTTTACCTCAGCGCAATTCTAGCTAGGGATTGACAGTGACGTGGCGTGCTTTGCGATTAATCGATTGATCTGTCATCTAAACCTACGGAAAAGGTTCTATAAACAGGGACTTCGCAACGAACTCCTTAACAATCGATTCTTCACCATAGTTTCGAAAGAGGGAATATCGATAATCGATTATTGACACCTCGCCACTGATGATTGACGTCAATCCAACGAAAATAACGTCATACTTCCTAGTCTTAGCTCATAACACGCCTATACACAATCGGATGACTCATCATGGCCGGATTCTCCTACTTGCCGCCCATGGGCCGCCTGTAGTTTGCCGCCCCCCTCTCATTCGTTTTTAAACATCAATAAAAACCATTTAATGAACGTGCCAGCGGGGGAAGGGTGCACAAGACGCGTTTACTCGTGTTGAACACATTTTTTTGGGAAAGCCCTGGCAACATCACTAGCAAAAGTTCACGGAACTTTGCGCGAAAGTTAAGTTTCGTAAACCTATCTCTGGATGGACAAGGTCTTCCATTCATAAGAAATGAACGAAAAAATTATGAAAGAACAAACATAAATGTGGATCAATGATTATAACTTCCGCCGCCGCACCGTGTTTGGCGCAATGCGTGAAGTATTCATGCATTCTTGTAGGCGCTATCCGTTTCACGCTGACCGCAGTGACCGCACTTTGTTTATTCGTGCAGTCTTGTAGGCGCTAATATGTGTTAAATGCCGATCGCCGCGCCTGAGCTTCTCCTTTTCATCTCAAGTCCTCGTTATCCTTTCTCTCCAAGTCGCGCCGTTCTAGGCCAAATTACGTGTTTGGTCTCTCTCTCAACTCGACTTATTGAAGGTGCTGTCTCTTGTATCACTAAGAGACGACAAAAGTAGAAATTACTATTCTCTCAGGAAATGAGAGATATTGTCGCCTTTTCTCGTTTGTAATTTTGTTTTTATAAATCCGATTTTTTTTATACCTACACTTTAAAAAATTGCAAAATTTTGCCGCCATGGGCCGCGGCCCATGTGGCCACCCTCTTAATCCGGCCCTGTGACTCATCAGCTGATAGATATGACCATGCAACAACCATGCCTTCCGTTTTTTTATTGGTTTTTTTTTTTTTTTAACATTTGATGAACGTTTTGAAATTTGTCATGAAGTCCCAACTTTGTGTTCCATTCACATTTCGCTATACACTGCTCTAGCGCACTATAATTTGTATGCTAGCTTCATCATGCATGATTGTATGGTATATTACTTGAGAGGGTGCAAAAAAAAAAAAAAAATAAAAAAATAAAAAATTGAGCAAACTGCGTGAAAATGCAGGAATAGTGTTCAGTGCACTCTAATAGTGGTTCTGCGTATTTATATTCATAGGTGAATATTCTATAACAACGTTATCCTGATGTAATCGCAGTAGGTATATTGCTGGTTTTGATTTCATAATATAGCGATAAATTGCAGATGACATAATCGCGATAATTCACCGTTCGAAACGCAACTTAGCACGATCACCGTTACTTGCATGGTGAAAGGAGAGTGATTGAGTTGGATTTCCAAGGAAAGTAACTCGAAATCAATGATGTTCAATCGAAAGAAAAATTTATTCAAATTCATAGCAGCTTATTTCACAACTTTTTTTTAAAAGAAATCTTTCGATTATTTCATTGTTATAATACTCTCATGGAATCACTACACTCATATGTAGCGTTTTGAAGTATTTAAATGAAGTTTACAAAAGGAATTCAAAAATGTCAAAAAGAAAATATTTTATAGAACTTAAATGAGAGGCTTGGAACACAAGTCGCATACGCGCAGCTCTTGAAAAAGTTGAGTTTAATGATTTCAAATAAAACTTGTATCTAAATATACTCGGTGAAATTTTCACCAATAAAATCGAATTTTTGAGCATCTGAAATTTAGTCTCAACTTTTTTCTGCCATAAGGCTCCTTGTAAGTTTGGAACTTTAAACTTATATTTCTTAAGATAGCAAAAACTGCACTTATGCACCGCGCCCTGAAAGCACCCCAAAAAACGTATAACATAGTAAGAATACTTCATAGATATTTCTTAAATTTATATTTTCCCATAGTTTTCTTCGAAGGGATTTAACATGAAATTTCTCGGTTTTGAATTTCATAGAATCTCGCCACCCTGCCTTCAATTGAGGACTAAAGTTTCGCACGGCCTCGGTTTCGCACAATCTCTATCAGAGAACAATTGAGCAAAAATTAATATTAGAATAAGATCAAACTTTGACTAATTGTGCCAAATTATCAAATTTTGTGAAAGTTATCGACTAATTGTAACTCAAAATGCATAATGCAATTCTTTAATCGATAGAAAGTGTACAAAATGGCGGGCTGATCATAAAACTGAAAGGCATTGCTGTAGAAAAAGAAGACAAAAGGGATATGGAGGGATCCTATTGGTGGAAGTGGGTGCGGTTGTAATGCGGACATAGAAGATCGATACTAACGGCAGACTAAACGGCAATCTACAAGAGATCCTGTAGTTGGTCCATCATTAATCCCCTTGGTCTATGAAAACCACATATTTCAACCAACAGGATCGCTCTGTACTCCCCTTGTCTTCTTTGCTGTAGCTTTGCCAATCAATTTCAACAATTAGCCCGCTGACGTGCGAAATTGTAGCGCCCGCAATACCGTGCTAAGGAAGAACGCCGCACGAACATTCGAGAGTTGCCAAATATACATCGATAAAGTTTTTATTTTTGAGGCAAGTCATGAATACTTTTCCTTGAAATTTTCAGGAACTTTAGGTGAAATCGCGAACAAAATTACATGAGAAAATTGGAAGCAAAATATTCATATGTTTACCAGGAAATTCGTGTTTTATCTAAGGATATTTGACAACGCCTGGAGGTATAGAGAAAAAAAGGAGCTGTTTGCATTTCGGGCATCTTGGAATTATTTTGATGACGCAGGTCGGTACGACGAGTTTTATCATCGATTTTCTTGGAAATGGTGTAATTTAAGGGAAAAAACCATTCTTTAAAAAAATGCTTGAAATTATATAATGAGTTGATTTAAGCAAAAAAATCGGACGTTATGGTCCATTTTTCATACTTCGAATTCCGGATTTCTCTGGCCAGGTTGCACCGACCTACGTCACAGAGTAAACAAACCTCAAGAAGTCAAGATGCAAACACCTCCTTTTTTTCTCTATGGTGTGGAGGTTCATAAGGCGTTTTTCCTCAGCACGGCAGCAATGGCGTGGCGAGTTTTGCGATCTATCGATATTTTCCCATTTGAAGCTGTAGTAAATACTCGATTATTAAGGTGTTCGCTGCGAACACCCTGTTTATCGATCTTTTCCGATAGGTGTAAATGGCATAACAATCGATATATCGCAAAGCACGCCACGCCACTGCACGGCAGCGCAGGCGTCCGTGGAGCGCTCAGTGGTACGACAAGCCAACCCCTCTGGGGCCCCTGGTCTGCATGCTGTTCATAGCCCTCTCGAGTCGGACCGGTTCTTCGTTCTCCTCCTCAGGAGTGGACAGACGCAGGAACTTCCTGAAGAGATCGGCACCCTTGTTCATGAGAGACTTGCCCCCGGGGCCAGGCGCGACCTTCTGGACGACGCGATCCAGCTTATCTTCCATCTCGGCGATCGTCAGTTTCAGGTCCCTGATCCCTTGCATGACGGAGTCCATCGTGGTGGCTGACGCGAAGGGAGTCCCCGTTGATGGAGTCCGGGCGGGGTAGCACCGCGGGCTTTGGAGATGCTGCTGGGATGGTCGCTGACGGTGCGGGTGCGGCTCGGTCGAAGTAGGAGAAGGACAGAGGCTGGTGGCTCGTCTGGAAGAAGTTTTGGAGGGGCGGCGATTTCGGGGGGACGCCCACCTCGTCTTGCTTCCCTGTTGCGTTCGGGCCCTCAGCTCGGCAGCAAACTGCCAGGCTTGCCGCGACCTGACGAAGGTTAAAGAATACGCTTAAAACATCGTACATGAGAGTACGCGCATAGAATACAATACCGCCGTGCTAAGGAAGAACGCCGTATGAACATTCGCGAGTTGCCAAATTTCCCTAGTATTTGTGACAACATTCATGCATGTTTTCCAATGAAATTTTCAGATAAAATTTCAGATTTTTTTTAAAAATTTTCAGATTTTTGAAATTTTCAGATTTTTTAAATTTTCAGAGATTAAATTGAGTGCAAAATTGTATAAAAGTTTGGGAAAATAATATTCACAATTTTTCAAGTAAATTCTGTTTTTATCGGAGGAAACTTGGCAACGTCTGAAGGTTCATACGGCGTTCTTCCTCAGCACGGCAGAGTAGAGTCGCAATGTTCTGGAGCGCCGATGAGGTCGCTTTTTGAGGCTGTTTTGTCCAGTACTCCTGAGACTGGTGTGCGGCGACTGGCGATGCCGTATGCGCGGGGTCCCAGCTCCGGCTTTCGCTCAGAAAATACAGGTATAAAATTGATTTCATAAAAATTCGGGAGTGTTGTACATTTTTTAATTTGTTATGGCTTCGGTAACACAATTTGCCGAAATTCGCGGAAATAATGAGTGATTAAAACAGGCTCGGACTGGCCATAAGGCCGATCTGCCATTGGCAGATACGCCCTCTTGACGCGCCAAAAACGCGCTCCTCTGACGGATAGCAAAATAAGAGGAGAAAAAAATTTAGAACGAGAATGTATGCAGAAAATTTCCTAAATGAACAGAAAGATAGAGAGTTAGGAGTAAAGAAAAGTGTTTTTACGCATGATAGTGGTGAACAGAGGTTCAATAATTACTTTCTGAAGTGTAAACACTTTTCGGTAAAATTTTAACCTTTTTGTTGACATACAGGCGCTTTATCATCCCCCTCCTTCATTCGCTATGTGTAACTTCCTTAGAAGCGAGGGTCGGTTCGATTTTTAGACATACGCACTCTTTATAGACCCCTTGAGAGACCTTCAAACATATTTCTTCCTTTTCAAAATGACTATTGATCTAGACATATCATAGCATATCTTGGGCAAACTTAACTTTAATTATCTCGAAATTAAAAAATAAGATACTTCCAAAGTGTAAACGCGATACAACTATTCGCGCAAAATGGATGTTCACATTGCATATTAAGGATGAAAGACGCGATGGCGTGAGTCGTGAACTCGCAATGATCTGCTCTATGCTACTAGTTTAAAGAACCATTACGAATAGGAAACGGAAAGAAACACAAAATGGAAATAGAGGCAGGGAAAGGATGCGCATTTACGACGGCGCAGAGATACAACTATTTGTACTTGATGGACGTCCGTGCTGTATCTGAAAAATTGAAGGCGGGATGACACGAAGCGTGAGCTCTCAGTGCTCTGCTATAAGCTGTCAATGAGATGTCGCTCAGATTCGGGAGTAAAGTTAAAAAAGAGGCCCGAACACATCTCTCCTACCTTCGGCTGTGTAACTCACGTAGTGCTTGAAGCACCATTATGAATAAGACAAACGGAAACAAACACAATATGGGAATAGAGCCAGGGAAAAGATGCGCGTTTACGACGGCGCAGAGATACGACTATTCGTACTTGATGGACGTCCGTGCTGTATCTGAAAAATTGAAGGCGCGATGACGCGAAGCGTGAGCTCTCAATGCTCTGCTATATGCTGCCAATGAGGTGTCGCTCAGATTCGGGAGTAAAGTTAAAAAAGAGGCCCTAATACGTCTTTCCTGTCTTCGGCTATGTTGATACTCTTTCTTTCTTCTTCTTTCAGGTTCTTGTCTGATTTTTTTTTTCAGGGTGAATTTTCAGACCCACGTCTCAAGCTCGTGTAAACCGCAGCACTGGCTCGGATCTTTTGGAAATAATGGTGCTTGGATGCGTCTAGTGGCTTTGGTTTTTTATGTTTTCTTTAATTTCAGAAGTCGGTCAGTTACTTCAAAACGCTCAATTTTGCAATTTTTACTCTGTGAACTAAATAAACTTTGAACCTGAAGATAGCGTAAACTTGTGCTGCTTTGCCAACATTTTCTGAGCCCCTCTCCACGGAGGGTAGATGCCCTACCAGGAAATATCACATTACGCATCACATTACATTGCGACTCTATTGTACTTCACGAGTACGTGCATATCATTTTAGACTCATTTAAGCGAAAAAGTCCACCAACGATGAGGGTTTCAAAACCGATGCTGATCGAGTTGGACGTCTTTCTGCGAAACGAAACTATGCGCATTATCACGTAAGCCCTGTTATGCATTATTCTTATGGGTCTCAGAGCTCATGCCTTAATGCACGTAGTACCATTTGGGAGAAATACGTCAAATTGATTGAAACTGATAACGTGAATCAGTCGATTTAAAAACAGGTCCAAAAAATTAAAGAACTGAGGTTTTTTTGCAAAAAAAAAACTGTTTGATGTGAGGACTTCCAAGCAAAATTTCCACAAGGCGCCGTTCAAATCTTACGTGACGCATTGATTGGGGAAGGGGGGTGGGTGGATTCAGCCAGCGTTACGGTGCATTATAAGGGAGAAGGGGGTCAAGCCCAGCGTTACGTGACATATCCTAGCCGGGAGAAATAAAAAAAACTTTAATAATTTTAAATTTTCATAATAATTTATGAATTATTGTCATTCGATAAAATCGAATATTATCGTAATTTTTCACTATATTTTATTCTATAATATTGCTAGGAATCGCCGTCGATAAAATCGAGATTTTATTGTAAATTTATGCGATGAAATCGCAATTTAGCGCAATTTTGTGTCCATTGAAATAAGTTGACACCTATAAAATTGAGATACTTTCTCCGATCAACTTACAACTTATCACGATCACAGCTACTTGGGATTGGTGACTTATCAGAAGGCAATAAACAGTGATAAAAGAGAAACTTACCCAGAGGAGGAGAGCAAGTCGATTTGTTTCAGACATTTTTGCACACTGACTTGAATGATGAACGCTTGTCACCTGCCTCGATCTGGGCCCATGCGTGATTTATAAAAGATTCTCAGTCCTTTTTTCTCCCTGTTTTCCTCCTATTTTTCGTCTAGCGAAGAGGATTTTTGCAATGGTGCAGCTGTTATTACTCACTGTCTTGCGCAAGCGACACACCTCATATTTTGGGTGAATGAAAAACTCCCAGATAGAGATCGTGGTCTCAACATTGCAAAACAGATCAAAATGTAAAAAGAAAGCAATTTCAAGGAACAGATGGTAGAACCAGAGAAGCTTAATTGCATGCAACGCTTCAAACTAATGACTGTTTTCCCCTTTCGCGGGTGAATATTTTACGCAAAAAATTTCAGGAAATGTTCATTAAATGTTAAGGAAAATTAAAAAAAAAAAAAACATAAAAGTTTTTAAGTAAATATAGATAACACTGTGCAACAAAAAAAATGACAAAAATGTCTCCTGTACGAGATAAAGTGATCCTTATGTATTTTGAGGCGTTGAATCCGAATATGACCTCCGTTTTTTCCCATCACCCTCCAGTTTTCCGGAAAAGTCGATTTTACCCGGAAAAATGGCCATTTTTGGGCATTTTTGGTGTTTTTGCGACTATTACCCCCTGCAGAATGTAGGTAAAATTTTTCTCCGGTACGAGAAACGGCTAATCCGATGTATTTTGAGCCGCTGAGTCCGAAAATGACCTCCGTTTTTTCCCATCACCCTCCGTAAATGGTCAAAAATACCCATTTTTCCCCAAAAGATCGAGTTTTTCGTAAAAATGGTGGGTGATAACGAATTTCTGAGGTCATATTCGGGTTTTCCAGCTCAAATTACATAAGAATCGATGTATCACACGTGCGGAAAAATTTTAAAATTTCCCTGGAGGTGGGGACGGTTCGGAAAAGCTTTTTTCCCTGAAAAATCGGACTTTCTAGAAAACGGGGGGTTGTCAGAGATGAATAGAGGTCAAATTTGGATTCAGCTGCTCTTAATATAGCAGAAGAGACCTAGAGAGGATCTCAGAAAATTTCTTAGACTCCTCACAACAGGAAAATCGTCCAAAAAACACCGAAAAAGGTAGTTTTCCAAGGAAAATCGATTTTCCGGGAAAATCGTGGGTGATCGGAAAAATCCAAGATCATATTCGGGTTCAGCGAGTCAAAATACATAAGAATCGATGTATCGCACGTCGCGGACACGTTTAAAATATATTTTTGATCCTCTTTGAGTCCGGGAAAGCTTATTCACAAATTTAGGCTCGGAAAAATCGACTTTGCCGGAAAATTGGGGGGTGATGGAAAAAAACCGAGGTCATATTCGGATTCAGCGGCTTAAAATACATAAGAATGACTGTATCACGGGTCCAGAAAAATTTATACAAATAAATTGCATGCATGACAAATATACTTCAAATTTGCTCATTTTCCGGGGAAAAGTCGCTTTTCCGAAAAACTGGAGGGTGATGGGAAAAAACGGAGGTCATTTTCGGACTCAGCGGCTCAAAATACATCGGATTAGCCGTTTCTCGTACTGGAGAAAAATTTTACCTACATTCTGCAGGGGGTAATAGTCGCAAAAACACCAAAAATGCCCAAAAATGGCCATTTTTCCGGGTAAAATCGACTTTTCCGGAAAACTGGAGGGTGATGGGAAAAAACGGAGGTCATATTCGGATTCAACGCCTCAAAATACAAAAGGATCACTTTATCTCGTATGGGAGACATTTTTGTCATTTTTTTTTGTTGCACAGTGTAAATTGGTAAATGAAACGTTGCATCCATAAAAGATGACTAAACCGATCTGGCTTTCATCATCTCTTCAATTATGCAGTAGCTGAGTGAGCTGATTGTTGAAATTAACAGACAAAGCTATAGACAAAGAGGACATGGTGTATAGAGCGATCCTGTTGGTTGAAATGGGTGGTTTTTATAGACTAAGGAGCAATAATGATGGACTAACCATGGGGTCTCTTGTTGATTGCCGTTACTTAGTCTACTACCAATCTCCTATGTCCATTGCAATCATCTTTTTCCACCAATAGGATCCCCCTATATCCCTTATGTCTTGTTTGCATCAGTTTCAAAAATCTTCTATTCTAATTTCTATCGATCTCTATCTAAAAATTCTATTCCCATCTAAAAAATTTCTATAGATTAAATAGTTAACAATATGGAGTTCAGAGTGCCATAAGCGTTAATCCAACCAATGACATCTACATCCAGACTCCATGAGACAATTTCAAAATCGGTCCCTTCCTGTCCGAAATACCGATCTTCAAAGTTGGGAAACAGGGCCCTCCCTAGATAAAATGATGGGTCACTAAATTGCCGTGGAGGCCACGTAAAAAGGTAAAGGTTAACCGACTCCTAGGAATCCAAATTTGACGGCTCCAAAGCCCCCTCTCCCATTTTTTATTCTTTAATATAAAAAGTATAAATTAATCCGCGGGGGCATCGCTGACAGGATACAGGGCAAGCTCGGGACTTGTCTAATTTATAAGTTTAGGGTCTCTCTTCTTTTTCATCAATGAAGCCCCATAAGGAGCTTCAAACCCATCAGATTTGGATTCCTTGGAGTTGTTCACCCATTAAGACACTTGTTTTCGGGCCTCCACGTCAACTTATTGATCGAGCATTTTATCAAAGAAGGGCTCTGTCCCGCGACTTCAAAGGTCAATATTTCGGACATAAATGAGCCGATTTTAGACTTTTTGGTTTTGCTAGGTCAATATTGTCCATACTTCCTGATTTTGATCAAATAATTTTGAAAGTATATCGAAAACTCCGAATTTTAAAGTTAGGACAACCTTTTTGGTCTCCAAAGAGAAGCGGAGGGGCCTTGGGAATAAAATGAAAAACGGATACTCGAAGGTCAATTCCCTGTATATTTCTACAGTTTTCGACTTCGTCCGATCAAAACTAACTGATAAATAAGCTCGGTAAGGGTGATCTGGGGTACACTGTATGTGATTCTCCACTTGAGATGGGATCTTACTTTAGCTACGCAAATTATTCGAGAGACCTTTTTTCTTCCGTCAGGTCGAAAATTTGAAGTTTGAGTTTTTGACGCAAATAAACCTCTATCATTCTAAAGGGTAAGTTGCAAGATGTCTCATTAATTCTTTTTTTTCCTAGTGGCACACGAATTGCATTTTTCCGTCAATTTTGAGCCCGAATAGGGCAGATTAAAACTTCAAACATTTTCTCGTGCCATATTTCATATCGTTTGAACTAAAATGTTAGCAAAACATCCCTTGAACTAAAATGTTTACAAAACATCCCTTCAGGCTAGGGCACCAATTGTTCGATTTTGAGTATTTCAGTAGGAAGATCCCTCAATCCGTAGACGGTTGCGTGCTTGCTCCCAACAATTCGTTGCAACCTGTTCCGGTAAAGTGGATACGCAATATGTTTTTCCAGCGTGATTCACGCAAGGGTTTGCACTGACACCATCGGCATGCTATGCCAATATCTGGAGTCTGTCACGATCAAGGTGTTTCAGAATGCAAACTTACCTGTGTTCTAAGATTTTGGAATTTTACGTGAAAAAATGGCTGCAATCCTAGGTGGAACTTGGAATTTTCTGAGGGACACTGAGGGGCACCGCACCTCATCAAGGTGGTCTGAGGAAGGGGGAGGGGCGCAGAAATGCATCTTATCGAGAGAATTATGGGGATAGACTCCCCTCAGCTCCCAAAGGGGGTTCGCAGAACCAGCCCACGAAAATTTTGAAAATTAAGATATCTCAGAGGCTATACTTAACGAGTTACTGTGACTGAAAAATTGATTGAAATAAAGTTTCAAAGATGGCAGAAATGTCATGCGCACTTATTTTTTTAATCTTCCACATCTTCTGAAAAAGGAAAAGTTTAATTCTGGAAGCAGCAGCCCCCTCCCCCCCGTCGCCCTCCTAATTCTGCCCTTGGGCTCAGGTCAATTTACTTTCAAAATTGTCTATCAAGATCACCTTAGATTTCCACGTGATAATGACTAAGACTTCTATTACAAAAGGCGCCACGATTACAGTCAGATTCCACCTAGAAAACCATTTAAAACTCAACACGACTGATACTTAGCTTCATTAATAATATACTCCTATAAATTCTGCTGATGTAATTGGTCAACATGTTAGCTTGAGGTTTTTCCTTGTATATTAGGGGGAAACAAGCAGTGAACTCCAACACAATGTGTTGATAAGGCGCGTCATTAACTCGCACATATCAACCCCTTTAGTTTTCATTTACAGAGATTTCAAAAAAGGCAAGCAGCACAACAAGAGAATTCACGATCCAGCAGTGCAAGGTCAACGACGCACCTTGACGAGACCGTGTATTGTGAATCTGAAAAGCTATTCGAACAAATTTAAGTGTTTTGATCTGCCTCAAGCAAAATCTTATCAGATCCTTGAAGAAAAGTGCTACGGAAAAATTTAAGCGAAGAAAGGAAAAATTCTGTCGAACTCCTAGAAGATAAAGTCGATTTAAAGGTATTTTGGGGCTAAAATACCCAAATCACCGGTATTATAAATCCCGTTATATTATTGAAAAGAGATTTACTCGATATAAATGCAATTGTATTAAATATGTCTTGATTTTTTTATTTTAAACGTCTTTTCATGCAAAGAAGCTTAACCATGTCCATGCTTTATTCATTCATGAATTGAAAGTAAGCAATCCACATCCCGAAAATCTACCGATTTGCCGTGAAAAATTGCAGAAACTTGATATACCAGGTCGATGTACCCACTCTTTGAATTTACCAATCGATTTCGTGAGTGCACGTATGTGAAAGTCAAAATGCTATAGTCATTTTGGGTGCATTCATTTTTCATGAAACAATTGTAAGTAATTTCAATCCCGAAAAACCATACATTTTCCGTATAAAATCGAAAAAATCAAAATATGTCGACTCCCTGACGTGAAAATTAAATTCTACGTGTGAAAATACTTATGTATCGATATGCTGAACATGCCCGCCTCTCCTCGTAATTTACAAACCGTTCCTATACTCATCTCAAAATTTTTCTCAGAGCTTTGTGTTATTATCAGCTTCCATTTAAACCCCGGTTTGATGGCCGATTCGGCTGCCCAAAAAGCAAGCCATTTTTGAAGGGCTCTATGAGAAATTCGTGATATTATCAGCTCTCAGGAAATCACCCCATGGGTAAAATTGCTGGTATAAATTTTCGAGAGCTTAAAATAATCGTATTCAAGAAACTAAGGCATTAAACTATGGAGTCAATTTCGTTTTAATAATGTAACGGGATTTACTTGTCTTCAGGTCAAAACTCATACAAGGAAGCCCCTTGCAAGAGGCTAATTTTTTGTAATTTCACTCAATTTTTTCTCCTTTTTATAATTGAATTGCTTGTCACATTCTGAGGTCAATCATATTAAATTGTAATTTATACATTTCTTTTTTTCCCCCTTCATTTTATTTTTTGTTTGGAGAAGTTTTGTTGATTTCTTCGGATTTCGAATACTGTAACTTCTCTTCTATTTGGCCGATTTTTATGAATGAGACCTCTTTTAATTCGTGTTTCAACGGAGAGTAAGGAAAAAATTGCTAAAAACTCCCGAAACAATTTTTTTTGAAAATTGGGCGAATCCTAGCGTGACGGTGAAATGGTTAATGAAGCGTAAGTAATTGGGCGAGGGGCTGAGGATCCCGGCCTAGCTTGGCGACCGTCATTAGCTATTGTTCGTCGAGACGCCGACGCAGTGATCAGGAGCGTGGGGAAGAGAGGGGTAAGTAGATTCCTGTATGAGCCACGTTTAGCTAATGGTCTAATGAGTCTCGAGGCTCATCACAGATTGCACTTACACAGATTGCACTGTATTTCTTAGTTTTAATAAGAAATAAAATATAATTCTGTAAAATTAGTAAATAAATACCAAGACATTTATTCAGAATGTCAAAGACTTTTTTTTACTTTCTTTTTTTTTTTTTTTTTTTTTTTTTTTTTTTTATTGGTATTTTAACAACAATCTACAATATATGTATTCAGTTGACTTTGGATAGGACGCCTCACAAAGACTGACTGAAAACTTTTTATTAACCTCATATGATAAAAATATTATTATCAGCTGACACTGACATTGTTGTCAGATGAACAGCACTATCAGAGCACGGTTACCAACTTTTGAAAAGTATAACAGAGGTTTGGAGATCTGTCAAAGCAACGTTTTGAACAAAACGGAGGAGTTAAATTCTCATTCCGAGAGTGCCGACCTGCTCAGCCATCCTCGAATCAGTTCGCTTGATTCTGCTTATATATGCATATTTTAAATCAGCGCGTCGTACTCTTAGGCTTTTTTTAAGAAAACCAAGTAACGTAGACTCTTGGTATTCACTGCACATAAACTAGAGAGCCCCAGAATGAGAAACAACTTTAAATCATAATTATTGACGGATAAATAAACTTTTTACACGCTTTGGAAAATCTCAGAAGTTCGCGGTAGTCACTTTTCGGTAAGGAACTAAGGGACTCGGTTATTGTATCGAGCAGGGTTCGAAACGATCGCAAAGGCGGTATACTACGTATACGCGCCAAAAAATTTATCAACATATAGAGTGATACCTTTTGTCAGCTGAAGATAAATTATGTTATTCTATGTTATGCAAAAATTTCGAAACCTTCAAATTTCAAATCGCTGGCTTTGATATAAAACAGATCGATTTATTCATCACATTATTCGATATTTTCGATTCAATGGTCCCAATACAACTCAATTTTCAGAGCATCAAAATTCAAACGAGCCAATCAGATTCTAATTTTATAAGATACAGTTATCAAATGACGTGCCCACTAAATTGATCTATTTAACAAGGAGAGTTACAGGAGGAATGGGAGAGAAAGAGAAAGGGGGGGGGTGAAAGAAAAAGAGTTGACACGTCTTTGTTGTGCCTAAAGTAACTCTAGGATAACGCAACTTTTATTATTTTTCCTATGCTAGGTACATCCTTCCCGTTCATGACGAACAAAAACCAATACCCCGGTATCAATATCCCGGAATCTGCAGGTAGAACCGCATTATAAGAGTTCGCGCTGGCTGCTCTCAGGTCCAGGGGGACTCTCCTTTGATCGGTATCAACGGTGTGCGTGGCGCTGCCCAAACGGACGAGACTCGCCGAAATGATCTTACCGTCCGTCTTGAAGGCAAGTCTTCCTCCCGGTCTGACCGTCGCAGAGGACACGGCCGTAATGACAGGTCTGGTCGCCCTGCTCCCATCAGAGTTGAAGAGGTAAGCCGGGGAGTAGATCTGAAAGTCGAAGTGGTTCGTATCACAGCTTCCGCAAAGCCCACCGCCCCCGCTGATAACGGTGGCGTCCTGGAGGAGGACAGCGAAAGAGTGGTAGTTGCGGGGTATGGAGTTGGGGGCCGCCGGTCGGAAGCGATCTTTCTTCGGACAGTAGATCTCCGACGTGTTCTGCCAACCCTCGTCGAAGAACGGCGTGCCTACAACCTGACCACCAACGATGAAAACCTCGCCGTTGGGCAACACCACGCCGTTGTGGTAGATCCGCGGGAAGTTCATCCTATTTCCCGTCTCTTGGACCTGAGGGTCCGCCTTCGGGTTCCCGAGGGTGATAAGATGGGCGTTGGTCGTGGCTGCCTCTTGCATGTAGCTCGGCGCTCCTCCTGCGGTCAAGATCTTCCCGGCAACCGCGTCAAACATCACGGCCACTCCGCACATGGCGTCCGTATCCCTACCGCGAGGCCCAGCACCTCGGTGGCCACCCGCACCGTTGGTCGAATACCAGTTCATAGCCTTACTCGGACCGGCCTGGAACACGGAGTTACCTTTCCAGCCGAAGAGCCACCCATGGTTGTCCCCTCGGTAGGTGCCCTGTTTGTCCGCCGTCACCATTGGTTGCACAGGGCACCCAGGGAGGAGGCTCCACCTGTTGGTATTCGGATCGTAGATCTCTCCGTTTTTATTACCCACGCCCCCGTTCCACGATCCACCAATCACGAAAATCCGTCCGTCGGCGCAAAGCGTCGACGCCTGGTACCCTCTCGAGATGGTCATATTCGGACCCGAGACCCACGAGTCGACACCCGGTTCGTAGATGCTCGTTTTGGAGGCATCGTTGCCGCCCGTTACGAAGACGCGACCGTTGGCGTCTTGGCAGAGACCCGGGCAGAACATGTCGTGGTGCGTGTCCGTAACCGTGCGTTGGGAGATAGTCCTTGTCGTTGGGTCGTAGGTGGCCGTGAATGTCAATCCACCCGGACCCCCCACGAACGCATCGTTCGAGTAGGACGACCACATGAGGACCCTCCCGTCGTGCAGGACGGCGACCGCGGAGGGGACGATCGGACAATCGATCGTCGGCCCCCAGATCCCGAGACTCGAGTGCGGGGTGGTGAAGGTGGGCGTCGTGAAGACGCCTAGTTCTGCGACGCAGGTGAAGGGTTGATTCTCTGGCTCTGTCGTGTGGACGATCCTGATGTAGCGGGCTTTGACGGTCTCGAAGACGGAAAACTTCTCGGTCGTGTCCGCGAACCAAGTGCCGAGGGCCACGGGGTCGCTGAAAGTCCTGCCGTCCAGGCTGACGTGTATGGAGTGCCCGGCGATTATGCCGTTCCTCCCTCCGTCTTGCCGCGGGAGCATTACGATTCCGTTCACGTTGCGGATTTCCTTCAGGTCGATGGTGATGGTGTGCGGTAGCGGGGTGGCTGTCGGCTCATACTCGCTGTGGTAGAATGATGCTGGGTCGCCGTCTATCATGTTGCTGCACTCGTTCCCCGCGTGGGAGTTTTCGCAAGTGACCGTCCAACTTTTACGGTCGAGTAGGCTGCCGGCTCTTGGAGGTGCTGCGTCGAGGACTAGTTGCGAAAGTAGGCCCCTGTCTGCCATGCCCTCTCCCATCATCGATTCGATGAGGTTCCTCCCAAGAGTTTCTTTACGTAGGCATAATAACACATGAAGGATGATGGTCGTAACTGAGTGTTTAATCATGATAATTTGGAGCACCTTCCAAGTTCGAGATGCTTGAGAATTTTGTAGTGAAGAGATTGAGTCAAAACTCCGTATATTTGCTAGCTGCGCGTCCTCACAAAATCATTTTTAAGAATCTACGTGGTAATTGAAGGGTATGGTGCACCGCATGTTAATCTGAGAATCATGGACTGTATCTGATGAGCCGCAATTTTATCGTCGAGCAGTGCGGATATGCCGGTAATATTGACCTGGAACAAGCAGTTGCGATTATCGTATGTTGGGAACACTGTATTTCATCAGACTACAGAATACTATTGACTCTATAAGATTAAAAAAAAATTTAAAAAAAAAAAATCATTTTGCGACAATGATAGATATTTAATTGATAAAAGATTGCGGAAAAACTGATAATTTTACTTCAAAAATTCTTGACATTTTTTCATTTTGCTTTACTTTACATGCCAACTCATCGATTGTTTTTCCTTTTTTAGTTTTCTTAATTTGTAACCGAATGTAATTTAAATAAGACCATGCGAATTGGCCGATGCTTTTGCCCAGTCCGTGAACTGCCATTCCGCAGACTGGGCGTTCAAAAGTTTGAAAATTACGCCAATAAGCAATCCATTCACTGACCGACGCATGCTCCCTGCTGACCGATTTCTAACGAATATTTTACGGAATATTTACCCTAATAAAAATTGGCAGTAGAATGTGTGTTCCAAAATACTATAGACCTAAAGCCGGCTGTAAGATTTCCAATAGCTTCTGTAGCCGGCTGTACAATTTCTTTTAGCCTTTTACAGCCGATGGCGATTAAGCAACAGCCAGACGATAAAGTTTATGCTAAACTTTACTAATTACGGATGCTAGGACTTAGTTAATTTTTGGACTACCGATCTCTTTTTGTGCGGTAGTATCTTGATTTACTTTGCGAGAAAATCTCCGTACTTTTGAAGGACGCCTGTCATTCCCAATATGTTGGAGCGCCTTCAATTTCGTATGATACTGTGCAATACCTCTGGTGTGAAATAGTTGCTTCAAGCGCCGTGGCACGCTGCGGCGCGGCAGGCCGGCAGCCAGCGCGAAACGCGCATTGGCGCCTACAAACCTAACAGGGATACTTCACGCGTTTCGCAATGCGTGAAGTATCCCTGTTAGGTTTGTAGGCTCCAGTGCGTCGCCGCTCCGCTTTGTGTTAGGCTCTAATATTTAATCTGGGGGAGTCAGCGTTATTCAACTCATGATTTTGAAATGTTTGCGTATCCTGTATGGATTATTCTCATTTTAATTGATGAAAAAAAAAATATGTATTAAAGGAAAATATAATGTGTGTTTTGTGAATATTAAGGTGGTTCCGTACAAACTTAAGGATTTCCAAAGCACACGAATTTCTACACAATTTCTTATAGCCTTTTATAATCGATGGCAAAAAAGCAACAGCCAGGCGATAAAGTGTAAAGCCCGGCGATAGGAGCTATAGCCCGGCTGCATATTTTTTTATCGCTTCTTATAGCCCGGCCGTATGATCTTCTCCGCATTCTACAGCCAGCTGTATGATTTTCTGTAGCCTTTTTTAGCCGGCTATAAGAATTCCTAAGGTATTTTGAAACGCAGCTCTCATCGCCAATTTTTACCAGGGGACGCGTGCTCCCTGCTGACCGATTTCTAACGAATATTTTACTGAATATTTAATGAAATTTGAAAGTATCAAAATAAGAAACCAGACTCACATACAAATGTACAGGTTATGGAAATGAATGGAAATTTTTATAATGTCTCTCGTGGAGTTGTAATAACAATGTACGAATTTTCTTCTTCTTCACAAGCCTTATTGTATCCTGGTAAACAAACGCTCTAAATAGAAATGTTCACCATCGAGGGAGAGATGAATGAAACAGTGGCGTTTTGCGATATATCGAATAATCTGCCGATTAAACCTGTGGAAGGCGATCGATAATTAGGGTGTTCACAACGAACACCTTAGGAATCGATTCTATTCTACAGTTTGAAGTGGGCAGATATCGATAATCGATCATTCACGCCTCGCCACTGGGATGAAACTAACGGAAATAGGGCAATCCTCAGCAAAAATCTCCATCAAATTGTGTTCCGAACTTATTACAGAAGTTGAAAATAAGAAAATCCACGTAAGTCTCAGATCCGTCGACCAGTCAAAGAGCAGCACCTTTTTTCTGGAGTAAAAGGATTGAGAAGACAACATTTCCCTCCATTGGTCTGTTATTCGGGTGCTACAACTAATGATAAGTCCTGTGCATTTCTGGACAAGGAAGTAAAGCGATAGTGCCTTCAATTTTTGACCATGCAACACGCCCATCCGTAGAACACGAAGAGTTGTATCCAGGCGCTACAATCAACTCATTGTCAGTCCAGCCGTCGTAAAGCGAGATCGTCTTCAATCTCTGAACATGCAACACGCAGATTCAAGATACTACGACTAAAACCCAAATTAAAAAATCGGAATTTTTTCCTAAAAAACTTCTGAGAAAAATGAGATAATGAATCGCAAAATGTATTTAAATTATTTGGAAATTGTTTGGGCACTTTTAATTTTCTTTAAAAATCTCGCGAAAAATTCGTCAAAAATCGGCAAGTGGGGCACATTCGTCAATTAGCGTTAGATTGTTTATAAGATGAGCGACTAGCCCATTTGAGTAATTTTTAGACTTTTGACCGGCCATAGTCTGTTGATTGGCTGCCCAGTTCAAGGACTGGGCAAGAATATCGGTTAGTTCGCAGACAGAGAAATTTTGCGGAGGGGGTATAACACTCGTGCTGAAAACCCAGACGTGCATTGGCATTTCTCTCAACAGGATTATTGCTCATCTCGGAGTTATGTAAATGTATAACATTAAATTTCACTTGTATTTCAATATTTTCGTTCCAGTGTGCTCCCAGTGAGGCCTCCGATATAGAATGACATGGTATTTCGTAACATTTTACAAACATTGGCTTTTTGGTAAGAAGAAGGTTTGCATTCACAAAATGTAGTCAACACTGATATCTCAATTGCGAGTCGTATTTTGAAATTTAGAGAGAGAAAAAAAAAAAAGCTAGCCACATTCTTCGTGAAATTTTGATGAGAATATGATGGCCATTCTGCTGATCCTCTAAAAAAGATAAATTTAACCGTTTTTTCTTTTTAAAAAAAATTAAATCTTTAAAACCCATAAGTAAAATACATTGAACGAAGCAATCACTCCAGCGACGTCAATGCAATCTGTAACCATAGTTTCATTAGAGACTGAGGAGGAATTTCTCAAGTATCATTTTATAAGTACGTGCCCCACTTCCCGATGGTTTTTTTGGTGTGTATTTTTATTTTCTTTTACCTATTACTTTTCTATAAGTTTACCATTTGAATTCCTATTTTAACTTTTTAGAATACAAAGGTCGAAAGATAATCTTGGTTTTTTATTCACCCTTCAGCCTTCATTGGTTATACTAGGGCCCTCAGCCAAGTTAAAATGAAAGATACTTACCGGAAATGAACATTAATATGTTGCTATCAATCGGACGGAACGAACAGTGGACGGGACAAAAAATAACACACATTTTTCCCTCCGTAAAGTCACACCTCCGATATCCACAGGAACCAGCGTGGAATAATGCATAATAATTACTTAATGGTCAGGCGAAATTTTCTGTGATTGATAAGACATAACTCAACGCCTTACTTATACCTCAATTAGCCGTGCCTGCAATACTTACATGCGTAGACAAGATAAGCAGTACTTTCATGAAATGCGGCTCAGCGGTGCACACAAAATGCACGGCCGGACTCCACAAATGGGAAAGTTTAATAATTAGCAACCATTAGGTACCTCATGCTCTAAGATTTAAATGAGTTGAACAAACGGTTTACCTACTTCCATAAGTTAAAGAGGCAGTTTACCTCTCATGCGAAAGAAACAATTTTCTTTTTTGTTTGCATTAATAAACTCTTTTCTTTTGAAGGCTTTTGGAAAATATATCGACGATGAAACTACTAGATCACGTATCTCGGTTTGTGACTTTGTAGACTTCCTGTGAAACTTTATTTTTTAAATGGAAAACTACTCAAAGCCAATTTTTGTAAACTGCATTCGGTTGTATTTTCTTCGATGTGCGAAGAAAACTCTATGAAAAATTTTCATAGAGTTTTTTGAAATTTTCATTGAAAATTTCAAAAAAAAGATGATGATTAATTCCTCTTCAAAAAAATAAAATAAAATGGGAGCGGAGATTTTTAATCACCGCAGACGAGATACGTGGTTTGGTAGTTTCACCATCGATAAAAAGATTAAAAAAATGACATGAACAACTTTTCACTGCTTTCCACTTCTTTTAATTTACAAAAGATCATTCAAAAAGTTTCCCTATATTGAAAATACAGCAATGATAAAAAAATAATTTAGGACTAAAAGAAAAACAACTAATATTTATGAATATTCACGATTATATTCAATGCTACATAATGCGAAAATTCATGGCCCAAATCCATGGATAAAACTACAAAGTTTTTTCTTTTTTACACTTAATGATAAATTTAAACTATTGTGTCAACCTATACCAATTGTAAGTTGAAATCTAACACAGTAACATGTAATAACAATTAATGGGGAAAACAGACTTGCTTATAGTAATCAAAAAGCTTAGACGATAGGCAAAAATGAGTCTCTTGAAAGATATTGAACATCCTCTTAATTCGACCCCTGACGTTCTACCTACTACTCATTGTCATCTATGAATCAAAGGTTGACTTTGATGCACGAGCATGAGTTCGTATCACGGATACAATTCATTTTCAGGTGCAAAAATGGTGAGAGGCCATTTAAAAATGTTCTTAATTTCCAAACTATGTTGGTCAACACTAGTGTATGTGCAGACATTTTTGACCCCCCCCCCCCCCCCCTTCCTTACTTCCTCGTCACTAGATTCAGCTGAGATGGCATCACTGATTATCTTCCCAGTCCACACAATAATGGTGTAACCTATAAAAAACGTGGGTACTCGCAATGTCGAAAATGGCCCGCCCCCTTATTTTAATCGTTTAAAATCACGAGCATGTCAAATGAGTATTGGCGCTCTTTCCAGTTGGATTCTGCTAAAATTACTGTCAGTTTTTAGAATTTCATTAATTAATAATCATTCAGATGACTCAGACTTTGGATAAACCAAGTTTCAGCAAGATTTATCAGTAGGTTTACGAGAATTTAACCTCAGAAAAACGTCAATGCTCTCCATGCGGACGTGTTTTCGCGCGCTTTGGAATAGACGATCCTGTTCGGAGAATTTCCTCGAGAAGCTTTGGATCAGCTTTTGACTTACTGCCAACTTCCTTGAAGAAAAAAACTGATCTCTCTCTCTGAGCGGCCATGTGCCGGCAAAATTCAATGTCCATGTTGGCAGCAATAACGACTACATACAAAATTCTTGACCCACCCCCGAGGTAGTCATCAAATCGTAGTGTTTAGTTTTTTACCTCTATTGATTTTTTTTTTTTTTTTAGTTGGCAGTTCTGTTAATTCGGGTTCAAAAGTGAGCTAAATCCGTTCGCGAAAATACGCCCTTTGATCAGCTTCTCCAACAGCGATGCTAGAATGCATCGTGTGGCAGTGGCGTGGCGTGCTTTCCGATACATCGATTGATCTGCCGTTTAAACCTATGGGAAAGGATCGATGAACACAATGTTCGCATACCGAATACCTGAATAATCGATTCTTTACCATAGCTTCAAATGGATAGCAATCGATAATCGATCATTCATGTCTCGACGCAGTTGTGTGGATAGTCCATTTTCTGGCTGACCGATCGCTACTTCGCGTTAGGCCAAGATGCGAGTACCCATCTTTATTCTAGATCACCCTCCTCGCTTCCTCTTCAGCAAGATCTCAATAACCACTGGTAAAAAAAACCTCTTGGACCAATGCCGCATTGCATTGACTTTAGAGTGCAGTTTCTTGTCGCCGGATTTAAGAGTCTTGAACTCTTGTTTTAAGCGGATTTTGCATTGATTCAAGCGGATTTTGCATTGAAACAAGAGTCCAGACTCCTAAATCCGGCGACAAGAAACTGCACTCTTGAACCAAGAGGTTTTTTTTTTACCAGTGACTGAGACCGATACCCCTCTCGTACTTACTGTCGCGTCCACCACCGAACGATCCATAGCCTCTCTCAGCTGCCGTCTTCAAGGGGTCGGGAGTGTTCGACGGCGGGAGTCGGAAGAACTTCCTGAACATCTCGGTCCCTTGGCGCATCATGGACACCTTCCCTTCGGGCGCCACCTTCTGGACGACGCGATCCAACTTCTCGTCCATCTCAGCGATGGTCAGCTTCAGGTCGCGGATGGCCTGCTGGATTGTGTCCATCGTGGTGCCGGACATAACGCTGAAGGGGCTCTCGTTGCCGGATGGGATCTTGTTCAGGGACGGGATGGCGTTGAGGGATGGACTGTTGGACGAAGATTCCGATGCTGAGGGTGCGACCACTTCTCTGGTTTGTGCTTCTGGTTTCGGCGCGATTGGTGAGGGTTGAGCGGTCGCGTCGAAGTATGAGAATGAAAGGGGGTGGTGACTCGCTCCGAAGAAACTGTTCAAATCATGCGGGATTTCTGGAGGCTCTCTTCTTTGCGGGGGATTCCTTCTTTTGGAGGGGTTTCTTCTTTTCGGAGGGCTACATAGCTGGTTTCGGCGTCCGTTGCCATCGCTGTGCAGGTGGTGGCAAGGCAACCGAGCTTGAAAGAACAAAATAGTGTGTTAATACAAATTAGTGTAATCGATTGAGGATTCTGCGCATAGGAACCCCATCCAAGCAGCGGAAATATTGCAATAATTGTGCAATTCAATGCAATGAAATTGCAATTTCTTCTATCATGTATAATTGCATTGTTTTCACAGTTATTTGGTAAGCAGATGACGATTTTAAATGATCAATGAAATGCGTTTCAAGCGCGAGGGAGGTTGACAATTAGCAATGCAAAAAAATTGCAACTTTGGTTCAATTTTAGTGCAATAAACAAAGTAGGGAGCGAGCCCCTTCAACCAGTGACTAGCCAACATCCACATAATTTTCCGTTACGATAGCAATCATTTTACCGTGTGGTTGCAATTCATTGCAACCGTGCTACTCTAGGAATGGTTTTGTTGCAGTTGCACACATGAAAAACACCTAATCATTAGTGTTTTCGTGAGTAAAATCGCGCATACATCACATTGAGTGAGTCAAAAATACGCAGCCACACTGCCGTAAGCAACTATTACCGCTCCAAAGCTGCTCACTTTGCCTATTTAAGTATTGAAGGCGAACCGGTTAGTGTGAGTGTGGAACGGTGCACCATTAGTACATAGAAGTCATTTGATATAATGTTTAATGCGAATAAACATGGCTACATTATACTGCAAGCAACACTGCTCCAGAGCCGCTCACATTGCTTACTTTAGTATTGAAGGCGAACTGGTCAGAATGAGCTCGAGGCGATGCACTGTTAATGGTAAGCCACTAATCGACTGTGAAACTACCATACCACATATCTCGGTTTGCGACGGTGTAGACTTCCTGTCATACTTCATTTTTTAAATAGAAAACCACTCAACGTAAATTCTTGAAAACTTCCAGGATTTTTTTTTCTCTATACAAAGAAAACTCCGTGAAAACTTCAAGGAGTAACATTTATTTGTTCTCTCAAAAAAATAAAATGGAATGACAGATTTTCGAATGCCGCAAACGAGATACGTGGTCTATCAGTTTCACCATCGTAATACAATGTTTAATACAGGTAAACGTGGTTATATTGGTGGCAACATTATTCCGCATTCAACGTTCACATTTTCTCTATATGTACCAACAGATCACCGATGGATTTTGGTCATTAACTGGGATCAGAATTTCATTACTGATACGAAAATTTCTAGGCATATGAATGATGTTTCATGAACGATTTTTTCTTTATCTCTTTTCCAGGTCCGCTTGCGAAAGTCACCGTAACGGTAGAAGATTTTCTGGTTAGCAATAAAAAAAAAATCATCCAGTAAATCACCTTAGCGGTAAAAAGCTTTACGGTAAGCGATAAAAAGGTCATCTAGTGAAGTCAATTTAGCGGTGCTAAGAAGAATTTCTGGGAGAGGATATGGCGTGCCTTTGAGTAACGTTTCATTTGTAAGCACAGCACCGACGAATGATGTCATCCGTGAAATAATTAGCAGTTTGTCAGCTTAAAGGAATACTACTTAAACTGTAGATGAACTAATTGTAATTTGGATGATATTCTTTCGGGGGAAAAAAGTAAAAAGGGTGTTTGGATAAGAATAGCTTTGATAATGGGGGATGCGAGACCCTGCAGAGAGATAATTTTAATTTGGAGACGTAAAATGTTGGATGGGAGTGCAGTTCAGGCGTTCGGTGCTAAAATGACATTTCTTGGATGCGGTGTCTCAAAATCTTCGCTGCTAATTTATATTTTGTAGAGGAAACTAATCACAGAATTTTCTGCAAATTTTCGATTTCGTAAAATCATGAAGAAAATTAATTAAAAGTTACAAAGAATTCCATACGTTTGCTTTAATCATGGTGGATGAAACTTTAGCTGAGATTCTGAGACACTGAAATCAAATAATGTCCATTCTGCACCTAGCGCTTCAGTTGTGAATTTTTAACTGATTTCGAGTCCTAGCCACTGTCCGCCAAGAAAAATTTCATATTTAATATAGGTTACTAGTTTAATTGAAGGATTGAAAAAAATCGTGAAACGCCGCACATCTCAAAACATAGGGAAATGTTCAGAGGCTAAATGTATAAATATTGCATGAGAAATGAAAAATAACTAAAATAATTACCACGAGAAAAGCAGTAATCTGACGTGCTGATGACATGGCGAAACACTTGAAAACCAAGAAACTCCTTAGGAACTGATCAAATTGTCCTCTCACATCAATTTAAATCCTAGTAGTTCTTTGCGTGACACAAGAGAACGAATGTTCGACAACGGCGCACCAGCTTGATTTGGAGAGAAAAATACGAGCATGCGAGTGTCTGATGTGATGTTCGTCATTTTTTCGGGCCATTTTTTCTTCAATTTTCAATTCCGAAAACATATTTTTCGAGGATTTTTTTCTTTTCAATCATGTAGGTACTGTACTCACATTGTACCAAGAGCAAAAACAGGAACTCTGCTTACGCAAGTGAATGCAATCGATTGGAAATGATTTTAAAAAGTATTTTATACACTGTAGAACATTGTACTCTCATCTTTAATTCCTAACTGCAAGCTATTAGCTATGAAAAATACATAATTAAATTGGTTAAAATGACAGCTAGGTCAGCAGCCCTCTCTTTTGGAACAGAACTAAAACACTAGTGTCAATTAAATGCCTGAGATTACTGAGGTCAGTGTCCATCACCATTCACCTACTTGCCGCCCATGGGCCGCCTGGATTTTTCCGCCACCTTTTCATTTGTTTTGAAACCTCAATAAATCGTATTCGACAGTGGTTCGATGTATCGTTTGCTTTAATCTCACCTGTGTGATCCGTCGAATACGATCTATAAAAACCATCAAGTGAACGTGCCGGTGGGGGAGGGGTGTATGAGATGCGTTTACTCGTGTTGGGCACATTTTTTGTGAAACCACTGTTAATACCAACACAAGTTCAGTTCCGTAAACCCATCCCTGTTTGGACAAGGCCTTCCATTTACAAAAAACGAACGAAAAAATTATGAAAGAACAAACATAAATGTGGTTAAAAACTTTAACTTCCACCGCCGCTCCGTGTTGGCGCAATGCGTGAAGTATTCACGCAGTCTTGTAGGCGCTATGCGTTTCACGCCGACCGCCGCGCCGCGCCATTCCAGGTCAAATTGCGTGTTTTGTTTCTCTCTTAACTCGACTAATTAAAGGTGTTGTCTCTTGTATCACCAAAAGACGACAAAATTTGAAATTTTTATACTTTTACTCTCAGGAAATGAGAGATTTTGTCGCCTTTTCTCGTTCGTAATTTATTTTCTGAATCCGATTTTTTTCTCTCTTTTTTTGATACCTACATTCAAAAAGATCGCAAAATTTGCCGCCCCCTACATTCTGCCGCCATGGGCTGCGGCCCATGTGGCCATCCCCTTAATCCGGCCCTGGTGTCCATATTGAAGTCACAATCAGTGTTTTACATCAGTTCCATAGGCAAAGGCTACCGACCTGATACACGTGCTATATTGAGCATCATGATTCAGAGGGTCCAAAGTCCAAATAAGGGTACTCAAAATGTACAAATATAAAAAAGGCATTTTATTTCACAGTACAAATAAATAAATAATTTCTAACTAGCATGGTAAGTAGAGTTTTTATCACATATATGGTCATTTCACTTTTTCTCAATTTTTTAAATCTGCATGGAAGGATTTGTATACACTGAGAATAATTCATTATGCAAAGTGTATGTAAGATTCAACATAAACTTTTATTTACATCATCTCGAATCGACTCTGTTGGAACAAAATCCATTGTTAAATCTAAACTAACACACCCGCACGCAAAAACTGTAAAAACTCTTCTCCTTACTCCCTCTCATAGCACACATTCGCTCTTTCTATCACACACCGCTCATACGCACACGTACACCCTATCTATCTCACATTATAAAAATAAAGGCAGTTTTGATAAAATAATACTCAACTTAATCTACACTTGGCATTCTTTGGAAAAGTTCCACGTAGAATTAAAATCAAACGATTTTTTCGGTTTTTTCTTCTTCTTTTTTATTGATTCATGTCAATCAATTTGAATGTGAGTAAGTAAATATCGAATCGCTGTCGATCGATTTACTCTTTAATTTTCAGATTGATTCGCGTCGATTGGAGTAATATTCACCTACTTGTTCGCAGACCCAATTATTTAAATTAAACTTTTTAACAAACTCACTAAGACGGAAATATCCTAGCAGACAGAAATTTTGGGATTCCTAAAGTCTCACAGTGCTGTTAGAGGAGTTCTAATTGGGTGATGTGCAGAAAAAATTCAAATTGTCGATTTTTTCTATTTACCTTTGGTTATCTTTAAATTTTATTTTTTTCTCCGATGGGGAAGGGGGGGGGTGGCAAAAAATGAACCGCTTAGCGTCATTCCACGATACCGATAATGACGGGAATCTATTCTCGCTTCAACTAAATGTCTTATTACAGCGAGCAATGTAGCTGAGAATAAATTGAGAAATTAAGGGACGCCACAAAATGATACATACAGACGAAGTGAAAATATAAGTAAATCCTGAGAAACTTCACGATCGTAAATGGCACCCACATAGTATACGTAATTACCTCCATGGTACAAGACGATCATTTTGCCAATTATTCGCTTCAAACTTGGTTTTGAAGAACTGAATGAAAGTATTTACATCGAGCCTCTCTCTGTTCACCTATATGATTTGGTCTGGAGAGCTTAAGAATTAATGTTAAATTATTATTGACACATATCTTTGGTAATGTATGGTAACACAAGTATGGTATTAATATCATTGTAAGAATTGGTAACTTATTTTGCTGTTTTATGATAAATTACTCACTAAAAAACTCGCAAAAATGGTATTCAGTATTCACTGAAAGGTAACTCATTTAGTCATGTATATATGGTGTGCATATTTTACCCATTGAGGAGAACTTTTCTCCTGAATCGTTCTATCATATAAGGCGTTGAAGGCATCAATTTTGGATGCTTTTTCCAAACCTTAAAGTCGGTCTCAAGGTCGATCAGTGGCATAAATGCGTTTCGTGCCAAATTGTGCCCTGATGAATGAGATGCTCCTCTGCCTCCCTTCCTTCACAAAAAGTTCCTAGTTCCGCCCATAGAAATACGCATCGATGGTAAAACTTCCAAACCACGCATTTTTGTTTCCGACGTTGCGTTACAGACTTCCTGCCATTCTTAAATTTTAAAATGGAAAACTACGCAATACTAATTCCTGAAAACCTTGATCTTTCTTTCCAGTGTGAAGAAAATTCTGTGAGAACTTCAAAAAACAGAGTTGATTTGTTCTCCTTCAAATAACTGGGGAGGGAGCGGAAATTTTGAAACACGGCAAACTACATACGTGGTTTAGGAGTTGCACCGTCGCTAGATCTTATTTAGGAGTTGATTTCCAGAATTGATGTAAAATATATCTCATGTAAATTTAACTTCTTGAAAATGTTACCTATGTTTTGACATTAATTTGATTCATATTCAAAGGAGACCCTCACAGCTCAATGGACCACCGGCTAGGTATGAAATTAGACATCATGCAAGACATAAGTCTCGTTCACAAAATTATACCTAGACCACTAAGGACGTATTTAAACCTCAAAAGTTATATACTTTCAAAAGTTTTTGATACGTCCATAGTACTCTGGGAACATTTTCATGAGGAAATACATCTTTCAGAAGGTCTACTCGGCCGTGCTGAGGAAGAACGCCGTGTAAACATTCGAGAGTTGCTAAATTTCCTTCGATAAAATGTTCATTTTTCTGGAAAATTATGGATATTTTTTCTTAAAATTTTGATGTTTTAGATCAAATTACAAACAAAATTATTTGCGAAATTGGTAGACAAAAATTCAAAAATTTTCCTGAAAATTAGTGATTTGCCGGGGGAAATTTGGCAACACCTAAAGGCTCATACGGCGTTTTTCCTTAATACGGCAGTACTCATGACCCTGTCTTGAGGTCCATCACCTTTTCTTAGATAGTCTGGTGAACCTAACCCTACTAAATGGGCTACGGAGGACTCCAGGCGGTCTTCCGCGGGATTTCCTCGGGAATTTGGGTATACTCGGTGGTCCGAATCCAGAAGCTGGGTGATTAATGGCGTACTCGTAAAAAGGGGGCCTGGCCGGGTAGAATTGTAGATTTTTAAAGGGCGGAATAGGGGGTGAAATCGGGGGCTCCTCGTCCCCTCGAAGTCTATCCTTCCCCGGAGCGACCCGCGATCCGAATTCCAGGGGTGGCTCCTCGAAACTCTCCGGGTACCTAACCGCGATGGGGTTGTAGTATATGACGTGGGTGGCGGAGGACCCTATCTTGGTCCGGTTCTCGTGGCTGTCGTCCAGGAGAGGCAGCGGCTCGATGCCCCCGGCCGCGTAGGCAATCGCAGGTTTCTTGTAGAACTTGAAGCCTTTCGAGTATTTGAAGGGTTGGGGTTTCAAGAGGCATGTGGGGTCCCGCGCGTAGTCGCATTTGCTCGGCGGCGGGGGGCGGTGGAGAGGGGTCGATGAGTAGTTGGAGAGGCTCAAGGGTCGGTCCTCGAGGGGGTTGTAAGGGGTGAGTTGTTCCAGGGAGTTGCTGTCCAGGACTCCGGGACCAGGGCCCAGCGAGTCAGGCCCGAAGAGGTCGTAGGTATCGTAGTTGACGTAGTCGGTCCAATAATCACTGCAAAAAAGAGAGAGATTCGTCATGAGTGCATTGGCAAAAAGGGAAATGAAGGGCTTGGAGGACAAGGTGCATAAGTGTAGGTTTTAAAAAAATTAAGATTTTAACGATTTCAAGTGGATTGCATTTTGCAAAAAGGAACCACTAGCATTGCAATGATGCTAAGATTGTGCAACTTCATCTTTTGCAATAAAATTGCGGAAATCGTGAAAAACTATGAAATTTAGATGGTAATTTTTGCCTTAAATTTACAGTTTTTAGCGAGTAAAATAGAAACTATGAGGGGATAATCGGGTTTTTCCTCCAAGACAAAAGAAGTTGCACAATCTTAGCAACATTGCAGTGCTAGTGGTTCCTTTTTGCAAAATACAATCCAAGTAAAACTAGTCTTAATGCATATTTAATGAAAAATTTGCCCCCAAATTCCAATTTTTAAGCATCAAAAAGTCAGTTTAAACTTTCTCTCCACCACTAGGATCCATGCAATTTCGAAACTTCAAACACGTATCTCTCGTTATTGCAAAAACTGCACTTATGCGCCTTGTCCTCCAAGCCCCTCAGACGTCGTTGTGACGTGTTTTCGTTGTCTCGCTGGCTGAGGCTTCCAGACTTTAGCGGACGTCATGTTACTGCACAGAGGCCCAGACACAACGAACACGCGATTGGCAACAATCATGCTCATCGTTCGATCAAAAACAAGTGTTTGCGTCGTCCCAAAAAAAATGTCGATGATAATTTTTTTGCCTCTTTTCTGTTTTTAATTAAAACCACCGAACATCATAGTGATTGAAAGTTCCTACGCAGAAGTGCATATGAGAGTTTAGAAAAGAACGAACAAAAAATGTCAATCATGGATCGATGACGAAAGTAAGAAAATGCTCATCTCCAATTGCGGCGTTATGCATAGTCGCTAATGTTTTATTCCTTTTTTTAAAGGACATCAATGAAGGTTCGATGGAAATTTTCTATGAATTTTCTTCACAAATCACGAAAGTTTAAACAGAAAATTTCAAAGAGATACCTTGGTTCGATTCATTTAAAACAATAAAACAGAACGGATATTTTGAAAGGTGAAAATGGAGATGCAATTCAACTTTAGCCTGTAAAATTTTAATTTAAAAAATGTATTAGGTAAACGTTAAATCTGACCGCATTGTGAAGGAGTCAGATTTTATCAACTATATCTTTTCGGAATGACAGCTATTTGCAGTTATAATAGCTATAATTATTGCCAATTTTAGCTTTTCGCAAAAATAAAATTGAAAAATTGTTTCCATTCTGTTTAATTTTTAAAATGCTACTCGGGACGTAGATTTTTCTGTTAATCTGTGTCACCTTTTTTACGAACATGATTCCTCCTCGAGATGAAAAGGGGGAAAAACCAAGTTTCCAAATAATGGTTGGTAAAGTATGTGTATCCATTCATATAGTTGTAATTGCAGCTATTTTTCTAAACTCCTAGTGTGCAGTAATAATTGTGATTTTCAATACTCACATGAACTCCTTCGGATGTTTAGTCAACCCATGGAACACGGCAGAAGTATTTACAGAAAGCTAGATAAAGTCACGGAGGTAATCGGCCGCTTGACGAAGAATAGAAGCAATAGTTCTTTATGCATTTATGTACATGTTAAAAGCAAATTACTGAAGGATAGTAAACGATATAGAATTATTTTAATCGAGTGCAGGTTTGGTTTACTTTTTACTTATTCCCAAAATGTATTCATCCTTTTCCTAACATCTTAAAATTTTACGTTAAAACTTACTTTTCAGTGCCATATAGCCAATAAATGCTTTGAAGTCAAACAAATCTGAAGCACTAATTTTTAATTTTTAGTTTTTTCCCCATTTTCTTTGCATCGCGTTTCATCAGCAACATCATACTTTGCTGAAATACATACCTACTTGAAACGCATTTCTCAGCGTCCCAGTTTATGACCAGCCTCCCTTCCCCCCCTTACAAATACGATACAAGTACTCCAAATTCACTTACTGTTTAGCACACAAATCAAGATGATTTTAGGAACAGAGAATCAGTCAATTAGTAGGGCATTCATGTCTGAAGTATTTGTTATTTCATTTTGGAAGAACCGCAGCCGAATATGTATGTCCTCACTCGTTTACTTTATGGTTTTTTTTCTTCTTCTTCTTTTTTCTTCTTTTTTACCATCCAAACGATGTGTTCGTTTTAATTTAAATGTACGCATATTAAGCTCAAAAAAGGAGAGGGTAGGCTGTTTCAGCGTAATTAGGCTGGACATTGAAATTTTTTAGTTCACTTTCTTCTGAAAGATTCATAAGATATGTAAAATACCTTTCATTTAAATGTTAACCCAGATATACACACAGGGCCGGATTTACTTACTTGCCGCCCATGGGCCGAAGTATTCCTACAGTCTTACATGCGCTATGCGTTCCGGGCTGACCGCTGCTGCACGCACTGTGTTTGACGCAATGCGTGAAGTATTCATGCAGTCTTGTAGGCGCTATGCGTTTCACGCTGCCCGCTGCCCGCTGCTGACCGCAGCGACCGTGGTGTCTTTGACGCAATGCGTGAAGTATTCATGCAGTCTTGTAGGCGCTAATATGTGTTACATGCCGACCGCCGCGCCGAGGGTTTTTCCTTTTCATCTCACGTTCTCGTCATCATTGCGTTGTGCGCCGCGCCGTTCTAGGCCAATTTCCGTGTTCGGTTTCTCTCTTAGTCTTAACTCGACTAATTAAAGGTGCTGTTTATTGTATCACAGAAATTAGAGACGACAAAATTAGAGATATACTCTCAGGAAATGAGAGATTTTGTCACCTTTTCTCGTTCGTTATTTTTTTTTCTGAATCCGATTTTTCTTTATAGCTGAATTTAAAAAAATTGCAAAATTTGCCGCCATGGGCCGCGGCCCATGTGGCCACCTCCTTAATCCGGCCCTGTATACACATCTATTCAAATCAAAAGTTGACTGATTCAATTGCTTTCAAGTTCTTGAAAACTGCGTACAGTACAAGTAATATAAGTGTTTTGAAAAATTTGGATAGGTGTGTATTCCGTATCAGGAGAGAAAGTAAAATGAATAAAATATTTGATCTCAAGCATGTATACTACATTGTACAAAAGGAGAAACAAAGTCACTAGGACACTAATGCTAAACATGCAGGAAAAGTAAAGTAAAAATATAATTATAAAGACGAAATTAACAAAATTAAGAGGAAAAATCATAAGTGTGCTATTCTGATAGCATCTATTTACAATAACATTGAACGAGCATAATTTTATGAACCGGGTCTGTTCTGGATGCTATAGAGAGCTTGCGAACAGTTTGTCGTCATTTTCGACTCCAATAGCTTATTACCTTTGGGAAGGTAAGTAACAGCACCAGCAAAATAGTATATATCGCTCTTACGTCCATCACTTAAAAACGGTAAAGTTAAAGATGATAACTTTTATCTATATGAGTAGGTAACCCAACGTACAGAGAATTTTTATTTTGATACCCCTCCGTTAAAAACGGCGTCATAAACTTTTGGTCGTAAGTTTTACATAATTTTTTGATGGAACACATTTAAATTACTCTGTGAAATTTAATTGATTTAAACCAACCACAAATTTTACATCAATATTTTTCATTATTCTTAAGTAGACAGTGCACAAATTTCGAAGGAAATGAAGAATTTACTCTAGCCACGCTCGTTAACAGTCGATTTCCCCGAAAATGTGTAAACATTTCGAAATTTGCCATAACAAATTGTGCTAGAGTTATTTTATACCCCTATGCCCCTCCCCCCCCCCGCGCGCGCTCAGGTCCATCTTTATTGGGGCCATTTTTTGAAAACCTTGATAGCTTTTTCGGAAATATTTAAAATTTTGCTCCGCATTTGTTTACTGACGACTTCAAAGGTATTTTAGAATTTTTTTCGAGTTTCGCCCCCCCCCCCCAAAGATTTGACAGAATTAGTGCATCGGAAATATAACAGTGGACGATATCGCAACTGCGCATTTATAATAGGTTACTCCCTCTCGCAACCCCCCAAAAAAGCGTAGGCTACCAACTCCGATCGAAAATGATGCAGTGGCGATTCTTGAAAGTTTGTAACACTCTTTTTCCTCCATTTAAATGTATATAAAACAATCGATTCTTGGCGAGGCAGCTTGCCTCGCCTGGAATCGAGATTTTTAATGGAATTAAATGGAGGAATTAGGGTGTTGCTAACTTTCAAGAGGCGTCACTGAAATGACGTAAACTCGTAAAATAATAATTTTAAAATACTGGGAACCCGTTGCGCCTCCATGCTCTTCGTCGGTGGAAAGCGCGCGTAAATCCCGCTCCACGTCTCGCCGGCCGAAATCGAAAGGGGCAAGGGCGCGGCTGGGGCTGGCTGGGAACAAGCCAGTATCCCGATGTGCCATTCCGCCTGCGATTCGAAAACACAAACATTTCGCCGAAACAATTTCGTATTTACAAGAGAGAACGTTAAATCCTTCCCAGTCTGTTTTTTTTACAATATTCACCCAGCACCAGAGCTCACTAACTACGAGAGATCTAAATCTAACATGCCGTTTGTACCATAACTAATTAAACCAATGCCTATAATGCTGAGTAACTCGATTAGAATTTAGGACTGTACTGGGCTACATCTCACAATTCAGAGCTACAATTTCTGGCTCATTTTAAAAACAACGTATTTACCATTAGTTTCTCTACGTAGACAAGTGTTTTTACAGATGAGCCAGAGATTTTAGTTTCAAATTGCAAAATGAAGCCCAATTATGCTTCTAGATCAATGTCCGAGGTGGCACAATGTGCATGTCAAAATGAAGGAAGGATCAAGATAGCGGTGATTTCAGCGCTGAATCCGCAAAGACCATTTGTCCTTTTATTTTTTTTCTTTTTTAGGTATCTCGCACGGATTTTCCGGAAAATCGTTCAAAATCATTCTAATCTTGTTACTCAAATTTGTGCTGAAAAGGTAAGTGCCTGAAGCTGTCGTGATCATGATTAACAATGATATTTAAAAAAGGGAGAAGAAGAGGAAGTATATATAGCACTTTCATATTTTTGAGTGCTCACGGTACGACCCGCGAAATTATGTTAATTTCGATCACGCTTTTGACTGAAAATTTAACCTCTCTTCGTGTCGCACGCGAAAACGCAAGGTTTTACTGGATTTATGTGTCCAGAGGAAACAAAGAGGGGTAATACGTTGCAAACAATGCATATTGAAAAATGAACTCATAAGAGTAAATAAATGTATTAAAAAATTGCGGGATTTTCATACTTTTCTCAAATATCGAATAACCCTCCGTGGCCTTTGCGTTAGAATCAATCACTGGCCGTAAAAAATAAGTACCTACTCATTACCGTCACATCATGATTGAAAATTCCGGCGTTTTTTCTGAGCTCACCGGAAATATTTCATTTCTATCCCGTTAACAACCTGCGACTTTCATTGGACGTATTTCTGTCAAACGGAACTAAGCGCCATAGGGGGAGGAAGATAGAGGGGGGCTTTGATTGGCGGCGGAACCGGGCGTCGGGCTCATTCCGTCCTATACTCGCAATGCTTTTCCACGGCGCTTAGTTCCGCTCGGCAGAACGCGCTATCCGGCATTCTAAATTCCTCAAAAAGGAACTCAAATTGGCGCTTAGTTCCGTAAGACAGAAATACGTACAATATTCTCCCTTCAATCTTAATCACGACAGCACCGTTCGAAACCTTACCAGCTAATAATGCAAGCAACTAAATTACTCTAAAGCGGCTGTTAAGCAGAGTTTTAAGCTCAGCCGTAAGTCGAGGGCGGCGGGTCTCGACGGGTGGCCGAAGTTGTGGATTTTTCGGAGCCCGATTCGTAGACGGGTTTTACGAATTCGCTAGGGTAAACAATGGAGCCAGAGGCAGAAGGAGCAGACCTGGTGTCGCACACGGAGCCCTGGATCAGGGCCGGCTGAGAGCCGCGCAGCACCCTGAAGTTGATCTCGTTGTTAGCCAGGGAGCCGTCTAGGTACTTCTGCAGCCGAGAGCTCATCACGTAGATCTCGTCGTTGATCGCTTTCAGGCCGGAGGGAAACTGCATCGTGACGTCATTCTGGAAACAGACTCGTTCGAATCAGGGATCATTCATAAGTGACGTCAGACTTTTAGAATGACAAGAGAAAAACAAGGGGGAAAAACGGGAAACAATAAGGCTAAAATACATCAATTAAAAACCTGAGCCGTTTCGACTTAAAACTGAGTCATTTTCAGTCGGAAAATGAATTAAAAAAAATTGAAAAATACAGATGGAAAAACCTGAGACCCACATGTTCCATCGTGTAAGTCACGTAGGTCAACATGTAGGTCTCAGGTTTTTTCATCGATATTTTTTTAATTTTTAATTCATTTTCTAACTGAAAATGACTCAGTTTCGAGTCGGAACGTCTCGGGTTTTTACTTTCTCGTTTATTGTTGTATTTTATTGATAAAAAAAAGGCACAGTAGGGAGGAAAGTGTCTACGAACTTGTTCGTAAAAGTTCTTTTGCGTGAGAGTTGCGCTGAAAGAGCAAAACGCAGCATTACTTCGTCAAGAATGCCCCTTCATTGATGCGAAATCGACGAGAATAGAATGTTGCGTGTGGCTGTAATGAAGGCGCCGTGTGACATCATTGAAAAGTTTGGTATTGTGCCTTGTCAACTTGAGTTTGAGTCCTCTTTCAATATACCGACCGGGTAGATGATTACTTATGGACGCTCGCTGAAAGGAATGCTTGTTATTCTTTCGCTCAGTAATTCCCGTTGGTAAAAAATTAACTATCAGCTCGCTGAAAGGAATCCTTGTTATTCTTCCGCTCAGTAATTCCCGTTAGTAAAAATTAACTATCAGTGGCCGCTCTTTCAAGAGTCACAGCCTTTTAAGACATATTTTAAAGTTGAAAACAATAAATTATAAATGTTGTTACAAGCCTCAAGTATTCTCTTTTAATAATTATGAAGACAATATTAGTATATGATTCAATAATAAGAGATATCCATACTTTTTGCACACCCTGTATGTGCAAGAATGAGGAATAGGGAGGAAAAAGAATAGGGAGAAAAAGAGGAAGAATGTTAAAAGGAAAAGGAATAGTAAGCAAAAGAGGAAGGGAAGAAAAGGGAAAAGAAGGAGAAGAAGGAGAAGGAAAAGAAGAAGGAAATAGGAAGAATATCTGTTCCTTCGTATGTATCTTCCTCCTCTCCTACTTCATTTTCTTTTTCCCTATCGTGTTCCTACTCTTTATCATCAGTTTTCTTTTCATTATTCCCGTCCTCTTTCTTCTTTTTCTTTTCCCTTTCCTCCTCCTCCTCCTCCTCTTCCTCCTTCTCCTTCTCCGTCTCCTTCTCCTTATTCTTTTCCTTCTGTCTGATTTCTAATGCGTCTCCATTTAATATGATAAGCAATAGCTTTTTCGTGTTTTTTCAAGGGTCCCCAAATGGAGGGTCCAAAAGACCCAAACGGAGAAAAAAACTCCGTGGTGGGACCAGAAGTTCAGGTCATATGGATCATTTAGGCTCCCGGATCTTGAATTCAAACACTTGAGGTTCAGTCGCTGAAATTTGGATCACGCATCTGAAGCACTTCGATACCTCGTTTTACTCCGTAAAAGTTCCAACCGAAGTACTTCAGATGTGTGACTCAAACTTGGACGTGTTTCTGCAAGACGGAATCTATAGACGCGTGGGAAAGATGGGGTGTGCTCCAGGAAGCTCGATAAGAAACAATGTAAATGTGGGCGGTATTCCTTCTAGGGAAATGGAAAAGCTGGATTTAACATTCTATCAAACGGAACCAAGCGCCAACTGTATGCGGCACTCATGAGCCGTGGGCATGGCAAAAGAGCGTTTTGGGCAGGGCTAATGAGTTGCAGACCGCGTTGTCAGTCGTCGTCGCCGCTGACGTCACTGACGCTTTATAATTCTCTTTCATTCTCACCGTCCTCGACTAACGAGCACACCTCTTCTTTCCCACCTGTCTCTAGTTCCATTTAGCAAAAATACGTCCTTTTCAGCAGCTGGGGATGCGGGATCCGAAAACTGTATGAGATACATATGGCCTGAACTTCAGGTCCGATGCTCGAATTTTCAGAGGCGGATCCAGCGATTTGGCAACACCATACTTCCTCCATTTAAACCTATGATAAATAGTCGAATCTTGTCGGAGCACTTGGCCCCTTCAAGAATCGATACATTCCCATAGAAATGGAGAAAAGACAATGTTGCCAATTTGCTGAATCCGCCAATGCGAATTTTTCTCCGTGGCATATCAATCGGACCTTGCTGCCGTGCTACGGAAGAACGCCGTATGCAGGGCCGGATTTACCTTTATTTTCCGGATTTATTTTATCCGGATTTACCGGATTTAGTTCTTAGCGGGGTTTTGTAGCTCAAAAAGAGGTCTGTAGCAGGGCCGGATTTACTTACTTGCCGCCTATGGGCCGCCTGTATTTTGCCGCCCCCTTCTCATTCGTTTTGAAACATCAATAAAAACCATCTAATGAACGTGCCAGCGGAGGAAGGGTGCATAAGACGCGTTTACTCGTGTTGAACACATTTTTTGGGAAAGCCCTGGCAACATTACTAGCAAAAGTTCACGGAACTTTGCGCGAAAGTTAAGTTTCGTAAACCTATCTCTGGATGGACAAGGCCTTCCATTCATAAGAAATGAACGAAAAAATTATGAAAGAACAAACATAAATGTGAATTAATGATTTTAACTTCCGCCGCCGCGCCGCGCAGACCGCACCGTGTTTGGCGCAATGCGTGAAGTATTCACGCAGTCTTGTAGGCGCTGTGCGTTTCACGCTGATCGCACTGTGTTTGCCGCAATGCGTGAAGTATTCATGCATTCTTGTAGGCGCTATCCGTTTCACGCTGACCGCAATGACCGGACTGTGTTTGATGCAATGCGTGAAGTATTCGTGCAGTCTTGTAGGCGCTAATATGTGTTACATGCCGACCGCCGCGCCGAGGGCGTCTCCTTTTCATCTGAAGTCCTCGTTATCATTTCTCTCTAAGTCGCGTCCGTTCCAGGCCAAATTGCGTGTTTGGTTTCTCTCTTAACTCGACTAATTGAAGGTGCTGTCTCTTGTATCACTGAAAGACGACAAAATTAGAAATTACTATACTCTCAGGAAATGAGAGATTTTGTCTCCTTTTCTCGTTAATAATTTTTTTTTCTAAATCCGATTTTTTTTATACCTACATTTAAAAAAATTGCAAAATTTGCCGCCCCCTATAGATTTGCCGCCATGGGCCGCGGCCCATGTGGCCACCCCCTTAATCCGGCCCTGGCCGTATGAACATTCGAGAGTTGCCAAATAACCCCTGAGAAAACCTGTGTTTTTGAGGACGATTGTGCGTATTTTTCCTCGATTTTTTCAGACATTTTAGACGAAATTGCAAACAAAATTGTCTTAAAAAAATTGGAAAAAAAATTCACGATTTCCCCAGTAAACCAAGGTTTTATTGCAGGAAATGTGGCAACGTCTGAGGGTTCGTACGGCGTCCTTCCAGAGCACGGCAGTATGGTTGAGGGAGTCTTACCTTGGCGACCACAGGAAGGTTTTCGGGCTTAAATTCTAGTTTTGAGTTCCAGCAGGCGACTGCGTTGAGCGTGACTTGGGAGAAGAAGAGAACTCCTTCTTTGTTCATGGCTTCGGGCCCAGACTGAGCGACCCGCTCTTTGGCGAAGGTGAAGAAGGAAGTCGGGTGAGAGCGCTCGTTCTTCAGGAACGCCGCGCGGTCCTTCAGCGTCGACGTCATCACCCAACCCTCCCGCACACTCGCGAAGCTGTGATAGTAAAGCCGTCGATCGTCAAGCTCGACAGGCCCTGAAAAATAAAAAAGAAAGTTTAGACACATCTTAGAAAAAATTGAAATATATTTAGGTATTGGTCAAGTTTACAGCGCACCAGGGCAATCTGCGACACCTAACGGCAAGTCTGCCGTGCTAAGGAAGAACGCCGTATGAGAATTCGAGAGTTGCTAAATTTCCTTCGATAAAATGTTTATTTTTTAGGAAATTGATGAACACTTTGCCTTGAAATTTTGAGGAACTTTATGTGAAATTACGATAAAAATTATCAGAAAAACTGGAAGGAAAATATTCACAAGTTTACCAGGAAATTTGTGATTTATCGAAGGAAATTTGGCAATGCCTGAAGGTTCATACGGCGTTTTTCCTTAGCACGGCAGAAGTGGAATCTATCAAGGAAGAGATCATTCGGGAGCTGGCATCGGCAGCCAGAGTTGCAGGTTTTCATGAAAAATAAAATCTTGAAATTTCACGTGAAATATTTCATGAGATTTCAGTAATTTATGAAAGATATTGAAAAATACCTGCTCATTTCATGTTTTGGAAAATACAGAAATTGTGACTTTCTTCTATTTTCGTGTGTTTGAGTACGGATTGCATACTCTGTAACCCCTAGGAAGTAAGAAATATTTCACAGCCTCCTGTTTCATGAAAAATATTTCACGGAAATTTCCAATCTTCCATATTTTTCATTTCACGCGGGAAACTCTGTCGGTAGCTGCTGAGGACGTTTTTCATTCGAAATCTCAGCAGACTTGCGTCAATTTACAAAGGGAATTCTCAAAAATTTCATAGTTTACAATCGCTCTTGAGTAAATATAAGTAAATTGTGTTGTGACACTGTGCAACGATGCAATGCAATTAAGCTTCTATGGTTTTCATTTCTCCGTGCGTTTGCGATGAGTTGGTTGCATGTTCCAAAGCATAATGTTTTTTGAAATGTGGCGTTAGGTTTAGCAGAGAGCAATATAATACCCTGAACATTAGCGGTGAAACTGATTTCTTTTTTTTAAAATCGCGGGTGCATGTCGTGACCTGCCACCTTGTTAATGGTTCGTTGTTGTTTCTTCTATGACCTAGACCATCAATCAGTGGTGTTCAATTTTCCCTATTGTAATTCCGCTTTCGGCTTTCCATTTACGAGACAGAGTCGTTAGCCTGCAAAGCGCACCGCCGTGGTGAATGACACTATCCGTCGAGCTTTTTAAGAGGTCATTTTAAAATATCAATTTTTTCTTACGATTTTTTGGCAGTAAAATCGCAAGGATCGTCAACATCCGAGCAGCTATCCTCCTTCTTGCCGCAATTTTATCACTGAAAAATCGCGTTTTACTCAATTCATCGCGACTTTTTGTTCGATAATATTGCGATAAATCGGCGTCGATAAAATCTCGATCTCATTGCAAATTTATGAGGTGAAATCGTAAATTATCGCAATTTTACATCCGACAATATATTCCCGTGAGTCGACGACAGTAAAATCGCGATACATTCTCCGATCAAACAGCAACTCATCCCGATTGCTGCTTCTTGGAAGCTGTCAGCAGAAAATTTTATGAAAATTTCAAGCTATGTAAAGTTGGCTTGTTTCTCTTCGAAAATATAAAATAGGAGCAAAATTTTTGAAACGTCGCAATGGAAATACGTGGTTTCGCCCTGTGGTAATTTAAATGGAGCTGGACCTGGGACTTACCAAGGGTGAGAGCGAATAGACCATCCATAAGCTGGAAAGAAGTGCCGGCAACGTTGAAGTCCCCGTGGTCAGGATAGGGGTAGAAAGTGTTGTGGGCGACTCGGTGATACGCTTCACGACGCAGATCGAACACCAGGAGTTTGAACCCGACCACGTCGGCCATGTACGCGAAAGCGTCCTTGCATTGTCCATCCCTTACATCCACCACGATAGTGATCAACAGCGAGTCTGACTCCAGTAAATTTTTCGGCAGCGGGTACCTACCTAAAAAAACGGCAAAGTAAGAGTGCAATCGTATGAAAGTACTAAATTAGAGGTATATTGCTGCGCTAGGGAAGAAAGCCGCATAAATATTCGAGAGTTGCCAAATTTTCTTCAATAAAATGTTTATTTTTGAGGAAAGTTATGGATATTTTTCCATGAAATTTTCAGGAACTTTAGGTGAAATTGCGAACAACAGTATAGAAAAAATAAAGAAAAATATTCATGCGTTCACCAGGAAATTCGTGTTTTAGCAATCGAAATTCGGCAACGCCTGAAGGTTCATACGGCGTTTTGCCTTAAAATGGCAGTGTACAACATGAACGTGACAGTCCACAAGAAGAAAGGGTTTAGTGCCGGGACTCTCACATTTGAAATGTCACACCGCTATTCTTCCGTGTTTAGGTAAAAAACTGCATGTATGTGCATTCAAATGTTGCCAAATCTTTTTTATAAATTGTAAATTTTCAGGTGAGTTTTTTTAAATTATTTTGCATTCATCAGGACAAAACAGAAAATGTTGAGAAAATTATTACTAACCTATCCCAGAAATTAATATCTTAGATGAGTCCTTACCCTTATGTCGGGAGTGATTTGGACCCGTGCATCATGTTTCTTTAGCGCGGTAGTATTGAGAAGAGTATCTTCAAAACGAACTTAAGCGTTAACAAGCAAAAAAAAGAAAAAAAAATCAAAATAATTTGGAATTGACGTTTCCAGTTTATTAAGTTCCATGGAAGGGAAACTAGGCTGAAATCCGGCAAGAAGACACAAAATCTTCAAAATTTGCATTGCAGTGGCCTTAAAATGCACCTAAATTTGAATCAGTTTTCAAAAATTCCCAGAGATGCTCCTCGGACTCCCCTCTGAGCACAGGGATATTCCTTGCCTAGGTATCTACTCCTCGAAGGGTGGAGTCGGAGTTGAGTAGCTCCATAGAATTTTTCAACGGAAAAATTGCGATGTTTTAAGTTTTAAGTTTAGTTTTTAAGTGTTTAAGTTTTTTTGGTGATAAAATCGCTAGGATCATAAACATATGAGCGGTTATTCTCAATCTTGTCGCAATTTCATCTCTATAAATTCGAAATTTTACCTCAACTTATCACGATTCTTCGTTCGATAAATTGCGATACATCGCCGTTGATAAAATCGCGTAGGATTGCAAAGTCATGCGCAACTTAATGCAATATTTTATTCGATAATTTTGCATTAAATCGACGTCGAAAAATTGCAATATACTTCGATCAAATCGCAACTTATCGCGATCGCTGCTACTTGGGAAATCTAGCACTTGTTCGAAATAAAATGTTTTGGGAAAGAGGTAACCTGCCATGTACCGGGCTTAAAATAGTCGAATTTCAAAGAGAATGTGACGCTCTTCATAGGCACAAAAATGCGAACCAAGTCCTTCGCTCTGTATTTTTGGAATAATAGAAAGTGTTTCCCGTCAAGGTCTCAAAATTCCGATGGTTCCGAAAAACTTGACGAAAATCACTCCTCTGAAAAATTTAGCACCGCGCGGCGCGCAGCAATGCTTTTTTCTCGTGGATGATCATATGTTTTACAAACTACAAGAAAATAGGAGAATAAGATCCGAGAGAGGTAGGGAACAGAAGATACAGAATATAAAGAAACGTAATAAAAATATGGCAATGCTGTTCACATCCATTTCAAATATTTAACACGGAATGTTAAGTATCATTTGCGACGTGAATGACCTAAGCGTTGACATGTTAAGCTTGTTGAGTATATGAACTTCAGGTTTGGAATTTGAATGGCTTTCTCTCCATAACTTTTTTGGACCATTGCAGGAAACGTGGGCTCCAGATTTGACTTACGTGTATCTGTAGCTCGTATGAAAGTAAATAAATGAAACGAACGATAAACTTCTCTCATTAAATTAATTAATCCTTGATTTTTAAGCCGTTTGAAAGAATAGAAAGGATGAAGATTACATCCCGTCAAATAATTACTCGGGAAGAGTCAAAATATGATTTACATCCGGAAATTCGAAATAAGAGAGAAAGTATTCGGTACCTATCCGGCCACAATATCACAAGCGCCATGCGCCGTTTCAAAATTTCCGCCGCTATTTTATTTTTTTACAGAGATATTGTGCAACAAAGTTGTCCGAAAATTTCATTGAATTTTGTCTGTGCTGCCGATAAAATTCAGTTACATTTCCAAACAGATTCAACCAATAATTTCTCAGTAAAAAAATATAATGATGGCTGAAATTTTGAAACGTCGCAGAGGCGGATCCAGCAATTCGGCAACGCCTAATTTTCTCCATTTAAACCTATGCTAAATAATCGATTCTTTTCGGAGCACCTGGCCCCTCCAAGAATCGATACATTTCCATAGGTTTAAATGGCGGAAATCTGGTGTTGCCAAATTGCTATGGATCCGCCAATGACGTCGCATGGCGCTTGTGATACTTTAGCCGGATGGTGACGAATTCGTTTTCAGGCAGATGAGTTTGACGAGTCGCTCATTAATCATATGTAGGTGAAAAACAACGTTTTCTCCAATAACCACCCATCAATGACCATGATTTAATGGTCATCAAAATTTAGTTAAAATCATCCCGCCCTTTGTCGAAATACAGTGATACACCTTACCTAGCAATTTATCCCCGGCATTTAAATCAAAGACTAGAATTTGTGGTGGGCAGATTCTCCGTGGCCGTTCGGCGAACGAATCCACGACTCCTGCATCGAGCACCCAGAGTCTTCCACACTCGTCGATCTACAAAAGAGAGGAAAGTTTGAGGATGAGAAGAAATACCCATCAAGCTGATTAAAAATCTGAGATCTTTAAAAAAAAAAAAAAAAAAAAAAAAAAAAAAAAAAAAAAAAAAAAAGGTACTATGAAGGTAATGAAGAAATTAATCAAATTTTTAAAATAAATTGTGTATTGTGTGCTTATCGGAGTATTACTATTGTGACAGTGGTCCTCTCGAACATTTCTATATTGTGCTTAAGCTGTCACATCAAATGCTGAAATTATGCGGAAACCATAGGTATAACTATGTACTGCGTACTACATTGTTTATTTTTTTCAGAATGTTTTTTTTTTTTTAAAAAAAAATTAAGCAAATCAATTATTGACCTTTATGGGTAAGCTAATTGTAAAACACTCTTGATCTATCGTGATGGAGGAATAAAAATAAAAATAAAACTAAATGTCAAGGCATAGCAATGATGGGTTTCCGCGCTGAAACATTAGCCGCCGCACGGACTTTAAACGTTGCGAACCATCTTCTTCATTCTAGTACTATAATTCATATCATTACTATTATTTTATCTTTTCATTTCTGCATATCATCCTTAAAATAAACTTTTTTGTTTTCCTGGACAGGAAATAAATTACTTAAAGCACTGTCAATCACACTTAAAGTGTCTCTATAAATTTAGAATCATATTAGGATACCTCACTCAAATACTACGAATCTGTCCTTGAAATAAGGTCACGGCTACATGACGATTCAAAAAAAAAAATCGCTCTAATGGATAGACCGTCTACGAACGCTGATTCAACAATTTGGACACATCAAATTATGATGAGCGACTTAATTGAAACGTGAACAAAGAAAAGGTAGACTTTTTATTACCTTCGTGTTAGTTTCAACTTAAGATGACGGTACAATACTGCTGTGCTCAGGAAAAACGCCGTATGAGTCTTCAGGCGTTGCCATATTTCCTTTAATAATCAACAAAACTGGGTAAATTCTGATATTTTGCTTCCAATTTTTCAGATAATTTTCTACCCAATTAAATCTAAAATATCGGGAAATTTAAGGAAAAATATGCATAACTTTCTTCAGAAATACATGTTTTATTCAGGGAAATTTGGCAACTCTCGAATGTTCATACGGCATTTTTCCTTAGCACGGCAGGAGTACCACTCGGCTGTTTTCCTGAAATACAAATACTACAGTGGTTTCCATTTTTCCAGGTCACGTGCATCTGATCTAATGTCAGATCATTGCATTGCCTCTGAGAAATATTTATTTGTAAACACACGAGGGGAACGGACTCTCCCTATTTGAAAACTCGGAGCGGTTAGTATGAATGATGCAAGGACAATACGGCGACATGGGGAAAGAGGAGTTGAAATGTCGTTGCATTGAATGACTATCTCAGAGACATCAACCTCCTTTTTTTTCAGAATAATTCCTTCTTCATACGTAGACAGTCTCAACCTAAGGCATCCTGAGGTATATCTGTCAAAATTTCGGGATAAAATTTCAAGAAAATAACAGCAGCGTTCCTATGGGGCACACGTCTGCAAAGTCTAAAAAGTATTTATTACTGATTTTTTTTTACCATATCATACCTGCACTTGGAATGCGCTGGGATGATCCGGTGGACGGTATATTTTGTGTCAGAGTGACATCGATAAATCACATGGATTGGTTCAATTTTTTGAGCCACTCGTCATTTTTCTCAAATTTGAGATCTAAATTTTTTTTCAGGATACTAAAGAATTCACTTGCCAATTTTGACAAACAAATTCAGCGTATTAAAGGCGTGGTTTTTTAGAGGTAAAATATCGCATTCGAGTGCAGTTTCGATATAAGTTAGTGGTCCGTGTTGCCGCGGCTTTGAAGAATCAGGCGTATGATGAAAAAGTTGATTTTTTTCTCACCCCGAACTTCGCAGAAAGCGAATGCTGTGTTTTTCTTTCTAAAGAAGCTTCTCAAAGGAAGTGGATACCTCTCAAGGAGCATACCTGCGTTCGGAAAACACTGGTCAAGCCATCGCAGTTGCCCTCCCGATTATAGTGCCAATCCGGGAAAGGCTTCAGCAAATGTTGGCCGTTGCGAACTCGATCACTAATGGTTGACAGCACGACTGGAATACCACGGTTGACTCTAGGTGAGGTGACGAAAGTCCTCTTTTTGATTTTGGCACATGTATGAGACGTCGGTTTCTCCTTACAAACTACATTATGAACCATCGCTGAAAAAAGTAAAACGAGTTAGGTTATGCAAAATGCAATGATATCAATAAATCATATGAAGTCTTAATTTGTAAACGTCGCGTCGCAGGCAACTAGCAATCGTCGGCAAATCGCAATCTACATGTGTTGAATGAAAAAAATCAGAAGTAAAGAAACAAAATAGGAAGTATTGGTTATTGTGTTACAAACAGACTTTTTTTCTGTTTAAATGCTCAGCACTAGCCAGCACATTCTCGAGTAAGTGAAATGGAATCAGTGACTTCAGTTCAGTTTGGTTCTGATAAGCAAATAAACCAACTGCCAAGTAAAGCTGAGAGTATCGCCGAGATTTGAAGGCACTCCACTCCGGGTTTTGGTTTTTGAGGTTCTTTACCGACGAAATCTTTTGTATTTCGATGCGAATTGTTGCAATTTGGTGAGTTAACACGCATACCGCTTGCAAATTGCTGGCGATTGGTGACTACCTGCGAAATATACATTCCACTTGCGGTCTTGAGACCTCTTGTAAAAAGGGCGTAAAGAGGGAAACTGTTTCAGAAAACAGTTGGAGTCAGGTACCAAAATATATTGGACGAATTTACAGACGTAAAAAAAATTGCATCAAATGATCGTTTTTGACCAGAACTCATTTAAAAGGTTAAAGCTCCATTTCCATCCATTTTAAGCGAACTCTCGTTTATATATGGTAGAGATCTCTCCATCTCTTCGTGAATGCCATCTGCCCACCGTTTGGCTGGGCCCTCTCCAAAACTTGGCTCCTTGGTTGGACTTAAATTAGTAAGCTCAATTAAACACAAAATGGCTTGAGAATTTTCGACCTAACGAGATTTGACTTGAGAGCGGAATATTTGAATTCGCTAACAAGATAAATATAATTTTTTTACGTATGAGTCGAAGGTTGAAATATGAATGTGATTGAAAGCGGAGTATGTCTACCGTTTTGTATGAGAAACTAGCTGCTCCGGGCGCCCTCTACAGCTAGCAATGATGGTGCCGTAGCTTGTTTCGAAACCGACCAACAAAGTAGAAATACCAAGCAAATTTTCGAAACAGCTGAACTTCACTCGTCGATAAAAGTAAAAAAATTGAGAAAATCTAAAAAATAATCACAGCCTGCAAATCTACAGATCAGAGGCTTTCATTTGAAACAAAGATCATGCAGATCGGTCCGGTGGTTCTCTCAGAGTTAACGTCCAAAAATTCGGACCTCAGTTATAATACATTGGAGAAAATTTGAGAAAATTATGGGAGAAAATTTGAGAAAATTGAAAAACAAATTACAGCCTGCAAATTTACAGCTCAGGGGCTTTCATTTAAAAAAAGATCAGGCAAATCGGTCCGGTGGTTCTCTCAAAGTTAACGTCCAAAGATTCGGAACTTTGTGTTTTAATTTATAGGATTTTGATACCTATTTTACCATGTCCAGCAGTCCATTCTCAATTGCGGGAGTTTAAGTATTACAGATCACAACCTCGCTCATCTCAATTTGTAACATATGATATAAACTTACGATCGTATTGATCAACATCCAAAAGAACGATGTTCCGGGGATGTATTGTTTCCTTTTGATGGCCTCGTCGCGGGCGCTCTCGCTCGGCCACAGATAATCGGCCGAGCGCCACTCGTAGAGAACTTCCAGGCCGTCCTCCTGGCCGTAGCACTGGTCTATGGCTGATATGAGAGCTATCACGGCCCCCAATAAATAAAAATAATATGGCACCATTTTAAGTGTAGATCCTGAGGTTCCTCTTATCAGCAACCACCTGAAACAGAAAGGGTAAGTTTCCGATTGAGTCCCTCGTAGTGAAATCACAGATGAATAAGTACACACACCAGACCAGACGTCACAGATGACCTTTTGAATAAGTATTACAGAAAATTACATATCTAATGTTACATATTTATACTCAGAGACTTAAACGCTGAGGTAGAAAAATAAGAGATTTTTCAAACAGATCATCAGTTGTGTCCTCCATGTCTTGAAAAGATCTTTTACTTCTCTGTTCCAGCGTTCAAGTCTCACAGTGATATTTTCGTGTCGGCAGTAGAAAAAAAATCGGTGCTCTAGTTTTATTTTTCAATAGTGGCAGCTAATTGGCAACATTGTCTTTTCTCAATTTAAACCTATGGAAATGTATAGATTCTTGAAGGAGCCAGGTGCTCTAACAAGAATCGATTATTTAACATAGGTTAAATGGAGTAAATCCTGTGTCGCTAATTTGCTGGATCCGCCCTTGAAAATGACGTCATCTACCGCATACAGACCGCATGCCTTGGTTCATCTTAATTTCGTCTTATCAGTGGCATACAAGCATCAGATCGATTTTTTCTTCAAATTATTATCTTTCAACGTAAGAAATAAACGTATGAATTCACTATCAGCTGTCTCACTTTTTCGAGGAAAAGATTAGTACTTCTTGGGACCATGAAATGATGCATAATTTCTGCGACACAGAAATTATACTCAGAGACTTAAACGCTGAGGTAGAAAAGTAAGACATTTTTCAAAAAGATTATCTGTTGTGTCCTCAATGTCTTGAGGAGATCTTTTACTTCTCTGTTTCAGTGTTCAAGTCTTCTGGATCAAAATCTTGAACTCTCAGTGTTGAAATCTGGAGTTAAACAGAGATTTCAGGGGGTCTGTTGAGAGGGCCGAATTTTATCCTGAATTTTCCTAACCTTCCTGGACCTTCCTTAAACCGCAAATTTTGATATTTTTGAAGCCATGGATGAAATCAGCCTTAAAAGTAATTGGAGGTAGCCATTTTACATTAGTTTTGGCACAGGCTAAAACTAAAAACCGGCGCCAACATCCAGAAAAAAGTATTTTCTATCCAATAGAAGAGGCGAAATTATTCCCTGTTTCAATTTCTTGGCATATTTTATCTACCTAGATTTTTTTATCACTGGGGAAACCGCAATAAAAATAAATATGCAGCAGTTAATCGTAATCTATTTTTGTACGCATGCACTTAAATCTCTCCGAGTGTTAATGAATATCGCGTGATCAGCACTATATGTATAATTTTGATGTTAATGAAGAGCAATGAGGTATTATACATAGTGGCTAATTGGAGGTACCGCAGGAATAAAAATGGAATCGCTGACAAACATTTTTTTTTACATCAACTTCCGGTGGTTTATTCTTATGCAAAGCGAAAACCATGTCAAATTAAATCCAACGATTTCTGGATATTTTTCTTACATGTTTGAGTACGAATGAAAATAGCACAAAAATGAGGAAGGAACAATGAAGTCCGGGTCATTAGGTATCACTTAGCATTGGGGATTTTTCATCGAATCAAGCTGATTTCATCTCCCGTCACGCACCACAGATGGTGTTCTTTAATTTAGACCTTGCTGAGCGATCGAAAAAAACCACGCACACACACAATTAAGCAATCGCAAACTTATTACCGGGTTTTCCAAAAAGTTAGTGAGTGCACGCTGAGTTAATTTCTGAAGATCCGTGCGATTTTCTAACTGAACTTAACAACAAATCGATCTACTAACTTTTTTTTCTCCGTAGATTAAAGCCCCTTTGCTGATGTAAACGGTCACATCTAATTATTAAACGACTTCCAGTCAGCAGTGCCGGATGTCTGATGCCATCTTCTGGGAACTAAAGATACTACCAGGAATCTATCAATAATCATCTCTCGTTTCTTGTTTTTCATCTAATGTCATTAACTTGTGCCTTCAATTCGTTCTTGTTTAGTTAATAAGATCGTGTACAGAGTGAATGCTGCCATGGAAGTCGTAGGTCGTAGGAAACACAATTCGGCAAAAATGATGATGGCAATGTCGTTATTTTCACCGAACCCATGCGCCAGCAACCTGAGTAGGTGCTGGGACCACACTGCAATTTGAAGTGAGTAAATTGATTCCTAGACGGAATCTTTCATGGCAATTAGGAGCTGATTGCGTTGCGACGGCATGGTAGTCTATGTGCTTACGCCTTGCCTATTAGTGGCTCCTAGTCCTCTGTGGGGTTTCCCGGATCCATGTCTGCAAATAGATGGGTATAAGCTTGTCGAAAAAAACTTCTCCTCCCCCTTCATTTTTCCAGTCGGTTAAATACTGTGTGCGCCGCTGATTTTCCAATTTTCTTCTCATCATTTCGGGAGCAGTGTTCAAAACTCACCTTTGAGTTTACGGGGCCATGTGGCCCATCACGCTCAATTTTAAGGGGCCATTGAAGATTTTTTAAGGGTCAAATTGACTTTTTGCCTATAAATCACGGCGCATTATTTAGTGGAAAATTGGAATCCGGTGTTGTGCGTCGCAATTTTGAAAAATCACAAAACAGAAAAATAACCTTGCTGCTTAGATGTTGCTATTTGACCTACTTCAAAAATTGAAGGCGAAATAGTGCGCTGCGTACCATCTATGCAGCCATTGCTGCTCAGAGGATGCTATTTGCGCTACCTCAAAAAGTGAAGGCGAAATAGCGTGCTGCGTACCATCTATACCTCTTTGGTATCCCTACATACATACATCGTTACCTTCCGGCCAAAGTATCACAAGCGCCATGCGACGTTTAAAAATTCCCACCACCATTTTACTTTTGTACAGAGAAATTGTTTGTTGAATCCGTTTAAAAATTTCACTGAATTTTAACGGCAGTACAAAGAAAATTCAATGAAATTTTCAGACAGCTTCGTTGAAAAATTTCTCTGAAAAAAATTAAAATGGCGGCGGCAATTTTTAGACATCACATAGCGCCTGTGATACTTTGGCCGGAAGGTGACGACATGTCATTTTATGGCACTTCCTGGCGTGAAATTATGATAAGGAAACGTTTCTCATGAGAATATTATCCCACCCTGCCATTTCCCCATTTTCTGCCATTTTCCCGATTGATCTTTGCACTATGTTCAATCTCCGTAGAGGGCACCACGTTCGAGGCGTTAGTTCCACGCACAATCCGCGGTGTCACTCAACGTTCCTGATGTTGTGTCTCATGAGTCGTACGGCCGGAGGTATTTCCTATCGGTGCCACAACGTTTCCTCGTCTATGACTCGATTCATATAGGAAAAAGCGCCCGTCATGGAGCGGACGTAACCACGTGTAGCTCGCATTCGAGTCAATTAAGCAATGCGCGACGGTTTGTTAACTTGGCCGACAAATCCACCATCTCCCGAACGTCCCGACTCCCGAGTCGAGACCCGGTCCGGGTCCAGGTTAGTAGTGCACGAAAAACGCGTGTTTACATAATCCGATCTGCGGATTCGGACGTGAGCGTGGCGCGGCGCGTGTAAACACATTGACGCGCCGCGCCACGCCGCGCGAATCTGTCACCCACTCCCGCGGTTCACGCACGTGCCAACGACACGCGCGCCGCACCGCCGATTATCCCTCATACTCGCGCGTTAGGTTACGATTCCAAGGGAGGCGCGCGACTGAAAAGTCGGTGCTCCTCTGCAGAGACAGAAAATTTTATGAAATTTATTGCCAAAATAAACGAAATTTCGTGAAATTTCATAAAATTTTGTTAAATTTCATAAAATTTCGTGAAAATTCATAAAAGTTTGTGATATTTCATGAAATCTCGTGACATTTCAAAAAGAATTCGTAATATTTCATATAATTTCGTAAAATTTCATAAAATTTCGTAAGATTTCGTAAAAATTTGCTAATATTTCATAAAATTTCATTATATTTTGTAATATTTCATAAAAGTTCGTAAAATTTCAACGGATTTCGCAAAAGTTAATTAAATTTTGTAATACATCATAAAATTTCGTAAAATTTCAGAAAATTCCATTGAATTTCATTTAATTTCGCAAAATTTCACGAAGTTTTGTGATACGCCTGGAAACAGTGATTTCAGAATTTGGAATGTTTCACCCTAAGCCTAAAACGTGCGCACGTGGCAAACGTTTTCGTTTGGTTTGGAGGAGAGGTCGAGACCGCTCTCTCTAAACTCCTGTATGTGCCTTACTGAATTATGGGTTGATGTTACCACTTTTTCCCTGTGTAAATACTTGTGAAATTTGGTGGCACTGTGTATACCTTATGATTCTGTCAAATCCGGGATATTAGACCGCTGTCACCGCGCACCAGTTCCTCGTTTTAGCGGTTATTTTCGCGTTCACTCGAACCAGTTTTTGTGCACGTCAGCCTCGTGCGTCGTGTCGTGTCAGGCCGGGTCGTGGTCTGGTTGTATGTTTGTGCTCTCGACTGTGAAGTTTGGTCCGTTTTTGGCCCCCTCTCGGCCGTCGTCCGTCTAATTTGATACTACATTAATAGAAATAGACCTACTTGTGGTCACCGTTAAGTCTTGTTCAAACCCCATAAATAATGTAGACCCGAATTGACCGTCAAAGTTTTCATAAACTTTCAAGTAGCATCCTCTGTACTTGTCTTAAGGCCTCTGGTTTGAGCCTTTCCCAGAATTTTTCGAAAAATTAAGTATGTCATCGAATGGATAATATGGACTGCATTTTGCAATGAGAACCTACAATTTATGGCTCAAAGATAAAATCACCTATCTGCATAGGGACACTAAGGGCACATATGTTTTCTTCTAAAATGAGCTAAAAATTTCAATACCTAATTGCAATTAAGCATGGTCCATATTTCAAAAATACAGCACCAGGAGTATTAGGGCCTGTGTCGGTTACGATATTTGTTGCAAGGCAATAGTTGAATCGGCAGTGTAGAGAACCTCTGATGTTCATTTTTGATTTTGTGAAATTTTAAGTTTTTAAGCCTGCAAAAGGTTTGGAGGTTTGGATCTATGAGATTTTGAAGTTTGATGATGGGTTTGACTGGGTTGGTTGTTAACTTCTGATCACTATTCAACTCCATGATTTACATGATGTTTACGGTTGTTTTTTTTTTTTTTTTTTTTTTTTTCAAAACTTTAATATAAAACTGGCCTTTGTAAATTAGATCCACTTTCAAGGAAAAGAAAAATAAAGTTACAAATTACACCGAAGGTCTCATTATGTTTTAGACAATTTTTTTTAGACCATTTTTTTAATACAGTTGTTCAAAAAATAAACAGTCTAAGCGACCCAGTATGCATCCGTTGAGTCCAAAAATAGTATGTTTTATTTTTTAATTTTTTTTTCGCTCACCCCCCTCCCCCTCTTCCCCCTTTATCCCTCCCTCTCTCACTCCCTCTCTTTATAAGGCTCTGTGCTACTTAGATTAGCTCCTTCGCGCCTAATAAGAAGAAGAGGAAGAAGACCATCTTCTTCTTTCTTTTTTTATTTCCTTTTTCCGAATAAATATCAGTCAATTATTTAATCATTAAAAAACCATGTGAAATAATAATAAAAACATGCGAGGTAATCTAAATCGCCACATTCTGTAGAGCGATCTATGGAATTGAAAAAGCCTTCATACTAGGATGAATCCTGCGGATTTTACGTGACCGATCATCTGCCTCACACTTTCACCTGGATAGGTAGCTCGGTCAAGCTTCTTCCTTCCGCGGCAGAAACTGAAAAATACTTTGAATTTTTTTCCGGTCATTGTTGTGTGGATGCCTTAATCTGTTATGACTATGAAGCGGATAATTTACTGCCCAGAGAGATATATCGCTCAGTTCAACTGTCTCGATCTGGTCCTCCGGGAGAAGCACTCACTTCACATTAATTTTCAGACATTGATCATTTTAAAACAAGACGATCGAATTTAAAACTGTCAAAATTGTTGCAAAAATTGAAAGACTTTAATTAGTCAAACCCAAGTAACATTAGAGTGCAATAAATTGCAATTACACGGTAAAATTATTCCTGCTGCATCGGAGTGTTTGTGCATGTGCTATTTGCCTGTCTCTAATTGAAGGGACACTTCTTATAAAAATTTAATGCAATAAAGTGAAATAAGTTGTGTGATTAATGGAATAATACTAGTCCCGAATGGAACCAAATGAAAAATCAGGGTTGAAAATCGAAAGCCAGCGTCCTCTGAATGAGAGCCCGAATGGAGCGATAAGATGTAAAGTTGCCACGGCCCGGATTTACCTACTTGCCGCCCATGGGCCGTCTGTATTTTGTCGCCCCCTTCTCATTCGTTTTGAAACATCAATAAAAACCATCGAGTGAACGTGACGGAGGGGAGGTGTGCATAAGATGCGTTTACCTATACTGGTGTTGGATACATTCTTTTGCGAAAGCCCTGTCAACACTACTAGCAAAATTTCACGGAACTTGACGCGAAAGTTAGGTTCCGTAAACCTATCTCTGTGTGGACAAGATCCTCTATTTATAAGAAATGAACCAAAAAATTATGAATAACAAACATAAATGTGGTTTAATAATTTTAACTTCCGCCGCTGCGCCGTGTCGCGCTGATCGCATTGTGTTTGGCGCAATGCGTGAAGTATTCCTGCAGTCTTGTAGGTAGGCGCTATGCGTTTCACGCCAACCGCTCCTGACAGCGTGACCGCACTGTGTTCGGCGCAATGGGTGAAGTATTTATACAGTCTTGTAGGCGCTAATATGTGTTACATGCTGACCGCCGCGCCGAGGGCATGTCCTTTTCATCTCAAGTCCTCGTCATCATTCTTCTTTGCGCGGAGCTCCAGGCAAAATTGCGTGTTAAGTTCCTCTCTTAACTCGACTAATTAAAGATGCTGTCTCTTGTGTCACCGATATACGACAAAATTAGAAATTTCTGTACTCTCAGGAAAAAGAGATTTTGTTTCCTTCTCTTATTGATAATTTTTTTTCTGAATCCGATTTTTTTTATACCTACTTTTAAAAAAATTGCAAAATTCGTCGCCCCCTAAATTTGCCGCCATGGGCCGCGGCCCATGTGGCCACCCCCTTAATCCGGCCTTGAAAGTTGCCATAATATTGTCAAACATTTTCACAATGGTCGAATGCATACTGACAATAATGCCATAATGTTTTAAAACATTTTCTTGTTGGGCGGGAATGTAATTGAACCCTTCTGGCTCTAGTATTTTTAAAAGGACCGTGTTTAGCAGAACAGAACCAAGCCACATCAGCTTTTGCCAAATTTAACTGTGCGAATTAATTTTTTATCATAGTAAGTTTATGCGGATTCTTCTGAAAATTTTAAGAAATTTGCTTCTTACTACGCAGAAAATTCACTGAAATTTGCACAAAAATCCGTACAACAGTTTTCGTGTAAAAAATTAAATTGCCCAATTAAATTTGGAAACAGCTGATGTGGCTTGGTTCCTTTCTGCTTCTAACGCGGTCCAAATGTCTTGATGATTTATGGCTGATATTAAGACTGCAGAATATGGCAATTAGGTTTGTCATTTTAGAATCTGTATTTATATTTCTCTCGCTGCGATGGAGGAGAGAGATATTCTCTCAGGGATGAACCTAACAGTATCTTAATCAATTGGTGCTCTTTAAAGTTATCAACGAAAACAGACCATTGATTCAGTCACGAATTTACACGATTTATATCTCTTAATGATCAATGACCATCTCTGACACTCCTCAACTTTTCTTCCTTTCGTCCTTTCGCAAGTATTGATCTCCTCTACTTCATGATTGTTTTTATTTTTTATTTTTTTTTTATCCTATAAAATCTTCTACGAGATTTATTTCTGATATACATCACTGTTGCTAACCCCTCAGGTATGATCTGGATGACAGTTGAATCGTGAGCAAAAGGCGGGCCGTTTTAGCAATTTTTATCGGAGGAATAATCGTGACGTTGGCTGTCAAGCCTCTAGAGGGAAGCAAATACAGGGTGATTTAAAAAATAAATAATAATTATTTTGATTTGCAGGTATTCGATTCTTTGGGGTCGATTTACCCTATGAAAGTTTTGGTCCCGAAGCTCAATTCTCCGCCGTTTTCAAGAAAAGGATAGTGGACGGGTGGTCTGGATCAGCGCTAAAAAATGCAATGATTCTCGAAGAAATTCAAGGGTTTCTCGGTCTATGTGGTTTCCTTCTATTATAAAATTGAAAGCGGGGCCGACAACATTATTTTGGAATTAGGTAAAACTAAAAGTATTGTATGATGATAAATTGAGGGGGTTGGAGGACAAGGTGCATGGTGCACAGGTTTTTTGCTATTTCGAGAATAACGTGTTTGAACTTTTAAAATCACATGGATCTTAATGGCGGAATGAAAGTTCAAACTGACTTTTCGATGCTTAAATTGGAATTTTGGATCGAATTTTTCACAGAATGTGCATTAAGACTAGTTTTACTTTAAATCACTGACATCAATTTTTTCAAAAACTGCACTTATGTGCCTTGTCCTCCAAGCCCCTAAATTACGATTGTTCCTAGAGGGATTGTATACGTGGTTATCACTGTTACAGCTCAAAACTTTGAGAAATGAATTTTTCTGCCTAAGATGAGCCAATGTATTTCAGTCGATGCCATTAAAAAATGCATAATTTTTTCTTCTTCTTTTTTTCCTTTTTTACGTATGGATTTTTGAGAGCTCCGGAATGAGTTGTGCTCGTTTTACGTAACCGAAGGCACCAAAAAAGGGCGTAGTTGGATTTGCACGTGAGCTCCAAAATATGTAGACGTGTATACACCATGGGGGGTTTTATGCCCTCCTAACGCTCCGTAGCCGAAGATGGATAAATAGTCCATAAAACACGACGATAGAGTGACCTATCAAAGATCACCGTCTGTGAAATTTCATAACCGATTTTGTGAGAACAAAAACCGAAATTTCGGGGAACAGCCGATGAAACAGACCATAGATTGAGCTATAACGAGGGCAAGCGAGCCCATAGTTTAAGACGAGGGGTCAGTTGCAAGATCGCCAGAGAGGGGAGACCTAATTGTCCCGTGAGATTCGGGAAACTCGGCGATTTTCCCGGCAATCTCACAACCATAAACTTATAGCGCTCCTCTATACGCGTGATGTGACTCAGTCGCCTCTTTTCCTTGAACTACAGTTTCATCATTCGCGAATCCACCGTCAACTCATCCATTGTTTTGGTAGTATCGGACGCCTTTCTTCTATGCTGCCGTACTGAGGAAAAACGCCGTATGAACACTCGAAAGTTGCCAAATTTCTCCTGATAAAAAATGTATTTTGGAAGGAAGTTATGAATAATTTTTCTCGAGAATTTCAGGTATTTTCGATTAAATTGCAACTAAATTGTCTAGAAAGTTGGAAGAAAAATATTCACAGCTTTCGCAATAAATTCGTATTTTATCAAAGGAAATTCTGACGACGCCTGAAGGTTCATACGGCGTTTCTCCTTAGCACAGCAGTATGTAGCGCACATGGAGGCGACCATTCCACTATCTCTGAAACATGCGTTGGATTCGATCCCAGCAAACTTGGAAAACATGAAACTTTCCAACCTTCTTATTTACTTTTGATGAATTTTTCTCTCTTTTCATTTTGCACCGAAGCTATTGACTGTCTCTTTGCGAAATGAAGCAAACGTTAAAAACTCATTGGTACGAGCCTTAGTTTTTCATCTTCACAGCTTCAAAAGTTGATTAGCTATGCAGGTCGTCGAATTTCAGCTACTGGTGCTTGACCCCTGTAGTAAATATACAATTGCATTAAGTGCCTCGCGGAAACCAAGTGTTTCTACAACCTTATACAGTATAGCTTATACAGGAAAGCTCCGCACTTTTGATGAATGCCTGCCATTCCTAATATATTAGAGCGCCTTCAATTTCTTATGATACTGTGCAATACCTCTGGTGTGAAATAATTGCTTCAAGCGCCGTGGCACGCTGCGGCGCGGCAGGCGGGCAGCCAGCGCGGAACGCGCATTTGCGCCTGCAAACCTAACAGGGATACTTCACGCGTTGCGCAATGTGTGAAGTATCCCTGTTAGGTTTGTAGGCGCCAGTGCGTCGCCGCTCCGCTTCGTGTTAGGCCCTAATATTTAATCTGGCGGAGTCAGCGTTATTCTCATGATTTTGAAATGTTTGCACATCCTGTATGGATTATTCTCATTTTAATTGATGAAAAAAATATGTAGTAAGTAAAGGAAAATATAATGTGCGTTTTGTAAATATATTAAGGTGATTCCGTACAAACTTAAGGATTTACAAAGCACACGAATTTCTACACAATTTCTCATAGCCTTTTATAATCGATGGCGAAAAAGCAGCAGCCAGGCGATAAAGTGTAAAGCCCGGCGATAGGAACTATAGCCCGGCTGCATAATTTTTTATCGCTTCGTATAGCCCGGCCGTATGATTTTCTCCGCATTCTACAGCCAGCTATATGATTTTCTGTAGCCTTCTTTAGCCGGCTATAAGAATTCCTATGGTATTTTGAAACGCAGCTCTTATCGCCAATTTTTACCAGGGTACGAAGTATTGTTTTTGAAGCGGGAAGCTTAAAAAACGCACATTCCTCACGCAGATTATACCTAGAGTTGGGCGTGTATTTCAGACTTGCCCGGTGCGCTCATCGTCCTTTTTAAGCCATGAACTCTACCAAACAATTTTTCTTTTTGCTGTAGCTAAAGTATGCATCATGCCCGTTTCAAGAACGTCGCATAGCAAGAGTCAAACTAGCACTACCTAGTGACCGTTTGTTTAGCGGCGAAACAGCGTACAGATAATGTGTAATTTACTAATTTCTCCACCAAATTCCACTTGTGCAGTCTTGACGTTCTCTACGGACCTGAATGATTTTTTTCAGAAATTTTGAGATCATCTCGTGCAACTCAGAATAAAAATCACAAGTGTAAATCACCACTCAGATTAATTAGTTACTTAGTTAATATATTTTAAGACATTCAGCGTCACAGGCTATTAACGTCTTTACAGAGAATTTTTAAAATGGGAGTATATACGAAAATTTAGATTTTTAAATTAAGAGAGGTGAAGAGTTTCAGAATTTTGGTAGTAACATTGGGTTCATCGCATGTAAGTGGGTATGATTAGACTTACGGAGAAACTTTTAATTATACATTTAAATTTTTATTCGCAAGGGACCTCTACATTTTTTAATAATTTAATAAATTATTACCAAACAAAGCAGAAGATAGAAAAAAGAAAAAATGAAAATATATTAAAAAGGCACACACCCCCCTCCTTCCTAAAAAGGGTGCTGCCTGAAGATAAGCTAAGCTTGTTGAAGTGTAAATTTACCCCGATATTTTCATCGGAATGTATGGTCTTAACCGCAAGGAAACCGCAAGTGTCAGAACTTTCTAGCGTTCAAATGATACTTCATTTGAATACTGGCAAGTCGAATAACATACGAATACGATTCGTCCACGCACGGACTAGATGTTGGTCCTGTCTGATGCGCCCACTATTCAATTTCTGAATTGGTTTTTCACGCGTTGGATTATTCACATCGTCACCGAGGCGGGAAGCTGCCCTGACAAAAGAAGTAATTCAATAATCAGCACTCGTATATTCAACTCTCTCGAACTAGTTATCTAATAGAACGGAATTCAATCAGACTTCTTCCGAGCGCATCCTCTGCATTGCGAGCAGTAATTAAGTAAAATTAAGAAAAAAGTACCATCATGGTCAGTGTTCGAAACTCGGCTTTGAGTTTTAAGAGCCATGTGGCGCATCAAGCCCGATCTTTAGGCGCCATTGGAGATTTTTTAGGGGCCAAATTGACTTTTTGCCTATATATTACGGTGCATTTATAGTGAAAATTTAGTCGGAAGATGTTTTCGTAACAGTACTAGTGAGTAGCTGTAACTTGGGGAAGACAAAAGCACTAAGAATGAAATCGTGAAGAATAGAAAAAGCAAGCTTTCACATGTAGTGCTGAAAATTCCGAGTTTTTTCAATTCAAATAGATTTGTTTTTCTTTCTCTATGTGACTTCCTGTGAAAATTCAGATTTTTAGGTGGCAATGTTTAGGGGTCACGTTTGCGCGGAGCCTTCATTTTTTAGGCGCCATGGCCGATTTTTTAGGCGCATTTGGCGCGTTGGCGCCTGTGAGTTTCGAACACTGATCGTGGTTAATTTTTTCCAACTAAGGCTCAATGAACTTCTTGAAAAATATCGCAGTCTGTTTTAGGATAATAAAATTTTTTTTAAAAAAAAAAATGTGTTAAAGACATTAATGACAAGAATTCTGTAATTGATTAAAAACCATGTCGGTAAACGGACTCATCTTTTTAAAAAATTAAAAAAATAGCAAATTTTACAACACTGAAGTCGATGTGTGCTTATCGTTGAGCAGAGCAATTTATCTCGCAAAGATTTTGCACGAGAGTCGAATGGGTCCAGATAATTTGATAGTATGCACCAAAGTAGTCATAACATTTTATAACTTTGGTCTCGTTGGAGCGACTTCATCAAAATTAAAGGCTATTTTCACGAGATGTAAAACGAGTAGGTATAAAACCAACGAATGACTTCTCCCGTCGCTGTTGGCTAAATTAATGAACAGATGTGCGCGTATACCAAAGGTCAATTCCGGTGTAGATGATACTATTCAAAATTATATGACTGTTTTAAAAGATAAATTTTCAGACGCATACAGACGTCATGTATCATTAAACAGGTTCTTCACCTAATGATGATTAAAATGGTTTTGACATTAGACGGATTTATTAGATATTGATAGCATGTCATGAAAAGATCATGTAGCTGATCTTACAACTAGTGCGGCATTAGAGGAATGGACTTTTAAGTGGTAAATACACTGCAGTATTTTGTAATATCTCATTCCGTAAAAACTAAACTTTTCTCCAAACCGTAGTGACAACTTTTCTCTTCGTCGGTCTCTTACTATGCTCATTGTAGATCCTATCTCTCTAATTTTCGAGTCATAGTTACAATATAATATATGGGAAACCACTGTAGCATTGTTAGAGCGGCTATGCTTCTCTTTCCATGAGAACTAAAGTTGGTGATGATCATAGTCTTACACAACTCTGCTTAAAGAGGTACGTACTTATACGCACTTTTAGCAATTGTGTGTTACCGGTCCAGATCGTTCACCCTTAAATAATACATCATTTTCTGATTGTCGTTCCTAGCGGTTAAAAGTGGAAACTATACGTGTCAAACTAGGCATTATTCACATTTCAAGCGAGAGGAAAATGATACTTGATACCGTTTCATCGAAAAAACGTAAGTCAAAATGTAAATAAGGGAGATACGTGTAAAAAAACTGAGACAAGGATACGCATACAAAACGGATGGTAGCGTTCGATTTGCACACTTGAAGAAGTAGAAAAAAAAGAGAGAAAAAAATCTTGAAAAGACCCTTTTCATCATCATTAGGACCAGAACAACTTGAACTTTGTTTTTGTCACTTAAGATCACGACCGCACAAAGTAGTGATCGAAAAGCTTTAACTAGTTTATCATTTTTTTGCTGAGCTTGAAGGTTCTTTGGTAAAATTGGATTCAAAATTGCGCAAATGATATGTCCTCAATGGTGAAGTGAAAGTTATTTGATATCATGTCTGACAGCATCCGACGATTTTAGACTGCACTATGGACTAGATTCTAGACTTCCTCGCACCACTGAACGTGAGGCAGTTTTCGGCTGTCAAGGTGTGTTATGTGTATGTGTGAGTGTGTCCATAACGATGTTTTTGGACCTAGTGTAAATCTGAATTTCTGTCTAGAATTTTTAAAATGTTCATACTTAGAGGATCTATTGCCATTGGATTTTATACATATCGGTGGCCAAAGTGCGAAACCACGTATCTCCGTCCGCACTTTAGCCATGTATATACAGGGTAGAATATATTATAGATTATGAGTATTAACATCATCCTAGAATAATATCACAGCGTAGTAATAAAATTCGATTGACCGACCAATTAAAAAAATTTACCTCATTATCTCTTGCCACCTCCGAACTCCGATGAATTTTTCACGCTGTACAATGTCAATGATGGAATGTTCGATTTACAGCCTTATATTATACGAGTGAAATTGGAGTTAAAAGTGTACCATTATGAACATAATTTAGTTAAGCCCCAGAGCTTGCTATTTTCCCGAAAGTTTGACGGCGCGCATTCACCAATTTATGGTCACCTTGAATCTTCGCGCATACTTGAAAGAAATAGTGACAGTAAAAGTAAAAAGTTGCACCGGAAAAGCCTCAATTTTCAAACTCACGAACCAATGAGAGCGAAGTCCATTTGCGCTGAAGAAATGATATTACTAGACGTGAACTTCGTTAAGACTCAATTTATATTGCTGACAAATTTGCATGCTCAAGAGCGTATGACCCTCAGGTATACCTCACGCGATCCCAAAACGAAGATTTTTATTCTCATTACATTGCTCTATCATCTTTTATACCACCACCTGCATATCCTCTGCATTGTCAGGAAGAAAAAGACAAAAAAGGAAAAGAAAAAAGGAAAAACACTTGTGTCGTGAGCTCGCATAACTCAGACTTCCGGGATGATACTTTCTGGAGCATCACCTTGAACTTGGCAATGTCACATCAAAAAAGCTCTGAGGGAATCCAGATGTCAGAAACAGTGTTACTAAATTTCAAGGAAATGTCAGTTGTCTTGCGAGAAAATATATGCAAGCAATTATGCCTTACTGAAATCTAAAAAACACCAATGATCATCAATATATCCGCCTCACTATTTTAACTACCTACAACGTGTATAGTCGATGTTCAATAATTGTTATAGTTCGTCAAAATAATGAAGACATGCAGAAATAATGGTCCTTAAGATGGGGAAAAAATAAAAATGATATAACTGTACCGCAACTTAAAGGAGTTTATTCCGTATCATTTGTCGAAAGGAATACTCAAATCTTGTAAAACTTGGCCCTTTGCGAACACTTCAAAGCTAAAAACACTAAATCGGAAACTTTTAGAAAAACGCTGTAAAAGTTGCAAACGCTGTTTCCACTTTTAAACACGATTCTTTTCAGACGTTCAAAGCATTTTTAATACAAATTATGTCTTGACTGTTGTTCTCGAAACTCTTGGGAAGCATTTAGCACTGGATAGTGAAAATGGATCATTTTATCTATGATCGGCATGCATGTGCGAAACTAGGGTGGAGCTAAAGGGGGCCTGCCCTCCTCAGAAATCTACCTAGCCCCTGCATAAAATTTGATGTACCTATTTTACAATATAAGTGCGTGACATATCTTTCATCTCATGACTTCCCTAGGATTTTAATCAATTCAACTTTTAGGTGAAGAAAGGTCAGAATTTTTCTTGAAACGACTCTAATTTTCAAAATATTCCCGGGGAGGCCCCCTGGTCCCCCTTGGAGCTGAAAGTCCCTTAAACCCTCCTCTTTCCAACTAATAGGATTCCCCGGATCCCCCTCGCTGAGGTGCCCCCATCCCAAACGCCCCATAATGAAGTGCTCTCCCCTAACCCCCTCCACAGAAAGTTCCTATAAATCCACCCATGCTGTTTCGCAGTATGCGCTGAACCATTTGAATCACCACTCTGAAGGCAAATGCCTGATTTCTCCATCACTATTTAATTCAAAACACGGCCATTGATAGTTTTGACTGGAAAAAAACCGTTGCTTAAGATAAACATGAACTCATCGCCCACATTAAGTAACTAACAAGGGTGATAGTAGACTGCCGTGCTGAGGAAGAACGCCGTATGAACATTCGAGAGTTGCCAAGTCTCCTTCGATAAAATACTAATTTCTGTGGAAATTTATGAATATTTTTTCTTGGATTTTTCAGGAACATTGGGTGAAATTGCGAAGATAATTACCTATAAAATTTGATGAAAAATATTCGTAAGTTCACCAGGAAATTCGTGTTTTATCGAGTGAATCTGGCAACGCCTGAGGGTTCATACGGCGTTTTTCCTCAGCACGGCAGTAGACGGAATTCGCATTCTTTAATTGCTCAAGGATTCTTATTTACTATGATATTTATAAGCGTGGCGTTATTTCTTTTATCTCCTCGTCGACGTAGCTTCACGTCACGTCAGCGCGTGGATAAACAAACTGTTCGACTCCGCGATTCGGACCGCGCGCGCTCACGCCTGAATCACGATTTTGCGCCCGCGCTTTATTCACGATTAAAACGATTAGTGTTCAGATTTTTGTGGCTCGCTTTTTCATTCTTCCTCTTCGTCACAACTTGAAGCCCTGTAAATGTGCTCACTTTTCAGCGACATAGCGAGAGTATTTGGAAATCCTCATTAAGAGAACAACTCCGGCCATGATAGTGGGGCGATATAATACTTTATTCAATGTTTAGGATGGAAGTGGGTCCCTAAAAGAATACAGCGCTATCTGCCTCGGGCACACTAAAAAAAAATTCTCGGCGTTCTTACCGAGGTCCGTTGGTACCTTTACCATCTCACTTTTTTTTACCAATTATTGGTAATTTTACCAAGACAGACCGGTAAACTTACCTGATAACCGGTATTTTTACTGTTTTTTCCAGGTAAGAATAACACTTTTATTGGTAATCAATTCCCGGTAACTTTGCCATTTTATCTCGGTAATTCTACCACAGTTAAAAAATACGATACGATAAAAAATATTGGCGCTTTTACCGAGGTCGAGTAAAATGACCGAGAAAGTTCAATAATTTTACCGAGATTTCTCGGTAAAATTACCAATTCCATAAATGGTAATTTTACCAAGAAAAAACTGGGATCAAATAGAACCCTGAATTCTTGGTAATTTTACCCTTTTCCTAGTAAATACACAGAGATTTTTTTTCAGCGAATTCCATTTAGGGAAGGGGGAGGGGTTAAGGCGACGCCCCTGCTCGTGGCAATGCGATAGTTTGAAAAAAAGTTTACCCTCTTTATATATTTCAAACCTTATACGAACTCTTGAAAAAGTGTTAACGTGTACACATTATGGGAAACCCTCTTCTACTTTTTAAGAGGAAAAATCCACCTTTCTCTTTGACGAGTTTTTCCCAGAAAATTTTCCCAAATTTATAAAGCTCAACTGTTTCTTTTCTTTCAAATTTAAGGATTCGCATTCACAACAATATCAATTAAAGTTGAAAAAAACATAAATGAATGTATTTATAAGTACATGTTGTATATGTGCATTGTACTTGTGCCCTCACGATACTATGCAACAGTTAGACGTAACATTGAGCCTGCACGGACTGACGACCTCTCGCTGAGCGATTATTTCAACGTTTTACTCTTTTCACCTCAAGCAAAAATACATCACTATTGTTTACTTTTAAAGATCGGAGATTTTGTATCGATAGTCCGATGACTGATCTTTGTTCAATGGGCAGCATAGACCGGAATGCATTGGAGCGAAACTTATCGGTGCACTGTTTAAATCACTCAGCGAGTCGCGCTTATCTGATTTTATGGTCTGGATTTTGCAATTGATTTTGTAATTGCGATAAACGTTAAAAGGACCAGCCTTGAAAGACGAGGGATCTTAAACTTACCTACAGTATCTAAAGTTCATGGCAAGTTCAAATCATCATCACCATGGCAAATTAGCTGATCCATGAGGTTGACAACATTTTTCCCCTCCATTTGAACCTATGAAAACGTATCGATTCTCTGTGGAGCCAGTTGCTCCGACAGGAATCGATTAATCAACACAGAGTTAAATGGAGAAAATTCAGTGTTGCCAACCTCCTGAATCTGCCTCTGCCTAGACCTCCGAGAGCATGTTTTACTTTGTAATTGGACTGCATTTTGCAATTTGGACCTATAAATTCCAGCCCGGTTTAAAAACAACGTATGTGCCATTAGTTTCCCAATGCACATACGTGTTTTTTCAGATGAGACAGAATTTATAGGTCCAAATTGCAAAATGCAGTCCAATTTTTCTTTGTATACGTAACAAAAAATAGCTGAATCTCATCAGGGTCATCATTTGGAAAGCACGCGGGAGTAATTTATGCTTCTACCCCCTAAACTTTAAATTCGACCCTTTTTGGCGGAAATGTCGGTCAATTTTCATTCATTTAAAGGGAGTTTTTTGAGGACATTTGTTTAAGTTTCTCAAGCGAATGTAGCATTTTCCTACTAGATTCACTGCCCTTAATATTTAGCTGAAACGGCGCCGACGTGGCGTAACATAACGCCTGTGGTGCTGTACACTTGTGGCTGTACACAAGTGTATGCTAAACGTTACTAATTACGGATGCTAGGACTTAGTGAGTTTTTGGAATACTGCTCTCTTTTTGGGCCGTAGTATCTTGATTTATTTTGCGAGGAAAGCTCCGTACTTGTGATGGATGCCTGCCATTACTAATATATATTAGAGTGCCTTCAGTTTCGTACGATACTGTGCAATACCTCTGGTGTGAAAAAGTTGCTTCAAGCGCCGTGGCAGGCAGCCAGCCAGCGCGAAACACGCATTGGCGCCTACAAACCTAACTGGGATACTTCACGCGTTGCGCAATGGGTGAAGTATCCCTGTTAGGTTTGTAGGCGCCAGTGCGTCGCCGCTCCGCTTTGTGATAGGCTCTAATATTTAATCTGGAGGAGTCAGCGTTATTCAACTCATGCTTTTGAAATGTTTGCACATCCTGTATGGATTCTTCTCATTTTAATTGATGAAAACAAATATGTATAAAAGGAAAATATAATCTGTGTTTTGTAAATATTAAGGTGGTTCCGTATCAAACTTAATGATTTCCAAAGCACACGAATTTCTACACAATTTTTTATATCCTTTTATAATCAATGGCGAAAAAGCAACGATAAAGTGTAAAGCCCGGCTATAGGAACTGTAGCCCGGCTGCATAATTTTTTACCGCTTCGTATACCCCGGCCGTATGATTTTCTCCGCATTCTACAGCCAGCTATATGATTTTCTGTAGCCTTCTTTAGCCGGCTATAAGAATTTCTATGGTATTTTGAAACGCAGCTCTTATCGCCAATTTTTACCAGGGTTGCATTATATTGTGCCTATTCGTTTGAAATCAATCAACATGACTAGAAGATCATGATTTTACGAATGTACGTTGGATTACGCGAGATCTTCTATTTCCGGCCACACGCACCTCCGATTCTCTCCATCGAAGTTAATGGACCCTTGAAATGTGACAGAATTTCGGAAAAGAGTGTATAAAGCGGGAAATCTAGCGGAGAACGCGGACGACCATCACCGTCTCTGATGCCGGTAAACTGCGTTGATGTTGCCAAATTTTAGGAAAAACCGAGGTTGTGTAATGGGCTAAAAAAATTAATGTTTGTAAATTGGACCTTTGTAGCGCTTCGCTCCAACAGGGCCGTCTAAGGCGGCGCCTAAGTGTCAGCTCTCGCCCCACAAATTGTCTTTTTCCTTCCGCGTCAATATAGACCTTAATTTGTTGAAATTATTCCCTCTGTTGCTTATACGCTTATATTTTCTTCCTATGGGGGCCCTTTAATCTCCCTCATTGCCTTTACGAGGGATTGAAATTTCAAATGTTATCAAGGGAGACCCCCCGGACTCCCCTTCCATACTGAGAAAATTCAACAACTTAACTCCCTTCTCCGGATATATCCAATGTAAGGGGGGAGGCTGCACCACAAGGTGTGCCTGTGGGCCCAAAAATCTTAGATATTGCCCTGCTTTGCCTCGTCTTTTCACTACACTATGGATGTTAAAGGAACGACTATAAACACGGCCTAAAGTGCTGTGCACACGGAGAAAAAAACCTCGTGTGAGGGACCCGAAGTTTAGGTCATATGGATCTCTGAAGTTTTCGGATTGAGCATCTGAACACTTTAGATCTAGCTGTCGAAGTTCGGATCACACATCTGAAGTACTTCAGATGTGGAACCGAAGTTTTTCGGATATGAAAACCGAAGTACTTCAGATGTAAGAACTGAAGGTTCAGATGTGTGATCCAAACCTCGACAGCTAGATCTGAAGTGTTCAGATGCTCAATCCGAAAACTTCAGAGATCCATATGACCTAAACTTCGGGTCCCACGCACGAAGTTTTTTTCTCCGAGCAAAATCGGAGCAGGGACCGCTTTGGTTGCTCGGATGAGAATACTTCTATTCCGATGATAGATTGCTTTTTCCTGGCGGCGACGTACGAACCGTGGCGCCGAAAGCATGACAGGCCGGAGCGGGCTGCTTTGCAGAACAAAACCGCGTATCTAAACCGCATCCTTATGCAAGTTGCGCGGTTCTTTCCTTTGCGGGGCAGAGGAGTAAGGTCCACGTACGCCAGAACGCGTGCGGCGCGGCGCGGCGTGTGAGAAGCTGAGAACGCACCGGGATCACGTGTGCGTTTTTATGTTTTCCGTGTCCTGGAATCGATCCAGTTATACTTACTAACTCAAAGTACTCGCGACTCAGGAAGCATTGCTCGCTGACATACCCGTCATGTTACGTCTTCCGCTCAGGTATTCCAGGACGAAAAACGGGGGGAGGCGCAGCGATCGGGATTATTTCACGAGGTAACATTTTGAGCTGGTCCGTACCGGCTAGTACATTTTACCATGTCGACGGTGAAACTACCAAACCACGTATCTCGTTTGCGGTGTTTAAAAATCTACGCTCACATTTTATTTTTTTGAAGTAGACCAAATCAATATCATTCCTTGAAATTTTCACGGAATTTTCTCCGCACAAAGAGGAAAAATCACAGAAATTTTCAAGACTGGATGTTAGGTAGTTTTTCATTTAAAAAATAAAGTATGACAGGATGTCTGCGACGTCGCAAACCGAGATACGTGGTTTGGTAGTTTCACCGTCGATGTGTATAAAAGCCGCTTTTACAGCGCTCTCTGGCGCTCTGCGACACCTAGCCGCCAAAGTCGCCTATCCTCCCAAAGCCCTTCAGGGAGTTAGGCACTCCTTCATTTCTTCCGAAACCCCCTGTCGCTAGCCCTTCACTGGGCGTCCCCTTCGAAAGGCGAAGAAGAAACAGGTGAGGAATAGACGAAAAGGGAGAGAGAGGAGAGGATGGAAAAGAGAAAGAAGAAGTAAGAGAGAGGAGGTAAAAGAGGAAAAAGAATAGAACATAAGAGGAAGAAAAAAATACTTCTTGTCCGCCTTGCTTCCTCCTCTTCTTTTACTACTTTATTTTCTTCTCATAATCCTTCTTCTTCTTCTCCCTTTTACTCTTCATATCCCTTTTCTTCTTCACGTTTTCCTTCTTCATCTTCTGCTCACCTCTTTTCTTATTTTTTCTCTATCCCTATTCCACCTCATACGCTCTCTTTCTCCTCTTCTCGATCCTCCTTCCTCATCTTTTCACTATCCTCCAAATCGATCATCACTTTACCGGTAGGTTGTATTTCGCAAAAATGATAGCCATTTTCAGCGAGTGAACTTGGCATACTTGTCTCCGTTAGGCCCTTCACTAGGCAATTAAGCACATCCCTCAAGTATACACTCCCAGGATCTGGAGAAATTGTCGCAGGCAGTTGTTTCGACGGCGAAGAAGAAGAAGGATGTATGCAACTAATCTGCACAATGTATGATGCCACTCGGCTTTCCTTATTTTCAGTTTAACGCAGCTGCAACGATTTTTTTAGAGACTCATTCTGATGAAAATCTGAGCAACAACGGAGGGAGGGCACCGCGTCGCGCCGCCTTGCGCCGCGCCGTGGCAATGAGTCATGAACTTCGAGTCTCCATTCAAATACCGTTTAATCGACGCAACGCGACGCCAAACATCGACATCACCTCATTGACCGATATTATACACTCTCCGATTAGCCGAGTTGACAGATTGTCAGGAAGTTGGCCGCGTTAGGAACTCTCGTTAAGGTGGGTAAATATCGACAGCTTTGACTCTTTTAAGCATTTCACCGCATTCAAAAGCGGTTAAGGCGTTGCGGAACTCACGCGTGTTTAGTCGGAAACAGGTATCAAAGGTGAGAGTTGCAAAATAAAAATTTCGATCGCAACGTCTCAAAATTTCTGATATTGCTCTATTTTTATAGAAAAACTAGTGGACGTTACTGTTGGACAGAGTTGGTTGGACGTTACTGTTGGTTTCACAGAGTGACCGGACCGTGTCAAAATAAATTGGTAGATATTCCAGGAAATGGTGTTCGATTATTTTCCTTTGAAAAAAAGTGTGATAGAATCTGCAATATCGCACATAGAGATACGCGTTGCCACAGACCGAAACCGCCTTCTTAACTTAGATCAACATCGCGATGAAGAAGGAGGCAATTCTGATTTCTATCCCGAAATTCACTTTAGAGGAGTCCGTTCACGACAGGAGCTTCTAATAAGTGACGACTAACGTAAAATGAATCAGGCGCTTCCACAAATTTGTTTGACGGTCAATTATAGCAATAAAAAATATCCTCAGGGCAGTGGTCAACAATCCGCCATGAGTCCTTGCACGATATGGCAAAGGTGACAAGACGGCGCCTCCCGCCGGATCGCCGCGGCCATAATATTCACTGCAAATCAATCATGAAATCGCTATTTATTGCCGGTCAGATTATAGAGGACAATCCGGGTGAATTTCATGCAGGGCAAACTTCGTTGTCGCCTTGAGGGTGGAGGATTAGACACGGCGCAACGTTGCGTTTCGAAAAGGGTCCAGTGGGATCAATAGGACATCGTTCCTGAAAAGTGCTTGCCGTGCTAAGGGAAGACGCCGTATAAAAATTCGAGATTTGCCAAATTCCCTTCGATAAAATGTTCATTTTTGCGTAACATTATGAATATTTCTCTATGGAATTTCCAGGAACTTCAAGTGAAATTTCGAACAAAATTATCTGAAAAATTGAAGGAAAATATTCACAAGTTTACCAGGAAATTCGCGTTTTATCGAAGGATATTTGGCAACGCTTGAAGGATGTTACGGCGTTTTTCCATAGCGCGGCAGTAGTGCTCGAGAGTCAAGATTGACCGCGAAGGCGCGCACCTGATGGAGGGGTCGTCACGAGCTCGGCAGAAAAGTCCTCGCTAATTGTTCTTCCGAGGAAAGGGGAGGTCGGGGGCGGACGAAACCGTTCTTGATATTGCAAAAAATATTCCCGGTATTGTTTGGCGCTCTCTCGGCCTTTCAACGGACATGGCCACTCCGATCGATGTCCATGACTGACGAAATAGTTTGCAACTATTTTACAAGATTAATAATTTCAAGCCGTACCCGTCAGTCTGCTTTAAGACGTCTCGATGGCCGCCGGCTGATTATTCAGATTGATTGGCAAAACGATAGACAAAGAAAACACAGCGAGGGCTGACGAAGAATACCGCTTAACTGACAATTTTGGCAAAACAGAGTTAGCGACTTTGCCACATTCTATGGTATAAAATACAACAGCTATTTTATTTTTTTCCAATTCTGTAGAGGGTAGCTTCAATGATGCTGTAATGAGATGGCCTTTTTCCAGTCACGCAAAGTCCTTGACCTATACTGTCATCATAAGTAAAAACGCCGTATACAGGGCCGGATTAAGGGGGTGGCCACATGGGCCGCGGCCCATGGCGGCAAATCTAGGGGGCGGCAAATTTTGCAATCTTTTCAAACGTAGGAATAAAAAAAATCGGATTTAGCAATAAATTACAAACAATATCTCTCATTTCCGGAGAGTATGGTAATTTCTAATTTTTACGTCTTTCAGTGATACAAGTGACAGCACCTTTAATTAGTCGAGTTAAGAGTAACCAAACACGCAATTTGGCCTGGAACAGCTCGACTTGGAGAGAAATGATAACAGGCCTTGAGATGAAAAAGAGAAGCCTCGGCGCGGCGATCGATCGGCATTCGGCATGTAACACCTATTAGCGCCTACAAGACTGCACGAATACTTCACGCATTGCATCAAACATAGTGCGGTCACTTTGGTCAGCGTGAAACGGATAGCGCCTGCAAGAATGCATGAATACTTCACGCATCGCGTCTAACATAGTGCGGTCTGCGCGGCGAGGCGGAAATTAAAATCATTAAACCACATTTATGTTTGTTCTTTCATAATTTCATCGTTCATCTCTTATGAATGGAAGGCCTTGTCCACAAAGAGATAGGTTTACGAAACTTAAATTTTGCGCAAAGTTTCGTGAACTTTTGCTAGTAGTGTTGACAGGGCTTTCCCAAAAAAATTTTATTAAATTAATTTTATCCCAAAAAATTTATCCAACACGAGTAAACGCGTCTTATATGCAGATGCACCCCTTTCCCGCTGGCACGTTCACTTGATGATTTTTATTTATGTTTCAAAACGAATAAGAAGGGGGCAGCAAAATACAGGCAGCCCATCGGCGGCACGGCAAGTAGGTAAATCCGGCCCTTGCCGTATATGCATTCGAATGTTGCCAAATTTCTTCATATAAATATTTATTTTTGAAAAAAATCATGAATATTTTTCCTTGAAATTTTCAAAATGTTTAAACCGAAGTAAAAACGAAATCTTGTGAAAAATTAAAGGTAAAATATTCACAAATTCCCCTGAAAATTTGTGATTTGTCGAAGGAACTTAGTTGACGCCTGAAGGTTCATACGACGTTCTTCCTTAGCCCTTAGCACGACAGTACATACCTCGCCGTCAAAAGTGAGGACCTCATAAGCCCTCGTAGAGCTACAATAAGGGGGGAATCATCTTCTACCCGGATAAAAAAATGTTTTAGTTTGAGGTGCGTCAATCAAGGATCGAAGAGGGCGCACGATTTCATCGGCGTGAAACAAAAAGAGGGCCGTTAAGCGCGGTATTCGCGATTCGCACTCTGCGGTTCTCATTAAGACAACGACAGTGTTATTACGTACCCGGCGCCCGACCACTAATCAGACTTACGCAACGATTCACACGTATCGACCGACGCTTTTTACGAGCGGGGACTCTGCCTTCCTATGAAAAACACCATATGAACATTCCAATGTTGCAAAACCTCTAATGTTAATTGCAATTTTTACAACAGTTCATGCAATCCGACATTAATTTAATTTAATTTGTACAAAAATTTCAAAGGAAAATATGCATAAATTATGTTTGCGGGCTGATTGTCGAGATTGATGGACAAAGCTATTGACAAAGGGGACAAAAGGGATATGGAGGGATCCTATCAGTGGAGGCGAGTAGTTGCAATGCACAAAGGAGGTAGGTAATAGAATATCTAACGGCAACTCACGAGAGACCCTACAGTTAGTCCATCATTTCCCCCTTAATAGTCTGAAAGAACCACCCATTTCAACCAACAGGATCGCTCCATATCTCCTACGTCTACTTTGCTATCGCTTTGACTATCAATTTCAACAATCAGCCTGTAAAAAAATTAAATGGCGGCGGAAATTTTGAAACGTCGCATGGCGCTTGTGATACTTCGGCTAGAAGGTGAAAATGTGTTCAATATGGTCAGAAATTAATTTCTTTGTGCGGTATTTTTTTCTTTTTAGGATATACAAAAAGTAATTTTTCGAGGGGGTTGTATCACCTTGGACTATCCTCGACTTTCGTTTTACCCGCACTGGAAAAAAAAAAAAAACATTAGATCTTGAGTTCAGACTCTTAAAAACATTGACAAGAAAAAGTACTCTTGATTCAATCAGAATCTAGCTTAAATCAAGAATCAAGCCTCTTAATTTGAGCGGATTTCCTTTTGATTTATAAGCTTAAATCCGACTGAATCAAGAGTATTTTTTCTTGTCAATGTTTTCAAGAGTCTGGACTCTAGATCCAATGTTTTTTTTTTTTTTTTTTTTTTTTTTTTTTTTTTTTTTTTTTCCAGTGCGCGCGGTACCTCCGATCTCGACCACTGGGTGCGGATAACCGAGTAAGGGAAATTTGGCAACTTCTGAATATTCATACACGCCGTTTTTCCTGAGAATGCGGCAGTATTATGCGGTGATTCGGCGCTGTGATGACGGGGATCTCACTCATTACGCACCGCGGTTTATTAGTTTTGATCATTAAAAGTGTTTACCGGGAGATGGACCGTATTTGCATCGGAAGATTGCGAGAGAGAGGCGCGTGCGGCGTGCGGGTGGAACCTCGCGCCGCACAGCTGTTGGCTGTTGTACGTCTCGGTACGTCTTACAAAGTTACAACTATTCCGAGTGCGTAAGAGCTCCGAAGTGCTCCGATTCAATGTTCGGAATGTTTGTTGCTGTGCGTGGTGTCTGGTGGCCCTCGTGCGCACGTTTCTCATTATCCTCAAACGCTCAACTTACGATTGCCAACGGCGAGCGTCGTGAGTTGCGAATATTGCCGAACGCCTCGTTTTTCATTTTTCGAAAGGTTGCGGACAGGGGAAGGGCTAAAAAACCACGGCCGGATTACCAATCAGGCAGAGGAAGCAGATATTTGGAGCAGTGGAGCAGTAGAGCAGTAGTGTTTTCTGCAAATGGACGGTGAAACTACGCAAAAACGCGCGACTTGGTTTGCATCGCTGTACCTCGACTTCCTGTCATAAATTAAAATTTAAAATTAATTTACATTTTTCTGAAATTTTTTTCGTGACAGTATCAGCGGTTTCACCAAAAATCTGTTTAGCCTTTTCAATGATGTCCATTTAAGTTTCACATTTGCCTGTTCCTGGTGGTCTCTTCTGTGTGCAATTTTTGCCCTTTCACAGAGTGAGCAAAGCAAATATTGAGGAACACATGGATGGGTTCCAGTGGGCTGATTATTGACATTGATAGACGGAGCTATAGACAAAGCCATAGACAAAGGGGAAATGGAGCAATCCGATTGGGGGAAAAAGGTTGTTGCAATGGTCAAAGGATGTAAGTATTAAAGCGGCAAATCGCGTGAGATCCTGGAGTTAGTCCATCATTTTCCGCACTAGCCTATAACAACCACCCCTTTCAACCGATAGGTTTGCTCCATTTTCCCTTTGTCTTCTTTGTCTATAGCTTTGTCTACCAAATTAAATAATAGAAAAATAAAATAAACTTACTAAAAGTAACCCACGAGTGACAGCATAGATCGTCATTCATTAATCCCCTTATAGTCCGAAAAAATCACCCGTTTCACCCAATATGATCACTTCATTTTTCATGTACCTCTTTTATCAATCTCTTTTTCGACCAGTTTTAATAATCATCCTGCACGTTACCTATGAGGATACATTTGCCTACATTTAACTCCTCATCCCTCTATATAAAGTATGTATTTAGGTATGCTAACAAGGAGTGACCTCATACAAAACTCACTGAAAATCATTGGAGACTTGAACGCAGGGATAGAAAAGAAATCTGGATCCCAATTGCTTTGTTTGTCTTCTTTGTCTATAGCTTTTTTCATCAATTTCAATAATCAGCCCGCAGGTTATTACTCGTTGAAATCTGTGAGCCCCTCTCGGAGCAAAAGAAAAATACATCCGGCTGGTGGGACGATTTTGCGGTTTCCATTCAATCAGTAAAAACGCGACAAACGCGAGCCTGGACAAAGCGCTGACAACTACGGCTAAGTGAACCAATTTTTCGGTGGTTCATTGCGTAACACTGGCAAGTTTTTTGAAATCCGAAGACTATGTTGGTATTTGCGCTGAACCGAATGCACGACTGGTTTCAGGTCGACGACTAGACACTATGACTGCTGTAAATGCACAAAAAACTAGAATTATCAGTCCTACATATAAATAATCATATTGACCTGGAGCAATACGAATCGACGAGTGGTTTAATCATCGGGTCTAGACTTTGGAATTTTTAGAGCGCGCACAAAAAAGTGCATTGTTAATGAACTATTCTCTTAAGCACAAACAAGGACTTATAAACCACCCTCTCTCAACATCCAACAACGTATTTCTAACCATGGCACAACGGCACAGTACTATTCAATTCTCCAAGGCTTGCTTTACCTATCATCATCAAGAATTCTAAACGGGAGAGTGCGGCAAAAGGGTGAAAAAATGTTCATGATTTACAGTTTGTTTTTCTGTTTAGTTTCTATGTGATGAAATTTTATGGTCATAACCGGTTTTAGTCAATTTTGTTAATAGCTATCTAATCGAAGAATGGCATCTCATGTCATCTGCAGGCCTTGTCAGTCTACAATTTCAAGACGAGCTGCAATGGGAGTGATAGACTGAAAAATAGACAGGAAGAGTGAAAAGCGGTAGAGGAAAGAAATGGCACAGGTAAAAGAGGATGCATGGTACATGATACACTCAAACAGAAGCAGTATGAATGTTAGCAATGCGTCACTATAATACTGATGAAGCTCTCGAAAGTCATTAAAGTAGGTAATCTATCTGAAAATTATGTATTCCTAGGGTCATGTAGAAAAGGAATGTCGTAATACATATAAATTAGGCAAATGAATAAATAATGGAAGATTTGACTTAGCAACCGGGTCTCCTAGGCCCATGTTAGCGGACTCAGGTTGAAGCCTTTTTCCGAGTCGGGATTTGTTGTTAAATCTTGTGAGCAATTATTCTAAATCTGACATCAAAAACTTTCTCCATGCGTAAACAAAGGCACCGGCAGCATTGTTTCTCGTTTAACATTCCGCACCCAAATATAGCCCAATGAAGATTGTATCTAACGGGGAAAAAGCTGTAATACGTTGGCACAGTGGTCCCCACAAAATTAATGTATTTCTACCCTGCTGTTGACATCGGAAAACCTTTTACGAACATACGTCCATGTAATCCTCGTTTACCAATTGCTCTCTTTCACTTTTGAATTCTAAAAGTGTGAAGACAACAAATTTTAAACATTTTGCCAAAATAACCTAAAATTTGATGAGGCTAGTAATTGGTCTGTATTTCATTAGAATAAAAAAATGATTATATGAAATTTTTTTCAAAAAAACCATTCTTTGCAATTCAAAGAAAAACGTCGATTCCGCAGGTTAATAAAATCCTCCAGCGACTAGGCGACACGCTGTGAACAATTTTCGGAGGATTTTTCGGAAAATCGCGAGGACCCGTTCGCGACGCTCGGAGATATCGTCGCAATTCAATATCTATTGCGCGAGTGCCACGCTGTGCGCGCTTACCGTTAACACGACGCGCGTTAACGCATTTTTGCAAACCCAAATCAGGAGAATAACGTTTTCGTCATAAGGGGGAACAATGTGTTCGAATCAAAAGATGTAGCAAATATTCAGAATCAATCAACGATTTTAATAGAATGAAGCTATTCTTACATTTCTGAGTCAAATTCATTACAGACTAATGACATTTTAAGCAGGGAACGATTCAAAATTTTCCCCAGACTTTTTTTTTTGGGGGGGGGGGGAGGAGGTTGGATCCCAGACTCGCCTATTGCATCCAAAGCTGGAAAGTAGAGCTAAAGATGGACCCGATTTTAAAAATAGAAATAACATTAAATTGAATGGATGATTCTTGATGATAAACAACATAAACAACGATAAACGGCTCCTGTATTCGCGTTTCTGAGAACAGTAACAACATGCGAAATTCCGAGGAAGATGCATGCAGAATTTGAGATCTTACTGCAATAAACTTTCAGAGTAGGTAATAAGTTCCACCGTGAACGAGCTAGCGTAAGTCATGCGTTTTACATGAGAGCAGACGGAACCGGGTCCAGCCGAGCGAGAAAAGTTGCCATTGTTGAATGATCCAACCTGCCCTGGATTCGTTAGACGTTGACAACTTTGAAAATTACAAATTTTATGCTTAATTTCAGCATATCTGCGTCAACGCCTATCCAATTTAATGTATTTCAATTGTTTAAGTCCTGCTGACGGTCAGTTCCATGCTCTCTTAGGAAGACACGTTTAGTTCAACATTGAGATGTGGCAGGTTTAAGGAAGCCTCTCACACCGATTAAAATAAAGTTTTAATAAAATTTGAAAGGCCGCAGCCACAAGGTACACTCCCCCAAAAGATAACTATTGCTGCACCAAGACATATTATGGTCTAACTTGAAAATTGAAGGCGAAATAGCAACGCGCGCAACTTCTTTACGTCAGACCTATAGTAGTCGGGATGACATCAGCTTTTTCGCGTACTTAATATAAACCAGGAATGACGTAACGAACCAACCCACGAATATTTCACAGCACGCTAATTATTCTCGGAAACGGGTTATAATGTGACGTCATTTTCAGTTAATGACTTTGCGACCTTAAGGTACTTATTGCAGGAGTTGATTGATATTATGATCACTGATCAGGGCTTATCAGTATATTAAAAATAGAAAATGACGTAACGGCCAACATTTCTTTCGATATTTAACTAATCTAAATGTTCATGGACTGGTCGGTGCGTCATTTTTGCGTTATATCGACGAATACAACCAAGTCGCGAGATGTCATTTCCGGTTTATAACAAAAAAATATACTATCAGTGTTACTTATATCATCTCCGGTTTATATCAAAGAATATATTAGCGGTTTTAACCACACCGTGTCGTCTTTTAAGGTTGAAATAAACAAATATAATGATAGTGTGAGCACGGGTGAAGTCCATGCTCTTTTTATGAGGGTAGTTTCCGGTTTATATCAAAAAATATATTGGTAGTGTGACCACGTCCATACGCCATCACCGGTTTATATCAACGAATATATTGATAATGTAATCACACTGATATGTCATTTACGGTTGTAATATCCAAGTTTACCGACAGTATGAGCTGGAGCACGGCTGAAATTCGATGAGGATGCGGCAACGCAGCGGAGGCTAACTGGAGCTGCGATCTTGAGCAGATTCCACGGCCGGTTTCCGGCGCCGCGGCGCTGTGGCGCGCGCGGGTCGTAAAAAACGGAAACGGAAATACGGGCGACCCACGAGAAGATTAGCCGAAACTGATCGCTCTCGTATAGTCGTATCTCCTCATCTCCCGTATTCAAATTCCTTCATCGCCACTCGGGCACCGGCACACAGTAGGTCGAGTCAACAGGAGAGGTCGGACAATATTTGGAAACTTTTAAACGCTCATTACTCCGTTTATACAAAACTTTGAGGTTTTAAAAGTTGCTCCATTGGTTTTCTCGTGAAATTTTCTTCAGGAATCACCCCTTATAATTTAAAATATGACATTTTAGACATCAAAATTCGCAGTTTTAGTCAAAAATTTCACGTCCGACCTTCCAAATTTGATTCGGTCCAGAGTGCGGCAGAGCACTAGAACTACCGACCGGCCGCGGCCACGACTGTCGTGATAGCGAAGAAAGCAGTACATGGATTTCTGTATGAGCCATGGTTCGCACATGGGTTTATGTGTCTCAAGGTTCATCCGAGCATGCACTTATGCTCTTTTTGCTATCACGGCAGACGAAACCGACCTGCCGACTCCGACGGCCACTATATTACCCCTGGGCTGCTCAAACGTTGCAAATTCGACAGCTGAGAGCACCTTCCGATCACGCTAAATTTCATGATAGCTATTGAGATATCGCAACGCCTCCTGTCTCTGTCTCGACGCGTGGCGCGATGTTGCCGCTGCTTACCTGGTAAAACTATAAATATTAATAAATTTATGTATAGATATTTTAGAGAAATTCTGAAGTAGGTTTGGGACTAAATTTGGAAATATTTTCAATGAGTGCCGGTTTCAAAAATAGCTTCAACATTATTTAAAACATTTAAAGCGTTGAAAAATGCATGTTACTTTTTTTTTTAACTTTTCGTAAAATCCCTTTTAGAATTTTATCGAAGAATGATGATGTCTTGAAAATTGCAGCGTTTCAAAATTTTCCCTTCACTCAAAAAAATGTATGACTTCGAGACCCATAAAAAATGGCTTGGGGATCCATAATTTCTAACCAAAGTGACTTACCGTCTACAATATGGCTTTCTGAGCCATACCTTATTGGTCGTGAACCTATAAGCATGGCTCCACGAACTATATTTCATGGCTCCATGATCCATAACTCGGCTGGTAAGTCACTCTTCCCATACTTGTTTTTTGAGTGTTCTATTTTGTTTTTTAGAAGAAAATTAAACTGGCCTCATACCTTGAACTTCATATAGAATATTATAGAGAAGAGAGATCAAGGCGAAGGTTTCAAGAAATTATGTTGACTAGATTTTCGAAGAAAATGTAAATAATTACATTATCGTGATGTATTTATTAATAGCTGAACAAGGCCATATTACTGCGAGCAACTATTACTACTCCTAGGCCGCTCACATTGCCTACTTTCGTATTGAAGGCGAACTGGTCACAATTAGCGCGCAACGATGCACTGCTGATAGTAGTCCACTAATACAATGTTGAATGCGAATAAGCGTGGTTAGCGTTACATTGGTATTACTGCGATTCCGCGGTTTTCATGTTTACCTAAATTCCTTCAGATAATACCGAGAGATCACCACGTATGGAGTTTTGTTTGCTTGTGAACTTGGATCAAAAATTCCTTACCGTATGACATCTATGAGGCTTAAGAATGACGTTTCACCAGCAATTTTTTTAGTGTATTTTCCAAGGGAAATGCACTATTTTTTCTTTTTTAGGTACCGATTTCCGAAACCATCGTAAAGTCACCTTAGCTGTAGAAAGTTTTCCGATTAGTGATAAAAAGGTCACCCGGTAAAACCACCTTGGCAGTATACGGAGAAAATTTTCTGGTTAGGGATATGGGCATCACCTTCCGGCCAAAGTATATCACAAGCGCTATGCAACGTTTCCAAATTTTCGACACCATTTTATTTTTTTTTTTCGGAGAAATTTTTCAACGAAGTCGTCCGAAAATTTCACTAAATTTTCTTTGAGCTGCCCATTAAATTTGATGAAATTTTCAAACAGATTCAACCAACAAATTCTCTATAAAAAATAAAATTGCGGCGGAAATTTTGAAACGTTGAATGTCGCTTGTGATATTTTGGCCGGAAGGTGACGACGTGGTAACAACGTATAGGTACCGTTTTATTTAGAGGTATGCGGTTCTCACGACTAACGTTTTATTTGATGGCAATGTACCGACAAATAACGTCAGCCCTAGATAACTTTCAAAGATTTTTCGTTCCCCCTTCCTGTCATACATTAAACTGTAATTTTACTGCCGTAATTTTGCGGAGATTTGGCAAGAGTGTGTGACAAGCTGTTGAGATGAGAAAATGATGCACGCAGCGACGCAGCCTCATATAATGGCGCTGAGCACGTGTTACACCTCTCAAAATTAAGTAATCGGTCATTCGGGTTGTTTCCGTAATAATAAAGTCATTCCATTGTGTAGAACATAAGTGGATTTGACATGCTTTGTCTGTGATGTCATGAATTTTAACTTAACTTAACTGTTTTCAACAGTAAAAAAAAAAAACAATTTTAGCATGATACCTAATTCAAAATCTTGCAGACGGAACTTCAAGTTAAACCTTCAAACGATCGAAAGGCTATATTCTATAAGTATATAAAACATACTTTAGAGGCCCACTACCTGACCTCCCCCCCCCCCCCCCCTTCCGGTGCATCAGATAGATGACCGTGCAAAATGCTGCTTGTCAGTCTTCAATAATATTTGTACACAGCGAAGATTTTACCTTTCAATTTATTTTCATTTGTATGTCACGGCGGACATTCGTGAGCTATCTTTGATAGAGTGACTTGCTCGTTTCCGTATGGACGCAAATTATATTTGCTTTCTATAAACTTAATCTAATTGGCTGAGTTTTGATTACTTTCCGATCCAGTTATGCTCGAAAAGTACGGGTAACCTTGACCTCAAAGTCAACGATGTCAGTTGCAGCTGCTGTGTTATCACTGTGTTGAAAAATTATTATTTTGTACGTTCGAACTTTTACTTATCTTCCTGTGTCGTCGAGAACTTGGGTTATAGAGGGACCGTTTGTAAATTACATCAGGTTTCCGTTAGTTGATACCCGCATTGCAGGGGGTGAAGGGGTGAGGGGGTGACTTAAACAATTGAACGAGGCATTTCGTAAAATATTTTCTAAGTATAACTTTATCCAGAGCATACATCTGAGTATTTGATGATGGTTACTTTAAAAAATCCGTTCATTCCTTGATCGCGGGGATTTACAAAAGCGCTTCCTCAATTCAGAGGGAACAGAACACGAAGGGGGCTGAGGGAGCATAGTATTGCACATGCTATTCCCCTTCAATTTTCAAGGTAGGCCACGAAACATATCCCGTGCAGTTAATGTATTGCCTATTGCATTGCATGTCTTCATAGTTTGTCTCGCTATCATGTTAAACTCTGCTTGATAATTTTGAGACTAGCTCTGTGAATGTATTTTTCGAGCGAAATACACTACTGCGCTCTTCACTATATTCAAATCTAGACCAAGGACTATGAAGGGAATGAACATGGCTGGAGGGATCGTAAATTACGGATGTGCATACAGCTCAAATTCATTTTTAAATGTATTTACAAAGGTAGCACAAAACTGCGTCTTGAGTTCAACAACAAAGAGGACGACTTAAAGAATTACGTAAACGAAAAGAAGGGGGGTATTTCAAAATTAAAAAGATCACCTGCACATTAAAAACACCCTACGGGCTCAAATCGTGACAGCGGGCAATGATATGAAAGAAACTTTTCTTCTCATTCGCTAAATCATTGTCATGGCCGGCATGGGGCCGAGTAAGGGCGGTAGGCAGCTTTAACAGTTCGGAGGAAGAAAAAGGAGGGGAAAGTCCCTAACTAACCAGTGTTGTTCATTGAAATAATTTAGGATGTTTCCAGGGCTGGATTTACTTACTTGCCGCCATGGGCCGCCTGGATTTTGCCCCTTCCCCTCCCATTCATTTTGAAACATCAATAAAAAAAACCATCAAGTGAACGTGCCGGAGGGGGAAGGGTGCATAAGACGCGTTTACTCGTGTTTGACACATTTTTTGCGAAAGCCCTGTCAACACTACTGGCAAAAGTTCACGGAACTTGGCGCGAAAGTTAAGTTCCGTAAACCTATCTCTGTGCGGACAAGGCCTTCCATTTGTATAAAATGAACGAAAAAAATATGAAAAAACAAATATAAATGTATAGTTTAATAATTTTAACTTCCGCCGCTGCGCCCCGCTGACTGCACTGTGAAAGACGCAATGCGTGAAGTATTCATGCAGTCTTGTAGGCGCTATGCGTTTCACGCCGCTGGCTGCTGACCGCAGCGACCGTGGTGTCTTTGACGCAATGCGTGAAGTATTCATGCAGTCTTGTAGGCGCTATGCGTTTCACGCCGCCCGCTGCTGACCGCAGCGACCGTGGTGTCTTTGACGCAATGCGTGAAGTATTCATGCAGTCTTGTAGGCGCTAATATGTCTTACATGCCGACCGCCGCGCCGAGGGTTTCTCTTTTTCATCTCAAGTCTTCGTCATCATGCTCTCTGCGCCGCGCTGTTCCAGGCCAAATTCCGTGTTCGGTTTCTCTCTTAGTCTTAACTCGACTAATTAAAGGTGCTGTCTGTTGTATCACAGAAAGACGATAACATTAGAGATATACTCTCAGGAAATGAGAGATTTGGTCACCTTTTCTCGTTTGTAATTTTTTTTTCTGAATCCGATTTTTCTTTATAGCTACATTTAAAAAAATTGCAGAATTTGCCGCCCCCTAAATTTGCCACCCTCTAAATCCGGCCCTGGATGTTTCAGCCAAAAAGAGTCTACGCAGCTGTATTTCTCCTTTGCGATAGACTCATTGAAAAACTAATTTAAATTAGTTACTATCAGTGACTCGTTTCTAAAACACTAACACCGCTAATTATTCGCCAGGCGCACGAGGAAATCATAACTGTTCTTCCCGCTCAAAAAAAAAATATTATCACGAAGCAATTTGCATTTTAGACTCTTGGTCACGCATCAGCGCGGAATGGATGAGCAATGACCCTAATAAACGACGGGGGGGGGGGGGGGGGGGGTTACGTCGCCTGTTAATTTGGCTAGTGTCCAAAACGAAAATGGATTGTTCGCAGTATATTGCACCGATTAGCACCACTTAATTTGAATATCTCGGCAGCCGATAGCGGCTCATGAGGCGGGCACTTAACCTCCCCAGGTGAAATTTGTGCGGGCGGTACATTGACATTGCATTGCCTTGGCCGGTCGAATTTTACAAGTTCAAGCTCACACGCGTAATGAATGAGTCACTACATTTTTCACAGAATCGGATTTTCATGATTTCATCCTGCGGGCACCGGCACGTGCCACAGAATCGTGTTTTGATACCTAAATTGAGGCACTGGATGCAAAAAGGGCACTTCTTAGTTACAATGTTTCAGAGTCTCCTCTAATATTTCATTCATTCTAAGGAAAAGAATGCATCCATTTCATTAAACATTTTACTGGATATTCCTTTAGATTTTACAATTTTCTATGGAAAAATTACCCATTAAATTCTTCACTAAAGGATTTATGAGCACCGCAATCGAGAAGTGCCCTTTTCGCATACAGTGCCTCAATTGACCTAAATTGATTCCACTGAGTATAGCAATCATAAGTCTATCTACAATTCTACACGCCTTTGTGTTACTTTCCGTTAATACAAGAAAAACATATTTTATTCATCTGTTTATTTTTTGTCATAGGTTCTTATAATGATCCACCGACCTCCTTTTTATGATTTTTCTGCTATCCACGAGTAATAATCTTTCTTTGAGCTGGCTGACTTTGAATAATAAGAGAGCGACTACGGGGTCATTTATTAACACACAGTGGCCCTTTGAGGGTTGGCCAGGGTCTACATCCTAGTAAAAACATAAACTTAACTTATTCGACGCGCAAATGTCATTACGTGAGCTTTGCAGAATTCGGATATTACGACACAGAGGCAATAGATGATATAACCAGACTGCATACCAGATTGACGACTAATTGGACGTATTTCTGTCAAACGGAACTATGTGCATTAAGACATGAACCCTGAGGCCCATAAGCACACATGCATCGCAGGGCTCACGTCGTATTGCACATAGTTCCGTTTGACAGAAATACGTCCAATTATGACGTGAGCTTGTAAGAGCTATTTATGCGCCCACAGATGTAGTGCATCGGCCTTAATAATTACTAGAGCCAAAATCTACATTCCTATAACCTCTGGGTCAGTGAGCACTCCAATTTTGACCTTGCACCTCTCGATCAAATATGAATCTTCTGAATCAGTGCGTGTTCAACTGAACCGAACGATAACATGCGCGCCTACACGCTCCTTTTAAACGGGCCGAACTGTGCGCAGAACTAGAATATGATATTCAGCATAACGACGGTGTAAGTCGGCAATCACATATCGGTTTGCGACGTCGCAGACTTCCTGTCATACTTTATTTTTAAACGGAAAACTAATCAACGGAAGTTCTTTAAAACTGCCGTGATTTTTCTTCACTGTGCGAAGTAAATTCTGCAAAAACTTCAAGGAGTAATGCCAATTTTTTCCCCTTTAAAAAAATAACATAGAGGCGGAGATTTTCAGACACCGCAAACGAGTTATGTGATTGCCGACTTACACCGTCGATAAATTGTGACGGTCCAATAGGTATGGAATGCCAGTGATCGTCAGAAAGTCAAAATTGATTATTGATACCAGAGTATGGAAAAATGTTCTGCGAACATTTTTGAACGAAATTTACCTAAAAATATGAGTTAAGCTGAAGTTTTTACAATCGAAAGTATGCAGTTTACAGCTTGATATTTTGGAAGAAAAAGCTTTTTCAAACACTCTGCCATGCCAAAGGGCACAACATTTTTGCCGAATTATGACGCAATTGTATTAATTGGTATGCATAAAACCTTCTGTTGGACAAATATCGCTCGCATCTTATTTTTTTTTATACTATCGAAAAATGTCCGTTGTAATCTCAAATTTCGATTTTTCAACCACATTCGACAAAAATCGCTCAACTGAAAATGTCGCCTCCGTCGACTATGATCCCTTTTTCCGTGGGTTGTGAAGACTGGGAATGCCTTTTCAGAGCTCCATGTAAATGGCCTTTTTTTCTTCGCGAAATAGTCTACATGAATACGAGGACAATTTTTTTAGAAATGCTTGTTTTGAGAATAAAGGAGCAAAATTAAAGCAAATGTGCCTTCATTTCCATGACCAAAATTTTACATTGAAAATATGAAAAAAAGAGGTTAGATATTTATCCATGCAGATTACACTAGCACTGTACTTGCATGTGTAGAGTGTATGAAGTCGAGTGTGAGAGAAAGGTTGTAGGCTTTATCGTGAATTTGCTAAGACGTTGGCTCCAATTAAAATTACCAGCTGTACGCATGCACCCAAGCCTTTCATTTGTCGTTACTTTTTTTTTTGTCACGCAGCCTCATTTTCGAGATATAATGAGCGAATGAGTCAGATTTTAGATAAAGAGTATGTATTGCGTACTATCAAAACTATGCACAAATCTAAATGTTGCTAAACAATGGACCAAACATGTCACAGTTAAACTCAGAATAACTCTTAAATAACATTACGATTCGTAAAAATTATATCATACGGTGGCACTCAAGTGCTCTCAACCAGATTTCCATCAGCGCTGCAGAGTGCCGAATTGAAGTAGAATTGAAAAATATAAAGTAAGAGCTCTTGTCAAGTTCAGTGATGCCACTTAGTTGAGTGTAACTACCCCTAAAGTCTTCTGTAGATCAGTCGAGAGACTTGAACGCAGCACCACAAAAAACAACTAACGAGCTATCTTTTTTTTTTCAATCTGGTTTTGGTGTAACTTTCAGTTTTGGTGACGCTTGTCAGCTAGAATACAAATATTATGATTCAATCAAATGAACATATTGAATATTTGTATTATTTTTATCACAAATGATTGATACAGTCATTTATTCCACGACTTCATATCATTCATTAATCACCAAATCATTCAAGTATCTTGACTTGTCGGATTAATTTTTTTGTCATTTCCCTCTAAAATACCTGGATAGTAGCTCATTGGGCATATAAAAAGATCGAACAGTCGGATTCCCATAATTGAAATGAATGAGGAGATGGCCATAATCAAATTCAGCTAAATTACTGTAAGGTACGACATCTATCGTGCATTAGGTAAGGTATACATTCAAATTCGGGGAGTGCAATTTCTTGAGACTTTTTTGGAAGGAATGGTTTTATTATTATTTCACAATTATTAAGGTGCATTGTAATGCGATAATTTCAGGTCATGAATACGGCAAATTACAATTTTAAAAAGCTCCTTCTCGAATTAATTACTTATTGCAAACTGCGGACTTCCACTTGCTACAACCTCGGTTAGTTTTAAAATATTTGGACGAGTTGTACCCTCTAAGCTCGGTTTCTACAATCAAAAAGAGAAGCTAAAAATGGAATAGCGTTGCGATTGTTAAATATGTCCATCAAGATAGATAGACGGCTTTTTGTTCTATAAACCGTATACAGACCATCGAATGTATGTCTTTTAATACTCTGTTCGCGATTGATGTTGATATTTTGAGCTCCTCACTCTGACCGTGGAAACACAGCTTAGATATTCGCACAAGACTACTCAATGCTTCAGAGTTTTGAGTCTTTGTGAACTGAGATCTGCGGGCTGATTGTTGAAATTGATAGACAAAGCTATAGAAAAAGATGATAAAAGGGATATGGAGGGATCCTATTGGTGGAAGCGGGAGGTTGCTTTAGACAAAGAGGGTAGATAATAGACTGATTAACGGCAACCCACGAGAGACCTTATAGTTAGTCCATCATTTTTCCCTTAGCCTATAGGAGCCAAACATTTCAACCAATAGGATCGCTCTATACTCCCTATGTCTTCTTTGTCTATCACTTTGTCTGTCAATTTCAAACGAGAGACCCTACAATTAGTCCATCATTTCCTCCTTTAGTCTATGGAGCCAACCATTTCAACCAATACACGGAGAAAAAAAACTCGTGCGTGGGACCCGAAGTTTAGGTCATATGGATCTCTGAAGTTTTCAGATTGAGCATCTGAACGCTTTAGGTCCAGCTGCCGAGGTTCGGATCACACATCTGAAACTTCAGTTCTTACATCTGAAGTACTTCAGATGTGAGAACCGAAGTACTTCGGATGTGAGAACCGAAGTACTTCGGATGTGAGAACCGAACCTCGGCAGCTGGACCTAAAGCGTTCAGATGCTCAATCTGAAAACTTCAGAGACCCATATGACCTAAACTTCGGGTCCCACGCACGAGTTTCTTTTCTCCGTGTAGGATCGCTCTATACTCCCTTTGTCTTCCTTGCCTATCAATTTCAACAATGAGCCCGCTGGGTCCATTTTCCTGCGGAGGTTGAAAAAAGTTTCACACATGGTCTGGCGACGCTGGTCAGACCGGTCGTCATCGCGGCGCTGGAGCGTGCTCTCGCGGGATCCGCGAAAAGAGCAGCCACTTCCTACGGTTGATTATTTTCGCGAACGTTAAATTACACCTGTCCCGCGCTCAAATTCGCGTCAGATATCCGTTACACACTCGTTAGCCATCTCTCATGTCTTCATTAGCAATTTCGCAGAACGGCGGGAACGCGTTGCGTATGCCACTGAAGCCCCGGTCGACCGGACCGGAGACATGCCCTCCAGGGTAACTAGGCAAGGTAGCCGCGATGACCGCTCCACCAAACTGCGATTCTTAAAATCCTCGATTTTCAGCGTTCTCAGACGACGAGCCGACTTTCACTCCCGAGCAAAGGCGCCAGCAGGACACACTCCTTAATTGGAAGGGTAGGTGCGATATCATTAAGGTCCGCTGTTTGAGTAGGCACATAGGGGTGCTTAACATAGACAGCACGGTATTACTGTCGTGTTAAGGAAGAACGCCGTATGATCCTTCAGACGTTGCCTAGTTTCCTCCGATAAAAACCGACTTTACTGAGAAAATTGTTAATATTTTTTTCCCAAAATTTTCAGACAATTTTGTACACAACTTAATCTAAAATATCTGAAAATTTCAAAGAAAAATGTGCATGAATGTCGTCAAAAATACATGTTTTACCAAGGAACATTTGGCAGCTCTTGCATGTTTATACGGCGTTCCTCCTCAGCACGGCAGATTAGGCCTCACTAAATTATGTAAGTCTTACATCACTGTAAATATTGGATGATGGTCTTGATTTTTCATTGAAAGCATTAAGAAGAGTCTACCCTGGAAGTCAGCAAACATCGAGATGTTGATCACATTTTCCGAAAATACTGGTTTCACTTTTAATTTTTGCCTAGAAATGGAACGATTACCCTAGAAATTCATATTGACGGTGAAACTACCATACTGCCGTGCTGAGGAAGAACGCCGTATGAGCCTTCAGACGTTGCCGAGTTTTTTCCGATAAAAACCGAATTTACTGGGAAAATTGTGAATATTATTTTCCAAAATTTTCAGACAATTTCGTACGCAATTTTATCTAAAATATCTGAAAATTTCAAAGAAAAATTTGCATGTATGTCGTCAAAAATACATGTTTTATCGAAAAAAATTTGGCAATTCTTGAATTTTTATACGGCGTTCTTCCTTAGCACGGCAGCATATCACGAATCTCAGTTTCCAACGTTGTAGGACTTCCTGTCACACTTTCTTTTATGGACAGAAAACTACTCAACGTTAATTCTTAGAAAATTCGGTGTATTTCCTTCTCAGTGCGAAGGAAATTCTGTGAAAACTTCAAGGAATGATATTGATTCGTTCGCCTTCAACAAAATAAAATGAGAGCGGAGATTTTTAAACACCGCAAACGAGATATGTCGTCTGGTAGTTTCACCGTAGATATTAGGTAAAGATTCCCAAAAAATCTCTCTTGGAAACTAGAAATTAAAACTGATATTGTCCAAATGCAAAATATGGCAGAGTATCCAAATTGCTCAATCGTAGCAAACGATGATTTTTGCACGCGATAACTTTTGGCTTTGATTTAGAGTTTTAGAAAATATTTTTGGGAAGGAGTTAGCTGATATGTGCATTGTGCCTCTGAAAATAATCGTCTTAATTTTGGGTGAGATTTAAAGGTGAAATCGGTATTTCAAATGTTGTTTCAAGAAAGGTTTACATGGTACTTTAAAAATATATCCCTTGCTACGCATACACAAAAGCCTTGGCCAAATTTGGTCGTATGCGAACTGAAAGCTCAACTCTACCGATAATCCTCGAAAAATATCTCAAACGTTTGCCTTTTTATATCGCATTACGCAATGAAACGAGGGAATATACCTAGTCTGAGGCTATTTTCTAACTAAACGCGCAGATGGGCTTTTTGAAAGTGGTCGGGCCTCTAAAAAGCTCCTGAAGCTCGTTGAAAGCTGATGTGTACACAGAATATTTTGCAGTTCGCGTCGCATAATGAAGTTCGGCACAGTGAAAGCATTTTGCTTGTACCTCGCGAGATTCCTTTGAGCTCTGGACTCCTTAACGCTTCCTAATTTTTCCGTCGAAAAAAGTAATTTTACTCAAGTTGTGCTTTTTAAATTGCACCTAAGCTTGCATGGGATTTTCCCGCTAGCTTGCTATATATCATCGCAAATAATGTAGAGTAAAAACTTAGCTTTTAGCAAGTTCGCTGCAAGATTTTATGCAATATCTTACAGGGGACGATATTAATCTAGACGTAGACTTGCGGGCTGGACAGGCTTTTTTTTTTTTTTTTTTTTTTTTTTTTTATTTTTATTTTTATTGAGAATTTTTGCTGCATTTTGATACGTCGCAGGCAATTGACAATCGAAGCCACAAGTGAATAAATAAGTGAATAAATGGGGAAGTACACAATTCAGAAATAAGGGAACAAATACAGAGTACTGATTATTTTACCGGATAAATAATAAATATTTAAAAATAAATATTAAAAATTATAATAAGTATTAAAAAATATTTTTAAAAAGTAAATAAAATAAATATTTGAATAAATATTTGTTTCTCCGTATCTTAGCAAATGGCACACTCTTAAGAGCGTGTAATGAAATTCGAGACCCCCGTTGGGTTTGGATCGGATAGGCAACTAAACTAACTCTGTAACAATGCGTAGAGTATCATACAGAAATGAAGGCGCTCCAACCCATGAGCGTGCCTTTGAGAAGGCTATTATTCATTTAACCAATGCGTACTGTTGCGATTTCTCGAAAATGCACGTCATTATGCATCCGTTACGATGCAGTTGCAGCCGTTGGCAGAAATATGTCCATTTGTAGGTGGTGGAAGGAAGCAAAAGGACTTTTCAGGTGGGGAAAAACAATAATGATGTAGCTATACTGCCGTGGCATCGAGCAGAGCAGTGACGACCAAATATTCAAAATTAGGTTTTTTTTAAAAAAAGAATTCCACTGATCTAATTTTAATGCAGTGGGTGATTCTGTTAAAATAACAAAATCTCCCCCATACGTCTGAGACGCAAGGGTTTTCGGCGAATGGTAAATGCGCAGAAATTGACGTCATTACTGACACAACAGCAATGAGTCCTCATTATTTCATGAGCGAGCTCTGCTCGCTAATTTCAGAAAAATAGGAATTATGTTTGCCGATTCTATTGCCAGCTCTAGAGACTTTTCATTTCAAACACGCATAGGTCATGACATCATTAATGAAAAAAAATTATGATGTTAAATTTTGACTCGAGGTTCTTAAGAGTAGTAAGTAAATAGTGTCTAGGGTCAAAAACTGTTCATCGATATTTTGGACCCCAAATCGAATTTTTTTGCAGTAGGTTTTGAAGTTCACGATTTCCCACCTTAAGAGCCCTTTTGCCTCACTATCAAATGTTTATTCGTATAACCAAGTTTATTTATTTATACTGACTTGCAGTAAACTTATTCATTTATCAGATTTGCACTGACACTCAATACAGCTTAAATTATTGCCTCTAATTCAATTTCTTGGCCTTGATTTCCCCTCAGAACGGCGGGGACCCAGCACTACACGGAAAAAATGAAATTGCTGATTTGAAAATTTTGAAGTTTAGAAAAAAGTGACAGGCAGGTTTCAAAGTAGATTTTAAACAATAAAAAAAAGCTAATTCAATCACGCCCGTATGGAATTAGTTTTTCACTGTGGTAAAATGTACATTTGAAACATATCCGTCACTTTTTGAGCAATTTAACTGGTACCTAAATCAGCAATCCATTTTTTTCATTGTATGCAATCACCTTGTTTACTTATTGATAATGTATAGTATCCTTGATTATATCCTACCTTTTCTTCGTAGGCGAGGTCCGTGCATTTATATACAAAAAGTCTTGAAGAATGTCAGACTTCAAGTCATTTTCACAAGCCTTTGGCAGTTGTCTTGGCGCAAAAACATCCACAGATTAGCCGCGCATTCCCGCGGATTGATAAGGAAATTATCCATAATTTTTCGTAAAAAGCACCTATTCCTTATAAAAATTTTGACGGGAAATCCGAGCACTTCCTGTCCACCTCATCGAGACGAATTAATATCGGTTTACTGAATTTAAAGCTAAACGTATTTCATTCTTTACTAGCCCGTCCGGTTATTTTAGTTGTATTTCGTTGACGCTTTCTTCACGATAACTGTCGCGTTAATACCGCACGATCTGTCTCACCTCCGAAACGAGCCAGCACTAATCGCCGGCTCAGCGTGCGGTGCCGTGCCGCGGTCGTCAGCATGTTATCTTTGGCCGCTGACAGAGCGCAAGACAGCGCTATCTGTGGTCGCGGCCTCGAACTCGCTGATTTTTATTTTTTTAATTTTTATATCATGGAATGAAAAAGGACCGTCGCATTACTTGGATTATCAAAGAGTGATCGGAGAGGCAGTTCTTGCGGATCCTCCAAGTAATACTGTGCGACGAAAATTGGATGTTGAAATATAATCGCGATTATGCTTTTAACTGTACCTACCTAGTTAAATTAATGTCAGAGAAAATATTTAAAAAATGAGTGATTTTTGGCTTCAGGGAGAACTAGAGATCTGCTGGGCCGATTTTCACGAAATAATTTCTCAAATAATTGGTAACTATGCGTCTGAAGATTGGTCAAATTTGATCTGATCCGAGCATTTGATAGCCTACGATACATACTTTTTTTTTTTTTTTTTTTTTTTTTTAAAAAAAAAAAAGAAGCGATTTCTCCCTTCTCCTTCTTCTCCTTCTTCTTTTTCTCCTGTCATCCTTTCCTTATGTTTTCGTGTCTACAAAAAATTTGCTGACAAAAACCATCTGGCTGTTATAAGGGGATGATACTACTATTCGACCGCGTGGCAACTTGTGTTGCCTACACTAAAAATTGAAGGCAAACTGATATGACGGTAAAGTAACCTTCGGAAAGACCAAGAGGAGATTGTGGAGCGGGTTTAGAAGTACTCAGATAAGAATGAAGGAGCAATTGACAAAAAGGAGACCAACTACGCTGATATCAATGTATTACATGTCCTGCTTTTAGTTTTGTTTTTTTTAGAGACATTGACAGGTATAATCATCAAAACTATGCGGTTAAATTAAGAAAATCGTAACTTAATCAATGACTTTCCCATGATTTAATTTTGTCTCGATTATTTTAATTTCTTTTTTAAAAATAATTATGATTTTATTTTAATTTCATTTAATTTGTATTTATTTTTATTCAATTTCATTGGCTTTGATTAGAAGCCAATAATAGCAGTGCTCTCAAGTGAAGGACCACCCTCTTCTACTAATTTCTAACCTGAAAATGTGTTTGTTGTGTGTCCAAATCGCAACCACGAAATCATGCAAAAGATGCCACTTACACACGTCTGTCGTGCCTAACACAAGCCTTAACGTGAAAATAAAATATACCCTCCTTTCTATGTAATTGAAATGAAATCGGTCGATTTTCAATCATCCAAACGATTTCTAGAAGTCTTTCGGATGGTTGGTGGCAATTTGACGAAGAACGGACGCTTCTTTCAATAAAATTTTCCGGTTAGACGCTTCTGAGCCCGTTTTCTCAAAACTTGATTTTTGCTCTTAGGTACTGCTATCTTTGCTATCAATACGGAATAGGGCACCGTGTACAAGCGGAAATAAGACATTTGAGGGAGGGAGGGGGGCTCAGAAGGGTAGAATTAGATCGGAGAAAGATGAGGTTGACATGTCGCACAGCTCTGCCGTGCCTAGGAAAAACGCCGTATGAACATTCAAGAGTTGCCAATTTTCCAGCCATAAAATGTTCATTTTTGCGGAATGTTATGTAAATTCCTTAAAATTTCCTAATGTTTTAGATTGAGTTATTAACAAAATTGCCTGAACAATTGGACGTATTTCTGTCAAACGGAACTAAGCGCCATAGGGAGAGGAAGGTAGAAGGGGGCTTGGATTGGCGGCGGAAACGGGCGTCCTGCTCGTTCCGTCTTATACTCGCAATGCTTTTCCATGGCGCTTAGTTCTGTTTGACAGAATGCGCTATCCGGAATTCTAAATTCCTCAAAAGGAACTCAAATTGGCGCTTAGTTCCTTTAGACAGAAATACGTCCAATTGGAGGAATATTATTCAAAATTTTCTCTGTAAATTATTATTCTATTGAAGGCAATATGGCAACGCCTGAAGGCTCATACGGCGTTCTTCAAAGGACGGCAGGGCTGTAAGGCGCATACAGATAACTTGGAGCAGCAAGTGGCGTGCGCCGCGCCGATCGTAATCTTTAAATGCTCATTTCTCTCGCTTCCATTGTTTTCCGGAGAAATATAACAAATCAAAATATATGGAAAAGCGCAAGTAACACAAATAAACAGGTTCTCATTTGGCCTGTACATAGGTCTTTGACGCTGTAGGTACTTATTCTTAAGAAGTCGATCCCGAAAACATATGAAAAATGGCAACATTGCAAACTTAGATTGATAAAACTTCCAATTTTGTGACGTATTCCAAAAGGATTTACTTTTAAAATAATTTCCGCGTAAACCGCACTTCAAAACGTTACTTTTCGGTAGACGTGAAATTTTATAGTTTTACACTTAGCAACGCTGCTGCGCGGAAATAAATTCGTTTTAAGCCTTGAGAATTGACAGATAGGCATAAGTCGATACGCGGTAGAACAACAAAATAAATTGGTTAGGAATCCATGCTAAGGATGTCGATTTTAAATAAACCCGGTAAACTACGGTAAATGCTGTCTAGTTACTTTACGAGCAGACTTGCAAGGAGTTTATTTCGTTGTCGCATGCTAATACAGCTCGTAAGATAAATTACTGCAAAATTCCTATCGAAATCTCCGTATTTAATCATGTTTTACGGCTTTGGAAAGATTTTACCGTCATTTGCTCATTCGACTTGGCAACACGTAGTACAAATACTACGCGTGTACTACGTTGAGTACTACGAGAGTACGATGACGGTCTCTCATTGGTCCGCTCTGTTGCGAATGGTTCATTCATGAATTCTATGCAGCTCATAGCGCATGCGCAGCACGCGACGCAGCCTTGCACACAGTAAGTTTGTAAACATAAACAAAGCAAACGGCGATTCTTTGCTTGATCAATTATTTGACAAAAGTATTTTTTGGAACTCACTCCAACAGGTGTCGTTGCGCACAGGAATAAAAGGAAAATCCCAAATTATTACTGGCAAGTAGTTCCTGTGCTATTTTAAAATAATGCACTGGTTTGTAGAGTCTGCTCATATATTCTGTGTACTGAAATTAGCCCTGTGGATATCGAAACAGGAGATCCCGTGAATATAATTATAGGTATAGGGTTTTTTCTTCAAGCACTAAAATCGCCCTGCACTATCATTCGGGTGTACACCTATTTTTGCAGAAAGGAATTAGCTAAGTGCGTGCAAATAAATGAAATCAAAAGGAACTGCCTATGTTGCATACAGGCCCCATGCACAAAGCCTCAATTGATTTAATTCATTTTCATGTGATCAGGGCCGGATTTACTTACTTGCCGCCATGGCATGGGCCGCCTGTATTTTGCCCCCCCCCCCCCCTCCTCATTCATTTTGAAACATCAATGAAAAACCATCAAGTGAACGTACCGGAGGGGGAGGGGTGCATAAGACGCGTTTACCTACTCGTGTTGGACACATTTTTTGCGAAAGCCCTGTAAACACTACTGGCAAAAGTTCACGGAACTTGGCTCGAAAGTTAAGTTCCGTAAACCTATCTCTATGCGGACAAGGCCTTCTATTTGAAGAAATGAACGAAAAAATAGGAAAGAACAAACATAAATGTATAGTTTAATAATTTTAACTTCCGCCGCCGTGCCACGCTGACTGCACTGTGTAAGACGCAATGCGTGAAGTATTCATGCAGTCTTGTAGGTGCTATACGTTTCACGCCGCCCGCTGCTGACCGCAGTGACCGCACGGTCTTTGACGCAATGCGTGAAGTATTCGTGCAGTCTTGTAGGCGCTAATATGTCTTGCATGCCTACCGCCGCGCCGAGGGTTTCTGCTTTTCATCTCAAGTCCTCGTCATCATTGCTCTCTGCGCCGCGCCGTTCCAGGCCAAATTCCGTGTTCGGTTTCTCGCTTAGTCTTAACTCGACTAATTAAAGGTTCTGTCTGTTGTATCACAGAAAGACGACAAAATCAGAAATATACTCTTAGGAAATGAGAGATTTGGTCACCTTTTCTCGTTTGTAATGTTTTTTTCTGAATCCGATTTTTCTTTACAGCTACATTTAAAAAAATTGCAAAATTTGCCGCCATGGGCCGCGGCTCAGGTGACCACCCCCTAAATCCGGCCCTGCATGTGATTCCGTTCAATATAAATACATCCATTCATTCATTTGCAGTTTTTTTTCAGCTAATTTTTCTTTTGAGACCACTCAATCTTTTTCCATTTTGAAAACCGTTGACAACAAATTCATGCTAATATGTCAGGAAATGGCGTCTAAGACATCCAAACAACTGACAGATTTGCTTTTTTCTAGAAATTAATATAATTGTCAGTGAAAAGGAAAATTCAGCTAATGCTGGTTTGTATACATGTCATCCGCAGATTGCTATGCAAAGCTGCAGATGCTGTAAAAAATATTCAGCCTGATCAGCCTTTTACCTACATTATTATAATTTTGCCCTCAGGTAATATTTAAGTTAAATGAAGTGACCAATAGTTTGATCAAACAAATTTAAATTAAATTAACAGTATTAGAGGGTTTTACCTGTATTGTGTGTAGCAGGTACACAGGAACCTGACTTGATTTCACCAAGTCTTTTTAACTGATTAGGACAAGGGGCTAGGTCGCTGTTTACGTTGGTCAAGGTTAATGTACAACATAAGCCTTCAAGAAGACACCTCAATTTTTTTTGTTCTTAATATTTACTATTTTTTCTTTCATGATACGGATATCAAAAATGTACTCACAGGGAAAATACTTCAGGCTTCTTGTTTGTGATAGAGATGTAAGTTTTTGGAGGATCCTCAGATTTTTGGTTTTTTTTTTTTACTATGTATTATTGTGACATTAAGGTTTGATTGGTGGACGGATGGGCGTAGGTGACAAGGCTACATGCTGATGACAGTCACATACAAATGAAAAACGCTTAAATCAGTAATCAACAATAATATAAAATTATATTTTTTTTTAAAAAAAAAAACAAACAAACAAATTAATATAAATTTACATTTAAAAAAAATAATTTGGATTAACACATTCAAATAGTACAAAAATAAGGATTGTTTTCAAAAATTTCTCAAAAATTTTTGAGATCAGGACAAGAGTCAGGAGCATTGTTTGCAAAAAGCGCATTGAGTTGCCATACCTATTCCCTCGATAAGAGGTAGTTTACCTTTCTACTAATTTTGAATTATTATGAGGAGGGGCCTCCTGAAAGAAGAGAACACGCAAGAACTATAAAAATAGCACAACTAGCAATCCATGAACTTTATTATTTTGACTTTGGCATCAAATGCGACGTGTGACTCAATGCACTATTCATCTTCTGCAACTGAATTCTGGGTTTGGTTACCTCCAGTTCTTGTCAGTTGATCCGCTGTGGTTGAAAGTCAGATTGGACAACTTTGGCAAGTGAGGCAGCATATAAGTCAAGTCGCTGAGTCATCTATTGCAAAAACACATTTGAAAACGAATGATCAGAATAGTGAATTATGAGTGTCTGAAATCGTAAAACTTTTTGAAAATAAAATAAAATAAAGTGAAAAGCTACCCCTAAACACATACTTACTCTTATGTTACCAGCATTTAGTTCACCAGTGTGTTCAAGTGTTAGACCTAGTGCTGATCAAAACTGATCAGTTTTGAGTCTTAAGATTTGTCTTACCAATCTGACTGTCGTCCATGCTAATAATAGATCTGATATCTTGAATGGGCTAGTTGATGCTGTACTTTGCACAGTAAATTGCAAAATTTGACAACAACATACAGAAGTGGTCTCCTGTAATAGTATGTGTATATTAAAGGTTTTGAAATTTTGTTTCTTTTGGTTCTCACCAAAGGGACTTTAATAAGCCTAAAATGAAAAGTAAATATCAGAAAAAAAGAGAAAACCATTTGGTCAATCCAATCCATTTTCTCCATCTCCATACTTTGCTGGTCTTTAGACTACTCATTGATTTTGGTATTAACCAAATAACTTAAGATGAAAGCCTTGATTCATCATCCCATGGCTGTCCATAACAGCATTCTCAAACACCACTCATCCTCAGCCGAAGCCCCCACTATTCGCAGATTTCAGAATGTCTTCTCTAAAGTGGAGTCATTAATCAACTTACATGTAAGAAGTATGACTAGCAAGACACTATTTTGCTCATTTGCAACATTTTGATAAGTATTTTTTGGAGTTCCCTTTGATGACAGAAATTTGAAAAGAATAATGCAATAAAAAACCAAATATAAAAAAATAACACCTCTGAGAAAATTTGAAAAAACATAATGTATCGGAGTTGATAGAACTTACTTGGAAACCCCACCGGTCCTTGACCTGGCGACAAAGATTCAAATCAAGTTCTGAAACAAGGAGGCCATCTCTAACACGGGATAATCCCTGTGAACCAACCAAACAAACAGCATTAGATTAGTAGGATAGCAGTAGGAACAGAAGTATTCGCGCCACTTGCAAAAAATATGAGACTGAGAAAGCAGAGGGTGCATTGTAGTTTTCATAAACGTAACACACTCAAAATTAAGAATGAAAAAAATGCGGCAATGTCATTGCCGAGACATCTGTATTTTTGTTAGGAAATGAGGACATTTAATAAAAAATTAAGACTGCTTGGGAAATGAACGGTTGTATACTATACTGTATAGATATTAATTAATTTAGTTCATGACAGAATAATTGACTTTTAACTCATGACATAGGTATTCAGCTGATGTAGGGCATTCAAAAAAGAATTTCACGGAACTGATAAGAATAGAGGACAGGAGCAACGTAGTGCTATAGGATTTCCAAGCTATTTAAGATTGGATAAAATGTAATTATTAAGTTGAATGTAGGATGGAGAAAAAATGAGAAAATCATACAACAGCCTAAAGGAGTTAATTCTGAACATAGCACAAAGAACACCAAAATAATCTGAAAATTTACTCTTTGAGAGAAATTCAAAGTTAGAGAACGATTAAATCCCAAACTTTAAAAAAATGCAACATAAGTTTGCCAGCCTTAGAGACGATTAATTTCAAATGCTTTCAGCATTACATATAATGCAACTTATGATTTGCAATTTTGACATATTAATCTTGAGATTTGTGCATTAAAAACTGAAAATCAGAATTTCTGACTGTGATTGGATTTTTTTGCTGTACCAACTTAAATATAGGACCTTCAACCAAGTACCATTTTGCAATATTCTATTATATTCAGTGATACTTACGGGAGTTCTGCTGCCATCTGGGGCAGCCACATAACTGGAGCCGTAAAAATGGCCGAAGTCTTGATGAGCTGGGTTCCCATCACCTGAACTAAACTCATTGGGAAAAATTTCAGTCCCGACGCGGTTTATGGCACAAGTAAAGTAGGTGTTTGCAATGGCAGCATTTCGCGCTTCTATGCCCCAAAGCGGCTCACTGAAAGAGAGAAACCAATGCAATGAATGTCAAAAGCCAATGACACCAAAATTAAGTGTTAAATAACAATATACAATTGATTTAATGGATGTAGGAAAATACTTCAGGCTGAAAAAATTCAGAGTGAAAGTGAGATTGTAATTGGACCTTTGGATGTTTAAATACAAAATGAAAATTTTGGCAAAATTTAATCGAACTTTAAAACTTTTATTACCTACGCCTTTAACCCCATTTAACTTTTTTGAATTAAAATGGATATTTAAAATTAAGCTTGCAATAAAAACTTAAAATTTAGACTCACCTTAAACCAGTGACGGTGGCAGAAGGGTTAAAAACTATTTCTGCACCATTAATTCCAAACATAAGCCAGTTCAGCGGATGATGTCTTCCATAGCAAATATTGATCGCTACTCTGCCAAATTCAGTCTAAAAACAGAAGAAATAAATAATGTAGGAGATAAGAAAGGATATTGAAATCGACCGAAAAGGCCTCAATTTGACTCTCGAAAACATTTTTTAAGTTACTTCGGGTAAGAAAATGAAAAATGGTCAAGCAGCTTGGTCATTATTGGAAGATGATTTAATCAAGCTTACATTTTGGAGCGTCTAATCCTAAAACACTGAATCTGTCTTACTAAAAATACCTCTAAAATCTGGGGGTGTAATTAATGCAGCAGACTTATTTGATGCAAAGAATTTATGATTATGATACATTTGTGTCTACCAAGTATAACTTCTTTTCCTACTTAATGATATGAAAATATGAAGATATGGATGATGGATAGAGATAGAGGCAACATAGCGGAGTAATTTGGGGCAAGGAGGAGGTTTAATTTCACTTTTTTATTTTTTCCCTGAAAACATGAGAAGAAACTTCAATCAAGTGCTAAAGCCTATTTTGCATCAATATATTTTAGGTGCTTGTCTAGCACAGCATATGTTATAGGTATCATAAACCTTTATCAACAAAATCAAAATAGGCAAAATATAAATAGCGCACCTCAAATACAGGATGTCCTGTGTTTCCTTCAAAATAGTATGTAGACTCATTAAAGTCACCAACTCTTGGGATGTGATTTTTCCGATGTTTCCCAAGCACTTTCCCATTATTGTCTATGACCACAGCAGTGTTCCAAATAACATCTGAATTGTCACGCTCTAAAATTGGGGATATAATTACCATGTTGTACTGCTTGCTTAGCTGGAAAAAAAAAAAAAAAAAATTTAGCTTCAATATTCATATTTCAAAGTGAAGATCGTGTAAAATATTTACAAGATTTTCTTTCCTCAGGGATGAAGAAAATTCTTCGCCATCCCACTATTCAGATTACCCTTTCTATTTTAAAACCTTCTTTTTCCTCAAAGGTGTCTGATTGACGACCATTTTATTGCTCTCGAAGTACAAATTGCAGCGATTTTGCAAAAAATAAACAAATAACAATTTTCACAGCAGTTTTGCAAAAACACACAATTTAAACTTCGATTTTGCGGAAAATACATACTACTTTTGGTAATGTACAGAGGCCTTCCTCTTTTTGAAATTCATTTTTGCGCACAACGAACAGCAACCTGCTATATGTTGTCGAGAACTCTCTGCACCCCTGCTTTTCTCAACTGAAGAAAAATATAAATATGTGTTGAAAGAATTTTTTATAAAAAATAAATCCTAATATCATTACGATAAATTATTTCTAGGTATAGTTGACTCAATAAAATTGAATCTGATTACTTTTGAGTGTTGGCAGCCTTGTAAGAGCAAGGTAAAAAGCAAAGGGATACAATCTCATTTCGTTACAACAACAAAGAAAAGCTCTCCCTACTTTTAGGCTTTTGTTTAGCTTGTGACTCATTCAGCCTACTTACTGACCATGATCTAAAATTTCAAAAGCACAGTCCTAATAAAAAGATGATTAAAAATTAATGAAAAATAAAATACTTACAGTTTGGAGAAAGCGAGTCGTGGGACCATTTTCTGCTGACTCTGCAAATTCACACCATGGTCTCTTTTCTCTAGTGCAAAATGCAAATGGCATTGCTGTAATCGCAAAAAACGTAAAATTAAAACTCATGTTCCTTCCTTCAGAGAACATAATTAAATCAAGAGAAAACACTAGGGACAGCGACAAGAATGTTTAAAATAGAAGTTATGATTTTATTCAGGAATAAAGTTATCAAGATTTATTTCAGGATCATTTGGGCCCACAAAAAATTAAAACTTAGAAAACACTCAACACATCTAACTCTACAGGGCTACCAAAGACTTTTCCCAGGACAAACAGTGTTAAATCATCGCTCACATTTTATTTAGTACCTACAGGAGAAAATAGGTAAAAAAATTATGCAAAATTTGACAGGAGTCATCATTTCATTACCTAATATAAAACCCACTTAACCCTCTGCTGGGAAAGGTCCTTGATCCACAAAAAGTCAAGAATGAGTTGTTGAATTTAAACCATAGAGATGATGGGAACCATGACATAAAAAAAACCGCCCTAAAATGTCAAACTATAAGTACCATTGGTATTGCAGTTTTAGTTTGTGATTTCAAAAAACATTTTTTTAAGAAAAAGCTACCTACGTTAAATCTGCCATGTTCAAGGCACGTAATTTCAAGATTTTTATACAATTACATGCCCATTCATACTGACATAAAAAATAAGTAAACTACTCGCAACTCATTATTTATGACACAGGAGGGAAAATTTTTCATCACAATCTCAAACTGTTTTTTTTTTTTATCCACAATGGCAAAAATTATACAGCAGAAAATTTTGCCTCTGGGCTGAGGGTGGACGTCACAAGGATGCCATACTTTTTATGAAAATGAAATATTGGCTGAGTAAATGTGTGCTAAATCTGAAAATAAAATATAAATTTTGCATCAATAAATTTTAGACAAAGGTATATTATTTAAGATTGAAACTTACTCCATGCCTCTTGCAAGCAAAGTATGTTCACACGGCAAAGTGCGGCAGTTTGAATTATTTTACCAATACGGCCCCAAAGAGCATTTCTTTGCTCCTCAACAGGTAGTATAGTTGGAACCACGATCTTATTTTGAACGGCTCCTACTCGAACAATTCTGAAAAATTTAAATTTTCACAGGGCTTTCAGAATCACACTTCAGGAGGAGCTAAAAAGCATCGTTTAAAGCATATTTAAAAAAGTTGAGATTCAACTCTTTTTAATAAACTTTTTAAGATGTGCAGGAGAGGCTACATCAGACACATGTCATACAATTTCAAGAGAAACAATGCTTTTTTTTTTTTTTTTTTTTTTTTTTTTTTTTTTAGGGGGAAGGGGTTAACAAACTGGACAACTTATTGATAAAAAGTGAACTAAAGCAAGGAAACAATCTAATTTTCGTATGACTAAATCGATAATTTTCCCTCTCATTATTTAATTAAAAAATATTTACGAAAACTACATAGGTAGTAAGGATTACTAATGTTGACAAAAAGCACTTACCTTGGAGCTCTCAGCTGCTCTGTTGGAACATCAAATTTATAGCCAGCTAGCTCAAAATCTTCTGCAGTTGCAATAGCCACAGCAGTTTTTGGAAGTGCCAGTGGTCTAAAAATTAAAATTTTGATGAAAATAAGTGAAAGAGGTGCCTATCATTTTGACCATTATTTTGTTTTTTAAAATGCTAGTCCCAAATTTAATTCTGTTTCCACCCATATTATGAGATTTCAAAATTTAAAAAGAGAAATTAATTGGTACCAGACAAAATTACTGAGAGGGGGAATTCGAAATAAAATGATAAAATGTACCTAGCCTCCTGGGTAAATTCAGGTTGACATAAAAGTTGTCGAAAAATTCTAATATTGTGAAACGTGAGTGCAATCTGTTCAAAATATGAATATATTTTTAACTGGTTCGTTTCCTTAGCTTCTTTAATATAGTAGTTTCGCAACGTTCCTGCCAAAATTAACACCTCAACTGCATTTTCAAATTGATTTAATGACGTTATTTTTGGTAGTTGCCTTGTGGGTTGATGTTTGCATCAATTGATTTTATTTTTTGCCAAATGTAGTACAGGGGTAGTTCCTCAGAAATGAGACTCATGCTGCCATTTTTCAGAGTTTTGTGCGACGAACTTTTCTTAGTAGTAGGTAAAACTAGTGGTAATTTGGAACCACTGTATTGGACTTCAGCCCTCTGCAACCTCCTATTTTTTCGCAGTGCACTTTTTCCTGGTGGCTATTTGAGAAGATCTTTTACTTTCTTGGGTGCTTCAAATAGTAACAGATTTTAAAATAACTTTTCATTGGCTTCATTAGAAATAGGCTCAAAAATACGTTGTTGAACGAATTTTAGTTTTTTGACGGTTTCTATAGGGTCCAAAGAAAGGATGGAAATGAGTAACTTTTCGCAAGTTCTATCTGTGGATGCATTCATTGGCAGATGGAGCTCTCAAAGAGTTCCATCTGGCCTAAATTATTCATTAGTATTTTCCAACAATACATACAGCTCATTAAATTACTTCCATTGAAAATTAAAAAATCAGTTTGAGGAAGAGCGTCACTCTACTGCTATTAGTGCATTCTTGAGCAGTATACCTAAAAAGATACATATCTTTTGCTGCTATACAACAAAGTGGTAAAATAAAGCTGGGTCCACACTTTCTTGCAGGGAAAACAAGGCCAAATAGTCATAAAATGTTCAACCAGAGTAAACAATTTTGAGCTCTAATGAGTAGATACCAGTACAAGACTGAGGGGGGCGGGTGCTCCGCTCATACAGTATGGGCCACGTTTCTCAGTGTTTTTTTTTTTTTTTTCCTTTCTTTTTTTTCTACTTTTATAGTCCTGTCTCTACTAAACTAGCTGGCTATCTAGCTAATCCACATTTGCCTCTACCTATCAGACTTATTCCTTTAAAATGATAGCCCAGGCTAAATTGACAAAGAAATCATTCAGCAGAGTAAATCTCCTCTCTTCCTTCAGCTGTGCAATTGCAGGAAAGTCTGCTTGATTTCGTCTATTACTAGTTTTTTTATTTTTTTTCTTCTTTTTGGACTAGTTTATGGGAATTTTGGTTAAAAATTGAAGAAAATAACTTACTCAAATTCCTGCCCATAGAGAATTTTTTTCACTTTTGAACGTTGAGGCTGAGGGATATGCTCCAAACAACTTTCAACACTTGACAATTCGTCTGAAGCGACGGACTCTTGGGCAGATGACATTTTAGGGAGGGGTTACCGCTAAAAAAAAGAAAACAAAATTTTGAAGTCTTGGAAGATAACTGAACTTGATAGAGGAAATAGTAATTTGCAAGATTACCCTAAAGGAATTATCAATAATTAACGCACTATCAATTATTTACGCATAATCAATTTAAAGGAAAAGCTGAGATTTTATTTAGTAGAGTGAACAAGCTGATGATGATAATATGGATCCCAGATATGATTATCTTTTTCTTTGCTATGGATTTTTCAGTGAGTTTAAAAAAAGGGACTAAATGTATCCAGCCAGAAGATTAGTTTTTTAGTTTTTTTAATTCTAATTTTTATACTTTTTTGGATTATATTAAAATAATGATTCCCATGCAGTGTACAGAATATCATTAAACACAAAAATGAAGGCTTCTGTTCAACATGGAGACTGTCATTGGCTAGGGGTTAATGCTTGAAAAAAAAAATAAAAATTGCTACAGGTGAATGTCATGTTAAAAGAAAAATGTTTAATAAAAAATGTTTGAATTTCTTGCTACAATAGTCCAGAAAACAGCCCGTTAAAACTGGCGTCTTGCTTTCCAATACTGCAGTAGATTAAACTAAATAAAAATATATTACAATTAAAAAAGTAAAAAAGCTACAAAAATGTACAATATTGACAATGAAACACTGAAACTCTTCTGACTAGGCACTGAGGAGACTGATTTGCATGCTTACAAATTCTTATCATAAAACTGATAGCTTATCTATCATAGTCTTTAAGATATTCTGCATTTTGATTACTGAAGAGGTGCTTACCTCAACAGGGACACTCATTCAGGTGATCTTTGCCTTAAAATTTGTTTTGTAATTTAAAGTTAGAGCGTCAATTTTGCAGACAGTTATGATTTTCGTTTTTATGGGAGAAAAAAAAATAGATGGAATAGGAAGGAGATAAGAAATGCAAAAATCTTTGATAATTATTGTGACATCGGGATGAATGGATCTCATTAATCGTTTTTTACATTCTTCAATGTCACTTATCTTCTTTTTGCTTTTTCAAATGACTTCTAAAATCTTTCTTTTTTTTCATTTTTCTGCTCTCCATCATCATATTTGAGACCCTTTACCAACCTACAGATAGCTGTGTAGGTACAACAAATAAAGCTAGATATTGTATTTATTGCAGTTGTTAAAAACCGATTTTTTTATTAATTTACCTAATTTTTCAACATATTGTTATTACAATTTGAATGGAACAGGTACAGGTAATAAAATAAAGGGTCTTGGGCTTGATATTTGGAAATAAACTGTGAAGTCTAAAAAACAGTGAAAAAACTGGGGTAACATTGGTAGTAGAGATATAGTAAGAGGTCAACTCTCTTAAAAATCCACCTGCGAACAGGAAATGTTACACCAGATATTCAATTGTGAATGATTGAGTTTTTATGACTTAGTTTATTTCTTTTTATACATTAAATATAATTAATTGCCCATTAATTTTTAAAAATTTGTTAGTTTTCGAACAAATTTGTAGTTTTCGAATTTGGTAGTGTTTTTTTTTTTTTTTTGTTAGTTTGTTGAATTCGATGCAAATTCTCTTTGAGCGAAGCTCAAGAGCAATAATGCTCAAAAAATTGTAAAAAGAGCAACTGTTAATAAAAAACATGTTCCTGATGACGGCTGAATGGAAAGAAATTTTTCCTGTACGTAAAAAGCCATGCGATGACATGAGCGTTGTGTTATAATTATACCCCTAAACTCAGTGAGTTTAAACATGAAGTAAAGTTCCGTGTAGACAGCTGACTTGAGATATGACATTCAATCTGAAACATGAAAAGAAGGAAAAATTAATAAAACTCACTTTCACCAACACATGATCCAACAAAAGAGTTGGTCAAGACTAGATATAAGAAATCTCACTAAAAAAAATGCATGTCATTCAAAATTAAAATTTCTACTAACATTTTTATCCCTGTGGGAAGATCACACCCTCCAACGCTTAAAGATGAGAGGGGTGATTGCAAATGCGTTACCTGATTTGTAACAGAGGGTCATCAAAAACGATCAATTTCCGACCTGCTATTGATACAATCAAAACTAGATTTGTTGTTCCCTCGTCTAAGACATGTCTCTTAATTTAAAAAAAAAAGTTCTGAACCTAGATACCAAAAAAAAATGTTCCATGTAACAAAATTGCATGGTTGCAAACATTAAAATACTATGCTTGGCCAATAAGATGATATAAAGTCATGACCAGGACCAAAGCTGTTCCATAATTCAAGCTATTTCAATGTGAACATGCATTGATTCAGTTTTCTCATTCTCATTCGGTGCTGCTGAAATCTTAAAAAGTCTCAACTTTAATTTGGAAGGAAAATGGTCTCATCAATTTTTACATGTTTCATGTGCAACAATACATCATAGCTGACAAAGTAATGATTTTTTAGGCAGATCTGAGCGTCTTTCTGCATTTTTTGGGGTTCTAGAATAATCACTCGGAGGAATAAAAGTTACAATGAGGCACCAGGGATCAAACCTGAGACCAATCAGTCAGAGCGCAATGACCTGAGACCAATCAGCCAGAGCGCAATGACCTGAGACCAATCAGCCAGAGCGCAATGACCTGAGACCAATCAGCCAGAGCGCAATGACCTGAGACCAATCAGCTAGAGTGCAATGCTTTACCAAACTCTTGTAGGCAAAATACAACACATCTCAATGGTGAAACTACAAGACCATGTATCTCTTTGCAGTGTTTAAAAATCTGCCCTTCCATTTTATTTTTTAAGAGAAAAAAAATGCATACCATTCTTTGAAATGCTCACAGAGTAATCTTTGTGCAGAGAAGAAAAAACTCGGAAGAGTTCAAGAACTTTCCATTTTATTTTTTTAAGAGAAAAAAAATGCATACCATTTTTTGAAATGCTCACAGAGTAATCTTTGTGCAGAGAAGAAAAAACTCGGAAGAGTTCAAGAACTTACATTCAGTAATTTTCCATTTAAAAAATAAAGTATGAGAGAAGGTCTGCAATGTCGCAAACCGAGATACATGGTCTGGTAGTTTCACCGTCCATTACCGATTACATTACTAATTACTTAGTTCGCTACTTTAGCCCGCAGCCCTTTTTGCCAGTTTTTGGGCAACTCCTTAACGGAGCCTATTCCCATTTGCAAAAACGATGAAATATGAGTCCTTTAATTTTGTCTGAGGAAACTTTTGGCCACATTCTGATTAAATAGTAGGTGGGACACTTTTTGACCCCTTGTGAGTGTGGGTTGTATGCTTGAGTTCTGAAAAACATTAAAAATTAAACATAGAGTACAATAGAGTCGCAATGAAGTCAATCCTTGAATGGTATATTCCAAGCCTCGGACTGTGTACTGGAAGTGTGAACCAAATGGCATTTTCAACAAGGTCATGAGAGAACGGAATGGTTTTTCAGATTTATTACTTCAACTGAATACTTAATTATTTTCATGAATTTGAGTACATTATACTGACCAAAGTCATAACAAATTAAAACATGAATGAAACTCCTGGTTATTATGAAAGAAATTTTCTACCTGTATGTTCTAGGTAAAATCCAGAGCTGGGACCCTGCGCGTACAGCATCTCCAGTCGCCGCACTTCAGTCTCAGGAGTACGAGTACTGGACAAAACAGGCTCTAAAAGTGACTTCATCAGTGCTCCAGCAACTCTATCGTACTCTATGATATCAAACAGCCTTGGGAAAGAGGATAAACTTCTATGCACTGGCTGAATTTTAGCTTAATGATCTTCTCATGAAATATTTCACAGCAACAGCAGATCTTCTCCATCTTTCTTTTCTTTCGAGACACTCAAATGTTACCCTACCTGATAATAATAATAATAATAAAAAAAAAAAATCGACGCGGTAATAAAACTTAAGATAAAGATTTTCACATACCTCATCAATCTAAAGTGAATATTCTTGCAGAAATATCCGTTACAAGCCAATCCATCCCTGGGAGTAAATTATCTCCTGTGACAGCACTGCAGTTGAATATTTGCCAATGGTGCGTTTTGATTTTTGGCAGTTCCAAGAGGTCACGGATTTCTTCTGCAGATAGAGCACCAGGAAGATCTTGTTTATTTGTGAATACAAGAAGTGTTGCTCCGGCCAATCTTTCTTCTTGCAGGAGTGAGAACAGTTCTTTTTTACAGTCAGCGAGTCGACGTTTGTCAGCACTATCTACCACCCATATTAGACCATCAGTACTCTCAAAGTAATTTCGCCAATACGAGCGTAAAGACTTTTGACCTCCGACATCCCACATATTAAGCTTGAAACCTTTGTAATCTAATGTTTTTATGTTAAAACCTAACGTGGGTGCAACAGTGTCGATCTCTTCGCCGTTAAATCTCCTCAGTAGGGTGGTTTTGCCGGCATTATCTAGACCCAACATTAAAATTCGCATTTCCTTTTCTTTCTGTCGCATTTTCTTTAAAATCGTTAGGAATCCCATGGCAGAACACGATAACAGCAAGAACAGATGCCGAGAAGGTAGCCTCTGTCACTTGAAACTCGGATCACGACAGCCGTAAGAAGACACCGAATTGAATTCCAAAGAGAGTTAATTGAAAATGGTTGGCGTACCTTTGGTTTTAATTGCTGTAATAACTGACTATATTCACGGATTCACAAACTTGTATGTGATTTTTAAAACCCAAATTTTAATAACAAGTGTGCTAGGTGATAAGGTGTTAACCTAACTTTCAAAATATTATTTATTTCTCTCTCGAACGCTACCTGGTGGCTGCGACTTGCGAAATGAACGTCGCGTCGCTAAGAGCGCGAAATGGCGCGTAATTCAATTTGACAGGCCTGGAAAATCGGCGCGCATTTATTACTGACTTAGGAGGTTTGACGGCGTCGTCAGAAATTACCAAGCGTTCTCAAGTAAAGCTGAATTGAGGGGCTCGGCGGACAAGGCGCATTAGTGAAGTTTTTGAGAAAAATTGAGATATTGATCCAAGTAAAACCAGCCTTAATGCAATCTCTGAGAAAAACTCGCTCCCAAATTCCAATTTATAAGCATCTAGAGATCAGTTAGAGCTTTCTCTCCGCCATAAAGATGCATATAATTTCGAAACTTTAAACACGTGTGTCGTATGAAATAATTCACAGTCGCGACTTACTGCCTTACAAAAGAGAGGAAAAAATCGGAACAGATTCAGGGAAAAATTCATTACATACTGTCGGATGAGTTACTTACGACTAGAGAACTAACTTGCACAATCTTAGCAGCACGGCAAGTCTTACAGCCTTTTTACCGAAAAATGCCTCAAATTCTAAACTAAATATTGTGCTATGATATTAAGCTTCCATCGCCTTGCTAAGGCGCAGGGATACAACTATTTGAACTCTCCGGAACGCGTGAGGTATCACGCCTCAATTAAAGGCGTTTTCGAATCCTCAGTGTTACATGACGAGATTTTTCAAATTGTTTGGCATTATATTGTTGATATGAGTACCTTTTATTATTTAGTTAAATCTCTCCTGCTTCTTAATTTTTAACTATTCCGCAAAAATTATCCATTTTCGAAATACAATCCTGGCTTTAGCGCCCTTTAACTACGGCCTTAACGGTCGAAACTGCAGTAGCGGCACAGGAAAACCGAAAAACCAAGCGGGGACGCTACTTCAATATTAAGCTTCCATCGCCTTGCTAAGGCGCAGGGATACAACTATTTGAACTCTCCGGAACGCGTGAGGTATCACGCCTCAATTGAAGGCGTTTTCGAATCCTTAATTTGCGCATTTTTAAAGAGAGTATAGCGAAGTACCTAGATTTTAACTGTCCCGCAAATATGAGTTTTACACATTGAATTAGTTTGTGTACAAGACGACTGACCTACATGAATCGTGTTCTCTTTCAAAAATTAGATCTAAACCCCACTATGTACATTTTAAAACAACTATCAAAGTGACGATTTCTGACTAAAAATCTGGAGGGACGCAGGACACTGACGCCGGAGTTCGGTCTTTCAAGCGCATAGCTATTTTTCGCCTTCAATTTCGGTGGTAGGCCAGAGAGCATTCTCTGCGCAGGTGGTGTCTGCTCAAGGATTTCTGTGTCGCGCAGTCTTTGATTCTTGCCTCCTTGTCAAATTTCAGACTCCAACTTGATGATTTTCAACGCTAGCTCTGTTTTTTTAGATGCCATGGTACTTTTCTTATGATTATGATGAAGTCATGATTGATAGTCTGGGTTGATGTTGATTTAATTATATTCCAATTTATAATTACATTCCGAATTCAACTCATAAGTTAGAAAAAAACGATGTTGGTTTACGTTAACGTTAATTCACACTTCCCGCTTAAAGAAGAGCGTAAACTAAACCGAAATTAATTTAGTACTCAAATCTAATCGAGCACTAAACTAATTTCGGTTTATTTTATACAATGTGAGAATTTTCCGGTGTACTGACTCTTTTTCCTCAAAAAAAAAAAGAAAAAAAGAAAATCAACCTGTATGCAAAAAGGTATAAAGAAATGTATGTGAATCCAAGTTTCAGTTATTTGTACATCGATGGCCGAAGTGCGAAACCACATATCTCCGTCTGCGGCGTTGCAAGCTTCCCGTCATACTTTAATTTTTCCTTGGAAAAATAATCGACGTAATTTTTCAAAAACTTCCTATATTTTTCCGCTCGGTTAGTAGAATATTCCGTGAAAATTTCAAGCAATAAAGTTGGATTGTGTCTCCTCGGAAAAATAAAATGGGAGCGAAAATTTTGATCCGCCGCAATGGAGATACGTGGTTTCGCACTTGGCCAATGATATGTTGATTTCAATGTATAATTTCTCCTACGTTGATTATGGTTTTTCCATAAGTGGAGAGTTTGAATTCACTGCGCTTTTTATAAAAACGGCATGAACTTTTTTATCTCGTTGGTTAATTCATTTGAAATTTGTTGATATGCTGAACGATTTTTGCGTGAAATCTAGATGAGAATACGTGTGCTGTAGTGCTTAATCTCTAACTCTGCCTAAACTGCCGTGCTAGGGGAAAACGCCGTATGAGCCTTTAGAAGCTGCCAGATTTCCCTCACTAAAAACCGAATTGACTGGTACAATTTTGAATATTTTCCCCCAAAATGTTCAGACAGTTTTGTACGCAATTTAATCTAAAATATCTGTAAATTTCAAGGGAAAATATGCCTGAATGTCATAAAAAATACATGTTTTATCAAGGGAACTTTCGCGACTCTCAAATGTTCATACCCCAAGTAGCATTTCTCAACGGAAAAATCGCTATATATTGCGATTTTATCGGCGGTAAAATCGCCAGGATCATCATGCATCTGAGCGATTATCCTCGATCTCGCGATAAAATCGCGCTTTTACTGCCCGGCAATTTATCGCGATATTTTCGGAATTAAAATCGAGATAAATGGCGATTTAATCTCGATTTTATTGACAAAAATCGGTCACGATTTAATCGAATCAAAAATTGCGATTTGTAGCAATTTAATCGCCGTATATCGCGATTTTTAATGCGACAATATCTCATATATTGCCACCGATATAATCGCGATAACCAACCGATAAAATCGGTATTTATCGCGATCACTGCTACTTGGGACGGCGTTTTTCCTTAGCACGGCAGTAAAGGTCAATTGCAGCTTCATTTTAATTGATTTTTTCAATTGATATGTATCATCAAAAATCCTAGGTCATCTTCGGAGCCCTCTTTGAGAAAATTTCGATTTATTTACCTTTGGCATCGTCGCTGATCCGAGTGGTAAAAAACGGTTGTCGGCTCGACGTCGGGGCCTTACTCACGTGCTTAGAAAAATAATAGAGGGAAAGCATGATAAGTGGCTCATCATCCAGAGGTGTTGTCTAGAGATAGCAACCGCGCCACCTACGTTAGTGAGTACCCGCGAGCCGCAAAACCACCTCGTTTCATTTGCCAGCGTCAAGTTCGTGCCGCGCATTTTCTCATCAATATTTCCTTCGTAACCTCCTCAAAGTTTAAAAAAGAAACATTTCGTGCGAATCGTTTAAGTTGCTGAACGGTCGCTAGTTGTTTTAACATAGTGCTTGTGATTTTTGGAAATCTCTCCGTTCAAGGATTCCAACGTATGCCCGATTACCGCCCTAAAGATAGCCTTGTTTACATTCCAGGTACAGAATTGAATTTTTTTATATCATATCAGTGCCCCAGAGCCAAAAGGTACCTAACTCACATTTTTGGAAAAGTTGAGTCAGCGGGCCGATTATTGATATTGATAGACAAAGCGATAGACAAAGATGACATAAGGAGTATTGCGATCCTATTGGTTGAAATGGGTGGTTCCTATAGACTAAGGGAGAAAATCATGTAATTAAAAAAGGAGCATAAGAGTAAAAAAACAAATAAAAAGAAAAACCATCGGGTCTCTAGAAGATTGCCGTTAGTTAGTCTGTTACCTTAGTCCTTTGTCCATTGCAACCACCCGCTTCCACCAATAGGATCCCTTAATGTCTCTTTTGTCTCCTTTGTCTATCAATTTCAATAATCACCCCGCAGTGGCGATTTGAAAATCTCCATCAACGGTCCCATTAGTGTGGAAAATTTGGTAGCCTTATCTTTTGCCGGTCATAAGATACGGAGTTTCAAAAATTGCGATTTACATGGGAATCAATGGGGCCAATGCGCGGTTTTCCCGTGATACTCAAAAATACTGAAATGGAGTTAGGTACCTTTTGGTTCTGTGGTACTGATATATAAACATCAAACTAAAAATAAGGCCAGGTTAGGAATCGAGCATCATAATCATGTTTTCTCCTAAAGTTCACGCTAAACATGAACACGCAACTGAATGAAAATTTCCAAACTCAACTTACGAGAGATTTCCGCGTTAGAAGCTCGATTTTCCGCACGTGAAAAACCCAAAATCCACTCGAGTCAAGCCGGACACCTCCGTGTACTTTGCGAAAAAATAATTTTTTTCAGTTACTGAATTTATCAAGACACGTTCAAAGCCACGTTGTATAAAAAAGAGGACTGCTTTTGTGAAATCAAAACTTAGTAACATCTCGCTGTCTCCTAAGCACTTTTAAGTTTTGTAAGTTTGTTCATGATGACCATTGAATTCCGCTGATTTTGGTTTCTTAGCGAGCGGGAGGTTTGAATTAACTTATTCTAATGTGAACTATAAATGCCTAAGATTATCATAATTATTATTGACAAAATCTCCTTCCGAGAGGTTTCCGAGAGACCAACCCCCTTCCATTACGCACCCTGGTAAAAATTGGCAGTATAATCTGTGTTCCAAAATACCATAGACCTACAGCCGGCTGTAAGATTTCTAATAGCTTCTATAGCCGGCTACACAATGTCTTATAGTCTTTTATAGCCGATGGCGATTAAGTAACAGCCAGGCGATAAAGTGTAGGTATGCTAAACGTTACTAATTACGGATGCTAGGACTTTGTGAATTTTTTGGAATACTGCTCTCTTTTTGGGCCGTAGTGTCTTGATTTATTTTGCGAGGAAAGTTCCGTACTTTTGATGGATGCCTGCCATTACTAATATATTAGAGCGCCTTTAGTTTCGTATGATACTGTGCAATACCTCCGGTGTGAAATAGTTGCTTCAAGCGCCGTGGCAGGCGGGCAGCCAGCGCGAAACACGCATTGGCGCCTACAAACCTAACTGGGATACTTCACGCGTTGCGCATTGGGTGAAGTATCCCTGTTAGGTTTGTAGGCGATAGTGCGTCGCCGCTCCGCTTTCTGTTAGGCTCTAATATTTAATCTGGCGGAGTCAGCATTATTCAACTCATGATTTTGAAATGTTTGCACATCCTGTATGGATTATTCTCATTCTAATTGATGAAAAAAATATGTATTAAAGGAAAATAATGCATAATTTTTTATCGCTTCTTATAGCCCGGCCGTATGATTTTCTCCGCATTCTACAGCCAGTTATATGATTTTCTGTAGCCTTCTTTAGCCGGCTATAAGAATTCCTAAGGTATTTTGAAACGCAGCTCTTATCGCCATTTTTTACCAGGGATTGGTGGTACCATCTCTGTTCTACGTCATTTTTCATGTTCTTCCCGGAAGGATAATCAAATTCAAACCCAAGTTCAAAAATAAAGTTCACAGTCCTCACATTTGTATTCCTGCCCCTCCTCCATTCCCTCCTTTCATGCTACTTTTGCACTAGATTCTCTTCGAACGGTTAATAGTTTGTGGCGATGCTTGCAGGTTCGTAACACAATTTTTCCTCCATTTAAATCAATGAAAATAATCGAATCAAGATGAGAGAACCTTGCTGTCTCACATAAAATTGATTATATTTTACACACACTTAAACGGACGAAGCCCGCACTGTTGCCAAATTAAGAGAATAAGTTTAATATGATGAGAGGGGGGAAAAAATGATTCAAGAGTGAGAAAGTGAAATGGTCCAGAATACGCTTGCAAAATCGCATGATATGAACTTGAGATAACACTATGTGGAAAATAAAATGTAAATAAAGCCAGCGGAAATACGAGCCTGTTATTTATAATCGAAGTATTAAAAGAAGTCACGGAGAATCTGCCCATGAAGTATCTACGTATTCATTCGATATGATATGATTCTTCACAATCCTTGGGATAATCAAGCATTTCATTTACGCTTGCAAATTTTTTTATGCTTAATCCCGATCATCTTTTATCAGCATTTCGCCTTTTCCTGTCTATTATCACAAGCTATTGTTTGCTGCATCCTCCTATGAAAATGATAATTTTCTCTATAAGTCGTTGATTTTGTCATTCATTTAATTCGAAGGGGTGCTCAAGATATAATGCGCTTATTTCGGTATTTTACCCGCCCCCCCCCCCCATACTTTCTGCAACATCCACGTTAAGAGAGTATTCAGCTGTGCTATGGAAAAACGCCGTATGAACATTCGAGAGTTGCCAAATTTTCCCTTGAAATCTTCAGAAACTTTAGGTGAAATTGCGAACAAAATAATATGAAAAATTGGAAGAAAAATATTGACAAATTTTCCCGAGAATTCGTGATTTACCACAGGAAAATTAGGTATCGCCTGAAGATTCATAGGCTTTTTTCCTTAGCACGGCAGTGCTGCTGTCGGTACCTTTCTCTGATTACAATTAAATAGTTTTAAAGCTGCAGTTTTGACCTTTTGAAAATCTTTTTTGGAGAGAAGTAATTAGAAAGGCGCGTGAGACAGTTTTACGCACGTTACGGCAAGTTGCTAAGACGGGTGTGAAGCTCTACCGTAACCAGTTTATCAATGAGTTCAAAAATAACCATGAATGAACTGTGAGTTGATTCTGATTTCTGCGAATAAGCTGTACCCCCTCCCTTCCCCTGTCCTCCGACCTGAACTAGGTTACAATATTTTTAATCTCCTGAATCGGGGTCAAACTACGCAGGAGCACGCGCTGACCCTCCTATTATTTGATAAACCATCGGTAATATTTATATTCTAAAAACTATGCAATATTACATCAGAATCTCCATCAGAAAATGTTTTGCCTCAAGTTACGATACATTTTTATTTTCAATTACCTATGGGTGATTATTTTTGCCTACGCTGCATTCTAACTATTAAATTGTGCGCAAGTTATTCTGTTCAGCACTAAACACTTAGAATGTCTTGACTCATAGACGCTATTAGTGTCGCGCCATCATAGGGATTCTCCATAATATCGAACTGGATCCAAACAATAACATTGGCATAACCGCTTTCAATGCTACCAATGCGAAAACATCGATATATATCGCTTTTCTGTGACGTGGCACTAATAGCGTCTATATAGAGAAAAAAGGAGGAGTTTGCATTTCGGGCATCTTGGATTTTTTTTATGACGTAGGTCGGTACGGACGATTTTTATCATCGATTTATTTTGGAAATGGGGTAGTTTATGGATAAAATTCATTTTAAACATATAAAGTATTTGAAATTATATCATGAGTTGATTTAAGCAAAAAAATCGGACGCTATGGTCCATTTCTCATACGTCGTCTTCCGGATTTTGCTATAGTGCCTGTACCGATTTACGTCGCACGGGGTAAGCAATCCTCAAAATGTAAACACCTCCTTTTTTCCTCTTTCCTTAGGACTGAGTAATGTTCCTTATAATGTCTATCACACTGATGAGCGGAGCTAGGGAGGGGGAAGGCTGCCCCCCTCTGATCTCCCAGGAATCTACTTCTATCTACAAGTTAGAAAGGTCAAGATCCTCCTTGATTCAGCGGAATCAAAGATTGAATTACTGAGACATATCAGATGATCGGTCACTACCAGTGGTCAAGGAACCTGTGGTTAGGTCACAGTTGCAACATTTAATCGGAGAAGAAAAAAAGAAGAAACAGCCTAACCACCTTTTCCGGTAAATATTATTAACACAAGCCAGTACTAACCAAATCACGCAAAGAGGATTTAAGCCACATTTTGGCGGGAAAAAATAAGTTAGGACTGTTCGGAGTGGTTCCGAACTCAACAGGTTGTGCTCTTTTACCAGTCCAAAAATTTAAGTCAAGGGGAAGATATTTTGAGAATAAACTTTCAATTATTTCGAACCATTTTTAGTATTTTTTCTCGATCAAAAACTGGCAACGTAGGATTGATAAAATTTCTGATTCCTTTGGTGTAATAGGAATTAATATTAGTCGCAGCTGTGATGAATCAATCTATGTGCAATACTCAGGTAGAAAGTGAGCACATACTATACTTTCTCTTAAGAACATGACTGGACTATGATCCAGGCTTCCTCTTGGGTGCTGAAAAAGGGACTTGGGTGCTAAGACTCGAGTTTAAGAATTGAAATTATTCAGTAGTCAAGTCTCATTCTCATTGGCCACGGGCACAGGATCGGAAAAAGAACCGTCGCACGGTGGATCGAGTCAATGAGAGAGGTCGGACAAAATTTGGAAACTTTAAAAGCTTAAATTCGTTTATGTTTATTTGAGGTTATAAAATTTCTCGGTGCCTCGTGAAATTTCCTTCCAGAGGCACCCCTTAAAATTTAAAATGCGGAGAAATAAACATCAAAATTTGCAGTTTTAGTCAAAAATTTCACGTCCGACCTCTTTGATTGACTCGAGCCACTGTGCGTCGCTTGGTTGCCGTTACCTGGCTTGTTCGATCACCCGCGCCCTTCCACTGTAGCTTTCAGTGGTGTCTTGTGTGGCACTTTGATGGTGGAATATCGGCATGTCCGCGCTAAGTAAAAACCTCTTATCTGCGTGGAGTTTATATTGGAGTTGTTCGGTTCTTGGATTCAGTCTGCGATCAATGACCAAATTACTCTGACTTCGCATTTGATATGCGTGACGTGTGCGCAGTCGAAGGTTCGATCGCTCGGTTCAAATGATTCAAGCACACCGGTACTTTCGAGGGAACTGTTTTAATCGGACAACATCTTGAAATTAGTAACTGAGGGTTCTGGCTCATCCGTAAAAACAAATCTTTTTGCATAGGGAAAATTGGACTGCGTCTAGCACACGGGGAAAAAAAACACATTGGATCTAGATTCCGGACTCTTGAAAACATCGACAAGAAAAAATACTCTTGATACAATCGAATTTTAGCTTAAATCAAGAACCAACCCTGGTAAAAATTGGCGATAAGAGCTGCGTTTCAAAATACCCTAGGAATTCTTATAGCCGGCTAAAGAAGGCTACAGAAAATCATATAGCTGGCTGTAGAATGCGGAGAAAATCACACGGCCGGGCTATACGAAGCGATAAAAAATTATGCAGCCGGGCTATAGTTCCTATCGCCGGGCTTTACCTACACGTTATCGCCTGGCTGTTGCTTTTTCGCCATCGATTATAATAGGCTATAAGAAATTGTGTAGAAATTCGTGTGTTTTGGAAATCATTAAGTTTGATACGGAACCACCTTGACATTTACAAAACACACATTATATTTTTCTTTATTACATATTTTCTTTCATCAATTAAAATGAGAACAATCCATACAGGATGTGCAAACATTTCAAAATCATGAATTGAATAACGCTGACTCCGCCAGATTAAATATTAGAGCCTAATACAAAGCGGAGCGGCGGCGCACTGGCGCCTACAAACCTAACAGGGATACTTCACGCATTGCGCAACGCGTGAAGTATCCCTGTTAGGTTTGTAGGCGCCAAAGCGCGTTTCGCGCTAGCCCGCCTGCCGCGCCGCAGCGTGCCACGGCGCTTGAAGCAACTATTTCACACCAGAGGTATTGCACAGTATCATACGAAACTAAAGGCGCTCTAATATATTAGGAATGGCAGGCATCCATCAAAAGTACGGAGCTTTTCTCGCAAAATAAATCAAGATACTACGGCCCAAAAAGAGAGCAGTAGTCAAAAACTCACCAAGTCCTAGCATCCGTAATTAGTAACGTTTAGCATACACTTTATCGCCTGGCTGTTGCTTAGTCGCCATCGGCTATAAAAGGCTATAAGAAATTGTGTAGCCGGCTATAGAAGCTATTGGAAATCTTACAGCCGGCTGTAGGTTTATGGTATTTTGGAACACAGATTCTACTGCCAATTTTAACCAGGGAAGCCTCTTACTTAATTTGAGCGGATTTCCTTTTGATTTAAGCTTAAATCTGATTGAATCAAGAGTATATTTTCTTGTCAATGTTTTCAAGAGTCTGGACTCTAGATCCAATATGTTTTTTTCCAGTGCAGAAAGGAACCAGGTCACATCAGCAATTGCCAAATTTAACTGGGCAATTTAATTTTTCACAAGAGATCGTTTGTGCGGATTCCTCTCAACATTTTAAGGAATCAGCTTTACTGTGCAGAAAAATCACCGAAATTTGCCCAAAAATCCACACAACCGTCTTTGAATAAAACATTAAATTACCCAATTAAATATGGGAATAGCTGATGTGGCTTGATTTCTTTATTCTGCTCAATGCGGTCCAATTGTTCCTAACTTTCTACTCCTGTTTAGATTTTAAAAGATGAACGAGCAAGATTTACAGCTTGAAATTTTCGCAGAATATTTGGCAAACACAGGAGAAAAATCGAAAAAGTTTACAGGAAATTAAGTTGACTAGTTTTCCAAAGAAAAATTATGACAGGAGGTCCACAACGTCCCAAAGAGAGATACGTGGCGTGGGCCCGCACTTTGGGCCATCGATACATGTCGACGGTGAAACTACCAAACCACGTATCTCGTTTGCGGTGTTTAAAAATCTACGTTCACATTTTACTTTTTTGAAGTAGACCAAATCAATATCATTCCTTGAAATTTTCACGGAATTTTCTCCGCACAAAGAGGAAAAATCACAGGAATTTTCAAGACTGGATGTTAAGTAGTTTTTCATTTAAAAAATAAAGTATGACAGGAAGTCTGCGACGTCGCAATCCGAGATACGTGGTTTGGTAGTTTTACCGTCGATGTATGATTTAAAGAGGGAATAACGGATATCACAGTTTGGCGCCGCAATAAGGCGTACCTAAACAAAAATATAAATAAATGACGCAATTTTCTGACCTTCGTCGCGAGACCCCAGTTCAACGAACTTTTGAAACTGGGAACTGGAGAGCCCTTCAATATGTGAGTACCAAGCGGTGACATTACACCTTGTTACCCACGAGAAAACAGTCTTGTAAAAATGACAAAAATTGATCCAGCACTCAACGACCATGTCCACTCTCTTGAAACTGGAGCCTCTTGGTGAACTACTTAAAACTAGTTTTAGTGACTGGCTGACAATTTGACGAAAACACGTGCTAGTGTCGTTCATCAGATTTTTTTGTTTCATGAAATGATGCAAAAGACAGGATTTAAAAATGATTTAGTGGTAGGCTGCTGGTCGGCGAGTCATAGTGCAATCCAGAAGACAGTTTATCCAGGTAGAGCTATTCCAAGTTTTAATTTTATTTGCCGAGGCCACGGCTCACAATGGACCACAAGACAAAAAGCGAATTCAAGCACGGCTTTAGATATTTCCTTAATTCACTTGTCGTAATTTCAGGTAGAATACAATGGACGCATTAAAACGTTCCAAATTAGACTCAAAAAAGACGGAACAGTGTCTATTGTTCCGCAAAAAAATTTGTTTCGTTATTAAATCCAAGTGCAAATCAGTACGCTAAAAAAATTTCAACATTTGTATTCATCTGACCTGTATCTGATCTCTGGTATGGTTCATAAAAGCTATTCGAAAATATTGCCATCTCGCTGCATGCTTCGACTCAGACAATATAGACGGAGCGTGATTTTGTTGGTTGGTATCGCCCTGTTAAGATCCGCCTTCAATTTCACCGTATAGGCAACGGTAATACCGGAGTGCGCGAATAGTTAATCGTTCGAGGAACACACATTCACATTGCGCCATAAGCTTCGACCGAACCGATCCACAATGTTGTTAACCCACCGTAATGGTAAAAATCGTTCATTTGAAGTTAGCCTTCCATTTGCTACATAGCAACAAACATACTGAAGTAACATACTTGAAATACATACCTACATTAATCTCCCTCCATAAGCTTTACTAAACCAGTATTAAAAAGTTATAAAAGTATTCATGCAGTCTTGTAGGCGCTTTGCGTTTTACGCCGACCGCTGTCGACCGTACTGTCTTTGACGCTATGCGTGTAGTATTCATGCAGTCTTGTAGGCGCTAATACGTGTTTCATGTCGAGATCGCCGCTCACCGCGCCGAAGGCTTCTCCATTTCATCTCAAGTCCTCGTCATCATTGTCATTTGCACCGCGCCACTCCAGGCCAAATTGCGCGTTTGCTTTCTCTCATAACTCGACTAATTAAAGGTGCTGTCTCTTGTATCACCGCTAAACGACAAAATTAGAAATTGCTATACTCTCAGGAAATGAGAGATTCTGTCGCCTCTTCTCGTATGTAATTTTTTTTTAAAAAAAATTACAGAAATTGCATTTTAAAAAATTGCAAAATTTGCCGCTATGGGCCGCGGCCCATGTGGCCACCCCCTAAATCTGGCCCTGATAGCCGATGTGGTTTGGTTCATTTCTGTTTAACGCGGTTGAAATACACTTCGCGATGAACCCCATTTCTGTACGGTTCAATGATTTTCACGGCTCATCTCTCTGTGCAGTTACGCCCTTTTGTCAGCCGGGCGACGTATCGTCCGAAAGGCGGTATACTGTTCAGTTCGTTGTGAGGAATAAAAAAAAAAAGAAGAGAAAAAGAAAAAAAAGAGAAACAAATTGAACGAGAGTATGCAAAGCAGCGTAAAATGTAGTTAGACTGATCCAGCTCAAATCTGTCAATTACATAGTTGCATCTTGAAATACCCAGGCAACGAAATATTGCATTCAAATTTCAACGGCATGAGTCACGGCTCACGTGGACGGAGCTCATGACGCTTCATTCTGGTAAATCTTTTGATCCCGAGATGAGATTAAGAGAACTAGAGGTTTCGATGGATGAGAGAACCCGAGAGCCCAAGGGTTCCATTTAACTTAAGCCTTTACAAAATAAACGAAACGTTCCAATAAAACGTCTCCTCCCAGCCAAAATATCACAAACGCCATGCGGCGTTTCAAAATTTCCGCCGCCGTTTTATTTTTTTACAGCGAAATTCTTGCTTGAATCTGTTTGAAGATTTCACTAAATTTCATGAGTAGCACAAAGAAAATTCAGTGAAATTTTCGGATAGCTTCGTTGAAAAATGTTCCTGTAAACAATTAAAATGGCGGCGGAACTTTTGTAACGTCGCATGGCGCTTAAGATACTTTGGCCGGAAGATGAGGAAAAGTCGGCAGTCTTGAGTGGCTTGGATCGGCAAGTGTGCATCGAGATTAACACTGTTTAGCGACTAATCTGAAGTTTGATGTATTGGTGCGAGTGAGTGCCAGTGGCTCGATTGTTATTTTAGAATTGTTATCGAATGACATTGATCGATATATAGCGTTGTTAAGATAGGCGTTGAGCGTTGAGTTATCGATCAAGATCATTCGATAACGATTCAAAAATCGACCTCACGATCCCGACGAATCGCACTTCAAAGTTAAGCTATTCTAACACAGAGTCATGACGTACCAGTCCGACTGAACCGCATTTACTAGAGGAAAAACTTGGCAACTAAATTCACTGGCCCTATCAATTGAGATGAACGAGGAAATCGGAGTTCAAGACTTCTGGAGGCTTGAGCCTTCTTAGCAATAAACGTTCAAATCGGTCTCTACTTAAGTAGCAACAGTGAACATGTGCAATTACGATGTGCGAATATGTGAAAGAGTCATTGAATGGTTCTCGAACCAATCTTCGCTTCTTAGCTAGTCTCGAGGTCTTCAGCAGACTGAGACGAATTTTCGTTACTGATGGCCAAAGTGCGAAACCACATATCTCCGTTTGCGACGTTGCATTGATGGTTTGCGACTTTAGCCACCGATATCTACCGCAGTCCTATAAAATTTACCATATGAGGTTGTCGTCACAAATAACGTGGTATCAAAATCTAGATGACAGGCAAAAATATGGTTATTTTGACTCCTGGGACCTTAAAACGTCTAGAAATGATGAAATTTCAACTTTTTTTTCTTTTTTTTTTCTTGGAGGATGACAATACTTCCTCTCTACCCTAGGGGAGCGAGAAAGTAAAAGTCTATCTCACTTTATTTCCATGTGTATGAATATTACTTCACCTAATCTCCTAGTGCGACAAAAAAGAAAAGAGAGAAAAAAATGCCCCCCCCCCCCCCTTCATACGCAGGGAAACTGAGATTTGTCAATGATAATGGAGAGATCATTTATAAAAATATCAACAAATGATGCAAATTCCTAGCAGTAGCCGCTGAGTTCAACGAACTTATCCAAAAGAAGGATTTCAGCTACTTTAGAATTGAAGGAGGAAAAACTGTCGAATGGATACAAACATAAAGAAGTCGAATTATTTCATCATTTCCGAGGGAATAAAATTGATCCACACTTGAATTGGGCATACTCTCTCCAGAACTTATTTTTTTCATTTGATCTTGGATAGACAAATGTGCGTTGTTGTTCTGATATTGACAATGCTAGATGAGAAAATATTGGTGCCTCACCCTCCCCCTCCCCCCATATCCCCACGAGAGGCTAAGTAGGTTTTTCATACAAAACTCACACTTTATACTACTTCTTCTAATTGCCTTTCTTTCAACTCTAGCACTAAGCATGAGGTGAATTTTCAAGACACCCATACGCAGCAAAATATTGCGAGTATATTTAGGTGAAATTTTATGGAAAGGCAAGACTATGAAAACGGTGAAACCACTGGATCGCGAATTTCAGTTTGCAACGTTGCAGACTTCCTGTTACACTTTATTTTTTCATAAAAAACTAGGTGTACAACGTGATTCTCAAAAACTCCTGTATCTAATTTTCCCTCTCTGTGCGAGGGAAATTCCGTGAAAACTTCAATAAGGAATTATATTAATTTGTTCTCGTTCAAACAAATAAAATATGGGAGCGGTCTGATGGGTTAACCGTCGACATATCAGTACTAAGACCATCACGGACAAAAACCAATCTAAATTGTTTCGTGTAAAAATTTCTGCTCCTGCTACATTTCCTTCAAAAGTAATTGTTGGATGCATACTTTGCATAGATTGGCGTGCACTGAACTTATAAGTTAACTGAATTTCCGTGAGAATGAAAATTCCTTATCAAAAAATGGAGGGGAGGGGGGTGGATAAAGAGCTGGCTCGGTGCAACTCATTGCCAGTTTGGGAAAGATCGTTTGTGTGTGCGGAGGAATGTCGTGAACACAAATCAATCGACTCACAATTAACTAATAGAGCACGTGATAATAATTATTTAGCTATTCACCTGCAATCAGGAATATCAAGTCGCTCGTCATGTTCTCACTGTTGACGTTTATTATTAGGTCTATGAGATGAGCTACTGCTACGTCACTCAACAGTCAACAGTCATCGGTACTATCTCGTTTTTTTTTTTTATCATCCTCGTAATCCTCGCACGCGCGCAACTTCGACCTCTCTCGCCGGAAAGATAAACATTTAATGGTGACGTCATGAGTAAAGACCGATCTACCACAGATAAGGTGGCGCTATACCTCAAGCGAACGCTCGGAAACTGACCGAGCTGATCGCGAGCACACTATTTTCATGCCCAAAAAAGTAAATCGAGAATGGAAATGGGCCTGTTGCAAACTTTTGCTAGAGCAAAACTAAGAGTTGTTTCTTATAGATAATGCCTCAAAAATCACGATGAGCGCATCGGCAAACTCTGCATTGCACTCATAACTTCACAATCTGCGTAAGAAATTTGCGGTTTTTTGAGCTTCCCGCTTCAAAAACGATACTACGGCACAGGTGAACATTTTGTAAGAGGAGTCGTTCCATCGGCGGCAATAATCATCATAGCCGACGCCAATCCGCCAAAACACGTTTGATGGGACGAGATAACACCTGAACTGGATTAGACCAGATAACAATCGTGTGTTAACGTTCATATTTTCCACGCCCGAATTGATTGACCTTGAACTCTCCTTGAATTACGCGCGGAACTGCGTGCAAGCGTCGGCCATGATGAATATCGCCGACGATGGAGCGACTCCTCTAACAAAATGTTCACCTATGCCGTAGTATCGTTTTTGAAGCGGGAAGCTTAAAAAAACGCAAATTTCTTACGCAGATTGTGAAGTTATGAGTGCATTTCAGACTTTGCCGATGCGCTCATCGTGATTTTTGAGGCATTATCTACAAGAAACAACTCTTAGTTTTGCTCTAGCAAAAGTTTGCAACAGGCCCAACACTGGAAATCCGGGGGAGTGGGATTAAGTGAAAAGCACCGCGCAAAGAATAAAAGAGACATCCTGCCCCGCGATATACTAGATCAGCGAAAAACAGCTGATTACCTGATATGACCCGCACTGCGGGTGTAGTGTATTAAACTTATTTTTTGAAACAGATACCATTCAGGGGTGCGAAATCTCCGCGATTTTTCGATCCGCGGATTGCAGGTTCACTGGACGAAAATGGTGTGAGCCGTGGTGGATCCGGCACCGAGAAATTATGGATTTTCAACGGTTCAAGCGCGAACCAGGGGGTACGTGCAATGCGTGAACTATTCTAGCTGTCTTGTAGGCGCTAATATGCGTCTCTCGCCGACCGCACTGCTTAGCGCGTGGGCAACACTTGGCGCAATGCGTGAAGTATTCTAGCGGTCTTGTAGGCGCTCATATGCGCCGCTCGCCGACCGCACTGTTTGGCGCAATGCGTGAAGTATTCCCGCGGTCTCGTAGGCGCTAATATGCGTCTTGCCGACCGGCCGACCGCACTGTGTTTGGCGCAATGCGTGATGTATTCCTGCGGTCTTGTGGGCGCTAATATACGACCATGCTGACCGCAAGGTGTTCAGCGCAATTTGTCAAACTCACCAAGTCAACGTTCATCGACTCGTTATTACCATGGAGTTTCGCACACTCTTTATGGCAATGAAATGATCGATTATCGATATTTCTCCATTTAAACCTATGGCAAAGAATCGATTATCGAGGTGTTTGTTGCAAACACACTGTTTATCGATCCTTTCCGATAGGTTTAAATGGCAGATGAATCGATTTATCGCAAAGTTTCACTTTTCAGGTTTTCACTCACTCGGCAGGTTTTCACTTGGATGCTCATAATATCTGCTTTTTTCCCAGGCAAATGACTCTGCTGTGAGGAAGGGTGTCAACTGGGAACATGACAGTATCAGGCTGCAGTAGTGATGAGGACATATCGCAATGTTACCATGTCGCAATGTCACCGGACACAGAGAGCAACCAGCAGACGGCTGCCAGACTGTTTGGCTCTCAGTCGCCTTATCTGCTGAAACAACGTAAGTGCTCAGTCTCTAATTTCTCTTATTTAATGGCTCTGTTACGCACAAAAGATACAACCACCTCCTGGGCACGACTGCACGAAAGCTGAATGAAAAATAATGTACACTGTCACTAGGGTAACCAAAATTTGGCAATGCCGGAATTTTTTCGGTCTTAACCCCTGAAATTGATTCATTTCATCAAGAAAGACCCTCTGCCAAGTTTCATTCAAATCGGCTGATATTAACCCTCGCCGGCAGAAATTGTAAGTGCCTATTTTAAAAATGAGAAAACGCTTTTTATTATTGGGAAAATGATTTTACCGAACCTAATTACCCGATTTAACCTGACTTGAATTTTTCGTGAAGTGCCCATAAAACGATTTTGCCGCATGCATCATTCTTAGATCAGCTCAGAGGAAGTAGGGGCCGCGGGTCACATCTTGGGACGTCATCTTGTCATATATTTAAAAAATAAAAACATTTCTCGTAAAATTGACAATGTCGCGATGGAAATTGGGAGAAGTTTACTTCATCGGCACAATAGGCAACGCTGGAATTCAGTTACGGTTCGAGAAAAACAAGCACAGTGCCCTGAGTTCGTGTCAAATGCGGTGAACACTCAGTTTAACTCCTGGAAGTCCTGGATGCAACTATTCGAGCTCCACGGATGTCCGTGTTGCATGCGCACGAAAAGGAAGGCGTTTTGACTATCCAAGCACTAACAACTTCATCAGCCGCGGCCGTCAGGCGCGGCATCGACGGCGGGTTTCACCGCGAGGGTCCAAAACAGCAAAACGCTTTCAAATCCTCATTTATACTACAAAAATATCATCTAGGCGCTAATAGTTGCCTATAGGTGTAGAATGTGAGTATCTCTTAGGCCTCATTGTCAGTCTTGATATGACGATAATGTTGAGCTTGATTTGTAGATCAAATAATGGACCACTAGACAAGGTACGAATTTAAGGATTCTGATATATGTTTCTTAACCAGAATTTCACGTAGAACACGATTCTTGCATCGAAAATTACCGAAATCATTCATATTAACGTTTTTATTTTACATTGGTTACGGGCACTTTGAATTGCCCGATCACACGAAACTCAATACTCTACATGAGTCCAATCGCGTACTATAACGGTTTCGGCAGGCTTCTCAGTCAGGCAGTGTTCATTACCCATCTTGTGTTGTTGAAACTATAAGCAACTTGCTACAGCTCAGCCAAAGCGTCAAGATAAAGGTTGCTAGATTTTCATATAGCAAAGAGTGCCATGGTAATTTTTAGTGTGCGATTTGACTCACGTAGACCATTGAGTTTTCATGAGCGGGAGGTTTGAATTCACGCGTCAAGAAACATTAGGTATATTGCTTAGGAGTTAATGTCAGTAATTTTCGTTGCGCTAACCGTGTTCTACGTAAAATTTTGGTTTAGAAGCATGTATCAGAATGCTTAGATTCGTACCTTGTCTAGTGGTCCATTCACGCTTAAGATATGTCTACATGTCTTCAAAGTATTAAGGACGGATTAGAGGCACTCTGCCATTTTAATTCGTCGCCTTAAAACCCGCCGCACAAAGAAACGTGCCTTTCAGAAACGTTGGACATGAAATGTTCGACTAAAGCTGCAAATTGAGATGTTCATTTCCTCACATTATACATTTTATGGGGTGTGTCTTGAAGGAAATTTTACGAAAAAATCAATGAAACTACTTCTAAAACTTCTACATTCCGTATTGACATCGATATGAGCTTTTAATGTTTCCCCATTTTGTCGGGCTCGTCTCATTGACTCGCTCCACTGAGCGCCACTGGTGAGGCGGTGTCTGAGGTCAAAACGCCTTCAGATTCTTGCGTATGCAACACGGACATCCATGGAGCTCGAATAGTTGCATCCAGGCCGCCAGGCGTTATGATCAAATTCGATTGGTATCCGTCGCGTGCGACACTAACTGAACTTTCAGGTGACTGTCTCTCTCACTGCTCCTAAATTTAATTCTAGCGTTGTCTGTTTTGCCGATGAAGAAAAGCATTATTGATTTTTATTCCGGAATCGGTGTGCCGCGATGAAGAAAAACCATTAAGTACTGATTTTTGCCTCAAATCGTCAATATTCCGAAAAATGCATTACTTAGAGGTACTTCAGCATTTCCGGCCCTCGAAATCGCAAAAGTATTGGGTACCTAAGCATGATTTGTAGAGTTTTATTTAACCTACTTTGATGAATCATCCTTTGTTCGGATTTTTTTTCCTTTGGGAAAACTTGTACGAAATTTTCATACAGCAATCCTAATCAATCGCGCGGACTTTGGAACAAACACGATGACTATTAGTTTTTTGACAAAATGTAATGGGGGCATGTAATGCGTAAACTTAATATGCATAATAAAGTCTGGTACGTATATTAGTAGCAAAGAGCAGAAGTTCTTTCCTTCCTGAAATTTGCGCCGCGCATCTGGTATACCTATAATTACACAAGTATCTGCATCCCAAAAAAATCTGAACAGGTGATAGACACCTCTAATGTATTTATTTACGCCAAGTTTGGAAGTGGTGGGCATTTTCCTTCATTCTGTCAGGATTTTGCGAAAAATCCTGCGTGAAATGAATTTTCCTCGTTAAAAGGTTTCACGGGAAAAACTCAAAGTTGGGTCATCCTAAGTCCTGCACTCTCGCAGGTATTCAAATATTCACAGCTTTCAAAAAGAAATGTTGGTAAATTAAAAAAAAAAAAAAAAAAAAAAAAAAAAAAATCGCAAATTTAAAAAAGCCGCAATAGAGAAACGCATTTTCCGGCTTCATCTTTTGGCATTTTTCCTCCTAAAGTTCAACACTTGCTGCGCTCCTGGCACAACGAGGTTCGTATCTACATGGCGCTCTTGCGAGCATGACGCTCCTCCACGAAGTTGAATCAACTCTTGCTGGCGCGGCAGAACCGCCGACCACGGAATGAAGTCTGCATCGGTGCCACATGACTTAATAAAATAAATTAAGGGACCATCAAACATAACTACAGAGTAAAATTTGCCGCGATTACAGACGAGACGATCACAATAGAACAGATTGTCGAACTGAATAAATTATTCGCGGTCCTCCACCCGCTTTCACGTAACACTTAGAAAAAAATTATCTGCAAATTTTATAATACGCAAGTAGGCAACCAGAGGCGTTGTGTTATTATGCAACGAGCAGACAGATATACGAGGCCGGTTGAGTCTCGCGGTTATGTTTTGCTTGTAACGACCGATACGGGTTTGAAAAATTCTTTTTATCGAATGAATAGGATTTTTATCCGTTCCATAACTGATGGAAAAATCGTTCAAAATTTAATCCGCGCACCTGTTTTTCGTGTCCGCTAACTCGCGGGTTTAGTTTTATTTCTATTCTCTGCGCTGTCGGGAAATGTCTAGCAGCTACGACGTTCTGAGGGACGACGGAATCAGATTCGGTGAGTTAACCTAAAAAAGACCCATCTACACTTTATACTTAAATCTGTAATATAAATTAGACTTCTTGACAGATCCGTCTCCCTAAGTAGGTACCTAACAACTTTCGTGCGCTGAGTGTTTTTTTTTTTCTTCTACTTCTTCTTGTTTTTTCTTTAAACAATACGTGATAGGACGTTAGTATGGAACTTGGTTGAAAGATGGCGTTAACTGTCAGCATCGAATGTCGGCGAGTATTGGAGCTCCCCGGTATACATAATGTTTCACCGATATTTTAGGACAGATACTAACGTCAATGCACATTTATGTATTTCGGAACCTGCAATGCGCACCACGCACTTTTTCGAAAACTGACATCAGCAATTACCTACTTATATACGTCACATAAAACCTTTAGGTAAGATCCAAAAAAAATGGTGGCGCTCTTAAAGAAAGTAGGTACGTAGATGGGAGCGGGTGAGAAAAGGAAAGGAGTAATTGATGTCAAACTTAGATGTTTATCACCTGTCGCACCTGTTGACAACTTTGACACAGGAGGTTCAAGTCAAAAATTTTTCAAAAGTAATTCACAACATTGGTTTTAAAACAGTAAATTCGGCTAACTAGGTATGCAATTTGAGTAAAGTTCACGATAGTGCCTGCAAACACGTAGGACGTCAAATAATGTTTTGCGCTACTTACTAATCCGAAAGTTTGCCCCTTAACTTAAGGCAATTTATTTTCTATTTTTCAATAGCGTCGACTAAATAATCAGCTTCCGGGTGGTTTGAGATCCCAAGGTCAAAAATTAACACGACTACATATGTAGAGAAATTAATGGGTATTTTGTTTGTTTGTTTATTTTTTTTCTTTTCCTTGATGTTATTACCGTTCCTCTCATCAACTCGCCACATCCAAATATTGCTCCTCTCAACCCCTCTCACTTCGTTAGAAACACGCGCTCGATAAAGTTCAAATCTTTCCTTTCTTTCTCATTCCATGTGCCTACCTGAGTATGTGATAAGGAGAGTTTCTATAAGTGTGATATGTATGAAGTTCTCTCGTGCTATGTATAATTCAGAAAAACCAAAACTAACTCTGTGCTTACTTCAAGCAATTTTTTTCTGAGCATGTAGTGGCTCGTATCGTACCTCAGAAGAGATACACGGAAAAAGACGCTTTCTCAAAGAACTTAAGTGAACTATTTGTACTTAAATTAAAACAGATTCTTTAGGAAAAGCTGCAACATCAAAATCGTCAGGTTGGAGCTACGCATATTAGTGAACAAAGCAAGAGACGCAAATCACCGAACAAAGCGCAGTGTATAAGGAGGATGTGTTCTGGCCTACCTCAAAAATTGAAGGCGCGCAAGTGATGTGCGTAGGTGCGCAACATCGAAAGAGCCGTGTAACTTATTTCTACGGTGGAGCTACCGTGACACTTGGCTCAATTGCAAAATTTCAGAATTGCAATGGCGTTTTCTTCATGTAAATGAGCGTTCATAATAATGAGAGTTTTTTTTAAGTAACCGATTTAAAATAACTTCAAATTGATTTTAATTTTCTCCGTGGACAGGAAATTTGAAATCTCTAACTCGTTGTCATTTGGCCTGATTTTCGACTTTGTTTTTCAGATGGTCTTGTGGATGAGAACGAGAGGAACTGGCTAATGACGATGAACGAGGCTGCGTCGGTTTGCTGCACCCCATCGAACCTCCGACGGCGCCTTCCGATCCTGTCGTGGGTTCCCACCTACACCACCAACACACTCCTCAGGGACTTCATCGCTGGTCTCACCGTCGGTCTCACCGCCATCCCTCAGGGCATCGCCTACGCCGTAGTAGCCGGACTTCCGCCCCAGGTACCCTCCATTTTTACATCATTCACATATCGTGACCTTCCGGCTAAATTATCACAAGTCCCATGCGACGTTTCAAAATTTCCGTCGCCACTTTAATTGTTTACAGAGAAATTGTTCAACGAAGCTGTCCGAAAATTTCGCTGAATTCTCTTTGCGCTGCCGATACAATTCAGTGACATTTTCAAACACATTCAACGATCAATCTCTCTGTAAAAAAATAAAATGGCGGCGAAAATTTTGAAACGTCGCATGACGCTCGTGGTACTTTGGCCGGAAGGTGACGATATGGACTGCATTTTGCAGTTATGAAAGCTATAATTTTGAGCTCTGCTGTAAAAACACGTATAAGCATGGGGAGTCAAAAAGCACATACGTTGTTTCTAAACTGAGCCAGAATTTGTAGTTTCGAATTGCGAAATTAAGTCCATACATAATGCATGTGCGGTGAAACCAATGGCACTATCGTTTCCCTCGCGAAATTTTAACAGGGACGGGTTGATTATACAATGTGAATAAAAATTCTATCATAACAGCCGAGTTTTCGGTATATTGTATCGAACAAACTATCACTAAATTTTGGTGAAGCGAAATTTTTGTTCGTGAGATTGAACTCCGAGGCACTGATGATGGGTTCAATCAGACCAAAACAGCGTCTACAGACGTCTCCCTGATTGGTCGTAACTAGTGTTATGCACCAAGCAGCAAGCTCTCTGAGGGAAAAATCATGCTCGAATGAACCTTTTCCCTCTGAAAAGGAGAACGTCAGTAACATACAGATTGTAAATTTTGACGTGGGTTGGCAAAACTACCGATATTCTGTCTAAACGACGCATGCATCCGACTGCAGTCCATTCGGAAAAAAACACGTTCGTCGTATTATTGACTCAAAAGTGAGTTTATTGACTCAAAAGTGGACGTATTTCTACCAAACAGACCTATGTGCAAGTGAGAAATATGGGGTGTGCTCGTTAGTTCTCTTTGCGTAAGAGTGAATGAGAATAATAAAGCGCCAGTGACGTCAACGGCAACGAACGAGCGCCGGCACAACTGGGTGATCGTTGGAGGGCGTCTTTAACTCATGAGCCCTGTTCACAACGCTCTCTTGCCATGCCCGCGGCTCATGACTCTCGCATTCAGTTGGCACATAGGTCTGTTTGATAGAATGTAAAATCCCGCTTTTCCAATTCTTCAAAAGGAATCACGCCCACTTTTACATTGCTTCTTATGCAGCTTCCACGAGCACACCCCATATTTCTCACCCGCACATAGGTCTGTTTGGTAGAAATACGTCCAAGTGAGTTGTGACTAAGCAGAAATTCGTATCGTTACTAATTACACGCGCAACGGCAGCATTGTAGGAATTTGCGACGCTTGCCCACGAAGATAAGGTGCAAAAACAATGCACTATGCCGGCTAATATTCGCTAAAAAATTGATGCATTTAAAGTTAAGTAACTGACAAATTAAACGGAGTTGTGTAACTCAACGATAATATCTTGTGAATGAGAAATTGAAACCTCACTTTTTTTCGGCACCGTTTCGTCCATTCCTTCTAGTGTACCTGTATAGAGTGAGAATCGCCACGAGAGGGCCGGTGCGCGGTGCGCGGTGCGGGCGGTGTGCACTTCAGCTGGCACAGTATGCACAGGTTTGCACACCCTAGCATATGTGTAACGGTGTAGCGCTTGAGGTATGCATACGACGTTGAAGGCGCTAAATTGAGTGCGCACGGGCGCGCCTTTTTTATTAGTTCTATTGCCCGCGATAAGTTTAATTCAAGGCGTCAACGGCAGCGTGTTGTACATAACAACAACAAGTACATAAGTCATTTTTGCTAGAAACTCTGCAAATGCTTTGATTTTACAAAAAATGTATAGATTACTGCTTACCTACTGACTTTCGTGTAAGTAACCGTAGATGCGCTAGGGTTTTGTTGACATTTCCTAGATTGCGCTCATTTTTCTCGTTAAAATTGCCGCAGTGATTTTTAATAAAAATTACCTCAACCGCGAAAATTTTTCTGGTGAAATCACTCCGATCGCGCTGTGTAATAGTGCGTGAGGAAATTTAAGGATTGCTGCATGGTGAAAGCGTACACTGAAGATTAAAGAACTTTCTGCGCCCTCAACTGCTCTCTCTGTTCAACTTTCTGCGAGAGTCAAACAGTCAAATTCTAAGACACCATCTGGCAAATCCGCTTGAATATTTGATTGCAAAGTAATTAATTACTTAAATAAAAACCTATGAATGTGAGTGTCGGACTCGTCCGCTACAAATGACTTCATTTATGAACTTACCTCTGGCAATTGGTTGGGATTATGATGTAAAGTATTTTTCACCTCTTATTTTTTCCAGTATGGGCTGTATTCTGCTTTTGCGGGCTGCTTTATGTACATATTTTTTGGTAGCTGTAAGGACATAACAATTGGGCCGACGGCGATTATGGCTCTGATGACCGGCAAATATGTTAAACTATATGGACCGGCCTTCTCTGTTCTCCTCACTTTTCTTAGCGGCTGTATAATTTTACTTTTTGGAGTTTTACATTTAGGTGAGTCTTGTTGAAAATTTCTACCGTAATTTTTCCACCATTTCCACCATTTTTGTAATTACCAAGATTTTTAAGACGAATGATTCCACAACAGGGAAGATAAAAAGACTCGAAGGTAGATCAGTCAGGAAGGTAGGAGCATACAGGCATGGATAAGAATAATAAAATACCGTGCAGAACCTTTTTTCGGAAAATTGACAGAGCCACGTTAAAATCAGTGATAGGTCACTCCGTCGGCACAATAAGCAACGTTGGAACTAAATTAAGAGGTAAGATACGCAAGCGCAGCTTTCTCCGTTAGTATCACATGTGACAACATTTAACGAATTTTACTTTAACGCCTAGCAGGATGCAAATGTTCGAGTCCCACGGATGTCCGTGTTGCATACGCACGGGAGTGAAGGCGTTTTAACTCTCCAAGCACTCACCTCTTCATCCGCGGCGGTGGGCAGCACTGCGAGGATCCAAATCAATCCTTCCTTCATAGTACAGAGACGTCTATTCAGCACGAATAGTTGCACACAGGTTTACGACGTATCGAGCTTCACTTTTTGACATCGCGATGTGCTGAGTATAATTTTTAAAATAACTATTTGAGTCCAAGAGATATCTCTGCACCAAAAATGAAGCATTGAGGGTGCTCTGTCTTTTTGGATTCTCACAGAGCTGCCCGCTCCTCGTTGCGCTGCGTCGAGGGCCGCGAGTGAAGCATCTTGAATGCCTGAAGAGTCAAAACGCCTTCACTTTCGTGCGTATGCAACACGGACATCCGTGGAGCCCGAATATTTGCATCCAGGCGTTGAATGTTTGTTTATTGATTGTTGCACTCGCATGCGGCACTAACTAAAGGCGCTTTGCATGTTTCTCTCACACCTAACGTTGCCTCAGAGTAATATCGAACTAGCGCACTAGTTGACCGGGTAAATAAAAAACGAATCAATGACAAAGTAATTCAAAGAAGCCAGCCTAAAGTTCCGCCTATAAAATCCTGGGTAAGGCGTCGAAAAATTTGTATAAATATTTCTCCTTGAGTTTTCCTTTATTTAGGTATTTTCGCTTTTGGGGTGAGTCTCGACACACTCCTCTTGCACTTTTGGGCTAATGCACAAGAAATTAATGTATTTTTAGACATAACCCATATGAGTGCTTGTTATAGATGCTTGATTAATTTAAAGTGCTTTTTTTGTGATTTCTTAGGTTTTTTAGTTGAATTTATTTCTTTGCCGGTGACCGTTGGCTTCACTTCTGCGGCAGCTCTCACTATTGCCTCCTCTCAGATCAAACCTTTATTTGGGTTGTCAGGCTCATCAAACTCATTCATGTCTAGTCTTGAGAATTTATTTGCTAATTACAAAACATTCACCATAGGGGATTCAGCTCTTGGACTTGTCACTATCATAATTTTAACAGCGATCCATGTAAGTAGACACCTCTTTTGTTCGTTTCTCCCTGCACTGAACCACAATACCGTCCTGAAGAAAGATGTTACGAGTCCATCTACATTAAAACACCTCTCTGTTTTATGACACCCAAAACCGTGTCCCAATAGTGTGGATACTCTTTGATTAGATTGTTTATTCGCACAGAGAATCAGGCTGAGCACAAAGTAGGTAATAGGAAAAAAGGCAGGATTTTTTTCCTTCCTTCTTAAAAAAAAAAAAAAAAATGCTGCACATTTTTGAGGACTACTATATCTACCCAATCTGCACTTTAAAAAAATACAGAAGGGGTCTTAATTACCTATGGCTATGGCTTTGCATTTACTGAGCCCTTTTTTTGTCGGCAAAATCAGGGGGGACAAAATACTTTCAACTCATTGCTTGTTGATAATATAAATGATTACCTATACCAAAGGATGAGAGATAGGTAGGTACTCGACATGAATATACTTTGCATTATGTGCTACTTTTGCAGTTTCTATTTCACACATCCGATTATTTCTATGTACCTAGTTTCAATGAAGTTTGTAACTTTAACTGTTCCTAGCATTTTAAACCGCGAGCTCCATGTCAAGAGGAGGTGACTACTGCTCGGAAAATTCTTCATAACTTCTTGTGGCTTTTTGGTCTCGCAAAAAACGCCATTGTGGTTCTAATAGGAACGGTGTTGGCTTTCATATTTTTTCAAAATGGATTCCAGCCATTCAAACTGACAGGTAAGTCCTGATTTTAAGTACTAATAATTTCCATAGGAGGACACCGGGAGGAGGCGGGCTCAGTTTAGATACCTATACACATATACACAAGAATTAGGGCCGGATTAAGGGGAAGCCACATGGGCCGCAGCCCATGGCGGCAAAATGTAGGAGGCGGCAAATTTTGAAATCTTTTTGAATGTAGGTATCAAAAAAGAAGGAGAAAAAATCGGATTTAGAAAATAAATTACAAACGAGAAAATGCGACAAAATCTCTCATTTCCCGAGAGCAAAAGTGTAGTAATTTCTAATCTTGTCGTCTTTCGGTGATACAAGAGACAACACCTTTAATTAGTCGCGTTAAGAGACAAACCAAACACGCAATTTGACCTTGAGCGGAGCAGCGTAGGGAGCAATGATGACGAGGACTGAGATGAAAAGGAGACGCCCGCAGCGGCCTGCATGAAACGCATAGCGCCTACAAGACTGCATGGATACTTCACGCATTGCATCAAACAGTGCGGTTAGCAGCGCGCGGTCGGCGTGAAACGCATAGCGCCTACAAGACTGCATGAATACTTCACACATTGCGTCAAACACATTGCGGTCAGCAGCAGTCGGCGAGTCGGCGTGAAACGCATAGCGCCATCAAGACTGCATAGATACTTCACGCATTGCGCCAAACACAGTGCGATCGGCGCAGCGGCGGAAGTTAAAATTATTGAACCACATTAATGTTTGTTCTTTCATAATTTTCTCGTTCGTTTGTTATAAATGAAAGGCCTTGTACGAACATCCGTTTACGGTACTTAATTTTCGCGTGAAGTTCCGTGAACTTTTTGTTAGTGTTGACAAGGCTTTCACAAAAATTGTGCCCAACACGAGTAAACGCGTCTCATACACCCCTCCCCCACCGGCACGTTCACTTAACGAATGAGAAGAGGGCGGAAAAATACAAGCGGCCCATGGGCGGCAAGTTTGCCGCCCACGGCCACCTACTACTGTTCCGTTACTACTAAATCTGGCCCTGGCAGGAATATATATCATTGACATTCTCTTGTTTGATCCATTTTCCCTTATAAACAATTAGGGAGAAGAAAAATGGATACTTAATGAAACATGGTCTTAAGTAGACAATCTCAAAAAAACCAAACTCATACCTATTTTCAAATAAACTGGACAGCTACCTCCCCTGACTGCTTCAGGGTCCAACCCCTCGGGAATCACTTTGCTCCACAGGCGTTATGCGATGCATGTTACTCACATGATTTTATACTAATGAGGATGATATGAGAATTTAACTTTTTAATCCCTCCAAACTCGCGATGCAGAGGAATGCTGCTGAGTACACCTGGGCTAATATCTGGTCTCTGTACTTCTCAGCTGACCTCATTCAACCTCAATTAATTGGATACAGGATTAGGTGCTGAGTAAAGAAAAAAAAGTTCATCCAATGATCTGATAATTTTTATACATTAGGGTCTATCTCTCAAAACTAGCATGAAACAAGATATATGTATTTCTTAAAAATGATTAAAACAAAATGCATGTTTCTAGGTCCAGTAGACAGTGGTCTTCCTCCATTTCAACCCCCACCATTCAGCACAGTTGTACATAATAAAACACTCTCATTTTTTGACATGACTTCACGATTAGAGTCAGCTCTCATTGCAGTGCCTATGGTTTCAGTATTAGAACACATTGCCATTGCCAAGGCATTCGGTAAGTGCTTACATACCATAATCTGATTCTCTTTTTTTCAGAGGCCCGTTGGGTCTGATTGGAATTTCTGCATTTATCTCTCTACTCAGATGCACATGAATATTAGAGAGACATTTCCTGCATTCTGGGAAATTTTCAAAGGAACTTAACTTTCTTTTACCTACGGTCAAGAGCATATGAGGAATGCCAGAGGAGAATAATGAACGGATTGCATTTAGCAAAAAGGAACCAGCATGATTACAGTGTTTTCAAAACCGTACAAATTCTTTTTTTCTTTTAAAAATAATAAATATATGTACAGTATTAAAATTTACAAAATTATTTCAATTTGAAATGAACAATTTTTTGGTGGGATGTAAAAACTATTTGCTATTTTGAGAGACTTTTTTGACAATTATGAAGAAGCAACATTTAAACAACACAGTTTTTGCGCTGGTTCCTTTTTGCTAAATGCAATCAAGATTTTGCTGTATTAATTGATGATATTATTTTAAACATCAGAGATTGAGGAGCTCATTGCATAAATATTACATATTTTTCATTCATAAGGCTTATGATGATCTATATTATTCCCAATTCCACAATGGTACATTTCTTTTTTTGAAATTTAGCGAAGGGAAAAAGTATTGATGCGACTCAAGAGATGATTGCTGTTGGACTCAGTAATATTCTAGGATCCTTTTTCTTGTCTCTCCCAACAACTGGCTCTTTCACTCGCACAGCAGTCAACAATGCATCTGGAGTATGCACACCACTTGGCGGTTTGTTCACTGGTGAGAATGTTAAAGTTGATTCTCCCTTATTCAAATTTGAAAGATATCAACATTTTTATAGATTTTTCACCCATAAATCACTGAGCTTGTTCATTAATCTCTGACATTAAATTAACAAAAGTATAATTTTTTGTGATTTCAATCTTTGAAAAGATGTTAGAGCGCTCAGAAACGCAAAATATGTACCTAAATCACCCCGAGTTAAATCGAAATAAGTCAATGTAAAAAATTCGAGAATACAGAGGGCCTAGTGGAACTAGCCAAGGAGCCAATTGCACGGATTCCTAATTTTAAAATAACAAAAATTAAGGTAAAATTAATTTGGGTAAAAAAAATTGACCAAGCTTGTCTCAAAAAATAAGAATTGGGCGTTTTCTTACTGACAACTTTCAATTTCAGGACCACATCTAGGAAATGAATGAAAAACAGGTTTCTAAATTTAGGAAATTTGAATTTTTTGCTGAACTAAATCAGAGCGTCCGAAGGTGACCTTAAGAGAGGGCTGACATGAGTCTACTTTCCATGACCTCCAAAAGCAGTCTAAGTAGACATGTCAGTTGTTCAAATCAATAGGTAGACCACTTCAACTAGGTGCTCATGATGTTTGATCATACTTTATTTTGAAGTTAACGCACATTTCATTCTGAACCTTCGGACAGAAAGGATCACACTTTAAGTTACCTACATATGATCGTACCTATTATGTTTTACTTTTCAGGAGTTTTGGTGTTATTGTCACTGAGCTTCCTTACTTCTACGTTTTTCTTCATTCCAAAAGCAACATTGGCTGGAGTCATTTTCTTTGCTATGTTCCACATGATAGAATATAAAATTGTGTACACACTTTGGCATACAAAAAGTAAGTTTTCTGGTATTTGTCACACTGTCCGTAACAATATTTTAGATTTTTCTTTGGTTTGGATCTGTGGCAAAACAAAATTTGACTCCAAAAGATTTTTGATTTGCCTGATAAAGGATTATTTGGGCTAAAAAATAGATGTCTTGAGATAATCAATTCAAAATTACCATTCCTAAATTGATCAATCAATACATGACATCCCTGAACGATTTCAAAAACAGGTAAGTAGCCAAAACTATACCTGCAAAAATGAGCATGTGAACATATCAATACACCATAATATAAAAGAGGATTCTCGACTAAAAAAACAAGAAACCACTTCCTGAGTTAACTGGGTACCTAAAACTCAGAATGTGTAATATGTGAGATACCAAACTGAAAGAGTGTTAAATCACTCATGCTATTTTTAATTTGATGATGCTTTCTTCAGAATTTCTAGTTTTTTAAGTAGAATATAACATTCTTCATAAGAGCAACAGAACTTTGACGTTACTATAAAAGAATTCCATGTTTTTTGTTTTTCCAGAGCTTGACTTAATTCCTCTTTTTGCCTCCTTGCTCTCGTGTCTGCTGCTAGGATTGGAGTATGGAATGTTAATCGGCATTCTAGTCAATATTTTATTCATTCTCTACAGCTCAGCAAGACCAAAAGTCTCCCTAACATGGCTTACCGTAAGAGACAACCTTTATTCATTCACGTAACTTTTACTTCATGATTTAGATTGGTTTTTTACACATTGACATAAACAAAAAATGATTTAATGTGGAATTCAAAAATACTTGAATTATACACTTACAGTGACATGAAATTTGTGTCACATTTTATTCTGATTTTAATGCATGGTGGCAAAGATACAATCTCTGTCAATGAAACAATCAGTTAAAAAAAATTCAAAATTCAAAACCAGAAAGAGTAATCGTTTGGCCATCTACCTACCTAAATAATCATACAGCATATTTTTTAAGAAAATGTCCTCCCGTGAAGTTTGAATTTTTTCCTGTACTCTGTGTCACTCATGCTCAACCTCCCTATTTAATTTTCTTTGCAGGTACAAGGTGAAGAAGTATTACTGGTCACGCCAACCCAGAGTTTAGTTTTCCCTGCTGCAGATTATCTAAGACAACTCATAATCGACAGTTGTCATCTACGAAACAGTTTAGCTCCGGTCGTTGTTTATGGCACACACATTCATTTTATAGATTCTACGATGGCTAAAGTAAGTTCACGAATTGAATTTTACCGTGCACATAATAAAAATCGTTTTTTTACAGGAGCTAGGTGCAATAAAACGTGATTGAAGAACGCATGATGTCGACGAACCTCAAACATTAGAATGGGCGTTTATTGCATATCGACGGTGAAACTACCAAACCACGTATCTCGTTTGCGGTGTTTAAAAATCTACGCTCACATTTTATTTTTTTGAAGTAAACCAAATCAATATCATTCCTTGAAATTTTCACGGAATTTTCTCCGCACAAAGAAGAAAAATCACAGAAATTTTCAAGACTGGATGTTAAGTAGTTTTTCATTTAAAAAATAAAGTATGACAGGAAGTCTGCGACGTCGCAAACCGAGATACGTGGTTTGGTAGTTTCACCGTCGATATATTGATGCATTTAAAAATTATTTTTTATGAATGAAAATTGGAAGATGAGAATATGTAGTTTACATCTGACAACAGCTGCACATGTAATGTATAAAAATTAAAAAAAAAACAAAGTTGTATGATGTAAGTAGATACTTAGATGCTAATGGCATATGATACTGTCACAAGCAGAATTTTACAAACTCCCAGTTGAAAATTATGGTTTCCGGTAAATTTTTTCCATTTTGCAACTAAGTAACTTATACAATTATAGATTTGTTGCTCCAATGGAAAAAAAGCTTTCCCCTCAATTCTGCTCTTCAAGTTTTCAGCAAGAAATGACCAATCTGTTTCTTTAGCTTCGGTGAAAGTTAGAAGACAACTTGCACCAAAGAACATAAAATCTGTGTTAAAAATGCACAGACTGCCCTTTGAGTTCAAAGAATTTTTGATTCTCCTCTTTCACACAACTTAAAGAAAATGTTTTAATTTTCAGGGACTAAAATTATTAATAGACGACTTAATTATCAGAAAACAACCTATCTACCTTTGGAGGTGGAGAGAAGCTGCAATGCTGACATGCCTGGGATTCGATCCTGACCTAGCTCAGTATTTTAAATTCGATGACTCTATCGAACAGCTCATAAAAGGTGAGAAAATCCTACTATTCTGGTCTCACTACTTGCAAAATATAGGTTGAGCTGCAGCTTAAGTACAATGAACCTCTGAAAATTGCAGAAATGAACATCGATGCGACACCAACATCCTCACCAAACATTCTGGAGACTCTTTACTTTCATTCCACGACTTAATACTGTTCATCAGAAGGCTAAAAATATATGGACTGAAAAAAGACTGAACAGAAACTTTCAGATCAAGAAAAGAAGGAGACTTCCTTAATATTCAGCTAAAGCAATTATTTTTTAATTTAGATACAGGAGGGTAAAATTTTCATGGATCTTCAACACCAAAAGAAGTCTAACAACTCTCCAAAAATTATTTATGTCCTCCTTCCGTGTATATTGCTAAATGTAGGATTCAATGTGAAGACAGAGAATAAATGGTGAAGTATTGTAGATTCAGAACTGAAACAAGAGTTAATCTACCTTACTCAAAGGTTGCATTCTAAGAAAAAATTGAAATAACCTTTTTCTCCCTTTTTTTCAGGCCCAGAAATCTTTGCACAACCGGAATCAGATCAAGATATCCTGAGCGTATATCTGGGACCTACAGTAACAAGTTCAGCTCCTGATCTCACATGATTGATATCTGTTGCCTTGAGTATATTACGAAGAGTATTTTCGAAAAAATAAATTATTCCACTCATTAAAATCTTCCCTGATTTTGGAAGAATTCAAGGAAGAGCAAAAGAGAGACTGACGACAATTTCATCCAAAAATGATCCAAGGAGGAACTTTTTACCTCCATTGGATTTTGGATAGCTTTATGTTCTTTGGAGAACAAGTATAAATGAGCCGGTTGTTTATTATGAGATTCAAATGGGATGATAATGAAGAGGTGATTGCATACAATATTCGTTGCTCAGGGACAGCTCATTTCCTGATCGCAATCTCTCCCAATGCAATAGTTCACTGAAATGGAGTGATCTAGACTTTAATTTTACTAAGGTCAACCTAACAGCCATATACCTGAATAGTTTTAAGTTTTTAAATGATGTGATTGATAACGTGAATTAAGCTTGAAGTCAAATGAAGTATTTCATATTTTACGAAAGAACGAATGAATCTTGATGGGACACTGTCAGAAGCGAATTAATGAAATATTTTAATACACGAGGAAAATAATACATGTGGATCCCTTTATCTCGTGGATCTCGTAGTGGTGGTTCCCTTTGTTAAACCTGAGCCTTGTCAACCTTTCATCAGTAGCATCAATGTCCTTCGATATTTTATCAGGGAATGTTCCTTTATTTTTTATATTCACCTTGTTTTTTAAGTTTGGTTTTATAACATTGTGTTCAGAGAAAATGAAGAAAACATTGTGTTCAGAGAAAATGAAGAATTTTGAACCTTAATAACAGACAGGTAACTTTGATCATACTTCTATGCTGATATTTGTATTATTTTGGCGTTAAACTTGGAAAAAGCGCGAGGGGTAAGTAGGTGAGCAGAGAACTGTGAAAACTCTGTAGAGAAAATTTCAGGAAGGGCTAAAACTTCATAACAATTCCAAAAAAGGCCAATTCAAAAAACATTAGTTCAAAATAGGTTTGAAAATCGGTATGACCTGATGTGCATAATTTTTTGGCCATCCTAGATGTTGGGATTCTTTGTTTTTAATTCTTTGGAATTCATACAAATCCAATTAGCTCCAATGAATTCACATGGTTTAGATTAGCAGTTTTGGATCTATAGTTAAATGAATCGGGCCAAAATGTAAGACAGTCCACTGACAATACACGATGCATAAAATTCTGCTTCTTATTCCTACGAAGTTATATTTTGTGTTAATATTCCTCTGCTCAAGATACAAAATGTTAGATGATTTTTTTATGTTTTAGATTGATAAACTAATTAATTTGTTATGTGCATTTGCATACTTTGTTTGTGAATAAAGTTTAAAAGAATAAAATGCATTCTCTTACTTTATTTTTTCATTGATTGGTCCATGTGTGTGATTGAAGGCACTGCTCGTAATTGAGAGTGTATCTACGGCCCAGCACTAGGAGAGATCACTATTTCATTTATAACTAAAAAATCAGGACTTGAAGGAAGAGCTGACAAGAGGCGTATCCGTCAGGACCCTTTAATGTTCTTTCAAATAAATTGTATCAGTTAGAATTTTTGAAGTAGAAAGAATGGAGAGGTGTATGAGCAATTTTGATTAAAGCCAAAAAAAGGACTATCTAGCATATAAGGCTAGATAAAGCCAACAGCCTGCTCAAAGTAACCATTGACATATTCTAGATCTAGTCGAACAATCAAGCAAACCAAACGATTGCTGAATATTTCTCTCAACTCTGAAGTCATCAAACTATGCTAGAGATAAGCTCTAATTTCATGGAGGTGTTATCAAATGATGCTGGTTGTTTTTGGTAGAAATTGAACGCGACTTTGTGACTAAAAAGCCTTAAAGAAAAAATGAAGTGACATTTGATTAATCATTTCTCAATAGCTGGCTATCAACCCTCTACAGCATGAATTACTTCTGGAGGATTCTGGGGAACACTAATCTATTTATTGTAGCTTGCATATAAAACATAGGGTACCAAATTTTTTTTCAAGATTTTAAACCTTTGGGAATCATTCAAAAAAAGAAAAACAAATGCAAATTTGCAAAATCATACCTCAGAGGAAAAATTCAATTTTTAGAAACCCAAAAAGACGTTGATACGAATTATTAACGTTATTCCATAGAGGGTTAACAACAGAATTACACTAGAGGTAATGAAAGTGGAGTAGCTACAGGTACAAAATTGTTGTGCACCATGAGACAGTGTTGGAAATGCAGAGAGAAGAGTCATTTGATTTTCATTGAACAAAACAAATTTTTATTAAAGAGGATGTTGAAACAATAGTAACATTGTACTTTGACCTAATTAAAAATTAAGAGGAATCTGTGTAATACTCACAAATTAATTTTTCTTTCTCAGGGTGTGTGCATAGCTGAACATATTATGAGTGCAAATACTCTAAAGGACATGATCATAAGACAGATTTCAACTATGCTGCCGTGCTAAGCAAAGACGCCGTAAATCCATCAAGATTTTCCCGCGGTTTTTGGAACTTAACACTTCATAAAATAAAGAATGTTTCACCCATGCACCTCAACTTTTCAGGTTAAGTTTTTGATAGTATTTGCAAAAGAATTCTGCAAAAATTTTGTCCCCAGGTACACAAGCTTTTCTGCTATAATACATTGTTCCCAAAAAATTTAAAATGACGTTTACGGCGTTTTTGCGTTGCACAGCAGTATACTTCTGAGAGCTTTTATTTGGAGTCCATCGAAAACTTCTAAACAATAAAAAAGACAAGGAGGCTTTTGAATTCTGTCACAATATGAGCCTCATCTAATGAATTTTTCTTGAAAGTAGAGATCAAAAGCTGAAATGTTTGCTCATTCCCATAAAAAATTTCTTCAATTTCAGCAAGTTTTCATAAAAATCAATGATTGTGACACAGCAGGACAAAATGTTGCGCAAGGTGGGGGAGACAAAATATGAGACAACTATACCTACCTCAACTAACAAGATTTAATTCTGTATCATTTGGCTCAACGATTTCTCAAAAATTGACCCTTTGGTGGCAATTTTAAGTTCAAAGGCAAACAACAGAGAAACGTCAGATAAAGTTTGCTTGCACGGAACAGTATTGGGAAAAATTTACTCCAAATACTTTAACATCATTAAAAATTCGAAATTCAGCTTGAAAATTTTACCCAAAATTCTTCAGAGGATGTATTAGAGAGTTTTTGGGATCAAAAACAATCTTTAGATTTTGGCCCCAAACCTGTTAGTGCCCTGAGCTGAAAAATGTGAGTTTCCACCTCACGGCACATTTTTTCCTGCTATGTGCATCACAATTTTCTTTCTCTCAGCGTTAAAACAAAAAACACAAACTTGTTTGACAGTGTTGAACAAAGAAATCGATCGGTTATTGATACATATATGAAAAATGCATACATCTTTACAAAAAAACACCAGTATAAATTCATCAAAATATATCTAATCCGGAAAGTATTGATCTACGAATTCCTTCTTAAGTCCAACAGAAAATTCATCACAAACTCCACTTCAAGTTTGAAACTAAACACAGAAATCATTAATCAATAGGTTAAAAAATGTGTAATCTATTGATCAATACTTAACTTCACTGAGATAATAACAAGGAAATGCATTAGATGCATGTAAAAAATTTCTCTACCATAAAAAACAAGAATGCCGCAACCACAAATCAGATTTTGTGCCTACATTTTTACCAAAAAAATTTCATCTAAGAAAAAGCGGCGCACCTTCAGACTTGGTGGTTTTTATCATATTTTCAATAGTATGATATGATCATTTAGGAAAATAGAGAGAGAAACAAGGGCTGATTTTCTGGTGAAAAAAAATTATATTTGAAAAAAAAATGTTCAAATTTTCAAAATGGTAAGTTGCAGCATTCTTAATGCATGGCAGAATTTAATACTAATTATTATTTAACAAATGAATACAAACATGAAGGAACATCCTATGAAATACAAAACACACACACACAGGTCACCCTAGTACATAGTGGATAATTCAGGTTTTTGTCACAAAATCTTAACCTACATCACAGCAATATAATAGCAGATGGCCTTCAATGAAGCCGTGGGCTTGAGCTTTTGTTAAAAAAATATCCTCCAAGAATAGCTCCCGCCGTCACAGATGGTTCAGTTTCGTAAATCCAATGTAATTGGTTTTCAACAAAGCAGAGTGATACCACCATTGTCAAATCCGAGCAAGAGTTGTCTATTCAAGGGTAACATAGCTAATGAAGTGAGCACACCTTTGAAAGTCTCAGCTTTGAGTTTAGTTGACGAAAATGTAGCTCCAGCATTGACACTTGAGTGAACACCGATTTTATTGGCTGTTGTGCCTGAAATCAACTGACTATTAAATAGTGCCAAGCAGTGCACTGGTTCGACAAGACCTTTAATATTTGTCTTAAGTTTACCATCGCTTATATTCCAAACGCAGACACTTTGATCTAAAGACGAGCTAATTAGCGTAGACTCGTTATAGGCTACAAGCTGTAGTATCTCTCCTTCATGTGCTTTCCAATATAGTAAAACCATGCCTGTCCGCAAGTCTAAGACAGTTAAGTAACCAGAAGTTTGACCAACTGCAATCCAGTTTTCTGCAGGGGATACAGCAATGCAGCGGATTAACCCAACCGGACCAATTGACACTTTAAGCTCACTCACATATTGTGCGATTCTTGTGTCAAGAACCAAAACAGATGCATCAGTATTAGCGGCAAGAATGTTTGACGTAGAGGACGATATCGTTTTCAAAGTGTTGACACAGTGATTTGTGTTGATCTGATTCAAAGATATACCCAAAAACGGGTCCCACAGATGAACAGTTGCGTCTGTTGAAGCGATTACCCGATGTTTGTCGACAAACACAAGAGACATAACGGATTTCTTGTGCGAGGTGTACGTCCACTGACAGTTGGACACATGGTTTCCATCTCCCTCATTGTGTATGGACCATATTTTGACTGTTTTGTCACGACTTGCAGAGAGGAAGCTGTTCTCATTATCAAGTACACAGAGACTTTTTATACTGGACTGATGGCTATTGAACTGCTGAAGCTTGATTTGATTGAACTGGAAGTTTGAATTCAGCTGATTCAATTCATGCTCCCAATAAGCCAGCCAGTTTCCACAGAGGTACCTTTGTCTGTTGGAAAAATCATTGCTTTGCGAATTGCTGGCTGGAGAGGAATTGGGCTCACTTTCATACAAGTCAATTCGATTCCCTGTAATGACAACACTTTTACCAAAACTTCCTGCAGATCCACACAAGTTGGCATCTCCATCAGAGTGCTTGTCTCGTACAATATTAATTTTATCGGTGACTTTAGCATATTTACGATAACTATCACAAAGTTCTTTGATAAAAGAATGATTGAGAATTACTCTTTCCATGAATGATTCGCTAAAATGTTTCGAAAAGTGATCATACACCAAGTAAGCTAATTTCGGAGAGAAAATTTTTCTTAAAATACTAACCACATCATCACAGTTATTTGGTAATTTTTCGGCAGCAGAGGCTTCTAAATTTTTCGGGTTACAGTGAGAAAAACACTTGAAAAATGTTTGCAAGATTGGTGAAATTGTATGTAACTGTTTTGGAGGAACAAGGAGGGAGATAGTAATGACGGCATCAATAAATTTAAGGATTAGACAGGAGCGGCTCACAGAATCACTGGGGAATTGAACATTTTTTGATGATATCATCAATATACATGGGTACAAAATATTATCACAAAATGTGTCTTGAAACAAACTCGAGAACTGCTCAACTGGTATGCATGAGACAATGTGTTTGAGAAGGACAAGACTTCCTATCAGACCACTTTCTAAATTTGGAGTTATTTTATTTTTTCTGCTGGTTGAAATTATGTCAATTATGTGAGGTAGGTACTGCAAAACTATAAAATTTTCACCATACAAGGTCACACAAAACATGAGGCATTTCAATATATTTTCTGATAATTTGTCCCCAACTACTTCTGAGTTAAGGTACGAGGCATGCTCGGATTCGATAGGCTCACACATTTCCAGATGATTCACATCCGAGTATGATAACGTCAGCATTCGTAGCAAATTACGCGTCACATACCTAGCTGTGAGGACAGGTCCTATACGACTTGAGAGCCAAATCAAAGTATCTGCAGCAGTTTCCGAGAATTTCATTTTATTATCACTTTTCCCAGAACCATCCTCATCATCCAAAATACTATCATGAGCGTTGAACTGGTTGTCAAAAGTTTCAACTCCAAAGTCTATATCAGCACAATTTGAATCTAAATTAATTTCATCCTGTCCATTTCGGGATCCTTTTAGCACTTTAGTGCTTTCCAAAGAGTCCCCATGAGCTTGGACAGAGTTTTTACAAATACCGCCTTTTTTTCCCCTTTGTTCCAGAGAGCCTGCTTTATCAATTGAATCTCTCTCACTAAGGCCTGATTTATTGCAAATGATGTCCCGGTAACAACCTACAGCTTCAATGAGAGGAGTTATCAGCAATTCTAGGAATGTTTTAAAACCGAATCGGATGATTAAGCATAAAATAAAATTACGATGATAAAATTTCAAATACTTATTCTGTTTGGACACCAAAAACTTAGACTCAGTACAATTGTCAAGGTTATAGAGCTGAAGAACAGAGTCGGACAAATATTTTTGGGTTCCCTTTGTGCCAAGAAGTTTGCTCACACGATCAAACATGTACCAAATTGCCACTATACAAGTTGACGGTTCTTCAAACAGCTTGAGAATATTCGGTAGAAGTAGATAGATTAAATTATCGCTGTAAGGAATATTATCAACAGCTTTGTCAAACTCGTTTGTTAACATTCTGATGTAGTCTTCTATTAGAGGGTGATTTTCATTCTCTGAAACTAAGTGGAACAAGTCCTGGAATGTTTCGAACATCTTGTATGCAGAGACTAAATAACTTGGAAACGGTAAGAGACTGAGAGACAAATTTGATATTAATAACTGATGAGCTGACGGAGGAGGAACTCCAAATTTTGTCACAAATGGAACTTGATTGTCCATTCTATTCTTATCAAAAACAACTCGAATGAGATCTTGTACACAAAATGGAAAAGATTCAACACTGGAGTCAAAAACTGACTTACAAATCTTAATTCGTTCTTTAAGACTTATTTTATCAGTGATACCAAAAACTCTCAATTTGGGAGCAGCAAAAATTTCAACAACAACGCAACACAGTGCATAAATTTCATTCCCTCGCTGGGATGTAACTGAAGATCGTATGCCATCTGCAGTCAAATTTTCTGGTGCTGACACTGCTTCTTTTACATTTGTTGTTTCATGAGGATAGGCAAAGGATTTCTTCATGAAACTAACATATGATTCAATAGCAGAGAGCAACTGAGCAGGATTGTAATCATGTGGCAGATATATATCCGCATTGCACTTCTCACTATTTCCTGGACTCGGTGAATCGGTGCTACCAGCCGTTAATAATGAGTTCCGGGAGCGACTTAAGAATTTTGAAAGAGTAAGTGAAGATGAAGATGATTTTACACTTGTATGAGAATCAAATGAATCATCCAAATCTTCACTGTATACCTCATCACTTGAGCTGTTGTCTCCATACTTGTTCTTTTGAGCAGAAAAAATGCGTAAAGGAATGTTATTGAAATAAAATAATGCTGGAGTTAATTTCTGAGGGTGGGGCTGAGTGAACAATTGCATAATTCCGGATGATGTCAAACTTATATGGTTGTCAACAAGTTGAAGACAAACATTTTTGGATTTGACAGCAGCATTTCCGGACAACTTGTAGCCGAACGTAAGATCAATCCAATGGTTCAATTTTTCTGATACATAGTTGTTTTCTAAGATTGAACGATGCCACTTGATAAAATCTTCGAAGCTTGTTGCCCACGATGGTATTTCTAAGTCTGGTAAATCCTCATGAATGGACTTGAACACATTAGGATCATAAAAAAATTCTGGAATGCATTCATCAGGAGTCCATGACTGAAGTCGCTGTATGGAGGAGGGATACTCAGCAGGTACCCACTTTGAGCGAACATACTGGCAAAGAATATTTCTTGGCATTATCCGCGACAGGTAAATATAGTACGTGATTTCCGATAAAACATCAGAAATATGGTGCGGAATTTGCTTTGATGACGTGTTGTTGACAGACACATCAAATGTGAGATCAAGTTGTCGGTCACCTTTGTTTAATCGATATTTTGATTTCGTGAGGTCTCGAAAATTGTTTCCACTACGCGAAGAGAAGTCAGATACCCATGGAAATATGTAGTGGCATTTGGGGTCCCCAAATTTTCTTCCAGCCAAACGATTCAATAACATTAAATAATCAAAGTTTGAGAGGTTGCCATAGACCCACTCCCTGCATGCATGACTTAAATTCGAGTCTACCTGTTTCAAAGACATTGGATCACAGTGATGTTTTTGCTTTAGAATTTCTGCATTTGATGCGAGATCAGTTTCTTCACCTGGATCTATATGAAATATATTATCTTCTAATCTTGGAGACACCTGCAATACATCCAAAACAGTGAATGATGAGAAACTGGAGAAAATTCATTAAAAACAACAAAGGCACAGAGAAAAATGAAAAAGCTGGAGAAAATTCAAAATTTTTAGGACCCAGCTTCCATAAGAATTTGCAGAGTTCAATGTTCGAGAAGACTTTAACTATATTTCTTGCTTACAATTAGACTCATGTAAGGCTCCAAAAAATTTAAAAAATTTAAACTTAAAATCCACTTGACAAAGCATGTCTATCGATGCAAACATTTGAAGGGTTCGAATTATTGGAATTTTCTCATATTTCATCCAAGAGCTTCAATTCCTTTACTATTCATCGTTTTTCCTGCTAAGAAAGAGAGACCGTTTTTAAAGAGGTCTTCGAAATATAGAAATGAAAACCTGATACAAAAACTAGGTTCAGTACCAAATGTAACATAAAAAAATAATGAATATTCAAATAAAATTGAGAATAAAATATTGATATCAGAAATATTTAATTGAAAGTTAATGCTGCAAATCTATTGGTTTGATATCATAGCCACTGTGATGGATTACTAGACAAGGTACAAATTTAAAGATTTTTACTTGTCTCTTAACCAGAATTTCACGTAGAACACGATTCCTACATTGAAAATTACCGAAATCATTTCCTACCTAAAATATTTACGTTTTTATTTTACATTGGCTTTGGGAAATTTGAATTGCCCGATCGCACGGAACTCAATACTCTACATGAGTCCAATCGCGTACCACAACTGTTTCGGCAGGCTCCTCAATCAAGCACTATTCATTTCCCACCCTTTGTTGTTCAAACTAAAAACAACTTGCAACAGCTGAGCCAGAGCTTCAAGATTGAGGTTGCCAGATTTTCATATCGCAGAGTGTCATGGTAATTTTTAGTATGTCATTTGACTCTTGTAGACCATTGAGTTTTCATGAGCAGGAGGTTAGAATTCACGTGTCAAGAGACATTAATTATGTTGGTTGGGAGTTAATTTCAGTAATTTTCCTTACGCAAGTCGAGTCTTATGTAAAATTTTGGTTAAGAAACATGTATCAGAATGCTTAACTTTGTACCACGTCTAGTGATCCATTATTCACGATTAGTAATAAATACCCTTGTATTTCGGCAAGTCTAAGCACTGACTTCCAAACAAGACTTTCCAACCATAGGAAAAATAGCAGAGCAAATTCTCTAAAATACTTTGTCTCTCGTTCAGTCTACCATGCTGAAGATATAGTTCAGTGACATTAATGATTCATAAGCAGTTCCCATTTGCTTTGTGTGTTGAGCTTACCTGAATCCACAAATCATCTGAAATGAAAATTTCAGAAAGTTGGATGTTGCCAAGCATGAGACCTTTGTCATGTAGCCACTTCGCTGCTTGCAACAGTTGATAAATTATGAACAATGGTTTGTAGTAACAATTTCCGAGTAAAGCTGGGCTTAGGCTAACGCTATCTTGAACCGTGTAAACCAAAGTTGCATCCTACAGGGGAAAAAACAAAAAAACAAAAACATAGTTATCATTGAGAAAAAAAATGGTCAAAAATATATTAAGTTAAAAAGACGATATGCTGTTAAAAATTACAAAGGATTTATGATTTTTTTTACTAAATTTTAGGAAGCCTTAATGAATGAAGTTACTGAGAAAGTTTTCCCAATGATACATTACTGAAGACGAACCCACAAGATTCAAAATGCTTGAGCCTATTTACAGAATTGATAAAAAACAAAGACATATATTCAAAAACAGCAAATTAGATGAATGGTGATTCCATTGAGGACTTATTCAAACATATTTTTTGCAAATTACAACGTAGGTTTCATTCATTTTTTCAAAAATACAAAATTGTATTATGTAAAAAATCGAGAAAATGTGAACAAGGCAAATTAAAATTAGTGCAGCACCAAAAAGAGAAACATTTCCTTAAAGAGCAATTTTTAGAAAATTTTAGCTTTGGCTAGATTGCAGAATTCCTTAGAGAGCTGTGCCATTTAGGGGTTTCCTGGAGGAGGTTTCCTGGCAATTCTGCCAGGAAAAAGGAAATTTTTCCTGGAGATAAATTCTTCAGAAAAAAATGTCTCATATGCTCGCAATCGACAGATGAAAATTTTAGAAGTCTCTGAAGATAGGCAATTATTGCTGTTTTTTAGTAAAACTCTGCCCACTTTTTTGATTCAATTTATTTTTTACAAAAGAGTAACACCCAGATATCTAAAAAAATTTAAGGATTCATTTGAGCTCCATGAAGAGTATTTGCTACAACTTCAATGAAATGCAGTTGGTGAACTATGTTTTTTTGGAAAACATAGCAGTCCTTTACGAAAATTATAATATGTACAAATGAAACTATATAATGCCATTAGATTACGGGTTCTCAAGTTTTTTAATCAATATACATTGAGAATTATTTGATCTCACCTGAATAATATAAAAATTTTTGCTGGACTCTAGGACAGCTAAAGCGGGAAGAATGTTTCGATGAACCTGAGAGGATGGTTTACTTGGACTGGTGCAAGATGATGAAGAACTGATGTTGACGATTTGACAATCATACAATCGACAGATAGCATCACGGAGCAAAGTGTTGTACTTGATTGAAGTAACAGGAGGATTTTCTTCAATGCTATGAGGTAGTGAGCACCCTGAAAAATTGATATTAAAAGATAAGAGATTAAAATTCGTACTTAGAACTTTTTTTGGTTTTCAAAGATATTTTCAATACGTGTTTTGACGGTTCACGTCAAATACGTCAAATTTTCAGAAAATGCTCACTGCAAAAAAGTAAAAAAACATGGATAGTTTTGAAAGATAATGTTGATTAGTTCTGTCTTGATGAGATAAATGGAAATAACAAAGTTACAATGTTCTAAAAGTTAATACATGCTTTAAACCTGAAATGCAATGAGCCTTTAGATAAGGTCTGAACAGAAAACACATCACATGTTTTCTCCTCAAAATCTTGACAAGAATACATTTCACATTATGGTAAGTTTGGAAATGAGCTCCTAAGAAAATACAATTGACAAAGCCCGCCTGCGGTCTTTCCACATTTTTTTCATCAGTTTTCCACAAAATTTCCCACAAATTAAAAGGAAGATTACCTTCTTTTCTGTTTTGTATTGACTTACGACTAATGTCCCTTCAAAATTTTCCCTCCTACATTTTAGGGGGCTATTCCACATTTTAACAATCGGGCATTTTCTGCACCCCTGTCAAGGTTTAAAATGTTCACATTAGTAATATTCTTTGTAAACCCTCTAGGTTCTCCTTATGATCAACACTTCCTTGCATGATTAATACACTGATTATGAATTACCAGAATACTTCTTAGTTGCTTCTTTCCAAAGGTTCTTGTAGTTTGTAACACTAACATAGTGCAAAATTTGAGAGAAAGTGAGTTGAGAGGATCCTTTTGTCTCAGGAATGTTACGAGCTTTCGCAAGAGGTAAAACCATTTTATCCTCTTTTTTGATCACCTGGAATTCAAATTATACTGATTAGGAAAAGCTGAGGGAACAAATGACAAAATTTAATTTAGCATAGCATTCAAACGGAAACATTAAATGGAATTATATTGTAAGAAAAAAGTAGTTGGGGATATAAGCATTTAGTCCTGGCTGTATTTTTCACTTTTTTACATGATGTTCCTTACAACCTCTTGAGTTTAACTTGAGAAGTGCTAATTGTGAGAAAATTAGGCCTGAATTTTTGGACACTTTTATTTGAAAAGTCTGATATAAATATTGCTGCATTGCTGTATCCATGACCAAAGAAAGCTCTCTCTTCCTCACCGGAAAATTTAGACACACAGTGCTTGCCCTTAGAATTCTGAGAGATGCAAGTGGGTACGATATGGCATCGATATTCCAGCAAAATCCGAAATTCAAAGTATGGACAACAAAACACATTATTCGTTGTTTTGGCATATAATTCAATACAATATATAATTTTAAACACTTGGAATTATGACTTTTTTTTTTCCATAAACCACACCATTTTGAAGAAAATCGATTTAGGAAATGTCTGTAGATATCTACCCAGTTATGTCATCAATCTCTTTCTCAGATGCCTGAATTGCAAACACCTGTATTTTTCACTAGGAACGCACAAGTATAGCAATGAAATCACGGTTACTCACTTTAATGTAGGTTCGACGCCAAGGATGGGGAAAAAAGTCTCCTTGGAACAGCTGAGCTTTGACATCATCTGCAGACAGTGTTTCATGCTTCGGCGATTCAACAAGTGAATGAGATTCGTTTATTTTCCTGTGTTAAAGAGATAAGGAGCTTCATCAGTTGTAACGCCAAATTCAATTAGTATTCTATTTTAGGAATTAGTGACAAGATTAATCGACTGTTTCTGTTGTGTCTATGCAATGAAAGTGTGAAATGAAAAAACAAAAATTACTGCTTTCCTTTAATTTATTCATACCAATTTTTCTTCATTTCTGGAAATTACATTCTGTACTTGTCAAATGAACAAAATTCATTTGAAAAATGTTTGATATTTATTCCAGTGTAGACCACATATGTACATCCACAAATATGTAGTTGCAGTGTGAATGCAGAGGGACTGCAAAAATAACAGCGGTGACGTTTCATTGCTATCCTCCATAGTATTATCTGTTGTTTTCTTCAGTTTTTGGGAGAGCAAGCTCTTGTGTTAAGAGAGACCGATTTTCAGTTCAATTAGGAATAAACTTTTTCTTCCCTCCAGCTCCTCTAAAATAAAGTCAAGTTTGGCTACAGGGTCCGAATTCTTATTGAATGATGGAAACTGAAAAACTAATAAAAAACTCTGGAGGTTTGGTATAATACATGAGAATATGAAAGAATCTAATTTTTTTAAAATTAATTAGAGCTATACTTTCTATGGACTGATTATGTCTGTGTTTATTTTTCAAAATCTACACTTCCTCTGCTGAAATTAAAACATTTTAAGCACTGGTAGTTCGTAACATAAAGCTCATGATAAATTCATCTCATGAGGTTTTCTAATTCATTCATTCATTGAGGTTCATTCCATTGAATGATCTTGTTTTACAAAAATCAATGATTACTTCAGGGGTACCTACAGAAAGTTCTTGGCCTTCACATTTTTGAAGCCAGCCTTTGCATTTTTTGAGGTTTCCTTTACATTGCTGTCTACATGAGACCTGCAAGCTTTACTGTTTCCTTTGCATAAAAGAGTAAATTTTACTATTGCCTTCCCATAAAAGAGCACACTTCACTATTTTCTTCACAAAGGAGAGCGCAATGCACAGTTTCCTTTGCAAAAAGCTATGTCGACGGTGTAAGTCGGCAATCACATAACTCGTTTGCGGTGTCTGAAAATCTCCTCCTCTATGCTATTTTTTTAAATGAGAACAAATTGACATCATTCCTTGAAGTTTATGCAGAATTTTCTTTGCACACAGAAGAAAAATTAAGAAAGTATTAAAGAAATGCCGTTGAGTAAGTTTTCCCTTTAAAAAATAACGTACGACAGGAAGTCTGCGACGTCGCAAACCGAGTTATGTGATTGTCGACTTACACCATCGATGTGCTTAGCAGGTTTAGGCCTTCTGCTTTGACATTTTTTCCCTCTGTCAAGATGCCGTCAAATTTTTTCGACCCCTTTTCAGGTGCCTTCACATTTGTTCCCTGATTGGTCTGCAATCGCGCGCTTTCTGAACCCCTGGATTACTTTTCCCTAGAAAATTGTAAACCTTACAGAAACTTACTTTAACCAATCTTGATGAAGAACAGCTTCGAACCAATTATCTTTGGAGGTGCTTTTGACATAGCTGGCAGATATTTTCAGATCATCTTGAATACACTGAAGAGATACCATTTTGTTCGTCTTGCAATTGCCTGATTTCTCTTTAAGCTGAAACAAACATTCCAAAAATGCATTAGCTGGAATGTGTTCCTTTATATATTTTCTGACTACTTAAAATAAGCAGGTTGAGAACGATCTGTTGGACTAATACATCAATACTTGATTATCTTCCCATAAGGACTTGTATTCATCAGGTAATGCGGTTTCTGAACAGTCCAAACTGTTAGGTTAAACAACACACCTCAAATTCACAACCATCACCATCCACTTTTTTCTTTCTTTTTTAACACACAGCTCATAGCAGCGTGGCAGCAAGCAGGCCAGATATGAGCCCGGAATGGGACTTGTTAGCTGAGGCTCCATACTAACCTCCTCCATTTTTTTGTCTTTTAAGTGTTCATTGACTAGGTTCTCAAACTTTTTTGCAACAGATCAATAATGATCAATGAAGGTACATCCATATCAACAGAACAATTTGACAGTGTTAGCCGGCAATCACATAACTCGGTTTGCGACATCACAGGCTTCCTGTCATGGTTTATTTTTTAAACGGAAAACTAATCAACGGCGAGTATTTAAAACTGCTGTGATTTTTCTTCTCTGTGCATAGAAAATTCTGCGAAAACTTCAAGGAATAATGTCAATTTGTTCTCCTTCAAAAAAATGACAGAGGCAGAGATTTAAAGACACTGCAAACGAGATTTGTGATTGCGGACTTACGCCATCGAATTGTTCATTTTGGCTGAGTTGACACTAAATCAACAGCTGTCTATTAAAATGAGAGGAGAAAAAAAAACCATATGTATAGAATTCTTGTGAAGAATTGTTGAATTAATATAAAACCATTCTTCCTGATACTTTCGGACTCTACATTTTCAGGCAGGCCGGTGGGAAATCTACATTCCTGGGCACCTCCCTGCAAAAGGTAACTTCAGAGTTTGATTCTAATGTTGTCACTATGCTAGCTCTTGCTGTCTTGCATGTGCGACCGATCACCTTGGCTGTATTTTTCACGATGAAATTATTTAGCCCGCCATGATCGAGGCAGCAACTAGTACACAAAGCTGATAATAAAGTTTCAACATTCAGGCTGCTGTTCCAAGGGCTGGATTCTCTCAGCTATGCTCTCACCTAGTTGTGAGCTGTCAAAATCAAAATAACTATGACATTTAGATGATTATGGATCTCATTGACTGAACATTTACCTGATGTGGTAATCACAATTTCACTTGATAAGCTCGGAAACATAATGTAATTAATATTAATATGGGGAAAACACTCGAAGAGGTTGACGCAGTATGATCACTATTTCTATCAGAGTTATTTTACATTTTGTATTCGTATGTCTATTCACTTTTTCGATAAGAGAACAGCAGAACTGCCAATGCCTCGGGAAAGGAAAAGGTAATGCAATGCGAATGCAGGCAGCTCTGCCATGTCCCAATGTCAAAACAAGTTATCGACCAATGAGAGAGAGGAATGAAGGGTTTTTGATGACGCATACAAATGTTCGTAGGGCATTTGGAACCTACTCGGTTTTCTTTCTTTTTTGCTTCCAAACAAAAACAAACAGCTAACCTTAAAAAATCTCATGATGATTTGTTTATTTTGAAATTTTTTTAGTTAATTGCTGTGTCACGTTCACGTTATAGTTGGGAGCCGGCTCTCGTATTATAATTTAACGTGCTAAATCAAAGTTTAACACCATTTACAATGTCTCTCAATGCCGATGGCATATTTGACAATGCTTACAATGGTAACATACCACTGGTGAAGAAAGCTGTGGAGGAAAATAATAAAGTTCTTCTTGAAAAAGACACCGTAAGTTTTTTTCTTCTCTCCTTTTTCTTAAAATCTTTCTCTTTAGATGTATCCAATTGGATATATCAGGCACTTTATTGGCATTAAGGTCTATGTCAGTACATCCCGTGGAATCTATTGCATCAGAGTAAAGGAAGTGGTTGCACTCTATTGCACTACGGGATGCAGTTTGAAGCTCTCCAGCACCTCAGATCTAACGACTATTCAATAGAAGGAGAAACATTTAGACTCCAGAATTGCATATCTTGTTTTCAGTGTTCCTAAATCCCCACACTCATTTTATTTCATCAAAGGAGAGAACACCAACACTAATGCTTGAAATTTTCTTATATGAAGTATTCTTCATACAGAGGAGAAAATTCTGAGAACCTTTCAAGAATTGACTCTAATTACTTTCCCATTCAAACACTAAAGTATGACAGGAAGCCTACTAAGTCACAAAGTGTGATACATGTTCCTGCAGTCTGAATTTTGCTTTAAATTTCCCTCATAATCAATTTTAACATCAACGTTGAAGCTTGAACATATTTTCTATAAGTATAAGAAAATGGCATAAATTTGAGAAAACACAGCAACTTAGGGGCAGGACAGCAAAACAGAAGTCAATATAGTGTGCTGAATATCAATGAAAAATAAAATTATAATAATTATATAAATCAAAATCTTGAGTTTGTGCAATTTTTTTTTTGTTCTAGAACCAGCGGCTATTGATTCATTGGGCAGCTCTCAGTGGAAGCCTGGAACTTGTTCAATACCTCCTGGATAAAGGCTCTCCAGTTGATCCTGAAGATGACGTAATTTTTTATTCTAGAATTTTGAGTTAACAGAACTGACAGTTAACAGTCTCCACAGAATTTTGAATCTTTCCAACCCTGAATGGGTCTGAAATTTTTACGCTCCATTTTATCAGTCTATAATTTTTAAAAAATCAGCTGAAAAAAGTATGAGGGTGATTTTTCCCGTTTGTTGCGGCTGAGGTTGCACTCAAACTCACATGATGGGGGGGGAGGGGCAGTAAATACCATGTGGAGCATGCAAGCCCTTGTTTAAGTGTGACACAAGGGAATACCCTGTGAGGATTTTTTTTTTTTTTTTTTTAAAAAAAATTATAAAAAATTTTTGCATTAAATAAAAAATTCATTCAAACAGTTTTTTTGCTCTGTGCTGCCCAGGTCAAGGCACATTTGTTCCCAATTTCTAACAAGGAGAAGAATGAAAAAAATTGATGAAGCCGAGGCTAAAAAATTCTTCGCTATGAATTTCAAATTTAGTAAGCCCAGAAAAAGCTTTTTGATGCGCATTTCAAAGCAGTTACCTGTGTTGTCTGTAACTAAATTTAGTCCTGGCTATTATGAGATTTTAATTAGTAAATAAGTGAAAAAAATAGAAATGGGGAAAAAAGTGAAAATAAACTGTAAAAACTTAAAATAGCAAATTTGTTACACAATGATAGGGGCATAGAAATTGTTGGACTTTGACCTCAAAAAAAAGCAATTGATGGCAGTTCTGACAAAAGAGAATAGATTTTCTAAGTCCTATCAAGTGTAATTTTTAATCATTATCTACTTTGATGCCAGCGCTTCGATACAGACAGAATGTACTTTGCATTCCGAATCAAGAAAGCATGTTAAAACCTTCCTATCAATGTTTTTACATAATGCATACACAACTTAACATGGGTTCAATACGATCCCATTGAGGAGGCACAACGAATTATTTTATAAATAACGTATGTACATTTAAGCCTGCTTCAAACGTAAATTGAAGTAAATTCACCCACTCCAAACAGCTCTTTTACATTATAGGAGGCAATAAATTAACTGAACTCCAACGTTAGTACAAATGCACACTTTTTGGATCAAATAGGATTTCATTAGAACCAAAACTGACCAGGAACTGAAGCCTCTGTTCTGCACGGTCAAGACTGTGTCTTAACTTATACATAATAATTAGTATTATTTCCTTTCTTTTCATTCTTTTTTGTAGACTAATACAACGCCACTAATCATTGCTGCATCTGCAGGGAAAATTCAAATCGTACAGCTACTCGTCTCAAAAGGAGCCAACATAAATGCTCGAAATGATCAAGGTCACTCCGCATTGCAGCACTCAGCATCAAAAGGATGGCAAGATGTAAGATTTATTCTGTAAAAATATTTGCGCTCGGTGCCAAAGCAGGGTGTCTATAAGTCCGGAATTTCCAGAAAGTCTGGAAATAGCACTGACTTTTCAAAGGCGGTCCAGAAGTACTGAAAAAGTGCGGACATTCCACAAAAAGGTCCAGAATTGTTTTAATTTTTTGTCATTTTTGTCGCAATTTCAAATTTTTGAAATTTTTCTAACTTCATCAAATGGAGGTACTGAAAAAGTACGGAATTTTTTTATCAGAGGAGATACTGAATTTCTTGAGAGTGTACTGAAAAAATACTGTAAAAGTACTTATTTTTGACCAGCCTGTTTTAGTAGACACCCTGCAAAGACCTTGAGAGTTCTAACCCCAGGGAGTCAAAGTTTTTCAAGAATTTTTCTTCAGCTTTCTCTAATGCTTTGTAATTTCCCCAACACAGTGAATTCAAAATATTTGGACCAGTGGCGACTCTTGAAAGTGGGCAACCCTGTTTGTCCTCCATTTAAATGTATGCAATACAATCAATTCCTAGTGAGGCAGCCTGCCTCACCTGAAATCCATATTTTCAATGAATTTAAATGGAGAAAAAACAGTGTTGCCAACTCAAAAAATCGCCACTGATGCGAACAGACATAACCACAATTAGCTCAACTACATCTTGCATTATCTTATTCCCTTTTTTTGTTTCATTTTTTCAGCAAAAAAATGTGCAGCTTCACGCCTTGAAACTTTTTATAAATTGCCCTTGGACCATCACTATGAGAAATATATTCCCACAATTTTGAACCAAAATTTTGTTCAGATTTCCGTTTAAATGAAACATGACAAGAAATCAGGCAGCAGGTGATGTTATCATGGAGATTCTAATTGAATCCATCCACTTGTTGCCTGTCTCTGTTTCACTTAAATTGGAGAAACCTTTGAGGATTACCTTCGCTCTTTAAAATTTATCAATCTACTCAGCATACTATTGATGGCCAAAATGCAAAACCTTGTATCTCCATATTGTGGTGTTTTAAAATTTCTGCTCACATTTTATTTTTTTGAGGAGAAACGAGCCAAATCTATAGCTTTTACTGAATGTTCTGGTAATAGAGGAGAAAAATCAGGGAAGTTTTCAAGGAATGATGATAAATAGTTCTTTAAAGAAAAAATTTAGCATATCAGGAAGTCTGCAACGCCGTAGGAGATATGTGATCTCACACTTTGGCATTGCTATATTTTTTCAAATGCAGTAAGTATGGAATTCATCCCAGGAATATAAAGTCCCCTGACAGCAAAAAAGAAGTCATACTTACTTTTTCTTAGTAAGCAATCTTCCTCCTTCAACATATTTGTAGAGCTTATAGACGTAGTGCATTCTAGCCTGGTGAGGGTGTTTTGGAAGATAAGGTATTTTCCCATGTAATTACTGGTCAGAAGAGATCCTCGAGAAGTGTCTGTACCTTTCCTCCTAAAATTTAATGTGTTTTAGAAGTGCAGCCATCAGCATGATGTAAAAATACTTTTTTATTCCATAATTTTTTCTGTATTGCTCGTTCATTTTCAGATTGTACAGTTCCTATTAATAAAAGGGGCAGATATTAATATACCAGATAAAAGAGGAGCTCGGCCATTGCACAGAGCAGCATCTAAAGGGAATATTCCAGTCTGCAAAGTTTTGCTAGAGCACAAAGAGAAATGTCACCTACTTATTAATCCTCAAGATATATATGGAAACACTCCTTTGTAAGTATTTTAAGCCTCAGTTTCAAACTAAAGTTGACTTGTGAAAAATAGAGGCTTTGGTCTATCTCTCCTTTTCAAATGCAAGAGCGGATAAACTGGAAAGGCATCATGAAAAGCAGCTCATTTTGTTTTGGAAATTCACCAGCCCCTCAACCAGTATCTCATTTTGTTGTCACGAGCGACAAATATTCCTTACAACATCTTAACCAGATCAGCAATTTTTAAAAGTTCTGTAATCATCGTCATAAATACTTCACTACAAGCATTTCAATTATCTTTCAAAATAATCATTGAATCATGAGAGAAAAAATGATTGAATTGCTCTGAAATCCCATGCTTGAATTCCCATTTTAGATGTGAGAATAAGAGCATTAGTATGCAATGTAGTCTTGATCTTAGTAACACTTTGTGTGTCAGTGTTTTTCACTTTTAAATTCACACCTTAAATGTCAGGCCTGTGAGCTTGAAAAGGTCTGAAATATGCTGATTTCAATAATAAAAAAAATCAGAATAGCAAAATAAGTAATGCAATCGGTGAAATATTATCTCGCATTAGGTTGAAATTAACTAAATTTTGCACTGAGGTTTCCTTTCATTCTCAGTAGGCTTTGGCTAAGTTAAGTTGCCTACAGTACTTACTTCCTTCTTAGTCCAGATTATTTTGTCTGATGAATTTTGGTCCAATCCTACTCATCTTAAAAGTGTGTACCACCTACATTAGCAATATACATTCATATGGAAGCAACACTTTTTTAAAGTCAATATTTTTAAAACACTTTGTCAGTGATGAGATCAAGTGAAAAACTTGATCTATGAAAGTTGGTTACAGCATTTATCTCAGCAATGCATGGGGCTCAGAGTGCTTGAATGGGCTCTTCAGCCCTTAAAGATTGGACGTAGCTGTTTAATTGGTTCAGCCTGCCACCAGCGACTTTTTTCAGCAAGGAATTTCAAGGATTATTTTTCCTTCTTTCAGGCATTTGGCATGTGAAGAGGGCAGACTAGAAATAATAATACTCCTTATGAAGCATGGAGCATCGACAGAAATTTCCAATAAAGAAGAAAAAACACCTCTGCAGTTGTGTTCTCCTCAAGTACTAACACAAGTGAAAAATGCCCAGAACAGTCTACTATGAATTTTTTCCCTGTTCCAGTCCTCCTCCACTTTGAATTTTTCATGTAAAAATTGTAATGTGTAAGTTTTTCTATTGGCAAGTCATTTTGTACATAAACTGTGACAGTGAAGAAGTTTACTCTGAAACTGAGAATTATCACCATTTTAGATGTTCCCAGAGACACATGCCAAAAAGATTTGAAAATGAACATTCTTTGAGAAAAATTAACGGATATCTTGATTGATCCCCTGTGTGATTTGTAAAATACAATTTTTTCATAATTTTTTTTTTTTAAAATAAATATTCAAATAAAAATCTGAATTTTTAACTTCTTGATAATAACTGTACCTGAAAATTCCAGCTTTTGATAACAGTAATGTGTTATCAATATTTTAGTGCAAACCGTTAAAAAAAGTTGGAGAAGGCTGTAGAGTTCAGGAATAAATAAAATTCAACTGTTGAGGCTATACTGCCTCGCTGAGGGAGTGCACTGCATATCAGAACAAAACAGGTATTTACTGCTCGTTGCTCTATTCTATAATCTTGTTCATCGCTAGTGAAGGAAATAAGTCGAGCAAAAATGTGAACGAAAATTGAATTATACGTGTGTGAGATAGGAGTAGACATGGGGCAGATCCGCTAATGTCATGTAATTGAGCCAACATTAAGGTCAATTTTCTCTGAAAACCTATCCTTCATAAACACTGGGGCTCCTTAGCAGAGCAGCTTGAGCACCTGTCTGTTTAATCAGCACATAGAATATGGGAAAAATTATTAAAGCAACAAAATCAAGTACTAGAGATCTATACTTGCGCAAAAAATTAATTTTAAACAAATTTACATAACAGAGGACAAATAATCTGAAATAAAAATACAAACTTTACACAAGACTTTTACAGATTCTAAAGTCAGATATCAATAGCGCAATAATCTGATTCTTAATCCATTGTTCTCATTAAATACGTACAGATGATGCAGTTTAACTCTGTGTTCGATATGTTTTAGGGCTGGGCGAATATTCGAAAATCTCAAATATTTTTCTTATATTCGATTTGAACTTGAACTCTAAGGCCAAAAGCCCATATTCGCCCAGCCCTAATATATTTGAAAGAATATTGATACATTCGAATGTTAGTCAACAATGAAAAGGGATTTGATATCCAATAGTGATGAAAAACACATTTCATCTTGACAGGAGATGAATTTTCATACTCCATTCACTAAATGCTTAAGGTACATTCAAAAAGACCTGTAAATACATACTTGAGAATGTACCCCTGAGGTGAGAAGTCTTCATTTACATATGACAATTTATAAAGCAGTGATGATTGCCTACAAAAAAAGGGTTGTTCTTGAAACCTCTTTTGCAATTATTACCATGTGCTTTAAAATAAAATGAAAGAAAGGAAACAAAAAAAATCAAGTTTCTCTGATTCGGGTTTCTGAGCTGAGATACTATGGAATGTCAATTAAGATTTTGTGTGCCCAGTTTTCCTCATAAAAAAACAGGACTCTTTCAATTCCTGCGATTAAGCACATTATAATCACAGCTTTACCTAAAAATCTTTAATTTTTTTCGAATGGATTGCACACTTCTGCATCCTTAGAATAAGTCCCTAGGTTAATGTTTCAATACATAAGAATAAAAGTAAAAATTCCTGGAGATTTTGTATCACTGCGTTTTACAAAAACACTTCGGTTCTTCAGATGAAAAACATTTCAGAAATATGTCTCTTAAGGTTATTAATTGCCTATTTGTCGCTTTTGACGATTGGTATAGGAAGAACAAGGGTGGACGACAGTAAATATAAAATGGATCTACCACTGAGGAATTTTCCACTTTGTTGCTTTCCACCTCAATAAACTTTACAACTATCAAACAGTGCTGAAGGTCCAAAACGAGCTTACAGGTTAGTAAAAGTAACAAGTTTGAATCACCGCAAGGGTGAAAGGTTCCATAATTTCAGGAGAGGATTTCTTAATCCCTCCGTTTCCTCTTCTCTGTTTTTTCGTCCCTACGACTGTCATGCTGTGGTCTTTTGGAGGCACGTTTGGCTTGCGTCAAGAACTGACCGAGGTTGAAGGGATCTTCTTCCTCCTCATGTTTCTCAAACTGAACAGGGCCACTGCGGCTGGCTCCAGCACCTCTGTCAGTTCCACTGAATTCTTTGTCCGGAACAAATCTACAAAAAAGAGAAAATCTTGTTCAGAAGGAAATACAGAGTCAATGAAATAGTAATGGAAACTCGCCGTAAACGGGAGAACACAGAGATCCATAAACACGGGTAATTTGCTGCGTCTAGGGAGCATTACATTTTCTAGACAACTTGAGAACAATGGCAAAAACAGAGGTCATACTAAACCTGACAGAAAAATATGCAGGAAATTTTTGAATTTCTTCTTTGGATATAATGATCAGAAAAGTGATAACTACGTAGTAATGCAGCTGAATATGAATTTTCTGGAAGAGACTAAACCATCAGCAGCGGAATAAAAAATCTTATAGCGCTGAATGAAGAGACTTTCATAATTCTTTTTGTAACTAAATTTTGGAGGGGCCCAAGTTTTGTCACTTCATGCACCACTTTTTCAGAAAATCAAGTTTAGTCCTGATAACAGTGCTGCATTGAGGTGAATTTTGATTTTAAAATGTGTCACAGTGTGAAAAAAAGGTTACCATTTTGAATTCTGAGCTAAATATTGAAAAAAAGGGCAAGACAACTTTTACACCTATCGTTAGAATGGTACTTCGTAGAAGAGTGGTACTTAGTAATGGTCCAGTAGAATGGACTTCTTGGAAATGAATTACAATTAATTGACACTACACAAATTACGACGTTGACCCTGAGTTGATTGATGAAATCATGACTTTATTTTACTTGTCTACTCCTGAAGTAACACTCAGGATTTTTATTGCGCATTTTCCATCACACCAACTGATAATAAATGGAGTCTACAAGGTTGGAAAAGAATAACTCGTAATATAACAGCTATAAATTTAAGACAATTATCAATACACACCTGTTGGTTTTGATAAGTTTGTCCAGGTCATCTCCATAAACGTCTTTGTCTATATTACGAGATGGACGATACAGATGTTGACTGAGCGAATTACCGTCACGCCACGGTTTGTCATAAACGTTATATGCTTCATCGTCCCCGTAGCCAGAGTCCATTCCCTTGGTTGAGTTGAACAGTCTGTGATCAAACTGAACATCATCGCCACCAACTGACTTGGCTGGAAGCCCGAGAGCAATCTGTTCACTAATGTCACGCTCGCGTTCACGTTGCGCCTTGTTCCTGTGAAAAGAGGAGAACTAAATTACCTGACAGAACTAGATAAAGAACTGCAAGTTACAAGCAAAAATACATGTTAAAAATTTCTGCGATAAATCATTTCGTAATTGAGATTTGTACATGGTGTCTAGAATTTTTGACCAGGCTTATTCCCTGATTTTTCCCTGATTTTCTCTGATTTACAGGAGCTCATTCCCTGATAAGAAACCGTACTTTTCTCCTACTTCCCCGAGATTTTCTGGGGGAAAAGAATATAACTCTCCAGAGTTCCATTTGTGAATAACAATTTTAATTCCGATAGCGTTCCGGATGTTTATAATATCAGGTGAATGAAAGTTTCTCCATTCTTTTAATGATTTGAAGTTTCAAATGTGTCATTCAAGAAATCAAAAATAGCGCTCAATCAGATTAGACCGCAAAATTTAAAAACGAAATGATCCCTAAGCGTTAGAAGTAGAGATTCCCGGTTTTTGGAACAGATTCCCTGATTTTTCCCTGATTTTCCCTGTAAATTTTCATTCCCTGATGAATCCCGGTTTTCCCATTCTAGACACCATGGATTTGTAGAAGCTCCATCGTTGCTTATTTTCCGTTTAGATTTGACTGAGCATTTGCATGTAGCTACGGCAGAAAGGGTACTCACGAGTGTAACAGGCCAAAAAATATTTTCAGAGAATGTTTCACTGGTTTCTAAAAACTTTCCTGATTGTATTTCTGGTCCATAACATGCATTGACAAAATGCAGATTGCTTAAGAATTATCTTGACGAGACATTTTAAAAATTGAGAAATTGGTTTGAGCCGCTTAGGGGTTAAAAAATACAGAAATAGGAGTGAAAGAGAAAGAAAAAATCAGAGCAAACCTCTTGTCCGGAGCTGCACGTGCAAGATTACGTTCTCTAGCTCGGTCCTTGTGTCTTTCGTACCTAAGAGCATCTCTTTCTCTCGCCTCCTCATCTTTATCTAAAAATAAATTGAAAAATAATTATTACACACAACGTAAGATTTACAAAAAAATGGATTTTAAACAAAAGCCGCCTAATGTCATTAAAATCGAGTTTTATCACTAAATAGGTACTTAAAATAAATAGTATGCCCTATTACTTTCAAGTGCTTTTGCATTTGAAAATTACTGATAAAAATAAATAAATGATGCAAAAGATTCTCACCTGCTGCTGCTTGACTTTTGATTCCGGCACGCTCATCACGGGCTTTCTGAGCAAGTAATCGCAAGTGTTCTTCTTTCTTCTCTTTCTCTTTCTGTGCCAATTTCTTCTCTAACTGAGCACGAGCTTCGACAGCTTCTCTTGCCTGAATAAAAAGAGATTGAACTGAATTAGCGAAAGATATTATTGGTAGTTTCCAATTTCAACCATTTGAAGGATATCATGCCACAGAATACCTTTTGAAAAATGGTAGTGGTTGGAGAAACCAGGAGAGACTTTAGAAAAAATGACCAACACTCCATTGCAGAAAGACTCATGTTAGGTGAAGGGCCTGCTGCAAACTTTTGCTAGAGCAAAAATATAAGTCGTTTCTTACAGAAACAGGCTCAAAAATCACAATGGGCACATTGGCAAATCTGAGATATGCACTTCTAACTTCACCATCTGCATGAGAAATTTTCTTTCTTTGAGCTCTCTGCTTCAAAAACGATACTATGGTACAGGTGAACATTTCATTGGAGGGGTTGTTCAATTCAACCTTTGCGCACTAAGATGTTGCGCAATACTTAACATGGCCAACGCTTCCGCCCGCGGATCAAGGGGAGCACACAGTCAATTAAGGTGGATCTTCATCAATGCAAGGAAAATGTAAACGTAAACACGCCCTTTGTAAACAGGTGATTAGAATCTCATCCTGTCACATAGAGTGAAAAAAAGTTAGCAGATCCAATTAAGTGCGAAAGGAATTGAGTTAAAAATTAGTTGGCAATGAGTATTGCGTATCTGCAAGAAATGATTAGTACTTACTTTTCTGTCAGCTATACACAGGGCTTCGGCAAGTTTGGCAAAATTTTCGTTTATGTGAACTTGCTGTAGTCCTCGCCCATCTGCTGCCAATCTTTTGTCTAATGGTATCGTGTAACCCTGAAATCATGAACAAAATAATCAAAGTTTTGACAGGATTTATGTCTGCTGGTAGTGGACCAATGATAATGTGAAAAAGACAATTTTCAAGTAAAAATCGAATTTAATTTGCAAAAAAAAAAAAAAAAAAAAAAAAAAAAAACCCACTTTTTGACACAAAACGACAAGAATAAAAGTCATCACTTCGTAAAATTTGGAAAAATTATATAGAGATTGTAAGAAAAGAGGGGAAAGAACTATGTGCAATCTTAAGTTAACATTATTGCCACAGTTTTCTCTTGAATGAATAGAAAAAGCTACCAAGGTCAATAAATTACCTTTAGATAATGAATAGCATTGCAAAAATTTGCGTTGGCAAATGACACCTAAAGCCCTTGAATAATTTTTCACCCAACATTTTGACTAAAGATCAATATTTGAACAATAACTGATAGCTCATGTACAACTTGGGTCATGATGGCCCAGCATCAACTTCATACAAAGATATTTCAAATTCCTTTGAAATGATGTTTTTAATAGGTAATTGGTAATTATTGGATCATCTATTTATTAGGGGTCTGTAATTAATTCATAGTAAATAAAAAATTTAATCTCAGCGATGAAAAGAGAAATGAAACAAGTAGCAAAAGCTACCTGCTGAGGGGGCGCCGCCCCCCCAGACCCCCCCTTTCAAATTATATATGTGAGACTTTGAGTATCATAGAAGTCGTGCGGCGACATGCCGAATGAAATGCCACAATTAAAATTATTGATCAGATGATGAGCTGATAAAAGCCTTACGTAGTAATTTGGGAACATTTCTGACACAGTTTGGTGGCTTTAACTATCACTTTGATTTGCGAAATACAAATCGTTTTCACTTCGCATGTAGTTAAATTTGATTTGGACTGACTTAGTTTCTGATGGATTCAAACTCATAATATACATTTAGGTTCCAGGGAAAGAAAAATGCAGATGAGCTACACTTCACATGAATATAGATTGATTAAAAATAAATAATCCGAAGAAGTGATGGAATAAATGATAATTGTTTACTAAAGTAAATACTATACCTAGGATTCATAGGAATTTTAAATAAAATCCCACCCATCACTAAAATAACCCATATGTATATACTCGTGGTGCCTGCTCTCGGCTCGATTTCGCCAAATGGAATTCTTTATCATCGCAGTTGTCCTTGTTGCGTGCAGGAGGAAATGAAGGCGCGCTCGCAGTAGCAAGAAGCAGACGCGCCAGGTTGCTTGCGACGCGTGAATGTAGCTTAACCTCCACAGATTAACAAACCGTCGAGCAGCCACGCGAAAAGTCCTATACCTACATAGAGAAAAAAAGGAGGTATTTGCATCTTGAGGTTTGTTTACCCTGTGACGTAGGTCTGTACAACCTGGCCAGCGAAATCCGAAATTCGAACTATGAAAAATTGACCATAATTTCCGATTTTCCGAGGTGTAAAATACACAACTCAGCAGAAGAAAGAAAGAAAAATCGATTCGATATTTCTGGAGATAAATGTATGGATACGGACGATATATCAACGTTGAAATATCGATACAATATTTTGGTCTAAAATATCGATAGTCTGGTGGCGCGGAGCGTCTTTGGGAGGGGACGGGGAGGGGGGGGGGGGGGTTGGGCGCGTAGACGATAGAATATCGCACCCGAACTGAGCCTTAAGGCTCGAAACGCTGATCAATGTTCCCACAAAAATGACGCGGCGCAACGGCTGCAGCCACGCCGGAGCGTGACTGTAAGAGGAGGAAGGGGGGAGGGAGGGCCCCCTTCGGCCCTGAGCAGACCGACGAAAGTAATAAAAAGCGAGAGTAATAAAAACAAAAAACTCAAGTTTACACGTGCAGAGCTCGAGGCATTGGAGCCAAATTGGTCTGTTTGTTATTTAGGGATAGTGTCCTAGCCTAAGTTTATTTAAAAAACAATTAAATAAGAGGAAGGATTTCAACCCTGAAAAATGTCTCCGGGACCACGACAGCCTGACCCTGGGATCTGTGTCAGTTTTGGTGAGCATAGTTACAGAGATGGACCATTTTTTTTAGGGAGCGAACAAATCAAAATTTTGAGCCTTAAGTTGGTCGCAACCATATCCGGAAGTCGTTACAGTGACATTTTTGTGCAATATGCTTCTGTGGAAAGTGCAATACTTAATGAATACTTTTGACAAATCGTGTTTTTTCCGGTTTGCGCTTCAAACGTGATTTATTTGTGGAGTGTAATACGTTCCTTTTTGAATTGAAAAACTCGTCAGATGCATTAGATAATCGAGTACAGCATCTCTCTCTCATTTCTTAACGCAGGGGGCGGCAAATTTTGCATTTTTTTAAAATGTAGGTTTAAAAAAAATCGGATTCAGAAAAAAAAAATTACAAACGAGAAAGCGTCTTTCGGTGACACAAGAGACAGCACCTTTAATTAGTCGAGTTAAGAGAGAAACTAAACAGGCACGCAATTTGGCATGGAGCGGTGCAGCAGTGATGATGAGGACTTGAGATAGAAAGGAGAAGCCCTCAGCGCGGCGCACGGTGAATCGAGTCAATGAGAGAGGTCGGAAAAAATTTGGGAACTTGAAACGCTCATAACTCCGTTTATACAAGAATCTAATGTTCTGCAAGCTGTTCCACTGGTTTTCTCGTGATATTTTCTTCCAGTATCACCCCTTGAACTTTAAAATGTGACGAAATAAACATCAACATTTGCAGTTCTTGTCAAAAATTTCATGTCCGACCCCTCTAATTGACTCAATCCACTGTGCGGCGGTCGGCGTGAAACGCATAACGCCTACAAGACTGTAGGAATACTTCACGCATTGCGCCAAACACAGTGCGGTCAGCGCGGCGCGGCGGCGGAAGTTAAAATTATTAAACCACATTTATGTTTGTTCTTGCATAATTTTTACCTTCATTTCTTACAAATGGAAGGCCTTGTTCACACATATGTAGATAGGTTTACGGAACTTAACTTTCACGCAAAGTTCCGTGCGAACTTTTGCTAGTAGTGAGGGGCATAGTGTCCTTTCTTTTAATTTTTCTTGTTTTGCCGGTTGAAAATGCGGGTGTGATCCCTGCGAAACGTCCCGGGTTTCTTATTATATTTTATGTGTTTCTTTTTATTATTTGCGTCCTTAGTCCCGTTTTAAGTTGTTTCTCTGTTACTGTTTCGGGCCGATTAAGTTGTTTTTTATTGATGTTTCGAAACGAATGAGAAGGGGGCGGCAAAATACAGGTGGCCCATAGGCAGCAAGTAGGTAAATCCGGCCCATGGGCGGCAAGTAGGTAAATCCGGCCCTGTTTTTTAAATGAATTTTGAGTCAAATTTACGTTAGAAATTGATTTACCAAGATTATTTTTCTTAATTAAAATTAACTTTCTTTTTAATACAGTTTTTACGTAAATACATTTGTTTGTAATTTCCAATACTTTTAACGAAATTTTTATGTTAATTTAATTGTTATGTAAATTTGACTTCCTTTTCCGACTTTTTTCTTTTTTCGCGTTTTTCTGTGACTTTTAACAATTTTAGACTTTCTTTCCTTACTCTAGTAAGGATCTAGTCGTCAGAATCTATCCTGAACGACAACTTACATTCATGGAAAATAAAGCTTTAAATGTTCCTGACCATTTTTTACCATCCAAACTCACTAGAACACATTGTACAGGTATATGAAAAATTTGAAGAGCATCGCTGTCAAAAGCTAAGTTCTCCTTCAATTTAGCTCTTTTTGTATGGTCTACAGGTAAGGACAAAACTAACTGTTTTTGCTAAACGCGTACTGTTTTTTATTCATAAAATTTGAAAGTCTCAATGAAAGCAAAGCTATGTCCAATCACAGCTAGGTATTTTTATTTTGAGACTGCACATCCCAACTTCTCCCACTTTTTCAGCCGAATTATTATTTTTTTTTTTTGGCTAGATTTTGGTTGGTGCAGTAATGCTGATGGTTATTTTTACGAGGGCTGTCCCAAAAGAAACCGGACTTTTGTCATAGAAGGCGAACAGAGCGTCGTAATGAAGTTTTCTTGGGCTTGTTTGAAAGCTGATAAGCTACTGAAGATGCTTGTTTTTACAGAATGCAAACATTGGTCTTGGTAAGGAAACTACATGCTTTGGAATAAAGGAAAGTCAAACTCGAGTTGCGATTTTTGTCTTTATTTCAAGAAAAATTTAGATACAACTTTAAAAAAAACCCAGGTTTTAAGTTAAAAACTTCGTTGCAATCTTATTCAAATGCTTAAAAATAAGGAAATCAACATTTTAAGCAGCTTACCGAGTCATCACCTATCCCCTTCAAAATACTCGCCAGCTTTGTCGATGCATTTTTGCCACCGTTTCTTCAATTGGGAGAAACACTGTTGGAAATCCTCAGGTTTGAATGATCGCAATTCCTCCAAGGTGTTCTCTAGAATTTCCGGAATGGTTTGAAAACGTCGACCTTTCAAGGTAGATTTAAGTCGTGAAGAAAAAATCACACGGAGCCAGGTCAGGTGAATAGAGGGGATGAGGGAGGACACTCATGGCATTCTTTGCACAAAATTCGCGAATTTGGAGGGATGCTTGGGCAGGTGCATTATCATGATGCAGAAACCAGGAATTCTCTCTCCAAAGCTCGGGCCTTTTTCTGCGGACATTTTCGCGTAATCGTCTCAGAACACCATTGTAATATTCTCGGTTGACAGTTTCACCTTGAAGGAATTGCGATCATTCAAACCTGCGGATTTTCAACAGTGTTTCTCCCGATTGAAGAAATGGTGGCAAAAATGCATCGACAAAGCTGGCGAATATTTTGAAGGGGATAGGTGATGACTTGGTAAGCTGCTTAAAATGTTGATTTCCTTATTTTTAAGCATTTGAATAAGAGAGCAACGAAGTTTTTAACTTAAAACCTGGTTTTTTTTTTAAGTTGTATCTAAATTTTTCTTGAAATAAAGACAAAAATCCAAACTCGAGTTTGACTTTCCTTTATTCCAAAGCGTGTAGTTTCCTTACCAAGACCAATGTTTGCATTCTGTAAAAACAAGCATCTTCAGTAGCTTATCAGCTTTCAAACAAGCCCAAGAAAACTTCATTACGACGCTCTGTTCGCCTTCTATGACAAAAGTCCGGTTTCTTTTGGGACGGCCCTCGTAGAAGACTATGATGGTGAAACCTAATTTTCCAATGATATTTTATCAGCATAGTAAACTCAACCACGACTTCAATCATAAATAATTACATTTAGCGAAATCAAGCTGAAAGGCACAAGTAAGGGTTCATGAAAGTTGAAGTCATAGCTCAACATTATAGGGTAGGTTCAAGTAACTTTTAACGTGTTTTAGACTTTTTTTCTTACCGTAGACCCTGAAAAACCACTTAAATTCAAGGAAAATAAAGCCTTAAATGTTCATACCCATTTTTAAATGTCAGAACTCACTAGACCACATTATATTCATGATAAATTTGAAGAATATCGCTGTGAAAAGTTGAGTTTTCCGTAGATTTAGCACTTTCCGTATGGTCTTTAAGGTAGGAGAACTCAACTTTTGACAGCGATATTCTTTAAATTCATCATGAATATAATGTGGTCTAGTGAGTTCCGACAGTTAAAAAATGGTTATGAACATTGAAAACTTTTAGTTCGATGAATTGAAGTTGTCCCTTAGGGTCCATTAGCGCTAAGGAAAAAATTCTAAAACTTGTTTGAACCAACCCTATAATATTCTCCCACAGGATTCACTTTCAGACAGTATGTAATAATTAATCAACATAAACATCAACCATTACTGATAAATTATCAAAGATCCTATTGGGCGAAATTCAGCCAAAAAGCACCAGTTTGGAGTCTTGACATTTTGGCCACCATTGGTTGCTTATTTACGCTATTAAACTGTGACTCGATGATAAAGAATGCCATAGGGCGACATTCCGCCGAAAGGCACCTGTGTGGGTTCTTTACATTATGGTCACAGTTGATTGCTAACCGCTACCAAACCATGGCTAAATGATCAGAAATTCCATTTGGCGACACATGTTAACACTCTTTTAACATCTGAGGTATGAGTTCTGGAAATTTTGGCTATACTTGGTTGCTAAACGCTACTTAACAGTAAATGTTCAACAGTGACTTGATGATAAAGAATGCCATAGGGCGACATTCCGCCGAAAGGCACCTGTGTGGGTTCTTTACATTATGGTCACAGTTGATTGCTAACCGCTACCAAACCATGGCTAAATGATCAGAAATTCCATTTGGCGACACATGTTAACACTCTTTTAACATCTGAGGTATGAGTTCTGGAAATTTTGGCTATACTTGGTTGCTAAACGCTACTTAACAGTAAATGTTCAACAGTGACTTGATGATAAAGAATGCCATAGGGCGACATTCCGCCGAAAGGCACCTGTGTGGGTTCTTTACATTATGGTCACAGTTGATTGCTAAACGCTACCAAACCATGGCTAAATGATCAGAAATTCCATTTGGCATAATGGAGATGTTGCATGTGTGAGGAATTTGCGATTTGACTGTTGAATCTTGTGTAAAAAGTCACGAGAAACATGATGGTGCCACTGGTTTTCTCTGAAATCATCTCCCAAGCTCAAAAAAAGCACTCAAGTTAAGGCCAAAATGGAGGGAATATACCACCCTACCCTGAGAGTCAAAGCCTAGATCAAGACCTATTCTCCATGCAAAGATAGGGAGCTAATACATTGACAGGGCTACCAATTTATCTGGGGACTCCAAAACTGAATACACGGCAACCCTGCTAATGTATTTGCTCCCTATCTTTGCATGGAGAGTTTGTCTTCATGTAGACGTGGACTCTCAGGGTAGGGTGGGATATCCCCTTCATTTTGGCCTCAACTTGAGAGGTTTTTTTGAGCATGGAAGATGATTTCAGAGAAAACCAGTGGCACCATTGTGTTCCTCGCGAACTTTTATACAAGAATCAACAGTCAAATTGCAAATTCCTCGCACATGTAACATCTCCATTGGGCCAAAATGCACCGATATCAATACCTCATATGTTACTTGGTTCCTCGAAAATTCTCCTCTTGGACTTAGCCTAAAAGTGTGGACACTTTTTAGCCTCCGGCGAAACCTAGAGTCTATACGGCTTCGCCGCACGACTAAAAAAGACATGGCAACTTCCTTACCTTTGCGTTTTTCCAGTTGGAGATACATGGAGGAATTTTCCACTCTTTTTGTTCTTTCACTGTCACCTAATCAGGAAACCAAGACATAAATTAGAAAAATACTTGGGAAAAAATACAAATAAATGTACATAATAAAACATCAAATGTGGAGACAAGCAAAAGATGAGGGAGCAGACTGGGGAGACCTCTAAAATATTTGGAAAACTAGTGCTCAATTTTTAAACAAACGAAAGCTACTGAACATCAGGGGTGGGAACCGAAACCGGAACAGGAATCTGGCACCCTTGGAACTGTAATATTTTATTGGAACCGGAACCCAAACAGACGACCTGAGAGGGTATTCTCAATGAGACACTCTCAGACTTATCATCTTGCTCACATAATGCATTAGTTATCAATTCTAGTCCTATATGATGACTATCTTGCTTTTCAAGTGATCAGCAGGTGATTGGAACGAATTAAAATTAAAACAAAACAAATATTGTACCTCCACCATGTTGTCACCATCAACAATGTTACCACATATATTAAGACAAAATTATTAACAGGATTGATTGAGGATATTGGTCTTATGAGTCGGACAAGAAAATAGCTCAGACGATTTTAAATCTTTAAAACTAACTATTAAACCTTTGAGCTGATGCAAATATAACTCTGAACATCTGTAAAAACAGGGTACAAGAAATTTCCACAATGACCATTTCTCGCAATCCGTGATTTTCACATCTAAGTCAAATTTCTGAATAGCATCACAAAGAAATGCACAATTTTACAGGGAAATGTGACGTATGTCCCACTTCTTCAAAATAATAAGCAAAAAAAGAGAGAAACCCTCATGACTTATGGAAATTTTCTCACAGCCAAAGATTGGTTTAACATTTGCTACAATGATTGAGAGATCAGGCATTTTTTGTGCCCCTTATTCGAGGTATGCTGGAAATTGCAGCAAGCAAAACATCATAAATTAACTCACTGTCAAGCTGAATAATATAAAATAGACGAGATAGCTTATATCTAAGAATTTAAAAGAAACCAAAAAAGAAAGGAAAAGACTTTCAACGTCCATTTGCTCTTTGGCAGCCTATATCTAGGAATTATTACAGTAAATAACAAAAAATACCTTTCTTGTAGGAGAGTGCATGACGGGTGCGGGGGGTGAAGGTGGACCTCTCGGAATTTTTTTGTTAATTCTGAAACAAAAATAATAGAAATCAACTGCGTTGTAATACACTGAGGAAAAAAAAATAAGTGAGCGGACTTCGTACAGAAGTGGGAGCAGACTGTTAGTTAACTTTTGATGAGGCAGGCTGGTTCTAAAATTTTGAGTAATTTTGCACAAAATGGGGCTTTTATAATTGCTGCTTTCAGACTCGCAAAAAAAACGAGATCTCTCAAAACTCCAGGTTTCTCCTCTCGATGTTAAGAGAGATAGCACCCTTTCAAAAATATGATGACTGATAAAACCCGTTTCGGTAGTGCATGCCAGGGCTTTCTGTATCTCAGTTCTATCAATTCTGTACCTTTGAACAAATATTACAAAAGTCAAAATATCATCCTCAAATTTCCATTAATTGGAGCTTTGCACATGACATGTCTTTTTATTTCTTTCATCTAAGAACATCCAACAAAATTTTGTTGAAAAAATATTTGAAACACATCTTGATAACTCCAGTCTGTATGATCAAATTTTTATAAATGCCTATTTTTCAAATTTATAAGGAACATAAGACTTACTTAAATTTAGGAGGCTCGATTGGATCCTTTTGAGCTTCTACCATTCTGATGACTCTTTGTTTAGCACCTGAGTTGAAAGCTGCGCCTTGCTGTGATGGTGTGTAACGAATAAATTGAGCAGGAGCCTGGGTATTGAAACAGAAAGACAAATGTGATGGAGGACAAGTGGGAATGTCAACATGTTCAAGTGAAAATGTCCCTAGACAAATTATTTCATTTTATGATTAAACTTGATTGTTGCGAATGGGTATTCATTTTGATTTTGAAATCTGAACGGTTGCTTGCAAGCATTGAGAAAGTGTGCCTCCTCTGCAATGATGGATGCAGCAAATAAGGTCCAATAAAAATGTTTATTTTGAATGCACAACTAAAGGTGCCAAGAGTACTTATAAAGAAGACAAGATTAAACTGATCTAACCTGCGGGCGATCGAATGGTAACTTTCTGCTGTTATGTTATTACCCCACAGCACTTTTCTAATCTTATATTCTACGGCAGGAGAAATATTTGAATAAAAAATTAATTATCTCTATTTCTACCATTGATAAAGATATAACAGAGTGGTATATTTACATCAGTAAAAATAAGAAATGCAATGATCAGCCCATTTTTTAATGCAATCTTCACACTGATGAGCAAGTTTATCAGTGACAACTTTCACTAAAACTAATTCGACTTTTTTCCATGAGACAGCCGAGCCAAATACCAAAAGCATTCACTGCTGACTATATTTTTAGAGAATTACTGATTGGCTCTACACCAAAGGGAAAAATAATTAGGCAGATTTATAGAAAATCATACTGAATTTTAAAGAGGTGCTTCAGAGTGCGTACACCCGCGGTAGTCTGGAAAAATTACACCCTGATTAACTGCAATTCCATGCTAGCTAAAAAAAATTACAATTCGGTTTTTATCAGTCTTACTATTGATTCATAAATAGATGCCTGACTCACCGCTTTATCAGCACATCGAACAGGCATAGCTGCAGCAATCTTAGTGCTCGATAATTTTTCCAAGGCCAGTCTTGTTTTCTCTGTTGTTTCAGCTATTTCCTCAGCATCTGGTCTCTGCAAACTGGGGTCATCCTCTGAGAGTACCTCGGATGGGAGCAAGTCTTGCAGTTTTGAATACACAATCTGTAAAACAACATAAATTGCTATACACAGGGTTGTTAGCCAAATTGTTCCTGTCCATTCACTTAATTTACCCTGCCTACCGGGTGATTCCCTTTACCTTCATGTACGAGGCTGACACAGTCTGTTGAAGTGAAAATAAGAGCCATTTTATTTTAATTTACTTCTGATGATTAAGATGAACATTTGCAGCTTAAAGGTTAGTGGAAACTACTGATTACAATGGCTATGGTGTAAGTAATCCAAAAAATGTTATTGACAGTTAAGACTGGAACTTGAGGCTCTAGAGAAAAGGTTTCCTCAGGACAACAAGCAGTGATTACTAAATAAATTATTGCCCACCAACAGACTTTTAAAATTGTTAAAATGTTTCTGGTAAACTATACATCATATTATGAAATATTTTCAACAGTTGTTGTAATATAAGTACACATTATTCTTTTACAGCAATATTTTTTAATTAGATATTGCAATTTCTTTGCCACCATTTTGATTGATTTATTATGATTTTGTGGCCTTCTCCAGAAGAAAAAGCAATCAACAGAGCATCTGAGATTCATGAGGATTTTGCTGATTTACTGCAGAGCATAACGAGGCATTGCTGATGTTGAGGGACGAACATGCTTATCTTGATCAAAGTAAGTGAAGAGAGGGTATCTCTCCGATGTTACCAATGAACTAGAATGAAACTTAATTTCTAGGGGTTTTTCGGTGCTGGAGGACCCAATATGACACCAGAATTCAAAAATGTCAAACAACTTTCCAGTTGGAGGTCCTGAAAATGGCTGAAAGTTAATAGATATCAACAGCTGATAACTCCATTGTTTACAAATGGATTAGGATGATGGTCTCCAGGTGATTGTGAGGCAAAGCTTACTGCGTTTGCAAGCCTCTTATTTAGTTTACAAATCCTTACAAGCTATGACAAAAAAAGGCAGGCAATTTTATTCCACTTTTTTTAAAATCATTTCATTAGCCCCCAAGAGCTAGTCCCACTCAGCATTTACCTATAGCCATCAGAGAAAAAACACTACAGTCATCTGTACCATTAATTTCTTGAAAAAAAAAAAAAGGGCAGAGTAGGAGTTGAAAACACTCACTTTATCCTTCCCATGTCCTTGGCGTGCTATGACGTCATATTTTACTTTGCCTTCCGCGTCAAGCTGAATTGCTAAGGCGTTTGATGAGCTTTCTTTGCTCTCTTTGCCCATGTTCAGTGGATATTGAGCGATTGGAATTTCTGGAAAGGCACCTCCATCACCAAAATCCTGTAACGAAAGCAAATATCTTAAAACAAGGCATTAAACATAGAAACTTGCAGTTCAAAGCTATAATTTTTTCTATAATCTTTCCGCGAAAGGATTTTTAAAGACCAAGCCTTTTTTAAAAGTAGGAAGACCTTTGGCTCTTTACATTCACCGCAGAAGGACTGGCCCAAAAAACCAGAAGACAACCCCTACTATTACAGTGTAAAATGAACAAAATTGCATACATTTAAATTGCAAATTTCTGACCTCAAAGTTTTAGAAAATGCATTATCATGGTAAGTTGCCGTTGATAGAGGGTACATGCACCATGTTTTGAGCCTGGATGGATTGCTAAATATGGTAGTACTTGATACTGAATTTGAATAAAGCCCACATGTGAGCATGTTGTTGGCTTCCAGTGTCTCAAAGTTGTCATTTGATCAAAAAAGGGCAGAGTTAGAGGAAATATTAAGTAAAATAAACAAAACAAAGATACGCTAGATGACAGGCTGATGCGGAATACTGTAGACTCTCAAAACTTGATGTAACTTAAGGTTGGACCAATACTCATGATCTTTTGTCCAGTGCTATCACAGCCATCTGATAGAAATTCAGATAATGACTTGCTAGAACTTGCATTCAGAAAGTTCACACTTGTTTCATTCTCCCTATCATTCGCAGTAGACTGTTTAATGTACGTAAGTACGCACGGCAATGACATCAGCCAACCTCAATCACTATCGACTAGCTGCTGCGCTATTGCTTGCGAACCGAATTTAGACAAAAGTTAACTTATCTGATAAAAGTTTTATCATTTCTAGGCTGAGAGAAGGAATCCATCCGCAAGTCAATTCTAAGATGTCATCATCGCTAAGGTGGCTGCTTCTCCATGTTTTATTCCAAAAAAGATGAGGTTATCTCCCCTTCCAATCTCATGCTAAGAATATGAGCTTTAGTGCAATAATACCATAAGAAATAATACAATTGACTCACAGAACACACGTAGTTTAATGACAGATACTGAAATGACAAATACTGAACATAAGAGACTGAGGATATCTTGACTTCAAAGGGATGATAAAGTAGAAAATGTACGAAGCAAGGACAATCAAAAACCACACAAGCTACCACTCTGATGCACACTGAAAAGATGGTAAAAAAACTGCATTTCTATGGTAACGGTGACGCAACAGTGGGCGTAGAAATCAAACGATAATAAAAAGAATAATACGAGCAGTACCTCCTGAGATCTGGGTATCCATCCCCTTCTTTGGCCATATGGTGGGGCTGTTGGTGTTGCAATAACCAGGGCAGATGAGACTGGTGTGCTATTTATCTCTCTATCCTTTACCGGCATGGTGGGTGCCGGCAATAAGCTGCAAAAAGAAAAGATTTATGAGATAAGTTGTGAAAATTCAGCAATAACATTCGTGCGACATATTTATGGCTAAAGTTTATAAAAGTTAATCTCAGACTGCAACATTGTAGGTATCCGTTCATGTTTTATTTTTTAAAGGATAACTGACCAGTAGTTTCTACCTACTGATTGAAATTTTCTCAAAATATTCCTGACCCATTCTAAAAAAACCCACATAAAATTACATGCATTATTTTCATTATTTTTTTCTAGCAGAAAATTTTAGTTGAGAGGGCAACAGAAATATACATTTTTCGCTTCCAAACATTAATATTGTCCAATCTGACCTCGCAAGCTGACATCTTTACATTTTCAAAGCACTTCTTCTTCTAGACGGTACCTTTACCTTTGGAGTCGCCACCCCAATCTCGCTGCGCGCACTTCCAGAACGCAGTTTTTCTCCATGCCCTGAGTCGGCATTTTCATTTTGTTATTAGTTACTCTAACTGGGCTTGGGCTACCCATGCCCACTTTCCCAATTCGTACACCTTACTTTAATCTATTAGCCATGTTTGGCATCAACTTAAGTATGTTCTTCATACTAGACGAACCTCTAGAAGCCAAACAACCTGTTGATAAGACAAAAATACTCTGTCTGCTTGGTTGGAAGTTAGGTTAAGCCCGTTCGTTAGACCTTTCGGGATGCTTCTAGTTTTTAGACCATACAGGATACTTCTCCCAGTTTCTTCTTCAAAAATTTTCCTTTTTAATCTGTATCCAATCACACTATTTTCCACAGTAAAACAGAGAGAAGAAAACCAAAGTTTCACACTGTTCCCTGTTTAAACAGCCTCCCTATCACTAGCTCAGCAATGCTAAATTAGCGGAGTTTTTCACTTTTAGAGGAAAACTACTTCACCCCAATCCCTCATCGTAGTTTCTCACTGTTTCAATGCCAATTTAAAACTTTTTCATGTTAACGTAGCCCTTATCAAACACTCTTGGCGAGAGAGCGATTCCAAGACGTCGTTCCTAGACGAACTGCAAACCGGAACTTTTTGAGTACTACAGTGATTACTGCAAATTTTGCTGGGAGCATTAAATACTTTGAAATAGCTGATGATTATGTGCTAGAGCTAAAGCACTTTGTTTCTATACAAGCCACAGAGAAAATTTCCTGAAAGTTGAGGCACAGCGAGGCTATGCAGAGGTGAGGAAAGATAGCAATTGAAAGGAGAGCGTTCATTGCTCACGGAAAAATACAGAAGATAATTACCTTGAGAGAGACATCCTGGTAAGCAAACAAAATTTTCTAGTTTAAAAAAACGCTTTTTACAGAACGAAATTCACAAATTCTAAAGAGAGAATCTAGAGAATTTAGGGACTTTTCCGCGAAGAAGAAGAAGAACAGTATGTTTACATGCATCGCAACGGTTTCTTCGTCCGACCCAAAATCATTCACCAAAGGAATCGCTATTTCGCGGGAAATATAAAATGACGCGCCTGAATGAATTAGCCGAATTATTAAGAGTCCTTTCGTATTATTTAAATTAACTCCATATATGTACATATTATAACAAAGAAAACGCATTCAAATAAATATTCGAAAATTGTCTGCTTGTTAATATCTAGCAAAATTATGTTTTTATCCTTTGTATAATTTTTTAATATTTTAAATTTAGAAACATAAAATAACTTTTTACATTTTAGTTACTTAGACATTATATTCACTTTAATTATTAACAATTATACCTTTACTTGTCTTCCAAAGAAAAAAGAGTTTTGCGTTTTTAAATGTGAGTCGCATACCCTGCTTCTGAAATGAAGGTTAAAAAAATTAATGAGTTCTCATTGTCGCCCCCCAAAAATTATGGAACAGAATCTGTGGGCCTTGTCTCCACGGGACGTTTTTCATGAGACTTGTCCTAGGGAAAAAATCTCACGAAACGTCCCGTGGCGACAAGGCAAGCCGTGGGCTTAGGAATACTCAGGATGCCATCAAATTGCTTTTGCCATCCTGAAGTACTCACTGAATTTTCTTCCGACATTTTTAGGTACAAACGTTTACCTATATTTCTCAAAATAATGGAAGTCTTCCTAGAACTTCAATTAATTAAAAAACAAAAAAAAAGAAGGAAGGTCTGAGAAAAAATTCAAACAAGGGTCAGGTTTTAGCAACTTGGGTTCGAATTTGTCACATTATAAGTTGGACACAGTTTTTAAAAACTATACCGAAAAAATTTCTAGATAATTTTCCGAGACCTCAGCTGACTTATCAATCAACTAACAGAAATGAAAACAACTTTTGCGTTCCACATACCCACTCTCTCTGACTTAAATCAATCCTTTGACTTTCTGGTTCTTTACTTTTATTCTTGTGACTTTTCAATAAATGCTAAGAGGTGATGAAAAAAATCTATGTTGAGTATAGAATCTAAAAAAAAAGCGTCTGCTGTGTTTTGTGAAAGAATAAATCATAATTTTCTCGATTGGTGAGTTTTAATGCTTCACTCATGGATCCCTTCCTTGGAACTGAAACTTTAAGTGATGTTGATTACTCTTCTAATCCTCTTTCTTCAAAGTTTCTCCTGTTTATCTTCAAGTCAGACAAATGGCCCCTGATTTTGACCTTCCTGAAGAAGTAATGACTCCTTGCTTGGAGTTTTCATAAAGATGGGCTTTGTGTAAAAAACCGAGATTATGATCAAGAAACAACATATTTAAGAAACTAAAACTATTGATACTTTATTTAGCTACTGGACAAAAATTAATTAATCTAGAGTAATAACTTCTGAACATTTGATTCAATGAGACAAAAAAGAAACCATTTTCCATTTTACCTCTTACTTACAAAGTGTATTTACATCAATTTGTTGTTCCTGACAATCTTTGACTTATCTGATTGTGTGCATAAAAGCAAAATAGCTTCAAAATTAACTATGATTACTATAAAAGAAATCTTATGCTCTTGATAGTATAAACAGGCAACATAGTCAACATTTATGATTATGTTTTAACGTCAACTACATTTGGAAAAATATTATAATTTCTCGGACAACAATCAGCAAAGCAATCACTTTCATTCTTGTTCAACTAAAACAAAAACGATTTATTGACTCAATATGATGAGATAAAAAAAGGGCATATCATTTAAATTAAGCAATTTTCAGCTGCTAAGTCGATGTTTTTTTTTTTTAAACTCATATCTTGGTAAGGCACCCAGTTAAAAACTCGTAACTGTCAAAAATTCCTCCTATTTTTCTGCAAAGTCAGCGACAAGTTTGGCACTGGATATCAATCTGTAAAGAGAAATAAAGCTTTGCATTATATTTGAAAAAAAAAAAAAAGTAATTGAATGAATGGAGTACATTATTGGGTAGAAACGTTAAAAAATTCATATATCTAATTTTTGAGAAAGAATGAATAACTTATTAGTTAAGCCTCAATAACAGGAAACAAACTCTATGGAAGTAGAAAGGGGATGATAAGCTGTTAGGCCTTCTTCACAGGACGAATTAAAATTCTTTTCTCCTTATCTAGCATCAAATCTGGTTTCCGAATCCTTGTAAAGCACTCCCATCTCCTAATAATCATTCTTGATACCTTATGTTACCATGGCAACCTTTTAAACAAATAATGGTTTACTCTCTTCTTTCATATCATAGTATAGTAGCACTCACATGTCATAAGATATTTTGCTGACTAAGAGCAAAACTGTTAAGAATCAATTTTTACTTGAATTTGATTCTCTACTCAATACTTGTCAATTAATTATTATTAGGTATGTGAAACAAATACTCATTCAATAATTCTTTTTCACAGTGAATGAAGATCTGTTTAAAACTCGATGCACTGAGGAGGGCTGTTTTTTCAAGAAAATATCTGTGCAACTAACTGTTGAGAAGATCAACTCTGAGGCATTACCAGCAAAACATACACTCAGGGGAGACTGCTGAAAGTTTCATTTTTCATTCCTCTAGATTTCAGGATATTTGACCGAAATTTTGTTTCTTATTAGAGAAAAAAAGTCTTCCAAATTTTTAAGAATTGATTCAAGTAAATAAAGAGGATTTCTGATGTACTCAAAGCTGGTTTTTTTTTTTTTTTTTTTTTTTTCAAAGAAAAATTGAACGAGTTGGTAAATGACGATATAGGTTTGGTTTATTATGCACAACAATGAAGTTTCCATTGAGGACAAGTTGAAAACACTCAACAAAATGAAATTGACTATTTAGATTCATGTTAACAAAACCTAATTTAAAGGAATAAATAATAACCTTAGCAAAAGAAAACTCAACTCAGAGGAGCTTTAGAGAGAAATATGGAGAATACAGCAGAGTCAAATATATGCAATGACGCAAATAATGAGCTAGAATTTTTGAGTCAATCTGAATTTCCAGAGGCATGCGAGCTTCTTCCTGCTGTCTCCACATGTGAATCTAACGAACTTTCAATGGATACAAAAGTTGAAAATCATAATTCCCTGGCTAATGGGGCAAAGGTTGATGATCAACAAAACAACTTGCCTGAAGAATGGAATGGCAAAGAGACGAGCTTGAATCAAAATTTGGAAACGCAAAAGATCGTAAAGAAAACGGATACAATCATAAGATCTCATACTTTGCCCATTTTTTGTAGTATTGACTCAGAGCACGACTCAAAAACCCTACCTAGGACAAGGTCAGAACCAATAATTTTGTATTTAAACCATAAAGCTCAACTAAGTAGAGATAAATCGAAATCAGTGCCATCTCATCTCCAAACAGAAGAGATGATTTCCACTGAAACTAATTCACATGCTCTATTAGAGCCAAAAGTTTTGGAAAAAAGTATTAAAAACAGACCCACCATTTACTTCAGAAGAGAAATGAGTGCGGTTGTGTTGGAGGCCATAAAAAATAAGCAATACCTCCATAGTGAAAATAAAGATGACTTGTTTTCACAACTTCCAGAATGTTTCAGCCCTTCAATTACAGCAGCTAAGAATGATAGTGTAACCGTTAAATTTATAATTGAGAGTACACAACAAATTTTCACAAGAGCCTTCAATATTTATTCGACTGTATCTATGCTACGAGAAAGTTTAGCGTCATTCCTAAAAGTAAACTGTCAGGAAATATTGCTGTCCTATGATGGAAAACTACTACCTGAAGAATCATCACTGCTTAATGTTGGTGCAGTGCCTTTTAAATCTTTACAGCTAACCATCACCGCACCAAGACTTACTGATGAAAATTTGCTCTTAGTTCAAAAAAATTATGTGCCCATGGTTGATATTATTACTGTCAAATTCACTGATGACTTGGGCCAGGAAATTGAGAGGACGGTCGAGATTGAAAACCAATGTTTAAGTAAGCCATGGCTAGGTGGCTTTAAGCACACTTTAAAAAAAAAGGATTATCATCATGCACAGACGCAAACAAAATGTCTGAAAAAATTAAAGCAAGAGTATGCAGAACAGACAGGCACTCCTTTGCTTCAAACATACTCTCAACAGACGCAAACTCCATCTTTTCCACTGCGAAATACAGGTGTTCAGACAGTAACTTCCACTGGCGTCCAAACCTATCAAAATGGCATTTACATAACTAACCCTTACGATAAACTGATAACACCTAAAACATACCAAACTTACGAGGAATGGGTTAATCAAAATAAAGTCGTTGAAAAGGTTATAAAAATTCAACGGTGGGTGCGACGTCATGAAGTCAGACAAAAAATAGTCTGGCTCATGAGGGTATACAAATTAATAGACCAAGAAGAGAGAGAGACAACACAACAAATAAAGATAGAGCAACTCGAAGAGGACAAGGTCGAAATTTCAGATTCTGCGCGCTCAAAAAGGCGCTACAATTATCAAATCATTGTTTCAATGATAAACGAATGGTGGAAAAAGGAGAAGCAGCGAATTACTGAGTCAAAAACAGAAGCACCTCGAAAGGCTGAAATGTACCAGTTACTGAAAAAAGAGATCAATTTGTTGACAGCGCTTCAAAAGAAGCAGAGCGAGATGCAAAGAGAAAATATAGGTATTACAGACTTGATGATTCTAGATAGGGTTGCAGAACCTGTAAAATTTAAAAGTAGAACTGGTCAAATAATTTACATAGATAGTCTAGAAACACAGAGGGCTCGTGAGTTCATTCATTTGTATAAAAAACTGGTCCATAAAAAACTGACGGTTAGGGACCGTATCGAAGTTCTATTAAAGGCAAAAGCTGCTACAACTAATTCAGATGAATATAAGTTCTCCGAGCAACTACAAAGGTTAATAGAGCGAGAACTCAGCTTACTAAGGATGGGCGCCACATTTTCTGAAATTTCAGAACTGCAAAGACGAATTCATCAGCTGTTCCTAGACTTCATCAAAAGGCCAGAATGCAACCCTGCAATAGTGAGTAGTGGACTAGATCAATTCAACAATGATATGCTTTTCACCTGTAAGCGATGCTCAAAGTCATTACCGCTGTATGAATTCTCAGCAGATTCACGGAAAAATAAATTGGACATTTGCAACAAATGCCTGAGGATTGAAAATGTTGCAACTACGCGAATTGACTTCACACCCTATGAGCGAATGCTGAAACTTATTCGAGATGATGAGATAAGAAGACGGTGTTACTCTTCAACATGTTTCATCCTGCAGCCGTACGGCATTTATTTTATAGTCAATGTTATCTGGTACGGAGAGTCAGCTCTGAGCGAATCAGACTATCTTCCTGACTTGCGGTTGGTGCGCTGGGAGGTGAATAAAGTCTGGTCACCATGGAACTGCATTTTGCTGACTAGAGAGGAGGCTCCTGTTCACTTGAGGATTTCGGATATTCACAAGGTTTACAACCCCAATTTCATCCAGAAAATTCGCTTGAAACATTACACAACTAAATGTAATTTCAAGATGCTTTTGAAATCTGATGTAAAGATTAATAACAACAGTTTGTGGCAGAGCATAAAAGACAGTGGCGAACTAATAAACTCCAGCGCAATGAATAGATTCATTGAGAAAAGTAATAGTGTGGACACAACTGTAGCTAATTTTGAGAGCATGATCCAGAGTTATTCCTTGCAAGAGGAATGAACTGTGAACTGATGCTAGATGGACAGCTCTAGTATTTTAAATATGTGCGCAATTAGCTCACTTTTTGAGAGCCTCTTTTATTTCCATTGATTTTTTTCTTTGAAAACTTATCAAGTTGAAAGATTAACGTTACATTAATTTCACTTACTTTTCATGGAACTTATTTGCGAATTGAAGGTTTATTTTGAATATTTCTAAAATAGCAGGTAAGGCACTAATTTTACTTTGTTGAGCCTCACAACTTTGTTTCAATGACTCGAGTTCTGTTCTCAGGTTGAAATTTTCTTTCTGTAAAAAATCAGACTACTGTAAATGTTTCGATGGAGTTGGACAACCATACCATGAAAATATAAATAAAAACATACACAAGTTGGGAGTTTTATGAATTATTTTGAGCAGCATCCTATCAGAATCAAAAGGATAATTTTTTTCAAATTTAGGGCACGATTACACGCCTCCAAGAGCAAATTTATGTGTGAAATTTCCATAAATTAAATAAAGAATGTACAAAAATATTAACCTAGAAGTATTCCTAAATTTTTCTATTTTTGTTATTTATAAATGCACAATATCTGACCATGAAAATAAAGAAAAATACAAAAACAATCTTGTCTCCTGTATTACCTGTCTATTGTGACTGATGAAGTCGAACTTCATTCTATCTAGCTTCTAGCATTTTTTTTCTTGGCATATGTAATTTTACTTTGTTTGTAATAAGTTCCTTTCAAACCTGACAGATTTGTGCAAACAACAGCTTATTGAAACGTACCTCCATTTTTCCAACTTCCATTTTAAGAGCTTGTAACTGTGCATGCTGCCGTTTTCTAGCCTCTTGGAATCCAGCTCCTGCGACTTGAAATTTGACTTTGATAGTCTGAAATATACAAATCACAATTAAAAAAGTGTAGAAACATCTACTTTTATTGAGAATGACACTAATAATGATTGTACATGAAAATAACATGGAAAATAAATTAATAAATAAATGAAAGAAGAACATAGTAAAAAGTTGTAGGATAATTATACTAGGAGCAAAGAAAAGTAGAAGAGACAGAGGACTCAACTACTCACTCTGAAGTAGCATTTACAGTGAAGGAGCACTGGTGTATACGATCATCTCAAATTAGCAATCAGTGTTTATGGTAATTGAAGAAAATGTGCTTCGGAGAATTTCTACCTGGGGCCTTCCTAAAATTTTGATTTCTTCTCGCCGTAATTGGCAACCTCAAAATTTGTAGCAGGTATAGATTTTATTATTGAAAAGCCAAACGATGAGCTTAAAGTCTGCATTTATTGTTCCACACAGAGGTGTTCCACCGCACCAATTGTACCGTTACTTCCTACGCATTCAAATACCAGCTAGAAAGATACTTGAAATTCAAATGGCAACTTAACTTTTTGAAAATAATGATATAGTTGTGGGAAAATTATACGATACAATTTTTCAAATTGGGATCTATGACATGGATTACGTTTTGCAAAAAGGAACTACTATTTCTAGCCCATTTTAGAAACAACAAACATGCCATTGGTTTCCCTGTGCAGATATGTGCTGTTTTGGGAGAGTCAGATATAGTGGTTCCTTATTGCAAAATGTAATCCACATATTCAATAGTTCCTAAAAATGAAAAAAACCAATTAAATGACTCTCAAAAAGCTTGACATCACCCTGTATCTTAAACACTATTTGCAGTAAAGAATCCAATTTGAAAATTAAGAATAATACTAACTTCGAGGGCTTTCGTTAAGTGCTCTTCATTTTTCGAATACTCTTCCCAATCAAAAGATGGAAGGATTGACTGAATTTTAGATTCGAGAAGTGATTTTTGATGAGAAATCTTTTTTTCATGGGCTTCATAGTCCTGCACCTCTGAGTGGTGTTTACTCTTCATAATTTGGGTGGTTTGCTCCAGTTTGTTGGTAAAAAGAGTATCTAAATTTTTAAGGAGCTTGAGAAGCTGATCTTCTGTTGCTCTTTTCATCAGCCTACCCCTATCTGGCAATACTGGAGCAAACAAGAGAACAAATTCTCTCAAGGTGATTTCAGGGTCGATATTCGATATGAGGAGTTGAAAATCATCTTTGAATTCACAAGACTTGTTCTGATCTTGCATATTTTCTGGATGTTCAGTTCGAATGTTGATCACCTCTGGGACAAACAAAGTACTTTCTTTCTGTACGATTTTAAAAGGATCGGACTGATGTCCTTTGGCTTCAGGTCTTTTTGAATCTGATTCTTCCCTCAGGATTTTCCCACATGAAATACAAGTTTTTGTGCGGGGGTCTTCAGATAGGAAGGGTTCCCAACTATCTTTCTGTACTGCATTAGTTTTGCAGGTTTTCTTCTTATTAAGGCCAGTATTGATAAAACAGTTTCTTTCAGCGACTTCAGTACTTGAAGATACTGGAATCTGATCTGAAGTGCCTCCGCGTAGGTTATTTGGATGATGGACAGTTGGATCTTCTCTTCCTACAGAAAAGGGAGGAGTATTCCCAAAATTTTCTGAGTTGCAGTCTCCAAAACTTTCAACATCATCCAGAAAGAAATTCTGATGTCCCTCTTGAATGGAACGAAGCTTAATTCTCTGAGCAGGGGATAATTTGATGCGTTGAATCTACTATTAAACATTGAAAATAATCGACAGTAAGGAATAATCTCAGAAAATTATGCAAGGAAAACTGTAAAAAGAAATTAAGCAAATCATCAGGAGGGAAAAAATCTGAAATAATTGAACTGAGCTTGAAGGAAGGGGCAAAGTCACACTGAGTTAAAACAGAGGAAAAGAGGAAAATTTCCTCCTTCCATAAAACCAGATGAAAAAAAAAATTATCTTCACGCTAATGTTTGGGATATTCAAGAAATTTCAAGGGCCTCTATAATTTAGCCGGAGAAATAAAATGTTGTCAAGTTTAAAATCTCTCATGGTTCATTTTTTTTTTTTTTTTTTTAAATGTAACTTAATTTAACACCAACTGTTGCTGTGCCTTAAATAAATATATAATTAATATACCGATATCTTTAGATTGTAATTTAAAAGTTCCTCCTTACACCTAGCAAACAAACGCAATTGCTAAGACCTATGGCCCACAATGGCTGCTTTTTTTCACCATTATCCAAGATCTTGTTCTCTCCCCTATCTTTTTGACACAATCAGGCTCTTGTTGCAGTATGCAAGTCTGTTGCTCTGTTTCTGGATTTCTTCGACTATTGCAATCACTGCCCAAGACTTGAGGATCAATATACCAGGACATATGCTGGTTACATAACAACAAGACTCATTGGAATCACAAACATTTTTGGACGTGTGTGTCTTCCAGGAGTCCTAGGTTGCAAAATATAGAATAAAATGTTGCAAGCAATTCTTATATAAATCACCTTTTTGCAAAACTCCAAATCTACTGACAACCTCTATTAACTGCACTGGACCATACCTTTAGTAAGATTAAATCAAATTAGAGTGCTGAGCATAAAGAGGCACTAAAGGCTGATTGTAGATATTTTGCGTATTTCAGTGCTTGGGCAACCTATCATTCCAGTTTTCAGAGAAAATTGATAAGTTAAAATCAAATTTGAACAACAATGAATTAACCTGTTTTGGATAAAGATAGTGTTCTCTGCAGGGCTCAGGATCTATTTGTCTATCTACATAGAAGTTTGTTGCTCCATCTGTTTCAAAACAGTTTGATGAGGCAGAGCTGGCATTGGAGTGATTTTGCAGCTGAGAATGGCAATAATTGCAACATGGTTGATGGTCAAAATTTGAAAAATGCAGTTCAGTTACGGAGGATAATCTTGAAAATGCCAGCCAGGATTCAAAAATATCCGCGAGAACATTGCCTGGTCTGCAAGGCGTCTGGATTCTGCACTGTTAAAAAAGAAAACAATACATTAGGTGAAGGGGTCATTAATCGAACATTGAGGAATTAATTGAACATTTCCTTGGTGAAACAAAATTTTGGTGATCAATGATACAATATGAAGTCATCATTATTATTTCCTGTTTAGGTAAAATTAGGAAATTGTCAAAGAATTTCTTATTCCCTACAACACCTGAGATTTCCTTTGATTTTTCTTGATACTGTACTGTACTGAAACTTTCAGTGCATAGTTGAAGTTCAGTTCGAGAAACTAACATTTTAAATGCACATGAGAAAATCATGAGGAGATTATCAGTCAAAGTGATTTCAAATTGGGTCTTTAAATTCTAGCCTTGGAACTGGATAGAGACAAGATAGGATAGAAGGTAAAAAAAATTAGAATTAGGTACGTACAAATAGATTTCAAAATTGATCACCTCGCTCACAGATGTCAAAAATATTTTGCTGACGCCGGGGGACTTCAGTCAAATGTTCATTGCATTTACGATACCAAACAGGATAGGGGGGCAAGAGGTTAGTTGTTTGGTCCATTAATGTTCCTTTGAAATGGGATCAGCTGTTCATTATGGATAGAATGTAGTAGAACGATTTCTATGGAAACTCACATTTTGAACATTCCTATCTTTGATTTTTCAGTCATACATTTAAAAATAATAATTACAAGATCTTTCAATTGAAGTGACGCTTGTGGCATAGTAAAGTTGAAGATGCGTAGATGAAATATATAAATAGCTAGGTAGCTTGACAGATGGATGGATCTATAGACTTACAATTGAGAGTGTGGATTTATTACTCCTGGAAGCTATGTACATCCATAAGTATGGAAAACTGCATCTACAAATAGTACTCCTAAAAAGTTTTTGAGTATGCAGGAAGTTTAGAAAATTTATTTTATCCAGCAAAATAAAAAAATTAATAAAAATTGTATTGGGTCAGTTTAAAAATGCACCTACATTTAGCCACCTTAGGTTATATTCTTTTTGGTAAAATGGTTCAATACAGTCTGATAAGCCACCATTGGTACCTACACGCAGTGATATGAATGAAGATATAGAGAGTGGTGATTTAATTGATAATAACTATTTGTTTGTACCAAGATGAGAGAACTCATAAACTTGAGCTTCAATTTGAAATAAGATGTTGAGAGTGGAAACAGAAACAATTTTAATAAGTGTCTTGATTCAGGAAAGTCATTCTTCTTCACTTCAAAAGATTAAACTGTTGATGGTTTCTTAGCTGTCATCACAAGACTGTAGAGTAAAGGTCTGAAAAAGTAAAAAGTTTTGAGTCATGAGAGGAAAGCTTTATATCTTTAGTGGAGTAGATTCAAAGTTTTTACTCAAAGATGTGATGATCAAAAAGGCGTGATAAAGAAATATGACTATAGTGGTGTAGGAAACTTTGGCTTCACCAGAACTAAACTAAACCAAACATGCTCTTATCTTTTTCTTGGAAAAAGCGATGTCAGTGGCAATCCTCTTCGACAATTAAATTTTTCCGAACCCAAGAGGCAAATTTCGAGGCCCAAGAAGGAAGCTCAAGGAACAATGTTTTTACTACAATAGGAAACATGACAAGGTTTCATTTTCCCAAATTAGGTATTGAATATCAAAATAATGTCACTTAAAAAAGAATCACCATTTGTGACTCTAAATCCAAATATCTCGTTTTTCAGTTTTCACTAACTTATTTCTCTTAACTGTTCCAAGATGGAACAAAAAGGAAATATACAGATCACAGTTGATACGGAATAACATGTAAAACATGGAATCCGTTTGAAATAAAAAACTAGTTTCTAAACAAGCTATCATCTCATGAAAAACATACCATCAATCTAATTTTTGTTTTTCAAAATTATCTGTAGTTAAATCATGGTGAGATGGACTATGATTAAAATAGTTGCTATTAAAAAAAAGGAAGAAAAGAGGGGGTTGTAATAAAATTAATTAATATAAGTCCTAGGTTAATAAGATTTTGAGCAACCAGAACAGGCCATCGTCTAGTCTTGACCAGGTGGAAAATATGATTATTTATTATCATTAGAAGTTAAGTTATTGTTATGAATGTTTTTGGGTAACTTTCTACGTGAGTTTTTCCTGTTTTTAGATTTAAGAGCAATGAAAAATTTATTTCTTCCTCCCAAAATTTCGTGAAATTTTAACTGATCTCCTAATGGTTCTTCAGTAGCTTGACAGCTATTTTTGAAGTCATTCAGATTGGCGCTTTTTCAATGATCTACTCAGATTAGATGTAATCCATCAATTTCATGATTTAAATTCAACTTAAATATTTAACATACACAAGATGTTCTTTCATGCTAAATCTGGCGAAAGTTAAGGGACAAAATTTGAGAATAGGACCAATTATTTTATGAAGTTAGCAACTGATTGACTTACACTTTCTTAGTTTTTTCAGAGAGCTTCATGTTCAATTTTTGGGCTAATTCTTCCTGTGATAGTTGACTAGTGCAGCCACTTTCTGTAAACACAAAATAGAAGGAAAAACAATTATTTGATCAACACATGGAAAAGGACAAGAGATAATCCCAAGAGAATGGTAGATCTTCAATGTCAAGGTAAATACAAAGGCTGCTCCAAGAGCATTCATACTGGGCTGTTACTTTTGAACTAGGGCAGCTAAAAAAATGAGCTTAGTTGCATTTAAAAGAACAACTCATTTTCTATTAAAAAACTCCTAGTTCAGGTAATTGGTTTAAACATTTTCAAGATTATGAGGGTTTGAGGGGGAAAAAAGGAGAAAACTACCACCTACTGTTTTTAGTAAGGATTTTTCTTACTAGAAAAAGCTCTTCAAAAAATTATTTTTCAAAACTATACGGACTAAAAAACTTGGCAACACTATTCAGACATCGTTTCACTATTGATGTAGCCACAGCGAGAAGATTTAAACGGAAATCCACAACCACAGAAGTGAACACATTAAAAAGTTAAAAAGGTATGGTATCAGCCACAGTTCTTTTCGGACAGCCTTTATTCTTCCGCAGGGTAGTTAGACAAGGTAGAGGAATACCTAAAGGAGAGACTGTTGTGCCTCACGGAGAGCATCTTCTGACTAAATTTAATTTAAAATCAAAGTAAATATTATCCTCAGATTTATCTAAATAGAAGGAGATTAGTTAAAATAATTTCCTTACCAATATTGAAAATTGGTAATGTGTAACTATAGCCAATCCATTCCAAATACTGCTTCACCAATTCATTAATTAGGACCAAATCTTGAGGTAAACCTGGTCTCTGAGGACTGCTGGGTACACTTTCAAAGAGCATCTTTGTCACTTCTGACTGAACTTGCGCTTTAATCTTTCGTAAAACACCTTCTTGTTCCAAAGTCTCCTTCACAGCTGAAAAGTAGAAAAATTTGTCCATTTTTTGAGTCTTATTTTAGCTTGTGAACACTATGGATTTGTGATTAATTAAAGGAAATGTTTACTGTGATACCAATGATGAAAGAAATACAAATAAGTTTCAAGATTCATAAATGAATGTAAGCACAACTAGGTATTGACAGAAAATAAATTAGTCTTGCTATATTGTTTTATGGAAATCACAGCCGGAGATGATGTCATTTTGAATTGATTACAACCCACACACTCTTTGGATCAGTGCTTACATCCTACCCCAAAATTTCACCATGTCTCGTAAAACATTCAAAGAGAGGTGAATAATCTCCTTACTAAGCGGATGCTTTCACTGCATGTAGTGGCAGGATCTCCGGACTCTCCTGAAAAATTGGCATTTTGGGGGTAAAAGGTACAATACAGCACTTAGGCCATTTTAGCGTGATGATACAATATGCCTCATAATCAGGGTTGTACTCAATCTGTTTTGAGTTTAAATCATGCGTAGCTAACAACTTTCGCACGAAAGTTTTCAATACATAGCTCTCAAATTGTAAGGTACGTATTCAGCCTGTCTTTGTAATCAACATGTATTGAAATGTTCGTAAAAACAAAGTAACTGTGGAAAGGCACCTTACCTTCATAGAGTTCGTCCCTTGTAGCCATTTAGGCAAGTCGCAAGTAACCTGTTTTAAGTGAAAGAAGACTAATGATGCGAAGTGTTTTCTAAAAGTGAGGTAAGACTAGGACTAGAAAGAAATGATTGAAATAAGGATAGCAGGATACATAAGAAATAACAGAAGTCTTAGAGTAACAAGACTACTCTAAATCCGCACACAAGTCGAAAATTGAACGATAAAGATACTGTTAAAGGAAAATTAATATTTTGGGCGGCTTTTCGTAGGGAAAAGGCAGAGACGGAAAAGGTTTGAAGAAATTTTAAATTTCTGTCGGAGATCGGAGAATGTAAACAAAACTGACAGTCGTATTTGGATTTTGGATCCAATTCGATAGAACATTTTTATAACCTTAACCCGTTTGATTTTACCGTAATAAATCGATAGTATCGATTTACATGATATATACCTTCATACCTTCGCATCACATCTTTTCAAAATTTAAACAGATTCCATTAATTCTTCATCGTTTTTTCCGTTTTTATCACATTAAATACATGAAAGTGAATTCAGGAGTTGTTAGGGTAATTTAAAAAAAAACCCTATCCCAGGATAACCTAACCTTCCCACGAATCGAAATTCGAAAATACTAGTTAGCGCGTTCTCCGTTCTCCACTTCCATAAAGTATCCATAATCTTCCATTAGTTCCATTGCATTCGCAGTCTCTGAGTCATAAATAGTTGTAATTATTATCGTTTCTTACAACAACTCTTATCATACTATTTACTTTTGCCAGGTGTGTTTTGAAATCATCCCATTCATTTTCTCTTGGATGATCTTGGGTAATTATCCTCCTTTACAGTTTTCCTCTTGGTAAAGTCTCTTGATGTGTACTCAAAGTGCACTCAGTGATGAAATCATTTTCCTCTTAAATCAGGCTTGCAAGCCGTTGTAATCAACAAGTTAACATTACTATTCCCATCTCTTTATGGCAGATGTGGTATCCATACCTATTTCAAGCGATCTATTCTCCATTTAGCATTCATCTGTTTATACGTGCACTTGATTCTTCAAAAGTTGGTGAAGGCGCTCACTCCTAACCTCTTTTTACCACAAACAGACTGTCAACAGAAGCTTGCCATTGCCTCTTCAAATTAGAATATAGTTTAAATTTGCAGATCTTTCTCACCATTCAAAAGATTTGTCAATTAAGTAGGTTATAGATACTACACACAGACGTTGCAGAGCTGAAGTAAATATTACATGGAACAAAATTGCTGCCGAACTTTGGATTTTTTGTCTCTCATCTGACCAAGAACTTCGTAAACCCTTATTTAGGTGGTTTAACCTTTCTTCCAACTTCTCTTCCACTTTTGCCAGATGAACAGTTGGATTGTGTGATACTGCCAAATGTATACAACAGTCAAATGAAAATTTGAATGGGGACTTGAATCTGGCGTCACCTTTGACTTTCTGTCCAAGTTTCCATCCAATTGGATTAAAAGTTGGATAATATATTCAGGCACACACGCTTAAAAGGTATTTTTGCCCAGTGGAAGTTGACAGAAATGCTGATGTCCAGCATTATGACGATATTACATGGCAACTGTAGGTAATCGAGTCCAAATTTTTTTGCGTCGCAGATTCCATTCAACCTTTCACCTGCTTTTGTTGGCTGAAAATTTACATACATACATAAAGTCGCGATTATAGCGCCGCCTCGCGCTCTGCGACGCCCAATCGCCATTGCCCCCTATCCTCCCAGAGATCATCAGGCAATTGGCACCTTCTGATCTCCTCCTCCACCCCTTGTCGCCAACCTTTCACAGGACGTCCACGCCGTCGCCTTCCGGGAGGAACCCAATCGAAGACCTGCTTGGGCAACCGATCATCTGCCATCCTTCGCACATGTCCATACCAGACCAACTGCTTGGACCTGATATCGTGCACGATGTCCTTTTCCACACCCATTATCTCGCGTACCCTTTCATTGCGGATACGCTCTCTTCTCGATATCCCAGCAGACCTTCGCCAAAAGTCCATCTCGGTTGCCCTAAGCATGTCTTCAGTTCTTTTCTTAAGTTGCCAGACCTCACTCCCGTAAGTTACGATACTCTTCACGATGACGTTGTAAATTTTCCTTTTGGTCTCCTTGGAGATACTCTGGTCCCAGAGAACCCCATTTAGCATCGCGATAGCTTTCCTGCCTTGCACATTCCGATCTTTAATGGCCCGATCCAAATTTCCGTCCTTAGTTAACCAAACTCCGAGATATTTATACTCTTCACAGTCCAGGATCTTCCGGCCATCCTCCAGTTCAATGCTTTGCTGATCACCACCGATAACCAACTTCTCCGTCTTAACCACATTTACTTCCATTCCCCACTTTCGGTATACTTCCACTAGCTTCCGCGTCATGTAATTCGCATCTTCTTCGTCCTGAGCTATTACCACCTGATCATCAGCAAAGCACAGAGTATAAAGGGTGCCATCTTCACGTAGCGGGACGCCCATTCCCGAACAGCATCTTTTCCATTCCTTTAAAACTTCTTCCAGGTACACTTTAAATAAGGTTGGCGACAAACAACACCCTTGTTTCAGTCCTTTAGTAATTAAAAACCCCAACGATAACTCCCCATGCGATTTAACCCTAGAGAAAGCCCCACCATAAAATTCCTTAATAGCACTAATTAGTCCCCCACTAAAACCCCTTTTGTTCAAGGCTTCCCAAAGTTTCATCAATGGCACACTATCGTAAGCTTTCTGGAGATCCACAAACACTAGATGTAATTCCTGGCCAACTCCCTTCTTTTTCTCTATGACGTGGATGATGGTAAATAAGTGATCAATCGTTGACCGACCGGCTCTGAAACCTGCTTGCTCTTCCGCTTCATGTTCTTTCCACTCCTCTTCAATTTTTGCTTTCAAGATTTTTCCATACACTTTGCTCAGGGTACCTGCAACCGACAGTCCTCTATAGTTATCACACTCATCTTTTCTACCCTTCTTCTTGTATATAGGTGACACCCAAGACTCTTTCCATTCTGTCGGTACCTTTCCACCGTCCAAGCAATCTTGCATCAGGTATCTCAACCGTTGAAACAGCTTGCAGGTTCCACACTTGATCAACTCAGCAGGGATATTTCCCGGACCTGGAGCTTTATCGTTCTTCAGCTCTCGTACGGCCTTTACCACGTCCTCCATATGGATCTCCAAGTTATGATTATCGTTAGTATACTCCAAGCTTACGCCTCCATCTTGAAATTCAGGTCGCCTTTCTGTCAGTAAATTTTTAAAATACCCCTCCAGTTTATCAATGGATATCGGAGATATTAAGTCACGCTTCATGTCCCTTCGCAGCCCTTTCAGCAACTTCCAGCTCTCAGTGCTTTTCCTTCCTCCTATGTACGTGTCTATTTTGTTACAGCTCCTCTCCCAAGATTCGTTCTTTTTCTTGGTTATGAGCCTTCGTACCTGCGTCTGAGCTTTTTTATACGCCTCTTTGTCTTCTGTTTTTTTAGAGGAAAGGAACTGATGATATTTTTTCCGTTTCTCCTGAATCTCCTTCTCAATTTCTTCGTCCCACCAGTAAGGTTTTTCGCTAACTTTCCTATCATCAGCGACACCAAGAGCTTCCATTGCTGCCGAGTGAATGCAATCCTTCAGGAACTGATACTGCTGTTCGGTATCACCGTCCCTTGATTCGCCCAACTTCTCATCCAAGCGCTTTCCATATAAAGCCCTTACACTTGGATGCTGCAAGCTGTCAATGTTATAGTTTACAAGCTTGACACGATCTTTTTGTTGGTGAACTTCTTCCTGTGCTTGCCTGGTCTCCTGGCTCCCTTTCACTGGGAAAGCTATTTTCGCCCCGAGGAAATAATGATCACTGCCGCAGGAAAGACCTCTCCACACTCTAACTTGCTGAATCTTCATTCCCGTGTCTTGTCTGACAACCACATAATCAATGATTGATTTCAATCCGCGAGTAGACTGAACCCAAGTAAATTTATGGATATCCTTGTGTTGGTAGAACCCATTGAGCACCTTCATGTCCCTTTGCTCACATACGTCAATGATACGGGCTCCGTTATCATTTAGTGCCGCCTCTCCGAAAGGGCCGACGATCTTACTTTTAATTTGACATCCTATTCTACCATTGAGATCTCCCAACACAATGATTTCCCTCCTGGATCCAATCTTACCAATTTCCTCGTTCAATTCTTCGAAAAATTGGTCCTTCACTGCGACAGTGGAATCATCGTTGACTCCATACACTCCCAAAATGGTGATTTTATGGCCAAACACTGTCATATTCATCTTATCATTCGGGGGTTAACAGCTTCCCATGTAGTGATGCACTTGCGTAGGCTCTTGCGAATAAGAATTGCAACACCCTGTTGAGCTCGCTGATCTTTTTCCACGCCACTATAAAACAAATCGTATTCCTTTACACTTACAGAGCCTTGTCCTTTCTTCTTCGTTTCTGTTAATACCGTGACATCAAATCCGTGACTCCCTATCTCCGATACCACTTCCGTCATTTTCGTAGAAATTCCTTGTACGTTCCATGTTCCAAAAACCATCATCCGTTTACGTAATTTTTTCCGATAAATCCGTTTATTTCCATTTGTACCGAGGCAATTGTTATTGGGTCTTTAACAGTATTCCTTTTTCCGAGTATCGGGGAGTTAGCCCGATGACTCAACCCCCAACCTGGAGGACCGGGGTTTGTTTTCGGAGTTTCCTCTCCTAGACAGGTTGCTTCCACTACAGCTGAGAGCCCTGTCTGCCCTTCCAATGGGTGGTTCATACGCCTTGAAGCCGGTGACCATCTCCACTACCCCATGAGGCAGGGGTTACCAGCTGGGGTCCGCAGGATTGCTAAACCTGTGACATCAGTCCCCCATACGGGGAAAATTTTGACCGTCTAAATTTGGTTTTAAAAACCTTGTAAGATACAGTACTCACTCTCTTTTTATAAGTGGTTGCACGTTTGCTGCCTTGTGGCAATTGAGGAACACCAGAGGGCTGCGATATTTTCATTTGCAGATATCTTAACTGGTTTTCTGCTCATAACCATTCTAACTAACTAAACTTTCTCTAACCCATCTGTGGCAGGTTTTATGATTTTCTGTGAAGAAAGAATAGCAGTTTAAGGAGATCAGCTCTTTATTAGTGATAAACAAAATTGCATTTTGCTTAGTTTTACACCTTAATAAACTAGAAAGAACAGAGCGCTAAAATTCAAGTGCTGGCTTCATATAACAACAGCCTGAGTAGCTGTCTGGCGAAGAGACCCTGTTGCTGTTCTCATCAATGATGAGGGAAGTGCCAGTCCATTTTGAATCAGATAGTGAAGAAGAGTTGGACAGTTAAAGTAAGGTGGCTCTTCTGTTGCAAGTCAGTTCTGTTTCTCATGTGTTTTCTCACATTTCATTTCTTTTTTTCAGGTGCACCTCTATTATCACCTCTAGATACTTGCAGATAATGCTGGACACAACTATTTATCAGTCAGGCTGTATTCATTAGCTAGCTGTCATCTTTACAAACATGTCTGGTCAGTTTCCTAAATCCCTGCAATCTCAAGATGTGAGAGGGTCCTTTCTGGATCAAGCAGCATGCAATAACTCGTATTCATCTCTACCTACCTCCTCTGTAACCTCCACATATTCCTCAGCATTGTCATCAACCTGGCCCAGTCTCACTCAAAGCAATGATGGTAAGTCTATTACTACTTGACAATATTCTCAGGGTGAGGCGTTAATATTCGGATACATTTCTGGGTACACATGCCAACATCGACAGGGAAGGCAATCTCAGACACGCTGAGCTTTGGACTTTTCAAACATCGACAGTTTTAACGAGACTTTTAGAAGATTAGTTGTATCTTGCATCTGAGAGAGGTAAACTTCATTTTCAGTTTAGAGTATCCTCACAGAGAGAAGCTGAAGAGTTGGAGACTCGAAAATTTCTGGAGGGTTTTTTCATACCTGTCGCCCTAAAATCACTGTAGAAATGCAAACTTTTCACCAAATGAGCTCAATAAAAGCTTGTTAAAAAACTTAAAAAATAATCTGTAAGTTCCTGCAAACGGTATTCTAATATCTTTAATAGCACCATATTCTTTCAGAGGAGGCAAACTCTCGGTTTTTTTGGGACAGCCTTTGTATGATGTTCCTGCAATATCACTGGGGATTACATTGTGAAATTTCTTAGAGACAATCCACCAAGATGGAATTTCAACCAAATGCAGTGTGCGTATTAAAGGCGTAGGAACACTACTGCTTTACCGACAATCTAGGCAAAAATGAGCTGTAACTTTGCTACATCCTATAGTCTAAAGTATGCAAGCTGATGTCTTTATGCTTTTCCAATTCTGCATGAGAGCACTCTTAGGACGCTGTAATATAAAACAAAGTTCCAAACCATACCTCAAAATCACACAAATGGCAAAGTTTTTTCTTCATCCTGTAATATAGCCAGTTTGCAGAAAGCAGCATTGTTCCCTAGCCATCAACATGTGTTTTTATCAAGAACAAGAGCTTTCAGCAAATGTATCGCATGATATGGTTTTGTCAAATTACTTAAATTCATGTTAATTCCTGCAAAAAAGTAGTTTCTGCTTTTAATTTCTTTACCACTTTCAACTATATGTAGTTTGTGTGGCTTTCAATTGGTATTCAATTTTAAATCTCCTTTTCATTCCAGGAAAAAACAATAAAAATGGATCCTGTGTCTCGGAAAATACCAAACTTGATCCTGATGCTCTGATGAAGTTGCTTAGTGATGCTGGGGAACCTTTCTTTCACCATCCTCCAGAAACGGTGACCACTCCTACATTTTCAAGTAAATTGACTAGTACCTCCATGGCAGACCAGAAAAGCAATGCTTTTAAAGCCAATGATTCCACAAACTCCTCACAATGCTTGCTGACTGACAGGAATGACCAATGTGTTAAGCAAGTCAACCCTTCACCAGCTGGTAATAGTTCTAATAGTGGGAAAACCAGCCTTTGTACAAGTATGGCTAAGACAGATAGCACCATGAGCACACACTCAATGAAGACAGTGTCATCATCAGAAGTGAAAGAAAGTCTAGCCAACGCAAGTAATGTGAATAGCTCAACACCTAAAACCAATACCAATGCTGAAGGCAAACCAAAAGGTCCTAGCTTGCATAGTACCCCTCATCAAGCAAAAGTAGTCGTCACTTTGAAAGATCCTAGCCCAAAATGTTCAATATTAAAACCTGAACCTCCAACTAATTCAGGAATAAATGATACAGTAAAACCTGAAATTAATAGAATTACCACTCCAAAGAGTGCTTCAACTAATAATCAAGACATTTCTCCAAACCCTGACAATGTCGAGTCCTTACTCGAGAGCATGTTTCAAATTTCTGATGCGAAATCACCGGAGCCTGTGAAAATTTCCCCAGGATCAACCCAAAAAAGTAGAGTACTGAGAGCAGAGTCTGTCGAAAAAATTTTAAAGTCCCCCTCCCCGCCGTCTTTCAACGGAGAGTGTAACCTGGATGTTCTCATGAAATCGCCAACGAAAGATGCAGCTATGATAAAACAGGAACCTGTTGAAAACTTGGAAGCTAAAGAAAATGACAATCCTCAAAAATTGAATGGGAAAACCCAAGCTGACAAACCCATTAAAATATTTAATGAAATTGAATCAGAGCTTGAGAAAATGTTTGCTGGGATTGTTGAGCCGGAAACGTCTGTGAAAACAGAACCAGCTCTAAAAACGGAAAAAAGCTCTAAGAAAATTAAAAGTGCCCGAAGATCTTCCGATAATAGCATTTTAAGTAGTTGTTCTTCTAGTGATATCAAGAGATCAAAAAAAAGTTTTAAAAGGTTTAGAGATGGTAGAAAAGATGGTAAACATCTGTCCAAAAAATTCAAAATTGACAAGGACACATCAAATGATAGTTTCTATTCAAAATTACGAGGACCGGTAATCCATGTTGAAGGACCAAAGGAAAATCCAACTAGTTACACCATCATTAACTGTAGGTCAAAACCAGAAGATGAAGAGACGCAGGACAGTAAAGTCGCATTACTGAAAAAGAAAGGACCTCAGAGAATAAGTGGCTGTAAGTATTTGTTTTTCTTAGCTGCATGCCGTCAAACTATGTTTAAGATAAGTCAGTAGGTCAGCACAGAATCAAAAGCAGGCCGCCCATACCTTTCCCTCTGATCAGACAACTTTACTGCATTTCTTCAGGCTAATTTTTTGAAAGCCAAGCAACAGGATGTCTCACTAAATCTTTTTAATAGTAAAATTCTGAGTACCAAAATTTACTGAAACAAATGATCAATAATCATTACTTAGCACTGATTAAAACGTTGGACTTAAAATTGCAGCATTTGCCCATTCAAATGTACATAATTTTCAACCATCCAGAGAGAACTGCAGTTCATTTTTGGTTTTCAGACTTCCCATGTTTGCTACAACTCGCGCCATGTCATTTATTTAACTATGACAAGTTTTTTTCTCTTATTGGAGAAGCAGTTTAGTAGCAAAACATGTTTGCTTGGTCACTACACAAAATCTCATGAATGTTTCGATAAAAATATTCCTAAAATTTGGCAACATGGTTTTATTCAATGAGCAATATCTCTTCTATCAGTTCTATCCGATACAAAGGAAATTAATCTGTCTGGTAGTGCAGAATAGATTAGAACATGCCTGAATGCTACAAATCACCAAGTTCAGAAAGGTAGATAAGCAAGACACAGAGGATGAACTACAGATCAAAGTTTTCTCTTTCTTGTTTTCCTCCTGCCTGTTTCATATTAGTACACATCTCTGTGTTTTTCTCTCTGCTCACACAATTCTTCTACTATCTTTTGAAAGTATGGGTGTTTTTTTGGAACCTCTTCCAATGTGTGCTCCAGGTAATTTGAACTCTCCCTGTGTGTTTCAGAATTAACATTTTTCCGAAAATGAAATGATTGAATCATAAAAATGATTTGGCTCTCTGTATGCTCAAAGAAATGTCCAATGCATTCTTACCTTTCATATTGAGCAGTGCTGAAGATCGATGAACCACTTATCATCTGTTTTTGTCTCTGATATACATGCAACAAAATTTTAAATCTCGTAAGGAATAGTTACATGGAAAAAGGGCACAAGTGGCACCCTTGTCAAATCAATTATTTTTAAACTTATTAGCCCTTCAGGTGTAATGTAACATGAACAACAGTACATATAAAATTCCATATACTGCCCTGAGTCAGAAATTAAAAATTATAACCAAGTCATGAAAATACTCGTTCTTGAGTGTTAAATTAGACATTATCTTACCATCTAACTTTTTTATTTTTTACAGCAAAAGCTACCGAAGGCAGTTTAGAGACCATCAAATCTACAGATGAAATGTGGATCTGTCTCTTTTGCAAGAAAGGACCACATGTTCCTGGAGTTAATGGAGACCCATCCGGTGATCTATTCGGTCCATACTACATCAAAGACAAGGATTCAGTTTCGTCAAATTCTAGTGATCAAAAAGTCAAGAAGGTACCCCTTTGTTTAGATTTTTTAAAAGGAATTGTGGATTTAATTCTTTTGTAAGTGAAATGAAAATAAAATACCGCAAAGATAAAATATACTTTGTCACTGTTGCATCTCAGGTTTCTCCTCTCTTGTCAAAAGGATAAAATATTTATAAAACAAACCTGGTAGAATGCTGCATAACTAGCAAATCCAAAACTGTACAGGGTGATCCTAAGAATATTTCAAAATTTTCAAATCTTTAGGTACGACTGTTCTAAAGTCAACCTGGGGGATCTAAACTTCTGAATCACCCAGAAAGGTTTGCATACTGCCAAACGATCCCCACTTCTTCATTTTTCTTCCAAAGAACTTTGAAATCCTTTAATTTATCCATGGAAAAATCAGCCGGAAGGTTTATGTAATAGAATTAAGCCTCAATGCATGGAAAACCTCTATCCTTGAGTCATAGCCATCAAAACTTATCAATAATCATACCTGACTTTTTTTTCCAGAAAAAGAAACTGACAGATGCCAAAGCAGCTATGTTACTAGCAGAAGGAGTACTAACTGTACCTAATAGCAATGAATTTGAAGTGTGGGTTCATGAAAATTGTTGTGTTTGGGCGTCCGGTGTGTATCTTGTTGGTTCAAAGCTTCAAGGCTTAGATGATGCTGTATGGGCAGCTTGTGGCACAGTGAGTATCAATACTATGAAAAAGCGCTCCTAAATGCTTTCCAGTTAGTTTATTTTTAAAAGGCGAAGAGGGGAAGGGGGCGGTTGAGCACCATGAGAAACATTTTCTTCGGAAAGTAAACAATCATATATATAAGCTCCAAGTCCTAAAATTGTGTATCTGGTAACGCTTAGTTCCAGCGTTCTTCTTAGCCGATTTTCATGATTTTTGCGGCAATCGACGGGCAATTGTCTCTAGTTGATCAACTAAGTTGCCTAGCAATGTTACATTTTTATCTACCGTAAGTTTTAGCTCAGCATAACTCTTGAATTAATGTACAAAATACTGTCATTCAAATCGTCTTTTGACTTTCAAGAATCACTTCTTTTATTGATATGTTATCACGAGATGTCCAGCATATTTCGCCAACAGTATTGAAGAAAATGTTGCTGCTGCTGAGTCTGAACACTGTAAAACGTTAACTTTTCAGCAGATGTTGAGATATCCTGCCAATGCTCTTGAAAAGCTTAAAGGTTCATGCATACTAAGTGTTGTGCTGTCTCAATCCTGAGTCGTAACAAGATCGTTGAGTCTGGTTTTAAATGTCATTCTAAATCAAGTGGTGAATTATCCACTTTAAGTTTCATAATTATAACTTGTGATGATGAGTAATAGCCGCCTTGGGAAGTTCAATAACAACTAACATCGATTGTTTCACACACCATGAATATTTCATCAACAACAATACCTATGAGTAAAGATGGGTGCACAATCATCTGCAGTTGAAGGTCTAGTTACCGATCTTCGTTTCAAACGTCCCAGAAAACTCAACTTTCATTATATCACCGCTCAAGTATGCCGGACGTGAACTTTAGCACCTTTCAACTGCATCAAAATTTCATAAGATATCTTAAATCTGTCGCAGATGTAAATTTTCACAGTGTCATGACTTATCAACCACAACCTTTTCTTTCAACTCAGTCAGTGAAATGTGTTGAGTGATTTAATACTGCTCCTGGAGCAAGCTGAAACAAGTTCTCCAACATTGAAAGAAATCATTTTATGTGAAACCAAAGCACCTACATGAATATGCAACTACCAACTTTCATAAATGGTACACTTCTTGCCAAAGACAATAACTTCTTACGTAGGTTGTGGTTTTATCTGAAGTTGCTCTGCACCATTACAAAATACAACTAGTCCGTCTTCATCTGTTACCTAGATTCGTTCTCTTTAACTTTCAGAAATGTGATCATTGTGGAATATCTGGAGCAAGTATAGGCTGTGCAGCAAGGCATTGTAGAAGCACTGTTCACTACAGTTGTGCTCTTCACAGAGGCTGGCACTTAGATCAAGAAACATTCATTACCCAGTGTAGCCAGCATGAGGTGAGGTGTTTTTTTAAATGGTTGGTCAAAGTTAGGTTTTGCTCAATCCATCTGTGAGTTAAGCCACCAATATTTAACCATTTCTAGTAAAATCCCTTTGATAAATGCCATTTTGGGAACAATTCTAAATCTGAAGCCTTTTTGCCTTTTCAAATGAAGTATCCGGTGAAATTTAAATCAGCATATCAAGGGCAAGGAAGGGAAGTGCTAATGATAGAAACTGATCTAATTTCCCTGAAAGAGGGATGTGATGAAAACTTTAAAAATAGCAGTTTTCAAAGCTTTAGATGTCAGTGGAAATAAATAAAAGCATGTAAAGAAAAATTATTTTCAATTGCCTGCTAGATACCAGAAATCCGTGAAGTGATCTCAGACAGATTTTCATCTGAATTTAATTGATCTGGATTAAAAAAATGCCTTTATGTTTTGCTGCCATGCAATGTCTTCTAGAAGTAGAAATTTTGGGAATCTAAATATTAATGTAAAATACTGGACTATTAAGCATAGCAGAATATATTTTTGGTAATATTCCATTATTTGTTAAGATCTATTACGAACATATGTTAAGAATTAGAGAAATGAACATCGCCCATTGCTTTTGCCACCCACCCTCAAAATTGCCCTCTAATCTACGTATAAATGATAAAAAGGTGGAGCTTTAATTTTCGAAATTCTCTTTGTGATTTTACTTATTTTGAGGGAAAGCAAACAAAAATGTTTTGCCTTTTCAAGCAGCATAAGTGCGATAGATTTTTTGTTTTCTTTTTCCTCGCTTACTGTTATTCTTATTGACCATTCAGTGTTTCTTGTAAGTATTTTGTCCATGTCATTTTAATTTTTCTGTTTCGTATCTTAGTTTTGAGATTGAAACTTTCGATTGTTTTGTGTTCGAAGTTCTTCTCCAAAATCAGCTTGACTAAACTGATAAAAATGAAAATGCAGCAGTTAGACCAGAAAATAGAAACTAGCTACACATGAAGACCAAATGCACATATCTAAATAAAAAGGAACTACTTATACCCTTTTTGACGTGAGCTCTGAGATCCATAAGAAATCCTGCATGACAGAGCTCATGTCACAATGGAACTAAGCGCGCCTTAATAAGAGAACTCCAAAGCTGATAGCTCTGGTATGTCAAACAGTATGATGACCAGGGTTTATTGACTTGACTTTACCATCCCATACACCTACAATCATATCTGTAAAATAACTGTTCGTTATTTTTTGGAATCAATTCTAGATTTCATCTGACTTTGTTTTTGTATTCTTTTTTAGAACTCGGTATTTTTCTCTCCGTCCGTCAGCTGCTCCTGAAAATTCCAAAGTTAATCACTCTGGTAAGAAAATTTGATTATTGTTTCTACTTAATGTCTCTGCCAACCTAAATAACCAACAGAGCACTATACTCGTTTTTTCTTCAAATTCATTCAGGAAACATTCTAGTCAGAAGGAAGTTAAGCAATTAGTTCTTAAGTCAAGAACCAAGGGTGGTTTACTTTTTTTTTATATTTTCACCAGATCAATTTTACTTGTTAATTCTAAAAACTGTCATGCTGGTTGAATCTTAAGCTTCTCATTAAACGTAGTTTCCTAGGGGAGTTCTGAAGTGAACATGTGTAAAATATTGATTTTATACAGTCTTATTTCCTAACTTATCTGGTTTTGTATGTGCATTTTATGCAATCTGATGTTGAATTGAAAAAATTTGATAGCGCGTGAAAAATTTTCAATAAGAGCTAAGATGAAGATTTGACTGTACATTGTCCAAGGTGATTGTACAAGGAGACGTTTCAGCTGTGGTGGTTTTATCTTAGACAATAGAGGGAGGTGAGAAGTGTTTCTTCACTTAAGATGTGAACTCAGGTAATGAACAGTAATACCGAGCTTGAATAGCCATAAAGCTTGGATTTACTAAGGTAAACCTTTCAAATTACCAAAAATACAAACAGACGTATAGTCGTTTTGCCATTGTAGGTTAATAATTTCTGTATCAACTCTGAAAGTTCCCATCGAAGAGGGAAAAGCTCATTCTAACCTGGCTTTCTCTCCAATTTAAATCCATGAACGACCGGATACGGTGCAAATTTCAGTATTATGACTCATGTCTCCTCATCAAAATTTCATGAAGTACTTGATTTGTGCTACAAAAATTATTGAAAGTAACTCCTAACTAAGATATCAACTGCTCATAAATGCAAACTTCGTACTCATAAGAAAAAAATTGCAATCTACTTTATTTAAATCGTCCACTAAATATCAACGCAGCAGTCTCTGCAGTATTAAAATGTGGCAATCTCAATCTCTCGCTTTGGCTTAGCTGTTGCATGTTGTATACACTTTGAACAATACAGGGCGGGGAAGGAACACTGCTTGACTAAGAAGCTTGCCGAAACTTCAGCAGTGGGCAATTTGGTTCCCGTAGACTCTGATTTTTCAAATTCAAATTTTTAGTTACCAGTGCGGATTATAAACTACCATATCTTGGATAGCAGATAATTTAGTCTTCTTTATGTTTCTTTTTCCTCCTTTATCGGGTTGACAGTACTCACACTTTTCCTTTTTCACCCGATTTGAATTTTCGGTTGTCAATTTTAACCTCAAAGCACTAGTTTTGAGTTTTTAGTCAACTTAAAAAACTTGTGTTTTAAGTTTTAAGTTGACAACCGAAAATTCGCATCGGGCGAAGAAGGAAAAGGGTGAGTACTATTAGTCATTTTTGTTGAAAAAATCGCTATCTAAAATTTTGAAGAGGAAACGTAGGAGAATGCTTAAATTCGTACTTGTCAAATGGTTTATCGATTGAATAGTACTTAATATTTTTGAAAATGTCGGTATTTCAGTGCTCTCTTTTCGTTCTGCTTTTTATTTTATTTTTTAATTCTCCTAAAATTTTGTTCTTGTCAACAGGTCAAGCACACAAATGGTCATGATGGACACTAATAGCTTCAATAGATGTGGAGTTCTCTTTGTTTTCTCCTTTTCTCTCCAATTTTGTTTAGGATGATCTTCTCTTGTTAACAGTAACAAAGAATGATTTGCTATGAATCGATTAGTCTGCGATTTAAATCTGTGAAAAAGGATCGATTATCATGGTGTTTGCAGCAAGCACCATAACAATCAATTCTTTACCGTACCTTCTAATTGGGCAGCAGATGATTTACGCTTCACCACCGCTTGTAAAAGCAGATTGTCTTTAGAAAAGTTTAATTGCAGCGAAAGTTTTGTAACTGCATGTACTGTTTTTAGATAGAAGCATGTTTTAAAATGAATGAAAGGTTGATATCCTTGATTAAATTATCTTCTGAAATGTCAGTCTCTACTTGCTCTCACAACTTTTTGAGTTCAGTAAGGAGTTTTAAACCCTTGAATTTCAGTTTTAGTTTTTCTCAATCATAAGGAACAACCGGGACAGCACTTCATCAGGATATTGAGGTATGAAGTATATCTGGACAAAATTCGGGAAGCGCTCTTTTTCTTTTACATGTAAAAGATTACTTTTATTTGTAGATTCACTCGAGGTAACTGTTGTGTAAACTTTGCCTTCGAAAAATTTTTTGCTTGCCAGATTTTTAATTCTTCATTAGCCTTCACTGGATTCACCGATCACAAGTTTCAATTTTTTTATGCTCAAGATTCTTTGAAGCTATCAGTGTCCTGTATTACTGAAGTTGGGTAAATAGCTGGTAAAATGAAGTTTTTTGTGATTCTGTGGAAGCGTTGAGATGTACGCTGATATCAGGATAAAAGCGAACGTACCAATGGTATTGGCAAGATTGTTCTTCAATCTTAATTTTATTCTTTTTGTCATGTTGAATTTTAGGATTCATTAATATCGTTGTCATCAAAATTTTAAGTTCACCCCTCATTTTTTTTCATTATTGTTATTATTGTTATTCTCATTCTTCACTTAGTATCAAAATCTTCTTGTAAATCTCCCATTGATGTGGGTCTTGAGAGTCCATGAGTGAAAAAATTTATTCTTGGTATTTTAAAATTCAATATATCTTTTTCATTCTAATGAATTGCCACTTTACAAAAGTTTTCATGTGTAGACATAAATCATTTGAATACTGTGGTTGCACACAAAGGCACCAACAAAAAGTGATAGAAAGAGAATGAATTGTCTGTGATAAAGAGTCTTTTTCCCCCCAAAGGCTGTTGAAAGGGAGGTAAAAAAACAAAGCAAACTTGGTAATGTATTCAATCACTTGCGCTTGAATCCTTTTTAATCATCATATGTCTTACAGAGGCTGCTCTGAGTTTTAAGTGAATTACTTTTCTTACTTTACTTTTTTATTATTTCCTCTTTGTGTTGTTAGCGTATTTTTTCTTCTTAACTTTTGTAAAAAATTTTATCTGCTGATCTTTCAGAGTTGCTAAGTTTATCTTCATAAGATGTAAGAAGAAAATGTCTACCCATGCTTAATGTATTCTTTTCTTTGTAATCACAAAGTCATCAGACTTTAACTGGCCTTCAGGATGTAAATTCAACCATTTTCTATTTATATCCGTACAAACGGATGTAAATTCAACCATTTTCTATTTATATCCGTACAAACGGACGTAAATTCAACCATTTTCTATTTATATCCGTACAAACGCAATTTGTCTCCCCTACATACCTCATTTACTTCTTGATTTTTGAAAATTGCTCTGTAGCTATACATTCTGATGGAACGCCTAAAATCAATCGATTTCAGGTTGCAGTTTGCTATTCATTATTTTATTAGTGAATGGCTACGCTCAGAATATTGGCATGTTTGGCACAAAATTGCCAGTAAAAAATGTGTGCTCAATACTGCAGCCATCCAAAAGCTAAAATGTGAACTAGATGCACTTCATTTTTTGCCATTTTCACTAAGTATCTTTTACTTTAAGTCAAGAATTGTATTTGACAACTGCTCTTTTATAACCTGGTGGAGATTATCAGTTTTTTCTCATATTTTAATTCAATGAGTGATGAATTATCGAACTTGAATACTCTCTGCTGGACCCAGTCCATGTTTTGTCTTGAAGATAGGGTTTAATTTGTAATGTTCAGAGAACTTAATACAATGTTAGAATCAAAATATTGATGTCCTCAGTGTGTGGTAGCATAACATATTGATTTTCATGCATGAATGTTACCTCGCTAATATCCTCTATAAAAAAAAAATGTATACACTCACATCATAATCATGATCGAAATAAAGGTATTGGTTTTCAGTCCGTCATTCATGTACTATTTCATTAGTGATTAACAGCTCTTAAAATGCTAGGGTTTAATGTTTAATTGCTGCATACCCCACCCAAATACGCTAAAATGAGAATAACGAATGAAAACTAAGGAAAGTGATAAAAACTTTTCCAATCTCCACTATTCCCTTCATCGTTCCCCCCCCCCCCCCTAAAATTCCCTTTATTTATTTCTGGTATCACTGTTTTTGTTGATTTATATCAAAAGATTGTCTTACCCTCATTCCTGATGCATTAATATTTTTAGAAAGCGTTTTGACCTAGAGGAAAAAAAGAAAAAGAAATGAAATTGTATATTTTACTTTTAAAAATATCCAATTTAATGTTCTGTCTAGAATTATTTGTCATAAATCGTTTTAATTTTATTATTTTTATTCTAATCCAAATCTTTGCTGATGCCTTGTCAAGTATTTCCTGAAATCAATTGCAGTTGACAAAGCTAGGCAATATGGAACATTTATTTTAAAAGCTAAACATTTTTCTTAATTCCTAATCTCAACCGAGTGATTATTAAAATTCAGTTTTTTACTGCAAGTATCTAAAAGAATATTAATTTTGAAGGATTGAGTTTTCAGAATATGTCAACATTATTTGAAGTAAACCTTACAAACGCGACTTCTTACTGACTAATATCAAGCTCTGTAACGTATGACAAAAAAGTTCCAAGTTCAATTTTATCATATTAAACCACACTGTCATGAATCAACTAAAATCATTGCTGCTGTTAAATATTGGAGTGAAAATGTATCTCTGAAACGTTTTAAATAAATGATTTGTACTTTTCTTTGTAAAAATGTAAAATTGAAATACATTTGAATGTGTAATTAAAAGAATTTTCTTTAATTTTTGCTCCAATCGAAAAAAAATGAAGAGTACTTCTTACAACAACAGCTCCTTCAAATGTTTCCTCAATATGGAGCCTTCATAATTTTCTGGTATCTATGAGTCGTTGGTTCGGTCTGCTTTTACAAGATAAAATAGGAGCAGAGATTTTAAAACACTGCAATAGAGATGTGCGTTTTTGCAGAATTTCACCATTGATTTGGACCAACTTTAACAGAAACACACGAAGTTACATTAAGCTTGAAAAAAAAATAGGAGGTTTGAAGTTTTATGCCTCCATAGGACTCAATGTCGTGGACAAATTTCAACGACTATTTTCTTCTTCAAAATACTTTTTCTCAACCTTCAATTCTTGACAAGAGAAATGTACAACCATCCTTGAATTTCAAAATAGTCGTAACTCATTTTCTTCCATCAAGCGACTTCACATTTTTCTGTTAAATGCAGTCCATATACTTATATTGAGTTAAAAGAATATTCACTGGGAGTTTTGCAAGTCATCTAAGGACCAAATATCATATGAACCTTGCTATCACGTTTTCCATTGGCATTAGGGCTCTCTGAGCATGATTGAAACTGGGAACGTATAGTGGGAGACAGAAGGGCACCTCACTAAGAGGGATTTCCGTAGCATCGAATAGGGGCCTGGGAAGGAGGCGAAAAATTTTGAAAAAATGAGTCGTCTCAGTAGGAATTTTGAGTTGTTCTTACCAAATTTTTTACCAAATTGATCAAATTAAAGTTACGAAGGTGAAAAGTATGCCTAACACTAATTCAGCGAAACCCCTCACATTTCTTGGGAAGGATGAAGTAAATTTTTGAGGGGCGGCTAGCCCCCCACTGCCCCCCAATTCTGCTCACATTGATTATCCCCTGCATACTTAGTTTTGTTGTGGTGATACTTAAGTAAACAACTTGCCTTAGAAAAAATTCCTTACTTTTAGGTCATGCCATGGAAGACTAAATACATGTCGTAAATGATCTTTATGAACATGCTCACTAGTCACTATGAGCCCCCCTCCCCCTTCATCTACCATCTACCATACAACCATAGAGAAAAAAAAGGAGGTGTTTGCATTTCGGGCATCTTGGAATTTTTCATAGAGTATCTATAGCTTTGATGACGTCATTCAATACCACCTACCCATACCTGGCCACGGGGGGATTGAGGTTATGTCGGCCGTGAATCGATACGAAGCGTTTGCTTACATAGGAGTGCATTGGCGAAACCTAGTGAAAACCGGATTATTATTAAAAGTTGACCGATTTTCTCGATGTTTTTGGGCAGTAATGATTCTTGAGACGTGAAGTGATATATTTGAATTCATTTTGAAGTAATAAAACTTAATTTTAGGAGATATAGTGTATAATTCACCAGTTTCTTATCTTGTGACTCGTCTGGCTCCCTATGTTAAGGGGAAAATATTTGTCCTTAGTGAATGTGGCGGCATAATTGTAAGTAAGGGTTCTGTTTGACTCGTCTATTAATATTTGGATTAATTAATCGTTCAATTTCTCAATGCAACCAATGAAACTTTAGTCTCATATCTCTGTTTAGTCAGGATGATGGTGTCAATCTGGTATCGCTTACAGTGATTTGTGTTCCCTGAAGGCATGTCTGTAACTACTCTTTCATAAGCAGTCATTTCTCCAAGGAGTGATAGTGGTTGAATATCAAAATCTTAAGAAATTCACGCCTCAGTGTCTGTCTACGAAAATCAGTGTCTGGTTTTAATAGTTTCCCTTTACTTTAATCAAGAGTTCTCTGTCAGTGTCACTCTATGTTCCTGGAAGTACACAAATTTTTGCTTTGAGCGCTGTTTTGAATTCAATGGACTCTTGTCAATACTGAAGATCCACTTGCTCAAAACTGTCTATCAAAGTTATTGTCACCATAGAATCTTATTAAAGCCAGTCTTCAAAGATGAATAAGTAATATGACTGGTAACACTTCAGCTTGAATAATACTTTATCAACCATTGGTTTTCTTCTCAGTGCTTCTGCTGCATGTCTCTCATCCTAGCAAATCATTCTACTGAATGTGGTATTAATAGAATGCCTTTACCTTGTATTTTGGAACATACATCTCATTCGATATTTACGCCTCTAGATAATGATGCAACGCTAACTGATGCTGGTACCAAAATGCTCAGCGCAAGCTATGAATTTATAAATGATTAAAAAACTACTCACATTTAATGAAGGTATTCATGTAGATCAAATCCATGCACCATGCAAACTTCTTCAGTGGTTGATTTTTGAGGATCAGGAGGCAAAAAGGTGGAAGTTAATTGAAGCAAGTTATAGGAGATGAGGATTGGATTGGATTGGTTGTTGATTAAAGTTGATGAAAGTTGATTGAAGCGAATGATAGGAGGTAAGGATTAGATTAGAGTTGTCCTTAATGCAGAACCAAGAGATGAGATGTCAAGGACGCGAGGGAAGCATATCTATTTACAGTTAATCATGATGATAGTTACGTAATTGCAAAACACACTTAAGTAAAAGCTTTAAAAAAAGCAAAGTCTAATGCATCAAATGTACGTAAAAAAGTTATTGATAAAAATAGATTTAAGTTTGTAAAAGTTTTATTACACAACACTGGCAAAAAGCTAAATGCTCAGCAACAAAAGTTTATCACGTGTCAAATAATGAAGGCAATTGAAGCTTGCTTGGTTTAAAGTTCAACGTTGCTTGATAAGAAAGCACCAAAAAGGTTCAGCCCAAATTTACTGTATAATATCTTAGCAGAAGCAATTTTAAGCAGGGATCAAAGTATACAATGCGCACTTGAACAAAAATTAAAGTTTTGCAAGCAAGGCAGGGTTTAAGTGCAAAAAAATTTAGGGAAATATAGGGAGAAAAATGTATGAAAGTTCATTTAAGCACTACCGAAAATGCAGGAAAATGCTTGAAGCAAAATGTTTAAAGAGAGCCTTTGGAACTCAATTTCGCAATTTTCCTTGCGTTCACATCCTTTACCTTGGCTTTTGAGTACTTAATTTTGCTTTCTGTGTCATTCGTCGGTGCATCTGCATCTTCCTCTATTTCATCTGTTAGCTGCTTTGCTTTTTCGGCTTCTTTCTTTGCATCTTCTGCTTTTTTCTTGGCTTCTTGCTTTGCTTCTTGTTTCTGCAACTTTATTGCTATTTGGCGAGTAATGTTTGACTCATTTAGAGTCTTCGTATAGTTATTTAAAAAAATATTTGCAAGTACTCCTGTAAATTTTTTTACAACTTTTTGCAAAGATAAATTGCAAGAATCAGACTCACAAGAAAAAAGCATATCATCGAGAGTTTGCTCACACAATTTTACTCCGAGAGTTTTGAAAGCTTTTCGCTGGTTGTTCAATTTCAAAAACTGCTTTTCATACTTCTGAGAAATTAGCGTCTGAAACAATTTGAAGGAATCCATACAAAAATGAAATGAAAAATCAGACGGCCGGTTCAGACCTCCTCTATCCAAGCCGCTCAGATATTCATAGGTCTCTTTCACTCGTTCAATTTCTAAAGGTTTATTTGTAACGAGTGTTTCTCTGCATTCAGCGCAGACTTCCTTCTCTTCACGCCTCAGCTTTTGTAGAGTCTTGGTAGCTGCATAGCTGGCCAGGCAAAGGAGCACTCTTCTATCCGTCAAAGTGACCGTGATTTCACTGATTTCACTGAGAGCACTTTCAAATAATGTTGTATCTTCAGCTTTCTCACTGAGTGCAGTTGCTGTTGCTTTGCATCCTTCCGCAAAGGAAGTAAGTGAAAATTCACCAGAATTGGCCGATTTTAGCTTCAATATGCTGAGCAATTTCAGTTTCCTCTCTGACTCCAGAACTTGCTCGACGGTGACAAAATAGCTACAACCTGAGATTCTGCGGTAACCACCAAATCTTGCCTCCAAATTATCGGTTTGTAGCTTGCCGAGTAAAACAAATCCCCATCCTAGATCTATGAGGACGAATTCGCACAGTTCGAGAGTCGCTTTTATGGTGTGATAAAAGGCTGTATGAGTTTGAACGGTGAAACTTTCAGGGAGTCCGGGGAGCTCCCAAATTTCAAGGAATAGCAGGAGGTCTCTCAAAAATTTCAGCTTCTGATCTTTGGTCCCCATCACCGGCTCACACCACATGTCATTGAGCCTCTTGCCTTTGTCAGGATTTTTGACATTCGAAATTTTCCACCATCTGCCAATAATTTGGAGGAACATGATGGACCCGTCTGATATCTGCACATTATCCTTTTTCAAAGTCTGAAGCGCTACTCTTGTTGAATCTTGAAAGACAGCGTTGACTAATGAAACATTCTGTCTTTCCACAGAGGATGGATACACAGCCTTTCGGGTCAACTTAGGCGCAAGCTTCAAGACTGCATTTGCTTCAGCATGGTAGAGATTTTTAACGTCTTCAAATTTTGCCTCGAGGAATGTCACTTCGTTGGGCACTGGTCGGACAACATTACAGTTTGAACTGTCAAATTCGATAGGATTCGATGTGTGCAAGGGCTTGTCAAAAAGTGGCACTTGCCTGACGTCAGGAATTTTAAGAACCTGGTTTGGGGCATTCAGCCAATTATTTCTAATGTTCTTAAATAAGTGCACTTGGTCAAAGAGCAGAAAAAGAGGTTTGCTGGGGTCAAACGGGTTTGGTATACGAGTCTTCAAAACACCGCCACACAATAACTCAAACATTTTCCTATTTACTTGATTGTTGTTGGAAATAGCACACAACACAAAGAATCCAACTTCCACCATTAACTTCAAAACAGCTTTAGTTAATTGAAGCAATATTTCTCCGTCTAAATTTCTTACTGGAAAGAGAGCGATAACATCTTTGTTCTTCGATTGTAGAGAAGAAGACATAAATGCCTGGATAGTTCCAGCAGTCAGATCTGAGGAAGTACCAGAACCATGTTCAGCAATGCCGAAAACTTTTCCACCTTTATACACAAGTTTAGAGTTAGTGTAAATTTCGTCTAGTTGTAAGTTTACGGTTTTGTCTTCCTCAGCCAACAATTTAAATTTCTCCATCAAGAAGGCTTTTTGAGTCGGTCCTATACCACAACCGTCATTTCCTATCTTACAAAGCAGTTTTTGAAGATACCTAGGATGAGGGAGAGTTAGTTGTTCAGTTGCTCTCATAGACTTATAAGCTCCAGGAAAAGCATAAAAGATTGCAGCAGCCCACTTCAGCATTTCTGGAGAGTAGCGGATTGAAGTTGCGACAGCCAACTTCAACTGCTCTATCAGAAAATTAAGTTTGGCTGCTTTCTCAGCTTCGATATCGTCTCCTATCTCGCACCACACTACAGCATCAGAAATTTTTGAAGCAAAGTTGGTAACTTTCTCTTTTAAAGCTCTCTCGTCTCTCACGGGTAACATTTGAATGAGCGATTCAAATTTTGACCAGCGGTCGCACTTGAGATCAGGTCCAAGACATGATTTAAATGGCTCATATGAAAGCTCAGCAAAATTATTAAAAACTTTAATGACAAGATCTTCGGATATTTTTATGAAGATGATGAATGGAAGAGATTCTAAATTATCATCCTCAACCTTTGAGAGTAACATGTACCCATTGTATGATTCAGATTTCAGAGTTCCAATGCTTCGCTTCAAGAAACCTTCCTTGAAATGTTTCAAGTCCCGGATAGTGTCTCTCTCCTCCTGCAGCTGAAAGCTCCTCTTGAGCTGAGCCCGGGCCATTTCTTGGTCTCGCTCTGACGGGTCTTTCCTTCTTTTGGCAGGAACTGTTGATCGGTAAGCCGGTTGATTTGGGAAGATGGTGGGGTATGCATCCTTCGTTAACTTTGGTACCTCCCTTGGCACCTGAATAACTGGACCCTCCTTAGTCTTAAATTCTTCGTGTGTCACAACGAATTGAGGGTGAAAGTGCTTAATGCACACGACAGAGCTTTTTGTGACGGTGAAATTATCCCTGCTTAGTGCATTAATCCATTTAGCATGGCGCTCTGGATCCTTCACAGAATCAGGGAATTTGAACGTTGAAACATTCGGACCAGGCGAGCTCGCATAGTTAGATTTACAGCCAGGTACGCAACAACATCTACCCATTGTTCTCAAATTTAACTAATTCTAAATAGTCAGAGTTCTCTATTCTAATTATTGACTAGCAAGAGTTCCGCTTAAAGCCACCATTACCGAAAAATATTCAAAAAGTGCAGAGAACCAATGCTCATAGCGTGGCAAAGGAAAATTCAGAGTAAAACAGTAAAAAACCCAAATGCTTATAGCATGCCAAAAAATAATTCAAAGCACCATTAATGTGAAAATCCATGCTTTTAACAAAACGAATGCAAAATATCCACACACATATTTAGATTTAGAAATTCTTACGTCGTCAGGGATCCTGTTCGACCGCAAGAAGTTGCACTGCAGATAAAATGAAGTAAAATGAAGCTGTTTCACTACACTGAGAGTGCAATGAAACAAACTGGACCAAAGGTCTCAATCTTAATTTTACTTCATTTATAATTGAGAGGTCATCAAAATTAATTGGTGATGATAATCCCTCTTCTATGACAAAGTAAGCCATCGTACTGCAGCTACAACTTGTTACGATGATGGTAAAACAAACAGGGTGTGCCTTCACTTTAACACTAAATTGATTTGCAAACTTCCAGGAGAGCTGGATGGTGATAATCCATACAAAAAATAAACTTTTTAGTGGAAGGAATTGAGATAAATTTGCACAAAAAGCTTTCTCCTCCCGACACATGGAGAGGAGCCGACCGGACAAACATGAAATACGAACGAAAATGCATTGAAATAAATTCATTTTGCTGTTTTTCATCTCCTCGGCGGAAAGAACGACGGCACGGAATGAATAATTACCGAAATTGAGAGACTTTTAACGAAAAAACCCGGAAAAACACTTGATTTCGCACCACGATTCCATAAAAACACACGGAAGCACGTTCACCAAGCCGATTCACGGCCGACATAACCTCAATCCCCCCGTGGCCAGGAATGGGTAGGTGGTATTGCGTCATTGGGTACAGCGACGTTTTAATCCTGTCGATTTTCTTGGAAATGGTGTAATTTAAGGGAAAAAGTCATTCTATAAAAAGTGCTTGAAATTAAATAAAGAGTTGATTTAAGTAAAAAAATCGGACATTATGGTCCGTTTTTACAGCGTCAACATAACCCTCAACGAGCGTCTTGTTTACATTGATGACGTAGGTGGGTACAAATCCTCAAGATGCAAACACCTCCTTTTTTTTCTCTATGCCATACAACTAGACGTGACTAGGACAGGTAGGTTCAGTCTAAATATCTAACTCCGATATTTTCTCAGAGAAGATTTTAAAGTGTTTCGGGAATTTCCAATATTTGCAAGCTAGACTTAAGTACCCAAGTCCACTAAGATTTGAGTGAAAGAGCACTTAAGTGAAAGTGGGTACCTTTAGGTACCCATAAGCTGACCTTATTATGGGAAGAAGTGAGCTTAGGTAAAATACAAGGTTGCCGTGTCGTTGAAACTTTGCTGCTTTACTTAGCTTGAACTTGCTCAGTGATGTTTTGCCAATAATATTATTAAGTAGAGCACTTGAAAGCTGGAATAGTCAATTAGGATCTAGACGTTGAAATGAGGACTGGAAGGCAATTATTAGTAATTGTTGGACATAATTCGTCCGATATTTTATCCAGATTTTTGGCGAGGAATTATCAAAATCCTTTGAATGCTGCAATCTGGCAATGTGGAAGGAGGAACTACTGAGGCCTCCGAAACAAAGAGTACTCTACTCGTGATAAGAGAACGCGTAGCGAATTTTTATGTTGAGCGAGTCCTCTTGAGTCAGCTGATCACTGTTGTGTTTGGGTTTTCGTTCGCGATTCGTAAGCTGTCTCAGTATTCGTCAATATGGGAAAGAGCGTTTTTGTCGCAAATTAAAGTTAAATAACGAAGTGTTTTTCGGGTCTCACATTGCCACTCGTCAGATCTGATTATTTCAAGTAACTATTTGCAGTTCGCGATAGCTTCCAGTTATTGTTATTCATCTGTGATACACTTTCGTCCGAGCCTTTTGTTGTCAATTTATCAGCTCCAAGAACCTGTACAAGCGCCAAGGTCGCTACGGAGTTCGTACGCAATACAAAGCAGTTTTCGATTTATTTTGAATTTTATAAACTTTAGATGCTCAAGTGCAAACATTAAATTTAAAACAGACCAATGAACGTGACAAATTACAGGACTGATGCCAATAATGTCGTTAATTTCGTTAATTTTAATCAGGATTGCACGTAAGTGAAGCCTATATTTGTATCTCTTATCATCTTGTTTTGGTTTATGTCTTGTAATGCAATTCAAGAAATTCATCTTGGCAAATTGGAGGAAATCTTAACTCATTGCATGTCCCTGTTGGAAGATTTCAAGGGTTCCACCAAGCACACGAAATTAATGTCTTAAAATTTAAATGCTTCTTGTGTATGAAGAAAACTTCGTATCAACTTTTACTCCATCATTTTAATTCTCCGCAATGTTTTGCAATTGCCGTATACACCATCCCTCATTGTTTTATCAAACCTTCGCATCGGAATTCCAACATTCCCTGGCAGCTGTCCTTGTTTTTGTAGAAGTTTCTCATCTCTATTTAGAGACGAGCTTCTATCAAGACCATTGTTTACATACTGCGTTCTGTGAATTATTTACGCCCATTGTACTTGAATTCTTTGTAAACTTGTTTTTTCGACAAGCTTTAGATGGTGCCTCAGTAATGTCCCATAAATTATAGTTAAGTTGTCTCTTTAGAAGAACAGAAGTTACTCAAGTGCCTAGCTTCCTTTGTCTTGCAACCCAATTCATTCTGAGTACATATACTGGGTTTATTCTAAAAGCCCAATCCATACCTGCACAGTTTTAGTTTTGCCAAAGCCTTTGAAGGTGGGTAGAATGTATAGGTTATGTAAAAAATCTAAGTCTAAATATTGGTAGGGATGTCGATACTTATCCGATACTTGCAAAGTATCGATACTTTCGATCGATACTTAACGATACTCGGCATCGATACTCCACGATATCGATACCATGCAGTATCGATGCCAAGACCCCAGTATCGACGGTATCGATACTTAATCTGATTTGGCCATGAAGAAGGCCTCTTTTTCTTTTTTAAAAAATTCTCTCCCCACTATTTCACCTTCAAGATGCACTGTGACAAACGACGGAGTAATCAAGTTTCTCAAAATGATTATACTTCAATAAAAATGTTAAAAGCTCAGTTCGATAAGTGTAGTTAAAGGCTCAAAATAGCTGACTAAGGACGCGAACAGGGCTTTTTCGAGAGAGGCGTAAATCATGGCGGAATTTAACGGCCGACAGACATACGCACACTCAGAATCACGGCATAATTCAGAAATAGTATCGATGGTATCGATACCTCATAAGTATCGATACTTCAGCTCGATGCTCGATACCGGTATCGATGCTTAGAGTCGATACCAGTATCGATACCGAGTATCGATACTTCCCTGAGTATCGACATCCCTAAATATTGGTTCATTCATTAGCACCCATACATTATTCCTTATTGACTTGACACTGCAATCTTCAATCATTATACCAGGGCTATTACCACTGGTTTCATTCGGATCTCCATTTTCCTATTGACTGACTAAGGTAAACCGATGTTTAACAATCGATCCGTGTAACTAATTTCCATTATATTAATGAAAGTTGAAATCATGTGAAGATGGTGTGATGCTAGTTTCTGTGAGTAACTTTTCATATTGATCCAACCCATGCAAATTCTAGGAATGGTGAGATGTAATTTGGCTGATGGCTCTGTTTAAAATCAACCCCACACATCATGTTAATCTTCTAAATATCAGGACTGAGTGGTTGCTCAGAGTTCTCATCAGCTGCGTTGGCTCTTGTTTTCATTCAAGCTACTGCTATGCAGTTGTTTAATAGGGATTGAGGATTGATTACCTCACAATTGGGCTGCAGTCAATCCTTGATCGCCATTGCAAGGGGAATGTAATCAAGTGCCAACCTAGCTGACAACTTGTCTACCATTATGTGTACAGAGGTCCTTTTCTATTTTCACCTGTATCATGCAAGTAGAGGAGATGCAGAACTCATTGGCAAGATAGTCTCTACATGACTTGGTCTCTAAAAATTTTAACTACTCTTCAGGGACCGAGTGTTACCTAGTCCTAAATCAATCAGTCCTCATTCAGAAATTCTTCGCAACAATGCAACTTTTGCTGTTTATTTAACCCATTCACCGTATAAACAATTTGACCAGTTACTTAAAGAGCAGAATTATGCATCGTAGGATGGCAGAAAGCCTTTTCAGCGTCAAATCTGAGGTCTTTCCATGAGTTCAAAAGTGAATTTAAGTTATGATCAGTATATTTTTCTCAACATTTATTGGAGGACCAGGAATGTTAAACCTCAAACTGCCAGCAAAAATTGTCAGTCAGAACTTTAATGTGTGACCGGTGAAATTTTCAGGATGACGAATGAGGTCCAGGCTCATTATGTATGAATCTTAGTTAAATGTAACCAATCGGTGATAGGTTTCAATCAACCTCGAAGTCTGGTTTGGGTCAGTTTGACTGTGCTTCAGCTTGGCTTGAATATTTTATACACTTCAACTGTTTGGAACCCGAACCCTGCCCAGTTTGTTATTGCACATCATTAAGAGAGGTTTAAAGGAGACTCCTCCTCATAAGTAGAGGTTCTTAAGGTCCTCCTCTGCAGGATTGCATTAACAATAAATCTATGACTATTTGCTTAGGTACTTGTCTGGCTCAACCACCTGGGCCCGATAAATCCAACATGCTACGTGTTCCAAAAAAAATCACAAGTCAGCCTCCTATGGTGTAGTGGTTGTAGTGCGAGCTTTATGATCGAGTGGTCCTGGGTTCGATTCCTGGCGAGGCGACCCGAGTTCGATGGCCTCAAACAATGGTTGCCTGGGACTGGTTGTACGGACGGAGGGGGGATGGGACTGAAGCGCAAGGATTAGCCCTCATGGGTTATTTGAAGTAGTAAAAAAAAAAAAAGTGCTGTTTGGCCGAAGGTTTTCATGCAATCCTGAATTTTTTCTTCTCTTACTTCCGAAAAATGTCCTCACTTTCCCAGATCATTCCAAGTGATTACCTTTTTTGGTGGTTTTTTTTGTTTTTTTGTTTTTCTTTGTTTTTTTTGCTCTTCACTTGTGAAAATTTCCTCACTTATCTAGTTGTATTTCCTCATGTTTCACGCGATCCACGGAGGCGTTTTTTCTCTCCGGGAAATTTTTTCTCGCATGCCTTAAAATTTTGCTTACGGCTATTTTCTTCCGCATACTTAACAAACAAGAAAAAGATCGTCGCGTAGTAGCTGTCAGGATTGTTCTAAACGTCTCCTGAAAAGTCAAAAAGATCGATAAATCGTCGAAATTTTCTCCGAAAGATTTTCTCGATGTCGTTCTGGACAACAATTTCCTTATGAATGTCGCAATCCGCGGACATGTGGTCATGCAGTCACGTGGTATCACGCGAAAATGAAGGAAAATCTTAGTTTTCGCCCGTCTCAAGTCACTGACTTCCATTACTGCAGGTACTAAGCTCGCATCGTTCGTTAAATGCGGAAATCAAGCGCACAACCATTCGAACTCCGGAGTAGGTATGTGGTATCCTGCAAAAATGAAGGAAAATCCCCGCTTTTCGGGTGACTCGAAGTACTGCCGTTTATCAATGTAGCGATATTCATGGAAAAATGCGCAATTTTTATATTTTTACAAAACCGCTGGGAAAATCACGTATTTGCCGCGATACTAAGTTGAAAATCACGTGTAACATATTAAAGTTCTTGATAACCGCTGGAAAAATCGTGTCTTTTTTTAATTTTCACGGAAATTTGCACAGAAACGTTTTATGAATCTACACGGTTCATGAGGTATACCAAGCGCGCAACTATTTTAACTCCGGAGTAGATATATGGTATCACGCGGAAATGAAGGGAAATGTTGGCCCTGGTAAAAATTGGCGATAGGAGCTGCGTTTCAAAATACCATAGGAATTCTTATAGCCGGCTAAAGATGGCAATAGAAAATCATATAGCTGGCTGTAGAATGCGGAGCAAATCATATAGCCGGGCTACACGAAGCGATAAAAAAGTATGCAGCCGGGCTGTAGTTCCTATCGCCGGGCTTTACACTTTATCGCCATCGGCTATAAAAGGCTATAAGAAATTGTGTAGAAATTCGTGTGCTTTGGAAATCATTAAGTTTTATACGGAACCACCATAATATTTACAAAACACACATTATATTTTCCTTTGATACATATTTTTTCATCAATTAAAATGAGAATAATCCATACAGGATGTGCAAACATTTCAAAATCATGAGTTGAAAAACGCTGACTCCGCAAGATTATATTGGAGCCTAACACAGAGCGGAGCGGTGTGCTGCCAGCGATAAGCGCGCACTAGCGCCTACAAACCTAACAGGGATACTTCACGCATGGCGCAATGCGTGAAGTATCCCTGTTAGGTTTGTAGGCGCTAATGCGCTTTTCGCGCTGGCTGCCCGCCCGCCGCGCCGCAGCGTGCCACGGCGCTTGAAGCAACTATTTCTCACCAGAGGTATTGCACAGTATCATACGAAATTGAAGGCGCTCCAACATATTAGGAATGGCAGGCAGCCTTCAAAAGTACGGTGCTTTCCGCGCAAATTAAATCAAGATACTGCGGCCCAAAAAGAGAGCGGTAGTCCAAAAACTCACTAAGTCCTAGCATCCGTAATTAGTAACATTTAGCACCGCTGCCACCCTTTCCACCGGGCGTCCCTTCGTTTGTTTTACCTAACCGCTGAAAAAATCGGTTTCAGGAATTTTAGTCCAATTTTTTTTTTGTCCTAGAGAATTTTGGTCCAACAAATTTTCTGGTCCGATATTTTTCGGTCCAATCTATAAAATGACCCTGCGTTTTAGGTCCAATCGCTTTTTTTTTTTTTTTGTCCTTCATACTAATTGTAAGTTTTTCATTTCGACCAAGAACATTGCTAAATAGGAATGGGTTACATGAAGTATTATAGTGACAAGTGAGACAAATATCAACAGTCGTACGTTGGGATGCATATTAGTTGTAGAAAATTCAAACATGTGGTAAAACTTTACATTTTACTTAGGTATGAGAAAGTACACATGGAGGATTTAAGAGGAAAATAAATTACAGAAAAATATCCAGCTCTCGTCGCCAGATAAAGTGTAATTTGGTGCAATATCTAACTTTGGTTGTCCACTCAAAAGTGCATCTCAATGCACTCACTTTAAATTCAGCAGAGTTAGGTGTTTCAATTAAAGCCCTTCTCATCTCATTAACCTTTGACACAGTAACTTCTTCTCAGCGAAGATCAAGAACGTTATCTCAAATTAAGCCGTGTGTTCCATAATAAATTCTTCAAGAGGTTAATTATTATGTTAAGTAAGTCATGCTTCTTACCACCGTGTTGATGCATTATAGTTTTATGTGTACCAACTTTGCCATGATTCCTGTGGAAAACTTTCTGCATGAATTCTGATCAAAGTAATTAATTGCCCCCGGCGTTATACATTTTAATTGCCGAATTGAATTTGTAATTCTCTAGAAAACACTATTTAAAAATTACGCGATGGCTGCCCATGGATCCTCCCATGGATGGATCCTCGCCATTTTAATTTGCGGCCAAAATATTTTATTTTGTCGAATGTGGCTGTTTAGAATATTCCCGTGCCCTAAATTGTGATGCGATGCGCACTCAGATCGTTGCTGTCTGCTATCAGGTTTCATCATACTTCTTCGTGTAGAGACCTCCTCGGATGTTGATTTTTTTTCTGTTTTTTTTTTTTGCCCGCATCTATGTTTCTTGTACTTTTGTACTTAAGGATAAACTGTTGGCGTGAGCTCATTTTGTTTTGTAGAAAAATTTGAATAGAATATTTTATCTCTTCTTTTTACTGACCTTCACATCAGCGTAGCTAGAAAAGGGGCAATTTCGCCTTCATAGAGATCTAATGGTTCAGAGTGGCTACACGCAGTTCTAACTTTTTCATGAGGAGGAGGGGGCGCAGAAACAAATCCAGCAATTTGGCAACACCGGATTTCCTCCATTTAAACCTATGCTAAATAATCGATACATTTCCATAGGTTTAAATGGAGAAAATACAATGTTGCCAATTTGCTGGATCGGCCTTTGAGGGGGTGCTAGCCTTCCCAGAGGGCCGTCCCCGAGAACCCCCGCTGCCAGCTCTGCCGTGCTTAGGAAGAACGTCCTATGAACTTTCAGCAACGCATCTCACGATTCTCGGGCGACTTGGCTACGGTGTCGAAGTGACCATCGTTAACTGGCTCTTCGCAAATTGTGGGCGCACCAATTATAATATCGGTTGATCCTCGCGCGGCGGCCCCCCCTTCCCCCCTCCCCGGGGCCACATAAGCGTCGCATCGGTAAGGTCTGTCGGTTTGCGCGTCGCGGCGCTACCAGGTCCATGAAAGTAATCAGTCAAGGTTGCTGAAGTACGTACAGCCTGCATTTCAATATTGATCTAGGAACTCGATATTCATACACACACTTGGGTACCGCGCCGATGCCAGTCAGTTGTCAGTGTTGGGGTTCTTGATTATTATAGTGTAACTCCGTATGAGGACGTCCAAGGGGGGAGGGGGGGCGGGCAAGGTTATGGAAGTGTGTCAAAAGCTCTGTAGATCAGATGCTGTGTATCTCGACGTATGAAATGTTGCTCTTCCTACTCACGAGTGCACTTCGGAAAATTGAGAAGTTGGATTTTCGGGAAAGCAGCACGTCAATTTTGATATTACCGCATCGATTTTTTTTAATTTTCATTGCAAAAAAAATATTTTTTTAAATCCCTTCTAATTCTTTAAGTTAAACATTTTCACGTTCAAAGCCCCTAATTTTCAACTATGAAATGCCAAAATTAGATCTCTAGTTTTAAAAAATGGCCTAATAAATCAAGTAAGTAAAGAAGTGAACATCTTAATGATAGAACATCCCCCCAACGAGAGTTCACAGGGGGCCTTGACCCTTCACTTGAGTGACTATCAAATTATTTTATACTCAATTACTCGTTTATATTTCTTATTACCTGCAGATACTCTTAAGAAATTGTCAGATCGGAGCAGTAAACGCACTATTTTAAATTCATGGTTTTGGTTACTAAGAAGCGGTCGTAAAAACCTTGACGTTGAGAAGTGGATCCATGTTATTTCCACATAGCGTCAGCGGGCTGATTATTGAAATCGATAGACAAAGCGATAGACTAAGAAGACATAGGGAGTATGGAGCGATCCTATTAGTTGGAATGGGTGGCTCCTCTAGACTAAGGTCACTAAGGGAGAAAACGATGGACTAACTGTAGGTCTTCTCTTGGGTTGCCTTAAGTTAGTCTATCAGCTACCTCCTTTGTCCATTGCAACCATCCGCTTCCACCAATAGGATCCATTTACAGCCCTCATGTGTGTTTTGTCTATAGTTTTGTCTATCAATTTCAATAATCGGCCCGCAGTTCCGTAAACTCTAAGATGGACTCCGACGTGTACCCACTCTATTTTCCGTGCCCGTGCTTGGGAGTTTTAATGCAAGTATTTCGATCTGAACGGTGGATTTCTCTTTTCTCTAATTGTCAGTCAAATAATTATGTCTCAGTCCAAAGCGCTCTCTTTCTCTGCCTAACCGCCCGTTCGTGCTCGGAAAGCTTAGATTAAGTTGAGAGTAGTGCACCAGTACCACTGCCGAGAATGAATCACTCTTACCAGCTTTCAAAGGAGAAATTGTAATTTTTTTGCCCGCCTCCTCTTCGGTGTCCATACGTACTCTCGCTTCTCAGCGACAGGGGAAAAAAAAAAACAAAATCCTTGATGTCATACACATTCGACTTTTTGGTGGAATGACTTTTTGGATTTTTTTTCGTCACATCATGCGTCAGTCATAATCCGTTCACTCAAAAAGAAATGAACAATAACATTACAAAAATTAATACGTGTACATTTTTGGCTCAATTTTTATCCGAAAAAGTACATCTATTTGTCCTCAGAATTTTCCTTCCGCGCGTGCGCATGCGCACAAGACGTAAAGGATGTACGTGCGTGTTAGTAAGTGAGGGGGGGGGGGGGGGGGCTATACAGTTATCTCTCCTAGTTTTATGGCACCCGAACAGCCATAGCTCGCGACATGCATTAGTGAGAAGGCGCATTTTGTGTTCGTGCCTCACCATACGAAATGACGCGCGACAGGGTGCGCTGATGACTCTACCATCATAGTACCTCTAGCTCTTTCTAGTATATACCTACAAGTTCAAATACAATGATTCTCCGTCATGTAGGAATGGAGGGCACAGTGGCATACTTCACTTAGGGTGATTTTTTAGGGAGAAAGAGTGGAAGGATTCCACCTTTTTCTATTTAACTCGCAGGGTTGCCAGATAGTGCGATAAATGCGAATATTTTACATGGGTTTGAACTGGGAAAAGTGCTGAAAAATGATTTTGTCTGGCAACAGTAGAGTCTGGGAGGGACGAGAGGATCACATTTGGAGCCACTTACGGAAAACGACCGTCCAGTTATGGAAGTTCAAAGTATCCTTTTTTCTATGAGTCCCGCCATATTCAACAGATCCTTTGCCAATCAACCAGAGAAGAGGCAATGAAGGAATGTCACCAACCCCATTTTTAAGGCTACAGATGGGGACTCGCCCCTCAAGTTCTTAAGCTCTTCTCTTCTCTTTTTATTCCTGTATGACATAGAAATAGTAGCACTGCAAAACCTCAGCAACCCCAGCAATTTGTTTCCTAACTGTTAAACTCGGTCAATTTGTCGGTTAACATTCATTAGCCTCTGGCGTTACTTATAGAGTTGAATTTTTTATAGAAACCTCTCAAGTACCGTGGTTGGTCCCAAGATCGTACTTGCTTTTTAATCCATCGAAACAAACTCTGATCTAGCTCTCAGAAGATCAAATTTTGAAATGACGGTTCCTTTAATCATCCAAACCGTAAATTAAGCGATATCATGAACCCCCCTGACAATACCGTAAGTAAATTGTTATCTAAGTAATGTTTTGTTTTGTTGCGCTCCGGCCGAAATGAAGTCATGTCTGCGAAGCAACATAATGAATGATTCAGCAACCCTATTTACTTCAAATGACGCAGAGAAACGTGAACAACACAGAATATCCTCCTCGAAGTATGTAAATATATACTTCTTAAAAAATGGATGTTTTGATCGCGTCGAAAGAATTTTTGTATCGTGTTTAGTTCGTCGACCAGTAAATGATTACGTAACTGTTTATCACCTCTCTTCTCATGATAGCAATTTGAGTGCAGTATTCATGTCCATTTGAACGATCAAAACAATGAGCATCTCCTCCCACCTCATATTTGACGTATTTTCTCTCTCCCAATAAGTAAGGGGACCATTTACTCGAGGAGGAACTATGAACGTCGTAGTGGCTTTCTTTTTCCCGATGTTCCTAGATGAAATATTTTCATAGCCTGCCGGATGACTATTGAATCGATAGACAAAGCTATAGACATAGAGGAATAATAGGGAGGATGGAGCAATCCTATTGGTCGAAATGGGTGGCTCCTACACTGCCGTGCTAAGGAAGAACGCCGTATGAACATTCAGGAGTTGCCAAATTTCCCTTGATAAAGCGTGCATTTTTGACAACATTTATGCATATTTTTCCTTGAAATTTTCAGACACCTTAGATTAAATTGCGTACAAAATCGTCAGAGAGTTGTGGAAAATAATATTCGCAATTTTCCCTGTAAATTTGGTTTTTATCGCAGAAAACTTGGCAAAGTCTGAAGGCTCATACGGCATTTTTCCTTAGCACGACAGTATAGACCAAAGGAGAAAATTCTGGACTTACTCTAGGGTCTCTTGTGGGTCGCCGTTACTTAGTCTATTACCTACCTCCTTTGTCCATTGCAACCACCTGCCTCCACCAATAGGACCCCTCGATATCTTCTCTGTCTAAAGCTGTGTCTATTCATTTCAATAATCAGCCCACTGGGCAGCTAAAATGGGGTCCCAAAAATATTTTGTCTGTGGATGGAATTCAGTGAACTTGCTCTTGCAACAGGTTAACGGGAAAATCAAGCGAGCGGATGGGTCAAGATCAAGAACCGCCACTCGACACCACGCCGCGCCTTGATATTATGCTAAGTAGATGCATGGCACACGGCATTAACACAGCCTCAAGATTAAAGTCTTGCTTTCTTCAGTCTTTGTAGATGAACTTCTCAGATCGATCACGTTTGGCTGAGTTAAACAAACTAAAATCAACATTTATCGAATCGGCCTCCAGTGTTCGAAACTCACAGGCGCCAACGCGCCAAATGCGCCAAAAAAATCGGCCATGGCGCCTTAAAAATGAAGGCTCTGCGCCAACGTGGCCCCTGAAAACTGCCCCCTAAAAATCTGAATTTTCATATCAGGTGATTATTCGAAATTTTCAGGGCTACAAAAGGAAGCTTTTTCTATTCTTCACGATTCCATCCTTTGTGCTTTTGTCTTCCCCAAGTACAGCTACTTACTAGTTCTGTTACGAAAACATCTTGCATCTAACTTTTCACTAAATGCGCCGTAATATATAGGCAAAAAGTCAATTTGGCCCCTAAAAAATCTTCAATGGCGCCTAAAAATCGGGCTTGATGCGCCACTTGGCTCCTAAAACTCAAATGTGAGTTTCGAACACTGTATCAGGCTAACTTAGCTCCTCCTTGTATCTCAGTAACTGTTCCCGAGGAGGAACAATGAGGCGGAAGTGTTAGCTACTAAACAGGAGTCATTGTCAGTAGGAGACTTTCAGAATAAATTTGGTGAGATTTTTGGCTCGGCGGCAAAATGGTCCAAAATCTTCCCAGACCAAGATGAAGTAATTTTTGCAGGACGCATTTACTGTCAATGCAAAGTGGACCAAGAAGGATTCAATCTTCGAATCCAAGAAAAGTCAGTTTAGGAAATTTTAAACTTTCATTGAACTTGCAATCCTGCTAGGGATCCGATTGTTTCCCAATCCGAATTCGATCCAAATAATAGTAATGACGTAATCTCTTTCAATACTACAATGAGGATGAATCGATGTAAGTGTATCGTTGCTCAGTGCCATACTGCCGTGCTCTGGAAAAACGCCGTATGAACATTGAGGCGTTGCCAAATTTCCTTTAATAAAACACGAATTACCTGGTAAGCTAATGAATATTTCCCTTCCAAATTTTAAGATGATTTGGTTCCCAATTTCACCTGAAGTACCTGAAAATGTCAAGGAAAAATTTTCATAAATGTCCTCAAAAATGAATATTTTATCGAAGGAAATTTGGCAACACTCGAATGTTTAGACGACGTTCTTCCTTAGCACAGCAGAATAGCACTAATGGTTTCTATTTGATTTAACGCGACAGCAGCATGACCAATGGGACATATTTTAATCGAAAAGAAAGTATCTGTATTGTGGCATGGATCCTGCTTCAAGCATGTAAACTTACGGTCGCAGGGCCCAAGTTATAATGAAGATAGTTCCTTTTGGTTTAACAACTCCAATTGTCAGCGTAGCCGCTCAAGTGTGATGAGATAATTAGACGAAGACGGACGGTGTGTTTCATCTTGATTGTGTCGCTTTAATCGCGGGTAGATCGTTAAAATTTAAAACTTGCGCCTCTACCTTTAAGAGGTTAGTCCGAGCACGTGACGATGATGCGACGCGTTACGTAGTAGTCACTGGCTTTCCGTACGAAGGTTCGATCATCGTTTTTGACGTCGGATAAATTCAATTTTTTGGCGTCAATTGGACAGGACGGGGGATCAGCACTGCCGTGCTAAGGGAAAACACCTTATAAACACGCGAGAGTTCATAAGGGACAATTATAAGGGAGCAACAGTCACCACTCTTTATTTCGGTTGTTGACTTATCTACATGGTGGATGATGAGCTTCGATTGACGTCGTGAGCCAAACAAGTTCCCCAAACTTCGGCTTGTTTGCAGAACGAAACTGCCAACAAGTTCTTAACCATCAACCATGTAGGTAGGTCAACAATACTGCCGCGCTAAGGTAGAACGCCGTATGAACATTCGAAGGTTGCCAAATCGCCTCGGATTCAGAACGTATTTTTGAGAAAAATTATGCGGCTTTTTCTTTGAAATTTTCAGACGTCTCAGATAAAATTGCGGACAAAATTTTCCGAAAAATTTGAAGGAGAATATTCGCAATTTTCCCAGTAAATTAGGTTTTTATCGAAGGAAATTAGGCAGCGTCTGAGGGCTCATACGCCGTCTTTTCTTAGCACGGCAGAATAGAATGATGAAGTCCCGAAAGTAAAAGCTTCTATCATCAGGGGCGTAGCTAGGAAATTTCTCTGGGGGGGGGGGGGCATGGGACCACCTCTCGTGGTGAAGAGAGCGGGGGGTGAGGAATGGAGGATCCCGTTTTTCTGGGGGGGGGGGGGCACGAGATTTCGGGGGGGGGCACGAGATTTCTGGGGGGGCAGGCCCCCCCCCCCCCCAGGACCCCCCTAGCTACGCCCATGTCTACCATACTGCCAAGATACTAGTGGAGAGTTTCTTCTCTCTGGGCTGATTTCGGCCCTTAACGGCATCCATCCTTTGGGTCGGAAAGGTCATTGATAAATTTTAAGAGTCCGTCCAATTCGACGCGATCTAAAGGAGGCCATCAAAATGGGCCTCGGTGCCGCTGTGGGAGCCCGGGCGCGGATCAGTTCGGATGTGAAGATTGAGTTTGAAAAAAAGTGAAAGTATCAAGCTATTGGCTCCATTCATTAGCCTTCCCTTTGAACCTTCGCGCCTCGGCCTCAGCCATCCTCAGCCTTAGCGCCACTACGCGTCTGATCCAGCCGGGGTCGCCAGATCTCTCGTCGAGGGCCGCGCTCCATCCGTCAAATCCAGAGATTTTCTTGTCCTCACAGCAACGCCGAGCTGAGCTTGGCGCATAAATTATCTCATTCTTATCCCGCGTTGCCGGTTGAGGCCAAAAACCAAGGAGACGGGTCAGTCACACCCGGGTGCGGAACACGGAAAAAATAGGGTAGTCGACACAACCGGCAGCTAGTTAAAAATGCGCTAGCTACCGTGCGGTAGTTACGAGGACTACCGCGGTGGAAGTCACAACCAACCCGGTAGTGTCTCCAACAACCATGGATGTTGATGTAACTACCGGGTTAGTTGTGACCTCCACCGCGGTAGTTATCGTAACTATCGCACGATAGCTAGCGCGTTTTTAACTAGCTGCCGGTTGTGTCGACTACCCTATTTTTTTCCGTGAAGTGTTGCCAGGGTAGCGACCCGGAAAAGTATGGGGCAAGTTTTTTGCAGCAGAAAAAACTTCGTGAAGAGTTATTCAGGGGTGCCATAATCAGGGAATTTTAAAAAGTCAGGAAAAACCGGGAAATTTCAGGGAAAATGTCAAAGGAAAATTAAGTGTTGCCAGGGTAGCAGCGACTCGGAAAGTATGGGGCAAGTTTTTCGCAGCAGAAAAAACTTCGTGAAGAGTTATTCAGGGGTGCCATAATTAGGGAATTTACAAAATCAGGAAAAACCGGGAAATTTCAGGGAAAATTTCAAAGGAAGATTAGGTGTTGCCAGGGTAGCGACCCGGAAAGTATGGAGCAAGTTTTTCGCAGCAGAAAAAACTTCGTGAAGAGTTGTTCAGGGGTGCCGTCGTCAGGGAATTTTAAAAAGTCAGGGAAAATCGGGAAATTTCGAGGAGGATGTCAAGGAAAAATGATCAAGTTACCCTTATATGCTTTTTAGTGTGGCTTTGAAGTCTCGAACGACAAATTTTGCCCATAAACTATTTGTAACTATGTATTTTTAACCATCTTGCATATCTTTAAATGTCAGGGAATTTCACCAAAATGTGTCAGGGAAATCAGGGGAATGTCAGGGAATTTCATTTTATAAATTCTGTGGCAACCCTAGCTATTGAATCCGCGAAAAATGCGTTAACTTCACTCATATGCAGGGCCGGATTTACCTACTTGCCGCCCATGGGCCGCCTGTATTTTGCCGCCCCCTTCTCATTCGTTTTGAAACATTAATGAAAACCATCTATTGAACGTGCCAGCGGGGGAAGGGTGCATGAGACGCGTTTACTCGCGTTGAACACATTTTTTGGGAAAGCCCTGGCAACATTACTAGCAAAAGTTCACGGAACTTAGCGCGAAAGTTAAGTTTCGTAAACCTATCTCCGGGTGGACAAGGCCCTCCATTCATAAGAAATGAACGAAAAAATTATGAAAGAACAAACATAAATGTGGATTAATGATTTTAACTTCCGCCGCCGCGCCGCGCAGACCGCACCGTGTTTGGCGCAATGCGTGAAGTATTCGTGCAGTCTTGTAGGCGCTAATATGTGTTACATGCCGACCGCCGCGCCGAGGGCTTCTCCTTTTCATCTGAAGTCCTCGTCATCATTTCTCTCTAAGTCGTGCCGTTCCAGGCCGAATTGCGTGTTTGGTTTCTCTCTTAACTCGACTAATTGAAGGTGCTGTCTCTTGTATCACTGAAAGACGACAAAATTAGAAATTACTATACTCTCAGGAAATGAGAGATTTTGTCGCCTTTTCTCGTCAGTAATTTTTTTTTTCTTAATCCGATTTTTTTTATACCTACATTTAAAAAAATTGCAAAATTTGCCGCCCCCTATAGATTTGCCGCCATGGGCTGCGGCCCATTTGGCCACCCCCTTAATCCGGCCCTGCTTTTATGCTATTAATTCTCTTTTAATGAGTGAAATTATCAGGCAGGAATGACCAACTCTTTGTCAGTATAAATGTAATTTGCGAGTAGAAATTTTGCAGTATCGATATTGAGTTACGTCTCTGCGTTCGAGGAAGGACGAATTGCCCACCATATTTTGTTCGAAGCATAAAAATATAGTAAAATTTTTTGTCGACTCGGCAACGTGAATATCGCATCGTACTGCGCGCATCCCGATGCGAGCTCCGCACTCCGCTGTGCTATACGGTAAAACGTCATATAAGCATTCGAACGTTGCCATATTTTCTTCTGAAAATCATTATTTTGAAGCACAGCTATTAGTATATCTCCGTGTAATTTCTTACTACACCAGTAATATTTGCGAGTTAAATTCTCTGAAAATCTCCAAGGAAAATACTCGTAACTGATTTTTCAGAAAATTTAGCAACGTTCAAATGTAATGCGTATACGTTGTTTTTCCTCAGCACGACAATATTATGACGCGAACCATATTTACGTTGGAACGATGTTTTTTTTGGTGTGTGTGTGTGTATCGCACTAGATGGTTTTGTTGCCGTGTTTTCTCCGACATGCCATCCGAAGTGTTTGCCACTCAGTGAGTGAATATTTTTACAATTGTGTCGTAGTTGTCAAGGTTGCAGAGTTCATTCAAATGCTATTTAAGGTGATTCTACAGCAGGTGTAAGCAAAAGTCAAGATATTGATCAAGTTTTGCTAAAATGCTGGTTTCCCCGTAAATATTAGGCAGCAAAAAACAATCCATAGCATCCGTAACAAAGACATAAAGACGGAGCGCTCGTATCTAAAAGCACGGGGAAAAAGTGAAGCTAGGTTCGGCGCTGCGCGCTTGTGTGAGTGTGTAAATGAGCGCGGGAATCCATGGCGGCAAACGGAAATTTGATTTGAACTTGTCCTCTTGATTTTTGCACATTTCTTCTTTGAAACGTATTTTAAATTCCTAAAACGAATATACTAAGAAAGTTCGGTCTGCGTCCTAATATAATACACCTACTTTTGCTCGGTAACAGGCAGTAATCTCACATAAAGTTAGTTTTTCTTCTGCTCGTGGTGGTTCTGCAGGTTCAAACAGGCCGTTACAGTTCTAGATCAACGTTACTCCCAAATGAAATTAATCGGTCGACGACGGACTGAAACTAACCTAAAGTTAAAAAAATATGAGTGTGTACCTGAATTTGGGCAAAAATCAACCTAAAATACTTTGTTTCCGCAATTTTATTTATTAGTTCCCGCCCTACATTTGAATTCAAACTTGTCCCGATTTCGCCGCCAATCCTCTAGCCAATAGTAGAGGTGATTGAAAAGAAGCTCTAGAAGCTTCATTTTTTGCTTTTAGTGCTCCGTCTTTATGTCTTTGATCCGTAAGCACAACTTCAGCTGTTTATTCCCCCAAATATCTCTTTTGTAAAACGAAATTAAAGTTGCAAGTGCGCGAAGCGTTCTATTTGACTGATCAAAGCAATATACTCTCAGCATTATTTCAGGCTTACGAAACCTATCGGGGGGGGGGGGGGGGGGTAGAGCTAAATTATGCCCTCCAGGCGTAATGGGTCAATTTATTACCATAGTTTGAGAAGAAACCAGTATTTTAGCGCAATTTGTTCGATAGCTCGGCGTTTGTTTACATATGGTGTGGATTCTTGTCAATCCCTTTTTCCCTATTTTGTTTTCCCTTTTTTGTTATTACCTCCCCCCCCCCCCTTTGTTCTGTTTTTCATGCGCGTAAACTTCACCTTTAAAATTATGAATATACCGTTTACCTATTACGAAACTCGTCTCAGCCGTACACCTATCATGTAGACGGCCGAGGCAAGCGGTCTGCCATCGGAAGATGACGTCATTAACTTCCCTGGGATTCCGTGAATCAACACGCAATGATTAAATGCGTAGTAAGGCAGTTGTATCTGCGTATTTTATCTCGCCGTAGACGATTACATGATTTCTTTTCTCCACTGATGATGACAGTTCTAATGCTACGCTTTTGAGTCTTTCAGCGAATAAGTTAAATAAATGGCCTACTCCAGTACCTAGCGCAAAGACAAAGAAAAGAAGAAGACATAATTTCAACTTTTTAAAAAAGCAGAAGCCAAAAACAAGTCCATGAAAACTGGAACAGTCGAGTGCCCAACCCCCGAAAAGTCAGGGAATTTTGCTGCAGAGCCTTGAAATCCTTTTTCCCAGCCGAAACATGAATCATTTTCTACTGTATCCAAATGCTCTATCAACGAAATAGACAACTTCTGCCTTTAAGTTGGATCGCATTAGCAAAAAGAAACCAGCGCGATTGCAGCGTTGTAAAAAGTTTGCCTCCTCATAATAATTATCTAAAAAATTCCCAGAATAGCAAATAGTATTGACTTCCTACCAAAAATTGTTCATTTTAAAGGAAAGTAATTGTGTAATACTGTACAAGTATTAAATATGTTTAAAATAAAAGGAGAAGTTCACGATTTTGAAAACTTTGCAATCGCACTGGTTCCTTTTCGCTAAATGCGATTCAATTATCGTGTTTTAGATTTTTTTCCCATTTTTGGAGACTCCGCGCTTTTTTTTTTTTTTTTTTTAAAGCATTTTCATTTTTTATTCATTGTGGTTGAATCCCTAAGTAACTTAAGTAACTTAGTAAGTGTCCTTAGGTAACTTTTTCAATGGTGTGCAATTATTTCGGCCTGTCAGTAATGTTTTTTTTTTTTTTTTTTTTTTTTTTTTTTTTTTTTTTTTTTTTTTTTTTAAACTTGGTCAATGCTCACAATTTTGTAATTGAAAATGTCCCTAAGTATAAGCGACCCTTCTCCATTATTTATTCTTTGTTGCTGGTCACATGCAGAATCGATGCACTAAAGCCGACATGCCAGGAATTTTCCTAATCGCACCTGGTCTCAATCCTAAGCGGCTAATCGTGGCCGTCAGCCGTTTCTTTGTCTTTTGCACTGCTGCTGACGCGAAATGCGCCGCGCCGATTCACCGTGATAGTCAGCAATCAGCAACCAGTCTGCAAGCCGCACGTCTCCCACCTGAAATTTTGCTCAACATCTGCGCAGCGTTGCCTAATCGAACGATTTATTTGAAAAAGGGCGTAAGCGCCGTAAGGAAGGTTCCGAGAAAACATGAAAAAACTTTACATCTTTGACAATCCTTCCTTTCCTGTTCGAACAAAGAGTGAATGTTCCACATCCCATCCGGAGTTGACTGCAGTCGCATGAGGAGTGTCGAAAAAAATGGCCAAGGAATACATTTTTTCTAAGGTTTGGCCTCCAAAACCGCTGAGTATTGTCATTTTTAGAAGTATTATGACCAAGTAGTTCGCGGGTTCCATGACAATATGACAAATTATAGTTTTTGCCCTTATTCATTGTTCTTTCTATCAGGAAGGATACCCAGCGGGGGAAAGGTGGCTCGGAACTTAGGTCCCTTTTCCACCAAAGCAGATATTCGAATGCTGAAAAAGACGTCTGAGCAGCAATTTTGGTCGAATCGCTCGTTAATATGATGCGCAAAAATAGATGTTTCTTATCGCAAAATGGACGTATTTACGCTAAAAGGAACTGTGATTGTGTGCAACATAGTTCCTTTTGGCATAAATACATCCAAATGTAGTTCAGTCATCAGAAGGCTGTATATCCCGTATCCGGAAATCCGCGAACGCACGAAATATGGTGACTTCGGTGTTTGGACAGGGTTTTGTCGAATTGCAACCATCAAAACACAATTCTATGTCACGCGGTCATTTGTGTCAGGGCAACTGTCGAAAGCAACTTTTTGAGATTAACTAGTTTTTCTCTCTCAGTCGCTCCAGCGCGCGGTGCGTGGGTGGCGCCAGTATAGTCATTTTTCTCGACAAGTCGCTCAGCCCAATACAGTTCAACTTATAGAAAAACGCAGCCAAAACGTCTCAAGTCAATTGATCAGAGAAAAAATGGTTGGTATCTTGCGGTTTTTTTTTTTCTTTTTTTTGTGGGGGAGGGGCTTTAAGCAGTCGCTATTGTGTGTTTATCGCCAATCTCTGTATGTATACAAAATTTAAAAAAATATAAACGCAATTAAAGAAACTTATCAGCCCAGTGCGAAAAATTTCTAAGCATTATTCTATAACTCCTCGAGACTTCGATTTCTATTTTAATGTTTCATCGTGGATTCGGTTTACGACCAATTGGACTGCGTTTTGCAAGTTGGACCTATAAATTCTGGCTCATCTGAAAAAACACTTATGTGCATAGGAAAACTAATGGCACATACGTTGTTTTAAAACTGGGCCGGAATTTATAGGTCCAAATTGCAAACTGTAGTCCAATTGTAGACGATATAAGGTGTTAACGTAGGTTAGGTACTCATCAATGGAGGATGTATTCCATCACCTCATCAGTATTGAGCGTAATTTTTTCACCATTGTAAAGCCCATTCAAATGGAAGAATTTTTAATCGTGACTTCTACTTGGTGTTACTTTAGAAATTCAGTTTGAAAGACACAAAATTAAAACGTAGAGAGGCAAATGTTAAAATCGTCAAAGGTCTGTGGTCATCTCTCCAGTTTTAGCTGATTTCCCCATTATCATTGAACATGTTCTTTGGTTTTTTTGAAGGTGGTATAGGACACAGATCCCCCTCAGACCCTCAAGTTTTATTTCCTTTAATTTTTTCGATGCAGTCAAACAAATTTTTAAATAAGAACTGCAATAAGTTTTGGAATTTTTTAAAGCTAAATTTCAACTAGATTAAGATTCGTCCGAAAAAGGCTCAGGGTATCCGCGCATTCACCTACCCGACGGTCGTGTGGACTTTAATTGAACGTTGAAGAAATTACTTTGTATTTATGTTATTTTAGTTCTTAGTCCCGCTATTGCGATCTTCAGTAGACTTTGTCATCGGACAATCCGACAACTGCTCGCCAGTGTGTGTCATTTAACCAATCGGAGAGCAGCCTCGCCGCGCGTCGCGTCGTCGCGTCGCTGTCTCCGAGCTAATAGCTGCATAGCAAAAATCGTTGATCACCATGTATTCTCAGTTGAATAACCGATTTCTTTTACTTTGATTTTTTTCCCCTCTCGCTACCTTCATCTTGACCTTTATTTTGACCAGCTTGCTCTGTTGGTGTTTTTTTTTTTCTCTGACCACTACGCCGGCACCGCCGACCCCCTGGTAGGCGCTTTGAACCCTCCAGGTGGCTGTGTATATTACTGAAAGAAAGAGAAAAAAAAATAGCAAAACAATTGAAATAAACCAAATAAATACGAAATCCTGAAACAAACTAGAAGTAAAAAACATTCCGTCAATTTTTTCCCCTAAGGCACTGTTTTATAATCTTGTATACGTAATATACGTAATTAAATAATACCAGAGAGTCCGCCTCTTGGTCGCTCCGCGGCCCAACCCTTGAAGATTTGTGTCACTGCCAGCCTGATGAGAAACATCTATAGAGTTTGGAGAAATGCGATTTTGCAACAAACAAAAAAAAGTTGAAAGCACCATGTCATGATTATGAAAAGAGGATTGAACATTTGGGCTACATTTTGCAATTTGGAACTATAAATTCTAGCCCGGTTTAAAAACAACGTATGTGCCATTAGTTTCCCTATGCACATAAGTGCTTTTTCAGAAGAGCCAGAATTTATAGTTCCAAATTGCAAAATGCAGTCCAATTGGACTTCATTTTCCAATAAAGGAAACTATACAACTGAAGCTCTCGTTGTATCCGTGTAAAGCGGAATCAGTATTTCCCCAGTCTTTCTTCCCATCAGAAAATTAATTCAAGTAACAAAATTTCAGTTTAAAATTCATTTTTTCATTTTCCATTATCCCCTTTGGAATCGGAATTATCCGAGAATATCCCGTATAACTTCCACTAGGCTCCTCAGTTAACAGAAAAAAACTCATATAAACAAAATAACGCGATTTAAACCAGCCATCCCGAAAGATAAACTCTGCATTTGAATAACGCACGGAGTGTAAAACAATGAAGTTGGGTTCGGACCTAACATGCAACTATTTTAACTCCGCGGCGGGCCGGGTTGCATGCGCTTGATTTTACGGGCGAAATCTGAGATCTGCCTCCGGCTTTCGCGATAGGGAACGGGGTGCAATTAGTGTTTCCCTGGGGCGTGACGTCTATTTCGGTCAACTGTTTGGACACTCCTGTCGCACAGATTTGTAACGCGACATCAACAAACTGAGCTGCTTTCCGAAAGACGAACTCGGCATTTGAATAATGCACTGAGCGTTGAACAATGGAAGAATGCATGTACCTACATGGTTGGGTTTAGACACAATATACAGCTGTTTCAACTCCTCGGTGGGGCGGGTTGAACACGCTCAAGGAAAACACTGATCGCACCTGTACTCCAGTTACTAAACAGCAAGGTGGTAAAATAGTGCTGCTCCCACTCCATTTCGTGAGGAAAGCAACGCTTTGTAAAGTTCAAAAATGCCAATAAGAGTCTTGTTAACTTCGAGAGTCGTGAACTTGTTACGTATAGTTCGGGACACATTTAGATACACAGTTACTTGCACTAAAATCGGTGTGCGAGCAGTAATTACTTATATATTTTCGTCAAAGCGCTTTCAGAGTTTTCAGCAAGAAGTGCCGCGACGCATCCGCGCGCACCCGATATAGCGCCTTCAACACCGTAGATATACTTCAAACGCTACACCGTTACATATTATACGTTCCATTGTTTAAATTGCTTACACGTACTGCGCCTGACGGAATATACACCGTCCACCTGCGCACAGTGGATCGAGTCAACTAAAAAGGTCGAACTCATTGAAATTGTTTGCTAAAACTGCAAATTTTGATGTTTAATTCGTCACATTTAAAATTTTAAGGGGCACTCCTAGTTGAAAATTTTTCGAGGAAACCAACGGAACCACGTTTGAAACCTCGATTTGCATGAACGGAGTTGTGAGCTTTTACAGTTTCCAACTTTTGTTTCCCTTGACTCGATCCATTGCGCGGCGATCCAGCACATTATGCAATTCATTCTGAATCCTTTTTTCTCATTCGGGCAATCTTTTTTTGCAAGAGTTTCCGCGGGTTTCATATGTATGTGCCATTCGCTCAAATGCCTTGAGGCGTTCTTGGAGTCAGTCGTAGTGCATCATAGCAGCTGATTTGAAGGCCACGAAACGAAGCTGTGTGGATAGCAGAAGCGCGCGCGGCATAGCGGTTTTTCGCACGATTAGTTGTGATAAAGGATGGATAAATAAAATACGTGTGTGAGAGAGCGTTTCGTCGGGTCGCGTCGTAAATGACGTCGAAACCTGTGAGTCTATCTTCGGGCCATTGTATGCCGTGCTATGGGGCCGTTCATTGTTTATGAAATACGTAACGCTAAATTTCAAATTTATCGACCCCCCCCCCCCCCTCCCACGTAACGCTTTTGTGACGTAGGTCCCTATCCTGTAACACGTAAGAACAGAATGGCACAACTCTCTCCTCAACCGCCCCTCCCCCGTCTCCCCTAAAGTGTTACGTATTTTATGAACGGCCCTTTAAGTCAAACGCCCCATAAGCATCCGAATGTTACCAAATTCTTCCGTGTAAAATAATTGTTTACCGAAAGTTTTGAATATCTTTCTGCGAAAGATAAAAAAAAATATATAATATTAACATAATTCAATTAATGTAACGTAAATAAAAATACATGTACAAGTACTCTCTCGATTGAAGTACCTACCTATCATAAAAAGAGGGGTTACCGTTTGAATAAAAAGTTAGGGCCTGCAGCCTCCCCTGCAGGGGACCCCTAAACATTTTGGGGGGCCTCAAAAGTAGCTCACATTGTTCCGTGACTCCCCAAAGTTTCATTTCAAAATATGAATTGGGTAAAATTTTAGAGGGGGTGGACCGGAAGTTGGGACAACCCGAATTTCTACTCCCAACAACCTATTTTACATTATGGAACCACCCCGCAACTGTTAGAATCTTTCTGCATCGTATACTTACATCGTTATCTTTCGTATGAGTCAGTTCATACTCCATCAATTTTCTCAGTACAAATTCCGGTGATGGAAGTCCGAATTATTTTCGATCGCCACTTTTGAAAATGTACAATAATTAATTAAGTTTTTGGCATCCATGAACGCAAATGGTAGAAATGATTTTCATCCATATAGTTTTTTCACCTCTCCTTTGCGGTATTATTTTCACCTATACCCAGTAACTGAGGAAGAAAGTAAGAAAAATTTCGTTTTTGTTTCAGGTCATTAGCTGTGGGCACAAAAACAGGGTACAAACTTTTCTCTCTCAACTCTGTGGACACCTTAGAACAAATTTATGAAAATGGTAAGTATCTTCAAAGTTGAGACCTACTTTTTATGTGTTTCGTCCTGATAATTTCTTTCAGATTTCAGTCAACCATGATAATTTTGGAACTTTCTCAGTCCATCACTTGGGTCTTTGCTAAATGCAGCAGCTAAGCATATATTTGTTAAAAAGTAAAACATAGGTTAAAAGGAGAACCTTTCTGAACTGAATATCAGAGTAGAAAAACTAATTCGGACCAAACACAAAAAGTATGTCCGAATTTCAATACAACACAATCTGATAAAGTGATGAAACCGTTTTACTTGGAAGTATCTTATTATGTTTTGTCTCAGGCACTCAAGATTACAAACAATAATAAGATACCCTTATCCAAAAACCTACACTATTTTCAGTTAAAGTTTCTTTACCTACCATTTTCGTATCTGTTGTAGAGCCCAGATCTGAACAATAATCCTTCTAGCACAACTTAGTGCTTTGCATTAATATTATGTGAGAGAATACTGATCAAAAATATTGCTAATTAAAGCTTCAAATTATTCCTAGTCCAAACACTTCAGAGTAAAGGAAACCTACCTTTAGACTAGCGAAAGAAAAAAATTAGTAGGTACACAATTTGCTTCTAAGTAATTTTAGTACTATTTCTCACTTCTTTGTTGAGTTAAGATTTAGGAAGTGTTTTACATGCTACTAATTGTAAGCATTCACAATTAGAAAACCTTACCTGCACAGCTCATTACTATTTTATCAACAATTCTTTCTATTTTTCAGACACAGGAGACACATGCATCATTGAAAGACTTTTCAGCAGCAGCCTTGTTGCATTGGTTAGTTTGTCAGCTCCCAGGAAGTTGAGAGTCTGTCATTTCAAAAAAGGCACAGAAATATGTTACTACAGTTACTCCAATACTATCCTTGCAATCAAATTAAATCGAGCAGTAAGTATTTTAAGTCAAATAATATTTCTACAAATAAAATAAAATGAAAGGAAGTAAAGGTGTTAATATGTATATCATCATATTACGGCAGGATCGGATGGAGAGATGGTAATATTGGGAAAAATCCTAGTAAGCCGGTCAATATTTAGGGCGATTTTGGACCGGTTTGTCCCCTTCACCCTGCAAAACAACAACTAAAATGAGCTGATTGAAGCAATGATGGCCCAGTATTCTCGGTTACTGTTTTGATGCCAGTCTGCTGCTGAATTACAGCCATCAATGCCTTGTTCTGTAAAACAGAGACTCTCATTACGAAGGGAAGGAAACTTATTATGAAAAAAATTACCTTTTTTTGGATATACTGTTAAAGACAACACCAAGTACTCACAACCATCTGCAGGAAGGAAATTAATGATGCAGAAGTATCAGTGAAAATGGTTTTTTTTTTTTTTTTTTTTTGTGACCATGAGAAAAAGTGGCGAATCTTCTCAAAGATATAACAGCTTAATACCTGTGCATCTCCCACCTATTTTGTACTACCTTCATGGAAAAAAAATTGAATTACAATCAGGATATAAAAGAAATACATCAAGAGAGGGTTTCATCTAGGTGATTGTCTGGGATATTAAGCTATCATATGTTAGTTTGGCTCTAAAAAGTAAGAGGAGTGCTCTGATCAGGAGATTTTGGAACAGGGGTGATTGGGGGCTGTAGTCGAGCCGACCAACTCAACCAAACTCACGTCTGCATATCTGCACAGATACTGCCCATCCCTGGGGATGTCTCCGGCTGCAACACTGCTGGGCGTTTGGGTAGTGAAAATTAAATCAAAACAAGAAGAATGAAACTTCTATTGTAAAATGAAAGGAATCTGTCATTCCTCTTACATCATAATATTGATTCAAATTAATTCTCCATGGATGTGAAACTATTTTCTCTATTCTTTGTGACCAGAGTTACATTAAAAATAAAGATGTATTTAAAAATAATAAATGTCTTCTCTTTTTGAATATTGTTCAATTATTTCGATCATAGTATGAAAATGTTTCATATTTAAACAATTCATAAACTGTGATTTCTCTTTAAAATATTCTCTGTAATTTAACCTTCTATTTTTCCAGAGATTAGTAGTTTGTCTAGAAGAATCTCTTTACATTCACAATATTCGTGACATGAAAGTGCTTCACACAATTCGAGACACGCCTCCAAACCCGACTGGTTTATGCACGCTGTCAATTAACTCGGACAATTGTTATCTGGCATACCCTGGATCTAATACGATAGGGGAAGTTCAAATATTCGATGCATTTAATTTGGTGAGTTTAAAATATTTTCTTTCCTCTCACTTGTCCATATGTTAGAGTGAAAATGAATGTTTCGTCCAAATGATGCAAGCATTAAGAGTTTCCATAAAATTACCTTGTTGGACAGAAGTCAGTTGGGTTCTAAGTATCCAACAAGATGGCTTTATAAAAATTTACCTGGTAAAAATTAGATCATAACGTTTTTCATGATATAATGACTTAGAAAACTGTTTGTCTTTATTGGGAAAGATGAGCGCAAGTGTAATGTTTTCCAGGAGGGCAATAATTGTTCAATCGTGCGAACAGCCCATTGCAGTTTGGTAATTTTAAAAAAATGTGAAGGCTAACTGAATTGTGAACACAGTGAAATTTTTCTCACTCTATGAATTGGAAGTGATAGCATTCTGCTGAATAAATTTGCTGCCTTTTTTTTCTGAGAACTGCTGAACGTCGTGCTTTCCCAAGAATGGAGAATTTGCACGCAATTTTTTTATTGCTTCATCTGAAAGTGCCTAATGAGCTGAGTTCGCAGTATTTTTCATAATTTTTTTCTGACATGGGAAATTGGAGAAAAATTGATTTAAAAGTGAGAAAATGTGCCGCCTTGTGACGTCATCTGGCGGCATTTCCCATTTAAACACATGTATTTTAGCAGAATCGGTTATTTTGTCATATCTCCTCTAATAATTGCTCAATTTATGAATCAAGGGTATCTTCGTGTTCAGTTCACTCAGAGGATTCCACTTAAACAGGAAATTCATCAAATTTCAGACCCTTGCAAATTCTCCATTGTTCGTAATGTAGGGCAGTAATAAGGCTTCATTAGAAAATGTGAAGGCAGACAACACTCTACCTCCTATGAGACCTGTGAAAACCCCTCTTTTTTTGAGGTTTTTGCGTGATAGAGCTCATTCCAAGGATATATCACAGGTTAGAGGTTACTGTTTAAAAATGTTGCATCTGATTCTGTTTGCATCTTGGTGGCTGGGTGAAATGTTTCATATGCCCAGAGTGATACTTATTGAATTCAAGAATTTTTTTTTCTTTAAGGTGGATCTGTTAAAAATGTTGAGAAAGTATCGAACCTTTTGAATGCTCAGTTTAATGTTAATATTCAAAGTCATACTTTTAACTTTTACCATCCTATTTACTTTCATTTACTTATATCTCTAAACTTTTTGCACCCTACTCCTATCCTGCAATTATCTATTCAATGTGAGTACAACAATGTGTATTGATTGAGGCAGCCTGTCTAACAAAGAAATATCTAACTCTTTAAAATGGATTTAAGTAGAAGAAAATCAGACCAAAAATCACCGCCGAAAAACGCTGATTTCTGAGGTTTATCCAAGGTATTGGACCCAGGTGAAAATCAAATTCTTGACACTCATCACTCTCCAAGAATCTTAAAAAATAATATCTGCAACTCTGTTCTATACTTATGAATCTGTCTTTTTTTTTCAGCATGCAAAAACGATGATTCCTGCTCATGACAGCCCTCTTGCTGCATTGTCGTTCAACCCCAGTGGAACTCGGATTGCTACTGCCAGTGAAAAAGGAACTGTAATTAGAGTCTTCAGTATTGTGGATAGTGTCAAGTTGTATGAATTTCGACGTGGGGTCAAGCGGTGTGTTAGTATATCAAGTCTAGGATTCTCGACAGATTCATCTTTTCTTTGTTGTTCAAGTAATACGGAAACTGTTCATGTTTTCCGACTTGACGAACCAAAAGAATCCATGTAAGTCTTCATATCTTTTCCAACCTTTACTTTTCCAATGCTATGCTTCAGATTTTAATTATGAATCGTACCAATTGTGATTTTCTCATTAATGACCACTCATAGAAAAGAGGACCTTATTACTGAACAACTCAAAATTGATCGGTTATAATTAGGACCTAATGGAGTATTTTACAAAAATTTAGGCACTAAAAATAGCCAGTGATGTCAAACCAAGCTGAAGTTATGACGGTTTGAAGTTCGCCATTCAAAAAACGTAGTTCAGAGGAAAAGCTACTTCAAGTCAAGAGAGCTTCTTTTGGAGCTCAAAATTGTTGAATTCAAATTTACCTCTACATCCTCAGTTGGCACAAAAATTAACGCAATAGGTCAAAACTTATTTCAGAGGAGACAAGAGAGTTTTTTTCTACTCAGTCTTCTGTTCTACATCCAAGCTTGATGGAAATATTCTTTTGGAAAATTTGTTGAAGACAAAGAAAGCTTTTAACTCCAAGAAATGTGATTTTCTGCAACTATAATGATGCGAGAAAAATGTCTGAATAATCTGATGATCTATACTTCGACGAAATGATTTTCTCATTTTTACCTGTATTGTTGAGCTCCCTCATTTTATGTGATCAGGCCAGTTGGGTGCTTGAAGTGGTTTCTAAGCCTTTGGTAAGTGGCCACATTTTCTGAAAGATGAACTTGTGAAAGTGCAATATTTATAAAAATAGTCGTGATCGAATCTGTTAATTCTAATATAATGCCTATTGATGGATTATGAGAGATAAATCTCCACTGTCCAGCTGGTTCAATGTAATTACACCTGTCTGGAATCCGTGAAGTCTTTTTTTTTATCAACAATCAGGCTAACAGTGTTTTCTAGAAAGTGAAAATTCTCCGAATCATCACTATCTTCATTGTATTCACATCCTAGATAGCACGAATGATTACTCATGATGAATGGATGTCCTGAATTTTGTTTGCAATCACATCTGCAGTGTCATATTTTATACACTTGGGGTATGTTATGTGAAAGAAAGAATGAAAAAAAAAAAATTCAAACTTGCAAAATTTTGCAGCACATCATGTAAACATGAATGATTATTATTGTATGGAGAAATAGTTTTAAAAAAAAACCCTTGAGGGATGACACAATATAATATTGCAAACCATGTTATTGTTTTTGCATAACATCTACTTTTATCATGATTTTTCTATCAATTTCATCATGAAATTGTGTACATCAAAATCTCAATTACCACAGAACATCGATGTGTTGAGGTAAGCTGCAGGCTCAGAGTTTTTCCCCCTCAAATTTGTCATTTTCTTTTACAGGATGCACGCTCCCATAGATGATAATCAAAGTTGGATGGGATATATATCCAAAGCTGTCAGTTTATCTGCAACGTATTTACCAACTCAAGTAACTGATGTCTTCAACCAAGGACGTGCTTTTGCCTCTGTGCATCTGCCTTTTCAAGGCAAGAAAAATGTGTGTGCTGTTACAAAGTAAGTCTTGTTTTTATCTATTTCTTGTTTGTGTTAGTAGCTCTTTTGTAGGTCTTTAAATGCATTTTTGTGTATAAAGGGTGTTCTTTGAGATTGGATGCAAGGGAAATAATAGAAAATTAATAAGTGGAATAATGTCATTTATTATAAATGACAAATCTGTGAGGTGGTTTCATCATAAATACAAGGACAGGATTATAAATTATTTGTACTAGCAAAGGTAACAAAATAGCCGAGCCACTTTATATTTCCTATGGGCACAAAAATCAACCAACCAATTCTACCAACCAAGGACACTAGGAACAGCTGTCCGTCAAAATTGCAAAATCTGATTTTTAAACTCAACTGGTAATTATTTTCTGTTCTAAAATTTTGTTACCTTGCACTATGATTCCACTTTTTTTGAACAAATACAAGGCATATTTTTAAAAAATTAGTAAAAGATTCAAGAAAGACTTCCTTTTGTCCTGTCAGTTTCCATTTAAGAAGTGTGCAGTGCACCTTAACCCATTGACTTATGATTTAATTTGACCCTGCCGGGCCAGGAATTACGATTTAATTTGGCGAAAATCAGCATCTTTGAACACTTCCAAATAATCCAGAAATTATTTCTCAAAGGGTGAAAATTGACAAAATAAGCATTCACAATACAACGTTTGAGAAAAATGGTGAAAACTTTGAACACAATGATTTTTTTATGTGGTTTATAGCTAAAATCGCAAAAATCGCAAAATCAGCGAAAATCAGAAAATTTTGAGGTTATTTCATGTGCAAACGCACAGTAATATGAAAATACCCTAACAAAACAAGAAATTACCGCACACAATAAGTCATAGGGTGGCCACACTACTCATATAAACATTGATGTGAACGCAATCTACCGGAGAATTGCCGAAATAACGCAAACAATCAGCGGACGGCTCTGAGCCGTCATTTCAAAACTGGCCCAGCGCTGCGATGACGGCTGGGAGCCGTCATTTTAAGTCAATGGGTTAATATCTTCGTATTTTTCTAAGCCTGTTAAGTGTAGTGGATAGTGAAATCCTTCAATTATTATAATAAAATGTCTAATACAAATAAGTACAATATTTAAATTCAATTTTTTGAGAAGGCATTCAAGTGTGAAATATCTCGGCCTTAATACTCTGAGCACACCCTATTTGCACACATCCTTCTGCATAAGCAAACAATGGTAGCTTCTCAAACATGAGAGCTCCTGCTCTTTTGATGCAGATCATTACCTTCCTCTCTGCAAATTTCACTCTAGATTTTATACATATTTCCATCGAGAATTAGACTGCTGCAAATGCTCTTAATGCCAAAACCAACCTTTAAATTTCTTTTTCTCCCATTTTCTAGAATTCAGGGAGCTCTTCGATTGCTGGTTGCTTCATCGGACGGCTATTTGTATGTATATAATTTGGACACAGGAGAAAGCGGGGATTGCACACTGGTGAAACAGCATCGGTGAGTTCAATATCTTTTAAACAGCATGAGCAGTTGAAAACTTAAGGAATTTAATAATATTCCTGAAGCAATTACTGGTTTCTAAATTGTGATTGTGAGAGCAAATAGATAAACCCTAATAATGATAGGTATCATGTGTGCACACTTTTCATCAAAAAGTGTTTTTGTAAGCTTAGGAAGTTTATAAAGGAGCTCAATAAACTTCAAATTTTTTTAATGATTAGAAGGAGCAGTACATAGAAAATTCATAACTCTGTTTTCTTCAGAGAATTTTACGACTTAATGTCAATTGAAGTCAATACCTCTTACTTTCTAACCCCTTTTCAGATTTTCGAGTGGTCAGCAAAATTTACCGTCTTGTTTTTTTTTGTGATTTCCTATTCTGTGTCATCACACTCTCAATAAATTCAAAAGCATGCCACAAACTTACTTTGCACAAAGTTATTCTTTTTATTATCCTGGAGCGAGGAATGCTGTCTAAATGGAGATTCATAACAGTAGATCAAAAAATACATTGTAATATTGTGGGTTTTTGCATGGTTTAATTTATCGATGCCCTCCTTAAAAGAGACTTTAAAAAAAAACATCTTTTTTTTTTTTTTTTTTTTTTTAAAAAGAAATTTTATTTAAATATATCGTAACTACTACAAGTGTTTCTTGTATCTATCTACGTGGCTTAAAACTAAAACTTAACAAACTGCATTAATTTTATATGTTAACGTTAGATAATACTATGATTTAAAAAAAAAAAAAAAAAAAAAAAAAAACATCTGGTCACTGATTCCTCAGATGCTGTTGAAGTGTGTGAGTACTTTTGCACGAGCTGATCCAAGCAAGAATGGGATTTTTTATGTTGGAAATTTAAATTTTGTGTGTCGTAGTAACTATGATTATTTCTTCTAAGCAACAAACAGCCTGATTCTTGAAATTTTGGGTTTGTCAACTGGATGAGAATCGGGCTGTTGGGTTAGGCGATTAATTAATTGAACTGCAACTGTCTCAAGTTTTTTAGTCTCTTCTTGTAAACCGATCTTTTACTGTAGAATACAAGTATACCATCGAAAAACCATGCAGATCACAAAGCTCACTGCATAAATTGTGAAGGAGGAAGTCCAAGACAGAAATATAGTATTAAATTTTACAGACCTTCTATTTTTTACGATAACCCTAAGTAAGGAAATAAGCTAGGAAAGAGAAAGGGAAGTCCTTGAGAAATTTTCACTCTAAATGGTCCGCAAAACCCATTGAGACCAGTCTAACCTCGGAAGCAGAGTTGGGACTCACAAGCTGATAGTTTAAATCCTAAGTTCGTGTGCTGGATAATACAAGACTAAGGTTTGTTGAGGTTATGTGATTGATTAGTTGCCCTGCTTTTCTCTGTATCAAGTCTTTATCTGACCTGATAATGGGCAAACTTTAGGCTCTTTTTAGTGCCTGATAACTACTCAATTATCTGGCCTGATAAAAACTTAATAAAAGAAATAAGGGATGCATCTGACTAATCGTGTTGCTCCATTCCATTTCATTCTTGTCTCATGCAGTGGACATACAAAATTTCAACAATCGACCTGCTCCTTAGCCACTGTGGTGCATGCTGTCCTCACAATCCTAAAAATATCCTATATATTGTCCAGCTGCTCTCTTTTTTGGCCCATGTGTCTGTTGCAGATAAGAGATATAGCCAACTTAGTTGACCTTCTAAAATTACACAAAAAAAAATATCATGTCAAGCACATCGGAATTGTCTAAAAATTTACTCTTCAACACAACATTGCTAGTTTGTATCACTCATTCTCAAAGAGCCGTATGCAAAAACGACATTTTTCGCCCCCCCTCTAAAACTTATTCAATCTTCGTCTATCAGTTACTAATACTGGAGCGCTTCTTTCCCCAAATTTTCAGACCCCCAAAAAATTTTGGGGGGGCGCTAGGGGGGGTGGAAGTCAAAACCTGTGACCCTCGATATCTTTCGAACGAAACAAGATATTGAGGCCCGGTTTGGACAAAAAATCGTCTAAAATTGCATACTTTAAGATTCTAAAGGTCAAAATCCCAAAATTAAATTTTAACTTAACTCATGTGCTTTTTTTCAGTTTTTGAGGAAAAACAATTTCTTTTAAACAGATTAAACTGAAATTTCACATTTTTTGATTTGAACCAAAACCAGTTTTTTAAATTGTTCGTCTTTTTCCGCATCCAACGAGTGGTCGTATAAGCTGGGGAACCGAACGGTTCCGGAGTTATGATCGATTGAAGTTTCCGCTCAACGCGCGCCGACCGATTTTCGCGCGCAAAAAAGTCGGATTTGACTGTTATTAAATCAGATTTAATGTTCAAACTGAGCAAAATGCATTATTAGGGACTCTTGAGGGTCGCTGAGTCCAGAAATGACAGATACTTCCAAAAAATTCACGTTTTTAAAATTACAGCTCCGTAGCGCTATTTTAGAGGCCCACTGAGCGCCGACCGGCCGCTCAGTGGTCCTGTACGGAGCTGTAATTTTAAAAACGTGAATTTTTTGGAAGTATCTGTCATTTCTGGACTCAGCGACCCTCAAGAGTCCCTAATAATGCATTTTGCTCAGTTTGAACATTAAATCTGATTTAATAACAGTCAAATCCGACTTTTTTGCGCGCGAAAATCGGTCGGCGCGCGTTGAGCGGAAACTTCAATCGATCATAACTCCGGAACCGTTCGGTTCCCCAGCTTATACGACCACTCGTTGGATGCGGAAAAAGACGAACAATTTAAAAAACTGGTTTTGGTTCAAATCAAAAAATGTGAAATTTCAGTTTAATCTGTTTAAAAGAAATTGTTTTTCCTCAAAAACTGAAAAAAAGCACATGAGTTAAGTTAAAATTTAATTTTGGGATTTTGACCTCTAGAATCTTAAAGTATGCAATTTTAGACGATTTTTTGTCCAAACCGGGCCTCAATATCTTGTTTCGTTCGAAAGATATCGAGGGTCACAGGTTTTGACTTCCACCCCCCCTAGCGCCCCCCCAAAATTTTTTGAGGGTCTGAAAATTTGGGGAAAGAAGCGCTCCAGTATTAGTAACTGATAGACGAAGATTGAATAAGTTTTAGAGGGGGGGCGAAAAATGTTGTTTTTGCATACGGCTCTTTATCATGTTTGGTTCTCTTTTCTCAACCGCCTGGAATCAAGTTTGCCCAGGAGAGTTGTAAGGAATTTAAGTAAACAAGGGACAGTGTGTCTTCACACCGTTATTGATATATTTCCCTTATGATTTCAATAGTTTTTAAGTGGTTTTATTTTCTCCTCAGTCAAAAAAATATGCTGAATCAAACGCTGCAAAACAATTGAAATTATATGCAAGAAGGATTGATAACTGTCTGCAAGATGGTTCTCTGTGTAGGTTAGTATCTCTCAAGGGTGCAGAAAGTACTCATGGAGCAAAAATGAGTCCCAATCTCAGTCTCAAAATTTCCATACTTTGTAAAAACATCAAACGTAAGCATACAGCAAAAAAATTCTAAAAATCATGCCTTGGTGTTTTTCTTAATTTTTGCCAAAAAGAGGAGAAAGAAAGGAAAAAATCTTACGATGCAAAAATTTTCTCATAAGCTCACTTACTTCCACATGCCCTGCACCAGCCAGGGCTTACGTTTTCAAAAATTTTCTCAGAAAATTAGAAAAATTGGAAAAATTTTAAATTTCGCACATAAACTATCAAGATAATGTGCCATGGAACGAATTTTAGCCAATTCTGATGCGCTTAACGGAATTTTGTTGCAAATTTAACAAAAAGGAGTCTGAATACTGTGAGTAGTAGCTAGAAAGCTACCCAAAATTCTAAATAATTACAGCCTGCCCTAAACGATAATAGATAATAATTTTTTTCATCTTCTTAAAATTAAACCATGACCTACTTTAATTGCAGTAAATCTGATTAATCCGTTGGTTAGCCTTATCTCTTGTGTGTAACAGACTCATTGGGTATGTATTTTGTTTCGTCTAAGCCTTGCTGTCCATCCTTTAACTGTGCTGTTTATCATTGTTAGATTGGACGGTTACTTGGAACATGTAGATTCACCAATCTCAGTGAATAAGGATTCAAAAAAACCAGCATCACCCAAATCAATCAACAATGATCAGAAATCTAAAGGTAAATTACACTTTTTTATTCGCCTTCATGCTGTAGGAACAATTAATTTTAAAAATAAAAATTCTGTTTAAATGGTCTCTGCAATTTTCCAGTCATTATGGTCTTTTATGGTTGATGATTCCACTCTTTTCCTCTGTGCCACCTCCTCAGTCTCATGCAAGTCTGTGCGAAAAAAAATCATGTGTGTGTTTTTTTTTTTTTTTTTTGAAGTTTTCATGTGCAGTTTGAACCTTTTTTCCATCACTTCAAAGCTTGAGCTGTAACAGTTGTTGTGCTATTACCCAAATTTCATAATATATTCCTCTTTCTTTTTGCAATGTTTAGATGCTTTTCTAGTTAGTATTCATTGAAAGGTCAGGTATTGGTCCTTCTCAATTTTTCCTGTTTGTTTATTTTTAATTATTGATAGACCTCTTCCTTTTTTTTATTTTTCCTATCTCTGAGAGCAAATCAATCTTTTACTTGGTGTTTCCATCAGATCGTAAAATTCTGGTTCAGTCAAGTTGTCTCGCCTACTAATCCTCTTAATTCGTGCCAAAATGAGCAGTCAACTCACTGGACTCATGTATGATTGTATGAATAATCAGAAAGAGCAGAGAGATAGTCAAAAGAGAAATATTCAAACAGGCGGCCACATAAATAGACAAAAAGAGGAGAAAAATTTGTTTTCGAAAAATTGGTCATCGTAGCCTCTTTTCTTTTATCAAACCCATCATATAAATCCCACATTGAACTCTTCACCAGAACCCAATTCTTAGCTCGACTGCATGAATGTAAGGCTTCCATACGTCATCATACCTCTCGTAATTCGTAAGCTTTCACCATTCAGATTTTGTGTCAACATTTTTCATTGCCGAACAGTTGATCCAAAACAGCTGACCATGATAGTTGAGTCCAAAGATGTGATCACTTTTTGATCTAGAACGCCCTCTTTGTCGGGGTAATGAATGTTAATGGTCACTCCATTTATATTTATTGAGTTAGAGGGGTACTTAATTTGACTTGGAGTTAGTTCATGAATCATTTTACAGGTAGAGGGCATTGATAGTTTACCAAAATCATAATGTTCACATCTTGTTTTGCATTCTTCCGATGACGCAATTTTAGCAATGAGAATTGTAGGTCCTAACGCCTTAATGTCTCAAAAGAATAGGACTTAATAAGGAATCCACAGAGTCAATACTTCATTTTTCTATCATTCAACTGATTCTTATTTAAAATATTTTTCCAATGTTTTTTGAGTCAAGTTTACTCGAAAATTAAAAACTGAGTGTGGAGAGAAAAAACTGAAAGAACTGTAGTTTTGAAACAACTTTCAATACATTTGGATGAAAGGCTGATCAGTTTATTTGAAGTTCATTTTAGAGGAAGAAGAAATGTCATTGATCGAGTTCAAAGATATTTGCCTTATTATTTGCCGTAGGTACATATTTTTAGCCCTGAATCCCTCATTTTTCAATCTATTGCTGCAGTATCACCATGCTCCTTTCAAAATATCTGCTCTTTTTATGTATCCAAGCCGTTTTTAGAGTAGCGGATTACCCCCTATGTACATTTTTGTGGAGGGAAAAAAAGCAGGCTGTCTGATTATGTCTAAAATCACCTTGAATTGTGGGACCAAAGCCAAAATATGCAGGGGAGTAAAATTTGTAGTGACTATCAATTCAGTTCTTGTTCTTTTATTAAAAATGCATGTGATGCAGATTCAATAAAGATTGTAAAATTGAGTATTGGGAAGTGTCTTGACCCTTTATCATTATGATTTTGCGACCAAGGAATCATGATAAATTTTAAAGGAGCTTGTCGATTTTGTGCTAAATAAATGAACAGCTATGAGCCCTAATTTTCTGAGTGCAGTTAAAGTGCATGTAGGATGAAAAGTATCAGAGAAGGAAATATTTGAAAATAATTTATCCTCAAAGAAAGACAGTGAGAGCTTTCAAGCAACTTAAAAATAAGGCGAGTGAGATAATGGAAATTTTTTTGTTCTGTCCGGGACATCAGCACAAGAGCCAGAATTTGAGATTAAATCTGTTTCAACTCACCAGACGTTTCTCAATCAACTCTCCTACTTTCAGGAAAGCGAAACATTTTTTCTGCTCCTAGTCCACAAGAACCCTTCCTGATTTGGAATGCACCCTTTCAAAATTAATTTTAATTTGGCAAATCATAAGCGCCTATCCCTTTCAAATGTGGTTTTTTTATTGTTAACTAAGGTGTTTGCTTTCGTATCCGGATTTTTTTTTTTTTTTTTTTTTTTTTTTTTTTTTTTTTTTTTTTTTTTTTTTTTAATGCATTTAGGTACACCTACTTTTTGATTGACAGTGTCAGACTTTTCATATTTTTTACTTGTCCTAAGTGAGTAATTTTATGTTAAAGCATGAGCTTTCCAATTGGTCCACATTAAAAATAGTAATTTTTTAATTTATTGAGCACCAAGATGTTTGGAAGTTGGTTTGTTTATTTGTTTTAATACTAGGGCGCATGTTTATTTTCTTTATCATGCCGAATCCATAAATCTTTAAACATATTTCAGCTTCCCAGGTGATTTTTCAAAATTAGATGCTCTTTTAAATATTCTTTTCCTTTATTCCTTGCATTAACAATATCAGGCTTTTAACATATCCTCTCCCTCCTCACATTGATTCAATGAGTCCATTTGTCGGATTTATTTGATAAATTTTGGCAGATTCTACAGAAAGATCAAACTTGCACTTTTCAGTTTTGTTTTTTCACACACTTTGAAAGGAATCGTAAAACGAAAACAACTTGTTCTGATAAAATTGAAAATTTGCGTATTAGCTATTAGTTGACTGCATCCAAAAGTGTGTATGTTGTTACTGAAATCGTACTTTTCTCATTTTCCTCTAAATGTATTCGATCATGTGTTTAATTTTGATTTTTTATGTTTTCTACTGACACACTATCTCTCTAATACTTAATAGTCCCAACTAATCAAGTTTTGGAGTTATGAATAAATGTTGATGTAGTTTTAATTTTTTGTTTCGCCTTGAAAGTTAGTTGACTTTTTTGTTTCCTGCTGTTTGATACTCACCAATTAACAGTCTCAATCTCTGGCTGTGATTTTTACAACATGAGTGTCAGATGGAGTGTTTGAGTTTTCATAGCAAGAAATAAGCTTCTAATCAAAAAGTTGCTCTCCCTTTGGTTTAAAGAATATTGTAAACAGCCGCAACCTGCAAAAGTGTGATCGATTTGCAAAAATTTCGCCTGACATGTATCATGTGAAGCCATCATTCAGTTTGCTCTCCTGAAATTAGCCATTTTAAAGCGCCCTTATGCCAAAATCCTCGTGCAATATCTGACTTTTCTTTCCTTAACTTTCTTTCATTTATTCCAGGCTTGAAAAATTAGTAACTGACAAATTGTTTTCATGTAACTTTAGTCGTACCTTCCCTTTCTTATCTGTTGCATTAAAAACCCCTCATCCTAGTTTGTAATGAAGAAAAAAAAAAGAAAAGACTAGAAGGCAAATTTTAATTCTTTGAGTCTTCTTCTCTCTGTTTTCTTAATTTTTTTCTCCCACTTTGACATTTTAACGACATTCCCAGGTACAACCGGGATCAGTAGCTATGCTGGCATCGTCAAAGGCAACTCCCCCGGCATCATGTCAGGTATTGACTTCTCTTTTTAATTAATGCTTGCATCCAAAAAATGTGTATACAGTATCCCTATAGCAGTAAATTTCTACTCCTCTTGCATTCAGATTGGAATGAAAAGATAGAAACAAAGCGTCCTCTTTACCACAGTACCATAATTTTCGGATTAGTATAATACACATTTTACCTTTTTGGGTAGTTATATAGGGTATATTTGTCGTGGTCAAATACCAGCTCCTCCAAAACTCCCGAATAAAATGCGAAAATGTGTAATTTCAAATGTGAGATTACCCGTAGAAAATATCCTGTCTGCCATTTCATAATTATCAATAAATTTTATCGTTTAGAAACAGAATTTTCTGCAAGATGATCTAGTTTCAAGAGTTATCTTGCTGCTTGGTGAAGAAATAATGAAAGATGATGATAGGAATTAAATATATAAAAAAATTCTAGCTGTAGAGTTCAACTGTTGAGAGTAACTATCAAATTGGTGATAATTGAAGACGGAGAATAAAAATTCAATAGGAGCACACTGCTCAAACTTCTTCAAGAAGACCGCATTTATGTTCTGTGAATCTGTAATTGTCTCATCTAAATAACCATTTTATCAACAATTTTGCGCTTTTCTCTCTATATCCCTCCAAGTGTCAGCATTTTATCCTATTCTTTATCCCTGGAATAATTTTTTATAAATTCTTATTCTTCCTAACTTGATCCTATTTTTGGTTTTGGAAGAGATGGGAAAATATTTTGTCTGTTGTTGAAATTCACTGATGGATTGTCATACCAGTTTCCAAGATTTTCTGCTATGCTTTCACCATTCTTCTGCTCTTAATCCACTATAAAATATATGTAATAATCTTGTAAATTAGCAGGTTCAGGCTTACTCTAGGAATTTGTCTGTGCATCTCGATTGTGTTATTATTTTTATTTATTTCATACCCCTCCCTCTGTATCAGGAGAAAATTACCTTTCACCAATAGGGCTGCTATTTATGAGTAGAGAGCTCTAGCTTTCTCATGGAGATCCATGTGAACGAAACAATGTGAACGAAACAAACATTGAAAAGAAACAAATTTTCAAGTCTCATCTCGGACGCAAGTCTTTGAGTTTGCATATGCAAGGCTGTCTTATTGGTGCTGCATATTTACAATAGTGCAGCCATGGTTGCACTTTGGCTGCTCACCAATAGATTTCACATTGAAGAGCTGCTCTTGTTCTTGTTGCTTTATATCCAGAGAATGAAATATTTAGATAAGATTTAAGATTGGTGGCCCAAAAATAAATAACGGAATTCCCAAGTAAAGTACGTTCTGATACAGGGGCCCTAGCGTTTGTAGGCATTGTTCTTATTTTCTCTACCAACCAGACAAATTTCTTTTTGTAAATAAAGCCATTGTAATCCCTATCACAGACAGTGTTAAATAGGTTTTTTATCATTACTATACCATACTAATTTCAAAGTATTTACTCAAAATAAATCTCTCTTGGTAGGGAATCTATTGTTAATTGAATACTTGGATTGCATTCAATAAGAGGAAATCGCGATGATTACTGTGTTGTTAAAATCGTGTATCTTCATCTTTACATTTCGTTATTTAATGTATTATTATTAATAACTGTGAATTGGAAAAGGCTCTATCAAAAAATTTATAATTTAAAAAAAAAATGATCGAATAAATTTTATCACTGTACTTAAATAGTAGTATGTAGTGTAAGTTAGTATTTAGTAGTGTTATATTGAATTTTTTAAAGCAAAGAAGAAGTAACTTGATCTTGATTTTAAAAACATTGTAATTGAGCTGGTCTCTCCTGGTTAAGTGCAGTTCACTTTCGTGTGAATTCATTCGTTCTCTTTCAAAGTATAAAATGAAGAAAAAATGTAGCATTTCCTTGTATTTAAAAATATTTAGTTTAAAAAAGGGGGTGAAAATCTATCAAATTTGTTGAAGTATTGAGGCTAGGCTACTATTGAAAAGCTGAACCGTTTGTCAGATTCAATGCCCTACTCCAACTTGTTTTTAATAATAAGGGCGGCACATATTTGCATCAATTGTTATAGTAGATATTTTGAGCATGCTGTATCTTTAGGTTAGATGTATGAACATTTTTGAGAAACTGTAGTTATTTGCATCTCAACAGACTTAACAAATTGCATTTTTTAGCGTTTTTGTAAATGTATTTTTATCCAATTAGGTCCAAACCATGATTTGCATTTCGTGAACATGAGAATTTTGTGCATTCAAACCTTTACACGTCAAAGTTGTTTTGCTGAGGGAGCGAAAATGATTTTTCTTGTAGTTATCTGCATGTGTTGCAACAATAGGGAAATGTTAATTTTTCATCAGGTTAAATGTTTGCTAAGTATCATTCCAATGTTGCTATTAGTGTAATAATTTTTACTCTATGATCTTCTTTTGCCTTTATTAGGAGAGGTATCTTTTAATTGTCTGCTTATTTTTTCTAAATTACTCACTGCACTGTCCAATGGTGCACGATGCCTATATCATTTCTGTCTGACTTCCAGCAGTTCGTTTTCTTGGACTTGTTCAATTTCCATTTAATGCATGTGTTATGGTTAAATCTGAACCTGCATTTTGACAATGACGAATTTTCAGCCGTTTAAAATATGATGAATTTCATGTCTAATTGAAAATTACTGACAGAACTGCACAAGCATAGGTATCTTTGGTTCTGAATGGAACAAGTATTGAGGAGGTTATAACCAAAATACCTAATGTGCTAAGATGCACATGTTTAAAAGAGGAATGTCGCATGATAATGCCCCAAGGTGGTACATTTTCTCACATTCAAATCTATATTTCTACACTTTCCCATATTAGATGACACCATAAAATGTGCTGTACAGAGTTCCTATTGATGGGCACATTTCAATATGTTTTTATCAACTTAGGTCCCTAAGTCTTCCTCCATAATTTTGGAAAATGGAACAACCAAATTATCGTAAAAAAAAGTTTTTCACAGATATTAGGCCTCCTTTGCTCAGAGCTCCAGTGCTCCACTGATACGACCAGACCTACGGGTTTAAATTTTGCGATAAAGGCAGGAGGTATTACATAGTAACAAAGAGATGTAATAAAATCTTTTTTGACAAGATAGACATTTTTTTGCCAATTCATAGAATTTTAAAGGTGGCTCAACCACTCCTAACTCTTCACCTTCTTAATAGATCTCTCCTTCCATCTAATATCCATCATATCAATCAGATTAATATTGGTCAAGTCTTGACGATGAAAGTTATGTAATCTAGCACTACTGACTGTGAGTCTTTTCAAATGAGTCAGTTGTTTCTGTCGTGGAACTATGTATTTAGGTCGATTTTCATGGATTTGCAAAACAGATATAGAACTCGTCTGAATATCAAGTTTATATGTTACGGACAAATCCTAGTTTTCAGGAAATCCTAGGATTATCACTTTCCATGGGAAGTTCCCATCACAGCTTCCGCGTCAGGCAGAGAGACGATTAAAATAATCAAAATCAGAGTCAGAAACAATGGATTTAGATTCTGAAGTCAAGTGACTGAGCCAGTCTCACTGTGTGCCTTGCCGACGATGTTTTACAAATATATGAAATACACTTACATACACAATAGCCAATGCTTTCCTTAACTCAGAGTCTCGCCTAAGTTTGCGTGACATGCACATCGGTATGCCTTTTATGATTTTTGAAGGAATATTTTTTAGGCACATTCATTAGAATTGTTAGTCTTTGCTTTTTTATTTTCCCATAATTTGTAGGTTTTCTCAGACTTTTTTTTTAATTCGTAAGGTACTTATGCAACATTTCCGTTAATGCAATTTTCTTTTATTTGTTGATGCAGAATCGGAGAAATTTCAAGAAATCGTAGCAGCAGTCGAAACGCCACCCAAAGATGGTTTCAAGCTGGACGATGACAAAGAATTCCCGCCAGTCTTCTCTTAAATACTGGAGCTGCCCACCTGCTACTAAACTGTGAAACCCAGCGTAAAACGCTGAAGCCCTCTACGCCCTCATCTGTAGTATGTATCAGTGTCATTCAGGCCAAAAAAACATCTCTACCAGGAATTTATTCCTGTATAAGTGTACGTAATGTTTTATCAAAAATAGATTAAAACAATGAAATCGTGAAAATTGCGACTCCTGAAAAATAAGGGATATATTCACTGTAATGGCTTTTCAATGCTCCTAAAAGAAAAAGACAAAAGGAAACTTCAAAACAGCATGGTAATTTAATTTCTTCTGTAACTGCTTTTTTCATTACCTACCTTCCTATTTGGTCTGTAGAAATATTTCTAAAAGATTTTTTTTTGTTCAGTAATTTAGAAGGAACCACTCAGGTGGTAAAATTTGTTGTTGATGCCATGTAGGTTTCAATCATCTTCAATTGAAAAATGAAGCAATTCTGAAGGTTTTATGTCAGTTCATTGAACTGTTTTAGTGTCATTCTGAAAATTAAGAGCCTCAAATTAATATATGGACCAGTGTTTAGTCCATCGTCATCTTATTACATATTTATACTAATGGAGCCTGTTTCAGAATAGCCTTCCCTTTTTAGTGTATTAATGTAAATCATGAACAGATGCTCAAAAAGGAAATACTTTACTGAAACAGGTTCTATAATGTATCGAAGCTTTGTTAAATCGCTACTTCATTAGGAACAGAATCAAATTTGTCACATAAAATGTAATTTTGTCAAGAAATATGATTAGTGCTGCAACAAGATCTGTTCTGGATTATATTATGGATTTTTTTTGTGCATGAAGGTTTTGAAACACTGCGATTCTTTTTTTGTTTTATTCTGGAAGCTGCTCCTCTAATTTATTACCATGATTCTTTATAGACTTTGATGTTGAGGTTCCGCAGGTAGCTTTTTAGAAAGTATCTTAGTCGCATTATGCTTTCCAAACTGTGATTACATTAATTCACATCTCAGATTCTTTCAGAGCATCAAGCGATAATCCTTGAACTTAATTACAATACGTTCTCTGAGATCGTATGATTTATTCAATCATCTGATCATTTGATATCATTTTTCATGCCATGTACCATGTAGGTTGGGGCCATATTCATGATAAGTGCCGCGTTTCCTCTAGGAATTTTTTTCTAAATAACTGTAGCCTATTATGTCATGTGCGCATAGTTTTTGCCAATCCTGTACTCTAGATTGGTTTATTCGCTTCTAGATTGAACTTAATTTCTCTGTTCTGGGATAATCAGTCCTAAATTTAATGTAAGATGATGCCCATGGTACTTTAAATTAATTCTGTCAGTAGAAGAAAAAGAAGAATTAAAATTTTTAGGATATTCAGGAACTGATGCTGTCAGAGGCACAACTAAGGAGCTGATTGAATGTTCGACCATTGTTTCAGAGAGTATTTGCCACGAGATAGTATGCTCCTGCATATGTACAGCATTGCCCTGCAGCTACTCATTGCGTTGTTTTACCTCGAAAAAGGACATATTACGTCCCTGATATATTGAAATTTTGCCCCTTCTAAGCAAACTTTTCCACCTGAAAAGTTGGCCGGAAATGCGCCCCTTTCAGCATTGGTGGTAAGATAAAAAGGTTTGTCAAGTCTACAGAAGTGCTATAGATGTTATCAATTCTCCAATCATAAAAACCTGAAAAGGAAAGGTATAAAAAAAAAAAACATGTATTTATTTTTAGTGTAGTGTATTTGAAAAAAAAAAAGCAGAAAAACAAACAAACAAACAAAAAATCAAGTAGTTTTAAAGTGGTCTCATATCAGATGAGCAACACCTGAGAGCAACAAGCTCAGAAGGAAAAGTGAACCTCTGAAGCAACTGCTCATAGTGCAAAGTAATCATACAAAATTGTAGATAGCAACGATTCAAAATCTTGATTACTCGATGGCAATCATAGAAGTAATTTTACTCTTAAGTTTTCATCTTTCAACTCCTTTTTCAAATATTTTTGTGGAAGTCCCTTCCATAATTGTTGTAATATCTTTCCATTCAGTCAGTTCTCTCTTTTCTAAGATCTCATGGTTTTTCTTTTTTTACCTCTTATCCGATGCTGCTCTTGGTATTATTTATGGAGGTCAGATCTTCCCACTTAGAAATAAAATCAAAATTTGTTTTCATCATGGATGAAGTATAGAATGCTATAGTCCTTGTGAACGCAACACTTTGGGGGGGGGGGGGGGGGGCGACTAACAAAAAATTGAAAAATTTTCAATCTTTGAATTTCAGGAGAACCGCAAATGAGTTTTAAGATTGAGTTTTCTCGTTTTATTCTTAAGAGGCTGTTATTTTACATCAGTTGTTCAAACAGTCTTAAAATGTTATTTTTTAGTCAAAGAAAATGGTATAATTGTTTTCCAGCCAAAAGATAATTGTATTTACCACTTTTTTTTCTTTTTCACCTCTACTGGAGGTGAAAAGAAAAGCTTATGAAGCCACCGCCGCTTATATACTTCATCACATTTTAAAGGAGTCATTCAGAAAGGGGCATTTTTCCACCCCTGAATTGATCCTTTTTCAATGTTTTAAGGTTGACTCCCTTCTTCAAGAAGAGTTCCTTCTCAAGTTTCTGCCCTACTTTTTTTCCCTCCAAATTTATCTTGTACAGCAGATAATTTACATTTTGTTCATTGAATCTACTTTCAGTTTTGACAAACAGTCATCATGAACCCCTTTTCAACCTTGTTGGCCACAGGTAGACTTTGTTCGTAAATTTGCTGGTCCTATGCTTAAAATGATCATTTTCGCTCAGCAATGTCTTATTGACCATTCAGAGGCAAACAAATTCTGCCTCTACTCACCCTTTTCAGCTCTGTTTTAAAAATAAATCAAATCGATATCATACAAAGAAAAAATGAGTAACTTATGGATTGACTTTCCAAACGTCGCCCAAAAAATAATGCAGATCTTCCCTGAGCCGGGCCTATTCTTTGCCAATCACAATTTAATTATTCAAGTCAATCAAAGCATGCTGTACATTTTTGGAATTGCTACATTTTCAGTTAAGTTAATATCCAAGTCTCATTAAGAGGTACTAATGAACTCAAAGAGAATCAAGTTTTTAAAACAAAATAAATTCATGTTGAAATTATTCTCATCAGTGGATCAGAGAACAATGTAATTAACACTCCAAAACATCTTTAACTCTGTACATCGAGTGTAAATTTTGCATGACATGTAGATGAGGTTTGTCCATGTATTTTTTCTCTCTTCTCTCTTCCATGGAAGTTTTCCTCCTCTCAGTATATCTCGTGTTTCTCTTTCAATTTTAGTCTCTTACTTAAGTAAATTTGGATGATATCTTTTTGTGCTAAGCTTAAGGTAACTTTAAGTGATATTAACGTTAATTTTGTAAATATTGATCGTGTATGCAAGTGTAATAAAAAACAAAAAAAGCATAAAAGAAATTGTCTAAAATGAAAAAAAAATCTTTTGAAATTATGAATAAAGTTCATAGAGTGTTACATTCTTGTAACTATTGGATTTTGTATTTTTTACTCAAAAACCCTCAAGGAAAATTCAAAATAAAGCAGTGGATCGGAGCTAGCGCGCAATCGCTTATCCACAGAGAGGAGTGGCAGTGTAGCTAAATGTTGACACCCTGCATCAGACTCAGAGTCCGAGTGCGAGCGCTGCTTCTCGCTGCATCTGGAGCGGCGTTGTAGCACTAACACAAGCGGCATACGCGCAGCGTCACGCAGTACTTTCCTAGCGGCAGTTCTGACTAATAATGAAATTTATTCAGGGACTCTTATTTTTTTTTTTTAAAAAAAATCGGATCTTCAGGAGTTAATTTCTCAAGGAAATATAATTAAATTTTGGGGTCAAAAAGCTTAAAATAAAATGTCAAAAATACTTCTGAAAAAATTTCACAATCCATGAAATTTTTTCTTGTATACTTACCTACTGTTGATTTTATTCTTCAGTTTTTCAGCTTAAAAATTTAATCGGGCACTCTTGAGATGCAGATATACTTCCTGTGGATCCGCTTTTTTTAAAATAACCCCAATAAAACTCATAGTTATTTATCAAAGTGTTTTCGATCCACAGATTGACAAATCCTGGAATCACCTTACTAAAATAACTATGTGTAAGTATGTGCAACTGAAGCCCGACCATAGTTACCAGAAGACCCTTTGAAATTAATGGAGATGGAAGTCGAGGATGTCGCTAATAAAACTATTTGTATGTAGTTGCAGGAACAATGACAGACATTTTCATAACTTTCCCCTGTGGCTAACTAGATGTATTCTCAACAAGTAAGAAAGGACAAGAACATTAACTAAAAAAAAAAACCAAAAAACTCAATTGTAAACCAACAAAGATATTTGATTATCATCACCATATTTTGATTTCCAATTTATTCGTTTCTAAATTTTAGATGTAGATGATGCACTTAAAAAAATGTGTCAAGTAACTTGAAAAAGAGTAAGCACTTATAATATAGACAGATGGGATTTACAATTTTGACATTCTAGGTGCTTACAAGCTCAGTAGGTACGCAATAATGGAACACTCAAACAAACATCCAAAAATTGAAGGGAACAATATACTCCAGATGCAGACAGGTAAAAATGAGCATTTAACAAGAAACAAGGTTGACAGAGAGTCAAGGGAAGAGCTGTTTCGAAATGATCTGCACGAAAAAAATTACTAAGTAAAAAATTTTTTATAAATACGAATGGGTCAGTTCATTGGCCATCTTGTTCGTCAGTTGAGATTTACTTCTTTTGCCTCTTTTCTTCAGGTCAGACTGGAGATTTAAGAGAAAATTTTATTGGTTCAGTTTTTTCATTAATTAAAAAAGTTGATTTATGGAACACTTTGCATACCTAAGTGATAAGCATAATTTGTAGGAAAACAAGGCAATTCTAGCAAATAGCCATATTTTAAAACACTGGTTTTGATAATCCACTGTTCTTCTATAACCCTTTTTTCAAAAGAGGCTCTTTTCGGGATCGGTGTTATTAGATGTAAAAATAATTATTATAAATAGATAAAATTGGAAATAGGAGGGGTGGAGAAAGTGGACCCTACTCGTCAGCGCGCACCTGGGACATAATCTTATTGTTAGTTGAAGAGTTCATATGTTAATTTGGTTAATTCGCGCTATCTGTCGGCGTTGTTACGCGATTGTTTTGGTCGTGTTTTTCCACTTTGCTAATAGATGGCATTTCAAGCGTCGCAACGCCGACAGATGGCGCAAGTTGACTCGTCAGCTGAGATATGTCCTGATCATAGAGTACTCTATGGTCTGACGAGTATACTCGTCATTACTAGAGTCCCTTTATACCCAGAGTTAAGACAACTCGATTATCAGCTGACTGGCAGCCGGCCTTGACTGGCAGCCGGCCTTGGCTGGCCATGGAGGCCGAAACGAGTGCACCCAAACGAACGATATTGAGGGATAAGGATCAGGAATCCTGCGATTGTCTGTCACACAAAAACAACAACATCAACAAATTGATCAATTAAAACGAAAATTAGATTGGTTTGTGAATAATTTCTTAATCTATTTTCATTTTAGACCGATGGAAATAAAAATTTACTCTTGATAAACCACAATCAGGTAATATTTTTTATTATTCTTGTTCACATTCGAGGTACCGCCATCTTGGTGCACTCGTTTCGGCCTCCATGAGCGAGAACCAATCAGAATTGGATTTTTTTTTAGGCCACTTTCAGCCCAACCAAAAGTGAGTTGTCTTAACTCTGGGTATAAAGGGACTCTAGTCATTACGAGGCGAATGCAGCCTCTGCTTCGTGAACAGCAGTTTTTTGTGTACGTTTTGTGAGTGTGAGTGTGTGTTTGGTTTGTGTGTGTGTGTGCACAGTGTATTCCAGGGCTGCCGATTCGTGAGTAATTACTCACATCGTGAGTAATTTGAGCACGGTGAGTAAAACGTGAGTAATGAGTAATTGGTGAGTAATCCGACGATCCGTGAGTAATCGTGAGTAATGCAAAATCCATGGGTAATTCTCAGTAATTCTCCATTTTTGGCGCAATTTGTGTGAGTAATCGGTGAGTAAAATTTAAAACGATGAGTAATCGGGTGAGTGAAAACAATGTCAATGTGAGTAAAATCGGGAAATGGTGAGTAAAAAGTGAGTAGAATTGAGAACGGTGAGTAAAAGTGAGTAAAATCGCGATCAGTGAGAAGCAAGTGAGTAAATTTTAGATTGGTGAGTAGCGTGTGAGTAAAAAATTCGCGAAATGTGAGTCCGAGTATCGGCAGCCCTGGTGTATTCAGATCAAAGACATAAAGACGGAGCACTAAAAGCAAAAAATGAAGCTTCTAGAGCTTCCTTTCAATCACCTCTACTATTGGCTAGAGGATTGGCGGCGAAATCGGGACAAGTTTGAATTCAAATGTAGGGCGGGAACTAATAAATAAAATTGCGGAAACAAAGTATTTTAGGTTGATTTTTGCCCAAATTCAGGTACACACTCATATTTTATTAACTTTAGGTTAGTTTCGGTCCGTCGTCGACCGACTGATTTCATTTGAGAGTAACGTAGATCTAGAACTGTAACGGCCTGTTTGAACCTGCAGAACCACCATAAGCAGAAGAAAAACTAACTTTATCTGAGATTACTGCCTGTTACCGAGCAAAAATAGGTGTAATATATTAGGACGCAGACCGAACTTTCTTAATATAATCGTTTTAAGCATTTAAAACACGTTTCGAAGAAGAAATAAGGAAAAATCAAGAGGACAAGTTCAAATCAAATTTCCGTTTGCCGCCATGGATTCCCGCGCTCATTTACACACTCACACAAGCGCGCAGCGCCGAACCTAGCTTCACTTTTTCCCCGTGCTTTTAGATACGAGCGCTCCGTCTTTATGTCTTTGATTCAGATCCAAGAAGGAGACAGTGTGGTTTGATGCCACTGCAATGGTTTTTGAGCATGATATGATGTGAAATTTCCACAGGTTAATTGTTAAAAAATCGTCGAGATGGCCAAAAAAATCGTAAGTATATTACCGACTTCTCGGTCATTTTCTTTTAATCCCGATAAGAATAGTTAAATTCGTTTTATCTGTGATACACATAACCTCACTTAGTCTGCCTTACAGGTAATGCAGTTGCTTAGTCATGTCGAAATCACTCTATTTTCTCTTCCCACCTATTATTAGGCGGAGAAAATTTTTGAACGATTACTGTAGTTTATGCTCCTTTCTTATCATATTTCCCAGGAATATTCGCTCTTCGAGGATGAGCGTTTTTGACTGGTGAAGCTCTTGGTCATCTCTCCTTTGTTATCTAATGATCATTATTCTGTCATAAATTCGACACTTCAAAAAATTTGTTCCTTACGGAAGAAAAAAGAATTTTCTGGACAGAATGATTTTTCAGCTCATCACTCATTTCCTGGGCTAGGAAATTTTCAGATGATCAATGAATTACTCCACTCGAATTAAAAAAATCAGAGGCTGGAGCGGTCTCATACATGACCTAACTACATAAGCGATTTTTGTAAGAGTGAATGTATTCTCCATTCGCATCGGACTCTTGCTGGAGCACTTATCATCAGTTTTCCTATGATGAGTTTCAAATCTATGATTTTTAAGATCCAAATCTTTTTTAATGAAAATGTCTCCTCTCGTGAACGATCTCTGTGTGAAGAAATTCCTAATCAGTATTAGTTGTCAAAGTCAGATGGTTAGCAGACATTTAATTAGCCTTCATATTTTCGAAATTTGCAATATCAATTAATTACTATGCTTGGGAATTTTCTGTCATTACCAGCCATTTTTCCTATTTTCTGGGCTGAATAAATTTGGAAACTCTCTGAGAACCTGAGAAATACAGTTTTCCCAAGAGATTAAATTCTGTCCCCTTATTTTGATGTACTAGATAGTAGTTTCCTACCTTAATTTCAAAGTAATTGGATGCACAGTGAGAATGCTGATTTGTGATCTTTATGTAGGGACAGATCCATTTTCCATCACAAGTAATTTTTTTGAGGCCTTTTTACTGTACCCTTTGTTTTGCTCAAGATTGGAACCGAGAGAATTATTTGTTCATCTGAGGATTGAATGTGCTGAACACAAAGAGCTTTTAGCCTCTTGCCAGGTGTGATGTCGCCCTTGCTTGAAAATAATCAATTGAATGAATATGATAAGCTGTGCCTAGTTAGGCACTTAATTGAACATCATTACATATATCAAAATGATCCTCCTATTATGAAAAATGTAAAAAATATTTTTCATATATAGCGTAGTTTTTTAGGAGTAACGTCCATCTTCGGATCTCTCATAACTGTAAATAACTTCTGTTGATTGACGCCAATCCACCAGGCTAGCTACTTCACCAAGCAATGTTAGAGAGGGAATGAAAAGTTAGGTGCCAATTAAGTTTTATAACATATTCTTGTCTTTTCAGATTTTGAGAGTCCAGTCATCAGAAGGGACAAAAAGAGTGGAAGTAGATCCCTCTGACACCTCTGTGAAACTTTTTGAAAAAGTAAGTTTTTTTAAATTTTATCACAAGATTTATACATTATTGGATAGTAGGCTGGGGAACTTAACATTTTGGTTTGTATCGAAAGGGTAAGAATCTAAGGTATTGAATCTGAATGTTAAAGCTGACTCATGATGCTCTGCCAGTCGAAACTATTCTGAAAACTTTTGCTGAAGACTTCACCGGAAAAATTAACTCAACACTCTAGAATGAGCGTTGAAATGTGGTTTGCAAGGAGGTGATTCTCCTACGAAGTAATACTCTGACAAAGGCTCAACATACCAAGGCAAAATGGATGGATTTAGCTAGAACCAGTGTAAGAGCATTTGACAGTTCCTGATTTTTTCTCATGTTTTATTTGGTCTACAAAAAACTTAATTTACACAAAGTTTTGAAATTTTGTGTGAATTTCCCGCGGTCATTAAGAGTTAACTCCCAAAATTTCAAGTTAGAAAGTTACTCAGTTTGCTGTCAAAAGAATTAAATACGAGAGGCAATAAGGTGACGTCTGATGTAGTTAGGCTGATTTTGGGTAAATCTGTCCAAATGAGGCGCTAGGAAGACAGGGTACATCAGTGTGGTTTTTATTACTTAAAAAAGAAGAAAAAAAAAAGAGTTTGAAGTTCTGGGCTTTTCTCGGACCTATAGAGTGTTCTGAATACCTTCAAAATTTACAAGTGTTTGTCTCACACCTTCATGAACATCTTCTGAAATTTTCAGCCTTTTTCAACACTAAAAAACACAAAATGGTCCGGATTTATGTTTCCTCTTTGCCTCTCCTTCCTGTTTTTATCTAATGTGCTTTTAGTGAGGTCCAGTCATTTTCTTGTACCTCACCTGTTTACTTACAAGCATAACAAGCTACAACACGCAGCTGAGACGGCTGGGCTCTAATTTCTAGTCTCGAATTTCTGAAACTGCACTTGTGCGCCTTGTTTTCCAAACTTTTCAAATGTAGGTATCACGGAATCTCGGACATCTCTCCTATGAACTCAAAAACTATACCTGCACCTCTCAAAAATTGAATCTACTACTAAACTAATTGTAGGTTTTCTTCAAAGAGAGGGAAGTGGATGACTAACAATCAATGTTTGAACTTAACATCAAGACTAAGACCTCTTGTCAATAAGTCAGCACGTGTATTTTTACTGTGTCAAAATCAGCTGTTGAGACCAGTAATGTCCTTTTCACCTTCACACCCCCTCGCCCCATCATGAGACTCTTCTTTCAAGAAAATCCTCCCCCCTCATGTTAAAAAAATTCAAGGGTTGCCTGCATAAAAAAACTGTCAGGGTAGCACTCAAGCACAGGAGAACTTTAAAGCACCCGTTTCTGAATGGTGCGAAAACTACCCTCTTGTCCACGGAAGTTTTTGCGTCCGAAAGGGATTTGCAGTTTAAGTACTTTTTCTCATTAAATTTTATGTGAAAGATAATGGTGGCAATGAATTTTTAAACAAACTTGTTAAAAAAAAAAAGTTCCCAAAATTGAGGCTGCGATGAAGCTCATCTCTATATCCTGTTGAACTCTCCATGCATAAATGGGGAGGATACATTAACAGGGTTGTCTTGGCTGCAACCATGGAATCCTTGCAGTGGCAACCCTGCAATGTATTTGCTCCCTATTTATGCATGTCGAGATTAACTGGATGTAGAGGTGGACCCTCAGTATAAGGTTGGCAATTCTCTCTATCAAGATCTCAACTTTCGGTGCTAATTTGAGCTTGAAAATTTGTTGCAGTGAAAATGGGTAACATCATAAAGTTTTTCGCGAAGATTTACCTACGAAATATTACTTAAATTAAAAGTCCTTGAGTTATACAAGAGCCTTATTGCTCTACCTACCTTTAGCTATCCCTTTTTTCCTTATTAAAAGGTTTAATCCTATGTAACCTCAATGTAGAATAATAGTAGAACAATTATATTTATAACTGGCTCTTGCTTTTTAGGTTCAAGAAGGGTTTGGATTGCCGAACTATTCCTTTACTTTGCACAAAGACAGAACAAGGAAAGAAGAGATAACATCTTCAAGAAGTCACTGTGTAAGTGAATTGGGTCTGAATCATGGGGACACCGTATTCTTGTCAGCTCTGAATAGTGGCAATCTGTGGAGCTGTCCCGATCCGAGCCTGCCAAGCACCTCTGGCACAAATCATGTAAAAAATTCTTCTTCAGGTATGTGACTCTCTATGTTACACCCCTCCTCAGCACATTGATTTAATTTTTGTGCTTGTACTTTTCATTAATGATGGTTAAACAATCTCTCAGAAAGCAAGTCTGTATTCTACATTTTTTCATACAGTGAAAAAAAAATGATACATTAATAAGAAATACTGACCAACTACTTGTTGGAACTGTACTTTTGCCCCATGGAACTCTATTTTTTTTTATCAAAGATGGAACATGATTGTGGTTTCTCTTCGTATCATTCTAAATGAAAATCCTGTTGAACGCACTGAGATTCTACATATAGTGCTGTTTGTAAGAAATTCATCTCTGAATTTTAGCAAATATCTGGTCATGCATTGCTGAAGTATAGTAAGAACGAAGTTAAATTAAGGCAAAATTACTGAAGTTCCTTAACGATGCCAAAGTTGCGAGCAGGCGAAACGTGTCCGCAAATAAGTATTTTACACGCAAGTGAGTTTTTTTAAAAATTTTATTGAATAAAAGGAATTCATAATATTATTTTTCAGGTGAAAACTTAGGTAATGTTGGAGCAAGCTTATCAGCCTCCATGTTGGTTCGAAACACCAATGGTGTAGTAGAAGACGATGTAGATTTGCAGTTATGGAAAATGGACGGCAAAGTAAAGCGAAAGCGGGATGAAAAGTTGTAAGTGTTTCTTCATTCATTCATTCATTCATTCATTCATTCATTTGAGAATATTTAGAATTCAGTTCATTTGGTATAATTTATTTGGTCACGACTCATGTTGCCTCTCAAATCCAAATGAGTGTTGCTTGCTAGAGATGCAGCCAAGTAAACAGATTCTCTAAGGAAAAAATCGCCGGAAAATTACGTTGGGAACATCTTAAAAGTCTTCAAAATTTTAGGAGTGGGTTTCAGATGTTTTTGACGCTTCCAACGAGATTTTCGAGTGATTTTACCCGCAGAAGGGGTATCCACTTGGCTGTGCCTCTCGCGTGCAACAGACCCATTTGTTTGTTTGTTATTGATTCATAGAAATTTTTTGGCAACACAAAACAATTGAAAAATACGCCCAAAGTTAACTTCGGTCTTGAGTCTCTTTAGAGAAATCTAATTTGTAATGAGGAGCCATTTGTAAGATTTGTCAGGAGCATGATGTGATTTTTTGATTTGAGGAAAACGTAGGAGATTATGCATGATGATTATTACTCCAATGTTGTTGATGTCAGCAAAGAAATAGCATCATCAGTTGACCATGATAATTTCAAAACTTTTCCAGTCCATCATCAGGTTTATTCTAAATTCAATGGCGAATTGCAGACTTGTGAAAATTGAAAATAAAATTAGAAGTGTGATTCCTGAGAACCGAACATCAGGGTAAAATTAACTCTTCATGTTGGCACACACTCGCCTGCGCATATGCCCACTCCAGCAGAGAGGTACTAGCTTTGGGAGCGCATCTCCTATCATCAGGTTGAATTTTGGCTGATGTTTTCAGTTAAGAACTTCTGACTGAACCAAGAATTACTTGAAAGTCTTTCTTTATTAGATCTGGCAGTTATAACAAGCAAGTATTTAGGAAGAAAAGAACTATTCCACTGTGACACCTTAAGCTGGATTAACTCAAAATGGTTGAACACGAACAGAATCAAGTGAAAAGTACACCCTCACACCTGAGGGCAATAGAAAACAGAGCAACGCTCTATAGTAGGTTGCTCACTTTATTTTTCTTGGTCCCGATGATGCTGTTGAAAAATAAAGTGAGTAACCTGCCACCATGCAACCCGATAAAGTGTCCAAACATTTCAAATACATCATTAATCAGCACTTTCTTCCATTAGTATAAAATGTTTTATTGTTTTTTTCTAGTTGTCATCATGGAAGTAACGCTTGCTGCGTTCATTGTTCGCCTTTGGAACCTTTTGACGAATCGTACTTAGCAGAACAGCAGGTTAAACACATGTCTTTCCATGCTTACTTGAGGAAATTAACTGCTGGTGTTGATCGGTGAGTAATTTAAAATTATGCTAAGTCTTCATTGATGGAATTAGTTTCAAGAATGTATCAATTTAGTTTTTAAAGTTAGTTTGAGTTCATGACAGGGTACTGCAGTTGAAATTAAAGAAAAAGTTTCAGTTTTTTTAAAAATTTTGGCTCTTTGTCTGATGATTTAGCAGAGTTCTTGAAGAAAAAGATGATATTTTTTCAATTTTTTTCTCTTGCTCAGAAGCCCCAAAAGAATTTCCTTCAGTTAAGACTTCACATACCTAGAAGAGGTTAGATTTTCTCTAATTTTTTGTTTAAATTAAACTTTTTTGAAAACCGATTATATAGTTAGATGACTTACTTTCTTATTCGTGCAGTATGCTGTAACATAGTTTGATTTTCTACCAACATCAGGTCCGACTGAAAAGATGGTCTCTATTTTATTTTTTTATTTTTTCAAAATTGTAAGGGCCATTGTACGTCAAGTTCTAACTAAGCTACGGACCTCCAGTTTTCTTAAAATAACTAAAATTTCATTCTCGACAACTTGTCAGAGGGAGATTTTTTAATGAATTAAAAAGGTAAAAAAAGGAAAGAAATTAATTATTTAGGGGGAAACATAAAAATAAGAATTGTAATAATACTGCCAGTCAAAATTTCAAAAATCTCCATTGGAAAATTTTAGAATGTGCAATTCTAGCTGCTCTCAAACAAATCTCAGGTCTCCAGTTTGTTCTAAACTCCAGCTAATACAGCCACTGTCAATGTCTGAACAATACAAGTTCCAAGTTATGCAACCTGTTTTACACAAACATAGGGCAAACTTAGTTGTATGAGGATCCTTCACCAAAAACAAATTTTGAAGTTGCCAAGTCAACAAGAAAAGGTGGTTGATTTTGAACTGGATTACTCGATCCAGGGTATCAAAATAGAATTCCAAAATATCTTGCTGTACAGACGCACTCATGAAGACAAACATATTCAAGAATTTACTGACGACTTGCAAAACTGTAACATTTCCATCTTTGGCTTTTAGTAGAAGCTGCCTCAACATTGTTAAAGTTGTTTTGTCGTTCACAAGAACAGTTCAATTCGGCCGTCTTTTGTCCATTTGTGAACTTCTTTTCTTCAACTGTTAGAGTGTACAAACAAAGAATAATCTTGTATTAGTGTTTGATTGTTGCACTAAAATTGGTCACAAAATATAGAGGCGTCTAACGGAAAATTCTCCTCTCTTTGACAGACTGACTGAACAAAACTTTCCTTAAATTTGTGAAGATTAAAAAAGCATGTGGTCGCAAAATATCCAAAAGTAATTGATCCTGCAGGCACAATTCAGCCATAAAGCTATCAAGATGGATTTAAAATACAGCTGTATAAACTTCATATGTATGCAAACTGGAATCATTTAGGTATCATTGTCTGCCACGTTGGAGGCGCTTCAAGTTGTCAAACTAAACAAAATTCAATATATAACTTTGTTTTCAGAGGAAAATTTGCATGTCTGGAGGAGGTTAATTGTCGTATAAAACCTGGCTGCAAAGGACATCCACCATGGCCTCGTGGAATATGCTCTAAATGTCAACCAAGTGCTGTGACATTGAACAGACAGGTAATTTCATTTTTCTTGTATTCTTCTCAACTTCTCAAATCTAACTTTCATGAAGTCTGAAAGTCTAGCAAGAACGCTTAGTGCCTGCGTATTGGCACTCTGTTGAAGGAAATGATACTCTGGTCATTATAATGACGCATTCAGTAACAAAAAATGTCTACGATACAAATTCTTCAGCGACTTCTGCAGCTGATGGTAATGTTCAGAGAGTATTCATCATGGCCAGGAAGTAAGTTTCTAATAAGGCTGACATTTATAACAGATACAGTCAAATGAACTGAATGCACTTTTTGTAAGCAATATCTCATGAAAATCATGCTGAACTTGTTAGAAGTGTCTGCGATAGACTTTGTAATGCACGATTTTTGTGGTCTGTATCATGCATTTTCAAATGGACGGTATCATCATGCACTTTATACTGATATCAGGTACACCTAGTGTACTCAGAGAGAATTATGAAAAAACCTAACCCCTACCCTGAATAAAGAAAACTCTTTCACGAACAGTTATCATCTTTCTCACGTATAGTTTCATTTGCAATTTTTCCAATTAATTTTCTCTCTTGAAGGAGGAACGTAAACTCTGTTAATTAAAAGGCTTTGTATTTCAAGAAACAAGATATAATAATACAAAAAAACTAGTCTATGAAACTTTAACAGAAAAAAGGAGAAAAAAGTCAAAATGCAGTATGAACATACCGTTATGCAACGCTGAGCGTGACATCCTCCCATCCCTTGTCTTGCTAGGACACAAAATTATGAAATTCTCTCCACCCCCTAGCACGGTACGTAATTAATGGACAGACCCTTACAGGATTTTTTTCTCCTTTATTTTGAAATCGAGCTAAAACAAAAGGTATAAAATATTGGCGTTGTGCAGTTGAGCCCTTTACACCGAACTTGCAATATGACAAATCATCAATTAGGAAGTAATTTTGAATTCCCTTGAACTCCAACATAACCTCAATATTAGGTCAGGCTTTCCAACATTTTTCGTTGGCCTACCTGATTGCTGGTGGCTAAGAATGAAGTGCCTGCAGATGTGGTAAATTTGAAAATCTGTGAGCCATGACATTTTCCCCAAGTTGTACGTTTTTTTTAGTTTATTTTAGATGTTTCTTATGTGCCCAACAGAATATCGTACTTAATGCAATTGTACCTACAGAGCTTGTACATAGTTGGAACTATGTTTTGTTTGCAGCAGATCCACTGAGCAAGCTTGAATCAGGGTCTTTAAATTTCTATAAATATAAAAGTTTTTTCTCAAGAATGGCACTTTGGCAGGGCAACTGAAAATCTTTGTGGTATTGAGCATTTTAATGAATTTGCTATAGCCTGTATAAGTAAAAGTGAAGTATCAATTTTCTGTTTTTGTCTATTCCTAAATCAGTAAAAAACTTTGAAAATTCCAAAAATTATTTTTTAAAAGGTCTTAGAATTTGGCTCTTATCAGCCATAAATTACTTTATTTCAAACAAATGGAAGAGAAGCAGAATTTTCAGTTCATAAGTTTCACTTAAATTGCTGTGTGAAAAGCAGTTTCAAGGATTGGTGCTACTGATTTTGTAATGCAGTCAACAAATAATAACACAGTAAATTTTCTTAAGATACGGATTATTGAACCTCATCATGGGTGAATGCATATTTAAGTGAATTAAAACCTCTAACATAGCTGTAATAGTCAAATTTTCCGCTTATTCTCTGCTTTACCATTGATCTTAAGGTTTTTTCTAATTTGAATCGATTTCTACTTTTCAGGCATATAGGCACGTAGACAATGTTCAGTTTGAGAATCCTCATTTAGTCGAGCGGTTTTTAAATTATTGGCGGACAACAGGACATCAACGAATTGGCTTTTTATATGGTCATTACGAAGTACACACAGATGTTCCCTTAGGCATCAGAGCTACTGTTGCTGTGATCTACGAGCCTCCTCAGGTTTGTGTGGCAGATCCTGGCTCTGCTAAATAGTGTTCTGTCTCTTAAAAAGTAGCCTGACAAAATTTAACAGTTCTACCTCCAGGAAAACTAGTCAGAAAATCTTAAAATAAGAATTAAGTTGTCCTACTTTTCAATGAATATTAGTGATACCCAATGTTCAGCTCGCTTTGCTCATTTTTGTGAAGTAGAATCTCCAATGATGCTACCACGTCTATTTGTAAAAACTTAAATACAAAATCATAATACACATCATCGTATATATTAAGCCTGTAAATAAAGCTGAAAACATACACAGCTCAAATAGAATATATCATCTGAACCAACCTCACTGCTGTGACAACAAATTTTTGATCAGTTTTTGTCTGAAAACTTTCATTTGTAAATTATTTTGCCATGCTCTGAGTATCAACAATTCAGTATTGAGTTTTTTTTTTTTTTAAACCAAGGTTTCTTTTTGGGTGGACGATCATGATTAAGAAAAACAACTCTCAGCTGTGTTAAGCACTCACTTTAAGTCTCCCTCAGCGACGATCAGGCTTTGCCCTGTGTGTGTTTAGCCATTCAGCAGTAAGGAGAGATAGTTCTTTAGCATAAAATGTCCAGGAAATGTAATGAAAAATTTCCAACATTAGATTTTGGAGGAGCAGGTTTTGAATAAAAAATCTTTAAAAACCTGGTTTCGCAGAAACTTATGTAGGAAGCTGAAGATTGCCAGAATTTTATTATTCTTTCAATTTTTTCTGTGCATTGGGAATAAAAATGTGAAACAGTGAATAAAGGACGTAAACACAGACACTATCCAATCATTTTTGGTCACTAATGATTTTCAAACTTGTACTTTACAGGAAAGCACCAGAGATAAAGTTGTCCTATGTCCAGATGAGAAAGAGCCTTTGGTTGATGAGTTAGCAAAGCAATTAGGTTTGCGAAAAGTTGGTTGGATTTTTACTGATCTGCTGGCAGATGATTTACAAAAAGGAACTGTGAGTATACCTAGTCAAAGATGTTTTCATCAAGTTTTCCTGTTAAAGGACGTCTCCTTGACTTAATTGCAATTGAATACAGTGTAATCCCAATCTGTTGTATGCGCTCAGGATCGGCGGTTTTATCGAACTGAGTCAAAGTTCCTACCAATGCTGATTTTAACATTACTTAGATGTTTCCAGGGAAAAGGCCTTCTTAAATCAAAGCATTGCAAAGTTATCATACAAAGACATACTAAGGTGGTGATTTCATGATGTGTATTGATTGCGGTGATCAGTAAGATCTTTGGAAGTTTTGAAATTCGATCATTTATAAAAGCTGTAAAACCTATTGGTTAGATGATGTTTCATTTGCATGAATCTGGAACCACAGCAACATGAAGGCCCTTGGTTTCGTGACAGTGTCTTTTATTTTTAGTAATGCACAGCAACAAGGTAAACTAACCTGGAGAATAATTTCAGCTGTAGATTGTTATTCCAGTAGTGTCTCCAATTACATTGCATGAAGTCTACCCTAAAAACTATTACGGCTGTGTTGCTGGCATTATCTACCCGGCGCATTTTTTCATTCATTCTTTTATTCGCGCAATTTTTTGCAAACATGTTCAACCGCTCCTCATTTTTACAATCATTTTGGGTGTGTGATCGAACACCTCTTGAGGAGAGATAGGTTTAAATGTTCTGATCAAGCTAAATATTTCCAGAGTCATTTGTAGTCAAACAGGAAGAGTTCACAAGATAGAAATTGGAATCATTTTGGAAAGTTTTTTGCCCCGGTTTGAAGATTGATCACTTAATCACTTAATCTCTTTAATGAACATATCCATTCATTAATCTAATTATTGGGTTCTCAGTATTTTCAGTCTTAATCACAAAAACTGTGTTTTTCCATGAGTTTCTCAAAAAGATGGTGATTTATTACTATTCCTATTCGTTATACTATTTGGTTCAACACTATTTTGGACCAATCTGACATTTTGGTATGCGTGTGGGACTTACTTGTCTCAACTTGTCTCAACCTTAGCTTCCCGATTTTCTGTTTCTGAGCTGAGAAAGGTCATGAAAACACTGCCAAGATTGGGTATACTACTGCGGCTCCATCAGAACAATACTAATAGTGTGTCAAATGTTGATGTATCTTATCTCAGGATTATTATTTCACACCATTTTTTCAGGTTTTTTATTGTTTCAGCTTTTTTTCATTTCTCAATTTCTAACCTTCCTGCAATCATTCTATGTTTGTTTTTTCATTGATTTTTCATTCTTTTGCTCTCTTTTACAGGTTAAACATGTTCGTAATATAGATAGCCATTTTTTAACTGCTCAAGAATGCATAATGGCAGGTCATTTTCAGAACTTGCATCCGAATCCCTGCAGATTCTCACCTAGTGGCTATTTTGGATCTAAGTTTGTCACAGTTTGCGTTACTGGTAAGTTTTCATTCACAAAAAATTTTTCTTACCATAATTAAAGTCCTGGGTCAGATTCGAGTACATCTGCGGCTCAGCAAATTAAAATCAACCAGATTTTTTTTTTTTTTAATTTAGCTTGCTTTTACAGTGCCCTGGTCAAATCAGTGGGTGATTTGTTTTTTCCCAATTTCTTCCAGTCTGTTTTGTCTCATCGGGATTCATCCAGATCTCTTTTTGTTTATCATATTTTAAAGAGGTGTACCCCAGTTTATCTAGATTTATCTTGATTTTTCTCGTTTTCTTCTGTTGCTCTATGCATCTATGCTCTATGGTTTATAAGGTTGGATTGATGTTGTTGGCATTGGAGGTACACATTGGTGATGTTGAGACCCTAAAAAGAGTTCCTCTACCCGTGGGGCGTAGCTTTAATAAGTAATAGAAAGGGGAACCCTCCAACCAGTGGGAAAGAGCTGTAATAAGGTGGAACTGAGGCTTCTCTCAGCTAGTAGAGTGTAGCCTTAAGAGAAAGGTCTCTTAAGGCTTATTAGCAGCCTTAAGGAGGGCCACCCTCAGATAGTGGAGCATACAGTGATTCTCCACTGAGGGCGCTTCCAGGCGAGGCTACAAGGGGGCATACACTTTTTGGGATATCCTTATATTTAATATTAGCATGTTTCTTACCAAAGTATTTGGTGTTTATTGCATACTTAGCCATGTAATAAAGAGACTTTCTTTAGAATTGTAGGTAATATACATGCATGTGTTTGCATAAAAGAATAGGATTCACAATAGTAGACACATTCTTATGAAGCATACTTGGTCTTCTCCTGTGAGCTGAACTCATGCGTTCTCTACAAAGATTTAGTGGATGTATTAATTGAATCTGTGAGAATGAAATCGTACCGATTCGGAAATTTAAAAATGTCCATTCTTCATTGAAGATGCTCAATTTTCATAATAGCCATTGAAGATGGGGCATCTGCATCAACTTGGGCCTTTAAAGCATCCCAAAGTAATAGTCGTCTGGCACTAAAAAGCTGTTTCTTAATTTTCGCAATTTCTTCACCTACTGTGCAGTTTTTTGTATCTCTTGAACATTTTCATTTTTTTGAGTTGGTGTATATTCATTTTCACCGATTCAATTGAGAGGTCTTGTTGTTCAAATGACATAAATGTTGTCTCTGCAGAACCTATCAAAGACAGTCAAATCAGCCAATTTGATAGGAACAATGAACAATACAAGATTCGTCATTGAAGCAATGTGCTTGTTAGATAGCTTAGAATGATGAGAAAATAGTGAACATTTTGTAAATTTTATGTGTTTTTTGCTACAGGTGATTCAAATAACCAAGTTTTTATGGAAGGGTATGGTGTTTCAAATCAGTGCACAGCTCTAGTGCGGCACAATTGTCTTGTTCCAACCAAGGATGCTCCAGAACTGGGCTTTATTCGAGAATCTTCTAATGAGCAGTATGTTCCAGATGTCTACTACAAGGTAAGAAATTCAGAATCTTACAGGGTGTCTACAGTTCTTGAATACCTGGAAAATTATTTTAATAGGGCATTTCTTACAGTCATGGAAATTAGGGAACTTTCCAATAAAAACTGGAAAGTTGAAAAATCTTGAAACTTGAACTACGAAAAGAAATCTTTGATGTCCACACAATCAAGCTGAGTCTCGGTCTGGTGGGGGGTTAAATGCCATGAGTAATACATACTGTGAATAGGAATAGAGGAATAATTTTAAGGAGAAGTAGCCATTTTAGTCAATTGAATGTTAAATACCTGAAAAAAAGTTCACACTTCTTCTCTGTCATTTACAGTGAAACTTTTGTCAAAAATTTTTTATTCACTACGGGTCCACATTGGTGTTATGAAAAATTAGGGAATTTAGATCATTTTGGTGAGGTGAAACCCTGAAAAAGTCAGGGGTATTTTTCCTGCAAAGTCTGTAGACACCCTTTCTTTGTTTCCTCAATCTTTCTTTGTTTCTTTTTAAATCTTATTGTTTATCCAGGTGCTTAATCTCTTCATTTATCTCTAGTGAAATTAAAGTTCTGATCAAGCCTGGACTGAGATTTGTAGGTGTTTAGCTTTGTTTTTTGTTTTGGTGTTGAAAATGGGCCTGTCGTGTCCCTGAGAGTTCAAAAGAAAGTTTTCATACTCTGCACAAATTCTTATTTGGTCTATGAGGGGGATCGCATACACTCCTCAAATGTACTCCAACAAACCCTCTAGCTGTTTTTGTTGCATCTTTGATTTCTGAAGGAGAAAATTTAACTTAAAAAAACATGACATTTTTCTTTTATTTGAAGGTTTTTTCTCTTTTTTTTGCGGAAGATTTGTTTGTGGACTTTTTCACTTTTACTTAGATGGAGATGAATTATTCTAATTTTTTAAGGTGTTCCTCGTGGTCGAATCGGAGGGTGATTGTTAGTTGGATTTTCATACGGTTTATCAATGAACATTTGGTCATTTGGTTTCATTGGTCATTAATGTGTCTTCCTCTTATATTTCTCCCCCTTAAACTCTGTTGCAATTATGTTGCAAGGACGACACTTCTGTCCCTGTCACCTTATTTTTGATCAGTGTTTGATACGGAAAAATTTCACTTCACAGACCAGGGTGTCTATTGAACAGAATTAGTAAAGAGTTTCTGAAAAAGCACTGATTTCGAAGGATCGGTACAGAAATGCTAAAACTGTACGAATTTTCTGTGAAAAATTACTCATACATATAGGAAATGTTTGTGATGAACTTTAAAAACAAGCTTCCGGGTGAACCATTTCTCAACCGAGCCCACTGTAGCAAGTTTTGCAGTTTGAATCCTCATGTTTCAGTTCTTTCTGGCTTATTCCTCTATTATTCCTACTTTCAGCTTTTCGAATTTTAATTTTTTTTTGCTGCCCAGAGGTGAAATCAACCGTGTTTTTCTTGAAAATACAATAGCTATCATTATGTTTTTGTTGCTGAATATTGAAGATCATCAGGAGCATTAAGAAACCTATTTATGTCAACGTAGAACCACGTACAAAGCTCTTAAAGAAAATCTTAAGACATGATGTTACTGTCGCAGACCTTGAAACAGCATTTTTCATCATTTCTCATTACTTCATGAAGTCCGGATATGATGTCCGTCCCTCCGCCCCCTACTAATAACAAAAGCCTGCGAATAGAATGAAAATAATGTAAAACAAAATATTTTGAAAAATTCTCATCATTACCACAAAGCACACATCCTCAGGAAAATGCTAATGTAATTTATGTTTTCCTAGGATTATAAAAAGAATGAGAAAGTATGCAAGGCTTAATAAGTATCCTCACTTTTTGGCTTATTGGAATTGTTTGCTTGGGCAGGCATGTCAAAGCGCCTCCAAAAATCGCAGTATTGCATTGGGTTAGCTGGATTTTGGCTCCAATCATGACAAATTAGACACAGTGTGTTTTCCCGACTCCAAGAGACAGTCTGAAAACTGTTCCTTCTCTCCACATTTTCCTGCACTTCATTTATCTTTGCTCTCTCATTTGTCTCTAGTTTTACTTGACCAGTTTTGATTCTCGGTTTCGCACCAAAAATCGCTGTGCGATTCAGGAATCTTTTTCTGAGACACTTCCTGCATTATAACACTCCCCTTACATTAATATTACTCTGTTCATAGAGGAAGAAAGAAAACCAATCGCTAAGTCTCCAAAAGTGTTTAAAGACTTCATCGGAAAACTTGATGGTTACCATGCAGTATGTTTCTTTAAAAAAATGTGAAGAAATCATTGAGACTTTTGAAATTTCCCAAGCATTTCAATGGGTCTGATGTGCTGGTCACAGAATTTACGTTTAGATGGTTTATTCTTGTGGACTAGCTAAAACTATTAAGACTTATCTGTCCAAACAGCAACTTTTGATATTCAATATTAACAGAGACTTTGCGCTTCGAAAAACTCGGGTTTTTGACTTCATCCACCGCGGTAGTGACACCCTTAATTTCTTCCTCTTTGGATTCATTCAGTATACACTGGTTACTGGACTTAAAACACGGATAAAACCAAGGAGGAAAAAACCATGGGTGTCATTATCGCAGTGGATGACATCAAAGACTGAGTTTTTCAAAGCAAAATATCCCTGTTAATATCGACTGTAAAAAGTTGCTGTTTGGAAAAATCTTAATATTTTTAGCTTATCTTTAAGAATTAAGCATCAAAACACGATTCTGTGACAAGCGCAATTGACCCATTAGCCACCCTAAGCACCAGATAAAGAGATTGAATCACAAAATAAAACCAAGACCATCGCGTACAATACTTTTATTTTCAAAATAAACGAGGGAACTATCCAGAGTTAAATTTACAGCGAAACAGTACGAAACGAGACATAGATTTATTTAATTTTCCATTGACGATAGTGCTCAACAGAGTTCTGTTGATGCGACATTTACCCGGTAATTACAGGAGAAAAAGATATCGGCTTTTCCTCTTTAATTCTTCTAATTCTAATGTACAAAAATTCGATTTCTTGCGCCCCTTAGAAGTATAACAATTGCCATTGATTGAGTTAAATGTAGTAGTCGGTCATTCATTTTAATCGAGGCTCTTGCAATACATCACATGATAAGTTCTTCTTCATAAATGCATATGCACTTTTAAGGCCTAAGGAAACGCAAATGATTACCTTGACCAAATCGACAGTTAACAGTTTACAGGTTCCAAGTGTAGGTATGTTTTGAAAGACAGTGTTTTTTTATTCGTAACAATTACACATAAAAAATATAACATGTGAGATCAAATTTTATAGATATATTTTTTTCAAATGGATAAATGCTCAAAATTTTATTTTGTTAAATCTGTTAGGCGAGAGGAGTAAGTGGAACTTTATAAGAATAAAAATTACATTTTGTTGCGTAGGAGGAAGTCTTTTAGCACTTATTTTTTCTTGCGCTAATTCTCTCTCTGATAGATGTCGCGAATAGTGCGTTAATGTTATTATTTCAAAAGGGGTGCTCACTAAACCAAATTATGTGATAATTCAAAGTCTGCTAGAGGCTCCTATCAAAGATAATTTTTTAAGTATGAAATCTGAGACTTAGTTTTCTAGAAATGACTCTTAGTGGTTAGGATTGGATCAAAGAAGACTTTCATTTGTCTAACAGTTTGTCTTGAAGTTATTCCTTCATAACAGATATAATATAATAATATATAAAATTAATTAGTGGTCTAATGCTTCTTCCTTTAGAGAAAATTCTACAAGTATCCAATCCTTCATAACAAAATTCACTTTTCCCCTATAGAGGTATTGTGATCATTTTGGACAAAGTAGATTACCTCACTGAATTTTTTTTTTTTTTAAAGGTCTCTTTTTTCAAAAATGGTTATGATTAAAAGAGCTCTTCGTCCTCAGTTTGTATTCTTTTCACTGAATTCGAAAAATTGGTCTTTTACTCTTATAATATATCCTCATTGCCTAAATCAAACTTGAATAATCACTATGTACATACCTCAGAACTTTTGCAACTACTTCTTGCTTTTTCCTGTATAAATTTTAAAAGGATAACATGAGAATTTCTAAATACAAATTTGACATTCGGTATCTTTAGGTCATTTTGTCAACCAAAGTCCTTTACTTTTCAAAAAAGAAATCTTTGATAACACACACACCAAAAAACTATTTGTATGTGAACTACCTTTCTCGCCTGAACTCAATATTTTTGTGACTTAGAGGTATTTACTTCCAAAGATGCTCCCAAAATACTCACAATTTCTAACCTCAGTGCTTTCAGGTCAGAATTTAAATTTCAAGCCCTTGCTCATGAAAGACCTTTCAGTAGTAGTTGCAAATCATTTAAATAAAGAAGCATTAAACATAATTATGTTTAGGTGAAATCATAATTTTCTTACATTTCTTAATTTAATTGTTATAGCAGGTGACCATTCTTGAAAAACAAGGGTGAACTTTACTTTTACTCTTTTCAAAACGTTTATCTCTATCAGAATCTACAAATAACTTTGAAAATAAGTAAATTTAGACAGTAGTCAACAATCAGCCATTGTGCGTTAGATACTGTTCGATAACATTTTTAACGCATGCTTAACAGTGGATATTGTAAAATGGCTAACAAACCATGTCCACCTGAACAACAACTTGTGCGTCTAACTGCCTTTGTTCGTAATAGAAGACAAGCTCTTACATTGATTTTGAACAACCAACTATAAAGGCTTCTTTGAATCAGAAATTTTATAATTTTCTTGATCGTAAACCACGAGCCATTAAACATTAGTAATCTTTCCCATATCTATTGAACTGTGAATACAAAAAATCACTATGGCCATCTTAGAAATACAAGAAACAGCAAATTATCTCATTAAAATTTGCAGTCTGGTGATTTGTTTTAAATTTTTTCAACTTGAAATTAGGTATATTCTGCCAGCTGTTTAGTGATTAATTATTTTCGCATTTAAAACTTTTCTATGAAATGAAATTTTGCTGAAGACGAAGAGCCAAGTATGTATGATTAGTGTCTAATTTTGTTGCAGAAAAGAGCTACTACTTATGAACTTAAATGTGAGGGATGATGTTTTTAAATTAAGAGTTACACCATTGAAGTTCCGTGTGCTCTATTGCACATCAATTTCCATCATAAAAAAAGAATTCAAATTCCTCTCATGGTCCCTCTCAAATAAATCTCTCTCTTCAAAACTAACCCGTCTCCTTTCTTCCAAATGACCCCATCTTTTTTCTCTCAAAACGACCCATCACCTCTTATCAAACACTTTCCTCTTTTTTCTCTGTCTAACACATTTGCTCTAGATTTTTATCCCTCTAAAAAAGGACTCTTGAGATGATGTGTTGGTAAAATTGAAATTAGGATGGTCCATTGTCAGTTGAAAGGATTTTGGAGAATATTTACTTAAAGAAGATACTTTTTTTCTAACTAATCGATTAAATTATTAATCGACATAAAATTAACTTTTCTTTATTTAGAAACGCACACCGCTTAATTTGTTTAAAATGAGAACTGATTCTTTCTCTATTTCTTTTGATTTATTTCATGCCTAATCTATTTCAACTTTATTCTTTTTTTCTTTAGTAGGTGGTCAGATTTCTGTTTCAACATTTTCGTCTTTCCTCTTCAGTTTATTTGACTTGCAGAGAAAGAGGAAAGGTGAAAAGTTTCACACATTCTTATAGCATTACATACGTCGATCTTGTAACAACTAACAAAAATATTTATTATCTACATAACTGATAGACATAAAAAAGAAAGAAAAAATAGCCGTTTCTAATAACTTGTTAAAACAAAAAGCAAACAAATTTCTGTTCGAAGCAAAACAAAAAATTTTATCGTTGGTAGAAACGAGGAAATTATTCATGACATTTACGTCACATTTTACTATTTACAAGCGCATTCCTCTCACTACATTGGACAGTTTTAAAAAAATAAATTTGAAGTACAAATGTTCAGTTTAAAAAATAGTTCTACTTTTCTGGTACGATACAATACGATACGATACGATCACGAATATAAAAATTAAATTGAACTATGATCGATTTCACTGACGTAACATGAGGGTATGAAAATATAATAGATCTATGCAGAATCTTTCTCTTGCTCAAAATCGTTAAATAATTAAAGAATATTGGTAGAAACAAGATGAGAATGTACGATCAAAATCTCGCACTGCAATCCACTTCTTATGAAAAAATCAAATTAAATTTATATTTTGTCTTTAAGAATGCAAAAAAACCTTCGGTTTAAAAGAGAAGATAGAAATAATTATAAATAACTTGATCCTGATGGTATCTTGCAGTAGTTAAGCGTTTTTATACTTAAATTTACACACAAAGGATTAGTATGTAGGTATTAAAGAATAATTGTCATTCATCAGGGTAAAATGGTTAACTTGTCATTGAATCATATATCTACATATCTCTAAAAGTGTGTATCAGGATCCATAAAAATTTTATAGCTCTCAGGTAATTTCGAAAGACATGGAATAATATGTTCCACTTCTGAATTTTTTAATTTTCATCCATTAAAGATTTTGTGACAATCGTCGTTTCAACTACATGTTTTTGAGCTGATTTAGTTTTTCCACCAAAGAAAAAAGCAAATCCTATCGTGCTGTAAAAAAATCGGTTTTCAGTAATACATAGAGTGGATTAACCCCTCAACTCAAAAAAATTAAAACCATCAGTCACTGTCAATCAAATAGAAGTAAAAATGAGGCTTTAAAATTTTTTACGAATCTACTTACGTAACTCCTTAATTCTTAATGAGAACAAACTAAAAGAATTCTGCAGATTTATACGGCCATGAAGAGGTCAAATGTTTCAAGTGACTAAACTGTAGGTATCCCTAATGATATTAATCATTTTGTTCCTCAAATGAATGATAAAATAAAAAATTAAAAAAAATAATAATTGTAAGGGCAAGAAATTTCAACTAGAGAAAGAGAGAGAGAGAAAAAATAAGGAAAACGGGAGAGGTATAAGTTTTTTGTGTAGCTGAGTTTTTTTTTTTATAATAAGACAGTTTTCTTTGGAAATAATAAATCTTAAAGTATTAGAATTTTTGCTTAGTAAGGTTTTGTAAAAACACAGGGATTGATTGCAGGAGTAACTGTTAGTAGGAGTTTCTCCGCTTCAAATGAGGAGGGAGTATGTAAATAATGCAAATATAAGAAAACGATGAGTAAAATCTGTTCAAGCAGAGAGGTTTAATGCTCAGTCACACTGTAAGTGTTTCCGCATCAGTTGATTAATATCAAGAAACTTCCTTTTTACAGCTTTAGAAGCTGGAAGATAAATTGTAACAAAGACGAAAATAAATTTTACAAACAAAACAATGATACCCCAGTAATGTTTACAATACCGATAATTTTAACCTCTAACGTGTCTAAAATGAATCAAATTAATCTTTCTCCCTGACTGAAAACTCAACAATCAGTGAAAGATGGACGAAAAAAATCTTTCTTTTCATATTAACATCAAAATAATATAATACAATTTAAATAATAACGGTTATTAAAGATGGAAGATTCTCCCAAAGATCGTGAGAGCTTCTCTTACACATCTAACTTGGCGAGAGGTATTTAGCTTCTAACCATGATCTACATGGACCATGGAAGAGAAGCCTCTCTCAACTTTCTGTCTCTTATCATCTAATTTTGTCTCAGTCTTCGAATTTTTACAAGGGTTTTCTCATCCAAGATGATTACTCATGTTTTTCAACAGAAAATTTCTATAACAAATACGAATTGATTCACGATACGATTAATATTTACAAAGTGTAGCACAATCAAATAACCGATAGGCAAACATCTAAATAGAAAATAGGGAATAGTGAAAGAGGTGAGACTGATTTTCTCAGTTAAGTTTACCGCAATTGGTAATGATTACAGTTTTACTGGGTTTCCCTACTGCATCACCAAACGTTGCAATTTTGGCAACTAACTCAATACCCTCGACAACATGACCAAAAATACCCGTAAAAGCTCTCATCTCTTGTAGAATGATTCGGAATTGCGAGCCGACCATTCCCAAGCTATCATGCCTCTTTTGTGACCTTCTCATACCGACTGCGCCACGAACCGCAGGGAATTTTGTGTCATCCGGAAGGAAGAAACCCTCATCATAAATTGACCTTCCACCCTTACCATTGTTCAACTCAAAGTCTCCTGTGATGATTGACTCATTTTCCCAGCATTGGAAAACGGTGCAACCTTTATATGTAACACCCATCTCTCCCGTAGTTAGAATGTTGAAATTTTTTGCCATCTTCGGTGCGACATCAGGTCGCGTCTCAATCACAATCCGACCAAATGGTATTTCGTCAATGTTTATATTAAAAAAGTAAAGTGGATAAGCAGATGAAGGTTGTCGCACAAGAGTCATTATTTGGATGGGGGAGTGAACCGGTAACACGTTGACATCTTGCTGTATGTACAAAGGGTTAAGCGTGGGTGGAGGTGTATGCATGTAATCAATTCCATTGTGAGGCAATGGAGATGCCATCAGGTCCATGCGCAGATTGAGGGGTGGTGTTTGTATACGCTCAATGGGTTTGACACGTACATCTTGATGATTCTGACGAATGCTTTGGACCAATAGTTGTGAAACACAAAAATTACTGAGGAATAGAAGTGGATCATTGCTTGCTGAGGCTGGTGAAAGAGCGTTGTTCAAGTCCAGTTTCGGCAAGAATTTCATCAACACCATCTTCAATTGTTGCGAGTCAAGAATAGTGGCCGAGTTGCTCACATAATCATCTATCTGACTCTCCACCATCATCTCCTTTATCCTACTTTGAAGTTTTTGCTTTTCAACCTGTATCGCTTGACACAGCCTCGAAATATTTTCAATGTCATCTGTATTTATAATATTCGATCGAATATTACTAATCAACTCTTTAGCCTCATTGATCTCAGGAACTGTTGTTTTCAAACTGTCATGTAGGTCCATCTCTAAATTACTTTTCAAGGCTACGCATGACTCCAAAACTCGCAACAGGTACTGTCGGTGCTTCAGCTCCAGTTTTTGAACATCCCCTATCAATGTTGCGATCCCTGTCGATTCTTGCTGTATCTGAAATGAATTAAGAGCCAACAATAAATATAAAAGAACTACAAAACGCTAGTCTAGCCATCAGGGGTGCAAGCTTCCACATTTCTATGCGCCTGCCGGCTTTCCACATTTTTCTCATCAGTTTTCCACAAAATTTCCCGCCAATCTTTAAAATGATGACGTTTTCCTTTGATTTTTGACTTTTGGCCCCTCCAAATTTTCCCCCTTCCACATTTTCATACGCCCGAGGGCGCGTACTCGAGCATTTTCTGCACCCCTGCCAGCCATATTCTTTTACTGTCTTTGAGAGATAAGAAAACTTCAGGGGAAAATCTTTATTTAACAATCTATATGTATGTATGATGATGATGATAAGATGAATGTTTCAGAAGCAGTTGATTGACAGGTGCTTTTCAGTATTTGCAAATGGACCTTTGAGACTCCTCAAAAAATTGTCGGAAAATAACCCCTAATCAGAGGTATGAAGATTGAATTTACACTCATCACCACATCTGAAGTGGTAGCGCAATGAGTACGGCTCTCGCTTTACAGCTAGAAGATTGTACGTTTAATACCCAACCATTTCAATTTTATTTTCCCCATTTACCCCGAGTTGTCTTTTTTTTACTTTGATTAAAATAAAATAACAAAAGTATTAAGTAAAAATATAATAATACAAGAACCCTCCCTAGAACATGCCTTCTCATGTATTACATTCTCCGTAGTTACAAGGAAGATGTTCTGGGTAGGATTCTGTATCGTGTACTTATTTAATACTTTGTTATTATTTTTCATCAAAGTAAGATAATATAATTCAAATTAGATGGGAACAGTTGAGAATCTAACCCACATCATCATTGCTGCAAGGCCAAAGCCGTACTATTGCACCACTGCTTCATATGTGCCACTGCAAGTAAATTCTATCTTCATGCCACACATGATAAACAGGGGCTACTTTCAAACAAGTTTTGGGGGTTTTGGAGGTTTAGGTGCAAAAACTGAAAGCACAAGTCAATCAACTACTCTCAAAGTATTTTTAACTGCAAACGCATCAAAATTGGTAGCGGCTGTTATGAGCCTCCCCTGTTAGTTTCTCTGATTCAAGGAAACTTGATCGCAAGGAAATTTGATCATTATAGTTTGAATCTCTTATTTGCCATGTTTCATCATATATCTTAGAACTAGTCCTAAAATTACTACTGGCGAGCTGTCAAAACTATCTCATCACATTGCATTTTGCAATGCAACCTGCTTAACCTGCTCCACAGGAGCATCTCTCAGTAGAATTCATATGCGTATCTTTCCTATTTTCCTCATTATCTAGAAATTCCGTCAGACACTCAGATATTCCAGTTTTATATTCAAAATAGTTTCCTCTATACAATTAGCTAAAATGAGGTCATGTACTGTTTGGTGTGAACACTGAACACGGATTAATTCAGGCAAAACTGTTGAAATTTTCTGTCTTACTGTTAGCTTCACTTACTGCATGAAGCGTGTCATTCATCTTGCCAGCGGGGTGACTTATAACCAGTTTATTTTTTCACTCTAGCGACCCATTCGTTCCTTGTTCACGAGGATTTTCCTTGGTTTACATAACTTGAACAATTGACATAGTTTTTCACTATATCATCATTCATTTTGGCTCATTCACCCCTACTCTTACGTTTTAGCCCCTTGCTCAGGGCTGGTTCACACTGAGCTCCAGCAAAGTTTTATCTGATTTTTGTTACTATTCAATAGCAAACATCTCGAGAACAAATCATAGAATCTTCGAGTACCTAACATGACTTTTGTTCAAGATGACGATGAGAGGTTTCATAAAACTCTACCAGCTGGTGCTCCACTCAGAAGGAGTGCATTCTTTTTTTAATTAATCGTGGTTGGTGGCGACATCATTGCAGTTAAGAAGAAATACATTTTAAAATATGTGCATTGTCATGGACAGCTGATTTAACTTTGGCCCCTATCTCAGCACATAAAATTAAATTGAGTATTGGCTCTTGTTTTTCAACATTTTTATCAAACTTTCAGACTTTGAAACTTTCAGAAGGACAAGTAAAATAATTGTCAGACAAACCTGTCTTGAAATTTTTATAGCATTCTCAACATTCCTATATTCGACAAGAATTCGAAATTTTCCAATCAAAATTAGATATGGCTCACCAACTAGAGAGACCGGCAGGTGAATTTTTTGTGTAGGAGACTGAAATGAAGAAAAAAACCAATCCTCTCTTATAGGTAATTGACAAAAGTCTTGGGATTGCCGTACCGATTCAAGTCGAGGATACAACAAAAGCAAGAGGACATGCCATCATTACTAGCATGGCATATTACTGGCAGTCGTACTCTTTGATACTTTGCCAAACTTACCTCTGTAATTAATTGCTCTTTGGCTTCACTTAAAGACTTAGTTGGATGGTTTAAATGACTATCTTGTGTCGCGCAAGCTCTACACAACGCCATTGAACATTTCTGACACCATAAAGCTAAAGGCATTGCATGAACATGACAGTTTTCTTTCTGTAAACAAAAATGAAACCAATTTAATTGTCTTCATAAGTAAATCATCTTTAGTGGTTATTCTCGAGATGACCCTCAAATTTTAGGTTATTTTCTTATTTGGAACTGAAGTTTCCATGTCATTGCTATCACCAAATGGAACATTGTTAACTGCTGCTATGGAGAATTATTCTTCTGTTCGCAATGACCCTTGAGTAAATAAAGAAGAAAAATCATCTCGGAGTCTTTAAAGAAGTAATTGAAGTATTGATCAGCCAGTTTCCCAGTACGTACAGTCAAAAATCTGGATCTGGAAATTACCTAACTTTTTGATGGAATCTAACATTGATTTCTGTAAAGTCCGTCTACTTTTCAAAAATTTAAAGCGTGAAAATGTATCTCTTACAGCAAAAACAAATGCCAAAGAGTTCGAGTTCTTTCTAAAAAGAAACATGAGTGTGATCAGAGGCATTAAAAAAGTTCAACAGGACAAAAAAAATTCGAAGTTGGATGGCAAAATGTCATTATTTTCTCCTAAAAGTAAACCACTGAATTCTTTAAGTTTTTCTTCTTTTGTATGAATAGAGCTTGACTCTAATGTGTTGATACTGTGTTTTTGCTGCCTCATAGTCCCTAAAACGCATCCTTTAAAATTTACAGGAGCCACCTAGGACCTTGGGCATTCCTTCTTTTTATTATCATTTTTATTCTCTTGACTCTACAGACGATTGCTTTTTCAAGACTTTTTGGTTGCTAGAGATGAATTACACTTTTAAGGCAATCCTTTTAACGCACAACGTGCGGTTTGTGTAGGCTTTTCATTGCTCTATTGTTTTCTGATGACATGCTAGATTGTGCTCTTCTGGTATTTTCTCTATTTCTTTTGCAATACTTTTCGTCATTGTTCCAGTTGTGCTGATTACTACAGTTTTCAGATTCCATATTCTGTATCTGTCTATCTTTAAATCTCGATTTTTATTAATACTGTGCAATTAGATGGAATTGCCACATAGATCAAATATCACATTTTTTCCCCTTTGCTCCTCGATGGTTGTTAGGTTCGTGAATTTTTTGATCATATACGTTTCAAATTAGGTAAAAAAATCGAGGTTCCTTGTAATGGTGGCACTAGGAGATTGCACTACTGGCTCTGTTGCTGTTATGATTATTGATTGTGCTTTGGGTTTTGAATCCTCCAATTTTAAAACATTTATTCAACAATTAGCAACAAGTTTCAAACTCTCTAATTTTTTGAGTATCCATCAGTTAAATTCTACAAGTTCCTAGATTGAAAAAATTCATGACCATCCTTGGAAAGAAATTTTTTAGGTGGAGAAAGGTATTCATGTAAACTCTCAACACTGAAAATTCGAAAAGCCGAGGGCTTGAAATATCCTGATGTCCACAGACATTAAACAGAGACTATCTCAAAAATTAATAGGCTCCTTATGGAATATTTGCCTAAAAAACAAACAGAAAAAAAAGTTTAAAGCCCTCAAATCCGCGGTGCATTAATAATTAAGGGTATGTTAGCAGCATCGCCACTTATTTTCCACTATATATTTTGTTTTACGATGTGAGACCCCTTAAATTGGAACAATCACATTGGAAATTAATTGATCTTGTGAATCATTCATCAATGGTTCCTTGTCATCTTATGATAGCAATCCTAGCAGTTTAAATCTTATCATCGAGACCGAATCAGTGGATATTTCCGTGACAAAATTCATAAAATATTCAAGTAAAAATTAGTTTCAATAATTCTATCGTTATTAAAACCAGAGAAAAATCTCAGATAAGCTAATCGCAGTTCTTCTGGGTTACCAACATTGTCCATTCTCCTTTAAATCACCACAGGCTCAGTTTCCAAGCTTTTATAAAATTGATTTTTTTTCCTACTAGATTTGATGCAATTAGATACTTGCCAGGAAGTTGTCCAGAATTATTTTGTTATCACATTCTTGTGTTCGTCAAGAATAGCAGCTTTGAAATTTACCCCCAAGATATTCGGTTTTTTTTTTTTTTTTTTTTTTTTTTTTGTATGTTTGTCTCTTTAGGGGTTTGCGTCGTTTTCTTTCACCTAAAAATTTCCGTTTTAACTTACAATGAGCTCAAAAATATGACACCTGATGTGCAGAGATGGGTGCTGGAAAAGTGGAAGACATGTTCCATGGCAACTGGTTAAATTTACTACATGATATTTGGTTTTTTGGAAAGTAGATAGAATCATTAATTAATGTCATTTTACCAATCATCTGACTCAACAATCTGAGTAACTCAGTCTTGCTATGAAACTCATCTGGAATCTAGACACCCCAAAATTATTTCAAGAAACTACATAATTGGAAAAGAAGTTCATTTAACTACACTGCCTCCATCATTATGCTTCCTAGTTGCTGTCAACTTTCCTAATATGAAATCTAAACCCAACCGTATCAGTTAGGGCTCCACACAGGAATGCACCATTCATACCATGAATTTTAAACTAGTCTTGATGAACTTCCAAAGCCTTGAAGTCTCTGACCATGTTCTTAATGCGGAGTGAAAATTCTGTTCCCCTCTTCTCGCTTACCTACCCCTATAAGTCATGCTTCTCAGATAAAAATTGTTTGTGTCATCAGTAGTTTCCATCAAGCTGCATCGAGCTTATCTGATTGACAGTTTATCTGCGTTTATCGACCAAACAGTGTAAATTAATTTAAATTTCATTGCATTAAATGGAAATTTTATTTTAATATTTTCATTTCTCTGTGAAATTTGGATAATTGGACTTAAAACTAAATTTTGCCCGCTGCAGGGCTCAGCTTTCAACTTCAAAATCTGAGTTGGTTTTATGGATAACTTAGCATGTCAGTCTGGCCAATTTCATTTTGGAATCCCAGGATATTGACGTTGCTTTATTCTAGAGTTCAAAAATGAGTATCTTTTGTACAAATAAGTACAGCTCTTGAGGTCCAGTTTGCGCCATTATTCATTAAAAAAATAGACAAGCTGAATAATACAAAAAAAGCGTCATTCTCATTCCCATGACAAAATTGTACTTATGGAGAAAAAAAGGAAATTAAGATTGTGGATTGGCAACAACGAAGTATAAATTTTTTGTGCGTTTCTCAGTTGATCTTTTTTCTTTTAAAAAATTTTGGCACTGACTGAAACTCTATAGATACATTCTCTCAAACCTGAGGAATTTCTAAACTCTGAAAAATCTCAATTTCATTTTTCTGGGTTTCTGTGGATAACTATCTCTGAAGATAATGATTAGAGCAGCTCTCATCAATTTGCAATGATCAACTTAGTGAATTTGATGGTTTTTCATTTATCCTTGATGAAGTAAGTTTCACTCACTTATCTCTGATAAATTACTAGTCCATGGTCCCATTTATAATTATTAGGCTTTCTAGCTTTTTCTACGTTTCATAGAATTAAATCAGTGAGAACAAAAACACACCAACTCGAAAAAATGAAAATAATCAAGACACACGCAAAACTGCACAGTAGTTGAAGAAGTTAGTACAAGTAAAATATTTTTTGTGCCAAAAGAAAAGTGCTTAAGGACACTTTAAAGGTCTGATTTGGAACAGATGCGTTAACTTCAATGACCTTTATAAAAACTGACTCTCTTTAGAGGAGATTGAGCATTTTTGAGTTACCGAGTTGGTGTGTTTTCGTTCTCACTGATTCAATTGTTTTTACTGCTTTTCTCTCGCCTAATGGTATTTTTTGTACTAATTATCTCACTACCAGAGAGTCCTCTGCTTGTCGGGGCACCATGCAACCACGCTATCCACCAATGAAAGACATTGGTCGAAATTTTAAACCTTAAAGACAGCTAACTCATCTCGAGATTTTTACCTGCTGATAGCCGAAAAATCTTGATCAGTAAATCTCTGGTTATAATTACGAGAAAAGATTAAAATTGAAGAGCCCAAGAACTTAAAGTAGTGATAAGGATTTATTTTTCTTGTTAGATGAAACCGTTTTCCGGATTTTAAAGAAAACTTAAAATATAATAATCCCACCAATATTTAAGAATTTAATGTTCACGAAAAGTTGATAGCAAAGTTAAATTGCTTGTCAGATAACTTAATATGGGCAACAGAGCCCTCTTATTCTGTGTGTTTTTCCAAAGCCGTGTCAATTGAAAATGTATTGACTTTTCACTTTAAAAAAATGTGACAAAGAGTTTTTACACTACATAATTGGCAAGATCTTTTTTTTTGGGGCGCATTCTATTGCCAACTATACAACTATACAGCCACACATTCTCAAAATATATAATTGTTGAAAGTTTAAATTTTGAAAATTGGCACCGTTGTTTTCCACATCTTTCCACTGCAGCCCATTCATGGATCATCTCCTAACACTAGTAACGAAGTATCTATACTATAAGCTCCGAGATAAAGTATATCAGGAGATCAAAAGAGAAAGAAGTTTCTGAGCTTATGAAATGTTATATCTGGTTATTAGAAGAACATCTTTTCTAGGCACTCAGGAAGCTCCTGTTGGCAGGCTCTCATAGTTAGCTTTCATTCAATCTTAAATCTTGTATCATCATATCTCTGACCATTTCAATAAGCATAATGATACCACATGAATCCTTGCTCTGTCATTACCTTATCCTCACCTCACCAAAAATACCTCTTTTTAGGAGTCTCCTAAAATCCATACTTTTTCCTTGCCTGTTTCTCACATTTTCCTTACTTTCAACGCATTTAAAATATCAAGGGGAACAAAATTTCATCAATAGATACACTACTAGTTAAATTTTCTAAGATTTGACGTAACTGATTCAGTGAAGGAGGAAAACAAAATGAAAGAATGCTAGAGGAATAAACTGGAACATTCGGGAGAGGACTAAGAATTTGTGGAGGGATGATTTGGCGCTGAGAAAAAGGAAGGTTTAACATGTAGAGACTTGTCATATCTCACATGTGGAGAAATTGCTAATCGACAATGAAATTATCAAACCTTTTATCTTCGTTAGCAGTGTTGCTTATTTCTATTTGTTATCATTGTAAAATTTTTGAACATTTATTTAAAACGTTTATGATTTTTATTACCTGTGTGAAAATTTCTGGGATTTTTTTCTACTAAACAAATTAAATAGGAGAGAAGATTTTGAAACACCACGATCAAGTAATGTTGTTCGGAAATTTCTTCATCTAACCACATTTTAAGGCTACTCATCGGTAGATAAAAGGAAGGTACTTTCATGAAAACATCTTTCCTTTTCTGTGCTTCATGCAAAATTGGTACGATTTCGATACTTTCATGGTGACCTTGAAAAATCCACGCTTCTTCTGTGTATGAATACTTTTTTGATAAATTAGACACTCGGTATTTGCCATTTCCACCAAGTCACTTGATGAAATGCTCTCGTATTCAATTTATTTCTTGATCAGTAAAATTAGGGAAAAGAAAGTTTCAACAAGCCCAATGAGAAGCCTGCAATGAAGTTTGCTGAATTGACATTCAGAATGTTAAAAATCTGGAATGTCCATACAAACACTCCAGTTGTAATCCGATGATGCGAGCCTGATACATTAACTATCAAAGTATCCGTGACACTATTCTAAAGTTGTCACCCAGGTTTTTTACATCCTGGATTTTGATTCAGTGCACTAAGTTTTTTGGTTTTCTGGAGAATTGTCTGTTGCATTGAGAAACTGGCCATCAACTCCAATGTTACCTGAATTTATTGCAGCATCTTATGAACCTAATAGGTAGCAAGTCTTTCGAGTCTTTTCGCCTGCTCATTCAAGAATTTCGTGTAATTTCCCCCTTGGAATGTTGCAACGATTTACACGAGTAGCTTATGGCTGGAATCAATTGTGAGAGAACACCTTCTTGACACTAGGGCTAAAATCATCTTGTCTGCAATATAGTCTTATCTTGACTACTTAGATCAGCGACCTCAAAACATCAAGTCTCAACCTTTTGTCTTTTCATTACTAAAGAATGACTTACCTTTCGCTCGTTATCACAGATTTTTATCCTTATTTCATTATTATTGGCTTGACAAATTTGTGGTAAATGGTTCGTTAAAATTAGAACTGGAACGTACGTCGGTAATTTTGAGGGGTTCTGATCCTCAAGTGTTGTTTTTTTCCAACAGTTCACACAGAACACTTCATTTCCTTTAATCATTTTTAATTTTATACAATAAAAACAAAAGTAGTGCTGACAACTTAGTATCTTTGGTATCAAATCAAAGTCATTGTACTTCTGGTGACAACTTCCGCAAATAGTTAGTTTTTCTAGTTCTCGTAGAGCGATCGGCTCCATTATTCCTGGAAACAGAAGAAATCAGAAACAGAACCAAAAATTAGTCACAGTTGAAATTTTTTTTTCATCCAATATTAAAAATCAGGCATTAGTGAAAATTGTTTCCTTCTGACTTCCCCTTTAATATGAGGTGTGCAGTGAAGTAGAAATGGTCAGCATCAATCAGAGTGCCAGGTGAGATCTCAATTGGAATTATTCAAGTGAGAAAGATCGGAAAGCAAAAAACATGGTCTTGGGAAATAAGCATTTAAAAGTTCAAAACACCCTACTTATCTTCGAAATTTTTGTACGTATTTTAAAGACAGGGTTTCGGGTATCATCCTGGACAATGACAAGTCAAAATTTCAAGTACCTATTTGTCACATGAGTTTAATGAGCAATTGCAAGAAGGAAATGAGATATTGCACATTCTTTTACAGAAATATTTTTTTTTTGTCTTATATTTTTAGCTTTTTCCTCTTCTTTTCTTTTTTTGCCGTTTCATCAAAATTTTTATAATGAAAAAATATGAAAAAAAGGATGAAATGAAATAGTATCAAAATGAATTTGCTGCTAATATTCATCTAACTTCAGCAGAAATCGCACCTTGTTTATTAACAGACAAGAAAATATTTTAAAAAAGACTTGAATGTTAGAAATGGAAGAAAGGACTTTAATCGTCAGGTGATCACTAAAAAATTAGTATATTAGTTCTTATTTGACAATATACTCTTTATCTGGCACCATATAAAACTATGCAACAGTGAATTAGTTAAGATACCCATATTTTGATGACCCTGTCGTCCAATTTTTACTTTCTATCTTGTACAAATCATATATTTTTGGATAAGAAACATGGTTAAGATTCAGATGACACATTTCCTGTAAAAAGGGCGGAAACTGTTGTAAGCTCACTGAAAAATACCAGCAGCTATAAGGCAATTCACTTTTGTTAAGTAGGATATTAGGTTGTATTGCTGCAGCAAAGCGTATCTCTTGTACCGCTTTTGTATGAAAGAATGTGGTTGGCTGTATGAGTGTTAGAGATAAAATTGAATTGACACTGAAATTGTGATAGTCGTTGATTTACAATTAGGATGAACACAAAAGACTGTTCAAATTCTTGCGGGTGGCTTGTACCTTTTGCACTACTTTTGTCCTGTATGGAATCATGTGTTTTGCTCTCGCAAGCTCTTGAAGTATCTTTAATTGATACTGAAGTTGTCTTTGAGTTTAGAGTGAAGATCAATAGACGTTTAGTGGAAGGAACTAGATCTCTCTTCTATACTTCCATTACAGAAATTGGCCCTACTTTTGACTTAGCATAATAGCATTATCATCATTAATCAGCCCTTCAAATTTATGAGAATCTGACTCATAGTTTTGAAATGGTCTTTATAAATGGAGTTAATTTTACCATGTTTCAGACCAGAGAACTGGTCACAACGCTTAATTTTCGCGTGCCTAACGCTGCCTGGGTGGTTCTTGTACCCCTAATTTTTTATGATTGCTCATAGAATGGCAGAAAATCATAAAATCTGTTTAATACAAAATTTATGCCTTCAACATCAGTGAAGATACTGCCTTTTACAAAATATGCTGAGTGATGTCGGCTACTGCATTGATGGGAATAATGATTTCATCAACCCTCCTTAGGTTAGTGATAAACAAGAAGGGCATAGACTGATTTTACTCATCACAAGTCAACAGGATCATGATGAGAGGAACCATCGTATGCACTGATGAGATGAATAGCAGGATTAGGATAAGGGCATTGGGCAGGATGATTTCAGTAACCATAATATGTTCTTCATGGCTTAAACTTTCAAATTCTGTAACACAAACGTCTTACCTAAGTTATTCACTCCTCACTGTTAATTTCTGCTGTCTGTCACCCAATTTTGGATCAATAACATTAGAGAGCCCTCTAAGATGAAAAACTAATTAGAACAGGCAGCAGAAATTGACAGTGAGAAGTAAATGACTTAGGTCAGACGTTTATGTTACGGAATTTGAAAGTTTAAGCCATGAAGAAACATATTATGGTAACTGAAATCATCCTGCCCAATGCCCTTATCCTAATACTGCTGTTCATCTCATCAGTGCCTACAATGGTTTCTCTTGTCATGATCCTGTTGGCTTGTGATAAGTAAAATCAGTCTGTACCCTTCTTGTCTATCACTAACATAAGGAGAGTTGAAGAAATCATAATTTCCATTAATGCGGTAGCAGACATCACTCAGCATGTTTTGTAAAAGGCAGAAATTTTGTATTGGACGGATTTTATGATTTCCTGCCAGCCTATTCTATGAGCAATCATAAAAAAATAAGGGTAGATGAACCACTCAGTCAGGTAACTGGCCTGGTTGTGTGAGAGAAGGAAAACCTTGTGAGAACAGGAAAAAATCGGAGAGGGCCGTTGTAAGTTTTCCATGTTTTTGTTTTTATTATGTTCTTAAGGCAAATCGGGATAAGTTTTTGCAGAAAGAAGCCATCCTAATTTTTTTTCCTAGTCTGTAGGGAAAAGCTATCATAATTTTGGATTTAAATAAGGAAAAGCCAATTTAATTACCGAAACGGCTGGAAACTTTCTGCAAAAAACGGGTTTCCACATTGCAGACTGACCCATCTGCTATCCAAAAAATTATGAGTAGTTTGAAGCTATTATGCGGCATGACAATTGTCAAGGATTTTAATCAAATTCACATTTGGATAAAGAGTGATACAGAGGAGGAATAGAGAATCAACACTCGTGCTAGGTATCCAAGGTTGCAATAAAAAATAAATAGGGAGTATAGTGGCAATATTAACTCGAACAAGTCGTATTTGTCAGGAGCTTTGCCTCAGCTAGTAAAAGATCAGAGGTTAGTCAGAGAAAATAAATTTCTAGTCAGAATCGGCATTATAAGTGGAAATCATGTCGTGCAGTTGCAGTTAGCCATAGATCTATTCCATTTCCTTACTGGTTTTCAAAAACCAGTAAGTTCTTTCCAGGATCTACAATGATTTTCTTGTGGTGGGAAAGATGTCTAAAAATAACGTGAGAAGACTGAACCGCAGCGATTATATTCTAAGTCAGCATTGCAGTATCCTTGACTTAAAGACAACTGTTTTCAACCCTTATTGAATAAAGTATGTAATAAGTAAATAACTAATAATCAATGTTTAATTAAGAAGAGCTAAGAACTTTCATTTAAGATAGCTTTTTAAAAACAGAAATTGAGGTCAAGTAATTACTTTTTGTCAGAAATTCCTAAAAATTGCAGAACACTCGCGAGGACGCCGTACTTCAGACCATTAACCTACAAATTTAGTTTCAGTTTTTCAATATTTGTGAAAGTAATGTTCGTCGGTATTTTATCAGCCTTCAGAAAGTCCAAGGTTCAGACGCAGTGAGGGCTAGCTGTTGTCAAAATCAAATTTCTACTTAGACTCACTTTGTAATGAAACTAATTTGACTTCACTCAACCAACGACCTTTTTTTTATTTTGTTTATTTATTGCTTACTCAATTGCATTTAAAAGTCAAACCATCCATCTAACCCATTTCTCCTACGCTTTTATCCTCGTGACTTTAACTCGGAGGAGGAAATGAAATTCAGTTTGTATGATATGTCAGTAGGTATTTATCATTTATCGAATGCTTTTCCTCGGAGAGGGCCTAAAATTTTTTCTACAATATTGGTAATAGGTCAACCAACGACGAGAAAGGTAGCTTCAGTTTTTAAATTCCCTCGGATTAGTGCTGGCATCAGGTTGCATTATAATGGGAATCGCTTAATCTATTTTTTTTTCTACTCAAACCACCCTTTTCGGTTCTGAGTCACCTTATTACATGAACTGGAAGCACCAGCTCCCAAATTTTCTCATTGCTTAAGAATATGTATCAAGGTGAAACGTTAGAAGGCACAATGATTCACTCCAAAGCAATGAAACTTATATTAAGAGTTTTGAAAAAAATTTCTCCTAGTGAAACTTTAAAAGTAGCTATCCCTCCCATTTGAACCCCTTTCTTATCTCAAATTTTATTGTCTGCATTTTTTCTTTTTTTCTTTCATTTTTAGTACACTATTTTTTTCACAGGTATGAAAACTTTAAACTTAGTCTAAAAAACATTAGGAATCAGCATTAAAATTTTTGTTTGTCCGCTCTTAGTTATTTTTTATCACTCATGGGTGCAAGCATGTATTTATTCTGAGCAAAAAAATCGTATGATTTTTGCAAAATCCAATAGAACTTGACTCATTATAAATATGAACTATTAATAAGGTGGTAAAATAGTGCTGGGTCCACACTATTTTGCGGAGAAAAAAAGCCACAAATTTCTATCAGAATAAAAATTCTTTGAGCTATCATGTGGCTAAATAGTTGATACATACACAAAGTATCATTTTGGCCTCTAAAGAATTTATGGATGGCTCCTGAAAATTAGGCTTGCCAGCCAAGATTGGACCTTAACGTTTTGGTGTGTGCTTACTAACTTAATGTGCGTTAAGTGACAATAAATTGAACAAATTTAACCAGAGTCAGCATAACTGCATTCCATGTTGCTTGATTTCCTGCCTCGTTTCATTTGTAATGTCTCAAAACTTTTCCTGAACCTTTTCTTCCATAAAGTATAAAAAGTAAATAGTCAAAATTTAAAGGTGGAATGGAGCTTAGTTTTCTCGTATTCAAAATAAAACACGAAAGGAAAATAGAAAACGCCTAATATACGGAGGCTGATTCTAGTCGCAGTTAACCTGAGGATACACAAACTAAGATTGTGCATGAAATGACACACTGAAAAAAGAGTAAAGTTGATGTAATATTCGGGATGCGAAAAAAGTGTGCGAGAACTTACAAAATGCTAAATTAATTGCTACAGCAGTTACTTTAATAATGTCACGATGTAAAACTAACTGCCGTGACGGGTAATTCAGCATTTTGTGAGTTCTCGCACACTTTTTTTACATTCAGTATGTTGAATCAACTTCATTTTTTTTTCGGTGCAATATCTCCACTTTCCAGTATGATGAATAGTACTGCCTTAAGTATAGTTCGCCTCCAGTTTCACCATATCGGCAACAAATCTACTGTGGGTGCTCGGAGTAGAAACAGTTCTTTCCGAAACATCCTAATTAAGGAGTTGGATCTATTTAAAAACCCTACACTATAGTCTCAGAGCACCTAATGCATTGCCTACGCGAATAGAGAGGCCGTAACTACGATCCTGTGACGTCATGCTAGTAGATGAAACTCGGGCGCGATTTAACATGTGTTCTTATGGGAGAACGCATGACACATGTTCCTTATGTGCTAATATCTTTTCAGGGGTTGATCTGATGCAAAAATTCATAAGAACCTTTTTGAAAGAAGATACAATTTCACATCAGAAAACTGCCTAGTTCACAAATTACATTGTCTGATAATTGAGGAAATAAAAGCTAAACACGACTAAATACCGAAAATCGTTACCCCACAAAGATTCAAATGTGCCGCTCATGCAACTTCGGCTGATCGAGGGCGGCTCTGATTGGTTAACATTGCGATTACTCTACTAGTTTGACGTCATGAAACTGAGTAGTTACGGCCTCTCCATTATCGTAGGCAACGCCTAATGCTCTATAAAAATGAATGCATTACGTTATAGTCTACATATCAAAGGCCTGAGTGAGAGACCACGTACTTCCATCTCGGCGCATCAAATTTTCTGCTCCTATTTGACTTTTTCAAAGAGAAACTTGTCATTTTTACAACTTGAAATTTATGAGAATCTTCCGTTGGCCAAAGTAAAATCAAGGAAGTTTTCAAGAAATTACGTAGACTGGATTTTCAAAGAAAAAATAAAGTATGATAGAACGTCTGCAATGTCGCAAACAGAGATACATAGTCTTGCACTCAGGCCACTGAAATGTGTGTTGACCGATTTTGGTTGATGTTGTCCAATTACATCATTCTTAAGGTCATCAAGAGGTTCAATATTGCATGTCATTACACAAAAATTTACAGGAATTGTCACTTCTCAGCACTTATTGATGATAGGCCTAAAGTGCGAATTTAATTTTACTTAAAATGAGGCAAGTATAGCTAAGTGTGACATTTTGTCAGGGCATTCGGGTAGCTATGTGAATCTGAATGACAAGTGCATAATGAAGGCGAGGGTTCAAAATTCCTTATTGTAGTTTAACGCACCCTTTTTTGAGTCTGAAACACCACTTTCACAAAACAGAGACTTTTAGAGACATAGCTGTTAGCAACAAGAATTTCTCTTTGAGTGTGCTCCGAGAAGTTGCATACCCGAGTCTCAAAACTGAACTGAGAAATAAATTGCTTGGAGGTTGGATGGAATTTAATAGTTCCATCAAATTTAGGGCAATAATTTTGAAATGATCATTTTAAAGGTTAGCCAGAATATTATTGAAGTCTTAATGCAACAGGCGCGTTTTCTCACTATTGACATTTAAGATATTTCTTATTGGTAGGTTCATTCTGCAAGTGTGTATTATTTACTCTTTTCTGATTAAATATATGACGATAATTATTTCTCTCTCTTCCACTGTAACACCGGCAACAATTTCGCTAGGTTTATGTCTCAGGTCACCTTTCGTCAACCATTTGTCATTTCTCTAACTAGTAATTAGGCAATTTTTTCATTACATAATGGCTTTAAGATTGCATTTATGCAGTATTTTTGTATCTCCAAGTGAAATATGAGTTGCTGATCGTCAGTTCTTCCTACGGATGAAAAACCTTAAAGATATCGTCTGCGTACTTCTTCTCGGTGATTTTTTAGGGACTGTTTTGCCACCATTATCATTGATTCAAATTCTCCAACATAATTCATTGACTAGATAATGTCAATTCTTCTAAAGCGAGAAATCATTTCCTGCAAGGAATTGATATAAAAGTACCTTATGCAACTTTTATTTCACTAAAGTCACACATAACAAGCACCCATGAATCCTGAGAGGTTAGGCCTGTCAAAACAAACCTTGTTGTTAAACACTGCAGTGAAGGTTCTCAAAAGTTTATGTACCCACCGCAGTTAAGAATGTATATATTTCCTCAAAATAGGTTGAGTTGACCCTTTTACCGTCATTTATTAACAAAGAACATCATTTCTCAGTCAAACTCCTCGAAAGCGACTTGAAACGACGCTATTACGTCGTATGATGTAAGCATTCTAGCGTGGCCTCCAAACTTACCCCCCTTTTTACCCACCTCGCCCACGATCTATTTACAATTTTGATCATAGCCATGAATGGAATCTTTTTACTACGCCAACAGCAGGTGATAAATACCGCGGGTAACTAATTGATCACCTTTCAAGTGCATTTCATACTTTGATCAAACAAACGAATTCACATTCGAATCTAAACGCAATCTGACGCTCTTTGAATCGTTGAAACTTACATTCGTAACGGCGGTTTTTTATTCACGGACTATCGTTCACATAACTTGGCTTATAACTAACTTCACATGTTTCGTGTGCTGTAATTATCACTTCCGCGGATAATTCTTGATTTAGTCACATTCCCGTTTGCACATCACGTCGGTTTAATTTTCATTTATCGCAAATACTTTATTTATTTACACCGATAACAGGAGGCAACTTCTCGCTGGACGAAATTTCAACGTCTCTCGAAACACTTTTCACCGCTCGCAGCGCGCCAGTCGAATTGTCGTAAGCAAGCCAGCGATCCTAGCGCACTCTGTCGTCGCGTGACTGAGGCTTTCTCAAGGCTTGCCCTGTGATCCCGCCCAAGCGCGCCAAATTTCAAAAGTGTGTACAGAGTGTACCTGACCAAGTGACCACCCGCAACAGGCTTTTTTTCGGTTTTTTTTTTTTTTTTTTTTATCATCGGGCAAGTAATCGGAGACCGGGGATCGAGCAGGGTATTAACCTCAGGAATCTAAGTTTCATCATCCCGATCCCCCCCCCCCCTTCTTTTGGGGGCTGAAAAGCTGCTCATAAAATATGTGACGCTCAATTTCGGATTTTTTTTATCCCCCCCCCCCCCTTATAACACTCTTGTGGCGTAAGTTCCTATTTTGTACCATGCAGAAATAAAATGTCCCATTGCTCGCTCCCCCCCCCCCCCCCGGCCTTCTTCCCCTTATTTGAAGTGTTACATATTTTATATCTATAAACGGCCTCAGAAAAAGAGGAGCTAACGGTGGGAAGCAGATTTTCCATCACAATTTTGAAATTATGGATCGGAATTAGGAAGTAGGGCCAATTTTTATCTTGCGCAATCCAAAATTTGCCCATTTTTGCCTGGAATACTGACCCTTGAAGTTAGTAAACAGAGCCCCTCGATAAAATAGCGAGTCTTTAAATTATTTTGGACGGTAGAGGCCCAGGCAAACAATGTGGTTCAAGTGTAATCGATCCCAAGGAATCTGATTCTACAGCACGGAAGCGCCCAGGAACCTCACTTATGGGTGAGAGGAGAGGGGGGCCTAAACTCACAAATACTGAGTCTAGGGCCTGTCCAGTACCTTAGCAGCAAAGCTCTTAGTGGCTTCAGGATTATCAAATTCAGATTTCCTAGGTTCGATTACTCTTTGTCAGCACCTTTTTCTTGACCGTTTAAGTTAGATTAGTGATCCACCACTCCTACAAGGGGTTAGCTCTGTCCCTTAACTTCAGGGATCAGAATTTTGAACTGAAATGGGCTGATTTTGGTCTTTTAGGTATTAATTTAGTCTAAAGATTTTTCGTCCCTTTTTATTTTGATGAAATTATTTAAAGATTGTGATAGGATCCCCCCTTTTAAGGTCAGGAGCCCTTTCTTAGTCCCAAGAGGGACTGGGGAGATCCTCGGGATGATGAAATTCGGATTCCTTGTGGTCAATCCCCCACTCAACCCTGGGGTCTCTGACTTTTTTCAACCTAAAATAACCGAGAAAAAGCCTGGTGTGGGCAGTCCTGGTCTTTTTATCAATTAATCATCTCAGCGGAACTTAACGCAAAAAATTAAAAACCACTGATTCAGGAAAAAACACATAGGATGTAAGTAATAAGAACGTAATGCTGCTCTAATTTGGAAAACATGTAGTTGTTGTGTGAAACATTACCTCCTCATTTTTTCCGAACAAAAATAAGTGGAGAAATAACCCTACTCACTAGAGCCATGATAAGAACTTGGATGAAGTTTAATTTCATTATCCTTCATAGAGCGAGGGAATAATGTATTTTCTACTGTAAAAATTCACTGATAGGAATCTGTGATCATATTTCACAGGAATATTGTATGTTCTTGAAGTTGTTGGTGACTTAGTCTTTACATAAGAAAATTACAATTTCAACATTAATGCAGAAAATATAGTTCATGTTTTAACTGCTTGTTCAAACGTTTAAAAACTAAGGCATGTTTGTATTTATGACTATATATTCTTTAATAACATCAAATTTAATTTTTGTTTGTTTACAGTTGAAAGATAGTTATGGGAATGAAGTTTCAAAACTGGCAAGGCCACTTCCTGTTGAGTATCTACTGGTGGATGTTCCCGTTTCTACTCCACGAGTACCCCAGTTCACATTCACTGCCGATCCTGCAATCACGCCCTTCCCAGTTGGAAACAGGTATATTTTCACCTCTATCATTAAATTTCCTTTTCCTTCATACTGTTTGACTGTCTGCACAGTGAAACGTTTTTTTCTTTGATTCTATTAATGTGTTTCATTTTAAAATTTGAATTATTTAAAATTAATTGAGAGGAATGAAGTCTCCCTCTTTTCTCAAAGCTGTATTCATAAGTAGATCACAACTGATGTAAACTACTATGACAATGTTGTTACTGTAATCCTGCAGTTGTATTGTCGTGTTCGGAATAGTCATTGACTGTACGGTTATAGTCATTGTGCAGCATTGAAACCATCTCAGTAGAAATGACTCTTGAAGAGTTGGTTAAAGAATTCCTTAAGTGCATCAAGTAGGAGATCTTTCTGTTCTTTTTTCTTGTTCTTCTGCACGAACTCATATGTAAAAATAATGCAAAATTCATCCAAATGAATAAGATATTAACATGGAAACGTCATTAAATCATATATAAATTTTACACTGATATGAAACACCTCAATAGTGCAACATAAATGCAACTTCCTTTAAAAACTTAAAATCTGTCCTAGAATTTTGTGAAAAATTACAGCTTATAATAATTAATCAGTGAAATTACTTTCAAAGCCTATGTACCATTTTAGGAAAAAATTGTAAGAAATAATGTAAGAAATAATTGTAAGAAATCTCCTGTCTTTCATAATTTAAACATTTTCCCAGAACACTTGTCTTTTAGTATTTATGACATTTCTCACAAAATACTCCATGGTTACTACTACTAGGCTATAGTGAATGTTTTAAGAGTACCCAATTATCATGTTTTATTCTTCATTTGGATTTTTGTTTCAGGATGATTGATGAGCATCTCCAAGATTTTAGTGCTTTGTCACGCTACCTTTCTCAATTTTCCCGAAAAGATTTTCTTGCTGCAGTGTCGGACTTTCACTTTTTGTTGTATGTAGCAACCATGGACATGCTTCCTATGAAGGTAATTTTCAAACGTTCTTTCCTTTGCTCTTTTTTAAACTTATCAGTGCTTCCAAAGAATCCAAGACCTTCAAGGAAGTTCACAAATTATAAACATTTAATAATTTTCCTGACCTGTTTTACTCAGGGTTGATTTTTCAATACTCAGCATTAATTAGTTTTAGGTAATCAGTATTCTGATGCATGCTTCCTCTTCAAGATTTCTTGCAGAACATGATTTGAATAATGAAAACTTCTAAAATTAATACCTTTTTAAGGTATTGACGTTTTTATCCAACACTGGTTATGAAAAATTTGAATTTTCTGCTCACAAGATAAACCATAGTCTACGAGGACCAAATTGCTCTCTACGAAGGTTTTGATAGGCATCTTAATCGAGCAGTATTCCTTCCCAGTCATTTTGTTTTCTAAATGTAAACAACGTTCAATAGCTGATTCAAAGTACTAAGAATGAGGTTGCTGTATTTTTCATCTGGAAGGTCCAGTACGGTAACATTTAGTGTTCGTTTTAACTCGAGTAAATCATTTTTTTCTTATATTTTTTTTAAATGAGTGGGAAGTTTAAATTTTTTCCTAAAAAACGTCAATATTTTGATAAGGAATTACTTTGAATAATGTTCATTATGAAAATCGAGTACTACAGGAAATCTGACAAAAAACATAAACCATACCGCATAAATTCATACCTTGTCTCGTGGTTCATTCCAAATCTTTCATGTATCAACTTTAAAAGCTAACTCTGACATGATAAAACATTGTAAGTGTGGAACCAATTATATTGTAGGCCATTTTTTAATTTGTAGTTTTGGACTTGTTAGTCGGTGTCGCCTGGTTCTCTCCTATCAAACATCGACAGATGAAAGATAGATTTAGCTGTCAGATTGTCAGATGAACTAAACAATTTTTTTTTGAAATCCAAATCAACCAATCAAGAACTACACAGAAGTGGTTTATGTGTACAAATTGTAGAAATTGAAGTTTGAAATACCTACAGCCCATCATCAAATGTCAATACATGTATGATTATTAAAATCGCATTTTTAACATAATCAACTAACCTACTACCACTGACATTTCATACAGAGACACACCTCAAGTGCGCTTTATCATTATACTTACCTTACTTAATTTTTTTATCTTTCAGGATTTCATGGGTCCATTATTAGAAGCAATTCGTGATAAAAATAATGAGAAAGCTATTGAATGGTCGCAATCAGAAAATTGGGCGACTCTGGAGCAAGTAATTTCCGCAAGTCGAGGAGACACAAGTGCAAATACCAGTTTTACATCGAATAACACCCAAGAACCAAACACTTCAACAAATGCATCAGATGTCCATCCTGACCCATCGGGTGAAGCCCAATGGACTTGTCCGTACTGCACTTTTCTCAACTTACCTCATCTTGTTAATTGTGAAATGTGTAACCTACCGCGGTAATAATTGTGGTTGCTGCCCAGGAAAAAAAGTATCGCTTTACCTTTAAGATTGGCGTTGCGTCATTTCTTCTTTGTTGCTTGAGTCTTGTCTGCAAATTGCTCAGGTTTGAAGGATGGCGCACCCGGGTTTAAGTCTGTCCAAATTTGAGCTCTAGGTCTTGAATTTCTCTAAGTCTCCATGTCTACTCAAATCAAAATCCTTTGTGAGTTTCAGAAGTTGATACTTTCTGGTCTGAAGCAAATTGTAGACTCAATCCAAGCACCAAAGTATTAAAATCTTCTGTCCCCTTGTTTCCATTGTCGTTGTTTCTCAACGAATTTTCTATACTGATAGAAGTTTTATGTAATAGCCTCTTTGATGACTCTGTGAAGTTTTTCTTGTTTTTAATGATTTTTTTTAAAAAAAATCCAATCTCTAGGTTAACAAAGTTTTTTATTTTTATCCTTCCATCTGCAAGTTTTTACAAGGAACTTAAAGTTTTAGATCAGCAACTGTAAAGACTTTGTCAAAGTATGTTTGCATTTTCTCCCTCAAGGTTGGAAGGGACGAAGAAGCTAATAAAATTTTGTTTTAACACCGAATACTTAGTTATTATTTTTTGCTCTTCAATACTTTTCCCTAGCCCTCTTGAAATTTAGAAATACCTAGAATGATAAAAATATCCTTGATAGGTACTGTTCTTTCTCTCCTTTATTCATGATTTAAGTTAATGAAAGTGTAATAAACTCGAGGCCTTTTGAGATCATCTCATTATCAAAGGCCCACTACTTAGAGTAAAACCACTCGCTATGCAACTTTCACAGATATTTTGAATTTTATGAAATGATTACCTACATCACAAGAAGTCAAATGAAATATTTTTAAAAGGATAAATAGCAGTTGAGCTTTTTCACAATTTTTTCTCATAATTATTTCCAGCAATTGAAAACTTTAAAAATTAGAGTGCCAACATTTCTCCGCCTTTCATTCATTCAAATTTCAGCTGAGAAAGCAACTTTCAAATTCACTTTTTAGAATAGTACCAAAACCGTCCTTTCTGAGCAACCTTCGAATCAACCAAATTTATAAGTTCTTAAATTTTTCTCTAAAGAACAAGTTCACCTAATCTCTTTTCATTATCTCACCCAGGAGTGCACTTTTTTAAGTTTGAGCAAGAGAGAATGAATGATAATAACTCTTCTGATTTCTAATGGATTCCGCAGTTTTACATCACAGACAGGATACATCTCTGTCTCTTACACCAACAATCAATCACTTTTCCAATTAGTTTTACAAGCAGTTTCTTCTAAGGAGGCAAACTGCATGTTGAAGTACCTATGACAATGCGCCAAGCAATAAATCAACTTTATCCTAAGCCATAGGAAGACCAACTTCAGATTTTAACTCTTCTCTCATTTCTCCAGTAAATCAAAGTTCTTGAACAATCGGGTGTTCTTCTGATTTTTCAAGGAAAACCAGAGCAATGTCATGAGTAAACTCAAGAATCTTAGACCCCATGATTTAATGTTCCTGCAAGTTGTAGGTTTGGATCTCATGACACTTGGTGAGATGCTGAGTAATTAAAGTGATAAGATAAAGATGCTGGGTTTCTTTATAAAATGTTAACAGAGTTATTGCGGTTAGAAGAATGTGGTGAATGATGATATCCATTGCATTCTATGGCCTCTTTTAAGCTTTCCTTCAACGAATGCTGATGGGTGCAAAACATTATAAACTGCATTTTTCATATGTGATGAACAACAAGAACTGATCCCTCTCTGCGTTGTGTAGCACTTGAATTTTTTTTATTTCTTCATCATTTCTCACCCGAAGTCTCCTCTTTTCTGGGGAGTCAAGGAAGAAAAAGTGAAAGAAATATTACCTGGTACAATGTCAATTTTTATATCTTGGGGAACCTTTTGAATTTACATCTTCAGATTTCTTCACCTGCACCCCATATCGGCGGTGAAACTACCAGACAGACCACGTGTCTCGTTTGCGGTGTTTAAAAATCTCCACTCACATTTTATTTTTTTGAAGGAGATCAAATAAATATCATTCCTTACAATTTTCACAGAATACGTGGTTTGGTAGTTTCACCGTCGATATGGCATGGCGTTCACATGTCTGGATGGAGGTGTCGTTTGTCAGATATTCCCGCCAATTTTTGTATTTTGTTCCTCTGACATTGATGTCCAGTCCGACTCCGAAGTTCAGAGTGAAAAGTTTATGACCAGCTTGTTCATGGAGGAAAAATGTGAAAGCTCATGCTCTTGTTGACAACTTATGGCACCATCGGTATTTATTTTACTTCCAACTGTATCAAATCTTAGCAATGATTTGAGCTTCAATTTGTTTTATTTTAAATTAATATAAATTATTTTAATGCTGCAGTTGGCTAACTTGCTGTGTTTTGATTGTTTTGTTTACCTGATTTGAATTTGAGGTTATCCATGGAGGTTATCAACAAAACAAATAGGATTTCAGGAAACATGTACCCGTGCGTGTTTATTTTCTGCTCATTCAAATGATATTATTCAGGAAAGTCGACCTTTTTGTTACTTCAAAACTTCCAACTTATAGAGTGCTTTATTCGCGTCTCTTCTGTAGTCGCCAAATCAGTACGCCCGATGAAGGTATAATGAAAGTTCTGAACGTTGCAGAGAAGAATGATGCTGCCAAACACATCGCTGGATTCCTATCTAATGGCACATCCAGAATGGTAAGCGAACCTTAGCTTGTATCTTTCTTGTCAAATTCATCGCGCAATTCAGTAAGCTGATAATTGTAATGTTATTATCTTTATCGCCGAGTCGTGAATCTGGCATGGAGTTACAAGTTTGACTGGTTTTCAGTTTTGCAGTCACATATTGTTCCTCACTCGCATATTACTTGTCTACTCTTTGGATACATAGGTGTGTCGAAAACAGATAAGGAATTTGCTTTACCTGTTTTCGTCTTGCGTACGAGCTGAGTGAGCACCCAGATAGTGCGCAAGCAAGAAACAATATTTCAGAGCATTCGATTGTTAGTTTTATCTGTTTTGTCATCGTTTGCCGCTTAATGGACTAATCAACTTGGTCATGGCACTCTCCTCAATCATTGGAGAGGCATATCAACCGAATTATCCAGAATATTTCTGTGATCCCACTTTTTAAATTTTTCTAAATACTACGGGCTCTATCACATGGCAAGACTGACTTTCACCATACAAACACCAGGTTCATTTTTAATATTTCAGTCACCATCATTCATAATGATAGGTTCAGATATCTCTTTATCCAATGATCATCCTTTAGCTGAATTGTAAGAGGACAGTTGTGATGGCGTAACCGGACCAAGTCTTTGACTGGGCTTCAGCCGATCATGAAATTTCGATTCTCTTGTCTGCCCACAGACTGCCAGAAATATTTTTCCAAATGGGTCTCGATTTTTTTGCCTTTGAAATTTATTTTCTTCAATATATTGAGTCGACAAAATCTGAAAGAATCACTTGGAGCTCAACTCACTCAGTTCTTCAAGATGAATGAACTAAAAAAAAAAAAAAATAGGTGCCACACACCCTCTAGATCAGCTGTAAATATTCTGAAAGCATGGTTTTCGGATTTTTCAACTCCCTTTTTTCAACCGGAGAAGTCATGTCAAATGTGTTCACTTCTAAAAAATATCCCATGAATGAACTTAATTTCATTTATTTTTCAGCGTGAAGGACTTTCAAAGTTCAACAAATTGTATGAGTTTGATTATAATCTCCTTGGAAGGAACTGCAAAATGATAATGACCTCGGTATCAGGTCACATTCTAAATCATGACTTTGTCGGGAATTATAGAAGCTGGCAGAAAGTTCCTCCGATTTCTTTATTTGATGCTCCAGTTGTCCGAGAATGCCCCAAAGACATGGAGAATATAAAGGTGAGTTTATTGCTTATCAATGTCCTATGGTGAATTCTGGATAAATAGTTGTGTGCATTGCCACCACCTCGATTTATGACCAAGTGTGTATCTCACTCCGATCATTTAGAAAAAGCGTATCAACAAGGAACGGATCTATCTGTCAAGGGTATAAAATTACATTTTGAAGTTAATTGATAATACAAAAATAAAGTCAGGAGTACAGCTGAAAAAATGTCGTAGATTCATATAGATAATCGATTTTTGAATTTTGTTGGCTGTACTTTTGCGCAATCTAGGTCATGCTGTGTTCTCTGCAGCCTAAATTAATGTCTGAAGCAGTGTTCGAAACACGTGCCGGCCAAACTGCAATTTGCCGGTTAGAAGCCGTTTTTGGCCGCTAAGGAATGAAACTAGCGGCCAAGCCCCAGCCGGGAAAAAAATCGTTGTTTAACTCCATTTTTGGAATTTTTCGGCGCATTTTGTAAGGTGCCACATCACTTTCCACACATCAACTCTTCCCTGCCGTCTCTGTCAAGTTTCATGACACATCGGGTCCTATCGTAACATTGCTGGGTGGTTTTGTATGTGGCCTCCACATATATGGTATTGGGCTATTCAATGGGGTGTTCCTGACTCGAGACATTCGGAAAGGGAAATTTTTCATTTCGGCCCCTGAGAAATCTGAGATGGGCCCTTAGAAAAAAAGTTGCCGGTCAAACGGCTGCTAAGACTTCATGCCGAGTTTTGAACACCGGTCCACTCAGGATTCTGGTCCTTAGCGGACCAGATTGTATGGATTGTACTTACTCACTCAAAAGGTCCTTTGTGCATGCTAATGCCTTAACTCTTTAAGATTGACTGCTAAAATTTAATTTTTTCTCTCCTCATTAAAAGTTTGATGGAAATGTGTGATACAAATACTTTATTTTTCAGAAAACTCTGGAACGAGAGGCAAGATTCTGTGATGTTCTCGTGATATGGACAGATTGTGACAGAGAAGGAGAAAACATTGGCTTTGAAATCATAGAAATCTGTACCAAAATCAAACCAAACTTACAAATTTATCGGTAGGTGCATAGTAACATACGATCTCCCGAAATTATTTATCTAAACTGCAGGAGGCAATCCTTCAGGTCAAAATGAGACTTTATCTTTTCATGAATATGGATCTTAATTTTAAAATTCTCCTAACCACTGAAAGTTTAAGGTTGAAGTTGGTTTTTTCCAAATTCATTTCAGTGGCGGAATCTCAACTGAAATTGATGGAGGCTGACAACGCCTAGGGTGAAAATGAAAATATGTCCTTGCGCCAGAGGGGGATGATTTGAGACAAAAAAACGATTTGATTTGAAAGTAAGCTTAGTCCCATAAGATTTATATGAGCCTTTATCTCAAATTTCAAGTTCTTTCCTTTTTTCTAGGGCCAAATTTTCTGAGATCACGGCTGCCTCTGTGAGACGAGCAGCAGCTAACCTTGTAGCACCTGATGCCAACACCAGTAATGCAGTCGAAGTTCGAAGAGAATTGGATCTAAGAATTGGTAACTCCCTATGATTCATAAAATTTTGACTTGGTTTCTGTATCGATGTATCAAAAAGGGGGTGAGTAGGAATTGGAGTGTGGCAATTAGTAATTTAATCTTTCATGCAAGTTAAAGTTCCGACTTTATTTTTCCGATTCCTCTTAGATTTCTTTCATCCGGTGTGATTCATCTTGTCTTTCTTCATCACTATAAACTCACAATTTGCTCCTTACATTCAGCTTCCTCTTAGTATTTGAAAGTAAGAATTTATTTTTGAGCCCTTCTGTAATGTATGTATTTTATACCTGTAAGTACCTAAAGTAGTTTTTCTGTAATTGTACTTCGTATATTTTTTTTCATTCGGAAAGTATAAATTCACATGCAAGTTTCTAGGTAGAATATCAGCTTTTGGAAGGAAACTTAAGTTTGATTTTTGTTTTATTATTACTTTGTTTGTTTAATTAATTATTGGAAGTAGTTTAAGTTATGAATTTTAACTTTGAGTTGCTGTCTTGTTTAAAAAAATAATGAGAGGAATGTTGTTAATGAAAAATTCAAGAGAAAAGTGCATGTTCAGAGTGTTCTTGCATTTTCACAAAGAAGAATTGTTTTTCTCACCCACGGTTTTTTCGTTTGATAAAGAGCTCAATCACATTTTGAGTTAAGCTCCGTTCTGTCTACACTTTTGCCTATGCTGCATTTTTATGTCGGCCTGTTTGCGAGGTAAAAGAAAATTACGTTCATTTACCAGCAGAGCAAAGATATCAAGAGATGAATTAGGAGGAGTTAAAAATGCATGCCAATCTTTTTAACACTCCTAAAGTTAAGATATTCAGACCTTTAAGCACAATATGTCTATTATTACTGGAGCAATAATATTTTTTCATTCCAGGAGCTGCCTTTACACGACTGCAAACATTGAGACTAAAACGTGTTTTTCCTCAGCAATTAGCTGACACCCTCATTAGCTACGGCAGTTGTCAATTTCCAACATTGGGATTTGTTGTCGAGAGGTACAAAGCCATTGAAAATTTCATAGCAGAACAGTTTTGGAAGATCAAAGGTACATTAGGCTTCTCTATTTATCGTCTTTTCATAATTTTTTTTCATCTAAGTAATTAATTTTCCCCCCTTTCTTTTAGAGAAAATTTTGCATTTAATTATTTCACAAGAAACTTGGACTGGAAGAAACTGGATCTTGGACTTTTGCCAATTAAATGAGGAAATGTTGTAAAAGTCAAGATAAAGGTAGCCCAGAGATTCTCATACAATTAACCAGGCTCTCTCTTTGAAAAATAAATGAGTCTTCAAAATCTCTTGCATCTAAATATGCTCATAACTCTCAAGGAGGCTCATGCTTTAATCCTTAAACTGCAATGCTCATGAATAAAATATAAAAATATGCCTTTTTTATCTTTTTTAATTGAATATTTAAATTACTTAAAGCTGGTGAAAATGAAACCCAAACCCAAAGGGGTATTTGACCCTTTCGCTCCTAAATACAGATTTATCCACATAATTTCACCACATTAATTGATGTTTTTATTTTTTTAGTTGAACACAGGATTAAAGATATCAATGTAGAGTTTCATTGGAACAGAGTCAGATTATTCGATCAATTATTTTGTCAGGTTCTCTTTGATCGCTGTCAAGAAAAGCCAACAGCCAAGGTTGTCAATGTTCGAGAAAAGTCCAAATCAAAATGGCGACCACAACCTTTGGATACAATAGTAAGCATCAGAATTCATTTTGCTAAACTCTATATTTCTATTCTCATTTGGATTTTGTGAAAAAAGTTTTTGTTTTGTTTCAGAAAAATACTGTAATTGTATTGCTGCTGTCTCTTGAATTACAATTTATAATGAAAATCAAATTAAGTTTTAAAGTAACAAGTCTAATCAGATTATTAGTTTGTGATTAATAGAAACATTAAATTCATCTCCAAAATGATTGGACCCCTCCGTATTGCTCTGACTCCTTCGATCCCCTAGCACCAAATCATGCTGGAGTCACTTTACTTGGATTTTCTTCTTAACTGTGTTAGAGCAGTAGAGAGAAACTCGACTGCTGCCTTTCATTATTCCTGTTTTCAGAGCATGTCTGCTGTTCTTTGTGGCGCTTTTCTAAGCTAATTTATTAACTCTGATTAATGTACTTAATTGCAGGAGTTGGAGAAATTAGCCAGCAGAAAATTAAAAATAAATGCCAAGGAAACAATGAGAATCGCAGAAAGATTATACACTCAGGGTTACATAAGCTATCCTCGTACAGAAACAAACATTTTTCCTAAAGAACTGAATCTAAGAGACCTCGTTCAAAATCAGTGTGCTCATGCCAATTGGGGCGGTAGGTATATTGATTTTTTTTGTCATTGGATATCATATTATTTTGTGTAATGTCGTTGCACTTAATTTTTTCAAAAATTCTTTTTTTTATATTTGTTGAGTTACCTAAGGTTCGAAAAGTATTTATCTCAAGAAAAGTAACTTTTCGATAAGTTAGTCGTTGACATGCCTGCAGATTGGCACACTAATAGATAAAGTCTTTCCCGTCTTCCATTTCTTCCTTACCAAAGATTAGTTCTATTTTTTAATTATTACTTCTTAGTGTATTAAAAGTACTACCGCTTTTGAAGTTGAATTAAAATTGAAAATTATTCGGATTTGTTTTAATGTTGATGATTTTATTTTTCCAGATTTTGCCAGTCGTGTTTTGCAGGAAGGACCTAACCCAAGACAAGGCAAGAAAAGCGATCAAGCCCATCCACCCATCCATCCAATTAAATTTGTTGATAATCTGCATGGAAATGAGCAACGACTTTACGAATTCATTGTACGACATTTCCTTGCGTGCCTCTCAAAAGATGCCCTGGGCATGGAAACTATTGTTCACATAAATATCAATGAGGAAATTGTTAGTAGCTAATAATTTTTAACTTTTTACTGCCTCTTTTGAACATGAAATTCTTTGTTCTCCCAATTACCTGAACTCGAGTGAAATCTCTATCTCTTCTAAAAAACTGAAAGTTTCGATTTCAGTGTCTGATCATCCATTTAATTATTTTTTAATGCATTTTTATTGCAATCATTTTTTGATTATTTTTTATCTCTTACATTATATCTGATGTAGTGAATTTCCCCGTTGAATCATTTTAGAATCATCGATCTATCATGTATCTGGTTTTCAATTTCTTCATTCCCCAAATCAGATTCTAGATAGGGTACAAAGGATAGTTTGAGAAGTATTTGTAGCTCCCCTGTCTCGTTTTAACTCTGGAAAGAAGAATTTTACCATTATTATTAATTCACATGTGTTCAATATATGATTCAACTCATCCATATTCCTGTACCATTCTTTAGTCTGAGTCCACCCCTGCATAAATATAGTTTTAAATTATATTGTTAGATAATTTTGCCATCATTCTTTGTTCTCGCCCATTTCAGTTTGTTGCTAGCGGTTTGACAATTTTAGAACTCAACTACTTAGAAGTCTATCCCTATGATAAATGGTCAGACAAAGAAATTCATCGATATACTGTTGGACAAGAATTTACACCAACGAAATTAGAAATGACGAATGGAGAAACATCCCCGCCAAATCTTCTAACAGAACCAGACCTTATTAGTTTGATGGAAATGCATGGAATTGGTAAGTGATCTACTAATATGCTACCTTCAAGGAGACTTGCTCCTTACGGATAGGTATTGAATAAATAGAAAAATTATAATCTCAACTAATTAAGAGTGTCTTGCAGTCATTAAATTTAGCAATTGTATATCAGTTGTGAAATTACCTAACTATGTAACTCGATGTGCAACATTGCAGGTTTTCATCAAATATTTTACTTTTTTGAAGCTTTACTAATAATTATTACTGTACAAAATTTCACTTGAAATTATTTTCCAATGCCAAATCAACCTGCAACTTTTTTCTCAGGAAAGCTCAGTATGGTTAAAAATTTTTGAAACTCCGCTAGTAAGATACTTTTTTTTGCAGTTTCACCATGCATGTATATTTAGCTCTACTTTTGAATAATATTTATTGTCTTTGAACTTCAAGGCTCATATCTCCTTCAAGTTTTGAGATTTCAGAGTCAAATTTGTGCCAAAACTTTTAGATTTTCTTCCTGCATGCAATTGCAGAAAGTTAAAGAAAATTTTTCTGCGAACGATAGAGTACCTTTTCACAGATCCCGTCATTATTTTAGTTGGTTTCAATGGTATTTTGAAGATTAGATAAAGTTTAACTCCCTTTGAATGAATGTTGCCTCAGCTCGAATGAAGCCTCAGGGGAACCTTTTTTTTTGCCTTTGTAAGTTCCATGGCAATTATTTTTATGCAATAATATCTAACCCTAGATGATTCCAATTTTTCTTTCAGGAACGGACGCAACGCATGCGGATCACATAGAAACGATTAAATCAAGATTATACGTGGGATTAGAGGATGGCATCCATTTCTTGCCATGCCACCTAGGAATGGGTCTTGTAGAAGGTTACGATGATATGGGTTTCTTGTTGTCCAAACCGAATTTACGGGCAGAGTTAGAAGCAGATTTAAAACGGTGAGTCTCAATAGAATCTTCTGTCATTCAAGCAGCAGTCTTTACAATTGAGAATCATTTGAAACAATCTGTATCAGATACTAAGCTTCAAGAGTTCATCCTGTGTTATTACTCATTTGCCCAGCAATGGCATTTTTGCCATTGCCAGGCAATTTTTTCTAGTTCTTTGATAGTGCATTGCGGACAAACCAGAGAGGTTTGTGTATTCAATTTCATGCCATCATTTAATTATTGTTTTGTATTTTTTATTTTTGTTTACCAGTATATGTGATGGAGTAAAAAATCCAGATGAAGTTCTCAGAGTCCAAATTGAAAAGTACAAGGAAGTTTTTAGGATAGCTATGCAGCAGGTATGAATATTATATTTAGGTTAATTTAGCAACAAGTTTTACAAGTTATTACTTAATATAAATATTCGTAGACTAAACTTGTGAATTTACACGTTAATATTTGCACGGACATGTTCTCAGTCTGAAATTCTAAGCAGTCCGAAAATTCCAACTTTCCGTAGTTTTTGATGTCAGCTGAAATTCACCTATTCCCATCAGATTCTAGCTCAAAGGATAAATGTTGGTAGATGATTGTGGAACTTGAAAATATGTAAATTTTGGACCTACCTGGATCATTTATAGGAGCAGCGCACATTCCAATAATGCTTTAATTGCTCAAAAACTCTGGCACAGCTTTATTTTTTTTTTTATTGAGCATTTGATATTTTCACTGAGAACCCTAATTCAGGATAAAAAGTGTTTTTGTAAATCTTGCTAGAAAGACTGTACTAAAAATTACATTAATGCCTAAATTATTCTCTCTTTTAAACTGACTCAGGCTGAAAAAATTGATCGAGCTCTAGCGAAATATTACAATACTCAACCTGTGGAAGTTGGACCAGAAGTTGTTCTCATGTTCTCAGTCTGAAATTCTAAGCAGTCCGAAAATTCCAACTTTCCGTAGTTTTTGATGTCAGCTGAAATTCACCTATTCCCATCAGATTCTAGCTCAAAGGATAAATGTTGGTAGATGATTGTGGAACTTGAAAATATGTAAATTTTGGACCTACCTGGATCATTTATAGGAGCAGCGCACATTCCAATAATGCTTTAATTGCTCAAAAACTCTGGCACAGCTTTATTTTTTTTTTTTATTGAGCATTTGATATTTTCACTGAGAACCCTAATTCAGGATAAAAAGTGTTTTTGTAAATCTTGCTAGAAAGACTGTACTAAAAATTACATTAATGCCTAAATTATTCTCTCTTTTAAACTGACTCAGGCTGAAAAAATTGATCGAGCTCTAGCGAAATATTACAATACTCAACCTGTGGAAGTTGGACCAGAAGCAAACCAAGTATTCGAGGTGCCGGAAGCTGTGATGAAATGTCCATCTTGTTCGCTGGATGTTAATATTAAGAAACGAAACAACGGGTCATTTTATTTGGGCTGTATGGGATTTCCAGCTTGTCGCTCTTCAGTTTGGTTTCCCGCTAATGTTATTGATGTCACCATTTCACCCAACAGTTGTCCCCAGGTGAGACTTTAACTCAACATTCAAAGATTGTTGCTGCATATTAGTAGTATGTGCTAGGAAGATATTCAAGGAAGAAAATGCAGTGTGGAAGTTGTGGATGTCTTCTTCATTTAAGCTCAGATATTCCTGAGCTGGCCTCAAGGAATCCAAATTCATCATCTCAAAGCCCCTTCGTCTGCCTTTGAGGGGTTCAAAGGGGTCCCAATTATAAAAGTGAAGGTTTCTGGCAAAATTTTGAAATAAATGTATCAAAATCAGAGAGAAAAGAACATTTCAAGATAAAGTATGGCACAATGAAGGTCAAAATTGCCCTCTCCATGTCCAAAATAGTGACTCTTAAATAGGGCGCTAGCGCTTTCCTTAAAGAATACTCTGTCACCACATTGACTCAAAAGCTTTGAAAAAAATTAGACACCAAGAAAGCACTTCCCTGAATCTTGAAAAGGCATCATGCTATGTTTCAACTCAACTCTATCAGTAATTTACTTTCGCGGCAGATGGTTAAAAAAAATTGTGAAAATCGGTGAATCCTAATGTTTTCTGCAAAGATGTAAAGTCAACTGACCCAAGATTGGCTATTGCCCAGAGCGCATAGGTTCCCAGGCGTCTGGCTGCCACCTGAGACTAATGCAGAGTTTACAGACGTTTTGTGTGTGTTACTTTCAACTTTAAAGGACTGTCAATTGAAACAGTGAGAATAAAAATTCACCGAATAGGAAGTATGAAAATGTTCAAGAGACACAACCAACTGCGCAGCAGGTAAAAAAGTTTGTCTAAGAAAAAGATTTTTGGTGCCGAAGGACAGTTACTTTGGGACACTTTAAAGGCCCAAGTTGACATAGATGCGGCATCTTAAATGACTTTTTTGAAAAATTGTGTTTAAATTACTAAGTTGTGTTTGTCTCTATTTTCTTTGGATTTTTCTGACTGAATTGTCATGAATAATTTGAAACATCATTTTCCTGCTTTCTTTTTCCTCTTTTACACTTTTTAATGGTTTATTGTTTTATCTATGCTGCTTCTCAGTGCGGTCCTACGATAAAGCAGTTGAAGCTCAAATTTACACCAGGATCTATGGCTCCATTTTATCCTAATGAATATACGGGTTGTGTCAATGGCTGTGATACGCATCTCATAGATATGTTAAATATTAGGCCTTTGCGGCGAAATCAAGGTGGAGGAGTAGCAGGTAAGCTCTTAGATTTTCATACCAGTTTTGGGACTTTCATTATTGTAGTATATTATTTATATTAACCTAACCACCAACATTTTGAGTATTGCCCGTAGCTGAAAACTTTTTTGGGCTTTGAAGAACAAAATAAAATGTTTTAAACTGAATTAAAACTTTGGTCATTCTTGTGCTCTATTTAAAGTTTGCTTCCATTTTAATGAAAGATACCTGTGCAACTCCATTTTAAAAAACCTAATTTTTTTAAAAATTAGTCACTATTTTCAACGCCGTTTTATTTGTTGAAAATACATCCCTATTCAGTGGAGGCTCATAGTGTCCACTGTCAGCTTATAATGTATTTATATTCTCTTTTGATGCAAGAAGGAACCCAACTGTTTGCAACTTATTCTGTGAGATATTAGCTAGTATTTGCTGCAGAAAACTCAAATTCCAATTCTTATTCACCCTGAGAACCATCCCTCAATTGACAAATTTTTCGCAACACATTGAGGTCTCTTTTCGCCCAAACAATCTCGTATCTATGAATCCGGAGTCTAACCGGGGATCAAGATGTTATATTTCATTTCAGTCTTCCTCGCGTAAGTAGTTTTTATCTTAGAAACATCTGTATGCATATTCTGTTCATTTAAACTCATCAGTTTACCGTTGTGTTCATTTCTCAGGTCAAGCCAATCAAATCGTGAGACCAGTAAATCCAGTTGCTCCTGCTGTTCAGCAGAATAATCAATTCAACAACAACAGATTCCAACCTCCTCCACCACCTGTACCGCCTCCTCCAAATCAACAGAACTTCAGAAATCGAAATGATAATAATGGTAATTCACTTTTACTTAATTGGGAAACATTAGAGTGACATTGTTTCATGCATGATCGTACGAGGATAGATAAATGCATATATAAGTCTGGAGATAGTTCTCTTTGGCAAGTTTTCAATAATTGATTGTCATCAAAAGGTATATGACACAGCATTTTAGAACATGAAATCTCATGCTACTTGGCTCTGAAGACCTGTCTCTTATTCTGTTCCGTTCAAACTGCAATTAAAACTGAAAGTGGCCCGAACAATAAAGACAGTAGCATGCACAATCCTAGTGTGGAAACAAGTCATGACCGAACTGTAGTAGCCAAAATACAACTATTAACATACATATTATTAAGAGAACAATTTTCGTAGCCTGACTTTTTACCTACAATGAACTCAAAATACAGGGTCAAGGCCAAAAAGCATATCGATGGCCAAAGTTTGCGACGCTGTAGACTTCCTGGCACACTTTATTTTTTCCTTGGAAAATGAGTAAATATAATTTCTTGAAGGATTCTTTGTTGCCTTCTATCAGTGGAAATCACTAGTTAATGATTTTTACTCTCATTCAGATGAATCTTTAAAGAATTTACATATGGCGAATGGAAGAGAGAATTGAATTAATCTCATTCAGCATAGGCTTTTTGTAGGACATAGGGTCATGATAAGCTTTAAACAGTAGTAGATGGCCAGAAGGAATGTACCAAGTAAGCGAAAATTTGAAAATGCCGAATTTACCTTCCTTTTATTTATTTATCCTCTCAATTATCTCATTTAGGTAATTTTTTATTTGTCATACCCTTATATCATCACAAAAAATGTCTGTCTAAAATCACTCTCATCAAGGACCCATTTACTTTTGCAGATAACCCAGACAACGTTACATGTAACTGTGGAATACCTGCAAAAAGGTGAGGCTGAAGTTGAAATAATTGTATTCTGCAAAAGCATTGTATAGTAATAAAAGATGTATGTACATTTGCAAAGAATGTATTTCTTCAAGATCATACATTTTTTGGTATATCAGACTCTCCGTTTTTTTTTTTTTTTTCTTATTGTTTCTACTCTCATTAATTTTCATTAAAGACCTATTCATGGTCAGTGATAATATTGGGGGGGGGGGGGGGGGGTCACTTTTTAAAATACCATCTCAAGGAGGAGGAGTCTCTTAAAAGTAAAATAATTTTCACAATTTAAGGAATAAATATGTGCAATCATGAGAAAATAAAATGGACAATAGTCAGGCTATTTTTTTCACGTCTATGTCCTAATATTACTAACTCCCTTTAGCGCAAAATCTAGCACACATACACCAATGAGGATTCAACATACAGGCAAAGATAGGTACGGAAAATTTGAAACATAAGATAAAATAATATTTATGTTTTACAAATTATTTATCTTTTGATGTCAAAGTTTTCAAATTACTTTTTTTTTTCGTAGATTTACAGTGAGGAAAGAGTCTCCGAACCAAGGGAGACCGTTTTTCTCTTGTTCCAAAGGTATGGACGAAAAATGCACTTTCTTCCAATGGGCAGATATTGACCCCATGCAGCAACAACAACAGCAGCAAAATGGATTTCGGAATAATGATAATCGAAATAGGTTTCCGCAGCAGCGAAATTTCAACAATAGACAAGGTAAGACAAAAGTAGTCATAATGAGGGAAAACTGAAATTTGTGTGTTAAATTCAAGTAGGCACAAAATGGAGACTCAGCATGGAATATTATTTTTCTCTTATCAATGTACCACACAAATAGTATTCTTATATGCATTATCTTAAAAAGTTGCCCATAAGGCCATTGCAACTCTTGTACTCATAAAGTTATAAAAGAGAATGACCTCGGAAGTAAAAAAATTTACTACAAAGTGAAACCACGATGCAGTATGTTCCATTTAAAGTTAACATCAGATTCTATGTCTGTTAAGCTATTATTCTCAAAGGCGGACTATCAGACTATCACTAAAACTTACAGATGGGGAAAACCAGTATAAATGTAGGTCTCAAACAGGTTGGAATTGAAGTTATTTGTTGAAAGTAGTCAACACGATATTTATTTAAATGGAAGGGGCCAGTGCATGGATGTATCAAGTAATATTTCTAGGAAAATTTAGATATTACTGTACGGTAACCCTCTTATTACTTCTAAAAATTTAGTGTTTAAATTAAATTTTCAGTATCCAAATATATTCCATTTCATTTTTACTCAGGGCACGAGGCCATATGTAAGTCTCTGCCTGTAACTTTTTTTCGCATAATGGCTTATATGCCCCAAAACATGTTCATACATCAAATTCCTTAGTTATCTAATGCAGCGGTTTGTGATTCGCTGGTAGCCCCTTCCCCTGATCATTCTTCCTGTATATTTCAGTGGTGTGCTTTCTCTCTGAAAACATCAGTCTGCCCCCTCTCCCCCTCCAGTCATTGCACAATGCAAGAACACTCCATTATAGTTTTACTCCCCTCATTCGAAGACTTGAGTATGTAGATTTACCATAAGGAATCTCTCTAAGAAAATCCTTTAATCACAGAGGACGACCAGTAAATGTGATATGGTTCCAGTAGACCATGACTTCTCCGAGCGAACGTTTATCCAAGTGACGGACACATGAGACGTTAATAAGACTGATTAACAATGTCATTTCAACGTTTATCAAAGTGATGGACACATGAGATGTTTATGAGACGTTTATGAGACCAATTAACAATGTTATTTCAAAGTTGAAAACTTCAAATTTGACTTTCGTTTCATTTTCTGCTTTTCATGCTGTTGTTATAGTTTCACTCCATTTCCTTGCAGGTAATCAGCACGGAGCAGGTGGAGGAGATAGAGCGAAACGGAAATGTTCCAATTGTAGGCAAGAAGGTAATATGTTGCTCTTAACCATCTTATCAATTGCATGACAATAAATTAGAAATGAAATTTTGTCATTATTTTGAGTTTTGCCCATAGACAGCATCCGTGAATAGTAAAGAGCTAAGCAAATGTACATTTCCAAAAATTATCAGTACGTACAGAAAAATCGATAGGAGATATACTGTTCCTAAAATTAGTAAAAAAAAAGTGGGTACATATTCTGTTAATGCAATCCTGATGATATGATCAACTGCTCTTTAGGCGCAAGTATGATTGAAGAGAGGAAATTTAAAATTTCTCAAGCATCATCGGGTGTTCATAAGGTTTTACATGTTGTTCCTCACCTTAGAAGAACCTAAATGATCTTGCTTTCGGACAAATTTCTGTAAATTTTGACAATTATTAATTTAAAGCCAAAAACGTTTATTTTTTTACCACTAGGTACTTGTAGACTGAGAAAAAACCTGCAATCATTACAACTTCTACTGATGTCTCGGATTTTTGGAATTTTCACTTGCCTCCTGTCATTTTCTGGCAGAAAAAGTTGAATCAAAGGGTTATAAGAGAGAAGAACATATTTTTCTTGATTTTTTTGCTGACTTAAATAACAGATTGAATCGATCACCGATACGGCTTTATTTTTTAATGAGTGTGCACTGTACAGATAACGAGGAATCCACGTAATCTTGTCTGCACTGGAGAGTGTCATGGCTTCTGTGACAGTTTTATCATGCTAATTTTCTTTCTTATGTTTTTAGGACACACGGTGAGGAATTGTCCAAATTGAATAATCTGAACAAGTAAGAACCGTGTCTTGCAGGCGATCTTGGAACCTTTAGAAGGGAGAATGATTCAGCCAGTCTCTGAGTGCTTCATCGACCCAAGATAACCATGAGAGTGAGAGTAGTGCTCCTACTTCTCTCAAATCTTTGAAAGTGGATGAAAGTTGACTTCATTCTTTTTTTTTTTTACTTCCTTCCTGTTAATGTTTTTCTATTTGTTAGTCCCTAATATGATCTGTACGAGTTTCTTTCGCAGTTCAGAAGTAATACAAGAGTTCGAAAAAGATTCGCCTGAAATGAACATTATGTGTGATGTGATGTTATGATGTGTTCACTGTGTTTTAAGTTAAATTTTGATGTGGAAACATGTATTGCAATACTTAAGTTCTCACCTCGCGTAGTAGTCAACCGCATTTATCGGCCACTGGTGTGATGAAAGAAGGTAGAAGGTAGTAAACATTAACTTAGCGGATGACATCATCCACTGTTTTCTTCATAAGGCAAAGGTTTTCAGCTAGTAAAATTACCATGTTTTGTTAAAATGTAGCAATGAGACTTCTTTTAGGTTTTAACGAAGAGCCAGGCACATTTTCTTGAATTGGCAGGTTCAGAATGATATTGGTCAAAGTGGATGAGAAACTGTTGACTGCCTGTGTGCTTACCTTGCTTGTGTTACCTTGCTTTTATCACTAAAAATGCTTTACTTTAAATCATACAAATCTGCCGCCTCTTACCATTTTTTGGCTCAGGATATGCAGTATAGTGGCTTTGTCATAAAAGTGTGCTAGTGTTCATCTTAAAGAATGCTAAGTTTTATGAGGCAAAATATCTGTTGTGTTGACTTTATTACTACAAGAAATAAGTGGACACTAGATGCTTTCAGTCTAACAACTGGATTGCATTTTGCAAAAAGGAACCAGGAGCATTGCAATGTTGCTAAGATTTGGCAACTTCTTTTGTCTTGGAAGAAAACACGGACCGATTATTTATGAACAGTTTCTATTTTAATCGCTAAAAACTGTAAATTTAGGACAAAAATTACCATGTAAATTCATATTTTTTCAGGGTTTCAATAGTTTTATTGCAATGGATGAAGTTGCACAATCTCAGCAACATTGCAATGCTCCTGGTTCCTTTTTGCCCAACTATTAGAGCAGCTTCGCTATGGGTCAGCCTCCACAGGAAATATACATGGTTCTTCTCAATTACGATGCAATTAGATTGTAATGAAATTACAATTTTTCCTATGTCCTCTACAATGATGAATAAATCGCGATTAACTTGCAAATTAATGATCATTGACATTAGAGAAGCAGTGAAATAATGGAATGGTTGCACTTCTATCTTTAGAGAGAGAAATTTAAGAAAATTATGATTTTCTTTCGATGTGATAATGGTTCTCTTCTTGAAGATAGCTTTTTGGTCTAGGAAGGTAATTTCTCTGAATCATTGCCCACACAGTGCATGTTCCAAGTAGCATTTTTCAACGGGAAAATTGGGATATCTTGCAATTTTATCGGCAATGAAATCGCTACGATCATATACATCTGAGCGATTATCCTCGATTCTATGGGGATAAAATCGCAATTTTATCGAACGAAAAATTGCGATGTGTTGCGATTAAATCACCATATCGCAATTTTTAATGCATTAATGTCTCGATATATTGCCATTGCTACCGATATAACCGCATTAACCAACCAATAAAATTGTTATTTAGCGCGATCGCTGCTACATGGGGTATGGTTGTATCAAATTAAAGTGCCTGAAAATTTCCTCAGCCATCGTACTCTTTTCAATTATCATTTCTCTTACAATTATTTTTTCATTCCTTTTACCATATTTGAAAGGTTACTTCTAATTTTAATGGAGAAGCTTGCACACTTACCGTATAAGTTTATCGTTATAAGTGCTTCTGTGCCTCATTTCTTTACCATCATAATGTTTATTTTTTAATCTGTTAAACTTTTTTAGCATCATAATGTTTTTATATCAAATGTATATTGTTCCTATGACATTTGGCTTGTTTTTTTTCCAATCAACTTACCCAGTATAAATTTTAAAGTTCATTCCCCCACTTCTACAAATTTCTGTGGAATTAAGGCATCAGGTGCGAAAAGGGCATTTCTTGGTTTCGAGGTTCCTGAATTTTCATTGCTGATTTATAGAGCTAGAGAGACTGTTGGGTAAATTTCTTGAAATTTTTCGTTTTCAGCTTTGTAAAATCATGAAGAAAATTCATTAAAAGTTTCCACGAATTCCATACATTTGCTTTAATTATAATGGATGAACCGTCAGCGGAGATTCCGAGACACCGCAACCAAGAAATGCCCTTTTTGCACCCAGTGCTTCGATTCTTTAGTGGTCGCTTTTTAAGGGGGTGAAGAGAAAAATGTTGACTTCGATGTGTGTTAGTTTGGGGAGGTGTCTTGATTACTTTTGAAAAATTGATAAGATTAATAATGGCCAAAAGTACAAACAACTTAATAGGTCCAAAAAAAATTTACAATGAAACAAGTCAATCACGGTTTTTCACCTGTTTTTTGCATTAGCATAGGCATGCATTCTAGTGCCAAATATTACCAATGGTATTTTTTTAAAAAAGAAGTATTCCAATTTCGAGTCTGGTTAAAACTTGAAAGATTAGTTTATACCAAAACTGACGTGCTTCATCTTCCCTTACAAGAAAGAGGAAAGCAAACTTATAGGTATAATTTGGTCGCTGCTACATTAAAGGCTCACTTAAAAGGCAGGATAAAATTCATACAAATAAATTACAAATTTATTAACAGGGTTTTTTTTTTTTTCAGTTTGCGCCAACACGTATTTTTGTACATAAAATAAAGAGAAATAACAATTGATTACTTTTTAACAACTTGGATCACATCTTCATCGTCCATAACATGCTGAATTCCTACTCTCTGAGGCGAGTATTTTGTGCTTGTGCCCTGCAACATAAAAATTGTAAATTCATAAATCTCAAGGCTCACATCTTTTTGGTTTACAGTTGACAGCAAGTTGCAAATTTAACTACTAAATTCGACAGTGAAAGGAGAAATTATATTCTGAACTCAAGCTGTACACAAGTTGAGCTCTTTTCACAGCAGGCTCAAGCCATTATTAGTTCCTCAACAGTGCAAATAATTAATCAGCGATTGAATAACAAAGTCAACATGATTGCCACAATTTTCAACCATACAAAACTGCCAGCAAGAGTTGGGCTCAGGTATGAAATTTCTGATGACTGTTCCTTCAGAGGAGCCGCCCCCCCCCCCCCCAAAAAAAAATTCTATCAGTGTATTCTCCCAACTAGGTATTGTAATGAAGGCTATAATATTGTAATTGAAGGTAAAAGTTTTGTAGTAATAAAAACCTCATTATTTGGTAAATTTGGAAGCGAAGCCAATGCTCTTGAGAAGGTGTAGGAGGTTGTAGCCAGTCTGAAGAGTGTGTTCAGTGTAACGATCAGAGAGGCGGAACAATCATCAGGTGGCATCATCTAGACTAATGTACCACCTGGTTTTACATCGTTTCTAAGGGTTAGTGGCCATATTTGTAGGCGTATAAATTTTTACCCACTTTTCTATGTAGTTCAGCACTGTCTACTAGTAATAGTAGTAACCTTATTTTCCTCCCATTCCTGAGCCAGGGCCTCCTGCCTGAAGGAGAGGACTAAAGGAGATTTGTTGAACTACTAGTGTTATATTCCATTTCATACTGAGAGGCTAAGATGCAACTGAGCACAGACTTGTAGAGCACAGCCATAATTGCATTGAGCCCAACTGCGTTGCTTCAAAATCTCACACATGGATAATGCTGGCAGTCGCGTTCACCACAAGAGATCCTCAGTTTAATCACAACACAATCGAACAGCACTGACAAACTACTACTAATGGTCCTATTCTTGCCCTGCTCTGTTATCTCTAAAGAACGGACAGAGTATCGGAATGGTGTGGTCCTCTATCGCCAAAATGACTTCTTTTCAAATGATGATAAAGCCTGTCATCATCAGGAATCAAACCAGGGATCTCAGTGCCGGTAGTAGGGATGGCGATGTTTTCGAATAAATCGATTTCGGGAAATCGATTTGATTTTCGGTAGAAAATCGATTCGATTTTAAAATCGGATGGAAAAAATCGATTTAAGGTATAATCGATTTTCTTCGAAATCGATTTTAAAACACTTGAAAATCCACCTTCAACGCTAAAAACAAATTTGAACCTTGAAATAAAACTCGGGTTTCACAGAATTTAGGCCTTTTTGTGCCACATTATCGTAGAAAATTTCGATTTTTTTCAATAATTCGATTTCTGCTCGAAAAATCGATTTCGATTAAAAATCGGCAACCAAAAATCGATTCGATTTTTCCGATTATTTTTTCCAAAAAATCGATTTACCGAAATAATCGATTTGATATCGCCATCACTAGCCGGTAGCAAACTATCTTGACCACTACACCACAGAGGCTCACGTTGAGTACTGTATCATTCTACAAATCAGTGTTTCAGTCACCCAGAATCATGGCATTTGCAAGAGAGTAAAAAAAATTTAAACCAGGGTGCTTCATTCGATAATTTTTCTGGGGGCTTGTAAAGACAGTATTCACTTGGGTGAAGTACAGCTCCAAAGAAATTAAAATATAAGAAAAACTTAACCAAATGAACTACTGCATAGGTGCAGGCTTCACATACTCGATCAAAAAAAGATAGATCACTACTTTAAGTGGCAGAAAATGGTCTGGCTCGATGAGAGATGGCTCCGTCAAAATATGTATTCTTACTTCACTTTAGAAAACTAAGACCAGGTTTTTATTGGCTCTTACTGCAAGAAAACTTATTGGTTAAAATAAAATAAATTTAAAAGTAATTAATCTAAAATTTAGAATAAAAAGGAGGTGAAAAAAGACTCACCCAAACGAGGGCATATTTAAAATTAGCAGCTAAAGTTCTATGAATGGTATGACAAACATGTTCAACTGTTACGCCACGCCTCAAAATGAGACCATCATCAAAGTCAGGTGGCTGTCCAGGTTTTTTAGTGTATACTCTGATTAAAGATAGACATTCCCAAAGTGTATCCAATAATGAGTCCAAATTCAGCTTCATATTACAACTGAAACAGCAATAAACATTACACATTTTGATGCGATGATAGCTAAATACAAAGATCTTCGATAAAAAAAATTTAAAGATAGCTGTGCCCTCCAGACACCAAAACTTTGGAATCTATAAAGTATCCCATTTGTTGGATGAAATTGCCGGATGAAACAATTGAAGTTCGATCTAAGCTTTTTGTTTTTAAAAATTAAGTACTTCTTCCTTCAAAGGATGCATGTGTAAGGTTTGCAATTCTGCTCAGATTCTGCAATTTGCACGAAACGAACTTCATTTACTCAGAATCAAATTATTTTCATGGAAAACTGAGAAAAATTCAAGTTGTATGCAGGGATAATGTACTAAACCCAACTTTCAAATATCTAGGTCAGCTATAGATACAGGAAAAAGTTGCACAATTTTAGCACTGCAAGCCTCTTTGCTCTCTTACCACAGAAGTCCTCAATTGTTACTATCCACTGATAAACTGAAGGTGTGAAAAAATACGACAACTCACCTTACAACAACACTGTTGGGTTGCCGAGCAATCCTGTCCACTTCCTCCAAGGAAATTTGATCTATTTTGTTATACACATACATACATGGAAGATATACTCGATTGGCAGAGATAACATCAATTAGTTCATCTGCAGTGCAGTCTTCACGGAATAGGACTTCAGCGTTGAATATTTTGTATTCGTGCAGGATCATTTGGACTAGTTTTTCATCCACTTTAGTCAGTAAACATGTTGAGTTGAATGCTATACCACCTCCTTTTTTTATCTGGAAAACAAAAATTCTTTGTTTATTTTTTGGACAACATCAGATGCATTGTTAAAGTGAATACAGTTAGCCGTCAACAGGTGCACTCAACAATAAATAAGTAATTTTTCATCAGCTTTTAGAGAGTACACGTTTGAAGCTTTAAGATTTTATCTGTTTAATATTAAAATAATGTCTGCTTGCTCCTTCTAAGTAATCGACTTGAGTTAAAACGCACACTGAACGTTACGGTTAGCTACCGTATTACTTAGTATGAAAATATTACAACTTTTACAGCAGCTTTTCCGCTTAGTTATTGCGCCTTATTTACACTTTAAGAGACTTAGGATAGGGAAGGTACACTACTTTCATTGGGAGGCCTGCAAAAAACTGTTGTAGTGCGCCATTGATTCCTTTGGACTCTGGTTTTTCATGTAAGCAAAAAATTCAAATTTTTCCTAACCAGTACTAAATAAACCATTATTATATTGGATGGGAATTAATTTCAGTAATCTTCAATTCGCAAATCAAGGCTCTGATTGATTTATTACTCGCTTAAAGCGTATAATGAAATTGGCCGAAGAGACATCAACTGCGTCAGTAAATAAGTTACAAGACTGCAGGATGCAACCTTAAAATTTTCATTTAAAAAAAAAAAAAAAACAAAAAACCATAAAAGTTTTTAAATTTGATACAAATATGCAAACTGTTGCGTTTTGAATTTCGGAAAAAGCTGCTTCTTGGAACAGTGTAGTGATCCTTCTTTACATTAAACATGGGGTCAATTTCACAATTTTATTCAAGGTCACAATTGTTTCAAGATAAAGGCAGTCCTTTGAATTTAGCAACACAAAGTTTAGTGACTCTTTTTCTCTTTTTGCAAGAACTGATTGATTCCTGCAAAAAGTGACTCAGTGAATACTTGAGTGACAAGACTTCTGATGAGCAGACGATACTGTGTTCCTTGCAAAAAAAAAGTTACTTTTGCCACTTTAACTTGTCACTGATAAATAAAAGGAAAGGAGAGAAATATCCAAACAGAATCAACAAATTAGAAAATGAAGGAAGAAAAGATGAGTCCTACCTTAAAATAAATATTAGGTTTTTGTTTGTTTAATCTGATTCCAACGCTTTCTAATTCTTTCTCCAGCAGTGATCTTTGGACGTCTTGTTTGGTGGCATCTAACATCATCAAGACCAAGTCTGCAGTTCTTGCTACTGAAATTACCTGGAACAATTGACGAGAGAATTGTAGTGGAATATGATGGGATCAAGTTTTTTTCATCATTGTAATGAAAGATCAATCGATGTTAATAGTCAAAAGATCAAGAATTCCCATGAACTTGTTCTTTCAAGATCCTAGGGGGCATTTTTCATAAAAAACTGAAAAATCATTTTAATTTTTTTTTTAAAAGCTTATATCTGCTTAAGCTGCTTAAGCTTATTGGTCTTTGGCAAGTTTTGCCACTAGGAATTGGAGATACTTATCTCTACCTCTACCCATTCTGCTACCTATACCTGGCTACCTATTCTGTAGCCATACATATTTTTTCTTTAAAATATCATTGCAGCTACATACACAGGGTTGCAACAAGATTTAGAACATGAATTTCTCTGATTTCTTTGACATAGTTTGGTAAAATTTCCTGACAATCGAAGATTCATCTAACGGTTAAAAAGACGTACTTTAAAATAGTTTTCAGGCAAATTTTGTTGTTCAAAACGTCAAACCTATTCTAAAAAAGCAAATAAAGGTGAATTAAAAATGTTTATTTGACACTATCGTCATTTTTCCTGACATTTCCCAGTTTTCCCTCATTGAGGCAACCTAGTATACAACTGATCTCATGAAAGAGCTGTTGCAGCTGTCTCATGAAAGAGCAGTCAGACAAATCTTAGAACATTGAGTACATCGTGAGATGTGAAGCAATATCATAATTTCAAAAAAGAGGTCTTGAAAAATAAAGGGTCCTAAAATGCTGAGAGGTAAAAACAAAGACATAAAGACGGGACGCTAAAAGCAAAAATGAAGCTACTTTTCAACCACCTCTACTATTGGTTAGAGGATTGGCTGCAAAATCGGGACAAGTTTGAAATTCAAAAGTAAGGCGGGAACTGAATAAAATTGCTTACACAAAATATTTTAGGTTGAGTTTTGCCCAAATTCACTTACCCGCATATATTGTTTTAACTTTAGGTTATTTTTATTCCATCATCGACCAATTAATTTCATTTGGGAGTAACGATCATCTAGGACTGTAATGGCCTGTTTAAACCGGCAGGACCACCATGAGCAGATAACAAACTAACTTTATCTGAGATCCTTGCTTGTTATCGAGCAAAAGTAAGTGTATTATAAAAAGTCGCAGTCCCAACTTTCTTAATATATTTGTTTCAGGCATTTAAAACACATTTAGAAGAAGAAATGTGGAAAAATCAAGAGGAGAAGTTCGAATCAAATTTTTCTTTGCCGCCATGGATTCCCGCGCTCATTAACACCCTCACACAAGCACCCAGCGCCAAATCAGGCTTCACTCTTTCCCCGTGCTTTTAGATACGAGCACTCCGTCATTATGTCTTTGAGTAAAAACGCAGAATTGCAAGAAACAGTTTGTATTTTGGAAGTTTTTAGGCCCCTGAGCTAGTGATTCTTCATACCTGTCGTCCTCGACCTTTGCCTTGTGAGGCACCTTCAATGATACCCGGCAAATCCAAAAGTTGAATGTTGGCGCCTTTGTATTCAATGACACCCGGGATGCATGTTAATGTGGTAAATTCATAGGCTGCAGTCTCACTTTCGGTTGAAGTCAAAGTACTCAGAAGCGTTGACTGAAAACATATGAATCACAATCTGCACTAAGCATTATTGATCAGAAGGAGGAGGTCTCAATGGACCCCCAGTCCAATGCTTCACAATTTTTCCAACAGGAAAAATTATTTAAATTTGAGCGAAAATAAACTGAGCCTCTTGGGGTGTGGAATATCATGGTTTAAGCAGGTTAGACATGAGAAAAAAGGAGCTTGAGCACATTGAGGTGTTTGAGGGAGGGGGGGAGGGTAAAAAAAAAAGTACCTACTTAAGTATATTTAGGAGGAAGAGAAAGAAAAAAAGGAGGTGTTGGCATCTTGAGGATTGTTTACTTTGAGACGTAGGTCGGTACAGCATGGCCGGCAAAATCCAGGATTCGAATTGTGAAAAACGGACCATTAAGTCAGATTTTTTTGCTTAAATCAACTCATGATATGATTTCAAACACTTTCTATGGAATAAATTTTTTCCATAAATTCCATTATTTCGAATAGAGTTCTATTTAAGAAAATAGTTCCAATAAAAGTCGTCTGTACTGATCTACGTCATCAAAAAAATCCAAGATGCCCAAAATACAAACACCTCCTTTTTTTCTTTATGGTCTTCAACTTCTCAAAATTTTAGAGATGAGCTCATTTCATGTAAATTATTAACACAGCAAATAGCAGAAAGTATACCTCAGTCTTAAATTCAAGTATGCTTTGCATCTAAGGACGATCACAGAAAACTCAACCATTGTTGGTGACTCTCTAATTACTAATGAATATTAATCAATTAATTCTTCTTATATCTCTCGACTACAAAGTTATAACAAAAATCGGTCATTTTTCATGTTAATTTTTTAAAGGATTTTTCTAAGGGTATTTTTGGGGGAGGGAGATGGGTGCATACTTGCAAAGTTACACAAAGTTCAGAAGAAGGAAAACAGGGAAAGCTGCTTTTCGGTCAAAATTTATTGTACACCTCTGAAGGGTAAGTAATGTCATATTACAAAAACATGTCTACTCTTCCCGAGTGAGAACTTAATTAAGTACGATTAATTTCAATAAAATTCTAGTGGGAATTTTCAATTACAAGCTACTGGCTTAAAAGAGAAATCAAGGAAATTTCAGAGTAAAAATTAACAATGGATTTGACATATCTTTTCATATTTTAAAATTATGACCATGGAAACTTACTCTGATTACTTACTTTAAGACTCTCTACTTACTTTAAGACTCTCTTATTGGCGCTGGAAGTGAGGGACAAGCACTCAAACAAACTGAAATTTTATTGTGTAATGAGGGTTTTATTGGCCTTGGGCACTCAAGAAACCCAAAATAAAATTTATTTGCCGTAGAATGTCATCTCATGGTGAAAGCACCTGCTTTGAAAGAATCAGCCATATTGAACATTTTCATTTAATGATTGAGTCATTGAACGAAAGGATTGATGAGAGTGCCCAGTCAACTCTGAATAAATGAAAAAAACATTTCAGTCAACGTTTCAAATAAAACTTTAAATGTTTTGCAAAATGTTGACAAAAACTTGGAAAAAACATATTTTTCAACGTAGTAAGTAATTGCCAATTTGAAAAATTTTGCAGTGGCGTGTCTGAAATCCAAGGCACCAAAACGGTGACTGATGGATTTCTATTGGTGGTTCAGCTGATTTCAGCCAATCAGAAATTACATCGTTTGTTGGGAGGAAGAATGAAGATTACCTTTCCCACAGATGGAAAACCGATGAGAGCTACTCGAGCATCACCAGACTTCAGGACATCAAAACCTTCTCCTTTACTTGCATTTTTAGGAGGCTCTAGTAACTGAGCGCGGTACTTGGCAAGCTTTGCTTTTAATACTCCCAGATGGTATTCAGTTGCTGGAAAATAAAAACAGTTTTTTAAGACTTAGCACATACAAGTGACCACACTTAGCACAGACACATTAATATTTCCTATTCAGGGTGAAAAATTGCCAGGTGAAGTTGTGCTAGAAGGAGAGCTTTCGGTATGCTTAGTTTTGAAAAATTTCTGTACTCACTAGTAATGGAAAATTAATTTAGGAACACATTCGGAGCCTCCTCCAAAATGCATTCTAAAATAATTTTTAGGAGGAATAGAGTGCAGAAATTTTTTAGAGTTGTATTCAATTCAGCTTGTTCTGACTCTGTTAATGATTATCATTAGCGAGCTTTCAATAATTAATGAAACTATCAGTCATAGAACATAGAATCAGTGTAATCTAAGAGAAAATGCAATCCTACCTACTTCGACTGAACGATTGTCAACTTGGTCTACTCTATCAGGCTTTAATTGATAAAGGACTGCCCACTTATACCGTTAAGAGATAAATTTATAAAAATCCAAAGAGACCAGGCTCTGCTGGACAATAACTCTGTTGTGATAGGGCATATACGTCCAAGATTTCCCTGTTCGTCTGCACTTAGAGGGGAGGAGCTTGTACCTCACAGCAAAACTATTTTATGTTAAGGAGTGCGTGTTTTGAGTTTCTACCATCAACTTAGTATAGGCATTGTCTGTAAATCATTTTCAACTTGATACCAAAGTCCTGATTTAACCTGAGGAATGAACAAAATATATTTCAATGCCTTTCGAGGCTTCACTTCATGCTGCCTCAGAGAGGTTACGAGAATGCATACCTTTGTTCTTCTGAGTTCGCGAGATTTCCTTCTCAATTTCTGAGATTTTCTCTAGGATACCCATAATGATAAACTGCTGCGCACTGGGTCAAGAAATAACCATGTAAATACGACTAAAAACATAAAAAAAAGTTAAGAATTAATACCAAAGACATAAAGACGGAGTGCTCGTATCTAAAAGCACGGGGAAAAAGTGAAGCTAGGTTCGGCGCTGCGCGCTTGTGTGAGTGTGTAAATGAGCGCGGGAATCCATGGCGGCAAACGGAAATTTGATTTGAACTTGTCCTCTTGATTTTTCCTTATTTCTTCTTCGAAACGTGTTTTAAATGCTTAAAACGATTATATTAAGAAAGTTCGGTCTGCGTCCTAATATATTACACTACTTTTGCTCGGTAACAGGCAGTAATCTCAGATAAAGTTAGTTTTTCTTCTGCTTATGGTGGTTCTGCAGGTTCAAACAGCCGTTACAGTTCTAGATCTACGTTACTCCAAATGAAATCAGTCGGTCGACGACGGACCGAAACTAACTTAAAGTTAATAAAATATGAGTGTGTACCTGATTTGGGCAAAAATCAACCTAAAATACTTTGTTTCCGCAATTTTATTTATTAGTTCCCGCCCTACATTTGAATTCAAACTTGTCCCGATTTCGCGCCAATCCTCTAGCCAATAGTAGAGGTGATTGAAAAGAAGCTCTAGAAGCTTCATTTTTTGCTTTTAGTGCTCCGTCTTTATGTCTTTGATTAATACGAATACTGCGACACGACGGCGGCTACCATCATGAAATAAACACATACTGAAGCCATGTTCACACTGACCAACCATGACCAACGTAGAATGTAGTTTTTGGTTTTTACGTACGCATCAGAATAATTTCAATGAGGGATTTTGCTGTTTTCATAATTCCATATCAAAAACTGCAGAGAAAAGTTACTCACGTGAAGTCTAAGTCAAAAGAATATTTGGAATCTTTTGTCTAATATTATTTTTCAGTAATGTCTTATCATCACTCATAATCACTTATCTTATGACAGGTGTGAATTAGCCTTACACTGATAAGCAAGGTTTGTATAGGTTATGTTGTTATTATCTGCCGATTTCAGATTTATGACCATTACGCCGATCGTGGTTTACAATTTCTCTGTCTCAATTTACTAATTTTTATTATTTTAAGTAAAAACCTGTTTTATTCATTGACAGATCTCTCCTACATACTAATTTTTACATAATATCATTGCATTCGAGCTTTTGCCCTATTGTGTCTTTGAATGTTCTTATCACATAGGGTGTCTGTCAATAATGGGCATAGTAAGGAAGCCAGAATTTAGTTTAGAAACAGTGTAATTTTCGCACTAAATACCTCATATAAGACAGCATTGTATGTCGTAATTTCAAGTTAAAATTCCTCGTAAATCTTCGGTAAGTATTAAATTCGCTTGGCATTTCTTTTATTAACTTTTTCAATGATCACGACATCTCACCTCGGCGCTTCAGATTCATGCATTTTTGAGCTAACTGTCCATTGTATACCATGCCATCATTTTCCATGAAATCAGAACATAAAGTCATAGTCAAATAAGGAATTAATGTGATATTCCTATGAATTTTCTTGAGCTCTAGGTTTTGAAAATTTGTTGACAGGTTTGCTAGGAAAATCATTTTTACTGAAGTATCTTAAAGGGCATGCTATCTATGGACTATGCAACACCATTTTTCTGGTTTTTGACACCTACCCACCCCTTGCAACACAACCATAATACTTGTCCAGATACTCCTAAAATAACTACGCAACATTTGCTTAGAATCCCCACCTTTTTTTACAAAAAAAAAACTAACTCCGAAGCAATTTTCTCACTGGGAAAAGGGGAGGGTATAGCTTTTGCCAATTAGAGGAGTCTTCTGCTAAGTTAATAGTTGTTTACTTTCGGTTTGCAAGTGTTTCCGCGTCACTACTATCCACATGAAAACATCCGACTCTCGCAGGAGCAAGAACACAAGCTTAGATAAGTTTTTTAATACCTTCAAACCTTGTAACACTTTTATTTTTAGCCACACAGAAATCACAACCACATAAAAGTCGCAAATCATAACTGATGAGTAGTTTTTTTACAATACGATCATGAGACGGATGTTTTCAAGGTGGATAGTAGCGAACGCCGCTTTGTGCAAAGGCCGAAATTCGTAGTTGGCACTTGCAAACCGAAAGTAAACAACCCTCAACTTAGCAAACGACACCTCTATTAGGCTCTGTGCTTCAGGTAGCAAGAAAGTGTATGATTAACAAACTAGCTTACAAAACCCCCAAGATTTAATAAAAAGTTGAAATCCAGTATACATATACTTTACGTCATGCCGAGCTTCACACCTCATGACCCCTTGTCACATTCGGTGACCAAATTATGAGGACTCACCCACCCCCCAGAGCATTACCAACCTCTAACCATTTTTTGCACACCTCATTAAATTGAGTGATTTTGTCAAAAATTGGCACATTTTGGCCGTCCAGAAGCCAATTTTATTTGAATTTTAGCATTTTGCGAATAGGTAGCAGCAGAATGTAGTGACATTTTTATTCTAAGATCATATAGATTCGCCTTAAGTTTGCCATCTTAGTGTCCTTATTCTCGAATCAGCATGAATGATGAGCTCATAAAGTCTGTAACCTGACTATTTTTTGTTTTGCTTTTCAGACATGGATACTCGGAAAATCATCTTTGTGCTGTCGCAGGAAAATTCACTTTCCTTTTGTTCTGAGTGTCTGTTCCAACTTGAGCCCAATGTTGGTTGCTCGGTTTTTCTTCCATCAAAATCAGTGTATTGCCTAGATTGCTATCTCACAATCAAGAAGAGGATCACTTATTTTAAACTTTCTGAAATAAGTATAATATGCTCTTCCGAGTTCTACAAACTGTATCATTGTTTTCTGAATGAATTTGGAGTATGGAAACCTGAAGAAGAACTAGCCTTCTTGGAGGCTGTAGAAAAACATGGCTACGGTAACTGGGAAGATATCACCTATGTCAATTCAAAAGCACCTTCTGTCTATGAATCTCATTATTTAAAATTTTACGTTGATCAGCCATTTATCTTTGAGTTGGATGAGTTTGCCAAGATCAAATCTTCAGTCCGCAAACCTTTGAGCTTCTATTATAACTCTTGTGATGCTACATCTGCCTCTTCCAGCAGCTCAAATTTCACACCATCATCAGAATTCGAAATGAAAAAAGAACCTGTGGACTGGCACTGTCCCCTGGACTCAAAAACTTTTGATAAGCCAAGCAATCATGATACTTTCAATCACTCCAAAAGTAAGCATGAAAATTGTAACTGTCCTGATGAGCTAAAATTGAGCTCTACCAAATCTCAAGCTAAACTGGCTCCATTGGCGTCCAGCACCGGATACTGTGGTGCCAGAGATGACTTCAATATTTATCCTTTTGACAATGCTGAACTCAATTTATCAATAATGAATGACTTAAGCGATTGCACAGTTCCAGATCTTCCCGTCTCTAAACTTAGTATGATCAATGACTCCAATCTATTGTTGAATTGTTTATCATATGCCTTAATAGAGAATTACAATCATGTTTTGAAGAGACGAGAGAGAATGAAGAAATTTGTGAAGGAATATCACCTACTTTACAACCAAAATGCTTTCTCCTGGCTCAAACAATACCAGGTAATTATTTTGATTGTAGGTATATTGATCAGTTGTATATGCTTTTTAATGTCTGGCTATCTTGATTCCTACTTTCACTTAAAGTCTGATTAAGATAGTAAGTCATATAATCAAAACTTTTAAACATGCCTTAGCTCTTAATAAAATATTTAGTTGTTACCTTTAGCACAGATTTATGTTCAGTCCTTAATGGATATATCAGCATTGGTTTTATGGCTTCTCCCGCAGCAGCATTCAAGAGTGTTGTAGGTTTGTCTGTTGTATAAGAAGGCTGCAAAGGAGAATATTTGATGTGATACTCCTCGAAGAAAAAATTAAAAGCTGAAACTTTTATTTTTAGAACAAGAAGTATGGCAAACATTTTTTTTTTTTTTGTGCCAAGTTGTGAACAAGCAAACCAAACCTGAAAAACTTCCCCTTTTTTTCCCAAGTAAAAGGGGAATTTCCAGAGCATATCACATGCTTACTGATACAATTCAACCAAATCTATTTAAGAAGCCAAATTTTTATTGCACTTTGATCAAATACTTAGAATTTTCATAACCTGCCTTTTAAAATATGTATCTGAACTCTTTTTGCAGATTACATTGAACAAAGATATTGTGAGCCACATAAGCAGAATGTTGCAGTTCATTCCAAAAAGTGACGCCAAAGGAATACTCGGCAACCTAAAACAAATAGATGATTTAAGAGCAAAACTTCAAGACCTTAAGTATTATCGAATCAAAGGCCTGCAGACTTTCAAAGAAGTGGAGCTTTATAAAGAACTAAAATTAGACAAGAAGAAGAGATTCGCCAAAGCTCTTGAAAATATTGCAGCCATAAAAAAAGATCAATTTAATTTGAAAGATCATTTAATTCAGTTGAATTTTAAAAGATCCTCTGGTCGATTAGATATTGAAATTTTACCTGGCTATGATAAATTACTGGAGGATGAGAAACAACTCTGTGCTTCAGCTCGCATCATTCCTGCTTCCTACACACAGTTCAAAGCACTGATGATTGCAGAGTGTCAGAGAAATAATGGTTTGAGATTGGCACAAGCACGGAAATTAATGAAAATATGTGTCAACCGCACAAGGAGAATTTATGACCATCTCCTAGAAAAAGGCTCAATTTGGCTACCGTCATCTTAAGTGTACTGCTCTCTTAAAAGTTGAAGCTTTACTGTGCCTCGGCCTGTTTTGCACTGTATAATTCTCAATGAGCCCTGGTGAGTTGCTCTTAAAGTAAGTTAACCGCTAAATATATTATTACACCTATTTACATTATGATTTTTCTACCGTCAATGACCACACAAAAGATCAGTTATCATCATGTCGGATGGCTTGTTTTCAACCGAAAACTCAATTTTGAGTGATGGCATTACTGTATTGAAGAGAAAAGTTTAAAAAAATGAGGATATTAATGCTTAAATGTCCTTTATTTTGTAGGAAAATCATGGAAATAGTACATATTGCTATCCTGAGCATCGGTAGACTTCTTAGTTTGAAAAGCATCTCTTAAATTTTGGATAAAGGCTTTACTACTCGGTTCCCTTCAAGACTGGCTTTGACCCAAGAGTAATTTCAGTAGCTCATCAGTGTTGTTTCTCATCTGAAAATTGGAGGATCATCAATTCTTCATCATGAATAGGAATGATCTAAATTGCAGCATTCTTCAAGTGAGTTTCCTTTTTTTGATTCGTTTATTTTTATTTTTTTAGCTGATGATTTTTTTTTTTTGAAGATGGAGAATGGATCTTCAAAAATATATATTTTTTCTTTTTCGAAAAAATCAATTTCAGCTCAGGGATTTTTTTTTTATTTTTTGAAGAAATTAATTTTCCTTACTTAATTTATTTGCGCACATAGTCACGTACTCTGATCAGTAGCGTCCTTGGACAACTATACATAGACAAGTTAACTGGCACTGTTTCTAGGTGATTTATCGCATATACAGTGTGCACTTGCCTTTGCTGACGCAGGACAACTGTGCAGATTTCTTGCTCTGCTAGACGTGGCTTGCACGCTAATTGGTTAGTGATCAATGGGAGGAAAAATGGATTTCCCTGAGCACTAATCTCTCTGATATTTCTTTGATCTGACAAGAAAGTAATCCCAGTAAATGATTATCACAGCCATAAATTTTAAAATGCAGAGCATTTTCTGACATGAGTAATTCAAGTTTGAACCACGATCAGAAAAATGGGTTCTAATTTTAAATCAAGACAAACTCAAAATAACTGGAATTTTTAATCAAGTTGTCTAAAGTACAGGTGACTGAATATGAAATCGCACACCCTGTGGAAAGTGAGCTGTTAACTGAGGTTTGGCTGCTGAAAACCAGTTTTTTTCCAGAATTCCATGATAGATATGGAGAGTAAAGGTTAATTTTTTGCTCATATCTTTGATTTTCCTTTCTATAGGTGGACAATTTTTCTTTGGACAGTTTAACATCTTATTTTGGATACAGGACTGACAAAGTGATTCTGGATATGATGATCTCATTTCGCAAGTATGAGAAGCAAATGCTAAGGATTTGATGAAATGGGAATAAATCGACTGCACCGAAGGTTTGAACCATTCTAATGTTTTAAAAATGGGAACACAATTTGTATAATATGTATATATTTTTCCCTTTTGTCAAAATTACTAAAAAATGTTGATGCTGTATACTACTAGAAAGTAAAAAACCAGACGTCATCGAGAAGTCAAGTAATGGGACAACTTTGCATTGTGTATTTGACCTCAGACCTCGTAGCTAAATTAATTTTTTTTTAGAATCCCTTGAGTCTCTGTAGGAGTGAGATCTTTTTAGAGATCATTTCATGAAGAAGTCTCATTTTGGAGTATGATAATAAAAAATTGAATACTCAGGCAACAGCTATAAAGTTCTTTCCTCTCTCTTTAATTTTTGTACATAACCACTGTTAAAATGGTAATTTTTCTCTTCTAAAATTAGAATTTCTGTTTTATCTTAATATCCTCTCTAATTTTTTATATTCTATTCAGTTTAAAAGATTGTAAGATCTTATAATTTGTGGAATTAGAATCAATAATCCATGATATTATAATAAATATAACCTTTGGAAATGGTGTTAGCCAGGATTCTAGCATTCTGTTGTGTAGCTACTGGGTGTCGAGGAGCAAACATGATGGATGATTAAGTCAGTGACCGAGTGCTCAGGATATTTCCTTTTTATTATTGAGAGATATTTATGTGTATTCGCTCATTGTATTGGTTTTTTGCTTGTTGACCTGTATTTTCTGGACCCCTTATTGATGATATAGGTGTTCACGTCCGAACTTTTAGTACGTTTATATAACTTTTATGACCAAAGAAAGTCTTGAGATTTTGAAAAATGTTTCCCCAATTTTACTGTGACAGAGATAATTTTTGCTTTTAGCTCGCTCAACATATATATTCTCATAAAGTGGCGGTATTGAGTACTGTGTGACTTTCCAAAAACTTATATTGGGCGTCAATTTATTTGTGATGGATTGAGACAAAAGTCTTAACTGTCAGTTCCAAATTCCTATTAATGTGCCCCAGATGTTGCACATTACTTGTATTTCTACCGCATGACAAGAATACTTCTTGATCTGCTAAACCTCAGTCCCATTTTTGTGCCTCAGGGTTTCCATAATTTCATTTAATTCTTTGCTTTCCCCCGACTCCATAATTTTCAAATTTTCTGACTTTCCCTGAGCTTTGAACAAAGCTTCTACTTAGATTTTTCCCCTATTAATTAAAAAGAAATGAATTTAATTCAATAGAAGCTTAGAGCCATATTATAGAAGAAGGCACTTGAAGGCTGTTTCTGCTCTCAAATGGCTTCAACTGAAGTTGCTGAGCGGACGTATGGCTCCAAAAATTCTGCGCCTCTTTGTATGAATCCTGTAACTTTTTCAGGTCTCTCTGAATTCTCTGACTGTTAAAGATCGCTGTAATTCCCTGACTTTCCAGGTTTTCCAAACTGCCAGGAACCCTGTATTTTCTCTCTTCATAAATCCAGACTTTCAAATTTCTTTGGTCACAAATGAAACAAGTCACGAAGAAGAGAGGAAGAAAATGAAATGACGTTTCAAAAAACAGAGTTATTCTGTTTTCGTTTAGTTGTAAACCTTTAAAACAAAAAAAAAGTAAATTTTAGAAGAACACTTGAATTTCGGAATCCTAGTTCCCAAAAGTTGCTAATCTCAAAATTTTGACTTTATCGAGTTCCTTGCAATTAGGAGAGAAAAACAATGTCATTCAAAAGATGTGAAGATGAATGAGTGTGATTTTTTGTTGACAACCTGAAATCAGCTGTTAACAATGTCACCAGTGCCATCCAGGTTGAGGTGCAGTTTTCTGTGAAGAAAGCACTTTATTTAAAAAATAAAGACTGATGCTTTGATCTACTAATCAGAAACCTTGGTCATTAAATGACTTATTTTCTAGGTTTCAAAAGCTACTTGTGATATTAGATATTTTTTCGTTATTAAGTGTTTACATTTACTTTTACTATAAGCTGCGATGCATTTACTTTGCTCTGTACGAATACGCTTATTTTAGGTAGTGAACAGATAATGTATGTTCAACAAAACATCACACAAAATAAACAAACTTTTAATTCATGGCTTTAAGAATATTTTTCTTTTTTAATTAACTCTCTTTGTTGTAATGTCTCTTTTCAATGAAGCAGTTCACTATCAAATTGATATTTATGAAACCTTGGGCTCAAAGAGAGGAAAAGAATAAACTACCTGGCAGGCCACGGATGCAAATTGTGGAGGCTAAAAAAAAAACTTTTGGTTTCGTTTCTATTTTGATTTTTTTTTTTTTTTTTTTTTTTTTTTTTTGTATGAGGGTTTCCAGATTTTTATCTCTTGTGGAATAATGTGATTTTGGCACACCTTCTATAACTAACCATAAATTTAACAAAATTTTGATCAACACGTTATGTAAAATCTTTTGTGAAAACCCAGCGCATTACAGGAAATTGCGGGGGGCCTCCCTGAAAAATGGTATCACGAATAAAGAGAGAGCCACTTCTCGCATTAAATTTTGTGAGGAATTTAATGGCACTTGTAAATGGAAAAAAAAAAGTTTCAAGCAAATATATTGTTGACAAAATAATTGATATTGAATTCAAAAAAATTGCTTCTCCCATCCTAATGCCTGGTTTTTGTAAACAAGGTAAGAAAATTCTAGCATACTAGAAAAAAAATTATTTAATTGTAAAAGAATGGTGACGGTTGTCCCTCCTCGGTTAAGGTCTAAGTGAATCCCAGGGTTTTTTCCAGGCCTATTTTCTACCATTTTTCATTTAACTTGCTTGAATCATAGTTTGGAAAGAGTGCAAATACTTAGTGCGGATACATTGCCCAGAAAGTCATGTTATGATCGCGCAGGGGAGAGGGGGAAAAATAACACTTCACTTGGATCTGCAATTACATGTATTGAAATACGCTTAAACATTTTCAACTTAATTATTCCATTAAGTTACGGCAGAATATCCACCAAGCATTTTTGAGGTGAAAAAATAAAATTTTATGTATTTACATTACATTATCAAAATATACAAAACTGTACGAGGTAATACTGGTCAGAGAGTCAAAGGTGATAAAATTAACCTATGCATTTTGGAATGTTAGGCGTGTTGAGAAAGGTTGTGGTGAATTATTTGCCGATTTTTCAAAGCCTCCAGGTCCACAGGAATAAAATCTAAAATGAGAAATGATTCAAAACATCAAGAAAAGACCCAAAATAAGCAGCAGAGTATTCAGGAGAATCCTCCGGAGGGGCATCAAGAGTGACTATGATCACATCAAAGTAGCCCTTAATTTCAACATCCCAAATTTTTAGAGCAACATCCAGAGAATCAAAGAAAATTCACATGATCAAAAAAAGTAGCTCATCCAGATGATAATATGGACTTTTTGGGTAATTAATTTTTGAGTCCTAATCTAACTGAACTGGTGTTGATATAATATGCTGATCGGGTTGAAAAGGCTTAATTTTGAGATGACGGCAAAACAGAGAACGATCGCATACACATATGACTCCAAAAAGTCTTTTTAAAAAATGAGTTGTGAAGTTGGAGTGCATTTCTGCTCTGCTTAAAATGATGGCATTGGAAAACAGTATATTAATGGCAAAAATGCAAAACCTCCATTCGAAACGTTGCAGACTTCCTGTAATATTTTATTTTTTCTTTGAAAAACTAATTGACGTAATTTCATTAAAACTCTCTTGATACCTATTTCCTCTCTTTTAGCGGAATATTTTGTATAAATTTAAAGCTATTAAGTTGGCGTGTTTTTCTACGAACAAATATAATAGGAGCAGAAAGTCTGAAACATCACAATGGAGATGTATGGTTTTATTCTATAGTCATCAATATCAGGGAAAAATGGGTATTTTTCTATGTATATTATAAGTAATTTGGCCCAAAAATGTAGGTACTTGCATAATTTTAGGATCTTTTTTTTCAAATGAACTTACTGTTGATCAATATCAAAATTTTATAAAATGTACAATGAGCCATTAGCCCACTTTGTTGAAGCTGACCCTCATGAAGATCCCTGGCTTGAGTCAATTTTCAATCGCAAGGCCTGATTCTGCCACCTACTGACGAATTCAATTTCTGAACAAAGCAAAACTTCAAATGCTCGCTTCTGGGGGGTTTGAGGGCTTAAGTGTAGTAAATTTTATGGTGAGAATAACATTTCCGACTCTAACGGCAGGATTTTTAGGAGCTGAAAACTTTGACCTGCACTACATATATAAAAATTTGACGTATGCTTCAGGATGAAATGATTTTAGGAGGTGATAGAATCAGGCCTCAGGCAAGTAAATGAAAAGCTTGAGATATAATATTAGGTGACGGGTTAGTAGAGTATTACCTTTCAATTGAGAATTCACTTCATCCTCACTATAGTAAGAGACATTGATTCTTTCTGAAAAAAGAGACATTTGTTGAAATCATAACTTATGTAAATCAAAGGTAATGAGAGAGAGAAAGGTGGCAATTTCTGATTCGTTTACACCCAGATAAAGGTTAGTACGATGTAGCACCAGTATTACTGTAAAATCAGAAATTCAAAGTATCAAAAACGCATCGTAATGTCCATTATTTAGGCATTATTCAATGCAAAATATTTTTTAAACATTTGGTAAAATATAATTAGTACATACATGATTATTACTGTAACACTGCCTTTTTTTCTAAAAGAATTAGAAAGAAGCAGTGCCAAGCAGAGAAAATCCGATTAGAAACATTGATTTGACAAGTGACTTACATTCACCACCTGGTTTGTGTCTTTTTTAAACTTTTTTTTGGTATTTGGTTTTTTAAAACTAGCACAGGAGAGAATATAGGTGCATATTTTAAAAATAATTACTCAGTCTTCAAGCTTCACTTACTGGCTTCTTGGTTAGTCCATAGTTACCAGATGACACTTGATTCATTTGTAAAGTTAGGGAATTTTACTTAAAAAATAAAATACGATCATACATGTAACCACAAAGGCTATAGAGCCAATGAGGATCGAAATGTCTCTTCTGAAAAACCTTCATAGATGAGATCATTCATCAAGTCAGAGAGCATTAGTTTTTGTCTCCTACAGCACAGGAGACATTGCCTGTTTAGGGAGAGGAACATTGGTGAATGATAGCAATCACGTTCAAGATATGAAAGGAGACAGGAGTTACCTTGGCCATTTGCTTGTTGCTCACAAAAAACCTTGTTCCATGCTGAAAAAAATAAACAAATAAATAAAAAACATAAACCAAATGTATCATCACTCTGAGGGTACTTACGATGGCAAAATTTGACTTAAAAGTACGTACATTCAAATAAAAATATGCTATGTTAGTTGCCACCTCTCTGACAATTTTTCACCCTGTGATAATTTCTTACACATTAATTATGCTGAGCAATTGGTCATTCTTCACGGCTAGGTGTGTTACCTAAACTTGGCAATTGTTTTGACGATTGTAAGAAAAATCAAAGAAAGCTTAAAACAGCTGCACTTGTGAATGCCACTATTAAAGGCACAATTATTCCCGCAGCCATTTAAATTTTCAAGGGTTCATTAAATAGATCAACTTTAAAAGCGATAGGTCATATTGCATAAAGTTAAAACTGAGAAAAAGGAGTTAGAAGTTTTGTTCCTTCGAAAGGCCCTACGTAAGGACAACGTTTAACATTGTTTTCATATTAAAAACATTTTTCTTCGCCTTCTAATTTTTGAAAAGAGAAAATTTACAACTAGCTGTATTCAAAACTACTCCCAACTAATTATTCTCTAAAATTCGACTTGATGCGTTTCTGTTAACCGCGGTCAATTTATCAATTTCTTAAAACATTATACCTACACTGGAATTTTTCCATCATAATATCATTCCTTTAACTATCTTTTCATTTTCTATTTTTCTCAATTTTCATTAAAAATACAAAAATTTCTTTGATTCTTATTCATTGTGCCAATGATTAGTGTGCTTTGAAAGAAGCTACCATCAGGCATGCAGCAATTCTACAACCTTCTGATTTTTTTCAAATTGGCCTCAACTCAAAGACCTTTTTTCCTCCAAGATTTTTAGAATTGGCACAGTTTTGGGAAAGACACGCATTTCTATGCTAATGCAAGCTAGCCTTCCCATCATTTCTATTCGATGCTGTCAAAAGCTGAAATCTGATCAAACCCGAAAAGCAGCTGTGAAAAGCTGTGACTGGTCAAATTGCAATTTAACGGATGCTGCTCAGTAAACATACATTTTGTATAAATATTCTACAATGAAGTGGCCAAATTACAGTGTGACTAGTCAATTCTTGAATGCTGTTGGTCCAATCAGGAAATGTTCAAGAAAAGTATGAGGAATGATGTTTGAACAAGGCGGAATTTTTCACCCGAGGGAACTTGTGATACATTGCAACTTGATGCAACTCAGCACCTGCACGAGCAGATGCATAAAAAAGAGGTATAAATGCAAAAAGGCAAATGGGATGTACAATTTAAAGTGCCACACCTAACTTTCTGCTACATAATAACCAGCGAAGAGCTTCCAAATATTAAAATTCAATATCCAAATATTTTGATGATTTTTTAATATTTTGGCTAGTTGGCTTGATAAAAGTTCAAATTTAAGGCGATACTTCCCTACTGAAGATCGCGATTTTTAGTCCTCTTTCCTCCCCCTCTAACAATTAAATATTAAATGCTTTGACAAATTAACAAGATGATTTCACAATAAGAATAATCAATTTTAGTGCATCACCTCCTGAATTATGAATTGCTTTAGTGAAGAGGTGCTATTTATACACTGCCCATTAAATTCATGGATCAACGCAGAACATTGACAGGTTTTCTAATGTAAGAAGTTCCTCCTTGTTAAAATATAATTTCTTGTACTTTCTAACTAGTCAAATCAAATTTCGTCTGGTCAAACGCCAAATTATTAGTAATAAAAAATTAAGATCTGAGCGAGCAGTTTCGGTCAAAATGCGATTTGACCAGGGCTTGTGACAGTCATTCCAGGAGACTGGCCTCTCAACCCACCAATACTGCCTTGCAAAGGAATAACGCTGTATGAACATTCAAATGTTACCAAATTTCCCCTGATGAAAAATCCACTTTGGAAGAAAGGTAGGTATGTGTAATTTTCCTTTAAATTTTCAGATATTTAAGATTAAATTTCAAACAAAATCAAAGGAAAAATTTCATAACTTCCCTAGTGACTTTGTATTATTTAAAAGGAAATCTGGCAATGCCTGAAGGTTCATGCAACATCCTTAACACGGTAGGATGGAGACGCAATAAATTAGATCAAACCAGGAAGCACCTGAAAAGTCTGGAGCATACACACAATATTGAGTGACGTGTTAAAGCTTCGGGTATCACTTTTGTAATATTTATCATATGTACATAAAAAATATAGCTCTTAAGACAGAAAGGTATTTTAAATAATTTAAATTTAAGTCAAATTGATGTTTTGAGATGTTTTGTGGTAGGTACCATTCACAAATAAAAATCTATAGGTTTTTACTACAGTTAAAAAAATTGATAAAAAAAGGGAAGATACTTTTACGATAGAAAAACTTACAATCAAACATAAATTGAATTAAATCATCATGCTGGGACACAGGGATATGTGAAGAATCCCTCATAGTAACATTATTCCTTGGAATAACTCCGGATTTTTGCCCGTTGACATTCTGCATATTCTGAAAGCGCAACAGAAAAAGAGATAAAAACCATAGGTAGTTACAGATGTTTTGAGTGAAAATTTGTTACAAAAAAAGCTACCAACCAAGAAGGGTAGAATTCCATTTAAAAGAGAAGGCCCTCGAGCCAAGTACAAGAAAATATTGTCTCGAAATCGCGCAAACACACTGAAAAATTAATCCTAAGAGATTCATCAAAAAAAAAAATCATGGACTCAAAGGCTGTCATTCTCACAGGTGGCCCTGTTCATAAACCTATGAATTTTCGATTGATTTCTTCTCCATTAAAGGTTCCTAAAAGAGAGGACTTCCAAGAGGGGTTAAAATATACTTAGGTAGTTGCTGTAAGTCAACCAGTCAAGAGTCTCAAGGTTCATTAAAACCTCCCTGTTGACTGTATTAATAAGCATAGAATTGATGTTATGTGTGTTCCTTGAGTGGAACAAATGGTGACATCCCTCAGACTATGATGAGTCATGACATCTTCTTCCACATTAACAGAATCCAATATATTTTTGGATAGGAAAATTGAACGAGGGGAAATTCCTTGCATTCTTACCAATGACTGACAGTGTCTTAGAATAAGCGAAAGAGTGCAATGCTTTCTTACGCCAGGCTAATGCTGCCCACTCAATCTTAGCGATGTTCGTTGTCAGTGATGCTGACAAAAAAATATTTGCACTCATCGGTCATAATGTTGAACCATGGCAGCGGGTTGGCTTAGGAGTCAGCGCTGCGCTTCATTTAATAATAATTACTGCTGGATACAAAAATACTATTGATAAGATGTATAACAAAATCTGGGCATTCATTTGTCTTAGAAAACTGTGACACCCATAAACAAAGAACAAAACATACCCATTCAGAGAGAGAGTAGGTGGCCCTGATTGAACTTTCAAAAACTTCTCAAAATAGAGAGAGAGAGAAAATATGTCTGTAGTAAGAAGCAGCTGGACACGTATGTGACTCGCGACTCGCGTTCGCGAAATTTCACAAAAAATATCTAGACCGAAAACAAAACTGTCGTCGTGACTTCCGTCAACTTCCGATGTTTACTTTCTGCAGACAATGACCTCCTCGGAGCAGACTTTCAAAATGGCCGCGACGCTTTGAGCTTTTGTTTCCAAACAAAAACCTAACCTCTACGATTCGTGAAGTATGCAACGACTTTCAACGTGATAAGATGGGGAAAGCATTCGTTACTTTTTATCATTCCTCAAGAACTTTCTCGGTGAATTTTCGGCTGTCTTCTATGCAGTGAGTTTTATTCCATGCACCGTACAGTGAAGTACTTCTAAGTAAAGTGAAAATCAGTGTTTCAATCAGATCCAGTATGGCAAGAAGTGGTCACCATAAACGTAAGTCTAGATCTAGGAGTAGGAGTAGATCTAGAGATAGAAAAGAGAGGCGCCGGCGAAGTAGATCCCGAGAGAGGTCTCGCAGATCCAGAAGTAGAAGTAGAGATAGGAAAGAGAAGAAGAGTACCAAACGTGATAAGAGTCCATCAAGGAACCGTAAACACTCAAGGTCTCGATCTCCCCGAGAGAAAATTCTGAAGAAGGAAGATGTCAAGAAGGAAATTAGTAAACCTGAGGAAGAAGCCTTTGACCCTTCCAACCTAGACAAAGAAGAGGAGCAAAAAAGATTAGAACAAGAAATGTTAAAACGAAGAGACAGAATAGAACGCTGGAGAGCAGAGCGCAAAAAGAAAGAAATGGAAGGTGTACGTAAAGATATTAAGACATCAATAGCCAGCCTTCAGCTCCCATCAAAAAAGTGGAATCTAGAAGATGATAGTGATGAAGAAGAGGATAAGAAGGAAGAGAATGGTGGCAAGAAAGAGGAGGAAGAAGAAATAGATCCTCTTGATGCCTACATGATGGATATCCAAGAAGAGGTTCGGAAAGTGAACAAAATGGATGGAACAACCAAAGCAGTTGATACAGCCCAAACTAAAAATTCAACAGGAGTTGTCATTGTTACTGGAGTGGCCAAGAAAAAAGCTGATACAAACAAAGGTGAATTGATCGAGCAAAATCAAGATGGATTGGAATATTCATCCGAGGAAGAACAAGAAGATTTAACAGCAACAGCAGCAAATCTTGCAAGAACACAGAAAAAAGAATTGGCAAAAGTTGACCACTCGGGTATTAACTATTTGCCATTCAGAAAATCATTCTACGTTGAAGTTCCAGAAATATCCCGTATGACCGATGCTGAGGTTGAAGCTTACAAAGTTGAACTGGAAGGTGTCCGTGTGAAAGGAAAAGGCTGCCCACGTCCGATTAAAACTTGGGCCCAGTGTGGAGTCAGCAAAAAAGTCTTAGAAATTTTGAAAAAGCATGAATATGAGAAGCCAACTCCTATCCAGGCTCAAGCAATTCCAGCCATCATGTCTGGCAGAGATCTTATTGGAATTGCCAAAACAGGTAGTGGTAAAACACTTGCATTTGTCCTTCCAATGCTGCGGCACATTCTGGACCAACCGCCTCTGGAAGATACAGATGGGCCCATTGGATTAATCATGGCTCCAACCCGAGAGCTATGCATGCAAATTGGCAAAGATATACGTAAATTTTCAAAGTCCCTTAATTTAAGAGTGGTTTGTGTTTATGGTGGCACTGGTATTTCAGAGCAAATTGCTGAACTGAAACGAGGGGCTGAAATTATTGTCTGCACTCCCGGTCGAATGATTGATATGTTGGCTGCTAATAGTGGCAAAGTGACGAATCTACGGCGAGTCACTTACGTTGTGTTGGATGAAGCAGATAGGATGTTTGACATGGGATTTGAGCCACAAGTTATGAGGATAGTGGATAATGTAAGACCAGATCGTCAGCTTGTCATGTTTAGTGCAACATTCCCACGGCAAATGGAGGCTCTTGCTCGGAGGATTCTAAACAAACCTATTGAAGTACAAATTGGTGGACGAAGCGTTGTTTGTAAAGATGTTGAACAGCATGTGATTGTTTTAGATGAAGATCAGAAGTTCTTAAAATTGCTTGAACTTTTGGGAAATTATTTAGATCAAGGAAGTGCCATAGTTTTTGTGGACAAGCAAGAAAATGCTGATACCTTGCTGAAAGATTTGATGAAGGCTTCGTATCCGTGCATGGCACTGCATGGTGGTATTGACCAGTATGACAGAGATAGCAACATTGTGGATTTTAAGACCGGGAAAGTAAGTATAATAAATGGTTTTATTTTTTAAGATTAGTGAGAGCTATTGATTTTTTGACAGTGGTTAGCTCTGAGAAGTAGTCAATATTAAGGCAAGCAAAGTAAAATTAATGACTCCAACGGGCCTCCAAATTCAATATAATCCAAGTCCATCCTTAAATAATGCAATAAATTATCCAAGAGAAAGGATGCTATCTTTTATATTGAAAGAAATTTTAGTCTGATACATTTTTGTAGTCTTGTGTGATTCTCTTACTCGCACAAAATGTAATTTATCTGAGAATTTGTAGGTATTACTTACCTTAATTTACTTAGGTACCTACCTTAATTTTTAGCATTAATATAAGTCTCTCTTCAACATATCACCAATGGATATCTGGCTGAATGTCTCAAGTTTATTACTCTGTTTTAAAATCTTTCGAACAACATTTTATCCTGTTTTCATTGGCTAATTGAAGGTGACTTCAAGTTAGCAAAAAATACAATATTTCTGCAAGAAATGAATGTGAGTTGTTTCTTCATTAATAATTCGTTGGTCTTCCAATTTTCTTTAGGTGAAGTTGCTAATAGCCACATCTGTTGCTGCTAGAGGTCTAGATGTTAAGTCCTTGATATTGGTTGTCAACTATGACTGTCCTAACCACTATGAAGATTATGTCCATCGCTGTGGGAGGACTGGCAGAGCTGGAAACAAAGGTTATGCCTACACTTTCCTAACTCCGGATCAAGAACAGCATGCTGGCGATATCATAAGAGCTTTTGAGCTTTCAGGACTCCCCGTGCCGCCCCAGTTGATCAAGATGTGGGACTGCTATCGAGCCAAGCAAGCTGCCGAAGGGAAGAAAGTGCACTCAGGTACCTTATGTGTAAACTTAGGATTTTTCTTTTGGACAATTTGACATCACTTAACAGTAATAGATTATTTACATTGGTGGGTTCGAGAAGAAACATGTCTGTTAAGTAATACCCCAGGACTAGTAATATGGTAGACATGGACAGGAACAGGTACAAAATTTAGGAAGCTGTATCTCTTTGCATTTTTTGAGTTTTCCTCAATGCTCAAAAGTAACTACCTCAAAATATTTTATCCCATTTAGATGTAGGCTTATCAGAATTTTGAAATCACCAAAATTTATACTGCCATATTCAAGTCAGGCTACCTCAGCTGTTTCATTTAACTTTCAGTGTGTGTTGGTGGCATCCCTACACAAATGGGAAGATATTTTCCGATGAAAATCTTATGAGAGCAAGACTTTAAAGAAAATACGCTACCTGATCAAATGAGACTTATTGAAAATAAAGGAAGCAGAAATCTTGCTTGCAGTGCCAATCATGGTTTTCTTTTTAAGGAGTCTTAATCCACTAATTTTGTGTTGCTAGTATGCTATACAGGGTTATCCAAAAGTTACTGACCACCCCTGTAACTTTTTTCCAAATCGAGATAGAAGTTTGAAACTTTGGCAATGTTCCTCAGTCTTAAGTAGCAACTTTTTGGTCCCCCCAAAATTTTGGGGGGACCAAAAAGTTGCCAAAGTTTCAAACTTCTATCTCAATTTGGAAAAAAGTTACAGGGGTGGTCAGTGACTTTTGGATAACCCTGTATGAATATTTGAGTGTAAGGGTGTTATGATTTTTTCTTTCGATCAAAAACATTTTCTCATATTTTTGCAGGTGGTGGCTTCAGTGGCAAAGGATTTAAATTTGATGAAACAGAAGCAGCAATTGCTAATGAGAAAAAGAAGTTCCAAAAGGCTGCATTAGGCTTGCAAGATTCTGATGATGAAGACATTGAAGGAGACATTGATCAACAGATAGAGCAAATCCTTGCGTCAAAGCGAACGGTCAAAGAAATTAAAGCACCAATTGCATCTATAAACCCAGAGACTCAGCAGATTATTCAAAACAACCAGCCCATGACGGAACGTTTAGAGCTTGCAAAGAAGTTGGCTTCAAAGATCCATATAGCTAAAAATCTAGGAGCCGAGGCCAAAGGTGCCACACAACAAGCGGCAGAGGCTATTCTCAAGGGAGGAGGTTCTCAGCCGATAATTATGGCAAGAACCGTAGCGGAACAGCTCGCTGCTAAACTCAATACAAAGTTGAATTACCAGCCAAAAGAGGAAGAAGAGGTCAAAGAAGAAGAAGTAGAGCAAGTAGAAACATTTTGCAAGTATGAGGAGGAGCTCGAAATCAATGATTTCCCTCAGCAGGCTAGGTGGCGGGTCACATCGAAAGAAGCCTTGGCGCAGATCTCCGAATACTCAGAAGCTGGTATGTACATCATTCCCCTCTCATTCATCAATTCATTCTTTCAAGTCTTCATTCATAAGGCTGGACAGGGAAGGCAATTAGCGAGAAAAAATTATTTATTTTCAGAGAATGGATTTGAGTCATGCATAAAAATATTATGAAGTTTATTCACTTTGGATAAAACCCCGATTTTTTACATTAAATTTTTATGATATTTTCTCAATTACTTCCTTCTATTTCTACTTCTTCACAAGTTAATGTAATTTTTTACTTGAAAGTTGCTGAAGTTTTAAAAGAAACATCTGAAAACAGAATGATACTATCTATAGCGTTATGCCTATAACAACTGCGGCTTCCCGCTCTAAAAAAACATTTTATTAACGTTGGCAGTTCCAACCATCTCAGACAATATCCTGTCGGAACAAGTCAGAAATACTTTAAGAGATTTTCTGTGCAACATGTCTTACAGCTGTATTTAAACAATGGAATCTTGCAGAGTAGAAAGAAAAGTTGAGATTCGTTTAAATACCTTTCTTTCAAAACAAGTAGCTATAGAGAATTTTTCCATTAAGAGAGAGAGAAAGAAAAAAAACAAGTAATGATTATTTAGAAAATGTTACCTTTTCTCTTGATCTCCTAGTTTCTTGCTTTCCCTTTTTCCGATGGCCATTTCGGGAGAGTCACCCATCTTCAGGTCTTTCACTCTTAATCTAGGTTTCTCACTTTTCTAGGTTGCATATTTGAGCTTCATATCTGGCTTGTGTCTTTTGATGAAAAATATTTAAGAACAAAAATACAACACTAATTAGGTATGCACAATTGATACTTTAGTTGCGGATTCACGAGCGACGATTCAGAAAAAAAAACTGGTGGATGGCATTGACTGTAAGGGCGCACTTCCACTCAGTCTTATCAGTCAGCTATGAATGAAAACTCTGGCTGAACGAAGCAAAGTAAATTATATTAAGCACTGATGTGCCATGCAATATTAAATACTATGTTTTTTCAAAGGCAATATCTCACTTGGTATAAATAGAAATTTTCTTTAAGTAAAAGGTGCTTCAAATGGTTACCTGTGATCACCCATTCAACTTTTTTTAATAAGTAAATGTTCACATTTGTTTCCAGGTATCACTGTTCGTGGCACATACTTTCCACAAGGGAGAAATCCACCAGAAGGAGAGAGGAAACTATTTTTGGCTATTGAAAGTACAAATGAGCTTGCTGTGTCCAAAGCAAAGATTGAAATCACGCGTCTAATCAAGGAGGAACTTCTAAAACTCCAGAGCTCAGCGCACCACATGATAAACAAAGCTCGCTACAAGGTTTTGTAAGGTATTTGTCCACTCTTAAAAGTGCGGAAAATTTGCTACATTGCCATTTTTATGGGAGACTTGGTCATCAGCATACTGCTAATAGAGAAGAAAGCAAGCTCTTCTTTTAGATCCAAACACATTGTGTAAATTTTTCCTTTTTAGCTGGATAAAATTCTTTGTAAGGAATTAACATTTTTCGATTATTTTTGAGGATTTTTCTGGGAAAAAAAGTTTGAGCATGTCATGTGAGAACACCTGGTTGGTTCTTTCTATAAAGTCCACAACAACAACGTGACATACTATAGCCAGATTTTTCCTAACATCATAACTGAGCTTGAAATTTTGTCTCCATTTCAAGTTCTTCTTCTATTTTTAAGTGACTAATACAGATTTAAGAACTTATAAAATCTGAAATTCTTTGAATCGTACGCTCAAGCTCTTGACTTGTTTTTTATGAGCCACTCAGTTCTTTATGTTGTGATTTAAGATTTCAGAAGTATCAAGATCAGAACATTGTAAGAGGAGGAAGAGATTTCTATTATATTTGGCTCCCTATTAGGTACAATCCATTTCTTCATGGATGATATACAAATAGTAGAATGTGAGATTTTCCAACATGGTGGATTTTTTGGTGTATGCTTTTCAGGTGGAGAGGAGGGGGGGGGGAGTTATAGACAAAACCTTTAATGCCCGATAAGTTTTGACAGGGTCATCAGATTGAGTCAAACTTTTTTTTTCTCACGGAAGATCTCTAAAAGACCTACCTTTGCACCCAATAAAATGTTAAAAAATTTGTTGTATGCAATTTATAGTAGGCCAGTAGTCAAAAGGGTGCAGAAAATTGCAAAAGTTCCAAAACACTAGGCTATTGAGTATTTTAATGTTCCTTCGGTTCCAGTAAGAGGCTCACAGCAAAAAGAAAAAGAGATCCTATCAGTTACTCTTGGAGCCACTTCTCCTATGGAGGGCGGAAGGCCTATATCAGCAAGTCCGCTGTACTGAACATCCACCATGCTACCATATCATCCCTGAAAAGAAGGATCATAACTGACAAGGGCCAGATCTAGTTGAAGACAGGAAAAATCTTTTAATTTAAAGCCAATGCTCTGATTGTAGAGAATATGCGTACATTCTGTGTAAAATCAAAGTCAGTGATAGATCGTAGGGATTTTCTAGAAAAATCGATTTTATATTCTGTTCTAAAAAAATCGATGTGAACTGTTATTTTGATGTAACAAGCAGTGTGATTTGTTTACCCTTATAAATGTAAAAAAAAGGTATCCATTTATTAACTTTTAAAAGCAAGCATGTTTTTTTTTTAAAAAAAAAATTCTTCGTGTTGTTGGATCAGTCTTACTTAGGTAATAGGGTCCAAATTGCAATCGAGGATCGATTTTCGACATAATAGATCGAAAAAACATTTGTAAAAAAAGTCGAAATTTTTGTGATCACTCTCTTTCTCAATATGTAATTTTGAGTTTTACTGTAACTGAGTGATTTGAATTGATTTCAAACTTTTGCCTTAAAAATTGATTGCATTATTACATAAGTAACCAAAAATAGATTCTTTTTTAAAGGGGTACTTCTGCAAAAAAAAAAAAAAAAAAAAAAAAAAAAATCGGCCTCCAAAGTCTTTTTAAAAATTCTCGTTCTGTCTGCAGATTATGGATTTCATATTGAATTTCAGCAGAAAAAATAAAAGATAATATTTTTTCCTAAAAATGTCTCTCATCTTACAAGAAAGAAGTATTTAATTTGCAAGAGAATTATAAGAAAAAAATGTCCATAACTAATATTATTCAGACAAGGTATTGGTGCTTTATTTCTAGCAAAGTCCATACTAGGCATTCAATTGCTGTGTCCAAAATTTATTCGAACTATGATTCATAAAATTTAAAAGTAAAATCTTTACTTAAAAATTAATTGTATTGTACTGAGATGTTAGTAGTACTGACACTAAAAAAATTGTTTTCTCTTGAAGTGTTTTTGTGGAAGAGTATCATATTGATGTTTTTTTTTTTTTTTTTTTTTTTGTACAGATAAATTCACTTATATTCTCAAAAGAAAAACTAGGGGACATGTCTTGTCCAAAATTGTACTTCAGGCCATCGTTTTTAGTCATGCAAGTCATTGATTTGATTTGGGTGTTGTGATCTACATACTGATGAATTACCGACTGGTGAATTTGAACATCCCTGGCTCTATCATAATGTTGTCAAACATGTTATTTTCCAACTTACTTGATATCTACGAGAAAAAAGTTTCATTTAAAACTAAGAACCTAGAAAAATGCAACAGGACCAGTTTCACAAAGCTAATAAATGTGTTCTTTAGGATATGTGTTCTAATGAAAGGAATCCAATAAAACTTTTTACTTTGAGATGAACTGAAGTATTTAGTTGATTTTCATTGTCATTGATTATTTACCTTTTGCTCTCTTTTGTATTTATTTATTTATTTATCATTTTTCCATACTTTTCAATCTCCTCACATTTATTCTTGCACTGCAAAATTTACTGTGTAAACATTAACTGCACACTAAATTGAATAATCAAAGTAATTATCATTAACTAGTACCCACCAAAATCATCAGGCTCCAACAAAGTTGTCTAACTTAATGACTGCATGCCATTCAAAAACCAGACTTTTGGCTGACACAATTTTTTTCACCTCACAAAATTCCTCAATTTCCTAATTGAATCGGGACGTGCAAAAACCGCTTATATCCATTTTTCCAGTCTTAAGTTTTTTTGAGTTCATAATACTTTTTGGAGTTGGTTGTAACCACGAAAGAGACTTTAAAACTTGTCTTCGGGTTCCTTTAATCCCAAAACGAGTCCTCTCATCACTTTTATGGTTGTATCAACTCTTTAAAAGTATTATGAACTCGAAAAAACTAAGACTGGAAAAATGGACATTAGCGGTTTTCGCACGTCCCGATTCAATTAGTAATGATCCTGGGAAAAAAGATCTTGGTCCATGGAGGTAAAATTTTCAGTTAAACGATTTTTTTTCTCAAGTCTGGTCCAAATATTAAATTTTGAGAAAGAACCCTGTGAAGTCCCACAGAATGGATTGAAAGTTGCTTAGTTCAGTTTCAAGGCAGTTTGCCCATTATAATGGGGTAAGTACCTGAATGGGTCAGTTGTGCTGGTCACAGATTCGTGTTTAGATGCTTTATTCTTGCAGATCAACTAAAAATAGTAAGATCTGTCCTGACAGCAACTTAACCGAGACTTTTAACCATTAACCGAGATATCGCGCCTTGAAGAACTCGATTTATGATGTCATCCACCGTGGTAGTGCATACCATGTTATGCACTAGGTACCGCGCTGGATGGCATCGAAATCCCGGCTTTTCAAAGGACAGTATCTCGGTTAATATTCAACCTAGATAGTTGCTGTATGGGCAGATCTTAATATTTTTAGCTAATTTACAAGAATCAGGCATTAAAACACGATTCTGTTACCAGGGCAACTAGCCCATTTGAGAACGTGAAAGATTAGAATGAATAACATTTCTCAAAACAACTGTAATTCAGACTGTTAAAACTACGAATTTATTTAAAATTCTCAAGCAGATCCCACTTGTATGATTGGGAATTAATGACTGTATTTCTAGTCTTCCCGACCAAGGTTCCTTTTTCCTTGCAAGGCTGCCTTTTCCTCTCTGGGGGCCGATTAATGAAATTGATAGACAAAGTTACAGACAAAGGAGACAAAAGAGCTAAGGATCCTATTGGTGGAAACAAGTTGTTGCAATGGACAAAAGAGGTAGGTATTAGACTAACTAAAGGCAACCCACAAGAGACCCTATAGTCAGTGCATCATTCTCCCCCTCTTAGTCTATAAGCAACAACCACCCATTTTGACAATTAGGATCGTTCCATGCTCCTTATGTCTCCTTTGTCTATAAATTTCAATATCAGCCTGTAGTAAGGTTATATGTCCCTCATTCTGAAAAACACTTTTTGCAGCTTTCTTGAAGCACGGAGAGAAGGAAGGTATTTTTTTTTCAGAAGAACGTAAGTTGTCTAGTACTTTAGGACGAATTATTTACTTACAAAGGATCAGTATGTACATACATGGATGTTGGGTGCATTGAAACAGCAACCAAATCGGTTCGTACATCCAAATTCCAAACATTGCAACAAAAATTGAAAGCAAGGAAAAAAAATACATATTGAAAAACGAGTAGAAGCTGATATTTTTATTATCATCTTTTTTTTCCATTTGTTCCATTTCATTCATGCATTCCAAATAGCTGAGAAGCACAGAAAAACCAAAATTTTGACATGATATTGTAATAATGCAATATAATTTTAATATTTTCCCATCATGCGCCCGATAAATGTTACTTTTGAAGATCAATAATGTGAGTCCTATGTCTCAGAAAGATAAGCAATTTGCAATGGAAAGAAAAATTACAACTTATTTCTTTTTTATAAGGCAATAAATCAATTGGAGGAGCTCCTTCAATAAGTAGATGAGCAACATACACAACACTCCAATAGTGACAATAATTTTACCATGTACATCCTAATTGCAATTCCTGGCAACCTTTGCTACTCTGGTAGTATTTAATTGAGAAAGTTTCGACGCGTTATTCAACTAAAGTATGATGAATCTGTCACTCGTTAAAAAGTAATTTATATCTTCCAAAATTGGTGCTTATTTTCAAGGAGCCAGTTTGCTTTAGACACTGTGATGAAGCAGTTTTTTTGTTATCAGATACAGACACGAGCTAAAAATTATCTGAAGAGTTGATTACTTTCAGTGCAACGAGCTTCAAAAGTTTCAAAGAATTTGGTGGGCCATCGTTCTTCACATTTTATGATGTTTTAAAATCAGGTAAGCTTGGTCTCTGTCCCAAAGTTAGGAGAGTAGATACCTCCTAAAAACTCATAGCTGCTTAAATTTTGCTGATTGATTTATTGTTGGAAAAGAATCTGATTGTGAGTTTCTTCTCAATTTTCATGAGGAAACATGATAGGTACCTAGGCCAAAGGCTGTACCTAATTTATGCACACAAAAATGAAAACATGATTATTATGATTTTCATATTGATAACATTACCTATGAGCCTGTTGCAATTTTTTGTCTTTCCAGTGCAATCACAAAAGTATCATTACGTGCTAGCTATTCCAACACTTTACTTCTTAGGAATACACTACAATTGTCCTCTGGACTTCAGTGAATGTTCGAACTTGCCGCTTCAGAGAGAACACTACAGCAATGATGTAATTTAATTAAGATGAGACACCCAAAATCCACCTTCATGTGATGCATTTTCTCAAGTAAAACGGGGAAAAAATGAACTTTCTAACTGAACATGTTTTCTTGCTAACTTTTGCAAACTGCTCAACAAGGAAACTCCATTGGCTGTTAGCTTTCATCTGGAGAACTTTGTCACATGAGGGTAGTTATTTTGGGTAATAAAATCGTAGGATGACTCATTAGAGTTAAAGTACATACCTACATACTTGCTATTACAGGTAGGTACCTACACTTTATTATCAAGAAATGCTCAGAATTTCCTCGGGCAATTACGTGCGGAGAATCGACTATTACACATTTCATACCCACAGTTTTTGACCAGTTTCTAGAGAGAAAAACCTTTCCATCTCTGTTGTGAATGTAGATTTGTCAACAATGTGCTATCGAGTCCGCCATCTTGTTGTCTCTCTGTCTACCGCTCTGTACACCTGTTGTTGTCAACCGTCCCCGATTCCCTCTTTCGGAAATAAAGAATTGTGTCGTGCATCCAAGCCCAGTCGTTATTTATGGCGTACCCCAACTTACCTCGTCAACCCTAGTCACCGACCCGACTCGGTACATAACATTGGCGACGAGATTTAAACGGATAAATGTGCGTCAACCTAGTGCCTTTCGTGTCGTTTGTCAACCACGCCGTCATTGCCGTCAATCGTTAACCGGTACCAGTGTTACTTGCTATTTGTGGGTTTCTCACAGAATCGACCAATTCGCTGATGCTTCGCTTCGGCCTCCACGATTCGAATTCGTCTCTAGTGAATCTTTCGTTCTCGTTTTCTGTCACATAACATAGCTGCTTTCGACATGCCGCGTGGACGTGGAAGAAATAGGCAGAGCACTCCTGACTCAAGCGTAGAACGTTCTCACTCTCAGAAACCTATTCAACGGTATCATGGTAAGCTGGAACCATTCACTCCGAACACAAACTTAGCAGTTAGGCTTGAACTTCTCGATAATTTTTGTGATTGGAACAATGTTAAATCATTGGACACGAAGAAGCAAGTTCTTCTGAACCACCTTTCTCTCGAAGCCTATAGCATTCTTCACACAAATCTGTTACCTAACAAACCAAAGGATAAGTCTTTTCAAGAATTATTGCACTGTGCTATCGAGTCCGCCATCTTGTTGTCTCTCTGTCTACCGCCCTGTACACCAGTTGTTGTCAACCGTCCCCGATTCCCTCTTTCGGAAATAAAGAATTGTGTCGTGCATCCAAGCCCAGTCGTTATTTATGGCATACCCCAACTTACCTCGTCAACCCTAGTCACCGACCCGACTCGGTACATAACAATCTCTTTTATGCAAAAGTTTGACACCATCCTGTGTGTGAAAATTTATCTTAAATAGATAATAGCTTATGAGGATTGGTTTACATCATACTGTCGTGTCTTCTTTTTGTCTTACGGAGCCATCTTGCCATCTGAATACAAAATAACAGTCAAAACTCTTCTAACTCAGTCAGAGAAGTTGAAGATTTCCATTGTCAAACAAGTTTTACTGGAGGAGGAGAAAAAAATGGAGAGAAAATCCAGTCAACACAAGGCGTGTCGTGCTGCGAAAGACTCCACGCAAGGGCAACCGAGAGGCAAAGGGTCTGGACGCAGGCGAGGTAGGGGTAGAGGAGGATCCGGCTACAGAAATTTCTGCTACTCCTGCGGCGACGAAAACCACATTGCAAGAAACTGTCCAAAAATAGCTGAAGTAGAACAAGAAAAGAAGGAGAAGTCTGAGGAGAAAACAAAGTTAGCGGTAAGTCTCTATTGCCACTAGGGAGCATGTACTGTTGTACACTAAAAGGAGTTCAGCGCAGAAGGATGACATATGGATCCTCGATGGAGGGGCCTCCGATCACATGTCGTACTGTAGAGAAAGCTTCACTAACTTCCAGCCTCATTCTGGAGAAGGGTAAGGTTCTGATAGAAACCCCGAAGGTAGATGGAGGTCTATCAGTGACTTTATCCGATGCACTGTATGTCACAGAGCTGGAATGTGGGCTCATCTCGGTTTCGAAACTGACCGACCGTGGATTGGACGTCGTTTTCTCCGGGGATAAAGCTGTTGTTCTCGATAAGGAGGAGACAATCTTAGAAGCAACAAAGAAGGAAAATGTTTACATCTCCAACAACTACGGAATTACCACTGAATATACCAAATATGTACCTGAAGTCTCCGATATCTAAAGGCAGGTAACTTTAAATTCAATATTACAGGTCCAGCGTCATACAGTCAAGCCGACACAAATGGGGTCTATTACGAAAATCGGCTGCTCTATGTGCACTCACCTGCATCATGTACCATTGAAGAGGTACGATTTTAATGTAACACCGTACAACATAGCATTGCAATTTTCAGACGACGGTATAAATAGACGATTTGAGCGATCAACTTGACGACATCGATTATCGCATTGTAACGTGGCATACAGCTCAGCTCATTTTCACGTTAATAGTAACTGCTATGGCGGAAGTAGCCTTGATAACACTCTACAAAAAAAAAAAGCAGCATTCCCACTTTGTTAACCAATTTCAGGAACTATCAAGCAGGACCCCGAGAACAATGTCAACGTACTCCAGGTACAACCCTTATTTCAGTCCCTGCAGCACTTCGACCCCTCTGCTGGGAAGTTCACACGCTGGGTCGATCTATTTAACCAGTTTTGCTTCATTAACAATATTGCGGCTGAACCTGCCCCTGCTGCGCCAGGACAAGCCCCCCCTCACAACCAGAGAAAAGCCTTGTTTTTGGCTTACATCGGGCTGCGCGCTTATCAGTTATTAAAGAGTAATTGTCTGCCGATGATCTGCAAGATCTCCCTATCCCGGAGCTTGTAGCCGTATTGAAGTCACATTATGAGCCGGAGAACTTGTTAGAAGCATCTCGATATTGTTAAAATCAGCTAATTAGCAATTCTAACATATAGTAATTCTATACAGTTGGTAACCTATGCGCATATTGTATTCTTAGGTTGGTAGTTCCAACTTTTTCCCTAGTGTGTGTGGCCCCCCTGCGTGGGATCATGGTCAGGTTTCGTTCGCGTCTGTTCTTCGTTGAATAAATGATTCGTGCACTCGTGCGATGTTAAGGCTATAAACTCAGAAGTTTTTCTTCGCCCTTTTCTACAGATATCAATTCCACCAAAGATCCCAAAAGCCCGACAAAAAAGACTAGAGTTTATCACTGCCCTCCAGGACTTAGCGTCGAAGTGTAATTTCGGTCCATTCCTGGATGATTCCCTACGGGGTAGATTGGTGATCGGGATCAGAAGCGATTCCATCCGCCGCAAACTTCTGGCAACAGAAAACCTAACCTTTGCTCTAGCCAAGGCGAAAGTGATACAGGAAGATTTGATCAGTAACCCGGCCAAGGCCCTGTCCCAAGCCCTTCCTATCAACAGCGTGCATCAACAGCACAATGCCAAGTCGTCAGACCGCAAAGGTCACGTTAAGTGGCATCCAAGTCCCTCGTCTCAGGGTACCCAGCATGGTGACAATTCCAAGGCGCAGCCGCCACAACCCAAACAACAGTGTTTCCGCTGCCCCAGGGTCATCCGGGTGTAGTACGGACCAAAATGTTAGCCCGTTCGACTGTTTATTGGCCGTCTCTCAACCAGGATATTGAAATTCATGCACGCGTGGTTTCGAATCTCATCCCCGTCGCCATTTTGACGTGTTCCCGGACAGGGAAGAAAAGACAACAAGTTGACTCGGTTGAACGAAAGACTTTTTATTGACCAAAAAAAGGACAAGGCACGACATAGGACTCCTTCCATTCGAAGACAGAGGGAGAGTTCCGTGAGCCCGGAAACCGGTACTGATTGGTGGGGTTCGGTGGTGGACACCACACCATGGTTCACTCGCCTCCCCTTGCCCCACCGCACATTTTCCCTCTTCCAAGCTCTCTCTCCCACGTTTTGTATCCATATTTCGTCGATAGATTTCGCTGTCTCGTCTTTCGGCTCGAGTTCCTCTACAGATTTTCAGGTTTTGCTTTTGATGAGGTCCGCGGCCGGAGCCAGCAGCCCTCAAGTCTCTCACATAGTTCCTCGCATAGTTCGACTTGGATCTGATCCTGCGACGTATGAGGGCGGACGGGCCAAGTCCCTATACGATTTTCACCTTGCTTCCTTCCATAGACTCTTTTCCTTGCCAAGTCGCCGCCTCCGACATCGGTTTGTGCTTGCACACTCCAAGCCAGGAATGGCACGGGATTGTCCATCCACCATCCTTGCGCAAGGTTAAAGTTTTGGAAGAGAGTCCGGTTTCCAGCCCCCAATTTTTGTTGCCCACCACTCAGCCCTTCAGTTAGCCATATCTGATACATCACTTGGCAAGTTTTGCAGAGAACTTGCTCTGTAGGTACACTAAGTTAAGTTGGAGAGATTGACGGTGATTTGAAATTCCAGAATACTTACTTCAGTTAATGAATACATAGTGTTTTTGGTTGAAAGGAAGTGACATGTCAAACTACTCGACCGGATTTCCTACCTGAAAAATGTTCTCGAGGGTTTTTTAGTTTTCATTCTTCACTTAAGAGAGCACTCTACACTGTTTCCTTCGCTGTAAGTAATGTGCTTAGCAGTTTTCTTCTCAAGAAGTACCTCTTTCCAGGTGCCTTCACATTTTTTCCGCCTCCTCACGTGCCTGGATTTGGTCTGGGATCAGCGAATCGAGCACTTTCTGTACCCTCGGAAAGTGTTCTAAATGCGCGATCGTCCGTAGGCAAGGAATTGTTTCTCCGAACAGTTTGTGACTCACTGAGGAGCCGCGCAGACACTAACAATTGTTGGGCACTGGCCTGTGTTGAGCGCTCTACAATTTTGCTGCATTTAACGCGAATGGAGCAAAATTGAACGCAGTGGCAACGAATATCGATGCACTGAAAAAAATATTGAAGTAGGGTAATTCTACTTTCTTAGGTTGGTAGCTTCAACGCCGCTCTCTGATTGGCCGGCTCTTCCTTGCCGGCTTGTATCTCTCTCTGTTCTTGACCTCTCGTTGTTCGTTCACATTCATGTAGCCTGTTATGCGATTCTTGATAGATTACAGTCTTTCACGTATTTCGTGCTCTTATTATTTCTCGCACTTATCCACCCTCTGTCAGGTTATGGGCCGTCCGCTTTGATAGTGTACAGAAATGCAGAAGTTTTGCCTGTCGGTATGATCGCGTTCGCGTAAGAAGTGGCTGTACTAATGCCGGTCCCGTGATGGTGTCCTAACCTCGTCTCCTCGTGTTCGGTTTTATTCTTCCTGAACGTGAAACGTCCTGAAATCTGTGATCAAGGAAAACGGTGTGTGTGCGGAAACAATGGCAGTGTCATACCATAATTTCGTGAAGCCATTTGACGGCACAGGATTTGATGCGTGGAAGTTCAGAGTGGAAGCTCGTTTGGGAAGAGAAGGTTGCAGGGAGGCGTTGTTTGAGAAGAAATCCACCATGACTCAGTACCAGTACGAGCTACTGGACGTTAAGGCACGGGACATCATAGTCCAATCTTTGGCAGACACCGTCATAGACACGGTAAGAGGAAAATCGTCTAGTAAAGAAATGATGGAAGCCCTGGAAGCTGTCTACACGCGAAAAAGCCTAGCCTCTAGGATTTGTTTGAAGCGGGAGCTGACCGGGATGAAATTTACCACAGGTAAACTGTCCGAATTCCTTGAAAAGTTTTTCAACAAGCTTCTAGAATTAAAAGGTACTGGAGCTGTTCTTGATGACGAGGAGATCACTTCGTTGCTTTTAATGTCCATGCCAAAATCATACGCGGCAGTGACAGCATCCATCGATGTATTATTTGCTAAAGATCCTTCAGGTGTATCATTAGACTTTTTCAAAAGCCGTTTGCTGCAAGAAGAACTGAACCAGAAAGGCAATGCTTCTGCTGAAAGTAACGAAGCTGCAATATTTTACTCTGTGAATGGGAAAGACAGAGGAAAGAAGTTCCGGAAAAAGGGAGGTAAGAATTCGAACCCTAATCACAGAACAGCAGTTCATCAACCGGCAACCAGTCGGCAACCCCCTTCCTCTATAAATGTCATTTTTGTAACAAGAAAGGTCATAAAAAATCTGATTGCCGTGAGAGAATCGAGTGGGAAAAGCAGAAGAAAAGTTATGTATGCTCAGAGCAAACGGAGCAAGAAATAGCGTTCATTACCAAATTGCAATGTGATGATGAAGATTGTGCTGCGTTTCTAGCTGATGATCTTTATGAGACCAAGTTTGTCGTTGATAGCGGAGCGACCAACCACTTAGTGAGTGCTGGTCTTGAACAGCATCTTGTTGATTTAGAAAGTGTTGATTTCAACTTGGCAGTTGCGAAGAAAGACCACAGCATCCATGCCAGTAAACGTGGTACACTCCTTGTTGAAAGTAATTTTTGCAATTTGAGAATTCAAGATGTTTTAGTGTGCAAGGATCTAGAATTTAACTTGCTCTCAGTTCCCAAAATCGAAAAACAAGGTTGTCGAGTAGTTTTTAGTGAAGGAAAAGTGGAATTCATTAAAGACGGCAAAGTTTTTCTGAAAGGCATAAGGCAAGGAAACCTGTACCTTGTCTGTGTGAAACTTAGCAGTTCTGTCAATCTAGCCAAGGCTTGCACAAAGCAGTTGCTTCATCAACGGATGGGCCACTCATCGCATTTTCCTAGCACTGATCCTGTTTGTGATGTTTGTGTAAGATCCAAGATGACACGTACAGATTTCAAACCTACGCCAGAAGCTAAGAAACCGAAGAGAATCTTGAAAGTCGTAAGCTCAGATGTGTGTGGGCCAATTTCTCCGCCAACCCATGATGACTTCAGGTATTATGTTACTTTTACAGACCACTTCACACGTTTTACTCATGTCTATCTTATAAAGACTAAAGACGAGGTATATGACAAGTTTCTTGAGTATGAAGCTCTCGTGAAATCCCAATTTTCGACAAGAATCTCCCATTTTCGATGTGATAATGGTGGCGAGTATAGCAGTAACCGGTTGATGGAATATTGCAAAAAGCAGGGAATTCAACTGGATTACATAGTAGCCAGAAACCCAGAGCAGAATGGAGTCTCAGAACGTCTCAATCAATCCATCTTAAATATGGCTCGTTGTTTGCTGAAACAGTTTGATGTGGGTAAAGACTTGTGGGGAGAAGCAGTTCGAACAGCAGTTTATACAATTAATCGCCTTCCTTCCTCAGCACTAAATTCTCGCGTCCCAGCTGATTTGTGGTTGGGGAGGAATGTTAGCATCGAGAATATGAAAGTGTTCGGATCTATGGCTTACACTCTTATCCACCCTCTGTCAAAAAATTTAAAGGAAGCAAGCCTTCCACATTGGCGATATTCTGCCGATAAGAAGTGTAAGAACTTCCGAAAAATTTATATAAGATTTAAAGGTTGAAGAATTCCAACTAAAAGTAGTGAGTGTACTCTAATCTTCTTCTCTTGTTCTCTTGTTCTTATTTTCTATTTTCTTTCAACACTCAACTCTCTGATCAATAGAACCTAGAAATTTTGTTGCTTTAATTTATCTGAAAGTGAGAAATCTGAGAATCTGGGCAAAATATGTGAATGTAAACCTGTGATAACTTTTTCTATTGATTCCTCTATTATACAAATCAGCCCATTCAAGTTATTTTGCCTCCGACTCCTACCACAATATTGAAATAATTTTGACTGATTTTTTCTATAAATTGACTCTATTATTACAAAAATAAATTGAGTCTCTTACACTAGACGTGCATTACAATAATAATAATAATAATAATAATAATAATAATAATAAAAAAAAGTTGAATTCGCTTTTCCTCTCAAAAAATTCGATAAATATTTGTGGAACACTCTCTTAACCTCAGTGTTCCTTAACTATAACTGTTAGCAATTTATCCACAGTCTATTTAATGCATTTTACTGATGTTCCAAAATTATTTTATTTTTTTTTCAGAAGGAGTCATTCTCATGCTTAGCGGAGAGTGATGTTAAAGGCACAGCTGCAGCAATAATGAGGAAATTGATGACAGATGAACTTGCAAACAATTTTTGCCTTGGCAAAGCTCCAAATAAATTGAAATTTGAAGGTTACATAATTCTCGATTTGATTATTGGTACGTAAACTTGATTTTTTAAGCCTCTATTATCAATTCCATTTATTGTCTGCTTCTCAAAATTTGTGGAAATTTTGACAGTATTGTCCTATTTTTGCTTTTTCAATTCTAGTTTCTTTCTAAGAGGGTTGCCGTATCCTTCAGTAAATTCCTGTATAAGCTTTACTTGGGTCTGACCGCCTTCAGAGACATGTTGTCATCTCGCAAATGGTACAATTGGAGCTCAGAATAATGTGAAGCTATTTCAAGGGGAAAGATACCTCATTGTATTCTTCCAGCAAAATGTAAAATTTTGAAACTAAAATATAAAAATTAGGCTACACTTCATACTGTTCCCCACTCCCATAAATGCTTGTTGATCTTGTAGGTTATGGCCATCTCGTTCATCTTTTGCCGTGTCATGTAGTTATCTGTCATCTTAATAAAACTTACGTTTAATTAATCTCGCGACTTCTCAATGAGTTAATCCCTTCAGAATTACAGGTTTCTTACTCGGAGCGAATTGGGGCGCTAATCAAAATATTTCAAGACTCTTATTCCTTAATATGATCAGACCTATTCTAGACTTTGGTCGCCCTATTTACTGTAATAACTTTTCTATAATGGACCAAATAAAATACAAAATAAATGTATCCGTAAAGTATTGAGCGCATTATCCTCTACTCCTACCAATAATGTAAATGCTGAAGCATCTATCCCTCCGATCCAATACCGATTTAACTACCTCACCGACAAAACCTTTCTCAAAGCCATGAGCTTTCAACAGAACTCTATAATTAACGACACCAAAATGCTGGAATCTTCAGTACTTAACAGCCCTTGGTGGTCAAACAAACAGTATCCTTTATTCCTTTCCCGCTGGCACTCTATAAAAAAATTTGAAAAAGACTTAATAAAATTCTCAAAGCCTCCAAATTTATCAGAGTCCCCATCCTTCCAATTTTTCCAACCTAATGTGGATTTTCTAAACATCAAAAATAAAAACTCCATCATGCCCTACATTATCCAAACGGAATTCTTGGCACATGTGAATCTCAAGTATCCTAACTATTTACACTATTATACTGACGGAGCTAAAACAGATACCTACACAACCTCAGTCTTTGTTGTCAATGACTTCTTCAAATTGTTTAGTCTCTCTACTTACTCTTCCATTTTTGATGCTGAGGCATTTGCTATTAGTGAAGCTATCAACCATATAACTCTTCATAATTATTACAATGTTCTAATCTGCACAGACTCTCATAGTGTACTAACCAACCTAATCAATCAGGCTTCCGACCTTCATCCTACTATATATAACATTAAAAAAGCCCTTTTTAACTTCCAGGACCTCAATATTTCCTTACTCTGGATCCCTAGCCATGTAGGCATTCCAGGTAACGAAAGAGCTGACCAACTGACAAAACTTCTTCCACTTGCTCACAAGGTTGAAGGAAAACTCTACTACAAACAACTAATTCCCTTCATTAAAAAACAGAGTTTCTTAGATTGGGCCAAAGAATGGCACGACTGCACCTGGAAAGGCCAAAGACTCAAAACTTTGATGCCGCATCTCTCTTCCCGCCCTTGGTTCTCCAAATTTCACTGGAATAGAAAAGACATTAAAAATCTTATTAGAGCCAGAATAGGACACGGTCTATATCCCTCCCATCTACACAGAATAAATTTACGAGCTTCTGATCTGTGCAATTGCGGACTAACAGGTGACCTCAACCATATCTTCTTTCAGTGCCCCCTACTACAACACGATGCCTTCTTTCAAAATTTAATTAACGCTAATTACTTCCCCCCTTCAATATTTCGTTTATTCTTCATAACCCTCTCCCTTCTATCTATAAAATAATCACCGATTTCTTAAACCAGAATAATATTTCCTTATAAAAGCCCGTAATGATCACAAGCCCTTCATCACCCTATTCTCCTCCCCCCTAGCTATTCCCACACCCGCCCTTTAAGTACATCCATCTATCTCCCGTATCCTACAAAATCCTCCAAATCTACCTTTATACCTAATGTTCACTTAGTATGTTTTCCAGGACCCAGTCTACCATAGGTTTAGTCGCCACAGTGGGTCTTGTGGCGTGAAGATGGTGTTGGTACCCCCTAAGTCCCCTTTGCATATCTACTCCCTCTCCCCTCACCTAACTCTCTCCTCAACATTTTAACCACTTACCTACCACAATGTGTCTATAGATGGCTGTGGGCTCCACACCGGAGCATGAAGCCAATAAAGCATCAAAGAAGAAGAAGAAGAAGAAGAAGAAGAATTACAGGTTATGGGTCCAGTGTACGTTCTTATGTGACGTTGTGACGAAATTCAAAGTATTTCGGGTTTTGAGTGCGAGGTTGTGCACTGCCGTGCACGTGGTTCTGACGTGATTCTGACGCATTTTTGACGAAACTTGACGATTGTGGCTGACATTGAAATAATTTTCTCTCGCAATGACGACGGGAGAATTGTTAAAGAGAGGAATCCAACCCCTAAACGAGGAAAATTATGCGATTTGAAACCACAGAGTTAATAGCTTACACTTAAAAGGTGCAAGCACTGGGAAGCCGTAGAGCCCGGTTATGAAGGTGCCGAAGATGAATGGACTGCTGAAGCAAGAAGTAAGAACCTAGAAGCTTTAAATTTTATTACTGAAAATATTGAAGATAGATTCATCCCTGAAATTTTGCACTTGATAACAGCTAGAGAAGTCTGGCTGGGATTAGAACGACAAAATTGTAATAACATAACGCAGAATAACGCTTCGGGGGTTGGACCGCAAAGCGGGTATGGAGCGCGTACTCCTCGGTGTGGTAAAATCTCCCCGGACAGTATGAGTGATCATTAAACCATGATCTTGGTCCTATTTCAAATTATGTTGAACTTAGGTACTTTAAAAAGACCTAGTGCATAACATGCCTGGGTTTACTGAACGATTGAGTCGTCGGCCCGCATTTTTCCCCCTTGCTTGAACATTACTTTAATAGTCGCACTGCTTGGTTTGGGAACATTTCGATACCTATATTGTGTTCCATAATGAAAAATGATGCAGAAACTTGATTAAGTTGTTTGGATACTTGCTGATCATATATGAACAGTGCGTTCATAAAATAAAAATAAGTGAATAGTACATTCACTTATTTTTAGGTTTGAGAAACCACGAGTCTTCGCTGAAATTTCTCTTTTAAAAAAGGGAGCAAATGGCATCATTTATGACGAGATTTGGTTAGATTAGATTGAATTTGGTAACCTTTTATCGCAACACGAAGACGCTCTTACAGAGAGGCCGATCACTGCAGAAACGACGCATACGTGTACTACGATGCTGCTCTGATTCTGAAATTTTGTGCAATTTGGAATTGCACGATACGAGGGTAGTGCCGGACTTTTTAATCGAGAAATCTACCGCATTTTTAGTACTTTTTTCAAAAATATCATTGAGAGTTTTTTTTACTTGTTTGTTTGCTTTCTTGCTGTATAAATTGCTGGTTTTTTATAAATTATCTGCGAAGTTTTAGCTTGATTGGCAGTGCATACACGTGGTTGCCTCAAAGAACGCACTCCTCGAGCTAATTTTACTCGCAACTTTTAGCTCATTTTTTTGTTCGCAAAAATTTCGCTTAACTCTTAAGTGCTTAACTCTTAAGCACGTGACACTGTTCGAAAGTAATCGTATCAGACTCGTATAGGCAACTCAATAAACAATGTCCTCGCAAAAAATTACTTTTACAGAGAACCCAAATATGATGATCCTGTTGAAGAAATAGGTCATTCTTGGAGCACTTGGGCATCGTTGTCCATTTAAAAAGTTGAAGAACCTGTTGTCCGATTATGCCAATCGAGTAAAAGATTAGAGCAAAAGTACAGAGGTTGGTTCTCTTACGAGCCATACGAGAAACATCAAGAGGCAGATCCGGTAAAGCACAAAATTTCCGTTCAATGGTCTCCGCGGAATCTGGAACACAAAGCCAAACACGAAAGATGCACATGTGTAGGATTTAATTGCATAGTCAAAGCAAAAAGGTATTCATTCTAAGTGAAAACTGAATTACAAATTTACTCATGAATTGCAATGTATTGTAAGCTGAATAATTAAGCTTGACGATTATTGTACCTTGACGCTAGGATTCGTGAAATTAAACACTGACTCTTTTCATGGCGGAATCATGAATACTCAGCGCGTGCAAACTTTGCACCAACAATGAGGCTGGAAAAATCCCCAAAATTTAGGTGGCGGTGGGACTTGCGACAACAAATGAGTCCGTTGTGCACGAGAAACAGCCGAGAGAGGAGACACTTTTTTGCAAAATCGTACGTAAATCACGATGGCTGCCCAGACCCATTGTGGACACATGAGCACATTAAAAAAGTATGAAATCCACACCTTAACGTGAAAACTGCGCAGTTTGTACTTAACACGCTTCCTCAAATTCTCTTGTGTCCGCGTAAGGTTTTTCTTGTTGACCGGCAATCAGGTTTGCTCAAAGAGAGACGCAAGAAAATCTAGCTTTTAAAAAACAAACAGTATCTCCCGACTTGCGTAACAAGCTTTCCTTCCGAACCTATGATTTCTATTGATTAAAACTTCTCTTTTTGAAACTAGAAGCTAGAAGTGAGAAAGAAATACATTTAAACCCGATTGAAACCAAACGCGAGAAATGGTTTGCAACATCGTTGTATGAATATATTGAGGTTGAGTTTTCTTGCGTCTTTTTATGGGCAAACCTGATTGCGGGTAGCTAGGAAAAATTGCCTTCAAAACCGAGAAATTGAGAAGAAGAAAAAAATAGTTACAAACTATGCAAATTGCGCATTAAAGGGTGGATTTTAGATTTTTTTCTATACGCCTATCGAGATTTTCGAGAGATTTTATTGTAAATGTCTACTCACTTGGCGTCTCTTCTGTATAACAGATCCTGTGGAAAATGTTACCAGCTCTCGAAGTGGCGATCGATCTTGAACAGGCGATTTGAACGCGCGTGATGCTGTGGTGTAGGTACATACGCCTCTTGCGCGTCAAGCAGGCTTCACTACTTTTTTGATGAAAGGAAGATCCTAATCGAAAAAAGCTGCAGCGGTAACAAAGCGCAGCGATATGTTACATGGTATTTTTGTCTCAAGATGTGTAGGAATTTTAGAGATACCTATATGTTTATAAAAACGATATCGAAGGAAGGACAAATAAAAAGTTACAATTTAGACCGGCAGCAAAAAGGAGCTTATCTCTATTTTCCCTCTCAGCGTGATAATACTATTTACCAACGTTTCTCGACCATTTTGTCACAAAATTATAGTCATTTTACCACCTACATCTTTACAGCAAATGATACACATGAATTCATGAACAAACAATTCTGTTTTTTTTTCTTTTTTTTTTTTTTTTTTTTTTTTTTTTAATTCACCAAAAAGTGAATGACATTAACTCGGTGGATTTTCAGCGCCGATGCCTAAAATGACCTCTATTTTTCTGCATCAGTTTGGTTTTGACCGACGAAAAATGGAATTTTCCTTTCAAATCGAGTTTTTCCGGGGAAAATTTAGTTTTCCGGAAGTAGTAACTCCTGAAATAGGCATATATTTAGTTCTATAGAAATCTGTGCATATTTGACGAAAACTGTAGTCATTTGTGGATTTAGAGGCCAAAAATTCTGCACAGACTTGGTTTGTCTATGTCGCAGTGAAATTGCAAGCCACTAGTGAATGAATAAAAAAAAGCATAAAATTCAGGAATAAAGGAACAAGATTGGAGGACTGATTATTTTGCCTTCAGTGTGAATAGGAACTTTAGTCCTCATAAAAACACGGTTGTAGCATGTAGCGAGCACATTACGAGAACGTGTACTTGGTGAACTCCTTGACCTTAGTAGGCAACTAAACTAACTCCGCGCCAAGGCGTAGAGTATCACAAAAAATGAAGGCGCTCCAAACCGAGATTATGCTAACGAAGGTGACATCAAACGTGCACCATGCCGATACGCATTATTGCGGTTTATCGAAACAACACTTGCATGCAGATCGCAGGCGATTGCTTATTATCTGCGACATCAATAATACACAGATTTTTATGAAAACTGAATTTTCCCTGGGAAAGCTCGATTTTAGGGGAAAATAATAATTTTTCTGTGGATGCTAAACTAATCCTGAAACACGCGGAAGACATTTTCAGAATTAAGGCGAAAAATCAACGAAGAATCAGTTGCTAACTTTTTGGATAACCGACCTGTGCTGACCAGAGTTACAGTAGAGGCTCCAAAAGTCTTTACACCCTCTCCCCTAACTTTTCAACATTTTTTCACAGAAATATAAAATTTAGAACATTTACCTAGATCAATGCTCGATTCATACTTCTCTTCGTCTTTGATTATTAAAAAGGGGAAAGGACTGCTTCTGCTGGTTTTCGCAGGATTTTTCGACGAGCATCGAGTAAAAGAATGCACTTCAAACCAAATTCAAGTCTTAAGGTCTAGAATTCTCGGAGGACCCGCTTAAAATTGCAAGAAATTAAAAATTGTATTTTTCTTGGAAACCAATCATACAGTAGACTATTTTTTTAATCTCACTGTTTTTCCTCTAAAATTTTTACCATTTGCAAGGAATTTTTTTTTTTTTTTTTTTTTTTTTTTTTTTTTTTTTTTTAAAAAACGAACTGAATCCACTCATTTTGGTTAGATTATAAAAAGCTCAAAATCAAGTTGGCGGCTTGAAAACACAATTCTTTTTAAAAAAAACACATCTGTGATTTTTTTTCTAAATACTCCAGTACTTGAAAAATGAAAGAGGAAGAGGAAGAAATTAAAAATGAGGCGTCTAGTATTAAAACCTGCGATCACCATTTTGCTGTCGAAAAATTTGGCACATGTTTTCATTGTTTAAAAAGAGTAACCAATATGACTCCGTCCGTAAAACACTGTCATAATTTTCTCACGACCGTAAAGTCAATTCATTAGAAAGAATGCACACTGATGCTCTTCGGATCTCTTCACTGAAAAAAAAGTGTGGCAAATTTCACTAGCAGTATATGGTGATTCCAGCGTGAGTCTACTTGATTTTTGACACAATGATACTGTAGGGTAACCAATTAATGATAACCAGATATGTTATAAAATTTACTATACTTTGGGAGAATGCGATCTGTTTAACCTACATTATTTACAACCACAGTGTCAGTGTCTGTTGGTGATACGTATGACACTGTCGCTCAAACCACACTTTTTTCTCAGTGGTCATTAAATACTGGAACGTCTGCCTTTGTAGACAGTGAAATGAAGATTGCAGATTCTGATACTAAGCGCCTCAAATCTGCTACACTGTGCAGCAGCAGAGGTTGCACACAATTTTGTGTCTATGGCGCTGCATGCTTTTAGTGCCGTTTTATCTATGACTAGACGGATATGATTACACATATAAAGAGAACAGAAAAAAATAACAGATTGGAAAACAAATAATTTGAAATGAAATTTTATGTCTGAATTCTCAGATGGAAACTCGAGCGAAATTCTTAAGATGCCTGCGACCAGGTAATCTTTTTACGTCTTCGGATGATGTTGATTGCTGCTCGTTATTTGAGCCCAATTTTTTTACTCTTTCATTATTTCTTTTAATTATAATTTAATATTTGCATCGCGATAGCAGAAAGGAAGCAAGCGACATCAGCTAGCCGAATTCAACAGGGTAATTTAATTTTTTAAAAAAAGAAGGTTTGTGCGGATTCCTTTGAACATTTGAAGGGATTTGCTTCTTACTGTGCAGAAAATTTACTAAAATTTGCGAAAAAAAATACGCACAACCGCTTTCAAATAGAACATTGAGGTGCTCAATTCAATTTGGCAATAGCTGACGTGGCTTGGTTCCTTTCCGCTTGACGCGGCCCATTTGATGTTCGATGATTCCATTGCGTCCCAAGCAGCATTTTTCAACGGAAAAATCGCGATTTGTTGCGATTTTGTTGGCGATAAAATTGCTAAGATAATCAACATCTGAGCGATTATCCTCGATCTTGTTGCAATAAAATTGCGATTTTATCGCCGGGCAATTTATCGCGATATTATCGCAACAAAAATCGCGATATATGGCGATTTAATCTCAATTTTATCGACAAAAATTGATCGCGATTTTATTGAACAAAAAATTGCGATGTATAGCGATTTAATCGCCATAAATCGTAATTTTTTATTCGATAATATTGCGATTAAATGCCACCGATAAAATCGCTATTTATCGCGATCACTGCTACTTGGGTTAGCAGCAAAGCGATTAAAATTGTTTCTTCCATTTCCATTTCACACGGGGGACGGTCAAACTCTTTGAACTTTAATCCTAACGCAAAATCATATCAATAAAATTTTATGAGTAAACAGGAGTTTTCGGGACGCTCCATTCCCGAGGAATTCGACCCGATTTGAGGAAAATCAAAGCTCGCACATTTACACTATCCTATCGTGCCCTAACTTATCGCGAGTGCAAACTGCCGCTCGACAATGTGGCCAAGACGCAAAGGGCAAGGGTCGCTTACAGAGGAACTACTGCAGCTTACTATCATCTGTGAAAACAATGGGTTTGCACCGATGAGTGAGATTTCACAGGTTCGTTTGACGCCAATTCCTATCATGCTATGGACTTTGGCAAGTCTGAGGATGCCCGAACCCGCAGAGACAAAAAAAATTTCCTGACTTTTAGGTCTACTCATCTAGGGAAAAATTGTACGGCGAAAGTCACTCGAGGATTCGAACATTTTTTGAACATGGACGCAGACGCACCATTATAGAAAGTCCACTGCGTCCCGCAAAGACCCTGAAGAACAATAAGAACAACGGAAATGTTGCATGTGTGAGGAATTTGCGATTTGCCGGATGCATCTTATGTATAAGTTCGCGAGAAACACGATGGTGCCACTGGTTTTCTCTAAAATCAACTCCCAAGCTCAAAAAAAGCTCTCAAGTTGAGGCCAAAATGGAGGGGATAACCCACGCTATCCTGAGAGTCCACCTCTACATCAAGACAAACTCAGCATGCAAAGATAGGGAGCAAATACATTGACAGGGCTGTCACTTTATTTGGGAACTCTAAGACTGAAAACACGGCATCACTGCTAATGTATTTGATCCCTATCTTTGCATGGAGAGCTCGTCTTGATGTAGAGATGTACTCTCAGGATGGCGATGGATATCCCCTCCATTTTGGCCTCAACTTGAGAGCTTTTTTTGAGCTTGGGAGTTGATTTCAGAGAAAACCAGTGGCACCATCGTGTTTCTCGCGAACTTTTACATAAGAATCAACAGTCAAATCGCAAATTCCTCACACATGCAACGTCTCCATTGTGGCGACTGTTTTGGGTTGTTGCGTCAACGCCTCAACCCTTAACGAATATCACTCGTTGCCGATCTTGCCATAGCACTGCCGTGCTAAGGAAAAACGCCGTACAGACATTTAGTAGTTGCCGAATGTCCTTTGATAAAACCCGACTTTCCTGGTTGACTAATGAATATTTTTCTTCCAATTTATCAGATAATTTTCTTCACAATTTCACCTAAAGTTCCTGAAAATTTCAAGGAAAAATATCCATAACTTTCCTCAAAAATAAACTTATTATCAAAGGAAACTTGGCAACTGAATGTTCTTACGGGGTTTTTCCTTAGCACAGCAGTGTAGAGGTCTGGGTCGAAAATCACTTGTCCCGATCTACTGCCATTTTTTGCAATTTCGAATAATTTGCATGCGAAGTCCGCCATTTTTTTGATTCCCCATAGCTCCGTGAAGCTTGAGATAACTGTGCCCGCCAAAAGGATCCTTCCTGTAAAGGTTCTGTGCGTGAGGCAGAAGCCACTTCTGCGGATACAAAATATTCCTGATCTTCGAAACTCTCGTCTTATGTCTATTATTCATCTGATGATGGCTGAATGATGAGAGTCATGTTGAGTGGTTAGCCGCGAGTCAAACAACGTCTGCTGAATAAAGTGCTCAATGCCGCCCTTAAAACTGAACTAGATTTTGCAATTAGGAACTGAAATTTCTGGCTCGGTTTAGGAACAACGCATGTATCATTCAATTCCCTATGTACATAAGTGTTTTTACGGACGAGCCCGAAATTGTAGTTCCTAATCGCAAAATTAAGTCCAGTTAGCCGTCATCATTGGGTGAATAAAATGGTAATCTTCGAAACAGAAACGGAAACCTTTTTCTTGATAAACTGTCAGAGCTCTCTGAAATATTTTGAAAGCGGCGTTCCATTTTGATGAGATGTTTCAAGCATCAAAGAATACAGCGTTCTTGAATAACTGATCCTCACATCCGACTGACCCAAAATTTCAATTTCATACTTTTCAGAGGGTTGAAACAAATTGTCAATGAGTAAGATGTGAACAGTAATGTGGCCAAGAGTAATGTAAGGTACTACACTCAAGAGAGAACTATGTTGTACTAGCATTCTTTCCGAATGGAATTCAGGAGTTCGGCTGGATCTATAGAGGTCAACGAAGAGGTGCCAAAACGTCTCAACCGAAACGATTTGATAAAGATTCCTTGCAGATGGTTTTGAAACGGTGCGCGATTCGCCTGAAGCAGTGGCTGAAAATATCCCCTTCCGTGCGTGTTCAGGCAAACCGCACGTGACAGTGGTGGCAATAACCTGTCCTGTGCAACCGGTAGCATTGTCCGGACAACGTAAAGCAACTGCATAGAAGCCCAACATTTTTGCTTCGGCAATAAAATTAGTAACGGCCTAGCGAGCACCGTTGCAAAAAAAAAAAAAAAAAAAAAAAAAATTACCGCCAGTGAATGTTTCAACTTCCTAGAGATCATATTGCATACCTGAAGATGTGAAGGAACGACGATAGAATACAATTTAACACGATCGGAATAACAGTATAACATACGAATCGAACAAAAACCTGCATGGCAGAGACCAAAGTAAGATTCTCTGATGATCAGATATTCAAAAAAATCTGACGATCATTTCTGATCCTGGGGCAGGTGGTTTTTGATTGGCTTACATATTCTACTTTTTTCAAACTTTTATTCCAATTGAACCTAATCTCTAAGGAGATCAGTCAAAACGTTTTGATTCTAGTGCACTTCATTAAAGCCCTGTTTCATGTGGTCTTATATTTTTAATTATATCTTATTCTAATTTCATTCCATTGTATGTGTCATGTGGTTGGGCTACTCGTAGAATTTTGTCTATTATTGGGTGAAGGAACTTTCAGAGAATCTCGGAATTGGTCCGACAATACGTCGTCGCTCCTCTGGCGTTAAGGCGTATCACGATTTCCACGTGAACCCTGTTATCCGTATAATTCTATGCTTTTCAGGGCTCATATGGAAATTGAGATATGTCCATACGTCAGAGGAGCAATGAAGAGGATAATCAGAGGCTCCGAGCATCGTTGTCGACGACTGTTTTAACTTGGCAATGATCAAATTGCATACCCGACAATCTAAGGGAACATCGGTCGAGAGAACCCGGTATGATCTGTGATAGAGCAGTTGAATAATTGAGCTATATTAAGCGATAAGGAACTAAGAAACTCATTTCAGGAACGACGCACATGATATAAGTTACCCTGTGCAGATACCCTATGTGTTAGTTAGCGGTGATGGATTTTATTAATGAGCCGGAAAAAAGAAGTACATAGACTTGCCTGCTTTACCTAGAAGTTTGCTTCAATGTCTAACAAATAATTTAACTATTTTAACTCTCTTGAGAGCAAATTTGTGCTCGGATGATCTTTTCCCTCCTCCATAATGAATCTTTAGTTTTAGACTGAATTTTGAGCAAACGCTGACGAAACCACCGCGCCCGTAGGGCGAAGAGGTGCCGAGTCTTGCTTCCCGGGGAGGAGGTAACGGTAGAAAAATTAAATTTTCGGCTTAACGTGTTTTATGAACGGTGCCGCACTGGCAATTTTCAATATCGACTCACAAGTGACTTGTTGCAGTTCATTTGAAAACAAGAAAAAAAATTTGAATTTAAAATTGAAAGAGTATTTTCGGAAAAAATTTCACGAAAGAAAAAAGGCTCATTTGACCCATAGAACCAGTGACGATTTTGGAAGTTGCCGACACTGTTTTCTTCCATTCAAAACTGTTAAATACATCGATCTCATGAGAGGCGAGCTGCCTCTCCGAGAATCGATTGTTTTACACGCATTTAAATGAAGGAAACACAGTGTTGCCAACTTTCGAGAATCGCCACTGCATAGAACGCGCTCCTGCAGTCTAGCAGTTTAGCCTTGGATCACCCTGTATATTGATAGTTTCACGTACATGTTACTGGACGAGGTCCAGAGTTGCCAACTTACGAGAGTCATTGTCATCGTCAGCGGAAAAGCCGTGAAAAAACTAATGATTTTCTGCTGTACGCGCGCGCGAGTTGATGACTTGGTGGCACTCAGGAAGAAGAGGAGGCGCCCTGCGGTCTTCGTTAGACGGTTAAAATTACCGGACCGGAACGGAACTGAACTGTACCGGTAAGTCTCTTTAAGATAGATGCAAAGATTGGCGTATAAAAATAAATATTGTCTTGGTTTGTTTTCTGTCCACCGCACAATGGGGTTAAAGCGACTCTGATCTGAACATTGCCATTAGAAATGGAGAGTCCTAGAGGATAGAGGCGAATTTCCGAGATCGAATGTGGAATGGTCAGGGTCGGGCTGCCCCGAGTGGCCGGGTGGTGGAGTGGCGCACAGCGGATCGAGTTAATTAGAGAGGTCGGACTTGAAATTTGGAACTAAAACCGCAAATTTTGATGTGTATTTCGTCACATTTAAAATTTTAAGGAGTGCTTCCGGAAGAAAATTTCACGAGGGAACCAATCGCCCCACTTTTAGAATCTCAAAATTTTGTATAAACGGAGTTAAAAGCTTTTAAAGTTTCCCAATTTTGTCCCACCTCGCCTGTTGACTCTTTCTACTGTGTGGCGATCGCCACCCGGGCCTCTGGGCTGATGATAATAAAGGTAGAAAAGCGAAAAAAATAGAGGCGAATAGAAAGACAAACAGAACCACTGGAGTTTCTGTGAAACTCATTTCAGGTAAAAATTACTGCTTGCACGGAGTACCCAGGCTCAACCAGTGTGAAGTTAGGGGCCCGGCACTATTTACACGAAAAAGAGAACTGCTTTAACGTGAATCAATTTTAATTACGTATGTGGTTAAATTTATTACTTAGTATGAATTTATACATGTGTTAATTGCTTCTTTATTATACAAATACCTCGATGCACAAATTAGGAATTTAGATTTTCTCGCAGAGCGATTTCAAATGGATAAGCAGCAAAATATCACGAAAAAAATTCGGTGTGACGTCACCACGTGACGCCAAACGTCCTGGTTGAACGTTTGGTGTATGATTCTCGCTTTTATCTTGGAGCAATCGCGACATCTGAGAGTGATACCACTATTCGGCCACGTGGGAGCTCGGGTTGCCTACACCGAAAACTGAAGGCAAACTGACGGTGAGGTCAAGTCGCCGCTCCGCACGCTACGCTCGGTGAATTCGTCGCGTGTCTGACGTAAGGGCGTAACTAAACTCAGAGATCAGCCTGGGAAAACATTGAGTATATGAACTACAGAGTTCATCGCGAAGTGTATAGTTACGTGTACGTCCTTATTTCAGGAGAGCGACGAATTAATCCTTTCTCCCCCTAAAAAAATGCAAATTCTGATTTTCATCGTTCAACCACATGGAATGCTATAGGATTAAAATGGCAAACCTACCTTGTTATCTGTGGGTCCATGTCCCGAAAAGGTCTTTCCAGGCTCGTGATGATTTGCTGCCTCTGAAACAAATCGAAGAGTCGGGTATTACTTCATTGGGTTAGGTAAAATCAATCCATCCAATTTACTGTCGAAAGAAAGAAAGAAAGAAAGAAAAAAAACATGCTGTATGATTTTAAAATGCAGTTGAGAAACTTTTAACTTAGCTTTTCTGCGAGCGCGGTTGTCTTGCCTAACGTTAATCTAGCATGAAAATGAAAAATACCCCTTTTATGTAATTGAAATAAAATCAGTCGATTTTTCATCATCCAAACTATTCCTAGCAGTCTTTCGGACGATTAGTGGCAATTTGACAAAGAACGGAGGCTTCTTTCGATAAAATTTTCCGGTCAGAAGCTTCTGAGCCCGTTTTCCCGAAACTTCATTTTTGCACTTACTGCTCTCTTCGCTATCATGATAGTACATATATACTGCCGTGCTAAGGAAGAACGCCACATGAATATTCGAGAGTTGTCAAATCTCTTCCGATAAAAAATGACTTTTTAAGGAAAGTAATGCATTTTTTTTGCTTGAAATTTTCAGATATTTTAGATTAATTTACAAACATAATTGGCTGAAAATTTTGAAAAAAAATATGCACAATTTTTTTCAGAAAAATTGAGGGAAATATGGCAAAGTCTGAAGGCTCATACGGCGTTTGTCCTTTGCCCGGCGGTATAGGAGTCCAAGATTGGATCCACTTGGCGGCGAGGTGCTCTGAAATTGTGACGTCGGAACGATTGTCATTGAGGTCTGAACATTAATCGACCGATCGCGGTTTGCGGCGTCGAGTTATCGACCGATACGACGACAGTAACAATTCAGCGCCGACTAATCGCTCATATCCGCAAAATCATAACAAACCGGCACGGTGTTGCCTTTTCGCTTCGCGAATCGATGGCCGCAATCCTGATTCTCTCTCAGCACGAGAGAAGGACACAACCATCGCGTTTTGATCGTTACGAATATGCCATTCAAGCTTGTACGACCTGATAACATGGGCAAAACAAAGGAGGAAGGCTTGACCCCCTTCCCATTTGTCCGTGAAACTCTTTCCGAAAGCTTTAGTGGTGCCCCCCCCCCCCCCCAGGTACTTGACGAGCTCCCCCCTATTTCATTACTTGTACCCCTCCCCCTCAAAACAGCCGCGGACACCTTCTAGGAAGTGTGACGGGGGAGAGTTCGGGTCGGGGGGCCTCCCCCAGAAAATTTTGACAATTTGATGCTCTCTGGAGGCAATTTGAGGCTATAATCAGCAGTTTCGTCTCCTTTTTTAGTGCAGAAATTCCATTAGTTTTCACGTGTAAATATATCATTGTTTTGTGAAAATTAAACGAAACTTTATAAAGAAAGCAGAAATATGGGGGGGGGGGGGGATGAAGGATTGGGGAGAAAAGAAGAAAAGGGGGGTGGAGGAGAATATCACCGAGGCAAAACAGGTAACACTTTGGCGGATTTACGCTAACTGCGCATCAAAAAAAAGAAAAGCCCCTCCCCCCCCCCCCAATTTCAAACTAGACGAGTTGATCGACTGCAAACATGGCCACTGACAGACTGACACCACTAGAAAGCTTTAAAATAAAAGAAAGAATAGACGGTGATTGCGCGTCAAGGATTTGTACCTCCCGACGTCATCAGGTTCACGTGAAAATTGGCTGAGGTTTTCTGACTTGACACTTCCTATTAAAAATCGAAAAAAAGCTTGAAAGCTTGAGCGATGGCTAAAGTGAGAAACTACGTGTCTTCGCATTGCGGGGTTACAAAATCTCTGCTCCTATTTTATTTTTTTAGATAGAAACAAGTCAACTACATGGCTTGAAATTTCTGAGGAATATTCTGCTGATGAGAGGAAAAATCAAGAACATTTTCAAGAAATTAAGTTGACTAGTTTTCCGAGGAAAACACAGAGTATGAAAGGAAGTCTGCAACGTCACAAACGGAGATGCGTGGTTTCGCACTGTGGCCATCGACAAATTAAATTAAATTTTAGGAATTTCCTGCATTCTTCATGTTTCGTTAGATTTACTGATTTTGGGGTGTTTGCGATCAATGCTGCAAATTTTTCGAACCGCGGGCTTGCAACGTGGGGTACAGTGGTGTCGCGGAGGCAATGTCGCGAGGCCCGTCCATGAGTCACCGGAAAATCGATTCGCTCGACCGATACCCATGCGGAAAAAACTATAACGCGCCATCTACGCAACATCTCGAATCAAGCCAATTTACGGCTGGTTGGACGTACTTATGCTAAAAATAACTCCGCGAAAATGAATTGTATCAAAAAGAACTACATGCACATTATTGGCTGACCTCATAGTTCCTTTTGATTTGGCTCTTTTTCACATAGTTCTGTGGCTAGATGAACGTCGTCTACGATCAGAAAAAGAAAATGATTAAAATAATGTTGCGACCTGCTGGCGGGTCCGCCTGGACAGATCACCCCCTATTGAAGATGACGAGTATGAATAGGTAAAGTTTTCTGCTGATATCAGCTGGAGCTCTACTGGAAGTCAAATCTCAGGAGCTCTACAGGAGATCAAATCTCAGGAACTCTACTACAGATCAAATCTCAGGAACTCTACAGATCAAATCTCAGGAGCTCTGCTAGAGATCAAATCCCAGGAGCTCTACTAAAGATCAAATCTATGGAGCTCTACTTCTCTGGAGATAACTGCGAAATTAGTAGGAATCCAACTGATTTCAGTAAAATCTTCACCAATATCGAGTAAATCTCCACTGACATCAGTTAAATCTTCACTGATATCGGTTAACTCTTTACTGACCTCCAGTGAATCTCCATACTGAATCAATCCTTCAACTTACGTCAGGGAAGATTTAACTGCTGTCTAAAAAATATCTCCACTTCTCGGAGTGTTCCTTCCGATCGGAATTTCTTGTATTTGACAAGTCATAACTTTAATCTTCATTTAGAGCGATTTTATATGAACTAACACAAGAAACATACTCTACATATAAATGTGGACTTACTTGTGTTTTATAGTTTACATTGGAACTATCGAAAAACGCAAGTAATTAGTAAGACAAGATGCAATAAATTAATCTATTGGGAAATTTAACAGCGATAATTGCTTAGCATTTTGCAAAAAGGAGCCGGGCGCACGATGTCGCTAAGATTGTTCAATCGTTTTCACCTTGCAAATGTAAACTGATCACCTAAACAAGTTTTATCTTCACTTACAATCAGGGCCGGATCTAGGAGATGGCCACATGGCGGCAAATTTAGGGGGCGGCAAATTTTGCAATTTTTTTTAAAAATAGGTATAAAAAAATCGGATTAAAAAAAAAAAATCACAAACGAGGAAAGGTGACAAAATCTCTCATGTCCTGAGAGTATATTTCTAATTTTGTCGTCTTTCTGTGATACAATAGACAGCACCTTTCATTAGTCTATTTACGACTAAGAGAGAAACCGAACACGGAATTTGGTCTGGAACGGCGCGGCGCAGAGAGCAATGACGACGAGGACTTTAGATGAAAAGGAGTAGCCCTCGGTGTGGCGGTCGGCATGTATCACATGTTAGCGCCTACAAGACTGCATGAATACTTCACGCATTGCGTCAAAGCCAGTGAGGTCGCTGCGGTCAGCAGCGAGCGGCGTGAAACGCATAGCGCCTACAAGACTGCATGAATACTTCACGCATTGCGTCAAACCCATTGCGGTCAGCGCGGCGCAGCGGCGGAAGTTAAAATTATTAAATCACATTTAAGTTTGTTCTTTCATAATTTTTTCGTTCATTTCTTCAAATGGAAGGCCTCGTCCTCACAGAGATAGGTATACGGAACTTAACTTTTGCACAAAGTTTTGTGAACCTTTGCTAGTAGTGTTGTGAGGGTTTTCGCAAATAATGTGTCCAACAAGAATGAACGCGTCTAATGCACCCCTCTCCCTTTGGCACGTTCACTTGATGGTTTTTATTGATGTTTCAAAACAAATGATAAGGGGGCGGCAAAATGCAGGCGGCCCATGGGCGGTAAGTTGGTAAATCCGGCCCTGCTTACAATAAGCTATAAATTCAAGACTCAAATTGTATATTTAATTTTTCGCAGGATTTAAGTAATTTTAATGCAAAGAATGTGAGTTGCACGATCTTAGCAATATTAGAATTCTCTTGGTTCCTTTTTGGAAAATGCAATCCAATTTATCAAATGACATCCAGCCGCTGAATCAATCGAGGGAAAGTCGTTCTGAAGTAACAGCCATGCGAAGAATTTTGTGGCCGAGTTTAGTTCAGTTGCCGAAATCGCAAGACACGAACCAATCAAACTCGGAACAGAGTACCGACCTTGTTTATTAACCCGTTTGACATTATTAATATCTATGCAGTACCGGTCCGAGATAAAATTCATTAACGGATACAAATTACTTTTTTCGGAGACTGTCGCATCCTCTGAGCACAAAATAGCCTGGAACGTTTTGCTTCTTTATGTTGAGCATTCTTGATGCGGCCCATTGGTACTATCTTCGACAAATCCTCTTTTCATGGCAGATGTCAATGCATTGCTTACTCCGATATTCTGCCGTGCTAAGGAAGAACGCCGTATGAACATTAGAGGGTTGCCAGATTTCCTTCAATAAAATGTTCATTATTGAGGAGAGATATGAATATTTTTCCTTGAAATTTTCAGGGACTTAAGGTGAAATTACGAACAAAATTATCTGGGAAAAAAATGGAACGAAAATATTCATAAGTTTACCAGGAAATTCGTGTTATATCAAAGGAAAGTTGGCAACGCCTGAGGGTCCATACGGCGTTCTTCTTTAGCACGGCAGTATTAGCGACGGAATTATTTATTTTGCAGAAGTCTCCTTGAACCATGCTCCAGGCTCTTTTGAATCTCCTCCTCCGAGGAAGATCGCGGTATAGTTTGTGTATATGCTCGATGGGTTGGTGCGTGGCTGAAACTGGATATCGGCCCAAAAATAATCGATTGAATTGTGATCGATGAGTCGCGGATCAATTATTCATCCACCGTTAAAACCAAATAATAAACCCTGTGTTCATAATGTGTGCATTTGATGCATTCTTCCAGATTTCATAAAAAATTAGAATTTTCCCAATTACGGACTTCGAGCTCCAGCCCATCGACCGCCTTACTCCCCTTCCTCAACCCGTCCATCGAGTGTCTTAAAAAAGATTTTATTAGAATAGAGATGATTCTGCGTGGATACTTATAGAGTGATTGTGCTAGGAGTGTGAGAGAGTGTATCCACGCCTGTGCCGTTTTCTGATTGGTCTACCAGTATTAGGTCTTTTACGGGGCTATTTAGGCAGAATGGTAAAAAAAAAAAAAAAAAAAAAAAAAAAAAAAAAAAAAAAACCTAGTGGGATTTTTATTTTAAAGGGCGACATGAATTTTACCCACACGAAGTACGTACACTTACAAGCAAAAACATATTCATATAAGTTGGTTCAGAATTTACGTCAAAAGCTCAAAGGTGGGAAAATAAGAATAAAGTTATAATGTCGCCGTCCTTGTCTGTCAAGAATAAATCCTAAAAGTTCCATGAACGCCTAAGAACTCGAAGACTACTCCGAAAACCGCTGTTGTTCTGAACCGAAAGGGTTGAGAAGGCAAACCTCCTACATACTTTGGCAAAACACAGAAAAATCATACGAGAAATACACGACTTAAAAAACTTTTGCTTTTCTTTCATTAGAATAAAATGTGACGATAATTAAGTATGCATCGTTGCATATGATGCAGATTTCTAGTTTTCTGGTTTCGCCGTCGAAATGTCGAAGGCACATAGTAAAATCAGTTCTGTGCGAGGAATCAATTTGCCCTCGATCAGGCGCGCGTGTGAGAGCTGAAAGGTTGAGAGACAAATCATTTTAATCTAAGAGCTGATTGATGTCGGCAATTGAGTGAGTTTCATGATTAATTTAGATTCGATAAATGAACAAATTAACACACCAATCCATCGGACTTCGATACCTCGCCTTACGCCAAAAAACGAAATCTGAGAACTGGTATCGAAAAACACGGTTTTCCTTATAAACGATCCGATAGATTGAAACGATCAATTGACTTGCACTGATCTGACTAATGAGTGAATCGCTTGGACCTCGATTAACCATCCATTAAAAAAAAAAGGAAAACAGAAGCAAAAAGGTCGAGGAAAACGTATTTTTTCTGCTTGAAGTAAACTCTGCTTTATTAAATGACTTCACTCGGTGGAGTCGATCGACTTCTATTGATTCGATAGGTGTATTCTTTTGTTGATTTAATTGATCGTAGGACTTCGACAAGTCTGTTGGCGCCTACAGATAGATCTATGAAAAAATGACGACACCTCGGCATGCTCACAATCATCTGAGAATAAATGTTCCGTTACTTGCCGATAAACTTCCTAGGTCACGCCCGTGGCGACGGCGCGCTAATTAAAATTTTGTAGAAGCAAAAATCACGGCAGAAAAAAATACACAGCTTTCAACTTTGATTAATGATATAAATTGAAAGTCTCAGGAAAAAATATTTTCATTGCTCGCCCGAAAGAGGCTACTCTTCATTACTTATTTGTTCGAAACGTGATCACATTGGTTTCGTTTCGCTACATACATTAGATTGAATATGTATCTGTCTGTTTGTAGCGCTTGTGTTTGGTTCTCCGGTGCCTCCTGGTGAAATTCACTTTGAAGACTCGAACAAAGTAATTGGTAAGTGCCGAATCTCTTTTCATATACCCAGTATTGGAAAAAAGATGAATTTGAAACCGTGAGAATGACTTAACGAGAATAAAGATCAGTGGCGTGCCGTGCTTTGCGATCCAACGATGGATCTGCCATTTAAACCTACAGAAAAGGATCGACAAACAAATTTTCGCAAATAACACCTTAATAATCGATTCTTTATTACTATAGCTTCAAATAGAAAAATATTGATAATCGATCATTCACGCCTCGCTACTGATAAATGCGTATGACCAGCCACGTGAAAAGGGACTTTAGTCCACGAAAATACAGAAGAGCTGTTGATACTGGAGTATTTGAGGCTCTGCGAGAGTTTTTGGACAAAAATGCCAGAATAAGTCGGAGCTATGGCGGTTCGAAGTTCAAAGTTCAAAAAACTTAGTTTCGAGAAAAAGTTTTTCAAAATTCTAATCCTTTTTGGTATCTTTAATTGGTACAGTGAACGACACTGCTCAGAGCTTTTTTTTTTTTTGTAGACACTGGAGAGCTTTCCGTAAAACTCTCTGGATCCAATTTTCCGACACTACTTGACGAGAATCGCTCTACTGAGAAATGTGCCTCCGCAGATTACTTTTAAGACCTTTTTCCTATATGAACGATCATCTGCGCATTAAGTACAGGGGGGATAGTAACTAATACCATAAATAGTTCTCAAGGTTATAGGAGGAGGGAGGGGGCTCTCATCCGAGAAAAAAGTTGAGCCAAGGGTGACAAATCGTTATCTTTACCATAATTTCTATCTTTCATTTTACCTCGTAATTCTCAGTTCTCGAGCGTTGAACCTGGATCATTCTTCGTGATTAAAGACTGTGGCACTTGCAGGCCGATTACTGAAATTGATAGACGAAACTATAGACACAGACGACAAAAGGAATATGGAGGGATCCTATTGGTGGAAGCGGGTGGTTGCAACAAGAGTCCCTGTAGTTAGTTCATCATTTTTTCCCTTAGTCTATAGGAACCACTCGTTTCGACCAATAGGATCGCTCCATAATCCATGTCTTCTTTGTCTAACACTTTGTCCATCAATTTCAATAATCAACCCGCTGGACTTGCTGGAATCTTGCTTGGAGTCGAAGGAAAATGTTACGTTCATAGCAGGTTTCCGTTATGAGCAGGTCAGTGTGCATGAATTTGCCACATCAAATCAAGGAAACGCTGGACAAAATGTCCGATAAGAACGGTTTTCCTTTATGAGTATATCAGTATGCATGAAATCGTCGTATCCGATGTTTAAGGAAAACCTGGAAGAATTTATTGCCGTTGGGAGCAGTTTCCCGATATGAGCAAGTTTCGTTGAGACCAAATCCCACTGTATACGCACAATCCGTATGAATGGTGCGACACTGTGAGAGTAATTGGGTTTACTTTGATCGATGAACGAAAGTAAAGTTACGTAATTTTTCCGAGTGTGCACCTGCTTCTTCGCTGAAGGCAATGTTTATCAAAGTTGGACAAACGGCTTGATAGTTTGACAATGATCTCAAAATATTTACATGCAGTCAAGACGAGGGGCGTCAAATCTAGTGATTATAGCGTTTAGTCCATTGCCGATTGAGCAGAAGGGATTCCAGGATAAAAAAAGAGAACGAGAACAAAATTATCTTTTCATTTGTTTACTCTTTAGCAAATGTAGTTGGCGAAACCCGTTAAAAGAGATATTCCTTGTTAAAGGTCTTTTCCAGGTGTTTTCCCCCTTTACGCGCAGAGGAATAAACTAGCTTTAAAGGAGGCACAGGCTCCTCTAAAAACAGTTCCACCAAAGTTCACTGCCGTACTAAGGAAAAACGCCGTATTAGCTTTCAGATGTTGCCAAAACTCCCACGATAAAATATTCACCTATGAAGAAAGTTATGAATATTTTTCATTGAAATTATCAGATGTTTTATATTATAACATTGATGGAAAAATTGGAAGAAAAATGCCTGGCTTGGCAGCATACGAAAATTTCCCGTCTATAAACAAGCGCATTCACATTCCACCATGATTGTTATCGGTATTAGATACAACCTGCATCGATGCATTTGCCTGTAAACAACTCCCTAGACTATCAAACTTCAGTACTGATTTCCCTCATCCAATGGCTATTGGATGAGGCTACGAGTGGCAGGGTCAAAAATTGAGTTCCCTCAACCGAAAGTACTACCGTGATTTTGGGCTTGATGGATCCTTTAACTCGCTTGAGAGATTCGGTCACTCCTGGAAGGTGTAACCAGGAGCGAACATAGCTGATTATGATCGACACTTAATGATGGGATCACGGTGAAATACATCGAACTATACCTATGCACTATAGTGAAACCTGGTCTTAACGAAACTTTCTCATAGCGACAATCCACTCTTAACAAAAGTTTTTTCCTTCGATGGAGATGTTGCATGTGTGAGGAATTTGCGATTTGATTGTTGATTCTTATGTAAAAGTTTGCGAGAAACACGACGATGCCACTGGTTTTCTCTGAAATCAACTCCCAAGCTCATAAAAAGCTCTCAAGTTGAGGCTAAAATGGAGGGGATATCCCACGCTGTCCCGAGAGTCCACAGTCCACCTCTAACAGCCAAAACAAACTCTCCATGCAGAGATAGGGAGCAAATACATTGACAGGGCTGCCACTTTATTCGGGGACTCCAAAACTGAAAACACGGCAACCCTGCTAATGTATTTACTCCCTATCTTTGCATGGAGAGTTCGTCTTGATGTAGAGGTGGACTCTCAGGATAGCGTGGGATATCCCCTCCATTTTGGCGTCAACTTGAGAGCTTTTTTTGAGCTTGGGAGTTGATTTCAGAGAAAACCAGTGGCACCATCGTATTTCTCGCGAACTTTTTCATAGAAATTACAGTCAAATCGCAAATTCCTCACACATGTAACATCTCCATTAGATGTGAGAAATGCGATTAACCCACTTTAAAGCGGTCAATTGGAAAAAGATGATGTTGGTCGAGTTCTGAACTTAGCTGCAACAAAGTATGAACAAAAAGGCATTCCTGCCTGCAGACTGCTCGTATTAAATGTCATACCCCGTCGAGGATGGATTTTTCAAGGAGTGACTGTGGCTGGGCGCTCATCAGCGATTAGTCGTGCTTCGTCGACAATCGATATTCCCCCATTTGATGTTATGGTAAAGAATCGATAGTTAAGGCATACCCTGATAATCGATCCTTTTCCATAGGTTTAAATGGCAGATCGATCGATTCATTGCAGCATACGATCCATCATTTGGAGCACATTCCTATCTACCCGAGTGACTAATGTCTTTATGACATTGAGAAGAAGTCAAAAGACTTTGGCGTAAAGGCCGGTCAGCTAACCGCGACCACTGCGCCGCGGTTGAACGGCCAATGACTCAAGAGCCGGTGCGACGCACAGTGCGGAATCCTTATGGACGATGCGGACAAAAATCCACTGAGGAGAAAAAAACACATTGGATCTAGAGTCCAGACACTTGAAAACACTGACAAGAAAAGGACTCTTGACTCAATCAGATTTAAACTTAAATCAAAAGGAAATCCGCTCAAATTAAGAGGCTTGGTTCTTGATTTAAGCTTAAATCTGATTGAATCAAGAGTATTTTTTCTTGTCGATGTTTTTAAGAGTCTGGACTCTAGATCCAATGTGTTTTTTTTTCAGTGTCGGTAAAAGACACTTAACTTTGAATAATAAAGATAGTAGCACCGACATAGAAAAAACCTTGGGCACCATCGAAGTAAAACACTCGAGGAATAAGAAAATTTTACATCTCAGGATTTTTAACGTCTTTTTCGAGAAAAGTACATTTGAAGTTGGCAACCTCGAATCAGCCCTATGTTAACAATGTAAAAGCAACGTGCAACGCCCAAACTTTAACTTCGAATATCTCTGCTAGTCGCAAAAAGTCGCGATATCTTTTTAGTGCAATTGAAGATGGATATCTGAGGATCAAGAAATGTCACCCACCCAGAGAATTTAGCGTTCCAAGGGAGAAATCTTCATTTGAAGTTGTCGTCTTTTTCTCGTGTATTTCTTATAGACCAATGATTCTTCATCCATTTCCTACCCACTTTCTACCCAAATTTGAAGTAGTTTTGAGCAAAAACTTTAGAAATGAACCATGATTGTGAGTCAGAAAAAGATGACAAACTCCCAAAAAAAATAAAGAAAGAAAGAAAAAAAAATCAGTTATCGAGTTGTGAATTTTTTATTTTTGTCCACAGAGGGCCGCACAGTGCGGCGCCGGCGCACTGTGAATAAGGGAGCCTTTGGGTTAAGTTGGAAATGAAATGTTTTACAACATCTGCTAATTTCGATGTTTATTTCGTCACATCATTGATGCCAAGGATCCATTCATTAAGGGAAATTCGTTTCATATTGACAAGTATAATAGTTTTTTTAAGTTTCCGCGTCTTGTCCGACCTATACCACTGGCTCGTTTCACTTAAAAGTTCTTTCACTGATAAAACCATCGTCCCTGGTTGGTGAAAGGGGCGAGAGTCAGAGGGACAATAGAGACATCGTAACGTTGGTAACATTTTTTCTTGACAACTTATTTAATAGGGTGCTTATTTCGAACTCAAGATTTCAGAAAAATGGTCAAAATTAAGATTTCACGTTTTTACCATGTTATACAAGGAGCTTCAGCTTATTTTTTTTATGAAAGCGTCTTTTGCAGAAAAGGCACCTCATTAGACAAAAGCAAAATAATATACTCCGCATTCTCTCTGTACCAACATTCTATTCGCTATAATTTCGACAAATCTCTTCGTATCTCAACAACACTCACATTCTTTCTCATTCCGCTACAAGCTTCATCTCTAAACTGTCTTAATTTTTCTGAATCTGTAAATTTTCCTCCTTTCTTTATTCAGGTTTCGGCACCCTTACAGCTAAAACTTAAAAACATTATATGCCAAGATCTACTACTATTTGTCTAATTTTGTTCGATAATTCCTACATTTCAGCAGAAGGAGAGGAAGATTTTAGTTGTTCTACTGATTCATAAGTGACGAGTAGTGGGAAAACCGCACTTGATTCCCGAAGGTCGGTGTGAGCTGGTGGTACAATTGCATCAAGGAATTCTTGTCATTCAGTACTAAGAACGCTTGAAGATTCGAGACATTGTTGTAGCAGACAGCGATTTAAACGCGAGGCAGAAAAAAGATTCGAGCTAACGCACACGAATATGCGAGGTGAGCGAATTTTTAGTGATGGCTGGGTGCAAAAAAAGAACAATGAGTACCTTTTATCATGGAGGTTAATTTTTAAGGAGGAAGGGGGGGGGGGCTCGCGGTTACCTGAAGATCTAGAGGAGAATTTTAAAAAAATACTGTCCTTTTGATGGCACGTTTAGTATATTCAATACATCACCAAACATATAGTGGAAAATGGGAGCGAAAAATTAATAAGTTCTCTCATATTGTTACGGAGAAAATCAACCAATCTAAGACCAAAAAAATAAAATAAAAATTAAGTGAATAAAATACAAAAGAAATAAAAACTAGCAGCAACTAGACGGCATCAATTTCGAAAGTCTAGCCTCAGATGTTTACCAAGCCGATTATGATCTTTCAGAAAAACTTTCAGCCCCCCCCCCCCCCCTCCATCTAAGTTCTGACGTCAATTCAGGGCAACCTTAAAAGTGCTCTAACCGAGTCCAACAGGAAGTCTACTAAAACAAGCTGGTCAAAAATCAGTGCTTTTACAGTACTTTTTCAGTGCACTCCCGAAAAATTCAGTACCTCCTCAACAGAAAAATTCAGTACTTTTTCAGTACCTTCATTTGACGAAATTCGAGAGGTTCAAATTTCTCGCTAAAATTGCGACAACAGTGACAAAATTCCGGGCCTTCCAGCGGAATTTCCGCACCTTTTCAATACTTCCGGACCGCCTTTAAAAAAATCAGTGCTTTTTCCGGACTTTTCGGAAATTCCGGACTTGTAGACACCCTGGTCCAATCATGAAAACGAAACTCTCTAAATATCGTGTTGAATCGAGACTGTTTGGCTCTGTGCAGGCGCTGCAATTTGATGAGCCGGCGAGGAGCGGCGGCCACCCGGGGACTTTCCGATGGAGTCGGGCTGTCATCCGCTGACGAGGACCGGACAATTGTCCCGACGACCAAGTTGCGGCGTGCGCGCGCGGTCAGTTGAAGGAAATTAGGCGCGGACACACACAACTACAAGGCGACGCCGCCGTCGAATTTCCCCCGACGCCTCGACGCGACGCCCCGCCTCCCCCGCCCAGGCGTCCAGGCCGAGATCCGACCGGAGATTATAAGAGGACCCGCGCGGCGAGCAGGAGGGCCAGTCCCAATCCGAGTGTGCGCCGCCGCGTTTCAGGTGATCCGGTAGGCGGATGAGCAGTCACCGTTTTCCCTCGACCGAGTAAACCACGACCCCCGACCCCGAAGATGCCCGCCACGGAAGTGTCCCCCAGCCTCAGCGCGTCCCCCCTGACCTCCGGCTCCGACACGGAGCCGGAGAGCGAGTCCCGGTTCCTGCCGCTCAGAAAACTCCCGGTGTTCAGCAACGGCAACGGCTTGAAGAAGGAGCCGGAAGCGGAGAGGCGGAAGTCGAGTAACGGGTGGCAGCGCGAGCCGGAAACGGAAGAGAAGTTCCGGAGTCTCGTCGACGCGTCGCAGGAGGGCTTCATCCGCGAGGCGGTCGAGATCCTCATCGAGAAAGGGGTCTTCGAGTCCACCCGACGGGAGAACCGCGTCCTCGAATGGCGCCACCCGGAGGAGCTAGAGCGGATCTTCGACTTCGACCTGAGGAAAACCCCCGAGTCTCACCAGAGGCTCCTGGCTCTCATTAAGGATACCATCAAGTACAGCGTCAAAATCGGACACCCCTACTTCATCAATCAGCTGTATTCCAGGTAAGCTCCACTCTTCGACGTCCCATCAGCCTCGCTTCTGCACTCTAAAAATAATAAATGGAGAATTTGCAGGTGTCCGAAATCTGGTGAATTTCGTTTCTAAATCGAAAAAACTGAGTGAACTGAATACGAGAATACCCTTCACTGGAAAAAAAAACACATTGGATCTGGAGTCCAGACTCTTAAAAACATCGACAAGAAAAAATACTCTTAATTCAATCGGATTTTTGCTTAAATCAAGAACCAAGCCTATTAATTTGAGCGGATTTCCTTTTGATTTAAGCAAAAATCTGATTGAATCAAGAGTATTTTTTCTTGTCAATCTTTTCAAGAGTCTGGACTCTAGCTCTAATGTGTTTTTTTCCAGTCTAATCTTGAAAATAATAAATGGAGAATTTGCAGGTGTCCGAAATCTGGTGGAATTCGTTTCTAAGTGGGAAAAACTGAGTGAACCCAACGCGAGATTACCCTTGTTTCATAAATTGGGCAATTAATGGAGGAGATATGATAAAATTACCACATCTGCAAATATACACGCGTTTAAATGAGAAATGCCTTCAGATGACATCACTAGGCGCACTGGAAAAAAAAAAACACATTGGATCTAGAGTCGCCAGACTCCTGAAAACATTGTCAAGAAAAAATACTCTTGATTCAATCAGATTTGTGCTTAAATCAAAAGGAAATCCGCTCAAATTAAGAGGTTTCGTTCTTGATTTAAGCAAAAATCCGATTGAATCAAGAGTATTTTTTCTTGTCGATGTTTTTAAGAGTCTGGACCCTAGATCCAATGTGTTTTTTTTCTCAGTGCAGCCTCGCTTCTGTACTCTTAAAAATAATAAATGGGTAATTTGCAGGTGCCCGAAATCTGGTGGATTTCGTTTCTAAGTGGGAAAAACTGAGTGAACTGAACACGAGAATACCCTTGTTTCATAAATTGAGCAATTAATGGAGGAGATATGATGAAATTACCAAATCTGCAAAAATATACAAATGAAAAAAATATACTGCAAAATGAGAAATGCCGTCAGATGACATCACTAGGCGGTGCATTTTCCTACTTTTAAATCTATTTTAATACCATTTCCCACATTAGAAAAAAATAATGCGAAAATAATTTGATATTGCGAAATCAGCTCTTCAAGCTCTCTTAGATGAAAAAATAAAAAAAATTGCGAGCAAATTCTCCATTGAAGATAAGTCGAGCCGATTTACTCTTAAATTGAGTCGAATGGGACAACAACTAAGAGGCAAATCACGAAATTTAGAGCGAATAAGAGTCACTTTAAAGTCAATTGAAGGGCTTGGCGGACGAGACGCATGAGAGCAGTTTTTGAAAAAAATTGAGACAGGAATGATTTCAAGTAAAACTAGTCTTGATGCGCTCCCAAATTCCAATTTTTAAGCATCTAAAAGTCAATTTGAACTTTCTTTCCGCCATAAGGATCTATGTAATCTCGAAACTTCAAACTCGTATTTCTCGAAATAAGAAAAACTGCACTTAAGCACCTTGTGTTTGCCGTTTCATTCTCCCCCAGTATTCGCAGGAGCCCGCATTACACTGAAAAAAAAATTCTCGGCGTTTTTACCAAGGTTCGTTGGTACCTTTACCATTTCACTTTTTTTACCTATTATTGGTAATTTTACCAATACAGACTAGTAAGCTTACCAAAAAACCGGTATTTTTACTGTTTTTTTTTCAGGTAAGAATACCACTTTTATTGGTAATCAATTCCCGGTAACATTGCCATTTTATCTCGGTAATTCTACCACGGTCGATAAACAATATTGGCGTTTTTACCAAGGTCCAGTAAAATTACCGAGATTTCTCGGTAAAATTACCAATTCCATAAATGTTAATTTAACCAAGAAAAAACTGGGATCAAATAGAACCCTGAATTCTTGGTAATTTTACCCTTTTCTTAGTAAATACACCGAGATATTTTTTTCAGTGTATATCGAGATCTGCAATATATTTCGATGGTGTAAGTCCGCAACTACGCATCTCGTTTTCGGCAAGTGAAACTCTCTGCTTCTATTTAATTTTTCCAAAGGAAAATAAATCGACATGATTCCCTGAAATATTCGCAGAATTTTCTTCGCGCAGGGAAGAAAAATCCTGGCAATTTTTAAGAATTGTCGTTGAGTAGTTTTCCATTTAAAAAAAAGGTATGACAGGAAGTCTACGACGTCGCAAAGAGATACGTGGTTGCGGACTTACACCGTCGATTTGTAGTCTGCAAATCAAGAGCTGCATGCAGTCACCTGAAAACTGACTGCACAGTCTCTTGAGCTTTGAAAGCATTTAAAAAGGGTGAAAAAGCACACAAAAGCTTCATTTTCTTTCAAATGTACGCGGATAGTCAACATTTTCCCAAATCATCCCGAAGACTTAATTTTGGGGTGATTTTCTGCTGCTGCGCGATGTATGGTGCTCCTACAGTTTGACGCGATTTGCGGATAGCTGGGATCTTAGAGGCGAGATAGTGGTGAAAAAGTATACCAAAATATGCACAGATTTTCAGTGGAAAGGGGGTTTTCTGATCGATCAGTTATTTTAATTCCAGTGGCGTGGCGTGCTTTGAGATACATCGATTGATCGGTTATTTAAACCTATGGAAAAATATCGATAAACAAGGAATCGATTATTTACCACAGCTACAAATGGGGAAATATCGATAATCGACCATTCGCCTCATCGCCTCTGGTTAGCGGGCTACATCACTCTCAGGAGGTCCATTTTCTGAAGATATTCTATTAACTCGATAAAAAAAGAGAAATTTTTCAGTTGCCGCAAGACGCGATAAATCCTTCATGAAACTGGGCTAAAAAGTCGCTGTATTGACTCAAGGCTGTAAATGAAAGGTATTGCAACTCCTGTCTAAAATTTTAACCTCGCGGCCTGACCTGAGCGCGACACAGACTTTAGATGGTATATCACGATTCTAACGCCAAGATTCACTACCGTTAAGATTTTTACGATAAAAAGACACAGAATTTCTCAAAACGCATGGCTGAAGATGCGATTTTCAGAGTTCCGGAGTCCAACTTGATCGATCATCAAGTTGGAAAAAAATTTATCACTTGACCTACAGCTTGTATGAAAAAGTGACCTTAGTTTAAAAAAAAATCGATCATAAATACTCATTTCTACAGAAAAATTGTACCTATTTTACATGATCAACCCGGTTTTTCCAATAAAAAAGTCTTCCCTCTATGAAACAACTCTGAAAACCGTACACCCATCAGCAAACGTTACGTGTTTAAAGTCCAAGCAAAGAACTGAAAATGCGGTCATATTTACTGAAGATGAAAGAGCAATTCAATGCAGATAAAATACATCTAGCGTTTGTACCTGCCGGTTTTCGCGCAATATAAACTCGATAGTCCGACTGGAATGCGTGATACTCAGGGGCTATCTTGTTTATTCAGGCGTCAAGTTTGCGTTTCTGTCATGTGGATATCTGTGCAATGGAAAGGTATCTCCAAGTTCCTCCGGGCGCAGACCGGCCGGCAAACAGTGGATCGAGTCAATAGGAGAGGTCGGACGAAATTTGGAAACTTTAAACGCTTATAACTTTGTTTATACAAAACTTTGAAGTTTTAAAAGTGGTTCCATTGGATTCCTCGTGAAATTTTCTTCTAGCAGCACCCTTTAAAATTTAAAATGTGACGAAATAAACATCAAAATTTGCAGTTTCAGTCAAAAATTTCATGTCCGACCTCTCTAATTGACTCGATCTACTGTGCGGCATGAGGTGGCGAAGCCATGCCTGAATTCGCAATCAGCTCCGTCCATTAATTACTTTACGATATCCTCACTTATTGTTAGTTACGGTAGTTTTCGCAAAACTTTGTTTACATCGTCCGAAATCATCGTGGTCATTTATCCAAGGTCGGCGGATTCGGAATCTGTTCGCTATACCTACAGTCATGCCGAGGAAGAACACCGTACAAACATTTGAATGTTGCTAAAGCTCTGCTGAGTAAACGTTAATTTTTGAGAAAAGTTGTCGATATTTCACATTGAAATTTTCACGTATTTTAGATCGAACTGAGAATGAATTTCCCTGAAAAACTGGAGGAAAAATAGTCACGAGTTTTCCAGAAAATTAGAAATTGAAAAGTAAAAATTTGAAAAAAACGAGAGGGGAGTCTGAGGTTTTTTTCTCGAGCAAAAGGGATCCTCTATAGGAAACATTTATAAAAAAAGGTACCCCTGGAATTTTCATTTGTTTTGACGGTCAAATATCACTTAAAAAAAAAAAAAAAAAAAAAAAAAAAAAAAAAAATCCCCAGAACTTTGGTAAGGGGGGCTGCCGCTGCCCTTCCTTGCTCTATACACGCACTGCTACTGTGGATCAGTCTTTGAGCAATTTCCTCTCAGTTATCCGTGAATAGGTGCAGAAAACTGGCAACAAATGCAGTCGGTAATGCGTGGATCATTACAGCATCGTGTCAGCGAGAGAAATTGCAGTTTCGCAGTGCCGATCTCTTTGTAGCGGAGTTGAGAAATGAGAAACGCATTAAATTTTAAATTTGCACTCATTGTCCATGTCGGCAGACCTACTTTGCTCCCGATGCATCGGCCACCGACAAGGTTGTTGTGGTGCACCGTGAATGCGCACGGCTGCCCGTTAGGTGAGAGGAGAATCCACTATGAAAATGACATACCGAGGTGAAGAGTTTTACTATTTACACTTGGACTGGATTTTGCAATTTGGAACTATAAATTCTTGCCCGGTTTAAAAACAACGTATGTGCCATTAGTTTCCCTATGCACATACCTGTTTTTTTCAAATGAGACGGAATTTATAGCTCCAAATTGCAAAATCCAGTCCACTTGTTCTGCCAGAGCAAATACATTGGAAATAAACCACGATTCGAACGCATCTTGCCTAGGGGTGCAAAAGATGTGAAATTTTGGAGTCCGAATTCTGGACAACAATTTACATTATATGAAGCTACTGTTACTTGCTCATTTCAGAAACATCATACACGCAGTGTTCCTTTGCGGGTAGAAGCTTTTATGTTTGAGCCAGAAATGATGGTTTTAATTTTGACACAAACTTCAAGAGTTTTTCTTTCTATTTCCAGAATTTTCCTAACCATTCTTGAAAATTGTTTGATCAGCGCGAGTTACAGACCATATTGCAAAGTCGTAGGACGCTGAAAGAAGGCAAATATTCAGTTGCGGCATATTTTTTATTTTTTTCGCGAAGATCTGTCAGATCTATGAAATTGTAGTGTCCTCATTTGTGCTCTATTTAGGAATTTTGAGAGGTAGAAAAAGAGGGTGGCAAGTGTGTAACGGTGGAGATGGAAGGGGAGGGGGACCAGTGGTGGTAGTTTGACACTGCGTGAAAGTCGGTAAGAAGCGGCAAATTTTTGATACGTTAGGTAAAAATACGGGGAAAAAATTGAATTTGATTTTTTCTCACTCTTTTTTTGCAACTATTTAAGAAGGTGCACTTATTTGCACTTTATTTTTAAATCACGAGTTCTTTGTTTTTATTGAGACCGCTAAACAAATACTTGCATATTTGCAAAAAAAAAAAAAAAAAAAAAAAAGGTATCCGTCAAGCTTTATGCGCAAAAGACGGCTAATATTCAAACTGAGAGGATAAGGGAGCGGTAAAAGTGGTGTTACGCGATAATTTTGAGAGTTTTTCCTCTCCATGGCCTTTTTTTCTTTTTTTTTCCTAAAAGGACTAAAGAGCGATCACGTTATTTTTATTCATTTTTACTCTTCTATAAAACTTAAGTGTGTGTGATTAAAAGGAACAGAATACATTGCCGGAAAAGGGGGACATAGGCTAAAAACAAGTTTTCAGAAAATTACGATTGAAAGTTTACTTGTTTCTACAGAAACACAAGTGATAAAATCGCGCAACCTAGGGTCAACTTCAAAGTTGATATTGTTGGGGTTTGAAATAGTCACAACATTTGAACAGCAATATGAACATGTACTTCTGGAGATTGTGAACAATGAAATTGAGTTAAGTCTCCTATTTCCGAGAAACAAATTTTAGGAGATGGTAATTAGGAGTTCTTGGGGTTGAAATCAGACAAATAATAATAGTAATAAAGCGTTCCACAGAAGGTCTTCAAAAGACGAACACTTTGAAGCGTGCAGATTTTGAATGGAAACTTTGAAATCGTCGGCCAGGTTGGCCTGCGGCGGTCTGACTCTAGGCCAATAGGTTCCGGGTTCGAATACCGGTAAGGGCGTTACATTTTCCCGGTACTGACGAGTGGATCTGCAGGAACAGATTCGACTCGGTCTTATAATTCCTAAAAATTTGAAGTCAGGAGCATGGATATGCCAAAGTCCCTTGATGTCTACGGACATAAAATATAGTCTATGGATGTCTGTATAGGTCCTGACGGAATACAAGCTGACAAACCATTAGAAAAAAAAAAGAAAAAAAAAAACAGAAAAAAACTTTAAAATCTACAATTAACATTTCAGTCGACGATGAAATAAAAAATAGAGACTAGCGCGCGTTTACCTTTTGAGAGTAACTTATGCTTTAAAAATGAACATCACTAATGATTAGCGTTAAAATGACATGCAAGATAACACACGTTTTTTTTCGTTGGGAATTTTCAATGGGTTACAGAAAAAACGTAGAAAAAAACTTTACAGGGGCAAAAAAGAGGAAAATCGTAAAATTCTTCCCGCGCACACTTTCATTCAGCTGCGATTGGCGGGGGTGTGGCTGTTCGATCTTGAATTATTGGAATGAGTTGTTCCGAAGAAGGGATAGGTCTATTTTTGTAAGAGCCCTGAAAAGTATGAAAATACATTCAACTGAGGGCTCACCTGGAAAGGAACTTGTTCCCTTCAAATATAGTGCTCGAATAACAGGTGTTTCTAGCAAAAAGCAGAAAAGTTTCATCGCCTTAAAATTAAAGACATCTTTTTGTGTATATTTTGCTCCCAGCAATGAGCATGGTTTTTTATTCTGCATATGACACACGAAAAAGGGGGGAAGGGAAGAAAGAAAGAAGAATAAAACAACCACGGAAGGCGATTCATGGCAAACTATCAGCCAGAGGACAAACTTCCAGCGAAACGATTGGAAGTTTGTCCTCTGGCTTACTTCGTGTATAAAAGCGTGTATAGTCTATGCATCCTGTGAAAGGTTTTTTCTTCTTAATTTAACTTTACCATTTCCTCTTTCTTTTATTTTCTGGAGTTTTTTTATCCGGTGGAGGTCTAAGCAGTGTCAATTTGTACTCTAAAAAATACCGAACATGGGATTAGGTTTTTTGCTTCGCTAGACGAGACTATTATTTTTTTCCTCATCTTCTCCTCCTTTCTTGGCTAAAAACGCATCATTTCATGCGATACGTAAAACTTTGGAGAATCGGAATCAAAATGATAGAAATAGGTACTAGTCGTAGCATCACCAGTGGTGTAAACTATCGCATTATAGGTTTAATGAAATTGCAGGCGACAGTCAGATCTAGGTTATATATCTGAGATAGTGTTTTTTTTTTTTTTAAAAAAAAAAAAAAAAACAAACAAAAATTCTTGAACCTTCAGGCGGTCTATAACCTATAACTCGTGCCACTTTTACCCCCTAATTTTCGCCGCATTAAAATTGAATGAAACAAATGAAAAAAGAAAAAAAAGTACCTGAATTGCAAAATGAGTTTCGGAAATTATTTATGAGAGTAGGTGCTTCTTTGAGAGATCATATATATGAACGAGCACATTTGAGGGGCTTAGAGGATGAGGCGCATATATGCAGTTTTTGTTATTTCGAGAGATACATGCTGGAAGTTTCAAAATTACATGGATTTTTAAGACGGAAAAAAAGTTCAAACTGACTTTTGGATGCTTAAAATTGGAATTCGGGAGCGAATTTTTCACAGAATATCCATTAAGACTAGCTTTACTTGAGATCATTAATGTCTCAATTTTTTTATAAAACTGCACTTATGCTCCTGTTCCTTCAAGGCCCCTTATATTAGGAGCAATCCACTGAGGAACAATAAAAAATTAAGAATTAAAAACATCTTATGCCCCTCGATACAACTTCAAACTTGGCTAAAGCTTTCCTTCTGATTTAAACGCTTTCCTGCTGCGACTAAAAACAATGAGTCGATTTGACCTTCAACAATCGACACTTCGAGTATCGCTCCTGAGGGTGACTGGAAATCACGTGATTTTAGAGACTCTACGTATGGGACGAAGTGTTGGATGATTTCAGCAACCCAGTACGGGTCGTTCAAGCGCGGGCACTGCTAAAGGAGGTGGATTACCTCGCGGAAAAGGGTACGACATTGACCACCGCGGGTTAGTACCGACCATAAATAATTAGGCGACGCGACCTCTTCGTAGCTCCAAGGATTACTTTCGAAAGTTCCGATTGACGACATGCGACAGGGACCTTAAAATAGATACACGAGATCGCGCTGAATAGTACAAGGCTACACGAGTTTCGGATATACGCGAGGATCTAATTGAACGAAAAACATCGCACGGAAACTTGAAGACAGATACGGCTTCCGTCAAAATAAAGTACGATCAGCTTCTTGCGGAACAACGTCTCATAGATTTACCGCGGTTTTCAAGGAAAAAGAGAGGCAAAATTACTAAAAAACTATCTAGGCGGTTGAAACTTAAGGTGATTCGATGGACGCCATATTTTGTGTCAGAACGGCATGCGATATATCGCATCAATTGGTTCCATTTTTTCAGCTACTCGTCATTTTTCTCCAATTTTGAGATCGCAATTCTGTTATCAGGAGACTAAAGCACTCACTTACCAATTTTAACAAAGAAATTCAACGTGATAAAAGCGTGGTTTTTTCAGAGAGAAAACATCGCATTCGATACTGATATCGAAACTGCACTCGAATGCGATATTTTCTCTCTAAAAAACCACGCCTTTATTATGTTGAATTTCTTTGTTAAAATTGGTAAGTGAATGCTTTAGTCTCCTGATAACAGAATTGCGATCTCAAAATTGGAGAAAAATGACGAATAGCTGAAAAAATGGAACCAATTGATGCGATATATCGCATGCCGTTCTGACACAAAATATGGCGTCCATCGAATCACCTTAACATGTTGATCATAGGGTGCTAAAATTTCCTGTTTATGTCGACATCTCTTCCCCCGTTTCCCTTGTCTTGCGACGCACAGTGGATCGAGGCAATCGGAGAGGTCGGACATGAAATTTTTAACTAAAACTGCAAATTTTGGTGTTTATTTCGTCACATTTTAAATTTAGAGGGGTGCTTCTGAAAGAAAATTTTGAAAGAAAACCAATAAAATCACTTTTTGGAACCTTAAATTTTTGTGTAAACGGAGTTATAAGCTATTAAAGTTTCCAAATTTTGTCCGACCTCTCATATTAACTCGGTCCACTGAGCAACGGTGATTCTCTCTAGATACGTTTGGTTTTATGACGATGGATTCTGAAAGACAGCGCGAAAAATTTTTGGGAAAATTCAGGAAAAGACGGAACTTTTTCGAATCTTTTTGTCGGCGGTTGAATGCGGAAGTGTTCCACTCGGAAATCACTCCAGGCTGCGGCAGACACGTCTCGCTCCTTACATTAGGTTCCGGGAAATTTAAAGTCCGCCTTCCCAATTGCGGAGAGCGTCGCGGAAAGAAAAAGTAAAGAAAAAAGAAGAAAAAACGAGCAAGCGCGGTTTTTTCCGAGCCATTAGAGGTGACACGCCGCTCGGTCTCGCCCTAGGACCGTCCTGATTCGACGCACGATAAGCGATCAATAATAAATCGATAATTGCAGTTTTTATAACAGCGAAAAGGAGACGAAAAAAGAGAGCGGCAGAAACCGATACCATTGGTGGATTCCTTCCGCGGAGCTCGCGGTTTTCATGGCAATGGGCCGAGGGTCGCGATCCACCAATGGCGTCGCTCTATCTCTTGACCTCAATTTGTTTCGTCTCTTTTTTGGCGAATTCAGACGGCTCGTCGACGCGAATTCCACGAATAAATGGAAGCCAAGCCCACCGCGTGAGTCAGCCACATTGCTGCTCATTACACGAAAGACGATTCGACGATTGTAAACAGACTAATATTCTCTCATAAAATGTTAGTAGCACGGGAAAAATTAAATTGAGAATTCTACTAATAGAGAAGAAATATCAAGCAAGTTTTCAAGAAAGTACGTTGACTAGTTTTTCAAAGAAAAAATTAAGGACTATGAAAATTTCGCGAAGATCGGAGTATTCGTGTAAATGAATTTTCCACTTGTATGCCACTAGATCCATTTTCTCTGAACTAATTTATACACTAACTGACCCATCGGTAATTCTGATGTACCTGATTTTCCACTTTTCTAGCAAAGCAGAAGGAAAGCAGGACATCATGAAGGATGGACGTCTGGAGTAATTGCACTGTCCCCTAAAAACCCCTCATGGAAAAATTAAATTGCTGATTTAACAATTAAATTGCTAAAAAAATTGACTACAATATTTCAACGTAGATTTCACAACACAAAAATGCTACTTTGACCACCCCCGTGGTTAAATTAGCTTACCATAGTGGTTAGAGTAGCATTTTTGTGTTGTGAAATCTACGTTGAAATATTGCAGTCACTTTTTTTCAGCAATTTAATTTTTTCCGTGAGGGGTTTTTAGGGGACAGTGCAACCACTCCAGACGTCCATCCTTCAGGATTTCCTGCTTTCCTTCTGCTTTGCTAGAAAAGTGGAAAATCAGGTACACCAGAATTACCGATGGGTCAGTTAGTGTATAAATTAGTTCAGAGAAAATGGATCTAGTGGCATACAAGTGGAAAATTCATTTGCACGAATACTCCGATCTTCGCGAGATTTTCATAGTCCTTCATTTTTTCTTTGAAAAACTAGTCAACGTACTTTCTTGAAGACTTGCTTGATATTTCTTCTCTATTAGCAGAATATTCTTCATGAATTTGATGAAAATAACTCTTAGATATCGATCTCCGTTTGCGACGTTGCAGACTTCCTTTCGTCCTCCATTTTTTCTTTGAAAAACGAGTGAACGTGCTTACTTGGTATTTTGTCTCTATTAGCAGAATATCCTGTGTCAATTTCCAGTTGTGAGGTTGAGTTTGCTCGCTTTCTAATACATAAAATACGAACGAACATTTTAAAAAAAACTGCAAGAGATGTACTTGGATTTGCATCTTGGCCATCGATATCCTCCGAATGATAAAAGATCGACGATTCTTATCTCCGACTAAAGGTATAAAAAAGGCCCTATTCATTTGATGTTAAGCGGAACAGCAGTATCTTCTGCACACTTGCGTCAAACATGTAAAAAATTTAAAAGTTAGAGAAAAGGGCGGCAATTTGCAAAAGGCAGTAAAAAACACTGTTTTCTCGCGGATTAATGATAACCAAGGACCGTATTGATTTGTCTGAACGGACGCCAATTTTTGCGCAAATAAATACGGTTTTCTCATATTTCTCGTTTTTTTTACAAATAGAACAAAGTTTGCTAATTCAGCTGAATCAGTTAGATTTTTTCATTTAGATTGATCGAATTTGGAAGGAAACTTGATTTCGAGAATTTTGAGGCAGTTTTGTCGTAGCGTCGAATTGCGCGACAGAAACTGCGACAATATTCCGCCCTTCCGTACCGAAACTCGCAAATTCTTCGTACGGTAGATATAATCAGGAAATCACTTAATTGTTCATAACACGTAAAAACAATCGATCCGTGATCACGCTCTAAGGATAAATCATTAGTCGATATAAGACCGGAAAAATGATGAAAAAAGAGAAACTAAGATTTTCGATTTCCTGCAGTTCACATTCATTGACAGAAGTTTTCATTCAAGGAGCTCTTAGTCGCGGAAGCGTGAATGACCTGACTTTGTTCAAATGTTAATGCAACCTCCCTTACGTAAGACGAACGGGGATAAGTAAATCGAAATTGTCGACAGGAATGTTTTTTTCTTTTTTTGTCTCTCTATCTCTCTCTCTTCTGAAACTTTTCGATGGTTTTCAGCAAATTACACAGCGTCGTTACGTTATCAGTCTTGAAATAAAAAAAAAAACGCGATGTGCACTTATTTTGACGAAAAAATGTAGTGTGCCTTTGGATAATTGCGAGTAACAATTCATGACAATTGCCTTTCAAGGAAGGACAGTGTCGGAATAAAAAAAAAAAATCAAAATTCTGCGTCGATCAACTAACTTCATTTATTTTTCTGCCGTGCCTCCTTGAATCTATTTGGAGCAGTCACGCCCACATTATTCGCCTCGAATTTTTTTCTGGCCAAGCTTTGGTGTATTTTCTTCTTTTGTAATGGATTTCCTCGTCAAGTCAATGACACTGATGCTGGATAGTCGCGAGGGGTGGTTCACTCCTTTTGTAATTCAATTTCATCGCCTGCATAACCCTAAATGCACTTTCCGCCTCAGGAATAAACTTTCAGGCCTACGTTTACTCCTATAATTTTACACTGGGAAAAAAACACATTGGATCTAGAGTCTAGACTCTGAAAAACATCGACAAAAAAAATACTCTTGATTCAATTAGATTTTTGCTTAAATCAAGAACCAAGCCCCTTAATTTGAGCGGATTTCCTTTTGATTTAAGCAAAAATCTGATTGAATCAAGAGTATTTTTTCTTGTCAATGTTTTCAATAGTCTCGACTCTAGATCCAATAAGTTTTTTTTCCAGTGTATGATAAAGAGTAAAACGTGAGATTTGGATTTGTGCTCTTATGATCTTAGCGTTTTGACAGTGTAACTTTATTAGCTCTTAACTGGAGCTAAGACGCTAACTATAAAATTCTCAATTAAGACGATTTAGTGACATCCCTCCCCCCTTTTTTAGGTATTAGTCCAAAAAATTAATGCTACCGATTGCGACGTTGGTATTCACCCCTCGTTTTGTACTAAACTTCTTCGAGAAAACTAGCTCATATAGCGACATATTCTCTAGAAATTGTCAACGGAAGGCTAGGGCTATTTTGTATTTTACTTCCCGTAACCCAACTTATGTGTTGAAATTTCTCTCAGTGTAGCCATACACTGGAAAAAAAACACATTGGATCTAGAGTCCAGACTCTTGAAAACATGACAAGAAAAAGGACTCTTGATTCGATCAGATTTAAGCTTAAATCAAAAGGTATTCCGCTCAAATTAAGAGGCTTGGTTCTTGATTTAAGCTTAAATCTGATTGAATCAAGAGTCCTTTTTCTTGTCAATGTTTTCAAGAGTCTGGACTCTAGATCCAATGTGTTTTTTTTTTTTCCAGTGTACTACGTGGCTTTTATTTCGTGTCCGTCATGAGCTCTTGCTGCATTCGTTTTGATCGATCCACGTTTCTGATTGCAGCGTTGACCCGTACGGATTGGTAGGACAATGGCTGACAGACACGCTGAACCCGAGCGGTTACACGTACGAAGTTTCGCCGGTGTTCACGCTGATGGAGGAAAAAGTCCTCTCGGAAATGCGGAAGATGGTCGGTTTCCACGGAGGAAGCGGCGACGGCGATGGAATCTTCTGTCCCGGCGGCTCCATGTCCAACGGATACGCCATCAGTTCCGCAAGATATCACAAGTTCCCGCAAGTCAAGGTAAGGCCGATCATCAACCCTGAGGGGGGGGGGGGGGATCCAGACCCCCTGGACCCCCCCCCCCTTAGCTTCGTTAATTATACATATTTTTTTTTTACTTTTGAAAGGCAGACATAAAATATTATCAGGGACGTACACAAAATAATGTAAATGGACCCCCCCCCCCCCCTTAAAGAATTCCTAGCTACGGCACTGACCGCACCACACGAGTTTTTGTACCGAGTGGCAATTCTTACAAGTTGGCAACACTGCTTCCCCTCTATTTCAATCCCATTTGAATCTATTCTAAATAATAGACTCAACAAAAATTGATGTGAATAGGTAGAGCTCACAATCAGTCTTATCAACTTGCAAGAGTCACCACTGTTATTTTTATAATATTTTACGGGGAAGGCCCCCCGGACCCCCCCCCCCTGCTCTAGGGGGGTGTCTTCCTGTCCCCTCAGACCCCCAACTCGACATTAGCAAGTGGCCCTCCCTCTCATTGTCAAACTCACTCTGAATCCACCACTGGTCTCGATATGATTTGGACCTATTCACTGTTTACGTTTGGGGTGGAATTTTAGGAGGGGCAAATAACGTAAGTAATCAAGGTCAAAGTTATGAGTATCGATATTTTTACACTGAGAGATCTACGGAAAGTCAGGGAAGAGATATGCTAATTTCCGACTTGAAATATTACTGACAAATTAGAGTAGACACGGTTTTTATCCGTTACTCGATTTTTTCCTAGTCTGGAGACTTGAACGCTAGGCTAAGAAAACAGACGACGGAGCCTCGACAGTAAAGCACGACGCACAGAGGATCAAATCAGTTAGAGACGTCAGACATGAACTTAATGACTAAAACTGCAAATTTTAATGTTTATTTCGTCGCATTTTACATTTTAAGGGGTGCTTCAGGAAGAAAATTTCACGAGGAAACCAATTTAACCACTTTTAGAACCTCAAAGTTTTGTGTAAACAGAATTATAAGCGTTTAAGTTTTCCAAATTTTGTCCGACCTCTCTTATTGACTCGATCCACTGTGCGCCGACTGATTTTTTTCTCATTCCATTTTTTTCTTGGTCTCGTTTCCTTCCTCTGTACGATAGGCGCGCGCGGAAAAAATAACTTTGTTAGAATTACCGACCTATCGATACGGTAAGACGATGGCGGCTGCAATGTCGTTCATTACAACGATTGGTCGAATATTTGCGAGTAGATTCGGTTCGTTTTTGAGCCCGACGGACAGAGTCGCAACCCACAAAAAAACACTCAAAACTAAGTTTTACAATTTGATGACTATACTAGGGCCCACGAACGATGATCCCTGAAAAATCGGGCGAATAAACGCATGGACCATGTAAATGACAACGCTGCAAGGTCGAGCACGCACATCGACGAGACCGGGTATTGTGAACGCGAAAAGCTATTGTATGCGAACTGCTGCTATTCTACCCCTATCCTCAGGTCAAAATTCTTCATAGGAAGCCCTTTCGTAAAAGGTCAATTTCTTGTAATTTTGCCCCAATCTCTTCGTCCATTACATGGTTGGATTGCTCGTAAAATTCTGAGCTAAATCAAATATAATTGTTATATACAATTTTTATTTTTTCCTTCTTTTCCTTTTTGAAACGAAGTCCAATTTTTATTTATATCATCGTATCTCGAACTGTAACTTTGCTGCTCTTTGACCGATTTTAATAAACGAGGCCTCTTTTTACTCGTGTTTTAAAGGAGAGTAACGAAACACTTGCTAAAAAAATGTTACACAACTTTCAACAAATTTTGGTTTTTTCTAGCGGGAGGGTGAAATTGGAAATTACGCGTAAGTAATCAGGGTTCGATTGTGGCTCGGCCCGGCATTGTCCGCGAACTCGAGACTCGGTCCGAGCCGGGGTGTCGCTGTTGCCAGTGTTTGCAAGAAATACCCGCGGCTCAGGGATCATCGTTCGTGGGCCCTAGTATACATGCCTACGTGTGCATCTATCCAATTTCAAACCCACGGTCGAAAAGTTTGGATACGATCGTTGCGGCTGCCATCATCAGAGACCGAAAGTCGTAGCTGTTTCGAAATTGGACAGTGGCGTGGCGTGCTCTGCGATTTATCGAATGATCTGCCATTTAAATCTATGGAAAAATATCGATAAACAGGGTGTTCGCAACGAACACCTTAATAATCGATTCTTTACCATTACCTTCAAATGGGGAAATATCGTTGATCGAACATTCACGTCTCGCCACTGAAAGTGGAGAGAACCTCGATTCGTTGTTAGACGTAGGTTGGTAATAGATCAAAAACTGAACCTAATCTTCTCGCGAAAATTCGGCTTTCACATTGATTTGATAAGAATCCTCTCGCAAATGGCCACGCCAAATAATACCGGAATCTTCTGTCTTTACAGTCAAAAGTATTTTGATACACTAGAGGGTTTGCCCCTTGACCGCTTCGCGGTCCACCCCCTTGAACTGCTTTGCGTCTTGCACGTTTTGAGTTACTCTTATGATTTTATAATATTTAGTATGATTGGCAAAGTTGCTGACGAGCAAATATATTCAATAACTTTTAGCTTGGACTTATACATTAGTCGGTCGATGAAAAATCAATTCTCACTGCACTCACCGCCCACAATCCCTCACCCCTCACCCGGGCAGGCATGTAACGGGGAGGAATAAAGGAGAGAGTTTTCAGCAACCTCTCCCCTCTATTTCAGAAATTATGAATTCAAAAAGAAATTGATGGACTTGGATGACAAGACGCACAACTGCAGTTTTTGAAAAAATTGAGATGATGATGATTTCACTTAAATTTTGTCTTAAGATATATTTCGTGAAAATTCGCCAAAAAAATTCAACTTTCAAGCATCAAAAAGTGAGTTTGAACTTTTCTCCGTTATTAAACTTAGTTTATAGAAACTCCGTTCATTTAAAAACTTTAAACACGTGTATCTTGAAATTGCAAAAACTGCACTTATTACACGGAGAAAAAAACTTCGTGCGTGGGACCCGAAGTTTAGGTCATATGGCTCTCTGAAGTTTTCGGATTGGGCATCTGAACACTTGAGGTCTAGCTGCCAAAGTTCAGGTCAGACATCTGAAACTTCAGTTCTTACATCCGAAGTACTTCAGATGTAAGAACTGAAGTTTCAGATGTCTGACCTGAACTTTGGCAGCTAGACCTCAAGTGTTCAGATGCCCAATCCGAAAACTTCAGAGAGCCATATGACCTAAACTTCGGGTCTCACGCACGAAGTTTTTTTCTCCGTGTACGCATTGTCCGCTAAATTTTTTTTTTTTTTTTTTTTTTTTTTTTTTTTGTATGTTAAATCCAATTGCGGTATCGCCGGCAGTGTGATTCGCGAAAAACAACAAAAATGTAAAAATAAATAAACAAAAAATTCGAAGGATTGACGAGGGCACTTACCGACTGTGGGCAACGACCTGTGCACGCGCGGCCGCTGAACGCACGTGTCATCATGACCGCTTTGAACCCTTTGCCAACTTAAATTTTGAGACGCTAAAGAAGGAAAGAAAGCGACTCACTATCGCACTCATCCTGACTGACCAGAATGAGCGAGAGAGGAAGAAAGCACACGGCGGATACAGTAAAATGGGAGGAGGGGGCTTCTACACCACTCCCTCTTTCTCTGAGAAACTGAGGGACTGAAAGGAGCGGAAAAGGAGGCAAAAAGGGGGGAACCAAGTCGAAATTTCTCCGCTTAAAAATCGAATTACTCTATCGTTGGATACTGATCTATACGAATATCGATGCATTAGTGAAATCCGGATTTATTTCCGACATTTTATAAAAATCGGAGTTTTCTGTAGACAAGGAAATTCCGGTTGTTCCGAGGAGAATTTCAGCGCGAGAAGTTTCCACATTAACAGTTTTTTCCATAGACAAACGGCGGTTTTCGATTGGATAGAAAGTAACTTGAAGTTCACTTTGACAAGTTTTGTAGAAATTTGCAAGTGTCTGAAATTCAGGGAATTTCTTGTTTGAGATGAAAGTATTGAGAGAGCTGAGCACGAGAAAATGCTTGGTTAGTATAATTTTAGTGACAATTAAAGGAGATATGAAAAAATGAACTGGACTTCTAAAATATATTTGTTTAAATAGGAAATTCCGTCGAATGGCGTCACAAGGCTAAAAATTTCCTCGCTTTTAAACCTATTTTTTACAATTACCAAAATTAGAAAAAATGTACGAAAACACTGCGAACTTAGCTCATTCAGCACTCTCGGATGGGGAAATGCATTTTTCGCGTGCAAATCCTCCATTCATGACAAGCATAGGATCAGCGATCACTTTTTGGCTCGGCGTTTTTACGGCAGTATTTGTGTCAATTTTGTGCGTTTATTTTGGTTTTTGTCGCGAGTGGAAAGTTTGAATTGACAAGTCTTAAAGCGAGCTGTAAACGTACAACTTGAAAGTTGGTATTGAGAAATTGCGATGAGACGTGACGTCTTTTGGTATTTTGTTTCCTATTCGATTCATTTGGTTCCATCCCGAATGCGACGTACAATTCATGTGCAAGGAATAAGACGCAGGGGACCGACTCATGAAAAACACTTAAAAATAGACAAATCGAAGAAACGAATCGCAATTTGCCAATTCCGAGGCACGCGGCAATTAACGATCAATCAATTGGCGAAGTGGTTGGTTCGAATTAAGAAGAAGAAAAAAAAAATCAATCAATGAAGATGGACACTTTTCCGTGGGCATCCAGTCGCGAACTCGGTAGCCGGCACGCGGCTCCTTTGATGACTTCGTGCGCCTGTTGAGACGTTGATTGGGCTCTTAGTGGACAGATGCATTATAGTTTTACAAGTCACGTTGCTTTGAAAATTGGACTACCCACAGGCAAAAACACCCTAGGAATCCCGTATCGGCCATTACAGCTATTGAAACAAGTGACGCCGAATGGACCACTAGACAAGGTGCGAATTTCAGCATTCTGATACATGTACCTTAACCAGGGTGTCTAGTATTTTTTAATTTTGAAAAATCCTGATATTGTCCTGATATTTTATAAGAAATTCCTGATTTTTTTGAAAATTCCTGATATTTTCCTGATTTTTCTTTGAGAAATTATTGGAAACAGAGACGGTGCGACGACTCCTGACACGGTAGGCAAAAAGCAGTAATTACTACATAAACTTAAAACTTTTTGGAAAAACCTATTAATATCACTTACTTTCTTATTTTCTATGCACAATGGCCATTTCGAGCGGGCAGGCCGCCCATCTTCAGGTGACCAAAAAGGTCAACAGGTTTCAGGTTTTTCCAAAAAGTTTTAAGTTTATGTAGTAATTTGTGTATAGTGCCGATAAAATTTTACAAGCCGTGCAATATGCAACAACATAGGGAAAAAGCAGTAAGACTTCTCCGCTGAGGAGATTCGCGTACGAAAAATGCCTGATAAAACGTCCGATTTTTCCGATTTTCCTGATACTTTCCTGATTTTTTCCTGATCGGCCAAAATTCCTGATATTTTCCGGTTTTTCCTGATGCTAGACACTCTGTTGACCAAAATTTTACGTAGAACACGATACGCACGACGAAAATTACCGAAATCAACTCCTTACAAAGATCTTTTCCGTCGAATCAAATCTTGCGCTCACGAGAAACTGAAGTTTACTTCAGTCGGGAGTGGACCATGAAATTAATTTGAGTTGCTCTTTCCGAAATAATGAATTTTCATTCGGCTTAATTTTTCCGGTTACCACTTGAACAATCAAAACAGACGCTTTTCTCATTCGCAACCGAAATGTTTGTCAGACTTGAATTCATTCCTCGCCGAGAAAAAATCAGATAGGTAGGAGGAAAAAATCGATTTGAAGTAGGTATAAATGGAATCAGATTTTGCAACGGACATCAACCGAAGGAATTTTTAAAAGTGGGTAATAAGAGTTTTCCAGCTGAACCGTCAAGGCTGCGTAAAGCTCTTTATAGGTAATTCCTCGAGAGAATAAGATGGGAATACAGAAATGATGATTAACTAAAGCTATACGGTTTTACAGGGCGTGATGGACCGCGGGGCAGGTCTCTGCGCGGCCGGGTGCAATGATTTTAAACATCGTCGCTGTCACAGATGTTGACGGTCAATGTTGTCAATTGCAATTTTCGGAAGAATATGGTACAGAAAATTTACGGTGGTGCCCAGAGGAGAGAAATCAATGAAATGTGACCAAAAATTATTCAGCGTTGTGACGCCGCTCAGTGGATCGCGTCAAAAGGAGAGTTCGGACAAAATTGGGAGACTTCAAATGCTTATAACTCCGTTTATACAAAACTTTGAGGTTCTAAAAGTGGTTCCATTAGTTTTCTCGTGAAATTTTCTCCTGGTAACGCCCCTAAACCTTATAAATGTGACGAAATAAACATTAAAATTTGCAGTTTTTGTCTAAAATTTCATGTCCGACCTCCCTAGTTGACTCGATCTACTGTGCGCCGGATACGCTTCTTCGATGCTTCTGGACCTGGAATGAGGAGATAATAATATGTGTCTGCCCCAGGCTTATGACCGAGTTTAGCGCTCTGTCGCATGTTTAGACAGAGAGTTAATAATATTATTATAGATTGCAATACTGAGGCTTTTCTTGATTACTTATTTATTTATTGTTTTTTTTTACATTTTTTAAAAAAAAATTATAATATTTTTTTATAGAAATTATTCAAATATGGCGGTAGAAATCCTTGACAAGATCGTTGATTAATTCACGATATTTCTCAAAAAAGTCTGGCTCTGAGCATGAGCGGAACTAAGAACTTTGGTGGGAAGAAGGGGGCAGGGAGAGCACCTAACTGGGGAGGGGAGGTCTGGGGGAGTGTAGTAAGAGACACCCTACCACAGTGCTCCCATTCCATGTCCGTCGAAAAGTTCCGGGATTCGGAACTTTTATGTTCCAACTTCTCCCACTCCATGACCGTCAAAAGTTCCGAGATTTTTTTCAGATTTTTTCTAAAGTTCCAAGAAAGTTCTGGAAAACTACGGGAATTTCGAAAGTTCCGGGAAAAATTCAGGAAAATCTTACACATACAGTAAGCCGTTTTCACAGCGCAGCCTCGCGCTCTGCGACGCCCAATCGCCATTGCCCCCTATCCTAGGAAAATTTCATAAGTTTCGAAGCGAAGAACACAGAATCCTGATAATCGCCTTCAAAATAAGGAAACGCAACATGGCTGTCGGTCACGAGTGCGTCGAATACGCGAATCATTGGAATTAAAATTTGGCTGACAACAGAAATTGGTTGAAAATGACATTTTCGACCAATGGGGTTTCCTTGACCTACAAGAAATTATTTTTCCTGCGGTCTTCAAATCGAGGAGGTAAAATATGACTCTTTCAAATGACATTCCGCACACTACCTACCAAAAATTGTGAGGGGCCTTCCACAAAATACGTAGCGCTAAATTTCGGATTTTTCGACCTCTTTCCCCTCTCCTAGAGCGTTAAGTACTTCATGAACAGCCCCTGAGACTAAGTGCGACCAAATACTGATGTTTCAATTCTTTTGCAGACAAAAGGATTACAATCACTTCCCAGACTGGTGCTCTATACTTCTGCAGATGCTCACTACTCAATAAAGAAAATGGCTTCACTTCAAGGCTTGGGATCAGATAATGTGTGTCTAATTCCAACGGACAGCAGAGGAAAAATGGATCTCAATGAGCTGGAGAAGAGCGTTGAGGCAACCTTGAAAGACAATGCCGTTCCATTCTTGGTGTCAGCCACAGCAGGTAATTTCCTTCCACTGATATTCATCCTCAAAGCTGATGTTTCATAAATCCTACCATATTCAGAAAATCTATTGCTCTGATTTTAGGACTGAGGAAAGCCCTAAGTTTTGAGAATGCAACGATGTCATTTTACACTTAAAGAATCAACATCTTTGAAAATGATAGTAATAGATATAGGTATTGGAGAAAAAACCTCAGTCCTTGAAAAACCTTTCAAAATTGTCAACAATTCATTTTCTTGAAGAAAAGAAGGGAGGAGATAGTAGTAATAAGGAGGAATAATTATAAGTGTCTGCTAACACACGGAGAGAAGAAAAAAATATGAAACTTAAAATTCATGATGAATGGAGATTAAATTAATATGAAAAGTGACTTTTTTTCACTATGCAGGAACATTAATTCAGTAGAATTAAATCGCTTCAACTGTGACCCCCCCCCCCCCCCCCCCGGAAATTCCCTCATAATGAATCGACTTGAAAGATATCATGGCACACCAATTTAAGGCATAAAGGATGCTGTGAAAGTTTTTTTTTTAAATTTTTTTTATCCAATCGTAAATTTAAGAAGAAAAAAGTAATTGTATGAGGTATTAAGCTGTGGGATGAATATTTTTAATAAAAGGTCTCACTTTCAGCTATTGTGGAAGAGGGCGGAAAAATTCCCGAGAAAAAATGGATCGTTCAAGCTCATTCAGGATCGTTCGATTTTCAATGATCCTGAATGAGTTTGAATGATTCTTCAATGAGCATCAATGATCCCGAATGAGCTTGAATGCGCTGACTCGTTGGATCATTCAACTTGAATGATCCGGATCGTTCAAGTCGAACGATCCGGATCTTTGACCCAATGCGCTTGAATACGCTGGCCCATTGGATCATTCAACTTGAATGTGCCAACTTGTTGGATCGTTCAATTTGAATGTGCCGACTTGTTGGATCGTTCAACTTGTATGATCAGGATCATTCAATTTGAATGATTCAATTAATCGGCTTATTCAAACTCATTGGGCCAATGATCAGGCTTATCGTAGCTGAATCATTAAGAGCATTAAAATTGAACGGCCCAACATGCTAGCTCATTCAAGCTTATTAGGTCAACGATCCAGATTATTAAAGTTGAATAAGCCACTACTATGCCAGCGTCTGATTGGGTCACTTGGATAATTTTTACCTCCCACTATTCTACATTAATATAATTTTGCTATGTAACTTTAATAAATACTCAATCGGGTCAAACTCTGGGACCTACCACAATGATATGATCACTTCAGCAGATTCGGATATTCAAGTATCGGTCTGATGAGAATCTATTATAAAGAAATTGTAAGAAGTATAGACGCAAATGCACATGGGTAGCCATTTTCACTTCGCAGTTTTTCTTCGACAGAAAAATGAAGGAATAAGGGAAAAGTTCAAAAACACTGACTCGCCAGAAATTTCATCCAATTCCTTTTGAAGTAAGCTCATCATCCGCTCTATTAGAGTAACAGTGTGAATGTACCTTCAATAAAAGTAGATATTTTTGCTACAAACTATCTCCCACATGCTGTCAAGAATTCAAACCACAAAACAGTCATGATGGGAGAGGCTCGTAGCTTTGCCACCGAGTTGCAAAGCTGCTCTGCCGTGCTAAGAAAGAACGCCATATTAGCCTTCAGACGTTGCTAAGTTTCCTCCGATAAAAACCAAATTTACTGGGAAAATTGCGAATATTACTTTCCAAAATTTTTAGACAATTTTGTACGCAATTTAATCTAAAATATCTGAACTTTTCTAGAAAAAAAAATACATGAATATTTTCAAAAATACATGCTTTATCAAGGGAAATTTGGCAACTCTCGGATGTTCATCCGGCGTTCTTCCTTAGCACGGCAATGCTGCAGGGATACTTTCCATCGACAACTGAAGAATTTAACTAGAAAGAAACATATAAAAATAACAGCATAACCAAAAAAAATGTTGAATTGAAGAATAAACCGCGCGTTTAGAATTGCATGAGCGATGTCGCTGTTACTCTGATTTAAAAGAAAGATACCAGCAAAAATTATATTGGGATACAGGGGTATAAAATTGGCTTTGTCTCTGAAATAATTAATTTACCTTAGATTGTGCTTTGAAGTGATACAAGGCAGTAGGTAATTACAAATTTGTGCTTGAGTGTTTGTTCAAATGAAGTGTCATCGATGGAGAGAATTTTATTGAAGTAAAATTGTGTCCTCGGACCATAAAGTAGTGCATTTGATGACTGGAGCACAACTCACAGGTATAAGGTAACATCATACTGATAACTTGTTAAACGGTCAAGGGAAAAAACAATAAATAGAATTTAAAGCGACATAGAAGAGAAATTACAGAACAGAGGATTTCAATTTTCGAGGAAAGTAGGGCCTCTCTCACTAGCTTTTCTCTATAGAAGAGGTCGTAAAAATTGTTGCCTTTCAAATTCTTGCAAAAGTATAAGAACTTCCAAAATTTTTCCACCATAATAGTTTGAAAAACGACAAAAAATTGAAGAAATTCACGAATTTTGAATGTTCAAAACAATACAAAATTTGAAAACAAGGATGAGCCCTCTTTTTTCCATCTTCCCATACTTGACTTTCAATCCAAAATTTCAACATTTTTGAATTTTTAGAATTTAGACTTATAAAATAAATTGCAGAGGAGCTAAATTTTCTACCTCTAACTTTTCAGGGACAACTGTCTTAGGAGCATACGATCCAATTGAAGGAATTGCAGACATTTGCAAAAAGTACGACATGTGGCTGCATGTTGACGCTGCATGGGGAGGTGGTGCCCTCATGTCCAAAAGATACAAACACCTTCTGAAAGGCGTTGAGAGGTAACTAAACAAATTTTCATACCCTCATGACTGATGACAAGTGAAATTTTCTGCTTTAGATTTATAGGCTACAAGATGCTCTAGCTCGGTTCACTTGTCTTCATGAAGTTGAACTCTTCAATGATGTTGGTTACGTTTATTCGTATAAACTCGAGTGCTACACTTATAAACTGAGGATTATAAGCTAATAAAGCTGAGGTGGATACATTTATGCTAAAAGGAACTATGTTACCATAATATAAAATAAAATTTCAGATTTTTGACCCCCCCCCCTTCTCGTAATGCTCTTGTGACATAAATCCCTATATTTTAACGAGTAAAAACAAAATGGTGTGATGCTCTCTCGACTCTTCCTCCCTCCAAGAGCATTATGTCTTTCACGAATATCCCCTAAATGAATGTTCATTTGATTACAGAGCTGATTCTGTGACATGGAATCCTCACAAGTTACTGGCTGCTCCTCAACAATGTTCTACATTTTTGACTCCCCACAAAAATATACTCTCCGAGTGCCACTCAGCTGAGGCACAATATCTCTTCCAAAAGGATAAATTTTATGACATGAAATACGATACAGGGGACAAACATGTTCAGTGTGGTCGCCGAGTTGATGTTCTGAAATTCTGGTTTATGTGGAAAGCGAAGGTGAGAAATTTTTTTTTTTTTTAAAGAACTACGTCCATGCTATTTTGTAGATATGGAAGGAAACATGGCTAGTGACTTTACAGAAAAGGAGCTGAGGTCAGCAATACGTGAAATGAAGCCAAGAACAATTTATCGATGGCACCAGTCAAGAAATATGCATCTTTGATTGAGGCATTGCAAATTTTTGCTGAGGTTTTACTTTTCAGAAAGAAAACTAACCGACACATTTTCTTGAAAATTCATTCAAAAATATTCATAGAAGTTCCGAGAGGATATTTTAGTTGGGTTTTTTTTTCAAGAGAGAAAACATAATCTGAGATTCTGAAACGCTGCAATGGAGATACGCATTTCTCGATTGAGGCGACTGATATGATAACAGTATACTGAAATTATTCTATGGATGAACATCCTAACTCGGTTATTAATGTGTAACGTTTGAAACATTCTGTGCGATTGGGTTAGCATAATATTCATAAAGAAACTTTCCTCTGAAAACTTCTTTGTTAAGCAACATGAAACCAATTTTTTGATTACTCTACTTGCCTATTAGAATAGTTCAACCAATTTTACACAGACATAGTACAGTTTAGACTTTAATGTCTCTCCCCATAGATAAAATAAAATAAATTTCTGAACTTTGGCTCTAAGGTTTCCAGCCATTTGAGGTTTCCAGTACAAATAGTGATGAGCAAGAGTTTACAATATTTCAGGTTAAGAAGAGAATTCTCGATTCTGGATTTGACTCCGAGAGCTGATTCTGTGACATGGAATCCTCACAAGTTACTGGCTGCTCCTCAACAATGTTCTACATTTTTGACTCCCCACAAAAATATACTCTCCGAGTGCCACTCAGCTGAGGCACAATATCTCTTCCAAAAGGATAAATTTTATGACATGAAATACGATACAGGAGACAAACATGTTCAGTGTGGTCGCCGAGTTGATGTTCTGAAATTCTGGTTTATGTGGAAAGCAAAGGTGAGAAATTTTTTTTTTTTTTTAAATAACTACGTCCATACTATTTTGTAGATATGGGAGGAAACATGGCTAATGATTTTACAGAAAAGGAGCTGAAGTCAGCAATACGTGAAATGAAGCCAAGAACAATTTATCGATGGCCACAGTCAAGAAATATGTATCGTTGCTTGAGGCATTGCAAATTTTTGCTGAGGTTTTACTTTTCAGAAAGAAAACTAACCGACACATTTTCTTGAAAACTCATTCAAAAATATTCATAGAAGTTCCCAAGAGGATATTTTAGTTGGGTTTTTTTCTTTCAAGAGAGAAAACATAATCTGAGATTCTGAAACGTTGCAATGGAGATACGCATTTTTCGATTGAGGCGACTGATATGATAACAGTATGCTGAAATTATTCTATGGATGAACATCCTAACTCGGGTATTAATGGGTAACGTTTGAAACATTCTGTGCGATTGGGTTAGCATAATGTTCATACAGAAACTGTCCTCTGAAAACTTCTTTGTTGAGAAACATGAAACCAATTTTTTGATTACTCTACTTGCCTATTAGAATAGTTCAACTAATTTTACACAGACATAGTACAGTTTAGACTTTAATGTCTCTCCCCCCATAAGTGATATAAATAAAATAAATTTCTGAACTTTGGCTCTAAGGTTTCCTGCCATTTGAGGTTTCCATACGAATAGTGATGAGCAAGAGTTTACAATATTTCAGGTTAAGAAGAGAATTCTCGATTCTGGACTTACCTACAAAAACTTCAGCTATTATACCTATTGCAACGAAACCATATAAAAGTTAAGGTTTTAACTGATCAATTGCTATTGACTATTGTATTTCTAAGGCTTTGTATTTATGAAAAGATGTCAACATTTTATTTAACGTATCTTGCCAACAGGGTACTGATGGTCTTGAGCAACACGTGGACACAATATTTGACAATGCTGAATATTTCACCAGAAAAATCAGAGATCATCCAAACTTTGAATTGGTTCTATCTGAGCCTGAGTGCACAAACATCTGTTTCTGGTACATCCCTCCCAGCTTGCAAAACGTTAAGAGAGATGAAGAATACTATTGTAAATTAAATACGGTAAGTTTACTTGGTCATGAGGCAGTCTTGAGGTTCAAATTCAAAATAGTCTAGAATATTAATAAATAAATAAAAACAACTCAGAAATTGGGCTTCACTTCATTAAACAGTATTAGGGGAAGAGTCTTCTCGTAGACCACATGATGATAACTGATTGAACAAATATGCGATAGATTGTCCAAGGATTAAATCTAAGTTTTCTGAGGTGCTTCTCATGAAATTTAATCGATGTACCTCTATGCGCACATGACATACATTTACGAGGAGGGAAAAAAGGCAGTGTCCTTAAACAAAAAATATATCGTTCAAAGTTGATTGCAGAACCGGAGTTCATTGAAATTTTGCCTAACAAGAGCTTTATCTTTGTAAGAATGAATTTTTTGATGAAATTTTGATCGGCTAGTTAAAAAAACTCATCACTAACGAAGTGAAATTTCAAAGAAGTTTCTATAGGATTAGGTTTCTTGAGGAGTTTCTATGAAAATAACGATTAACTGGAAACTTTAACTCAATAACTGGAACAATTAAATGGGTATAGTAAAACATGAATCAGTTCGAACCAAAATCATCCGGCCCCCATATTGCCATACAGCATAAGCAAATAACCTTGTGAATAACATGACTTTAAATTATCCTTCTATTGCAGGTTGCACCAAAGATTAAAGAACGAATGATGAAGGATGGAACAATGATGGTTACGTACCAACCTCTTGACGATCTACCTAACTTCTTCCGATTAGTGATACAAAGTTCTGGACTCAACCATTCTGATATGGATTTCTTTGTTGAGGAGATACAGAGACTGGGTAAAGATTTGTAGGCTGTTTTAAATTATCCTAAATTATTTTCCTACTCAAAGTTTGTAGTTACCTGTTTTGTCTGCATACCTATTTATTTTATTCTCTGATACTGACGCTTGTGATATTTTGTTGTAAAATTGTAAGTATTTATGTATTGTTGAATGATTCAGCTAGAATGTTGAATATACCAATAAATTGAAATAAAAAAGACATTTTTAATTTCATTTCATTCTTCTTACAAGATTCCTTTTTTGACAAATAGCTATGATTAATTAATAGAAAGGGTCAGGGCCTTCCTAAGTCTAAGAATCTAGAACTCGAGGTTAGTGAAAAAAATTAACTGAATAAGCACATGAAAAAAAATTAGAGAGCATAGATTGAAAATAAACGAGACAAAGATGCATTTGATCCAAATTCTTACCTACAATTCATGAAAATACTTGAAATACAAAAGTCCAAGTATATTCAAATAAAAAAAAAAACCATTTATTTCAGCAAATGATCGCGAAAAATAGCACGCTCAGTGAGGAATTTCACAAAGTCATTGTGTAATTTTATAAAACTTTGATAATTTGCTCATATATTCTTTAGAGGGATTGATCAAGTCAAGTATCTGCACAAACTGTCTTATCTCTCTCACACTACATGAGAATTCTTTGTGTGCCAAGCCGTGTAGCTACAGGGCTTCCAGATAACAGGAAAGAATGGAAAGATGAAATTGATGAAACAATTACTCCACATCCCTTTGAATACTTCAATTTCAATGATGACATGCCTATTGAAATTCTAAAATAACTTAGATAAATGAAAGGAAAACATTCACATATAAACACTCTCCTCAAATCAAGTAAAATTTTGTTAACTTACCTATGGTGGAGCTTCATCTAATGCAGGAAGTAAGATTGATGCAGCAACAAGCCCAAACCGTGGGCATTGCATTGACAGTACACTGTGCCATCGGTCTGTTAAAATATTGTACTTCTCGACTGTAGACAGAGTGCGATGCAACTCATCTTCACCACCACAACAATAGACACGAGATCCCGAAAGCGTAACGCCCATGGAGAAACGAGCAACAGAAAGCGAACGCTTGTACACCCACTGGTTCAAAAAGACATCATACCTGTCCCAGAGAGGATTGAAACTTTTAGATGATAAAACATAAAGAGGAACTTTGCTTTTTAAAAGATAAAATTGTAGAATCAGAGATAGACAAGCAAGTTTTATTTCGGAACCTCCTTGTCGAAAAAGAATGAACTGGCAAATCCTTCACATTTTTCAATCCATTTCTTTTGGAAAAATAATTTTTTGAACACTTGATAAAAATTTACATCCACTCATTTCATTTGTTTTGGAATAAGTTTATCTTTGGAAAGGCGGTAATGTCAAAAAATTGTCAGGCCTTCTTCAGAAATGGAAATTGTACCGTTCTAAAAGAGAATATAACTAACAAAAAAGCATAAAATTACCTTTCAACTGTTGCAAGGATTCTTTTGTGAGTTTTCCCACCGACAGCATAGATGTATCCATCGGATGCAACACAGCCAAAATGAGATCTTGGCTCGTGCATTGGAATAGCTTCTATCCATGAATTTGTTTCGAAGTCATAGCATTCAACACTAGAAAGAGGCTCTTCATTCATGTCTGAAAGAAAATTTCCACGGATTACTTAAACAAAATAAATCTTCATGTTAGTGGATAATAAACTTCTAAAAGAGACGTGACGCTGAATTTTCATGGGTGCTTAGTGCTTAGGTGAGCTGTTATTTACAACTACGTCAATGAAAGTGTGCACAGGATCTTTTCCTAGAATTTTTAATCGTAAATGTTACCTCTTGGCGTACAATCAGAGGTCACATACAGTTTTTTGTTGTTCTCTTGAAAATAGGAATTTTGCAAATTAAAGTTTTTTTCACTAGACTTTGCCAATTGAATCCGTTATCTTCAAAAAAACTTGACCGCCAGTTAAAAAAAACATTAGAAAAACAGTGAAAACTGTATTCACCGACCCGTGTTAAACAGCAAATTAATTATTAATATAATAATATGATTAATTAACTTGTCATTTTAATATTTTACAGCTCTGAAATTTAGAACAGGTTGATTGAAACGGTTATTACCGCACACTTCTCTTGGTTTCATTTCTGGTTAGAAAGTCTTTTTTAGAACGGCCGATTCAATTTCGATTAATTTAACCCATGTTTCTTAAAATATCATAATCGTGGTTTCTGCATTGTTTTTTCCCCTTCCCTTAAAGTTCTTGTTTTCCCTCGTTGATACAAGGGACCCTTATAATGACGCGTAAAAACCATTCATAGTTAAAAAAAAAATTGGTGCATTGCAGTGACAGGTACACGCTACTCTGAAAAAGGTGAGTCTGATGGTGCAGTACTACATTTCCACTACACCTAAGTATGAATGACCGAAGAGGGGCCAGATTCCTGAGGAATTCATGATATTCAATTTTGCTGGCCTTGAAGAGATGGAAAACATCCCTGGTAAAAAAGACGACTACGCTGCGACTATGCTGCGAATACATAGCATAGCCGTGTGCATATGTAAGAAGTCGCAGTGTAGTCACATGGTTGTCAAGGGTAGTCATCAGTAGGCGCAGTGTATTCGCAAGGTAGTTGCAAGGTGGTCACCAGTTAGTAGTCGCCATGAATGTGTAGTTGCAGAGCAATAGTGGGTATCCACAAGCATAGGTGCATATGTTTATGTACCTACCTTTACCCGCTAGACATGTGACTACACAACTCTGGGACACTTAGTTGTGCAACTACATATTGACATCACCTTTACATTATGCCTCAGACTATGATTTAATTACAGCATACCGATGGTGAAACTGCCACACCAGCCAGATAGCACCCAATGTTCTGAGAATATTCCAACAATGTTCCTACATTTTGAGCAGCATTTTAATAATCAGAGAATATTCTGTATCAGCAGCTAAACTCAGAATATTCTCAGAATGTTCATCATCTTCCACTACGCATGTGTAGGAGAATCCTCCAGCTACATTTGCATCATGCAAGGTAACAACGGATGACATATGTTATGCGAACGTACATGCTCAATAAAATAGAAAATGAACAAAAACCACTCACCAACTTGCTCGAATTAGTAATCCACTGGGTCAGGAAAATCCACTTGACAACAATTAATCCAAATTTCCAATTAGAACTGGTGTAAGTACACAGAGAAACACTTGAAAACACTATGGGTGCATTGTAAAAAAAATCTTAAGCACTCTTTAGCGTAAGTGAAAAATTAGCACCATGATTTAATAGCTGATCAATACAGAACAGCACTCTCAGAAAAGCACTGACACAACACCATTTTTCAGTTTATTTTTACTTCTAGGAGAAAAATGCATTTTTCAAAAGATCCGACATCATCGGCCATCGCTCGTCAGCAATGAATGAGATAAAAATAAAGCTTAAATAATTTCACAATTTACTCCGATCATTGATGATATTAAGGTAGCCATTGATTCTCTACCCGACGTCCTTATCACACATAACAAGGAAGGTCAAGAGCACAGAGCAAATGGCACTAAGCAGCGCGATGCACATGTGATATCGCAAGTTCCAGAAGTGTCGATCTGCAAAAATACAAAGCGAGAAACAGATCATCATATTGATCCACCTACAATTAATGACCGTCAATAGAGACAGACATTCAAATACGTTATAATAAATAAGCCACCGTTTGTTAACAGAACAAAGTTTTCGTGAGAGTAAGACCCTTCCGTCTGGAGGGACGAGGACCTTCCTTGGACCTTTCCTTCCGAGAAACGCTTAAAAATGGACCACTTGACTACTTACAGGTCTGAGCTGCTGAATGAATTACATAACACCAGTCAATAAAATTTTAAACTCACGCCCTCACCGTCGAATGTTGACGGATGACCTGATCTATCGCTGAATATACATAAGTAGGATGAGAAGTTGGCACATCTGAAAAGCAGAGCGGTCATTTTTGTTTCAGCTCTGGTAGTATTTTAAAATTTAACAACTATCTGTTGCCTTAAAAGGGATGAAATAAGTGCAACACCAGCGCACCACTGCAAATGTGCGATTTGTCAAATTTCTAGGGATGAGGTGTTTCAAGTTTTCGCTCATAAATTAGCCAGCCAATTCAAGAAAATGACAGAGGATACGCAGTGAGGATGCCTTTCTATAAGTCAGTATATTGAACGGACGGGTGAAAGAGCTGTTGTCTCACAGTAGCTAGGTAACAGTCGGCAAACTATTTGGGCAAGAAGAGAGTTCTCAATTTTTAATTTGAATACTTGGAATCAATAGATGCCATTAGACTGAATTGAAGTACGCAAGGGTGTGATGATGAAAAATTACTTACTGATTGTGCCAATTTTTGAGTAAAAGGACTAAAAGGAAAAAGGTAGAACCAGTAGAACTCTTTTGAACAGATGTGGGAGATAAACATTAATATAAACAAACATAACATAACCTAACACTTGTCAAGGTGTTCCGATAGGAATAATCGTTCCTTGCCGATACTTCAAGGGACGTATATATTTATCAAAAGAATTATCAAAGAGAATTATCAGCAGAATAATTCAAAGCAGGGATTGAAGTACAAAAACTGGCATTCTTAAATGCTTTTAGAGGCTGATTTTCATTTTCATACGAAACCCGGATGAAAAGTCAACAGTTGGAACGGTCCACCGCCCAACTATCCGGTATCCAACTTGGAACACTAAATTCAAATTCATTTCAAATTTCAATTCATTCACCAAGCCGATCCGACCCGTACGCAACGGTTACGGTCGACCATGCCGTTACTTTGAAAATGAAATAATTTAATCCAATATTTGATCTCCTTAGTTGTTTTCGTGATTCGTATCATCGGCATCCACCTCACTGTACCTAACTTCATCAAACACAGGTAAATACTCTCCCTTCTCCTTCCACCTTTAAACTCGGGACGACGGACACACAAATGAGCCTGTCACCGATTGTCAAGCAACTGATAAAGTAACTTGAGTTTAATTGGCTTTGCCGATTTACGATTCAGTTGATTTAGGTATTCTAACTAGCAAAGTAATTGTGATTTCTATTTTCTTTGTTTGTGTATGCATTTACTACCATGTGCTATTCCTAACAGCAGTTGCGGGCTCTATCTCAAGGCGAAAAGTTTTGTTGCACCCACTTCATCTCCTGTAGGACATCTGGCAGTTATCTAATTTTCATAATATCTAGTACCACTAGAGTTGAAACAAGTATGAGCCCCTCAACATTTCAGATGTGTCAACTTCTCATCCTATGTATATTCAGCGATAGATCAGGTCATCCGTCAACATTCGACGGTGAGGGCGTGAGTTTAAAATTTTATTGACTGGTGTAATGTAATTCATTCAGCTGCTCAGACCTGTAAGTAGTAAAGTGGTCCATTTTTAAGTGTTTCTCGGAAGGAAAGGTCCAAGGAAGTTCCTCGTCCCTCCAGACAGAAGGGTCTTACTCTCACGAAAACTCTGTTCTGTTAACAAATGGTGGCTTATTTATTATAACGTATTTGAATGTCTGTCTCTATTGACGGTCATTAATTGAAGGTGGATCAATATGATGATCTGTTTCTCGCTTTGTATTTTTGCAGATCGACACTTCCGGAACTTGCGATATCACATGTACATTGCGCTGCTTAGTGCCATTTGCTCTGTGCTCTTGACCTTCCTTGTTATGTGTGATAAGGACGTCGGGTAGAGAATCAATGGCTACCTTAATATCATCAATGATCGGAGTAAATTGTGAAATTATTTAAGCTTTATTTTTATCTCATTCATTGCTGACGAGCGATGGCCGATGATGTCGGATCTTTTGAAAAATGCATTTTTCTCCTAGAAGTAAAAATAAACTGAAAAATGGTGTTGTGTCAGTGCTTTTCTGAGAGTGCTGTTCTGTATTGATCAGCTATTAAATCATGGTGCTAATTTTTCACTTACGCTAAAGAGTGCTTAAGATTTTTTTTACAATGCACCCATAGTGTTTTCAAGTGTTTCTCTGTGTACTTACACCAGTTCTTATTGGAAATTTGGATTAATTGTTGTCAAGTGGATTTTCCTGACCCAGTGGATTACTAATTCGAGCAAGTTGGTGAGTGGTTTTTGTTCATTTTCTATTTTATTGAGCATGTTTGCATGGCATATGCACTCCACAAGTTGGGTAGTCGCCAAGACAACCCCTGTGATTAGGAGGGTACGTAGTGGGAACACCCACAGGTAGTTGCACGGCTACATCTAGGTAGTCGCACAGCTACATCCAGGTAGTCGCACGGCTACATCCAGGCAGTCGCACGGCCACATCTAGGTAGTCGCACGACTACATCTAGGTAGTCGCACGGCTACCTACACTGGTTCCATTTATGTACCCTCCTAGTCGCAGGGGTAGTCGTCTTTTTTACCAGGGATCTCATCTTCTATCTATTAACTACAAATCCTAGGATTTCCCTTTTTCCTCCAAGGTGATTTTGATTCTTTAATTTTCCAGAGCAGCAAGTAAACCTTGCAAGATACGAGAACTGACCATTACAAAGGAGAAAATGAAATGAAATTTGTAATCTTAAGATAAAAATAGCAATTATGAAGAAGGATATTGCAGAGAAAAAAGGTGGGTTGGCAATACCTTGTCCGCCAATGGCAAAAAGCATGTTCCTTGCCACAACCAACTGATGAAAACACCTGGCATGGATCATTGGGGCTAATTTTGTCCAAATTTTCTTGCTAATATCAAAGGCCTAGAAAATGTAAAAGTAAAACAATGCTGAAGTATAATATTTCAGGAATAATGAACTTTTTGACACTACAGAATAAGCAAAAGGCGAATTTTAACAACTTCCAGACTACACGACAAACCTGAAGAAGCAACTTTGTGAAGTGATTAAAAAACATTAATTAAGAAAATTAATTTGAAAAAAATTTATATTGTGAAAGAACTTGGAATTTTTTTGTTTACTTTTCTTCCTGCATTTTGCTATTACGGCACATATTGAGTCCGTGAGCTTAGTGATAGTGTAACTGACCCAGTGATCAGTGCTCGACAAAAATTGCATTTACACATTGTTGTCAGTTACCCGTCTTATATGCGCAATGCTGGAAATATCAGGCTTACAGTAGGTACTGGTAAAGCGCTAAAACTACTTACACTGAACATGGCCAGCACATGTGCGTGTGTCTGGTCTTTGGCAGACAATTTGCTAAATTAACCCTAGAAGCAATGACACTTTAAAATCATCTGTTCAAAAAACTCTAAAATTCCAAGATAAGGCTGCTCTTTTTAGGAAAATTGTTTTCATGAAAAATTTCATTGTTTTCAACAGATGGCGACTGTTAGCTTTTTAAACTTTTTTATACTAAAAGCTACTTTGTACATTTGAATTATTCGAGGCATTTTCTGCAAAATACTTTTGACTTACCAAGAGTTCTGATGATAAAATAAGACTAGTAGTATTGGGAACCATATCAATTACACCTCCACAAACATAGGCAGTTCCATTATAACAAGTTGCTGCACATCCTGCCAATGTGATGGGCATAGGAGGAAGCTCTCGCCATTCATTTGAGGCTACAGAATACATTTCTACAGAGGCTAGTTGGACATCATTATTGTTTCCACCTGAAAACCATCAGAAATTGTTTTAATCACCGATCAAGAAACTAAAGAGCACTTTTGATTGGGTCAATCATACTCTGATGGTAATGGTTAAAAAAAACAACACATGAGTATCGCAATTGCAGAGCTTTGAAAATGCTGGCCAAAGTTTTTCTTTCAGAAAAAAATTTGATAAATATTTTCTAGGAGAATCTTGAGAGAAAGCAGAAAAAATACTAACTTCAATACCTACCATATCAGGGTGTTCTCACATACTAATTTTGATGGCACCAGGAGAAACTTCGATGAACAGTTAAAAAAAACTTTAAAACCTGGGGTCAAAAAAATTTTTTGGCTCTAAGTTTGAACATGATCAACAACCGTTTGTTATTAGTTTGCCATATTCAGTTTGTTTTAGTTTGCTAGTTGTGTTTAGTTTGCAACAAATTGTTTTGTTGTTTCAGTTTGCTCAATGTTGGTATGATGTTTGGTATCAGTTTAGATCAGTGCAGCACCAGTATGCCAGTGTCAGCTTCATGTGCGCGACATGGCAACACAGAGCGTTAGAAAATACTGTTGATCACTATTCCTAGACGAAAATGAAATAGAACAGAAAATCTGGGACTTCAAGCATTGAGATGACGTTTTTTTCATGTTTATTATTGATTTACATGGTGCACTCAAAATTAGAATAATGTAAAATTTCTTTGGAAAGTTTTAAGCCAACTTTTAAAATATCTTCAGTTCAATTCTCAAAAGATTAAAAAAAAAAAACTTCATCAAAGCTTAAGACAGGGGTGCGAAAACTTCTCAAACACAAGATCGGGCCAGTTGTTTGCCAGTGTGAAATGGAGAAATCCTAGCTAGAATAGGAAAACAGGGGAACTGCGATTCTTTAGGCAGTAAAGGTTTTTTTTGTTCCTTTTCTTCAGAGGAAGCAGTAATAAATTTGGGCTAAAAATGGGGGAACGCTTGGAACTTTTTACACCTCTGGCTTAAAGCCATTTTGGCTTTCATGATGACAGTTTAATTCAAGAGCTTTATTCCATACACATGAGACAGGAGACTTTACTGCTCGATCAATAAATGAGTTTCAGATAGATTCTACAATACCTAGGACATACAGACAGTCATCATGCACTGCAATTCCAGGATAGTGTCTAGCTTGGCTCATGGTAGGAATGACTTTGGTTTCTTGTTGCGGTCTTCCATTGTGAAAAGTTATTGTTGGGCGCACACATTTCCAATGCTCCCATCCTACAGTGACACACTCAACATTTCGTAACGGAACGTTTGTGGCTGACATTCCACCAATCGCGAAGATGACCTAAAGAGAGGTTAGCTGGAAGTTACTGTCTTGTAAAAGCTGAAAAATGATTTACAATTTAAAAAAATGTTTCCCACCCAGCAATCTTCGACAGTGATATCTAGAAAGCACGGGTCTCATTTCTCATGAATACTGTAATCCCTGAAGCAAGTAAATAAAAGGGTTGTGTGAAAGATCTTTACCACTTACAATTTCACCTCCACAATAACTGGAAGTCCTTCTTATAAAAGTCTCCAGTCTGTTATTGCACATAGTCTATTTTCAATTCAATTTAAATTCATTGAAACGCAAGTAATTAAATTATTCCGGCTCGCGAATCTTCAACTTTTCAAGTCAACTGTATTCATTTTCACCCCAGTTTGTCCATCAAATGATTGTTTGAAGGAATTATTGATGAGATCAGTGATCAATTAATGATAAGATACGTCTTTAAAATCAACGAAAAATTGATGTTCAAGACAGGTTAATTTGTCCATGAAAGTGTAAGGGAAATTTGACACTCGCACATTAAATCTTTTATTTTTAAAATTCATTTTGAGGTTTGGAAGTGGTTTTTAAGCCAAAACTTTGTGGCTGCCCATTTTATGTGACCGTTTGGTTATGTTGTGATACAACATCCTGAGTTTTTGATCGATAGTTTTGGACCCATCTTGTCAAGTGGCTCTATGAAAATCCTGACAATCTTCTATGACTTATTATGATCATCGCGGCTCATTGAACTGATGGCAAGAACAGAGCAGAACCTCAAGAAAAGTCTCAAACCTTGAAATGTTTACTTCTTCAAAAGAATTTTGTATGGTGACTGTTTGAAATTAGTAGAAATTAAAATTCTACGGGAAAAAAAAAACACTAAAAACAGTGGCCTGAACTGTATTAAAATTATACTTACGTTCATAATTGAGCAACAACGAAATGTGGACTTCATGGTTTTGAATATCTCTTTGTCACAATTTTCAGCATCATTGTAACGAATTTTTTGCCTAATTTCTCTTAAATTTAGTAGGAATTGCTGGAAAGGAAGATCATTGGAAGAATCTTCTCTCAAGAGATCCTCAAGATCAGAATCTAAAATTTTTAGAATACTGATCCTTTGTAAGAGGGGTTGAATAAATTCCTCGCGGTTTGAGTAGTCAAACATCACCCATTGTTTTATAGCCTGTCAACATGCACGAAAAATCGAATTACTAGAGTAAATTTACATGGAAAAAGAAGTTGAGTGTTTGTGGTATGTAACCTGAAACCCTATGCTACTTTCTGGATCCTGGAGAAACCTCCGATTTTGATGATGCACAGAATTCAGAGTCTTCCTAGATTTCAACACCTGGCTTATTTTTTTACTCTTTTTATTAGAGAATATTACTAACAAGACATTATTGTACCTCATTTCAGTGAACATTTGAGAAAAGGCAAGGAAAACCTTAAAAAATTTGGTGCAATATGCTGCTGCGCTAAGAAAGAACGCTGTTTAAGCTGAAGGCGTTGCCATATTTCCTCCAATACAAGAAGAATTTTCAGGGGAAAATGTGAACATTTTTCTTTAAATTTTCCAGACAATTATGTTTGCAATTTAATCTAAAATACCTGAGAAATTCAAGAGAAAATATGTATATACTTCTTCAAAAGTATGTATTTTATCAAGGGAGATTTGGCAATGTCTGAAGGCTAATACATCATTTTTTTCTAGGACAGTATGGATGTTTAACCATCTTTAAAAGATACAAAATCTGACAGGAAATCAGCACAACCAAGCCTAGATACATGATTTTGTAGTTTCAATACCAAAATGTGCCCCTTATTTGTGAATTATAATTTCTTTCCTTCATTATGTCCTTAATAATATTAAAAATTAATGTTTTTTACCTTATATAGATCTGCTTCATGGAGAACATTCACAACCTTTGAGCTCAACACTTTGTGAAGAGTTTTGAAGGATGTATGACAAAACTCATTTGTTTTAATAATCCCTTGAAAATGCGTTAGAATATACTGAAAGCAAAAGTCACTAAAGTCTAATTCATTGTACAAGAGGGCATGTTCATAGATGCCTAGACAATTGGTAGTGCTTATCTCCTTGAACAAATACTGCTTGCAAGCTCCTCTCAGATGGGTGCTCTGGAGAAAATTTGCCATATTCCAAAAATCAAACACATTTGTTTCGTTGAGCTGGAAATTAAAAGATAAAAATACATACTCAAGATGAGTCATAAAAATGAGAAAAAAAATAGAGGGTGAATAAATAAATGAAAGAATTAAATAAATAAAAACAATAATAGTAAACAAAGTTTTTGAAAAAAGATGTTTCCTTCATCTCCTGGATTGAATTTTTCCGGGAATTTTTTGAGCTTTTTAAGTCTATCGTTTGATGTCACTGAATCAGAAGCGGATCCAGCATTTTGGCAACACCGGATTCCCTCCATTTGAACCTACAGAAATGTATCGATTCTTCGAGGGGCCAGGTGCTCTGGCAAGAATCTATTATTTAGCATAGGTTTATATCAAGGGAATCCGGTGTTGTCAAATTGCTGGATCCGCCTCTGCACTGAATTGCAAAATTTTTGAGTACATGCCTTTACTTTGATAGAAGTTAAACACCAGCAGCCACGTAATTGGAAAAAAAAAAAGATTTTGTGCCCTGTTACTTATTTCAGTTTCGTATAAGTGAATGAATTGTATTAGTAATTGTGACTGAAATGAATGTGGGTATGTTTAGCCAAAGGTCCCTAGTCAATTACAAAGAGAGAAATAATTTACAAAGTTACTCTTACAACAAAAAATAAAATCCAAAAAATGAAAACTGTGTGAAGCTTCATGTTACCTCAATTTGAGCTGTGTAGAAAAATTGAATGATGTCTTGCATAAGAGAGAATTCAACCTCATGCATTTCAATGACATTTTCCATTGATTCTTTTAGACCCGAAGTAAACATAGTTCTGAGGAAAAAAGAAAAATTATAAAATAAATTTTGAAAAAACAAGTGGGAAGTATCACACACTGTGTTGGAAAAATGTATATTTTTCGATACGTAGGTGATAAAAGTTGGCAATGATGTACAGTGGGATCCCAGGATTTATTCATAGATAATATTTTAAAAAAAATAACTGACAGAACAGAAATAACTGTTGGTTTCTTCTGTATGATCTCATTGATCTTATATGTTCACTTTTTCAATCGAACTTGGGCCTGTTTCTGCAGAAAGTTTAAAATAGCAGAGTAGAGTGTAGGATGCAGTGGGTCAAATTCCGAGTGAAATTAGGGAACCAGCTATGGGCAGATGCCACTGGGGGATCCACTTCTGATTGACTTAGCCATTTTACGGTACATAAAGTTCTTAGGATAAATAAATGACAGACATAGCATGCAGAGTTAGAGAGCATGAGAACTTGCATTCGATACAGAAAGTTTGTAGCCACCTGATTTTCCTGCGCTTTTTTAACTCAGCACATCAGACACCTGATGCCAATTTTCCAATTTTTTCGGAAAATGACATGGGAAATCAAAACTATATAGCTTTTTTTAATTCAGCCAATTTTTCTACAAAAATATGCCCATGAAACGCTTTTCAAAGATAGGGCATTTATATTGATGTATAATTTGTTTCACTTACTCTAAAAATCCCAAAAGATCTTGATTTTAGAATCAACAATTTTTTCCACTCCGCTCAATGTTTTTGACAGTCCCTTTGCCAGTGAGCGAGGAAGAGGAAGAAAATTGAAATCTAGAAAATTAGGATCTTTGGGGCTTTTTGGAGTAAAAGAGACATATTACATATCATCAGAAAAGCCAAATCTTTGAGTTAGTGCTGATCCGCTTTTCTTTCAGGTCTGTTAATTGTACTCAGGTTAACCCTTTGACTCCTGAGTATGTGGTTCAGAGCGCGCACCCCTGGCCTAGGTTAGGAATTCGAAAACAACATTCGGCGAGGAAAATCATGTGTTGCTGAGGAACGCCGGCAACGAAACTTGTTTACGATTATTCCATCATGTAGTTCATTTCATTGCCGACAGACAGCACTACCTATTTAACCCTCTGCGACAAGCGATACTCGCTCAAGAGCGGCAAATACAAAAAGAAGTTACGAAACGACTATAGTCGGGCGTAGGCTGTGGGCGCGGTTTTCGAAGGACGACTTAAGTCGGGCGTAGGAGTCAAAGGGTTAAATTCTTTTGAGTGGCTTAGATTTTCCTGGTCCCTTGGCTTTAGATACTTGACTAATATAACCACTAAAAAAATATTTACGGAACACGATTCACATTATTTGGTGCGTTATTGCAAATTACAATGGTGTCTATGTTGATATTACACCTAGGATCACTTGGTTGAAAAGGGAGAGTGAAGAAAGGTGTGCAAAAAAGGGAGAAAAAAAAGAAATACTAGTCTGGTGAAGGAAGTAAGTTTAGGAATAACTATGAAGAGATCGAAAGGATAGGATATGACGAGTATCTAGGTCCTTCTAAAATACCTTTTTCCCGATAAGTTGCGAGCGACACATCTGCACACTGGAAATAAACTCTTGTGACTGTCTTTCAAAAATTTTTTTTTCAAATTTATTACAAAGAGCCTCTGCATCCACACCAAAGCAGGCAAATGAGAACTTGAAGATCAATGTCAGTCACCTAAATTGGTACAAAGCCATCAATGGTCCGCATACTTCTAGGACTTTCAATAATATATTAAGTAACAGTATAGAGGTGAATAATTCCTGAATTATACTAACTTGAAATACGGCGTAGCTGCAGCAAGGACGATTTTGTGAGCATTGATAACATGACCCTTAACTCTTATAGCAACATCGCAGAATAGATTTTGCTCCTTGAAGCTCCATAAGTTGTTAGTCAGACAAACTGGACCAAGAAAATCTCGATGTCGGTAACTTGATAATTCATCTGTTTCAAGAGACTCCACACTTTCTTCCGCTTCCATTATTATGATGAGACTGATCTCATCTCTTTCTTTAGAATCAGAAGCTTGTCGTTCTTTGATTTGGCGGAGACATCTTCAAAGATGATTTCCTGAGTTTAATACCTGGTAAAAAAACACAAAATAATCAGAGTAAAGGAAAATTGACCGAGTCAGTGAGACAAATATCAATCAAGTTACCTATCAATTAAATTGATAAAGAGAGAGACAACACCCAGTAACTAGGCATTTTTAGAGTGAGACAGAATATCACCTATTTCAATTCTTCCACTTACATGTGAGCACAAGTTCATGAAAAGTAATTGTGAAGAAGGTCATATTGGCGCCAAATTCCTCCGAGCCACTGTTTCACTAACGCGCTGTTGAGGTTTCGATTCATTTGCCTAGTAAGTGAAGCTGGAGCCACAATGATTCAAAGAGATCTCTCTACTGTTCAGTGCTCGGCAACAGGTCCATTACAACTCACGGAGCAACCCAGTGCATGAAAGTGTATTGTGATCCACAGCCACTACAGCCGAGCAGCAGTCTTGTCTCAGGTTCTGCATGCCTTTACATTTAACCGTCCTACTTTATTTTTTTCTCTTATTTGAACATGAAATGCAAGAAAATCAAAGGACAACAGGCTGGGTATTTTCACTGACCTGTACAAAGAAGGTCAAAAATCCAGGAGTAGGGAATGGAAACAGATATGAGGACAGACTCACACTCACACTAGGTTTTTCCATGAATTCAGCGGATCCATTCCCCAGTGCTGAAAGAAGGAGGAATCTCTTTCTCTATGACTTATTTTCCCTGCGTCAGTTGCATTTTACAGGCAAAGTGCCGAAAAATCAACTGCCGATTGTACAAAAACAGTGGCTCCTGGAAACTATGTCAACTGATGTTCAGCATTATTTTGGCGTTTCCAAGTTAGGAAAGAAGATCGAACGAAAAACTGCAGAAAAATTTGCCTGATGATTAATGGCTTAACGTGTAGCAAGGAAGAGGGATCTGTATATAGAAGATTGATTATTATTTGGTCGTTCGCACACTTTTTTCTACTTGTTAAGATGCATCAAAGCCGTATAATCATGACATCTTACTTTGTAAGTTCCACCCTTGAAAGAGCGAATGGAGAAAGGGAAGTTACCTACCAGAGAGACACTATTACACAATGCTCATCGGATAGGATTATTTTTACGATAAAACACAGAGCAGTCGCTATAATCGTGACCAAAAGATAAAATTGAGCTACAATTTAGACAATTTGACTTGAAAACTAGCGTTCTAACCGTAACGCACATGCGGTCATGTACACAAACACAATACAACATGCGACTATGTTGCCGGTTGCGCATTTTACACTGAAAGGATCCCAAAAGTATCTGCAATTACATTAATTTATTCTCCGTTACAAATTATAAAATTTTAAATAATTATGACGATTTCAATCAAATAGAAATTTTTGTTTTGATTCAAATTCAACACCACTACTCAGCATGTAACATCAAGAAAACTTGTCAACATCGCTAAAATAAAAAAATTTTGTGCTGTTGCTGTTGTTTTGACTGATGACGTCATGAGACCTCATCAGCTGATTTCAGCAGTCTGCATTCCTTTAGAAGCTCAAGCCGTCAAACAAGTCGCGGCGCGTAGTGCTATATTCTGAACTTATTTCCATTTTTCAATTTATAAGTAGTGATATTATTTATAGATAACAATTACAATGACCCATCTCCACCGATCTCAATTAAACCTGTTGAAAGTATCATTTGCTTCAGCGTAGTTTGCTCAGAACTCACAGGTACCTGTTCAGCCCCTTATCTATCTCCTATCAATTTTTGCAAGCTTTTAACATCCTCTAATTTCTTTATATCTACTAATGCTAATATGCACACAATTTTTGAGACTCCCATTTACTTCTTTTGCAGGCAAAATTTCCAATTGGTCTTCCTTCATGCCGTACGCAGTAAGCAACTCACCTGTCATGGAATCTCCGAAACCAGATATCAGTGTCATCGATGTCTATGACTTAGCCTCAGAGATTGGTAGCGAGTTCGAGAAAATAATTGATGTTTTTGGTGTGGATGCTGTCACTAGCCTCATGCGAAAAGTCATCAATGCACTTGAATTGCTCGAAGGTATGGCAGCCAAGAGCGATCAAGAAAACCTCACCATTCAAGACTTGCAAGCAAGAATAAACAAGCTCGAGCGTGAGAAAGAAGAAAAAAGAAGATTTGAAAAGGTATACACACTTTATTTTTTCTTCGTTAGTCTCTCTCTTATCAATCTAGCCATTGAAGTTACAGTTACTGCCGATTACGAACGTTGCAAGCGCTTTAATTTAAGTAATTAGGAAAGCCTTTGCCTCTGTACAAGCACATTTTAAATAACTCTGTCACTTTTTGAAGTACTATCGAACACATTTAAGTGTATTCTAGGAGGCACACAATATTAAAGAAATGAAGTTAAAGTGATGATAATGTGATGGCTGTCTGTTCGTGAGTTGGTTGTCCGTCACTTCACTGTAAAAGTGAAAGAAATGGCTGGACAAATGTCACATCAACTTTAAGTGTTTTAAGCAACAGTTTGTTCATCGGTCAGCGCACGTATTTCTGTTGAGCGGTGGCATTTTTTTAGATGACCTATGTCCAATCTTTTCATTCCTCAGTCCTAGGTGTCCCACAAAGTGTTTTTGGTGTGTAGCCAAGGGCAGCATGCGGAATTTAGGCAACCAGACACCATCTGAACATCAGACAGGAGTCACCTATTTCCTGAGAAGTTTTGGTCAAAAAACTTAAAAGTGGTTACACGAAGTGATCGCCGAAGTATAGTGCTGCACCGCTCTATTTTTACGTACATATTCTGATAAGTTTCCTTAGTGACAGTCAGATAGGAGTATGAAAAAGAGAGCTGCTTTTGCTTTGACCATCTTTCCAAAGTACTTCCATTGTCTCTACCTCAATGCCAGAAGATGAAGATGTCTGTCAGTAATGAAATCACTGGTGCTATGATGAGTATTTAATATTACTACTTGATACATCTGTTTTGTAACTTGAAGAGATAGCTTTCAAGTCTTCAATTTTTTTTTTATTTTCTGATATACACTAGATTAAAATTTTTTGTATTTTTCATTTTTTTAGGAAGTAGAGCAAGTTGAAGACATGTGGCGCGCCGAAGTCGACCAGTATCAAGCTATGGTGCAAAAACTACAAGAAGATAATATGAGGCTAACACGCCTCCTAGCTTTGTCTGAAGATGAGTCTCTAGCTGCTAGAAGTAAGTCCCTCTCGATTTTCATCTTCCATTAACCCTCTAAGTATGTTTATAAAATGTATTCATTATCTGCCACAACCTTGGTCAGTGACAAAAATCAGTAACTCTGAATGCCTATGAATACTCTTTAATAGCTTAAACAATGCTGAAATTTAAAAAAGTTAATATCAGTAATCACCTAAATTGATCAGAAAACACCAAAAATCTGTTGCATGATAAATAAAATTTATTGCATTTGTTAAATCTCAGTAGCATCGAAAGCTAATTCAGCTACAATGACCACAAAAAAGCATAATTATTTTGGTCAGATTTTCCGATAAATGAAAATAATCATCTAGATATAGTGAAATGCTCCATTCACGATTGCTATGCCAGCCACTTCACTTTATTGCATATTGATTAAGAATGCCATCTAATATGAAATTATGGAAAATGTGTGAAAAGTTATGTCAGTTCTCAGAATATGGGATACTTGCACGTCATGGCTCATTAAATTAAGTCAACCAGTTACACTATATTTCTATTTGCCCGCCTGAAAAAAATGTATTTTTTATCCTTAATTTCTGGTGGTCTCTTTTACAGCGCAATCTGTCGCAACGGAAGTTGATGTAGCAACTGTTCAAGAATTAAATAGTACTATTGAGCAACTTAAACGACAGTTAAGGACCAAAGATCGCGAGTTAGCATCCAAAAGTACAGACATAGAAAATGTAAGTATCCACTTGGTCATTGTGAAATTTCATGTAATATGTTTCTCTTTCAGCTTTTTTAAAATTGGATTAATTTTATTTTTATTACTTACTATACTGCATCTCTTCAATGGGTATTTTTGAGTTAGTTACGCAAGAAAAAGGGATCTTTCATGCTCTGCTGTAAAGAATTCATATCTTAGTATTGAAGCAAAACTCACCCAAGACGTAGCCAGATGCAAGGAGATAAATGGAAGTTTTTCTACCTCCTTTACCTCAGCTGATTAGCAGATTAAGTTGAAAAAAAAATGCTAGAAAAATTTTCCCATTTCAAGACTAAGAAAGTTTTTTCGTATGTAACTGCATAATTAATTTTTTGTAAGATTGCAACAGGCTAATAATTCAACTGTATCATTAATTCATAATAAATAATTTCATTTTCCTTGCCTTGTGGATATTTCTGCTACTATTTATGATTCAATAAAAGTCGGAGCCCTAACAAAATGTTTCCTTTCTTCTTGTAGTTGTCTAATCAAGTGGAGAGGTTTACATCCCTCAAGAAAGAATTCAGGAGGAAGCAGAATATTAGCCAAACGCAAATGAGAGCGCTAGCAGAAGAAAGAGCAGATCTTCTTGTTCAGCTGCAAGACAAGAGAAAGGAAGTGAAAGTCCTCTGCCACAGACTGGGAATTGCTCAAAAAGAAAATGAAGATCTTGCCAATAGTTCAGTGAGTATATACAGTATTGGTCAGTAAAAAGGAACCAACTTTTAATGTAGTGGAGTCTGCTTATTAGGAGTGGACAGTAGAATCTCATACTAATCTTGAAGAAGAAAGTATTTTCTCTCAACATTTTAACTCTAAAAAATTGCAAAGCTGAACATCAAACTTGGATGCAAATGATAAAAACTACCAAGGCATGAATATTTTTTGTACCTTTCACCGAGCCGCTTAAATCTAGAGAAACATCAATTTTTTGCTTCTGCCAGAAATCCATTTCAGTTGCCTTAAGAATCTTCTGGGTTCGATCTTTCATGGGCCATACTTCACTGCTGTAGGTCAGAATGCTTTTAATTATGGTGTTATAAATCATTCTCCTTCAAAGTGCAAACTTTTTAATCACAATAGTCTTAGCTTGGTTTGACATTTAAAGACATTTTATGTCCTAAAATGTCACTGGACTGCCTCCCATGCTCTGGTGTTAATGCTTAGTTCTGAGTTTTTGTGGACCAAGGTCTTTTTTCTGAAGAAAGTCTCTTATTGTGAAGGTGTATTCTATGGCTAACTACCTCTCTCATTGGCCCCTGATTTTTCCTGTTCTAGATGGATTCTCCTGACTTGAGGAATAAAGTAGTGTTCGATGTTCATGACCCTGATCGACCAAGGTTCACTGCGACTGAGCTGAAAGATATCATCCAAGAGAGAAATGAGCTGAAAGTGAAGAATAGCAACCTAGAAGAGGAACTAGAAGCATTCAAGCCAAAGCCAACAGTCAAAGTAGAATCGTAAGTGATGTTTAGTCTTATTTTCAATCTGCATTATCTTTTCCAAACATCATTTTGTTTAAACAAGACCCATTAATCTGCATAATTTTTAACATTGATGTTTGCTGAATTCATATCTTGCACCTGATAATTTCTCTACTCGTCAAAGTATATCAGTAATGAAGCTGTTGCAAAATTTTGCCTGCATTAAGAATAATAGCACGTTATTAAGTACATTTTTATGTTCTCCTATCGCCTGATTTACCCTTTATCAGTTTTAGTTACTGTTAGTGACAATGGTCAAAAGATAATAGATGTATGGAAATACTAAAAGATACTGTGTTTCTTATAACCTTGTTTTTGCGCTTTAAAATATCTAAATGTATGTAGGTTTTTGATTAGTCCTTCCTCAAACCTGCATGGACCATGAGGATGCCATTTCGACGGTGTAAGTCGGCAATCACATAACTCGGTTTGCAATGTCGCAGTCTTCCTGTCATACTTTATTTTTAAACGGAAAACTACTCAACAGTATTTTTTTACAACTGCCATGATTTTTCTTCTCTGTGCGAAGAAAATTCTGCAAAAACTTCACAGAATGATGTTAATTTGTTCTCCTTTCAAAAAATAGCATAGAGGTGGAAATTTATAGACACTGCAAACGAGATATGTGATTGCAAACTTACGCTGTCAATTCATATTTAGGTATTGATAGTAAGTATGGATGAATCCCTTTGAAGCACACAACACTCATGGAAACATTTGCATGGCATATCAATAGCACTTGAGGAGAAAATATTTTTTTGTTATTTATCATGAAGACCACCTGACCACGTTGTGAAAATGTATAGTGTTCAGATAGTGTCATAAAAAAACAAGTACAGTACGAGTACATAGCAAACTTACAATTAGTAGTTAGTGATTAAAAATATACAGGGTGATCCAAAAGTCCCTTCCACCCCCTCTAACTTTTTACCTAATTGAGGTAAAGATTTGAAACTTGGGGGATGTTCCTGGGTCAAAGGGAGCTACTTTTTGGCCCCCCTAAAATTTTCAGGGGGCCCCCCCTTGGGGGGGCAACGGCCCCCAACTTTTAATTTTCAAATGGGAAGACCCCCTTTGTGATAGCTCGTTCGAAAGAGCATAAAAAAAGAAAACTTTTCGCGCAAACCCGAAGTCAATATCTCAAACCGTTTCCAAATGGCGGCCGGTTAAAGTTCAAAATGGCCGAAAATTCACACCGGTTTTTTGTCGATGGATTTGCGCAAAAATCGGTATGCAGGGGTATTTTGACACGAGAAAAACGAATTTGGCGTTAGATTTTCAAAAAAACCGAAATTTCCAAAATGGCCGCCGGTTAAAGTTCAAAATGACCAAACATTGATTTTTTTAGAAATCTAAGTTCAAATTTGTTTATCTTATGCCAAAATACTCTCAAAATCCAAGTTTTAGGCAAATCCATCAGCAAAAAACCGAGGTGACAATTTTCGGTCATTTTAAACTTTAACCGGCGGCCATTTTGGAAATTTCGGTTTTTTTGAAAATCTAACGCCAAATTCGTTTTTCTCGTGTCAAAATACCCCTGCATACCGATTTTCGCGCAAATCCATCGACAAAAAACCGGTGTGAATTTTCGGCCATTTTGAACTTTAACCGGCCGCCATTTTGAAACGGTTTGAGATATTGACTTCGGGTTTGCGCGAAAAGTTTTCTTTTTTTATGCTCTTTTGAACAAGCTATCACAAAGGGGGTCTTCCCATTTGAAAATTAAAAGTTGGGGGCCGTTGCCCCCCCAAGGGGGGCCCCCCTGAAAATTTTAGGGGGGCCAAAAAGTAGCTCCCTTTGACCCAGGAACATCCCCCAAGTTTCAAATCTTTACCTCAATTAGGTAAAAAGTTAGAGGGGGTGGAAGGGACTTTTGGATCACCCTGTATGATTCTTTCCATATTCGTCATGTATCTCCCATTATGAACAATCACGAAGACTTTTTCTCTATGCCCTGAACCTTATTTCGTAATCTCAATCAAATTTTGCAACAGGTTCATTTTAGGGCCTGTAAAATTAACATCACAAAATTTACTCGTACTTTTTGTTAAAAGTACCTCGCATGCTGCATTTTTTTTTTTTTTTTTTTTTTTGTTTACTAAAAGGACAGCCTCAATCCAGTTTTTTGCAAAAGTATAAGCAATTTTTAAGTCAGAAAAATGTTCGTTTGTAAAGTATTCTAAAAGCACAACATTTTTTGAAAAATCTGAAATCTTTTGGAGATTTTTTGAATAACTTTAAAGCAAACCAAGAAGAGGAACAAGTTGCCTGTATTTTCTGCCTACATATTTGCATTTCAAAGTAAATAAATCTTCATGTTTGGCGAGCGAAAAATTTCAATACTTAATGGCTGTCTCCTCTTAGTTGATATTTAATTGCCCTTTGTCTTTATTGCACCTAAGCTGTTATCAAGGTATCACAAACCAACAAAGAAGGGTAGAGAATTAGAGGCTGGTAATTTTTTAAATTGCTTTCCCTCCTTGCAAACTTTCCATGATTTTCCACTAGCATCCTGCTCTGTTTTAAAGATGATATTGCTTTAATTGTATGCTCATAGTTACTTTTCTTGTATGATAAGTTGATCCCTGTGTCAGTTGTTGCATTTGTTGGCTGCATGTTATTGCGTTTAATTCTTGAATAGCCAGGCAGGACTGTTTGATGTCGAGCACTCCGAAGAGGCCAAAGAAGGAGGGCGATCATCAAGATATCTCTACCAGCCTAGCGTCAGTGGATTCTTCCCCATCCAGCCCTCCCAAGCAGCCCAAGAACATCCGGTCTATTCTGAACATCAGACGATATCTTCCTTATTTCCCGGCCCCCACAAATTAGTCTCTTCAAGTTACAGGTAGTCAGTTTTTCCCAATAGCTTTGATCTTTGGGTACTTCATCATATCTTGAAGGATGATTTCAGGAAAAATCAGCTTACTCAAAAAAGTGTCATTAACTTTCCCAATTTTTAAAGTTAATCTTTTTCCTTGCTACTCGCAAAATTTGGTAGAGGAGCTGACCAGGTTTTATGCAACTTTTAAAGTAGTTCTTCTCCTCCTAAGGATTTCGAAGATCCTGAGGATAAGCCCTCAGTCATTCAAAGCTGAATAATTGTGAAAAATGACCAACAACTCAATAAAACTCCTTTTAACCAACTTGCTAATTGCACACATAATGCAAAGTAGAGAATGGAAAAATAAATCCAAATGATATGTTTGAAGTAAGATTGTTGAACAATTTTCAAGTTCTCGCAGTTATGTGGGATCTGCTATCCTGTAATTGCTGTATCTCTGAATTAGCGGGTTCTAGATCTCATGTACCAAATATTGAAGTGAATAATGAAATCAATATTTAATTATTCAAAATTTTCATTTATCAATTTTTTGTTTGTGTTATCAATCAAGATATTTTTTTCATGGAGGTGTCAAGTTGAACTTTGTTTTGCAAGATAATATTTGTCAGTTGTCACCATGCATTTTGGTAGTTAGAATATTCTTTTATCATCAAACAATGTATATGTGTCCAAATTTTTTTTTATCGATAGTCAGGAAGATATTGGAATTTTGATTTATTTCCAAATCAAATGAAAAAATGCATTATTTTGCTTGTTGTTGCTTTTACTGTTGTAGATGAAAACTTGTTTTTTTAAATGTTAAAACGTTTAAGAGCCTTATTTGCATGCTTTTTGCTACATCTAACTGTTCCCTACCTTAACATTTGCACTTTTAAATCTCTCGCAACTAGCTCTTTAAAACACAAATATTGGTCACTCGGAATGAGAGGTGACCTTCCATGATCATATGTTAGTGTTCTTTCTCTCTTTCCTGGCAACAAAATACTTTTACCCGTAAAACAAATTACTTAAATTTATACTAGGTAGGTTTGAAAATATTTTGTTAAAAAAATCTTACAGTTTATCCTTCTACTTAAGATGTATTATTCTTTACACATAGTACAAAGATGCATAGCAAGGGACTTTGCCTCTTTTTCCCGCGGTATTGAGTAATAACCAACCAGAAAGGTAACTTTTGGTTTCTCCCATCATATCACAAATGGTCACTTTTTTTTAAGTGAACTTGGGACCGTTTCATCTGGAAATTTGAAAAAAAAAATTTTGTCTGAAAGAAGCAGGGGGGGGGGGGGTGAATGTAGTAGTCTTAAGGTGTAAACAAAATTTCCCTTGATGAGGTCGGGAAAGAGTTGCAGTCAGGACCCTGTTCATATTTCTTATACTGTCATTTTCGTCCTACTGTTTATTTAGTTAGTAATTAACTGTAAGTTACTGAAATATATTCAATCTATTCTCAATGGTATGTTAATTTTTATTTTCAGTCCGGAAGATGAGGATCCTCCTGTTCAAGGGCCCTTACCCTGTGAACCTGATGACGCCCCGTGGAAAAAATCGGAGACAGGAATTCGAAAGTTGTAAGTACTTTTCTCCCCATTCTTTTATTGATTAATCTTTCACTTTTTTTTACAGCACTCCACATTTTTGTGTGCATCCTGTAGGCTTTGCTATTCATTTGATTCAATTCCAATGCAGAAGATGTGTATTCCTCTGTTTGAGAGCTTCACAGTTTTGATATTGTCTTTTGTATCATAGATTGCATTCTAAATTTCTTTGATTTAGAGACAACGATTTGAATAAAATTAGGCTGAGAATTATGTAGACTTAGTAGAATCCAAGTCCGAGCATGCATCAATCCGCTATTTTTTTCTTGCCTCTTAGTTGATCATGGTACATTCTTTATTGTAAATTTGATACACTGTTTTCATAAACTGATGTCGTAATGTGCCATGATTACATTTTAGTTTTCTCACCTTTTTACATTAATTACCGTCACCATAACTTTTTGAAGGAAAAAAGCAAAAGGCATGCAAATAGGCTCATGAGTTCTGTCATTTGGTGTCTGTTTTTTGTAGATAAAAGAAAAAAATGTCAACATTAGCACAATCAATCAACACTTTGATAATGGGCAGTGATCTTTGCTCCAAAATTTTTAGGGCCGATAGGCTGGGAAGCCTAATTTTTAGGCATCATTTTCAAATTTATTGGAGTCATACACATTCTTGATCTTAAAAACTTTGGAAGGACTAAGGTCACAATAGAAATGAAGACTGTAAAAAAATTTTAGGCGCCTTATGAGGTGTAGTGCGGAGTGCCTCTTATTTTTAGGCACCAAAGCCTGATTTTTATATTGCCCATTGAAGTTGGAACACAAATGATGAGTTACACCCCCCCCCCCCCCCCCCCCCCAAAAAAAGTTTTTTTTTTCAAGGGTAGCAGGTCTCTAGCTCATTTTGTTAGCCTGAGAAAATACCCGATGAAATACAAATTTTTTAAATAGGGCATGGTTGTAGGCCTGAAATTTCTCCATCAGACTCTCTTTTATTATTAGTATTCTGCTCTGTACGTGTTATACTAGCACTAGAGGTACTTGATACAATACTTGGAATTTTATTTTTTATTTTTTTTTTTTTTGTCCGGTTCTACTTTTTTAAATCAGCTGAAATAAAATTATCTGTTTGCTTTTACTGCCCCTATTTTAGACTGAGAAAATTAGCTGTGTTACGAATGCATGTAGAATTTTTCTTACTGAAAGTCAGAATTTTTTGACTTCGCGTTGACAATGCAAATGAAAGTCGGATAACGCAACAAGACCACAAACCGTTACTGTTTTCATGCAGCATGATAATACTATTCATTTTTAAGAGTAAGTAAGTTGAGTTGCTCATTGGTGGAGGTGTTGTCTTGATATAAACTCTATCAATATGCACCTGGGGATGCCTTTCAACACAGGGAAATTCACTAAGACCTTGAATCTTTTATACTTCTATATGTTGTCATTTAATTTTAACCTTCAAATCCTAGAAATGAACTTTCACATGTTTAATTTAGTGTTACTCTTGCAAGTTCTATGCAAGAGGTGCAGTGCAGCTACATTTTGGGTCTTTGTGGTGCACAGCTTGACTAAAGTCACAACGTACCTACTGAAGTCATGTCTGTTATGTAAGTTGGTTGAAGTCTTGGGATTAGGAGATCCAAGTCTTGAGAACAGAGCAAATGCCAGAGATTTCCAATTGTTTAGGCATTAGAAACCATTGTAAAGCAGAAACAGGAGAGATGAGCGTTTGGTTAGGTAACCCCAATACTTGCACCCTAGCTTTAAATTTGGAATGAACCAGAGAGCCCTGTTTTATTGCAATTTGCAACTTTGTACTTGTGCCGAAGCCTCAGATACCTGAAAGACACTATAGAGGGTGGAAGAGAAACCTATGATCAAATGGGAATAGAGGAACTGAGGTGACCAAAAAAAGCCACGATTTTCAAAAATTTCAATCTGTTAACAAGTAACTGTAGGCCATTTAAACTGTGAATGTAGTGGACTTTCAGGGTGTTTTCCCCTTTATCAGTACATACTAAAAATATAAGTTACTTCTTAAATTTGTTTTTATTATTTTTGATAGTGATAGTAATCACTGATTCACCAGTGAGTATGCATTTCGATCATTCTTGTTAAAAAGTGCTTGGGTCGCTTAATCTTTTTAAAAAGCTTGAGTCTCTATTCTTATTACCATCTATTTCACCTCGAAAAGTGAAGTAAAAGATACAAACAGAGGACACACTCATTTCTCTCTGCTTTAAGACAGCTAAACTGAGATAATTATTGTGGCTAAAAATCTGTGAAAAAGTATATTCTGTTGTTTAATGCTTATGACGCTCCATACTTTTGCACCTAGGTATAAAATTTTAAGTAAATTTTTATGAAAAGTCGTATTTCCATAAAAATTCCAGTAGATTCTCTACCATGCATTTTTATTCTCAAAATTCCGAAGTACCGGTCAAATAATTTTAAAAAGAGGTCTTTTGGCGATTCTATTTTTTCTCATGAAAGCAGAGATACGAATAGAGGCATTAGTGTCTCGATCCACCATGCCATATGAGCAATTCACTTGCTTCCTTTCTCTTAATCTTTCTCGAAATTACTTTCAGAGCTAGCAGAGTGATTTTTAATTTAAGTCATCTTTTCAATTTGGAGAAATGCTTGATGATTTGGAATCAGTATTGCACTGAAGAAATAATTATCTAATTGAAACTGCACGTTGAATTGATGAATGATTTGATAACTGTATGGTACCCCTAAACTGCTCTCACGCAACACTTAGATTTGGATTAAATTTTGCAATGAGGAACCACTATTTCTGGCTCTTCCATAAAAGCACCTTTCTGCATAGGGAAACCGATGGCATATATGTTGTCTCTAAAATGAGCCAGAAATAGTGGTTCCTTATCGCGAAATATGGTCCATTTGATGTTGATAATTGCCTAGGATATTAAATGTCAGGGTTAACCCTTTGTTGCATGAGCTACTCGTTGATTTTGGAGGGAAAATCCACATTATACAGTATTTTTTCGACATTAGAGTCGGTTAGAATCGATTTTTATGGGTTTTTTTAAAGTAAAGAGATCAGACTTAAAATGTTCCTCAAAACTCATTTCTTGCTTCGATTCAATTTAATACTCCAGCACAGAAATAAAGCTGAAAACCATTTGTTGCTTTCATGCAACGCTATGCAATAAAGGGTTAATATGACAAGTGACACAAGTAAGTGTGATGTAAGAGATAATCGTGTCGATCTCATGGTGAGTTAGTCATCATTGATTCCCAATCGTCAACCATTATTTTTTTTTTTTTTTTTTTTATCAAGTTAGATTCTACTCGTATGATCACACTGCTGGTCTACTTTTTTATGTAATACTTCTCTTCTCTTCCACACTTCCTTTCTCTTTTGTACTCTCTATCTTCTATGTTTTTTTACGTGAATGTCAAGAAAAAAGGTGTCGTTCCTCCGATCATTCTAAAGGCACTTGCTATCCCAAGAACTTGATGGGACCTTAAACTTCAAATCTGTAGTCACTGATGTGAATCTCCTTGAGGATTCAGTCAATTTCGAGGTGCAACCAGTAATTAGTTAGATCATCAGCGTTAGAGCACCTACAGAGGGAAAGTATAACCATCCTCACTGCAGAAAAGTGTGTGGCTCTCTGATTGGTCGGCGATTTTTAGGCTTTTAAGGTTGCCCCTTCGCTCCAAAGAACCAAGGCAAATAAACAAGATGACTACAGAATTCTAGATGAGATGGAGATTTTTTTATTTTGAACTTCAGAGTCGAGTCCTGAACCAACTTGTCAAAAATGACCCTTTTTGTACATAGGTACTCTAATCAGCGTAAAAATATAAGAGGACACTTTGCATTAGTAAACTGCATTTCTGGTCACAAACCATTTTCCATTTGATTATCTAACTTCACTTATGAAAATTCAGACTAAAGAAATCCTATATAATTGTAATTTGTGATTTTAAATGTCCTCAGCGATCCATTATATGAATTTTGGGAAAGTATTTGCAGAAGATTTTATTATTTACTGGATCACCCTCTTTATTGTAAGTTCACTAATTATTGTAATTATGCAAAAACAGTGTCAGTGGCCTTATCTAAATACGCTTCTAATGGCTCAGCTCTTTTATGTGGTGCCAGGCCTACCGAAATCAAGGGGTTGGTTCTGGTTCACAGGGAAAAAGATTCCCTCACCCTTTTCTTAGACAAGGATATGTTTCCTGCTAATTATTTTAAGGTGTTAAAATTTGTGCACTCACCTCATCATACTGTATATTTTATCATATCATTTAATTTTTTGTTTAATGCCATTCTTTGTTTCATTTTAGCTCATTGTTAAAGAAATCCCCTTTTGTTCTGTTACAGTTTTCGGAAGCTTTTTAGCGAGACAAATAAAATGTCGTTTCTCGGAGATAGTCCCAAGCGCAGTTTATCTTCCTTGTCAAAAATTTCTGGCACCAGTGGTTATACATCAGGTGTTGAAAGCCTTCCATAATTCCTCTCTCTCAGCACCGATTTTACTGGTCTTTTATTTAATTGACAGTTGTGGCAACACCGACATTTTTGTAACAAATCTAGAGGCCAAATAGTCAGTGCAAATCTCTTACTTCTATTCTTTACCTGTAATGTATTTTTAACTTTTTTCACTTTTAAAATTAAAATTTTAGAGTATGAGGCATTTTAAATCAATTCAATTGTTGCTATTTGTTCGATATTTTTATACTAGCACTTGGTATTCCAGTGTTTTTTTTTTTTTAATTTATTTTCTTTTTACTTTATTTTTAAAACTAGGCTGTTGAATTTTATGTTTTATCGGGTTTGGGTTTTTACATTTTTGGACAGGGAACGAACTATAAGGATTAAGAACTTTTCAGGACATAAGGGCTATTATTAGGTAGTAATTAAGAATTCGATCATCGTGAAATTACTTTATTTGGAACAGCCTTCCTTGGGTTCAAAAGCGATCAAAATATTATCTCTAGTCAATTGGAACTGTAGATCATATCACAATTCAATTTTTTATATGTCTCACTCAATATATCACTGTCTCGATGCAAATCACTGTATCGATGCAAGTATTAAGCTTTTAGTCTCGTTATAGGAACAAATATTAATTTAATAATTATAATTTTGGTTCAGACTGTTTCCAAACAATGCAGAAAGAGGAGGCAAATGTTTAGTCTAAGATTGTAAATAATTTGTATGAGAGTTACTCCCCCCAGCCATTCGCCAGGAACAGTGGAGGTACATAAATGCCTCATGCTTTTTAGTTGTCAAGACAGCCTCAAGGATTTGAGGTTTAAACAATCAGTATTACTGCAAGTGCAGAATTTTTCTGACCCTATGACCTTAAGTTTAAATCCTAGTAAGAGCCAAAGGCCTTTACATATTTCCTTTTTGGACTATTTCCGTCAAATTTTTCTTGGGGTCTGTTGACAGATGAAATAGCTTCCTCCAAAAACTCCTCGTCATCTTTGATAAGAAAAAAAAAATGTAAAAATTAAGATACCTCAAGAATAGTGCAATTGTCATGAAACAAATTCACACCAAAATAATTAAAAATTCTGCATAACGTAACAGGGAAAGAAAGGAAATAATTAAAAATTGAACGGAAAGAACAAACCTTTTGATTTGGCCATAGGGGCTATATGTCAAAAATTCTGCACTCCTTAAATGACTTCAGGCAGCAACTTATAACTTAACAAGGTCATTAAGCAACACTGTAAACAATATTACCAGTTAATTTTGTACAAAATCTATACCTTTAAATCTTTTGGAGCGTCAATTTTTGATTGTCAAAAAGTCAAAATTTGATCATATGTCACTCAGAAATAACCCTGGAAGTATTGCTCTTGAAGGATGTGCCATTTTCTGGTATATTTTGAAAATGTTCTCCTTATTTCTCCTTGTTTTCCTGTTTCATTAGGTCTATTAGGATGTATGTGAAGTTAGACACCCTTATATTGATCCTACGGCTCCTTGCTAGTGTCCTCTTTTTTTCCAGGAGTTTGGCTTTTTTGTGTGTTTAATATAGTCCAAAGGATGTCTCATATTGTGCTTTTTACAAAGCTCCTGAGGAACATGTATAAACTAGAAGATGGCATATTAGATCGAGGGAATGAATCAGGGGGTTCTTGGTGCTGTTTGCTTTGCAGCATTGTGCATTGTGTGTAAATGAGTCTAGTTTAACCCTCTTTTTATCCAACCCAAAACGGGGCTTTCAAAGGCATGTAGGCATGCAAGTTTCAGAAATTGTCAAAAAATATCGTTGAACAGTTTTTTAGCTAACAAAAATATTATTCAACCCCATAAATTGTTGCAGAAATTACTGGAAAGAAGAGTAAAACGTATGATAATATATTTTAAATTTGAATAATTTCGACTACCATGGAAAGGGCAAGATTTCACTTTTACAGGCTAAAGAAACTATGACATGCTACATTTTTACTAATTTTCAAGATGTTTGTGCCTTCATGACCTTAGAAAATTTGTTCTGAGTTCAATGAAACGACAAACAAATTGTAGTCATTTTGCTGTGCGGAGGGTTTCAAAGTTAATGGTGCCTTGATCGACCCTTTATTTCACTCCCCGGATTCAGTGAGCAAACTTCTAATTTAAATGGTTCTTAGATGCTTCGTATAGTGTGAAACATATGACTTCAACCTGTTGACCGTTTTTTATACACAAACTGGGTTTGTTTTTGCCCAATTCAGAAAATGTAATTTTCCCAGAAAAGAGATGGCGTCAATAAGGAATTGTAGGATCAAGGTAGGAGCTTCAAACTTTAAGAATAACCAGAAGGGCATTAATGCAACGCGAAAAACATGGGCAAGCAATAGGTTTAGAATGTGGCCAAAAAGTGGCACATCCTATGATTTAGTGCATATCAACCCAACTTAGCTTTTGACCTATAGTATTTTTTTTGGTTGTTCTTTCAGAGTTTCTTCCAACTATCACATGATCAAACCTCATGCGTTTATTTAATCTAACGCATCAAAAAATAATCTAAGCTAGTGGGTTTTTTTTTAAAATTAATGATACTGAAAATTTGTCATCCAATTTTAAGCTCAAGTAAAGATAGAAATAAGTATAACGGTCATGCTTTTAATCCTCATTTTCTTTATTAGTCTATAAACGAATGAGTCTTAAGTAGGTATTGCTTTCCAAAAGCATAATATACTCTATCTCAAGATAAAATATTGTATAGACCTCATAGCAAACAAAGAATCTCAAAATATAGAGCCCTAATTTTGTCTTTTCAAAAGGGACTAAAAGTTGTTTCATAATCTCTTACTTTTCGTTCATTTGTCTCTGAGAGAAAAGCTGGAGCTTTCTCAAAATTTAACTCAGTACCCAAGATAAAAAGAAAAAATAAAGCGGAGCTACGACGTTCCTACTAAGCCTAGCAAAACTATGTGGCACTAAAATTTTAAGGGTTCTGTTCTAGCCTCAATTCATTGGTATAAATGTTCATGGTTGGCTCTTCAATTACTTGTCTCCCAAATTGCTCTCAACTCAATGTTAAATAACGTCATGACTTGTGCTTAAACTGGATAATAAATTTGGTTTAAGAGGCAAAGAATTATCGAAATTCTTTTGATTTATACTCATATTTTCTCTCTCTGATCCGGAGCATATTCTAGCAGACTGAATGTAAATTTCGCATTTGGCCTTCCTACCACTTTTTTAGCAACCACATGAATTGGTCATTAGATGTGACATAATGATGTCACATCTAATGATCAATTCATGTGGTCCTGTTTTTGTGACTTTGTTATTAATTATTAATCATTTTTATTCATTTGTATTCATAAATTTTATACTGTAGTGATTTTAAAGAAAACGCAAATGTGTATGTTTGGATGGTGATTTCAAGTTTTGATATATATTTTTCTCGTGAATTTTACATGGATTAAAGTGTTTTAGTGTCGAAGTTTACAAACCTAAGAATGAAGTCAGAACTAAAACTTTAGCCTCCTCTTACGCAGACTCCTCAAAAAATTTCTCATTCCCTTGTTCATAATTTCACTTGAAAAATTACGGTATGCAAGTTTCTTATTCAATTTGTCATTGTTAAATTTCATCTGAAGAAATAAAAAAATGATTTCAAAATAATAGGTAAGAATCACAATCCAATAGTTCCGTTTGGTGATAAAATTAGCACATGGTAGGAGAAAAACTCTACCGGACTGTCACAATTCCCTGTTATTTGTATGGTGTAGGTCGCGTTTGAAAATGCCAATGAAGAGTAAAATATTCTTTGATTAATCCGTAGGATGTAGCTAAAAAAGCAAGGTGGATCTTTATCCGCTAAAGGAGTTTAATTGATGTAACAGAGTCTCAGCTACTTGCAGTTGACCAAAGATATTTTTCTAACCTGCTAGAAGCATTACCTTGACAAAAAAAATTGGGGAAGATGGGTTGTTGGATCAGGACTGTGCCGAGAAATGTTATTTTCTCTTCAACAGGGTCAAAGTCATTTATGGTATTATATTTTCTTCAAAAGTGAGTCTCTCCAATTAAGTTTTTTAGTATTATTCGCAATTGTCAGTCAACTGTTGTACTTCTTGTCCCAATCAATGCATATAATCAAGACTGCTGTATTTTGTGAAAAGTCCAAATATGTGGAAATATTTTCTTTCTCAAATAAGATCCTCTTTCCACTAAGAAACAAAAAGAAAAGAAAAAAAAGAAACAGTGATGACCCTCATCACAAAGCTGTCAAATTTTACTTGTGTCATTTACTTTTGAAAATTAATGTAAGTTTTACTAAAGTGCCATTTTCATTCATTTTATCAGAGCTCAAAATATGCAAACAGCTGTGCTTGCAATTGATTTGTTGCTTCCATTCTTATTTTGTTTTTGCTCACCAAGTGAGGCTTATTACTAAATTCTTACTATGTGCCCTGACAAAGTTTTATTTATTTTAAGGCTGTGCTTCATTGAACTACTGAGGTTCTCGTGGTGTTATTTTTTTTTTTTATTTTATATGTGTTTTTTCCCCTTTAAATTTTTAGAAAAGTGCTCGCATTGTAAAATTCACCTTGTGGAGTGTCATCTTTGCCCTACTCCTCTCTCCTTTATTTCCTGAATATATTTCTCTAAATGCTTTTGAAAAGTTTGAAGTTTTTTTCCTTACCTACTACCAAGAGAATAATTTGTTCTGGAGTGCTCTGTCAATTACAGCTGCAGCCCATTCCATGGCTTAAAATTGTAAACTGAAGTTGGTATCCAATTTTTTAAAAATGTAGTACTGTGCGATTTTTTTTCTTTCTCTGGTACCATGGTACAATTTTACTGTATTTAACAGAGAGGAACCGGCTCAATCAGAGTGTTATATAATTGTGCATCTTCATCTTGATCTAAAAAAATGCCTACATTAGCAAATGGTTCTTGTTTTTTCACCGTAAAATTTTAAGTTGTACAGGAAAACGGTCGTGTAAATTTTATTATTGTACATATATGTATTACTTTTTAAAGGAAAGATGAAGCACGATTTTTAAAACACTGTAATTGTGTAAGCCGTAAGGTGCCTCAGTAATTAATAAGTATTCAATATAACACCTTGGTTCTCATTCAAATTTACAAACTGTAATTGCGTTGGTTTCCCGCTGCTAAATGAGATTCAACTTTTGAAAGCTTAAGTAGGTCCTTACTCTAAAAAACCGTTGACTTATTTGAAGTATGCCTATCTTTTCCCAGCTTTCTTTCCAAACACTGTTTTTTTTTTTTTTTTTTTTTTTTTTTTTTTTTTTTTTATGATGTAACAGGCAAAAAATGAATTATGTAGTTTTTCTGATAAGGATCTCCAAAAGAATGTGTGTAAATACTAGTTCCCTCACCAAGATCAAATGATTTATTTAAAAAGGCTCCTCGTATCTGTTTCCCTTAGTAACTGTAGACCCACACCAGAGTTTGATTTTTAAATGAAAAATGTTTGAAAACTTGTAATTTATTACAGTTTTTATTTTTTCTTAAATTATTATTATTAATAGAACAGTTTCTAGAATGTAGATTTTATTGGATGAACTGGTTCTTATAATCATGCTAAATCCTCTCTAGGAAGTAGGTGAGCTGAACAGTTCACAATTATTTTTAGCTACATCTCTTAATAGTTTGGATAGAGGGCACTCTAACCTATTCTAGCATATCCATCTCAACATTTTTCAATATTTTGTTTAGATTTTGCTAGTCTGTGTCTTATTTTGGTATGTTTTTATTCGGATGGATGCAGTTAAGAAAAAAGCTGCTAATACTGCTGATTATTATGAACTCTGTCTAATCTTGTTTTTGAAGTTGCAACCCGGCAAAGAGATAATCTGATTGTGAGTTGGTGAAGAAAATTGATATAATGGAACACGATTTATGAAATATTTTGTTCAGTAATTTGGGTAAACCTTATTTTTCATCAAAAATAGGTTGTTTCTTCGACATCTAGATCACTTACTTGATGAATTTTAAAAAACCATAGACTTAGTAAAACAGTATGAGGAATGCCTAATTTCCTAATATTTACGCTGATGCTGGAACTGCATATTTGCTTAGGCTTTGTCTCCATGGGACGTTTCATGGCATTTGTCCCAGGGAAAAATCTCACTTACGAAGTCGAGAAAAATATTGAGTCAGTCAGTACATACTAATCACAGTGCCAACTAAGAGTCATTGTGGAGTCTCAGGAACGACTTAAAAGAAGAAAAAATTTTGTTGTGTTGTTTAACGGGGAAAAAGCCCAGAAGTTTCATCCCTGCGATTCGAACTTGAGAAAAATCCCGTGAAACGTCCCTTGGAGACAAGACGTAAGAGACAGCCAATGTTCACGATTACTTAATTGAACTTTAGGGAGTTTCGGTGTTGGTACAGTGAGATCTCTGTTTCCCCAATTGTTCATTTCTTTTTTAAATCTTAGTTTTGATAAACTCGAGCCATGCAGCTAAGGCCTTGTCTCCACAGGACGTTTCATGGGATTTGTTCGACGGAAAAATCTCATTTGCGAAGTTGAGAAAAATATTGATTTAATCAATACCAATCACAGTGCCAAGTATGAGTTGTTGTGTTGTTTGACGGGAAAAAAGCCCAGAAGTTTCATTTCTGCGATTCCAACTTGGGAAAAATTCTGTGAAACGTCTTGTGGAGACAAGGCATATTTTCAGACATGGCGATTTCAGATGAATTTATTTTAAACATTGATGGTTTTACATCTGAATTCCTGGTCTCAATTTTCGACTTGAAGGAATGAATAAGTTGGGCAAAATTTTCACCATTAATAAATGAATGGGATTTTTGTCTCTCAGTTCACCTCTAATGATTGAGGGTGGCAGTGATATTATTAGAGATGTTTTTCCTGTCAAGTCCATCACAATTTTCTTTATCATGATTGAAGAGTCGACATCCTGATGAGCAAATTTTCTACTGCCGACTATAAAACCTCTTTAATTGTCATATTCTCTTGACTAGCAGGAATAGATTCATTTCCAAAATAACCACCTCTAATCATTCTTTTCCCCAAATACCACAAACTTTTTGCTCTTACTCGAATAGACCTGACCAATTTTCATTTATAATGTATCGTTTTTTATCAAGATATAGTAATCTGTACAAACCATCCTAACTGAAAAGAATAAATGAAAAGAACATCCTGTTAATCGTTGTTTTCCATTTCATGCATGCAACATTTTGTGCTCCTTCCTTGAAGATGAGTGTACCAATAATTTAGTGGCCAAGTGGAAAAGGATCTTGCGGTCTCTTGAATCCTATGTTAACCTTATTGAAATTCGTATCAGGGATAGAGGTTCCTTTTTGACCTCCTACCTCAATGATAGTTCAGAAATGAAGTCTCAGAGAGTAATGCTACCTCTTTTCAAAGTTATTAAACACTTACACCTGGATTTGGCTTGTTTCGTCAGATGAACAATAAAAAGTATACGATTTGAAAAGCAATACTTCAAAATGAATATGGATCGTAACTAAACTATTCTCCTATCATGAGACTTACAAGGAATTCATGTTTCAAAACTTTTCCAACAGTCCAGATAGATACATAATCTTCATTTGTGGCTCTACATGGAAAAAAACATACCTCATTCTACTGAGGCGACATTTTTATTACGCTAAGTCCAGAGATCAGATTTTGATGGAAAACACTTTGATATCCACAGGCATTATTGCAAATGAATAGATAATTTTTCTACCAATACATGGTGAAAATTAGCATTATAATCTGGCAATATTATGCACCATGAGCACAGTAAGTTAGTTTACCCTTAAAACAACATTAGCGGTTTGGTTTGACAGTGATGGACATTTAAGTCTCAACGTGTTCGTACAACACTTTGCATGGCACTTTTCCTGTAGATAATATATTAAATAGGAAAAAAGAACAACAGTAACTAAGAGGGCTATCAGTCTGTTTAATTTTGCTGGATTTACATACTGATTCAGTAACAAAAATAGACAATAATTAATAAAAACAAGATTACAAAAGAAATGGAAAATACTTACAAAATGGAAAAAAAAGAGATGAGTATAATAATACATAAAGTACAGTCGAGGGGTCAGTACAGGATGGATATAGGCACTATTCTTGGAAAAACTGACTGACATTTATTTAGAAACGCACAAAAAGCTCCTGAAGGTTAATAATCCGTGAACAATTAAGTGAGACATTACTTCATGCATTTCGATTAAATTCTTGGACAGTCAACGATATTAGGCATCCGGATATTATTTTTTAGTCAAAAACCAAATAACAGTTGCGAGAAGAAAGGATGTAAGCCGATTTTAGAGAGGTTCATCATTTGGTGAGTTCGAGGTATTGGTAAAAATTGGAACGATTAGTTCAAATCCTTAAGTTGTTTTTCAGTGCTAATCACAAGTTGAGATATGGTACTATTATATTAATGACTCATATTTACTTTAAGAGATATCTTTGACTTTAAAACTTAACACCTTCAGATTTTTTTTCTTCCTTGCTGAAATGTTGCTTGTTATTATTCCATGACCCTATCAATCAAAATGGCCACTAAGGGCTTTGAATAGTTCAAAAGAAACAAATTAAATGACTTAAAAGAAGTAAGTATGTACGTTAACTCTAGGCATATTTACAAGTAAAAAAATAAACAACATAAAAATTGAAAAACGAACAATAACCTTCTGAACATCAGGCATAATTAAACTTTCGGAGGTGGGTGAAAGTGCGTTATTGCACCAGACGTTCAACGATGTCTCCCTTATTCACATCTTAAGACCTGCTTTTTTTCTTCTTTTATTTTTCATACAGTTTGACATAGCTATTCAGGTCGAGAGATAAGTTTCTAATGCAAAATTGGAGCCAGAAAAGGGGAAGGGGAGAAAAAAATGATGAAATTTTTAACTGCTTACAAGGAATATGGTAAAAAGTGTCAGTGACATTAAAAAAGGATCCACCAAAATATAATTTTATACTTCCATCTACAACTTACTACAAAAACTTATTTTGCTGTGAAAATTGAAGACTATTCTTATTAAGTACAACTATTCAACTGGAGTTAACATTGTAGAACGAAATGTTCTTTAAACAACCATGTTAATATCAGCTGCATATAAAACCAATAACCATGAAATGAGTTCAGTAATTTGAAATAATTGTTCAGTACTATTAAAATTTAAATAAAAGTGTATAGATAGAAATCTTTCAGATCGAAGCATAATTTTGCTGTGGACCGTAAAGTTAAGTGCATTCACCTTTTCAGTGTATGATTTGAGTTTTTTTAAAATTGATTAGTTGGTTCAGGTGACCCAAAACTGAAAAATAAAGGTAGGAATATACTAATAATAAAATAGGTGCCAGTCTCCAAGGGTTTTTTTCTATTGAGCGATAGTGTGATCAAAAGACCACTTTCACCTCTGGAAAAAGTAGAAGCATACTAAATAACAATGAGAAACATAGCAGTAATAAGATAATTGTACCTCATTCAACAAACTCAAGTAAGAATCAGGCACAACATAAATGTTGGACTCAGTCACTGCATATTGTTAATTAAGAGAACCAGTAGGGGAGAAAGTGGTGCGATTTTTAATTATTAACAATTATAATATATTAATAATGCAGAAAAATAGCTTGATACAGAGGTTAAAAAGCTACACAAAATAGGCAGCCCTGCGGAGAAAAAACATTTTTAGTATTACTGCTGACTCTGATTTTATTGAAAGATAGTGAGAAAAAACTAATCAAGATACATTTTACAGCTGTTGAATTTTATTACGGCTTAAAGTAGTGTTTACTCAAATTTCTGCAGTATATACAACAGAAATGGGAAAAGGGAAAAACATATAAAAAATTAAGACACTTTATAATCAGAAGCAAAATCACAATTAAAAATACCCCTTAATCACTGTCTACTCCTACCTGGAAATGAGCTGGCAGAGATTTTTCATCTAAGGGGATGATAGGAACTGACTTAGGAGCTTCTGTATTTTCGGATGATACTTCGCTACCTTTGATCGATTGGACACATATCTTCTCATCCAGAGGAATTGGTTCATGATAGACAGCTGATGTAGTGCCATTGTCAAACTCATTTGAATTTCTTGACACACTATTGAGCTCAGTTTCGGGCTTTGGTACACTCTCATCAACAGTTGAAGGATCAGATTCATTCTCTAAACTATCAAGATCTAGGCCGGAAATCGCCCCTGCAACAATTTTCTCTTCATGCAGTATTTTAGGTACAGGCGGTTCCGACATATCTCCTCTACTAATACTGCCCGCAACAATTTTATCTTCTGTCCTTTTGATAGGAGTCATATTTTCACTCAAACTAGAGCCATTAAATTCAATGACTGTGTTGTTCGCACTACTTAGAGATACTATTGATTCGTCAAATTCAAAGGACTCAGAGGTTTCTAACTTCGAGGCTGGGGGATCCTCATATACTAATTCTTCTTTAATTGCTAATTCTGAGAACTCCAGATTTCCATTTTGGATTGCCTCTTCCAATCTGCTCTCACTCAACTCCAAGCAAGGTGAGTGGTTGACATCTGCAGCATAGTCACGATCACAGTCATCTATATCTTCCACGTTGGAATCCGCTTTGGCAGGACTTTCACGAAGGTCGATCACCTCATTAGATTTGATAGTCTCCTTCAGAAACTCAACATCGTTTTCAGCCGGTTTTCCATCATTCACTTCAAGATTCAAGGCATCAATTTTTTCCTCGATATCTGTAATGTCAACTGAGTCATTTTCTTTGAATTCAGAGTGGCTTGCTGGACTGGACTCAATGCCAGCGTTTTCTAATAAACTGCTTTCAACTTCATTCTGTTTCACGATGAGATCTCCTGCTCCATCACAACTAGTGTCATCTTCTTTTTTGAGTTCGAAAGAGCTTGCTGCAGAGTACTCAATGCCGGAGCTACTTAATTCATTGTTTTCAGCAGCGTTTGGTTCTCCGAAGGACTCTCCGGCCTTACAGCTGGAAGGACTATTCTCTCCTTCCGAAAACTCTTCTGACATATAATTGTTTTTTTCAAATTTAAGTCCTTTTTCGTTTTCCTCTGGACTCTCAGGACTTTCAGTGGCTTCATGAATAGTGCTCACATCAGCTTCTTCTGCTTCAAATTCGTTACTGGGTTCAAAACTAGTTTCCTCTAAGACCATATCATCATCCTTTTCTGTTTTCACCACAATGTTTGCTGTGTCAACAGCACCGCTTTCAGAATCTAAAAGTTTGAGTAATTCCTGTGAGATTACAATACCTCCGCATTTAAGGTCAATAAATCCAGAATTTTCATCGCCAAGAATTTCACACTCATACCCATTGTCCTCTACTATTTCCACAAATCGTTCATTTACTGACGACGGCCATTCATCACAGCTCCTTGGAGGTTGTATCGCATATTTTAGAGCCAGTGGGGCAACTTCAGAAATAGCTTCAGGGATAACTGCAAACTCTGTTGCGACACTTTGATTCCCATAGTCAATAAATAAGACACAGAAACCTGGGCTCGTTTCATCTTTGCTCAATACCTCTGAGCGATACCACGCACCATCATCCACAAACTTAGCGGCAACTAAGGCACCAACTGCGATGTCTTCGAGTGGGATTGACTGGAGAAGGGAGTTATCATCCAAAATTTTCCGAATGGTATCCAATCCATCAAAGTCTTTATGAATGTAAAAATCGTTTGGTGAGTTTATGTGAACTATTGGGTGAGATGTTTCATTGAATTCATGGGCTTCACCAGCAGTAATAACATCTGTTACCTCTGCAGCTTCAACAACTTTACTAGCTGCGATAGCATTACTTAATTCAATAGCTTCACTAGCTGCGATAGCATTACTTAATTCAATAGCTTCACTAGCTGCGATAGCATCACTTAATTCAACAGCTTCGATGATTTCAATTGAGTCATTTATTTCATCAGCTTCCATGGCTGAAAACCAAGCATTTTTCTTCGCAGGAGCTTCGATGGCTTCAATCTCATCATTTGTCTGCGCAGTTTCTGTACTTTTGCTGGTGGTTTGCAGCATCTGATCGACAATACTCTGCCCGTTTATGTTGATCATTACACACCTTGGATCTTCAAAACTTAGGTACTTAATTTGGAGTTCAGTGCCTTCGAGAAAGCTGTATAACAGATCAAGAGAAGATTCAGGCAGCTCAACGCCGGCAGGAATATGCAGAGTACAGTGTTTGGCTAGTGGAGGGATGTTAAGGATCTCTTCAGGAAGAATTCTAAGATCGCTGCTGGTTGCAGTGTTACCATAGTCTATGAAGAATACAGAGGAGTCTGGTAGGCCCTTAGCTCGATAATAGAGACCATCATCTTCGAACTTGACAGCGTAGAGTAAACCTTCTGTAACTTCAGACGCTTGTTCTAATTCACTTCCAGTTTCGAGAGAGGTTGTCACTTTCTCTAGAAGGCCATCATTGCTAATATGTTGAATATAGAAGCTAGAGAGTGAGTTTACAAAGGACATTCTTGCAGTAACTTCAATGTTTTGGGCATTGAACTCAAGCAACTGCCTTGTTACACTTTTATCATCTAATATTAATTCGACTTTAGCCAACCCCATCTTCAAATTTCCACTAATTAATTTCAACTTGAAGAGAGTTTCTCCGAAACTGGAAAACTCCATGAATTTTTCAACGGTTTCAGGAGCAATTACAGTAGGTGAAAAATCTAAACAGCAATGTGCCGCTAATGGTTCAATAGTTTTTAGATCATCTGGTAGCTCTTTGATTTCCGTTACATCTGCTAAGTTCCCGTAGTCAATGAAAAATACTTGAGTGGAATCTTCAGTAGCTCTTAAGATTTTAGCACGGTAAAACAGATCATCTTCATTGAATTTGGCAGCTACGATAATGCCTTCGGTCAAATCATCTACAGCATTCCACGATTCAGCATTAGCTAGTTTTTCCACCATCTTGTCACTTGCTGGCAAATCTACTTGAGCGTAAAAATCTTGCAGAGAGTTGATGTGACTTACGGTAACTTCTAAAGGTTTAGCTGCAGCAAGATTCTCTTCAATTAACATGTTGCTTACTTCTTTTCCATTGATTGACAATCTGACAGTTGCAACATTTCCCTCCACAGAAATAACTTCCCCGAGCAACTCTTCAGCTTCGACAACAAGACTGCGGAATTTTTCAATTACTTCTTCGGACCACTCAGTGCCCTTGAATGGAGTGACAGGTAAAGTGCATGCCACGCTGAATGGATTTGATAGATATTTAGCCGGTAACTTTTTAATCTCATCAATGGCATCTTCATTTCCATAATCGATAAAACGTACTGATTCATCAGAGCTGAATTCTGCACGATACCAGGTATCATCGGCCACATACTTGGCTGCAAAAATTGAACTTGATTTGCCAATGAGAGGCATCATCTTAAGGATGTCTTGCTGTAAATTACTTTGAAGTTCCTCCAGCTCATCGCACTCAGAGGCTAATTGAATGTAGAATTTGTTGACATCATCTACATAAGTGCAAATTACAGATGACTCTCCTTCTGTCTTCTGCCATTTCGCGAGTGTGCTAGGAGGCTGAGCATAGGGTGATGGATCTAATTCTTTTGCTTTACCAGATTCTACAAAAGACCTACTAACATAGACACCATCGGCTGTTTCTAAGTTTGCAAACCATTTTCCGTCAGAAAACTTAAAGTTCGCAATGAATTCAGTATCAGCATAGGTTGTCAAAAGCTCTGATGCATCGAAGCTCGAGATTGGCAGATACACAGGACTAACGGCAAATAAGGGAGGATAAGCAAGACTAGAATCGATTTTTCGCAAGTTTTCAAGAGGCACTACTTCAGAATTTCCATAGTCTAAGTACTCAACCAAAATTTCTGGGTCCATCGTGACAAGCCGAGCTCGATACCATTGCTCATCGGCGGGAGATTTTGCAACACAAACCAACTCAAGCATTGGTTCTTCAAGTTGCTCAGCTGATTCAGCGTATTCATGTATAGTGTCTAAAAATTCACCTAATGCATCAGCGTAGGATGCATACTGTAGGACGATGAAATTGCCTTTTTCGGTTTCCGTGTTTTCTGCATGCGTCACATAAACCTTTTCACGTTGTCTGCACACTGGTAGGCTACAATATGGGCTGATTTTTTCTTCTGTCCGAGAGAAAAGATCCTGCCCGTTTCGATCAAAAACTTTGACACTCAGCCTAAACAGAAAAATAATGAGAACATTAAAAGTCTATTGAGTAGGAAGTTGAACATGATGAGGAAAAACAAAGAAGAAAAAAAAGAGGAAAAAACTTTATGCAGTAAATTTTGGAAAATGAGAAAAGAAAAACTCTAAAGGGCTGAAATACAGGATCCAGCCGAGGTGTATGTCTTGATGATTTTTAAAACAGAGTGGTACTGCTGAATGCTGCAAATATTCTGAGAAAAATTAGAAGCTTCTTCTGTTCCCATTTTCCTTTCGTTGCTTGACAAGATGGGATTTTAGATACATTTTTTCACCCAAATAGTGCGTCACAGTTGAGAATAACGAGTTTAGTTGTTATGCTCGTTTTAAAGTGACCCATGCATCCGCTGCAGGAATAGTTCATTTTCCAAAGAGAAAGCATAGACTCAATAGTAGTTATGGTGTAGCAGAGGTACTGGTTAACTAAGTAAGTAAGTGTGAGTAAGAGTTGGGCTTGCCAGCGAGGCGCCCTCAAGGGGCCATGGCAACTGGCAGGAATCCCGCCGTCGTGCACCCCATAGTTGGACCCTGTTGCTTAACTTTGTACTATTGACACATAGTGTATCCTCTATATTCCCGCAAGGCTCAGCGGCCGTCTGATAGCCAACGATAGGTCTCATCAAACACTGTGGCAGACGTCGCAGAGTACGAATTTTTAGAGCAAAGCCATGCCTTCGAGTTGGACTGTGTTGTTAGAATCTCCACTGATAGGTAGCGCGGGCAGTCGTGCACACTACGAGCGATCACCGATTTTTTCACAACCCAGTCGAACAGTGCAGACGGATTACTTACTGGGTGACTATGTCCTTCCCGCACCCTGATACCTTGAAGGGTCAGGGTATTGGAGAGGCATAGTCATCCACGTTCACGATAACTGATAATTGAATTTCCTCAAATATCAGTCACCTCCGGGGATTGAACCCAGGACCTCAGTGTTGGTAGCGAACTGCCTTGACCACTACACCACTGAGGACGACTTTACTGGTAAACTATGTTCTTAAATTTGATCAATATTGAAATACTGTTTCTCCAAGAAATTTCTTCAAGTGTCCCACAGTGTGACAGAGGTATTATAACTTGTAGTGTTCTCCGATTTTAAGACAGTATTAGATGCTTCAAACGTTTTAAGTCCCCATTAATTCTTGTACAGAGGACCCTGTTGCAGGTCTTTCTCACCTAAGAAATGACACCTATGAATTAATGACGACAGGCTCAGTACACACTTTGACCATGAATATCTAGGGGACAGAGAGTCAAAAAGAGCTCCAATTTGCGCTTAATTTTATTCCTAGGTACTGCAAGCAAAGGCTGGTGTGCGAATAGGTAAACTGAAACTCTTCTTATCTTTACAAAATACTGACACCCTCCCTCTCTTTGACCAAAAATATTCTCTGAATATTAAAAAAAAAAAAAAATTCAAAGAAAACCAATGATAACTTACTTGTTGGTTTCATTCAATGAAAGAATACGAATGATTATTGCTGTGTCTTCATTTTCCATGTAATTTTCAAGCTTTTCCGTGTCAACATCTGCATCATCTGGGAGACAGCATTCGATTGCTTGACCAGGACTTATCAGAAGGTCATCATAAATTGTATACAGCTAAAATTTATCAAAAGATAACCATAAATTAAGTATTGCTAGATATCAAATATCAGAGGATGCCGCAAGAGCTGAAAGTTTGTTCAGCACAATGTATGTACTAATAAAATTCAAGAACTGACTTCAGAACTTTTCCCCGAGGAGGAGACTAATGCGCTGAATTAAAGCGTGCCTTAGACATTCTTAAATGACAATTGCAGAGCTTATGCGAGAATCATCCGGACTGTATTCTATGTTGCAAACTTTCCCTCATGTTTTATTCTTCTAACCAAAACTGGGTCAGTTGATTCACTTTTTTTCATAGTCTCATTTGATTAGTATTAAAAGAGTTAAGCTCACAGTCTTTGTTTAAACTTTTTTTAAAATGGAATAGCAACAGGGAAAGAAGTTTACTTGAAAGTGCAAAAATTAGGGTAGCCAAAAAAGAGGTTTTAACAGCACTCTTGTTTTCATCAAATGTGTGCGTCTCTATCAACATGGCAGCAAAATAAGTGGTGGAAGAATACTAACACCGCCGCATTCCTGTGTGTTGTTGATCAGCATGTCGTTATGGGCAAGGCCATGCAGGTAAGTTTAGCTGTCAGTTAATGTTCTTATCAAAGTTCACCAACCCTACATTCATGATGTTTAAAACTTTATTACAATACCACAGAGCTAATCTCTAATCTTGTGGACAATATATCAATTATTCGAACAGCAGCGTGGTGGTAGCTAGTGGGTAAACTACGCTGCCACCTTTTCTTCATGTATGGCGCATAAAATTGGGTTTTGATGGCAGTAACAAACCGGACAGTTCAAACATGAACAACCTTGCAAAAGAAAGTGTTATTTCTTTGCAGGGACGATTTTTGGTGCAATTTTATAGTGCGCACTATTTACATAGTATTGAAAACTCAAAAAAATTTGCGGGCAAATTTCTCCCAAGATCAACTGACCCATTAAACAATTTAATTCCTTGAATTTTTTTGTGCTCAAGATTTTGGAGAACACTCTCACAAAACGTGATAGCAAAACATAGTACAGTTTTTGCTTGGAAAAATTAATAATATGGGAGGAAAATTAGGCATTATGAAATTTAGAAAGGCTGATTCGATTTAAACGCATTCAATTACGATGACATACGTCATGATGCTTACAGAATTGATGCTATTAGAGGTATCTGTGGGAAAGGTGTGACCAGCAACAGAAAAGTTTGGTACGCTTTGACCACAATGGACCCGAGTTTCTATAAAATCTTCATTTTCTAATTCACTGACTTTTTTTGCTTACCTTTGACTCAAAAATTTCTGAATACCCTGACTTTTCTCAGACTGTCAAAAAAAACTTCCACTTATATTTGTTCTTTTTAATTGCGCTCATTTTTGCTGAACTATGGAAGAAATTTTCACTTCTGTAGATTCAAATTATGGGTAAAAGCAATACAGTTGCAAAAAAAGCATTTAAGTTCCTCTCTCATAAATGGCACCAGGCGAAGTTGCTGAGCCAATGCGCTGCTCACTATATTCCTAACTAATAACTTTCCCTTGCCAACCAGGTTTTCCAAACTGCTGGAAATCATGCAGACAAATGAAGATATTTTATTTTAGTACCTATGAACACTTAAAGTTCATCATTTTTTGTCCCACATTCATCATTCAAATGTCTTCTCATTTTATTCCTGGAAAATTCTTGCACACTTATGTGCAAATTTCTACTTCTGTCAAGTTTTACTTACACTGTCTCTTGCAACATCAGCTGTGTCTCCATAGTCGATAAATGTTACTATGACACCAGTAGTTCCATTCAAATCAGTAATTTGAGCTCTGTACCAAGACTCTCCATCAGGACTGGCAATGCAGTATTCACCATGCCTGATTTTGCTCTCCGCTAATTTGGCTGTTTCCTGGACAAAAAAGTAGGTCATAAGATAAATAAGAAATGCAAAATATTTTTTGCTTCACTTCAATAAGAAGCCATTGCATTGATGACTTCTTACATTTCAAAAAGCTTTGACATATTGCAGTATTAGTTGCTGTGACATTATCAATTGGAAATTTATGGCATCCTCCCTAACTTCTTGGCATTTTTAGACTGCAATTGTTCAGGAACAGAAACTTGGTTTGGATAAATGGTTTTTAGAGAAATCAAACTCTGTTCTATTTTTGATTTACATCACTTTTGGGTATGATGCAATATGCTTAGAGATACGATCAAATATATACATAACATGGCTTAAGGGTGGTTGATTGCACTTGGTTGAAAGTGTGCTTTTGTTATAGGAGATATCGGCTCCACCTCGGAACCGTCATTGATTCCCAAACACAAAAATTCAAGCAAATTTAAATTGCAAAGTCTGCTCAGTTGAACAGTTTTGGAATAATGCCCAACTTAAAAGGTGGGTTAAGGTTTTCTAATTCTCAGATTCCCTTCAGTGCGGCCTCAACTTTGAGAGCTTTTTTTCAGCTTGCGAGTTCCTTTCAGAGGAAATTAATGGCTATATTCTATTTCTTGCAAAAATTGCACGACGAATAGAACTTAAAGCGCATATCCTTGACATATGCAAGAATTCCATTCAACAAATTACAATTCTCAACGAAACACTCTCAAGAAAACAATGAAGTGAAGACACTGAAAGCAAAAAGCGCACTCTTTCCATTTCGATTACGTCATGGAAAAGCCCTTCTGCACCCAGCACTTCAGTTAGGACAAAGTAACTTACATTTACTTTTCCTACCTTTTTTGCCCGATGCAAATTTCAGTTGTCACTATTTAACTATGGCCATTTCGGCTTCAGCAGAAGCCATCATCAGGTAATTTTTAAAACTAACAACGAATACAAAAACAAAAAACCGAAGCTAAAAATTCCGCGTATTTATCGGTATAAAATATACGCGATAAATACGTGTAACTTACATTGTTAAGATAAGATGCCATGTAAGTATCCACCGCTGCCTGAATAGAATCAATCTTGCTCTTTTCTAAATGGACAAAGAACTGAGATTTGCACACAACAGCACACATGTGAGCCCAATGAGTCTGGTTCAATAGAAGCGATAGATCAACAGGGTCTTCACCTGAAAAGTTCATCACATATTTAGCTATCGAATTACAGGGCAAGGCAATAGGTTCACCGAGAAACTTCTCTACAATCAACTTTCATTGATTAGTTAGATGGCACTATCAATTAAGAGCAAGAATGGCAAGTTACTTAACGTCCAATGTTCATATTTTTAAGATGACTTTCAGAGCTCAAAACAATTTTTGCGAGAAGAATTAGAGAACCACTTTAAAAGCTTTTTGAGCAAGAATGTTATACAGATCTCCCCTCTCACTTTTTCGATGCATCTCTAGCAGAGGAACACTGCATAAAATTGTTATTACAGAGTACATACGTAAGAATTACTAGTTATTTTGAGCATGTTGTCTTCAGAAAAGTATGTATAATTGTCAATTTGAGAGGAATGTACTGTAAAGTAATGCATTCAAAATGGGTTCGAACCAAGCTCCAGTGAAGGTTCTTCAGACAGGGATTATCCTGTCTTTGCCCCAAGTTTCAAAACATGAAAGGAGGTTAAAATGCCACGTCAACAAAATTTTCGCAACTTAATTACTTACTTGAGCAACAGAATCAATGCAGTTTGCACAACATTCTTCATAGAGCTATATATAAAATTGAAAATAAGTTCATAGAATGCAGTGTGTTACAGTTCTCCGTACTTGAGAGGTAAATTTTCAAACATTTTTCTGATTTGGCCTCTTAAATCTGTGTCATGTCTCCCCAAAATTTTTGAGAGGCTTGAAATTTTAGCATTACCAAGTAAATGATTATGCCAAGACTAAGAAATATCTGCCTTGGCAGGTTTCGATCTATGAAGCGCATATTATTTAAAGGACTATGGTTGACTGAGGCCCCCTTACCAAACCATTTCTCAATTCGGCATCCTGAGCCCCTCTCCAATTTGAGTAGAGAAAATTGAGAAAACTGTAAAATTTGAAAATGAGAGGGTGTTTTTCCTAATTTATTTCGAAAGTGTGATTAATAAAGAGTTTCTCAGTTTAAATGCTTCCATTTTTAAGACCAGGCTAGGCTTATAGGGGCTTCCTCATGTATTTACATGGTTCCTTTCTGTGATACATTTAAATTTCCAAGCAATTTTGTATGAGAATCTCCCTTCTTCTCAAATGAAATGGACTGAGTTAAGCAGAAAAGAGCCAACCCACATTTTGGAAAAAATTGAGTTATGAGTGGTTTTGAACTCAACCACTGCTCTACTATCTATCGCCAAAAATTCAAAAATTTTGTTGGAGCAAATTTTGCAGAAATCGGACTTGAAGTTTATCTTTTACATTGAGTCTTATGCAGGAGCCAAACTTTAAACCTCTTTTTCTCCGTTCGATCCTGATGTGGCTTGGTTCCTTTCTGTTTAACTCCGTCCGAATAAGCCTCTCCTTACATTTGAACTTCAAAACCTGGTTTATTAGCATTATTATAACAAGGACAATTCAAAATGAGAAAAACTTACTTTCAAGACTTGCTGGCTGCTGCAAAGTGGAGACAGCGACACCCTCCTCAATCAGCTTTTGGGCAACATCTGTATTGTCTGTTAGATTCAGTAAATTTACATGGTAGAGGTTTTTCTCTTCGTCGTGTGACACGACGGTGCAAAGGTATTTGTCTGCCTCGAACAGTTTATCAAATTTGGATTTGAAATCTTTTGGCCATTCCCCAGACTCATCGGCTGGGGCGATACCGTTCAGACTACAGGTGAAAGCTTGGCAAGGGAGTTCGCAATGGTCACTGCTGATGTTCCAGATGAACTTTTCGTCCGCAGTTCCACAGTTTCCATAATCAACAAATTCCACCTTAAGAGCTGTGAAGAATAGCAAACAATTCTGTGTTATGAGAGGAAGCTACGATATACAGCAAATGTACCTCAGTAGGCTAGGATTAATTTGTTTCTGTCAACTTTTAATTTGGTCATAAGTTATACATTATGTCTCAAAATTTGAGTTGTAAGATCTCAGAAATGTTGCTTTGGATTTACAATATCTTTGACCCTCAAGGTCCATATACCAAACAATTGGTTCGCAGTGAGGTTTGGAGCAGTCTCTTTCATCTATGTCAAAGGCTAAAAGCCAAATCAGACATTTAGTCAAATGTTGAGGCAAATTGGTCATTAAATTCATTTGACCTGTAACTGACCCCAGGTTAAGATTTCCATTAAATTTCTCTAAGCTTGAAATTTTGGAAATTTTTTTAACTTTGATTTGATGATGTATTGATGTGAACGAGGGCATTCTCAACCAGATTTGGTTCTTTTAGAGGAGTTTCAACGAAATTTGTTGGTTGAAGCATTTTTTTAAGTTCGAATAGACATTTACCTCTGATTTAGCAGTGCACTGTAAAATACATGGTACTAAAAACTTCATTAGTTTAATTGGTAGAGAAATATTCATAGGTAAAACCTCGGAAAGATTTGTAGTTTAGTTCTTGCACTGCAGCACTTGTGCAATTTTTTTGGATCTTATAAAACAATTTTAACTTATTACAACTTCAAATTACCTTGAAATAGGAAAATTTTTTGCGAAACAGTCATAAGTGTTTCTTCCTCCTACTAAAATTACAGACAGAAAGAAAGAAAGAAAGAAAGAAAGAAGGAAGGAAGAAGAGAAAAAAGAAATGCGAGAGGCTTCATGTTAAATTGAAGTAGCAAATCTGGATTACTAATAATACTGCAATCAAATAGATATCAATAAGAGACTTACTTCCGAAAGAAGACTCCTTGATTTGAGCTCTGTAAAGAGCTCGATCTTCATCAGATCTAGCTATTACACAATCTCCAACATTTAAAGAGCTTGGCTCAGCTTTTTCTCTCTTTCTGTACTCTTGAGGAATAGCCTGCATCATTGCACGGAAACTGGAGTGAGTACTCAAGAGTTGAACATAGAACTCACTCGGAGTCACTGACCATGAAACTTGTACTTCATTTTCTGCGCCAACATCCCATGCATCGCGCTTGAAAGTTGAGCCCGCAGGAAAACCAGGTTCTCTTGTCTGTATCAAACACAAATTTTTGTTATTTAATAAAGCTTAGCCTATTCTAATGTAGGGTAGATAAGGATGGTCCCGGGGATAACATCAGTAAAACGTACAAGAGTTAAGATTACGTGCTCAATCGCTTGTAGAAAATCAATAACTATGATCCATGAAAAAACTTGTTTAACACGAGGTTAGAGGAAACTAGATGAGATGTCTAAGATAACTCAAAGATTAACGATTGCACGATACCTTCATTCTGCACATTATGATAAAAAAAACTCTTGGAGATGGTAATAATTATCAACAGACAGAGATCATCAAAAAAATATGCTAAAAAGTCTACTTTTATTAAAGATTTCATCGACTGGCCTTTTGAATGAAAGTTCCTAGGATTTTGGTTTCAGCTTATCTTTGTTCAATCTTGGAATTTAGTTTTATGGTAAAGTTCATTTCTAGTAAGAGGAAAAGAGACTAAGTTTAAATAAATACTTACAGGTTTGAAAGGGCGGGATGAGAAATCATCTGAAAAACAAAGAGAGGGGAGAAGATTGTAAGAATAAAATTTATCAAGTGGAAAAATGCTATCAAAACAAGACAACCACAGACAGGAGTAAGTTCCTTTTAACAATTTCAGACTTACGAACAGTTTGTCCATGAAGAGGCTTCATTTTCGTTTATGGTACTTCAGCAATGTTTTTGGGGCACTGTGCACACTTTTTCGGAATACTCTTTGACCAAAAAAATGGAACATCAGATACCCTAAATCTTGAGTGTCTGACTTTTCTCCCTGTGAAATTTCCTGCATTTTTCAACAGAGTAAAATCACTGCTTCCTTGTTCCTCGGAATGTTTTGAATTTTTTGGAAAACGGTCAGGATTCCGCCAATGATTGAGTACCGTAACAAGCAACACATCGGCATTACAAGATGTCCATTTGAAGCCTCTTACAAGAATCTGTATTTATCTGCACATACCATTACGTTTTAACTGTACATCCTTCAAATCATAAATGTGTTCAATTTGTGACACATCCTGGCCATATAAAATGGGTGCTGTCACATTAGTTTAGTACATAGCTAGTGCATATTTGCAGTGCATAGTTAATTGCTCGTCAAAATTAGGGCACACTATTGCAAAATGCATGATGGAAAGTGAGGAAACCTGTTGAGGCCAGCAACCTACTCAACTCGGAACATTCACTGGGTCCCTACACAAACTGTTTTATTGCAGTTTCACTAAATCTAAGATTAAAAAAAAACGATTCTTTGTTCTTAGGTTTCATTCTCTGCTTTGAGTTGTGCCGTCTCAAAAAATGTTCAGGATACCCATCAGGTCTACGAGAAAATTAAGAAAAGTTTCAACTAAGTTACCTCTGCTTTTCCAGGGCTTGCCTTCAAATCCATCATCACTTTTCTTGTCATTAAAATGTCTATCACCGCCAAATTTACGTTCACCATCAAACCTGAGAAATTATTAAAGACAGATATAGATAGCAGACAAAATTGAAAAAATATATTACTTTAAAAATTTCAGAGAAGAAAAATCCATCTGTGATACCTCATTCTCTTTAATTAGCTGAGTTTAGATCATCCCAACTGCCAATATCTGCATTGTCGATTATTCAGACTGAAGGAGTAAGTGGCCAAAACTTGAGCGCCATGCATGGTGCAGAGGTTAAGTGATGGACTGAGATCTGTTCTGTACACCTATCTTAAAAAAATTTGACTTTTTCAAGCCTGCCTTCATATAATTGCATGCTCTACATACACAAAATTTTTATTAGACTTAGGGTTGACTGATTTTTCCATTTATTCAGGTTTTGGTTTATGTAGACCAGGTCTATTCCCAACTAATCTGGATGATTGAGACTCAACTACACATACACACATATACAAGGTACATAAAAAAAGGAACTTTGACCTCTGAAAAAACATGAATTACAGCAAGTGTAATGAGCTTAAATTTGAGACTTGCGATGAAATTCATAGCTTTCTACGTTCTCATATGTATTCAGCAATGAGATACAACTAGGTGCAAACATTTTGACCATGAGTATTGTATTTTGCCGCACGATATTCAGGTACTAATTCTTTAATTTTACTTTATTCACAATTTAGTACAACATACTAAAAGCTAATGGGTATGGTGTGACTTAAGGTACACATCTTGTGGTTAGCACATTAATTTAAGCAGTGCAGTATCCGAATGTTCAATACAGATCTTTTAGTCAAAGGACAGCAGCATGTGGGGAAATTAAAAAAAATTGATTAAAATTTAATATTGAAGATAATCACCGGAAAAAAAGCTCTTTCCACAAATGTACTCACCTTTTAGGTCGACCGCCAAAACCAGAATCCCCGCGATCTTGAAAGCTTGGGCGATCACCACTGCTACTACTTTTGGGACGGTCACCTGACCAATCAGTATCCTTATTGCTACTTTGACCGCCAGACCAGTCAGTATGATTGCTGCTACTTTGTTTCTGACCACTGGACCAATCATCAGAGTTACTGTTATCGTTCTTATTGTGGAAACCACGGTCTGTCTGACTTTTGAAACCACCATCACGATTGTGACCTTTGAAACCGCCATCTTGACCACTCCAATCGCTTTGATTTCTGCTGGGTCTTTCTTCATTGCGTTGAAAACCACCTTCTCGGCGGCCTTTGAAGCCACCATCTCGGTCAAACCTATCGTTGTCTTGGCCTCGACTATTGAAACCACCTCCAAATTTCCGGTCTCCGCTACCATTATTTCGCCAGTTGTCTTCATTGCGAGGTTTTCTCCAATTGTCTTCACTATTAAGAAAAAACAAAACATATGCAAGGATTAAGGAGCACATTTGGATTGAAGCTGCATCTAGATTTAGATTAAGAGTTGCATTTAACATTGCAGCTAGAATATCAAAGTTACAGTTGATGACGAAAGGCGTGGTAGTCATTTTCTGAAATTTCCTGCTTTGAGAGGTGATTTTAGAAAGTTACCAGCGATTCGCCTTTACTGAGAACATACCTATGCTTGTAGCCTTTATTGGCATACCTTTTTTAGACCTGAAAAACAATCACAAGCCTTGCACGAAAATAGTATTATGAAGAAATCGTATCCTCCTGCCAAAAACGACAATTCTGTGTTTCAGCTCTAGTTTTTCGTATCCTTTAGATGAAGATAAAATTTTGATTACCTGTTTTTAGTCAAGATTTAAGTGCAGTGACACTTTCAGAGAGTCTCAAGAAGTTTAATAATTGGTCCTCTTGAAATGGTAAATTTTCATCAATAGAACACCTCTAAGAGAGAACAGATAATTTCTTTTCTATAATGATTAAAGTGTGGTCTGACAGCCTCTACACAAAAGCTAAGATGGCTTTCTTCTTTTGTCTTCACCGATTAGCTTTGCAAAAGAAACTTGGAAGTCCTCAATAAATGTTACATGAAAGCATGGGAACTTTTTTGAAAATCCTGTACGCCTAAAAAAGGCAACATGAAATGCCTTTAAACAGCATATATAATGCTAGATAGTTACTGATATGCTGTAGGTGGATGTGCTCTGTCACAGGTTCGATTAACAGGATAAACCTGTGACATGATGTAACATAAATGGGGTGAAATGATGTCGTACGGACTTAACAGATAAGGAAAAATAATCTAAGAGTTCGATGTCTCACTCTGTGAACTGAGGGAACAGGGGTGCTGTACGAATTAAACAGATAAGGAGGACAGGTCAAGGAGTTAGGTGCCTCATTCTGTGAACTGAAGGAACAGGGGTACAGAAAGTTCCAAACCTTCTCCCTGATTCAAAAAACCCTCACCCATGTTTAACCAAAATTCAGGATAACTTTTCCGTGAAAACTAGAAAGAAACCTTTAACCTGAAAATCGGACTTTTCAACCGCACAAACGTTTAAATTCACTCGAGGTTCCCTGTTTCAGCCCATTACACATGGAAGTTCCCTCAATTTTTCCCATCCTCTCTGTGATTCTCTCGTTTCAAGCAACCGGCAAATGGCCGGGCAGGTTGTGTGGTGGGGAAGTTTTAGCACCCCTGTGAAGGAAATTGTAAGATAAATATTGAAATTGGTAACATGCAGGCACAATTTAAAAGGGCAACTCAGAATGCCTAAAGCAAGATGCAAGTTCTATGCTGACTAAAGCAAATCATCAGTCTATATCAATACGAAGTAAAATGATTCTCCACTGAGGCTACTTGTACATTCAAAATATTACAAAAATAAAATGTGCCTTAACAGAAGCTGGCGAATGAAAATAATGAAATTCGGATGATTCATGCAGCGTAAAGATTATTTTGGCACATGATTAAGGGAATAATCTAGAATGTTCAAAAATACTTGGAACTACTTGGATCTAAGCTATGAAAATATTAAAGGAAAAAGGTAGCTTTTAAGCTCAGGTGTGAAAAATAAAATCCAATCTATGCAGGAAGGAAAACGACTGGTGTCACACGCACACTTGACATCAAACAAGGAAAGTCAATGAATTACCGGGTTAAGGGTTTACCCTGGTGTTTTTTCATAGATCCATCAGAGTAAGTTTGAAACTTTTTCTTGGAAGACCACGAGTCGTGATTTTGTTGATAAGATGAGTTTAATTTAAATCTGGTAAAATAAAATTTTTTTGGTTATATTTGACTGGAAACGATGCGAGATTGATGACCTGTTCAAAGTTTAGTCTTTCTCTGAGCTTTAGTTTGAGCGGTGGATTTAAAAAAGGATCGATTCACATTAGGAAGAAGAGGAGCTCAACATTCATGCTGTAAGGTCTTGATCCACATTAAGCCTTTACAGTTTTAACAAATTGAAGGCACCATTCATATTAAATTAACGATTATATTGGATTCCGTTACAGGCCCTCCCATGAGAGGGATGTACAAGTTATTAGCTGAAGTCAAAGTTTGCTAAGTTCATATCACTGGTAAGTTTAGACATTACTACGTTAAGTTGGACAATTCCTCCACATTTTTGTGTTTTCAAGTTTTCCAGATGTCTGATAATTCTTGTATTGCTATTGTTACCCTGCTAATGTATCAGAGAATAGATTGTCATAACTTACTTGGAGGCTGCCTTCTGTTCGGTGGAATTCTGAGCATTGTTCCATTCTGAAAACAAGATGTTTCATGTTAAAAAAAATGGTTTTTAAGGGTTCCATACAGCACATTCACATGACAAACACAGTCGAGGCTCTGACAGTTATGATAAAGCAAAAAATTGCGCACGATACTTATTTCCCATACAGGACTGCAAAAAGTTCTCAACGCCAACCATTTTTCATGCTTTGGGCAAGGACTCCATCTCCATTTGATGTGGACGTACATGAGGACTTACATGTAACAACAAAGGTTGCTGACATCCGCTATTTTTAGGGCACACGCTTTTTTCGAATTCTGGAGCCCTCAAGAATGCTTGTGCAAAGTTTCAGACTTCTAGAACAATTTTTCGGCGAGATAGAAACTGAAAACCATGTTATTTCTAAAAACCGCGGATGTGAGAATCCACTGTTCTCCCCCGCTGGTGCGGCAGGATATGGCGGAGATTCGAATCCACTTGCGATAACTGCCCGCGCACCGACCATGGGCTATAGCTGACACTAAAATTATACGAATCGGGACAGTCTCGCCAGAATTGTTGATTTTTTAACTGATTTTATAATTTGTCCCTTATTTTTGTTCTAGAAGTTACGAACCGTCTAGCTTTTTGCTCAATTGTATTGAATGACTCAGCATTAACTTACTTTTGGTTCATTTCAATCGTTTCACCAGCCTTAACCCTCCTGAAGACTTTGTTTCACGCATAAAAAAAGTTTTCAGTAAAAACAGCGGATGTCACATTTTTTTCGAATCGCTGTTACTCCTTCAATTTTTCACTTACATAGATCGCAAAACGCGTGTTTTTTACAGATTGGGTTACTCTTCATGAAAATCTTTATAAGAATCCTCTCAGTTCTACAGGCGGCAAAGTGCAAAGCTTCGAAAACTTCAAATGCGCTTTCCTCACAATGTGAAAACTCGACATCCGCTATTGTTACAGATAAGTCCTCATATGTAGAAAAATGCCTTTAGCAACTTATTAGGTTAAGTAAACCTGTAAGATTTATGTATCAATACTAATAAATTCAGCAACAGGTGTACCTCACCCATGACTGAAAGAAGAATCTGAAAAAGTTTAGAGATTACCTTCATGATTTTGAACAGGTTCTGTCTTCACAGTTACAGGTGGTACTGGGAGTTCCTCCGCCTCAGGTTTGTAGTTCTTCATCATTGAAGAGATGCTTTGGTTTTGACTATTGAATAAATCCACTAGAATAGTTTTTGTTGACAGTGCACCGATCACTTTCATCTTGAAAGGCTGTTCCAGAGTTGTTGCTTCGAAGTGCACAATAACTTCATCTTCAGGTGTTGTAGCAACAGACTCAAAACCTTTCAGACAGCATTCAATTGCTTGGACACAGAATTCTGTCACCAGTCTCTTTTCAATGCGTCTCAATGAGTTTAAAGGGACCTGCAAAAATAATTTAGTATTACACTGGCGCCAAAAGGTCTTTCTACTCACATTCCTATAGGTTTTTTGCGATTTGAAACACAGCTATCCACCTACTTATAACCCACTTAGCAGAGGGTCTGGTATGACAATCCGACCTTTTATTTGACTTTCTGACTTGAATGGCTGTAAATATTGTCTTTTCGACTGTCATTTCTATTGATTTAGAATCTAGAATGCACCTGAGGAATGCTAGAAGTATTCATTATTGAATTTATTGAAGGTTAAGTCCTGCATTCTGTTCTCTGTTGTACTATACCTTTGCACATACCGCTTAATTTTTTATTATTTTTTTCTACACTAAATCTTTGAGTACTTAATCTGTTTTCACAAATCAAATTCCTCAGAACTGGAAAATTTTTATCTTTGAGTAATTTTTTGGAGTGGTAGGAAACACTCATGGTCTGCCAAAAGAATGGTTTGTAACATTTCTGCAACATAGTTCAGTAAAATCACTCTTTTTAATCGGTATTTATTATGCCAATTTTACGGAAATTTAACAGGAAGTAAGTGCTGCTTACCGTCTCTTCATTTCCAAAATCTACATAACGAACAATTAGAGCCGATGTGTCTGAATTGTCTAATATTTGAGCTCGATACCACTTCTGATCTTGATCAAAAAAGGCACAACAGGGTAGATTCAGACTAGCATCATCAGGGTTTATCATTCCTGAGGCACCTCTCGCACTGTTACAAAAACTATCAATGGCAGACATTACCGTATCCAAATCTTTTTTAAAATTGGTTAGCTGAATAAAAAATCTCATTGGTGACTCCACGAACGTTACAATAACATCGCTTAAGCTGCCACTGCAAAAAACAAAGAAAAGGAACTAATGAATATAAGGTTAAGAACAAATTTTGAAAAATTCCACAGTAGATTCTTCAAAAAAAGATAAAAAAAACAAACATGATATTATCAGCTAAATGTTGCTGGATTGGCATTTTCCTTGTCCTTGAAGTTTTACTCATTAAAGTAGATATTAGGAAAATCATTTTAAGTAAGAAGTACACTGACAGGAGTGGAGGAAAAATGAAACTATTTAAAGAAATGAACATGAAAATCTACGATGCTATGACGAAGTACGGGTGCAAACTTAGACGGGGGTACAGCTTTTCTGCCATCAAAGTTGCAAATTATCTTCTGACTGTCAAATATTTCCGTAAGAAAAGTTAATGATTTACAGACGACTAAACCTCCCAATAAAGGCATTTCCACTTGACAGAAACAGACTTTTCCAGGAGGGATTTTTCCTTATCTCCATTTCTGTTAAGATGATTGAGAGTGATAACGATTACATTTTATCTTATCAATCTCCCACGATCGTCGACAAATAAGATTCGATCTAGGTTGTAAAATTCCATGAAGAATAAAATTTTGAAATTTTACACAAAATATACAGGCTGTCTCAGGGTTGATCGGCGGCCATTATGCACGAACAAGTTCTAGGGGCAACATAAGACTTCGTGAAACGTCTTGGAAATATCTTGTGTGAATTTTGTCCCCTTTGAGCATCCCCAGTGAATGCCGCCTCCCAAAATTTCTAAATTTCCCAAAATAGTCATTTTTTTGTCTTGATAGCGCCAACTTTGGGAACCAACTCATAAAAGATGGCAAACTCCATAATTTTTGGCATCGAATTCATTCATGGCCTCAGTCGTCGGTCTTAATTCTTTTTAGGGCAAAATCCTCCTTTTTGGCCCAAAGGATTTTAAGACCTCCCTAAACTCTTCTTTAACTCCAAACCTCCATTATGTTGAAGCTATGGATGAATGAAATGGAAAAATGATGAGGGGGGGGGGGGTGTCATCTTACATGAGTTTTGGTCCTTAACACTTGCCAAAATTTAGATTAAAAAATGACTATATCAAAAATTTGGGACGGCTGTAGCTTCTACTGAGGGCTTTCCGGAAAAACTTTCTGGGAGTTAAGTCTTATTTTAACCCATAGAACAAGTTGCTGTAGTACGGCATTTTCACCCTGTGACACTCGATTTCATAAAATTTTGTTCAGGATTGAAATTGATTAGCTGCTCAACTAAGGTAAAATAAGTTACTTACTTGAGGTGCAGTGTTATTGTAAGGGTTTAGCTGTTACTCAAAGGCTTCTGAAATTCATTTGATGGCAAAACAAAAGATACTTCAAGTAATTTAAGATGTTCAGGCAGCTCTAAAATTGTTGTAAATATGGCAATATGACGGTGTAGTTGTAAATCAAACTTCTGAAAAAGTTGATTTATTCAAACCTCATCTTTAGTATAATAAGTAGAGTTTTAATAATTATTGAACTTCGTAAAGAGTGCACGCTTTTTTAAGCTTAATGATCAAATAATAAATGAGCAAATCACTTACACTGTGAGATTTGGTGGGTCACGATAGGCAAATGGTACAATTCTCTCTATTTGCGCTTTCAGTATATCTCTAACGTTTTGACCTTCGTAGTATAAATTACAATACTGTGTGAGTGAAGATGTTTCATTTGCTATTACATCCATGATAAATTCTTTCTGATCGGCATATTCTTGAAAATAATCTTTGATGGCCTTCAGTTTCCAATCAGGATCATCTTTTACACCAGCCAGGGAAAATTTTGAAGCCATCACTTTCTGCGTTAAATATCTGAAAAAAGTATGCACACATGGTAAAGGTGTAATTCAATAAATGAGACTTGCGTACCATCCTAGGTCATCAAATTAGGACTCTAATAAAATTGAATGATTGAAATTGGTGGAAGCTACTGAGACAGGCTCAACATCTTATTTCTTAATTCTAATTAGACTATGGAATTGCATCACTGTTCACGCAAAAATAAAATCATCAGAAAATATTCTGGGACTTTGAAACGGAGAATTCGGAAATAGACAGATCCATTGCCCTGCCGCCAAGCAATGCTTCTTTAAGTGAAAATGAGTTCTACTGAAGTATAGCATGGTTAAAGAAAAGGGGGCAGGGGCAACTGCAAGTTTCCACATAATGGCTCAGAGTTATGAACTTAAGTAAGGATACAAAAATAAGTTCTTGGTAACTTACTTGGGAGGAATTGAGAAGACTTCTGATGGTGGTAAATACTCCCAATTGCCAAAATCAACATAGTATACTTTGACTTTATCTCCCATGACATCAGTTATGACGGCTCGACAAATAAGTTTATCTGAGGTGTACCTAGCAAGACATAGTGTTCCAGGCATCAAAACACCTTCGACTGGCGCAGGCTTGTAATTCTGATTGATTTCTAGCATTAAATCAGGAAGTACATCATCAGCATCACCCTGGGCAGAGAAAAAAATTTGTTCAAGGGGACTTGATTTTCTCCAAAAATACAACTGGTAGACTGGGTAATAACTTACAGGGCAGGTCTTGCTGAGTAACAAGGGCAAAATTCCTATGGTGTAATTGATCAGTTGTAAGTATTAATAGAAAAGTTATAATAAATGGACCTACGGTACAAAGTAATTTTTTTTTAAAATTTTTTAATTTTTTTTTTTTTTTTTTACCAATTTCAAGTAGCCGATCGGCTAATCCCACGCTTACTACCCCAGCCCCAGGTGACCATTGCCTGAGACCATCAAACTCAGATCACCTGGCCGGAAATCGAATCCGGGACCTCTTGGTCATAGGGCCAGCGCTACAACCACTACACCACAGGAGGCCGGCAAATAAATGATAAGACCACTGTGAAATCTAAATTCATACATTTCATTACAAAATAGACAAATAGACAAAAGATGCCTTCAAAACATACAGGTTGAGCAAATTGTTGTGAAATCTTCGAGTATTATTACTGATGCTAAGTAGGAGATTGTGCAACTCAAAATTTATTTTGCGACAATCGAAAGCTGGAGAATAGAATGCTTACAACTGTTTTTACTTGAATGAGTGAGGCTAACATTTTGCTTTTTTCAATTGAGAGATTTAATTTGAAGTTTTGAAAGATTAAGAGGAAAGCTTGTCTGAATAGCTAACAGACAAATTAACTAAGCTCAGCTGATGCTGAAAATGGGTTATGAAACCTCTTAGATTTACGTTGATAAAAATTTAAAATCCTTATCTTTCCGACCAATGGCTTGCTTCAAGCTTCCCTGATAAAATCTTCCATTTTCAGGACTGACTAATTTGGGTCTAATGTTCCGGGTAGGAATGTTTTGTAATTAAACCCCAATCCACAGGCTTCAAGTTTCCAACTGCTTTTGTCAAATGCAAAGTTAGATCAAATGATGCTGACATGAGAAAACAACAATCGGATGAAAAGTTGAAAGGAAATGTGAAAGTGACCTCACCTTCACCTTTCCAGCCAATTAGAAGGAAAGTTAGATGGAAAGAAACAAAATCTTCCGGTCGAGCTTAATTCACACTATCAAACTTTTCATCCGACAGAATTGAACAAAAAGTTGGATGGAAAGCTGAACGCAAAAAAATTTGATTCAATAACTGTGACAGTGTGATATCATCATATCTGCATTCGGATATTTCCGACAGCCTTCGGTTCACGAAAATACAGCGTCGGCTGATGTCGGTCTGACAATTTCGTTCCAACTCTCCGATTCATTGAACGTGACGCTGTGAGTTGTGAACGACAAAATTGAACAGAAAGTTGGATGGAAAGTTGAATGCAAAAAAATTAGATTCAGTTACTATTTGCTCAACTTTCCAACATAGTAAGTTGGACAAACAGTTACTTGTGACGTCACATTCAAGTTTCTGTTGAATTTTTCATTGAATTGTCGTTTTCTCGTATCAGTATCACACAATCCAACTTTTCATTACAACAACTTGCATTCAAGAGTTGAATGAAAAGTTTGTTAGTGTGAATTCAGCTTTGCACCAGCTAATGGTGTAAGTACCTAGGTAACGTCATAGACCAGAAGCTGACAGAAGTATCCAAATTCTGCTGGAAAAAATCACAAAGCAACGGAAATTGAATCAAATTACTTATGGTGCATTCAACTACCTATTCAACCTTCATCTGGATTCCTCACACTAAAAAGTGAACCGTGTGAATTCGGTTTACCTAATACGAAAAAGCTAATTAAATTACCTTGAGTTGAACAGCGAAAGCAAATACTCCTTCTTCAACGTGTGAAATGTATACAGCGTGTCGAGAGCCAGGTGGTAACTTAACTGATGTGAATTGAGAAACAGTGATAGCTGGGGCTGTTCTCCGAAAGATAGGCATTGGTTGGGCTGGAGGAGGTACCAAGGGAGGACTGATGATGGCATTAGGCATGGCAGCTACAGGAGGTATTGGTGCGACTACTGGTGCTGTATTCATATTCGGCATGATAGCAGATGCTTGAGGCTTGATGACAGGAGCTGAGCCAGCTAAAAGGGTTTGCTGGCTGTGAGAGAGTGCTTGAATTAGAGCTTCTTGAATAGGAATGGCTATGTGTTGAGCCATATCTCTTTCAATCAGAACTTTAGAAATAGTTATGGGTACATTTCCCTCGATATAAATGTGAATAAGGTTCTTGACAATTCTTGCATCTATAATGTCGCATTTGAAAACTTTACTGGTCAGAGTCTGCCTAAGGAAGTCCAGCGTTGGAGGTGGCCACACACCAGCGTGGCCCATATGGCCAGGTGCTTGTACTTCGGCGATGTAGAAGAGGGAAGCCATGTGTGGAACTGAAGTAATGAAAGGATACATCGCATCATCGGTGTCGATGAGTCTTAGACTCTCAAGGCGAACCTCAAAAGTATTACCATAATCTACAAGGAAGACGGATACGAGCCGAAGTTCCAATTTGTTAAGAGATAAAATTTTCACACGGTAATATTCATTGTTCTTCAGTTTCATGAGACAGAGTTTGGCATTTGTCAGTTGCCCAACAGGATTTGTTATTACATTCTGTTCCAGTAAATGAGCGACTTGTTTGATATTATTCTCCAATTGCTCGCTCATGGCCTTATCACATTGTCCCCACGCCAAAAGGAGGCCGCCGAGGGTCTCAACATGTGTAAAGTACAATTCTTTGATCATTTTACTGGCTGCTGCTTCGGGGCCGGTAATGAAGGTGACTGAAAACGATGGAAAATTTACGGAAAAAGAAAAACATGAAGTACTTAACCAAGAGTCACATTTCAAATTACAGGAATCCCACGAGGTCTGTAGCGAAGCAGGGCAGGGAAGAGACAACTTCACGCGACACAGATCGAAAAAATACAACGCTCAGGCTGTAGACTTCACTCCGGCAACAGCAGCAAAACACAGACACGGAGACACGACATTGTAGTGTCCAGTGTCCAGTGTGACGTGTGTGCGTGCGTGTGTCTGGCATCAGCGAAAAAGTTTAAAAATGAAGAAGTATGCGTGTATTGCCAACTTGACCAAAAAATCCATGTGTATCTAGCATTGCACGTTTCACTCATGATATCCCGTTGTAGATAAAAACGATTAGCGATAAAGGTATTTTAAAAAAAATAAGGAGAATGAAACACGCAGAATTTATGAATCAGGCCAGACAATCGGCGTAAAGAGAGAGAAAAAGAAGAAAATCAACATTAGGACATGGCATGGTGCAATGTTATACGTTATCGTTGGCGAGCCTTTTTAAGCGCGAACAAGTAAAAAAAGGGGAAAAAACTCTGGAAAAAACAAAATGAGGAAAACATAGTCAAGGAAATTTGCAGCAGTAAAAATGCAATGTTGACAATTTTCTGATTCGTATTTCGCGTGCAAAACGGAAATGGGCGACGTTTATCTAGTCCATGAATATCAAATGTAGAATGATTTTGTTTCGAAACATTACTGCCTGGCGAATCTTCTCTGCTAAATATTTAGAATACATTATGAATACTTACAGCTCAAATGAGAAGGAAAAAGGAACCAGACCTAGGTACATTGTCTTAAATCTACCAAAGATTTTACTCAATTTTAGTCTAATTTTAGTCACTCAGATTCGTTGATTACACTTCAAAATGGTGCTGATAACAGACACTATCACGGGCGGAACTGGGAACTTTTCGGGGGGGGGGGGGGGGGCATAAGAGAGGACACCGCGCACTAAGGAAGGGCTGCGGGACTTTAAATACCTGGTTTTAAAGAGAGATCCGGAGGGTTTCTGTCGGAAAATTTTTAAGAATTAAGTTGTCTTGGGCGCAATTTTGAGCTGTTCACACCGAATTATTGAACCAAGTACTTAGACATTTTCCAAAATGAAAGATATGCCACGCACTTTACTTAGCAAATCCCTCACATTTCTCGGGAAGGACCAAGCAAATTCGGGTGGAGGGGGGGAGGGCGCACTCCTATTTCCCCAAGTAGCAAGGATACCTATAGATGGACATAAAATCGTAGGAATGTTGCTATATTATATTTGCCATGCGTATTGCCTACTCCCTCATTTGAAGGCGCGGAAATTATTGCTATATTGTTGCTATGATGTAGCAATAAATTCCGATTATTGGTTGTGTTACCTGTTTCCAATCTGCTAATTGCAAGGCGCAAAAATTATCGCAATAATCTTGCTATTAAGTATGATGAAAAACTCCCGCGTGTTCCTTTCCGTAACTTGTTCTCAAATCTCTAGCATGAATGCAGGAATGTGTCGCAACAATTTGATGAAACAACCATTTTTCCTCAATTTAGTCTTCTCGAAATAGCTCAAACTCGATAAATCTGAAACTTTAAAAATTTCAATGCTTTTTTAAAAGGTTTGAATTTCCAGTCAATCAAAATAAATATCGTCTATGCTTTTAACCAAGTTCTGGGAAATTTAATTTTACTTCTTTCATGCCTTTCTTTCCTCCTTTTATTTCGTTTCTAGCTGTTTTTGTTACTTTTAATTCTTTGAATTTTTTATTTCATGCAAATGCGCCGGTAAGGGTTTCGTTTCATGTCGGAGCTATATAATGTGTGAAAAGTGAGGCACCCGACAGGTAGCCTGGCTAGCTCAAACGGTAAAGGCGGCGCACCCCTAGTAGCACATCTGAAAATTAATACATATAATATACATATAATATAGAGCATTCTATGATATAGGTTTAATATATATCTTTTATAAGTATAAAAATATATATAATATATTTTGAGCTGAGGGTTGAAAAGGCCATTCTATATTATATGCATATTATATGTATACTATATGTACAATATATTTATAATATATGTATAATATAAAATTTTAGAATACATATATTATAGTTATAAAAAACGTATAAAAATATATATATTATATTTATAATCTATGTATAATAAGCCACATCATGCTGTTATCAAAAACTGGGCAATTTAATATTATACGGGAGAGCGTGTGTGCGGATTCATTTGAAAATGTTAAGGAGTTTACTTCGTACTATACACTACCTATGCAGTAAATTCACTGCAAGTTGCATACAAATCCGTACAAGCGTTTTCATGTAAATAAATGAACTGCCCAATTAAATTTGGCAATATCTGATGTGGCTTGGTTCCTTTCTGCTTAACGCGGTCCGAGTGATCATCGAGCTATTTACGACAATTAGATAAATGGAGTATTCCAGTATTCCACGATTGAATCAATGTGATAAAAATGTGTGTGATAAACAGCTAATACGAATTTTAATTATTTAGCCTCGTGGTAGCGAGGAAAGGGAGTGCAACTCTGTAAAAGCCTCGACATGGTGAGGTTAGCAAATTCTTGTGCGGTTTCTAATTAGTTGGAAATCCAAAATGTAATAAATAAAAAATAAAACTAAAACCAACCAAACAAATAAAAAAGAGGAAACAATTTTACTTTAGAACGCGTTGAAATTCACTACGTACTTAACTTGGGATGCATACTTCCGACGGTTGGATTAAAATTAACATATCGGACAGCCAGATGTAAGAGATACAGTAGACCCTCGACGGTATCCGAGAATTCGCTAAAATCAGCGATTGGCTTTTAGCGGGATGACCCTAGTATCTGCGAACTTGTGGCTGTGGCTCGCTTATCCGCGAGTCGCCGCAGTTTCAAAAATCCCGCGATGTATTTAAAATCGATTATTGTAGCAACATACATCGCTCACGAAATCATCATAAACCGTAAACAAACCGATTAACCTCTCAAAATCTTGACCCGACCAAGCTTGTTTACTTGAGCAAATTTACAGTTAACATTGACTTAAGAAAAGTGAATCTGGGTGGATATATGGAGGAGATTATCATCAAAAAAGAGTGTTCTGCGAATAAACTTTAAGTCTCTCTCCCAATTTATCGTCGTCACACTTAACGTCATTCCTAACAAATGTCCTTCGAACAAACAGCCTGTGAGGGTAAGTCTTCTTGTCAGTCAGCACTTGGTGTCATTTCTCCACATTTATCTGATTCGTATACAATCCAGTTGTAACCTCAAGAAATTCATCATGCATTGAGTGATTTCGTCCTTTCCAAAATTTTTGAAACCTTATATATCCATATGTATAATTTCAGAGCTTTTGGATGGGACGGATCTTTTTGAAGTAATTGTTTTTGTCGTTTTTATGTAAACTTTGCTTTTTTTACAAACTTTTTAGTCTGATGGAAGCTCGTTTATTTTTTCCCAGATTTGAAGGCGTTTGAGCGCAGGTTAACGGAAGTTATTGCTTGTCTTCAGCCAGCAGCTATCAGATGGAGGTGTAAGTATCTCATCTCTTTGAATTCTGTGTTTATTTTAAGTGTTATCAAGTTTAATCAGATTGAGGAAGAATTAGCTTTCCATCACCGAGACCATTTGGCGGAGCCATTATTCTTGCATTGAAGAAGAAAATCTGCAATAATATACACAGAATTAGCTCAAACTCGCTCACTTTAAAGTGCCTTCAAAACAGATCTTCTTAGGTATCTTAGCAAGGCAAGAGTGTCCCCCTCGGTCAGCCTCTGATCACTTTTTGACAGCTCAAGAAGAATTTTCCGGGAACAAAATGGGCATTTAAGTATCAAGTTGTCTGGCTCAAGATCTATGCATATTCAGGTATGCACTTGAAAGAGCAGTCCACAAAGTAAATCGTGCAAGAGAAAGTGAGATACCTAATTATTCATGATAAAAATATTTCCATTACGAATGTGTTATTTCTTTTATGTAAGCTGAAGCTCACCCTAGACTTCACTTATTGATAATTGCCATTAAGTGACTTTACGCTTTAAGGATTTCTATGATTATCATCAAGTAATGAAGTTCAAACTCTCCCTAAAACGGTTGAATTTTTTCCAGTGGTGCTTGCTGTAATATCAATTTTCACTTCAGTCGGAGCATTTCACTGGTTGACTGACAATGAAACCTCCAGTGTCTCTTTTACACAGTCGCTATGCAATCATCCGTACTTCACTTTATCCAGCTTAATTTTGAGTAAGTTTTTTACCTCTTTTTAAAAGTTTCAAACAGGGTTAACCATTAGCAGAGGTGAACCACTACTCAATGCTGTAGTTTGTTCTCTTAAAAACTACGTAATGTGGAGCCCTTCAAGTATTACATTCGCAATTTAGGGGGGGGGGGGCTGCGCTTGTCTTATAGCGTCTTACAAGGTGGAGGGGTACTTATCAAGCCTAGCCTTACATGAGCCTCCCACTTTGAAAAATAATAATTTTTTTCAATACAAATATTTTTACAGCTATGTTTTAGGCTTTCTCTGTTATCTTATGGATTTTTTTTTGGGGGGGGGGGGGGTGTCAGACCAGTCTTATGGAACTTACAAGGGGAAGGGACTGAGAGGTGGTCTCATAGTGAGTTACCAACACGGGAAGGGAGGGGGGCCAAAATTGCTTATTTAATACATGTGTGATTGTAAATCATAATGCAACGATTTTCTAGTACATCATAACGCACCTATTTTCTAGATTTTCAGCGAAAGTCTTTCAAAGGGCGCAGAATGCTTCATGAACACAGAAATTTTTATAACCCATGCAATCAAGCTTGATATTCATAGTTATTTTTTCTTACTTTTATAGGAATAAACAACATACTTGAGTCTTATTTCACAACCTATAATCGTAGGAATGTATAGCTAACATTTTCTCTTTTTACAAGTTGAGACCAAGTACCTTTTTATGTAGTTTTTTCAAGAATAAAGGTTCTGCAAAATAGGCTCTCCTAAATTTTTACAAGTAAATCGCTTTAATGAATCGTTTTTAAATCAGTGTTCAGTCACTCATCTCTAACAATCTTTGTTCTAGTTATTTTATTCATCTTTGGAATCCACAAAAGAGTCATAGCTCCATCCATCATCACTGCCCGCACTAAAAGCGTTCTTGAGGATTTTAATATGTCGTGCGATGATACTGGCAAATTGATTCTGAAGCCGAGACCAACCATCACTTAGTGAAATGACATGAAGGAAGAGGAGGCTAGTCTACCGCAAACGTTTTTCAAAAGATGGTGCTCAAAGTCCTTATATTTATTCTTATTGTGGAAGAAAGAGGGTTTGAAACATGAAGCAGTTACCTTGCTTGAGTAAACTGCAACAGAATGATGCCCTTCAAGTCTACCCTTTCACTAAATTATGATCAGTAATTCTGGGAATCTTTGGAAATTACAGCCAAAACATTCTATAATCATGTCATGATGAAGGGATGGTCAAGGAAATAAAATTTAAAATGACAGTGGAGAACAACCATGAACAGATTACTTGATAGAATACTTGGAAAGTTCATGGAAGTGGGGTCAATGAGATTGCAATTGTTCTTCATGCATAGAAATATAGTAAATCTAAACTGGAAAACTAAATTTTATCTCTAATCCTTTTTCTGAACTAGAGTTTTCATTTTATTCCTTTAACTTAGCACCATTCGTTTTTTGCCAAGTATGCAGATGAAATTTGTTCATGCTTCAAGTGGAAAGTTTTATGGACTCATACTTACTTTTTGTCAGCCTATCGGAAAAACTGGAAACCACTGAAGTTAATGTGCTTGGCTCACTCCAAAATTAAAACCAGGCATTGTCACCCCCTGAATGATATACACCAACCTAAGTGTTTCTAAGTCAGAGCCCATCAATCTGAGTTTTTATTTTCACCTGTTCGTTTCTCTGCAAGTTTAAAATGTTACCAAAATGTTTGAGTTAGGTACTGTTGTCCCCAAACTCTCTGTAAGATCTTTTAGGAGTATTTAATTTCTCATGTCAAGCTGATTACTTTTCGTCCTAACTTCCATGAAGAAACCAACATTAATTGACGAATTGTTTTCTAACCTTTGACACTTATTTTATTTTTTCTAAATGTGTCAAGAATGTATCATCAGAAATGTTCCCTTTAGCTTCGAATAAAATATCAAGGTTTAATTATAAAGTTAATCATTTTCAGCTTTGAATGACCGTAAGTCTTTGGCCCACTGAATTTGAGAATCAACAAAAATTTTAAACAGGAAGTGATTGTGGGAAGACAATTTTTCTTTATTGCCCTGAAGCAAGAAGATAATACTTTATTGCCTTGAGTACCTAATCACTAATCAGCTCCGTCTGGAGAAAATATTCTGGGTCTCCATCAACAAGGGATTGCATCATTAATGTAACTCAAATTTCATGAATGTAGGGTAGGCCTGCAAAACTTTTGATGTAGTCAGTTTGAAAATTATCTATTTTTTGCCTCTTAGTCCCATTTCAGCTTTTTTTTTTTTACTTCAATGAGTAATTAGGTTCTAGAGAGAGCGACAGAAATATGCTGAGTATGAACTTCTCATCAATATGGGGGTGCAGTGACTTCATATTGAATTCTTTTAATCTGTTATCTCAGAACTTAGCGCACTCTCAGATGCATTTCTAACATTTTTTCAGCTCATCTTTTTTTCTTCTTAGCCATGTGTGGTTAGTGAGGATTCCCATGCTTTCCCATGCAGTCTTTGCATTATTATACTGTCAACTGCTGTCTGCATTGTGCGTTTATAGTCTACAGTCCATCCCCAGTCGAGTTACTATTCATGATAATGAGAAAAGTTCTCATCATTTAGTTTTACAATATAACAAAGTTTTGAAGATTGAATTCTTAGTATTTTGAATGTAAGTCTTGTCCATAAATGCTTCCATATTTCTGCTGAATATTTTCAATCAAATATAGTTTCGACACTTCTTATTTCTTAGGTTTCTTTTTCATAGTATGGAGTGTAATTCGTCGTTGTTCGGAATGGAGTTCCTTTCTTATCTGAAGATACTTATGAGCTTTTGCAATCTCTTCTATCTCTTTTTTGTTACAAGTTTTTTTTTTTTTAACTCTAAAAAACCCAAGTACTCGACGAGCAAAGCGTTGTAAATAAGTTGACTGGCTAGTTAACTTTGGTAGCAATGACTCCAGAAGGAATCAGATGATGAATTTCTCAAAGAATTTTAAATAAGGAATTCTGTTGTTCCATTTCTATGCGATTTATGTACCTTGGAAAAAAAAGATGGCATCAAAATTTTGTTACATTTAGAGTATGATTCATGTTGAATTGTTGATGTGTAAAATTTTGGTGCAAAAAGTGTAAGAAAAAATTAATGTAAAACTTAACTGAAACAGAATACCTCTATTAATGCAAGTTTGCACTTAGTATGAAAAAATCAAGCGAGTTTTAAAATATGCGGGAAAGTTTTTCCCTAAACTTGAAGAGTAAAGTCTGAAAAGTACCATCCTTATTTTAAAGTATAGAAACAGTAAATATTGTCTCAATAACCTACTTATAATAAGTCATATTTTGTGATTTGAAATGTTGAGTTTTAAATACATGATGTTTTCTCGAGGCTATTCCCACTCTCTTCTTTACCACCCGACTCGTGCTACTTGTCAGGATAAAATGGTGTGTTGTTGGGACTTGCAGTGAAGATTATAGGGGATAAAGAGCTGATTCTGCTATTTTTCTGGGGCCCATCGATGTGACTCCAAGGATCTCTCAGGATTTAGCACTGTTTAACTATAAGATTTTTCTCCCAAAGCATTTTTAATGTCTCTGAAAACTACTGCAGTATTTTCAGTAAAATAGAGAGGCAGTCATATTTTCAAGGAAACTTGGCAAGAGCCATTTACCTTAGTCTTCATGAGTAACATGACATTTTATTTTCCTTTGTGCTTTTTCCAAATTAAGAGATAAAACTGAAAAATGCTGAAGGAGGCAATTGTTTAAGGTGTTTAAACTATTTCAATAATGCACTGAGCTAATTGAGCTGTGCAGTACCTCAATTACTGTAGGACATGATTCTATTATCTAAAATAATTCTGATACATGAAAAAGTAATTAAATAATATGAACTTAGAGAAGACATTATTGGTGAGATGCTTTAACATTCAACATAACACTGAAAAAGGGGAAGGGTGAGAAAGAATAATTTCAAGTGGTATGTAATTATTTTTATTTAAAATAGAAGCAGAATCTGGGAAAAGAAAAAGAAACCAATTTAGACTAGAGGGCTTCACATTGAATATTTTCAAAACGGAATAACTATTACTTGAACTTATCAGAGTCAAGCTTATTTTATAAATTGTAATTTCAGCAGATAAAATTTTTCTGTACAAAAAATTAGTAATTCTCTAAACAATTAAAAAATTTACATAACAAGGATTGCAGTGATAAATCATTATTATATGCATATACATAAATTATAACAATAATATTCTTATTCATCAGGATCCAGAACAAATTTGAATTCCTATACTTCGGGCAGTGAAATCAAGTAAAGGCCATTTGTGGAATGAGATTTGGTGTGGCTGGAGTTAAAATAGAGGAGAAGGAAAGAAAATTAAGTGGACTGCTGCAAAACTTGTAAATAGTGACTGGACATAGAAAAATTTTGAAAGGGTGATCTATAAAATTATTTGATGGAAAATGAAAACGCAGCCATGGGAGCTAGCTGTCAGAAATAAAGTCTAGTGAAACCTTAATGAAATGTGCGTAATCAAATGCCTTTTTTACTAAGACATACAATTAATCAGTCAGAAAATGGATTTGTCATATTTAAATGAAAACTAACTGTAAAAAGTAATGAAAAGAATTCTGAGGCTTTTTTTTCATTAATACTATTTATGAGCCAGAAAATAATGGCTAGTTGTGCGTGAATTCGTTCTGAGCATATAATGTTTTCAGAATCATTGCTACTTTCAATTAAACCTATTGAGCAAAAAAGACAAGTATTCTTGTATAATGTCTTTTTTTCCACTTTGACACAAGTTCAAAATGAGTTACTAGTTAAACATTACGAAATTAGAATAATTAGATTCCTACAGCATAACTCTAAAGTGTGATACATGAGATTAGAATCATTGGATTTCCAGCACATAACACAAATGGTTGGAGCACAACTGCGGTTTGGTGCAAATTAACAGAAGAATAGGTACTGGTGAATGCTTCCATGATGGATGATGGTATTTTACTATTATTTCATAGGGAAATGAATTCACATGGAGGCTTCATTAAAACGGATATAATTTCTGAAAATTGCATTACCTTGTAAGTGATGGCTAGAGAGGAAAGAAAAAAGAGGGGAAGAAGTAAAAAAAAAATTAGGAGGCATGAAGAAAGTCATAAATGGCAGTTGCAGATCACACAAACTGCAATGACTATGGTTTTCGGCTACCTATTAAAAATACTATATTACGAATGTCTTCTGATGGCTTATTGATAATTTTTTCTTACTGAAATTCGCTAAATTTGGGGTCTCTGTAGAAAAATACAAAATACACTAGTGTGTTTTGAGTTTCAGGTCTATTATTTCATTGACACTATTTGACACCTACTGTTAGACTTTCAAAAATATGAATATTATTTTACGGTTTATAGAATAAATGCTTCAGGACTCAAAACAATTCCAAAACTAATCTTCAACACAATCTTTTAAACTAGTTAATTTGGCACTACATATTTTAAGGTTCTTTTAATCAAAAACCCAAACATACCATTGTAGCGATAGTTTTAATGGTTTCAAGACAACAGAGTCAACACAGAGAGAACTTTAAATGTGATGGTACTCAAATAGCATAAATTTTAAACTAAATTTTCAAGGTCCCAACTTGATGAACAACAAGGTATACCTGTATTTATGGTTGTAATCCATTTTTACTACAAGAAATACACTGCTTGAAAAAACCTCTTAGTTGCAAATTGGAATATGAATACAGTCTGCTGGCTTGATTTTAAGCTCATTGCTTGGTAATCAGATCGATTTCTGGAGGTAAAATTTGCGTCCGTTGCTCTGTTTCAAAATTGCCCTAACATTTTATTCAGTACCATGTGACTAATTGGACAAGCACATCTGAGAATGGAATAATGTTTACAAAAAATATGAGAGAAAAAAAATGAAATTTTTTAGGGAATTTTTGTGTCTTGGCTCACACAACAAAAAAGGTTACGGTCAGTTTACAAATGAAGCCATTAAGTTTCCAAAAGAACCTAATTCCATTGGATGTAGTCATTCGAAAAATACCCACTTTAAAAGTGAAAATTTCTCTGGAAATGAAAGAAACTGAGCTACAGATCTAAAACAGTATTCTTTCATAGAGAATCAATTTGTAGAAGAACATGAGTCGCGGTCAGAAATTGACAATATTGCTGTAATCTGCAAAAAAATTGGATCAAAAGTCTGAAGGATATTTTGCTTAAAAATTTGAACTTAAAAAAAGAACAAGTGAAATTGTTTCCGAAGCATACTATTCAATGGAAAACAAATAAAATATTTGGTCATGTATGAATGGAATAGATAAACTGCATCATCGCAAGAGAAAGAAAAGGAAAATAGGGGGACAGATCAATGTAAATATGGCAAAGGGGACAAAATGAAGAAAACAATTTTCAAAGGCAGCAACAAGATCTGGCTACTTGTGAAGTTTGACCAATGAAGAGAGAATAAGTAGACAAATGCAACATTAAGTAGATTCCGAGAGAATAATGAAGATCAGAAGACAACAATATTGATAAGGAAACAGACTCATGGGATATTAAGTTAAAATTAATATTAATCAGTCATATTTTTCATAAAATTTTTCAAAAATCAAACATTTTGTTGCGTAAGTATATTTACAATTAAATTAAATATATGAGAAGTAAATTTAAACAATTTCAAGGAATAATGGTTCATTTCCAAACATTTTTATGAAGGAACATAATGGTTATATTACTTGTGATCGTAAAAAGATATAAGGATTACATCATATGCAATGAAGAGGGTTGGCTTTCCTTAGTATGTAGTAGTGGCCCCAGTTTTGACCCATTTCTGAGCCAGGGTTCCTTTCAACAGAAGACTGTAAGATACTGTTGAACTGTGTACCTTATCTTTTTCCTCAACCGACATAAAAATGTCAAATTCCATTTTTAAACCGCTAGATTCAGTGGCCACCTAATAAACCGATATCATGTTGTATTAACGACCGGGATGGACGCTACCTGTCTTCCTATTTCTGAACGCAGCCATGCCCAAACACAGTTGAACTGTTTGTTCAATCTGGAATAATCTATTTTTTAATTACAACACTGTCAAGCAAAGCAAACTGACTGCTGCTGGATGGTCAACTGGCCATATCCCTACCCGCTCTGTTGTCTCGAAGGAACAAACAGGATGTTGGCTTGAATGATCATCTGCAGCCTTAATGAGAGACTTTTAAGTAGAGTTGGGCCGGGTATCCGGCGATTATCCGGATTGCCGGATTATCCGGCCGGATACCGGATATCCGGCTCCGGCCGGATACGATTTTCGCGAGTATCCGGATCCGGCCGGATAATCGCGCTATCCGGTTTTTGGACCCGCCGAATAGTGCTTTTTTGGCCCTGAAAATTTCGATAAATTTTTGGTGATATTCTTTCTTTTTTCTTCCCTATCAATACAATTTTCTGTGTTTTTTCCTGAAACTTTTGACTTTTTTTCAGTCATGGTAATTGTTCGACCTTTACTACCGGAATAACGCACATGTTCTGCTAATTGACGCGATCGCAACGTAAATTCCTTTAGTCCGCGACCCGCGTGTTTCACTATGGAACGCCGTTACTTAGTGTCAAAACCCTTTTCTTGCGCGCGCGGAAAGAAAAAACCCGTTTTCGATTAAAATCTCTGAATTTCCGGATTCCGCGCCGGTTTTCGATATATTTGCACCGTTTGTGTCAAAACTATTTTTGTCGGCGCGCCGCTTCAAATCTGTTCCGCGCGCGGAATTTTCGATGTATCGATTCCTGCTCGCAGTTTGTGTCAAAACTATTTTTTTCGGCGCGACGCTCCGAATCTGTTCCGCGCGCAGAATTTTCGATATATCGATTCCTGCTCGCCGATCGTGTCAAAACTGTTTTTTCCGGCGCTGCACCAGGAAATAATTCCGCGCGCTACATTTTCGATATATCGATTTTTCTGCGCGCGGAGAATACAGGGTGATCCAAAAGTCCCTTCCACCCCTCTAACTTTTTACCTAATTGAGGTAAAGATTTGAAACTTGGGGGATATTCCTAGGTCAAGGGGAGCTACTTTTTGGCCCCCCCTAAAATTTTCAGGGGGCCCCCCTTAGTGGGGCAACGGCCCCCAACTTTTAATTTTCAAATGAGAAGACCCCCTTTGTGATAGTTCGTTTGAAAGAACATAAGAAAAGAAAACTTTTCACGCAAACCCGAAGTCAATATCTCAAACCGTTTCAAAATGGCGGCCGGTTAAAGTTCAAAATGGCCGAAAATTCACATCGGTAATTTGTCGATGGATTTGCGCGAAAATCGGTATGTAAGGGTATTTTGACACGAGAAAAACGAATTGGATGTTAGATTTTCAAAAAAACCAAAATTTCCAATATGGCCGCTGTTTAAAGTTTAAAATGGCCGAAAATTGTCACCTCGGTTTTTCCTGATGGATTTGCCTAAAACTTGGAATTTGAGAGTATTTTGGCATAAGATAAACAAATTTGAACTTAGATTTCTAAAAAAATCAATTTTTGGTCATTTTGAACTTTAACCGGCGGCCATTTTGGAAATTTTGGTTTTTTTTTTTTTTTTTAAATCTAACGTCAAATTCGTTTTTCTCGTGTCAAAATACCCATTCATACCGATTTTCGCGCAAATCCATCGACAAATAACCGATGTTAATTTTCGGCCATTTTGAACTTTAACCGGCCGCCATTTTGAAACGGTTTGAGATATTGACTTCGGGTTCGCGCGAAAAGTTTTCTTTTTTTATGTTTTTTCAAACGAGCTATCACAAAGGGGGTCTTCCCATTGGAAAATTAAAAGTTGGGGGCCCCCCTGAAAATTTTAGGGGGGCCAAAAAGTAGCTCCCCTTGACCTAGGAATATCCCCCAAGTTTCAAATCTTTACCTCAATTAGGTAAAAAGTTAGAGGGGGTGGAAGGGACTTTTGGATCACCCTGTATTCTCCGCGCGCAGAAAAATCGATATATCGAAAATGTAGCGCGCGGAATTATTTCCTGGTGCAGCGCCGGAAAAAACAGTTTTGACACGATCGGCGAGCAGGAATCGATATATCGAAAATTCTGCGCGCGGAACAGATTCGGAGCGTCGCGCCGAAAAAAATAGTTTTGACACAAACTGCGAGCAGGAATCGATACATCGAAAATTCCGCGCGCGGAACAGATTTGAAGCGGCGCGCCGACAAAAATAGTTTTGACACAAATGGTGCAAATATATCGAAAACCGGCGCGGAATCCGGAAATTCAGAGATTTTCATCGAAAACGGGTTTTTTCTTTCCGCGCGCCGAAAAAAAATTCCGTGCGCGCAAGAAAAGGGTTTTGACACTAACGGCGTTTCATAGTTTCACTTTCATAGATGCAGGTGGAAATTCAAGGCCCGAATTTTGTTAGCTACGACCGATCGTGAGTCGAGTAAACTTAACCTCAAAAATCGCGACATTTTTCTAGCGAAAAAGCACTATCCGGATCCGGTACTATCCGGATCCGGCCGGATACTTTTTTGAATTATCCGGTATCCGGATCCGGCCGGATACAAAAAACCGATATCCGGATCCGGTTCCGGTGACGCGAAAATTCCATTTCGGCCCAACTCTACTTTTAAGTGTCCTCAAAATCCATCGCCACCGGAAATTGAATATGGAACGTCAACAATACGACAAAACATCAAACTGCCTTAATCGCTTCACCATCAAGGTCAGCCCTTCTTTGGATCACAGAAAAAAAGTAGGTACTGAATGTTTCAAAACTACTGTTGCTAAGGATAAAATATGGTAAAATTTTTTTGGTTGTGGTGTCATGTCTGTCCATGGTAGCACAAGAAAAATCTCAAACAAATTTGACCTTTTCTAACAATCGCTTTTACCACCAAAACACGAATAAAGGTGCTGGCAGATTACACTAAAGAGAGGGAAATAAATGTAGCTTTTAATTATTACTGTAATGCAGCGCAGGTAAAGTGTAAAGACGATATCAATAGCTAGTCAATTCACAAGTTTTATTTCTTTGATTTCTAGTTCAGAATCTCCATGAGAAACAACTATTGACTGGCTGTTTGGCTAAATTCATTAAATTTGAAAATGACCAATTCTCTGTTTGGTTTGTGACTGATAGATTAGCATTAAGGATAGAAATGATCTAACTGAACTTTGTCACTACACAATCAGAAATTCTAAGAGAACTGAAAATTTGTCTGGTTTTCAGAATATCCAGCTCCAAAAAACTGGAGATTATCCAGTGAAGTTGAGCAATGAAAGGTGGAACTAAATCTGTGCAGTGACACCCTTCCTTGACTCGAAAATTAAAGTCCTAGAACTGGCTTACATTTTTAAATAGATTGAAGGCAAAGGTGGCAGTAAAAATTTTAAAATGAGTAATTTTGACTAATGCCATGCATGCCTGCCGCAGATTATTTTTATACTTCCTTTCTGTTGATGCTCCTGATAATCTGCGGAGAAAATCAACCGCTGATTAGGAGAACTGGTTATTAAGAAGGGATGTCATACCAAATCAATCCGGATGCCATATAGAATTAATACTTGAGGGTAAATCTTTGCAATCTGGAAACAAAAAGAATGAGTTATCAGACAGGGAAAAAATGTTTCCCAAAATTCTTTGTTCAGTAAAGTAAAAATTTGTCATACAAGAGGAATTTATATTTTCATGAGTTGCAGAGAGATTTCTAAAAACTGCATGGAGTATTTTAGAAAGGAAAAGAAAGACACACTGACAAGAGAGATTGACAGTTGAGAATGTGATTTTATACTCAATAGTTTTCTTTACTGTTTTTCTGTTGGTGAAGTTTGTTAGAATGGTTCACTAGATGAGGTGCAAATTTATGGATTCTGATACACGTTCTCTAATCCGAATTTCACGTAGAACACAATTTGTTCAACCAAAATTACTGAAATTAACTCCTAACTAAAATATTTAACATTTTTTGATGGGTAAATCCAAACTTCCCACTTATGAAAAAATAAATGTTTATGTGAGACAAATCCAGCACTAAACATTACTGTAGCAGTCTATACAGTATGAAAAGATGGCAACCTTAATCTCAGTGCTTGGGCTCAGCAGTTGCATGTTAAAATTTTGAGCAACACGAAGCAGGGGACGAACATTCCTTTATTACTCAACTGCCAAAATCTTTATAGTGCGCGATTTGATTCAAGTAGACTTCTGATTTCTCATTTGCGGGGAGTTGAAATTTCCTACGACCATTGTAAACTAGAAACGTTAATATCTTAGTTAGGAATCGATTTCAGTACTTTTTGTTGTGCAAATTATGTTCTGAGTGAAATTTTCGTTAAGAAACAGGTATCAGTATCCTTCAGTTCGTGCCTTATCTACTGGTCCATTCTCTGTCCGTGCATTGCAATGGAGCTATAGAAAGCTGATGGTACCTCTCGAGAAAATGTTTTCTCGGAACGATCAATCAGATCGCATTTAAGAAAAAGGACCCAGCGCAATCATGTTGTAAAAAGGTTGCTTCTTCATAACGATAGAAAAAAATTTTCAGAATAGCAAATAGTTTTGGCTTCTCATTGGAAAGTTGTTAATTTTAAAGGAAAATGATTGTGTAAATTTAGATACTGTACAAATATTAGGTATTCTCAAAAAGAAAAGAAGAAATTGCACGATTTGGAAAACACTGTAACCACACTGGTTACTTTTATCGAATTGTCATTAAGAAATAAAGAATTGAATGCAGTTTTATTGTGCTCTCTATGATAAAAAGAAAGGAAAAAGAAAACGAGAGCCTCCTCAATCATTACTTACCAATAAGTCACATCCATTATCATGCCGCCAATAAATTTCGAACATACTTAGGAGTACTTTCTTCATTGAAATGCTTTGTAGTATACCTGAAGCAAAGAAGAAAAGGAGACATGATAATGTAAAAAGGGTAAAAATCAGTTTCTATCACTTACGTGGCAAAAGAAAAAAATCAGCGTAGGTCTGAAGATCACTAAACAGGTATTTTTCACTTGCGGCTGCTATTTTTAGATTTTTCACATTGACGTTTAATTAAAGTGCAATTAAGTATGAGTGTTGAGAATTATTTCACAAGCTCTTCATATTCTATTTCCTATTTATACTTTCGAAAGAGGAGAGAAGCAATGCAAGACTTAAAAGAATAAAGGTACAAACTACAAGGAAAATGCAATTTGCGACGACCGCAAAACACCAGGACTATTGATGAAACTGCAAAACTTCCTCTTGTTCTATCTAGTTCATTTTAATATTTTCCATTGCTGACTTATTACATTCTGCCCCCTTTTGTTCCATCAGATTGGTTAAGTCACAACATTCTGAAATTAGATTGTTGGAGAGGCATGTCATCAGGTTTTTGTAGATGGATCATGCTACCTGCTTTCATCTTTTTTTGACTTCCTCACTTCTTATCAGAATGGAGATGTTGCACGTGTGAGAAATTTGCAATTTGATTATCGATTTAAATGTAAAAGTTCAAGAGAAACACAATGGTGCCACTGGTTTTCTCTGAAATCAACTCCCAAGCTCAGAAAAAGCTCTCAAGTTGAGGCCAAAATGGAGGGGATATCCCATGCTATCCTGAGAGTCCACCTTTGCATCAATACAAACTCTCCATGCAAAGATAGGGAGCAAATACATTAGCAGTGTTGCCATGTTTTCAATTTTAGAGTCCCCAAATAAAGTGGCAGCCGTGTCAATGTATTTGCTCCCAATCTTTGCATGGAGAGTTTGTATTGATGCAAAGGTGGACTCTCAGGATAGCGTGGGATATCCCCTCCATTTTGGCCTCAACTTGAGAGCTTTTTTTGAGCTTGGGAGTTGATTTCAGAGAAAACCAGTGGCAACATCGTGTTTCTTGCGAACTTTTACATATAAATCGCTAGTCAAATCGCAAATTCTTCACACATGCAACATCTCCATTGTTGATGACCAGCTTCGATCATGATGTCACTGAAGTTCTAAGTGGGTGTCACTCTTTTGAGAAATATCAATTTGTGCCCACACTGATTGCTTAGATTCATTTAATAGAATTAAAACCAATTGTGAGGTGCAACACTAGCATAACGGTCCTTTCTCTACAACATGGTGCAAACAAGCGTCCTGATCGATGATTCTATTACTTTTTCCCATTTTTGCAGATCCAGTGTTGAAGAACAATTGTTGAGCTTTGCTGCTGAATTTACTGCAGATCAAAAAAAGTTTCCTAAATTTTTGCAATGATTTAAAATTTTCCAGTTGGGGACTGGGAATGGAAAGACAGGGTGAGTAATATCTGATGGAATCCTGAACTGATGTAACTGACTAAAGCACTTGGACGGCAAAAATCAAAGATAACTGTGATCAATATTTGGAAAACATAGTTCCACTTTAGTAACATTCATGGAATGCCATTCTATAAATGTATGAATGAAAATAAAAATTTCCAGGTACCTATTCAAAGAAAATTGTTCGAAAAGCAGAGGAAAACAGTGAAAAAATTTAGAGGATAGAAATGAAAAAAATATATATTTGTTGTTTTTCAGGGATTGCAGATTTGACTTACAGTTGTAATGGCTACCTGGACATTGCTACACTAAAGCATAAGTCATGTTGATATGTGTTGTATCCACCTATCTGTGACAAAGGTATCTTAAGTAAATCTACAAAAGGAATAGTGCTTAAACATTGCCATGGAGTCATTTAAAATTGAAAGGGCAGACATTACTTTTTAGGATTACAGTAAGACCTCGATTTATTGGATTTCACAGGATCAGAGGCCAAATCTGTTAAATCGTGGAATCCGCTAAATCGCGCTAGGCGGTCTTGCTGAAGGGACCGGAGGATCGATCCGTTAAATCGCAGAATCTGTTAAATCGCGATCCGATAATTCGAGGTCTTACTGTACTAGGTACGAGCTAAACAATAAAGCCTACATGAAAAAAGGATTTTTTTTGTTTTTACCTGAGGGCATTGAGCAGTCCTTCTGAGCGCACGGATGGTTGTTCTTTCAGCAATTTAATGCAGCCTTTCACATCAACTCCATTGCCTTTCACAAAAACCCCCTGAGGATGAACGTGATCATAAAGGATTACTAGTCCGACCATAACTCGCAGTACCAGTAGGCGTGTTTCTTCTCGTTCAAACTGAGAAATCAGGGACCTGTCAAATAAAATTGTTCTTATGTTACAAATCTGATCCAAGAAAATTTCAACATTAGAGTAGCATTGCTTTGTAACTTTAAAATTAAATATTTATGAACCATTTTTTTTAAACTTTAAAATTTTAACATGAGAAGACTTTGATTCTTATCGCAGAATCAAAGAAAGGAGAAATAATTGTGAAACTTCGGTTGACAACACCCATTGACATGAGTTCAAAAAATAACCGCTGGTCCATCCAAGCCTTTAAATTCTATTTTAAAACAAATTAGTAGGTACGGTCTGCTAATAACAGAAATGCGGTGAGTCTTTCTAGAATAGGACCTATTGTGTTCCTCAGCAGACTGTCTGATTATCCTTTTGCTTTTCAAAGCCCCAACTTCCATGACATAATAATGAAAATAAAATTAGAAAAACGAACAGGGTAGAAAACTTGAAAAATATAGTAGCTAAAACAGACTTAAAGTACTTTATTATGCAAATTTGCTCTTTTGGTTAGAAAAAAAAAATATGTCACTATTGAAGTACTCACGGATTTTCCAGCATCCTAAGACAAACTTTGGTCATAGTGCTCAGCATTTCAGTTGTTTGTTCAATTGGAATTTCCGGATTCTAGAATTCATGGGGCGTAAAAAAAAGGAAACATCCAATTATTATAATCACTTAGGCTGATAGGTTTTGATTAGTAAAAATGTTGGTGTGCCTACGGCAAAAGGAAAATGAAAGTTTTTGGCAAGAGCTAGTTTTTATAAATTTGTTCCACAAATTAACACTTCTCAAGAAAAAATTGGAATAATTGAAAAACATCTGCTACGAGCGCTTGTCTTCCTTATCAATAGGGCGGCTTTCATTTTTTTTTGAGAACTCAATATGTAAAAAGCGAATGGGTAAATTAACAAAAAAAAGTAACCCTGGAGTTTTGATTTAGGAGAAGGGAATTATAATTAGAATTGTTTAGCTTAGATAATTCGTGAAGCTGATCCGCTGACTTCTAAGAATGCACAAAGAGAATCTAAGTGCGACAAAAAGACTGAGCCGAGGGAAAACTGCTATTATCTAGCCATCAATATCCTTTGCAAGAAAGGCAACACGAAGCAGAGTAAAAGAGGTGCATCTCTGAGTCATCAGCGTTTCTCCTTCGTTGACAGCAAATTAATATAGATGAGAGCTACAGGATACTAGGAATTGGCATGAATCAGTAAATCAGCTAAAAATCAGAATAAGTGAAGAAGGAACGGTGCCAAACTTTAAACGCCATTTTCTAGATTTAGGAAAAAGTGGAAATGAACCCCTTTGCATGAGCACGTCATTAGGGCTCCCTGGGGTTTCTGATCTAAAACTCATGCAAAGAAAAAAACAATAAGGGAAAAATCGATTACCTCGCAGACAAATTTTGATGTTGCATCACTGAGGGCTCTGAGCATGGGTGTTGCATGTGCATAAAACAAAGACATACGATTTGCTAATTCATTACTGACTTCTTTCCCATCACGTCGTGAAAATTCATTGTCACACATTCTTTGTCTTGTTATGGTCCTTCGGTAGTAACTAAAATCGTTTTGAATGGCAGGTGTTTTCATCTGCAAGATTGAAACAGGAAAAAGATCTTAGAAAATAAATGTTTTATGATCATCGGAGATGATTACAAGTAACGGACAAGGTCTATTAAGATAACTCAATTCTAGCATTCCATCGCTCAAATGAAAAAATTCTTGACACTTCAAGGCAGCAATTGATAGTAATAGGAAGCTCAGCAGAAAAAAATAGTAATTTACTTGGTTTTGGATAAGTTTAATTTAAACAGTATAATTACAGTTTAATTTGAAAAAAAAGGGGTCAAAACAGCCTGGATAAGTCCCAAATGATGAAAGATGTGGCCAAATTTAAGTAAGCTTCCATTAAAAAGGCACAGATTACAGGTTCTTCTTAAGTTAGTTCATTTGGCTTTACTTAAGGAAAAATAATAATAAAAAAAAATCGACATGATAATAGAAATCCGAAATACTTCAAAAATTATGATAAAAAAATGCAAGAGCCCTACTTTCACTATGCAGCAAATTTTCAGTAAATTAAATCTTGCCCTGAGTTTTTACACTAGCTTGGTTTTTGAGAGGTCATTCTTTCTGTAATATATGCACATTATGGACCTGTGCATACTATTTGCTTAAAAGGAAATTATTTGTGGAAGAAAGAACATTTCGTTTGATTTTTTCACAAAACTTTTTAAGATACCTGAACTGATTTATAAGAGAAAAAAGAAGAGCTTTTAGAATCTCAGAGAGTTTGGCAGCTTCTGGCTTTCGATTATCTGCACAGTTCATCGATTAATGAATATCTTAGGAACTTGAACTTTACCATCTATAGCAATGAAACCCTTATGTGTGGAGGATGCGCAACAATTGATTGCATAGACAGCCAGAAACGAATGGCTGCCAACTTATCTTCAACTACTTTCCTGTGTTTAATAGATTTCAACTTGCCAGTTTAGAATTAATACTTTTAGTCCATTCCAAATATTTTAGAGGTGCCAAAAAAAAAAAAAAAAACAGTAAGAACAATAAAGGGAAAGTATGAAGCTTTTAACGACTTACTTTGTACTCATCAAATTTAAGGACAAATTCTAAAATTTCAGCGAACTGTTTGACCAAGGCTTGTTGCGAATCTAAATGCTGGGTTGGAGTTGAATTGCCACTGCATAATTCACCGAGGATCATGGGCACAATTCTCTCTGGAAAACAATGAAGTTGGAAATAAGAAAAAAAATTACTTGACAATTTTAACTATTTATTTAATTTCAAGTTTGCACTAATTCCTACCTCCGTCAGTTGCATGCTCATTTTCTTGTTTGATCTTTCTTAACTTTTAGCTTTTGCTCCAGTTGAAGGTGGGTACATAATTGGCCTGAAACGTCTTGGTTATATTTATTTTGCCATGCAGTCTTAAATTCCACGTTTTAGTGCATTTTTCTTGTATTTACTTAATTTATTTTTTAAGAATGAGGCACTTTTAGGGATGATTTTGTGATAATTTATTGAATTTAACAGACCTTTTCTTTCTTTGTCTTTGAAATACTCGTAAATACACGAGAAAGAATGGGAGGGAGAGAGAGATGGGAGAGGAAAAGTTCAGGATTAAGGGATTATTATACCTCTCTTGGCTTCCCAAGGTTGCCAGCTTAATCGTCTATCGCTCTTTAAAAGTTCAAAACAAAGACAAATGTACTTTTGAATGTTTCTAGAATAGATTTGTCTTCCTCTAAATACTTTTTTGTTCTACTGGCAGTTCAGACGCTTCTGACAATTTTAAGATGTGGTTAGTTTGATGAGTTATTAAAATTATTCTTAGGCATATTAGATAGTATGCATCTATAGACTCCTCATGAGGACTTACCAAGGTCTGTTGAGAAAAGGTAAAACCGTTTGAGCTTAGCAACAAGAGGCATCACTGTTTTCCAAGCTCGCAGTTGACATTCTTCCGTGGGCGTTGTTATTGCTTCCCGAATTTCTTTGCCAGCGCCTTTGTAGCATTGAATTTCATCTAAAATTATATCACATTGTTCCAGAACAGATTGCACTTCTATATACACGAGTCGTTCATCTGGCGTTGGCTGTGCATCTGTGAGGATAATACAAAAATAAAAAGAAAATTATTCCAACTTAAAGATATAAATTTTTTTCAGGAATCAAATATTTTTTCGGCGTCAATTAGATAAAAGGTAATATGAGACAATACTGGTAAAATAAGGATTCATATATGGCAATGCAGCAATCTCTTCATTATTACACAGGTAGACCTTCAGCTCCATTACAATAAATTGCCCTCGAACTGAAGCATTGCCATCCACAGATTAAAAGATTGACAAAGTAGTGCCTGAGTAAAAGCACAAAATTATGGTCTTTCTAATGACATGAAGTGCAGGCACACAATAACTTAACATCACTTCTTCCAAGTAATTTAAAAAAAAACAAAAATACTTAGGTGGGTGGATTACTGTCTTGTTTTCTTGATGATCAATAATAGCGGTGAATTTTCTCCATTGTAAACTTACTCTCAAAATCCAGAAATACATCATACTTCTGATAAGAACAGCAGTTCGATTCATCTCGTGACAGAAGACTCAATAGTGACCCCATTTCAAGATAATGATTCTTGCATCAGGAATTGTTGAATCGCATCCTGAAATCAGCGAATAAAATATAACGTAATAATAATGCGCATACATATTTGATCCAAGATGAAAATTCAGATTTCCTCTTCTTTCAAATTAACTTTTTTAAAATTCCATCGTCAGTAAGCTTTTGGAGGGCTGGGCTCTACTTTCTACCCTGTCTCTGATGAACAGGCCTCAAACTCGCTTCAATCAGACTAGTTTAGATGCGATGTCACCATACTATGAAGATTTTCTCTTAAAATGAGAATCGATTCAATGAAACTCATTACAGGTTATTTACTAGCTTGAAATCTGAACTGAAGTGCAGTACAAAATTCATGTTTGTAGAGTCCCTTTTACAGTCTGAAAGTTGAGAAGCAAACACAATTGTAACCAAAGACATAAAGACGGAGCACTAAAAGCAAAAAATGAAGCTTCTAGAGCTTCTTTTCAATCACCTCTACTATTGGCTAGAGGATTGGCGGCGAAATCGGGACAAGTTTGAATTCAAATGTAGGGCGGGAACTAATAAATAAAATTGCGGAAACAAAGTATTTTAGGTTGATTTTTGCCCAAATTCAGGTACACACTCATATTTTTTTTAACTTAAGGTTAGTTTCAGTCCGTCGTCGACCGATTAATTTCATTTGGGAGTAACGTTGATCTAGAACTGTAACGGCCTGTTTGAACCTGCAGAACCACCATGAGCAGAAGAAAAAGTAACTTTATCTGAGATTACTGCCTGTTACCGAGCAAAAGTAGGTGAATTATATTAGGACGCAGACCGAACTTTCTTAGTATATTCGTTTTAGGAATTTAAAATACGTTTCAAAGAAGAAATGTGCAAAAATCAAGAGGACAAGTTCAAATCAAATTTCCGTTTGCCGCCATGGATTCCCGCGCTCATTTACACACTCACACACGCGCGCAGCGCCGAACCTAGCTTCACTTTTTCCCCGTGCTTTTAGATACGAGCGCTCCGTCTTTATGTCTTTGATTGTAACACTACAACCTTGAACACAATTTATTAATTAGATTAGAAAGAAGGAACTATGGTATGAACACCACAACCTCTGAGAAAAGAGGGGAGTTTGTGTGCTTTTCATGAAAATTGCTTAATAGGGATACAAGAAGTGACTATTTTGAACAGGACCGTCAAAAATATCCTGAAAGGAAGAGTTGCATATACTTTGACATATCCTGGTGGCAAGCCGTAACTATCTTAACAGGGATAAGAATGATCTGTCATGATTTATGTCTTCATAGACTTAATTCCATTTTTAAAATAAAAGAGTACTTAGACATTCATGTACATTTAAGGAATTCATGGATGTCAAAAATTCTATAAGGCTTGTTGACAAACATGATCAGACGATTGCGATTGAGTATTATAGTGTTAAAACTCGAGAGTACCTGAACTGCATGCATTTCATTTGAAACTACTTTCCCTTGGCAATACTAAGGGATATCTTTTAACTTGAACAATTCTTCACACCATGCAGAAATTTTTTGTGAAAATATCACTGATGTTTCACTTGCGAAGGCTAAACACACTCATGATACACAAACCAGACCAAGGTACTTAAACAGTCGACAAATATACCACAGAAGGAGGGACTAATTAGAAGAGCGACCTTAAGCAATTCTAACTGCTGTAGATGGAATCCTATTATAAATAGGGAGGATTCCTTCCCTATGAGATTACTAGTTGCCAAGACTAGGCAGCAAGACCGCCAATATTTACGGAGTCCCTCCAATATAAAGGACTTGGGGAGCGTAGCGATTACTTGATTGACGCATATATTTTCTGATGAATATTGAAGCAAAATATACAATTTGAACCCCTGTCAATAGATATACCCAGTACTGCTATGAAACTTTCTTTAAAAGTACAGCTAAGGTAAAGCAAACTCAAAGACATAAAGACGGAGCACTAAAAGCAAAAAATGAAGCTTCTAGAGCTTCTTTTCAATCACCTCTACTATTGGCTAGAGGATTGGCGGCGAAATCGGGACAAGTTTGAATTCAAATGTAGGGCGGGAACTAATAAATAAAATTGCGGAAACAAAGTATTTTAGGTTGATTTTTGCCCAAATTCAGGTACACACTCATATTTTATTAACTTTAGGTTAGTTTCGGTCCGTCGTCGACCGACTGATTTCATTTGGGAGTAACGTAGATCTAGAACTGTAACGGCCTGTTTGAACCTGCAGAACCACCATAAGCAGAAGAAAAACTAACTTTATCTGAGATTACTGCCTGTTACCGAGCAAAAGTAGGTGTAATATATTAGGACGCAGACCGAACTTTCTTAATATAATCGTTTTAAAGCATTTAAAACACGTTTCGAAGAAGAAATAAGGAAAAATCAAGAGGACAAGTTCAAATCAAATTTCCGTTTGCCGCCATGGATTCCCGCGCTCATTTACACACTCACACAAGCGCGCAGCGCCGAACCTAGCTTCACTTTTTCCCCGTGCTTTTAGATACGAGCGCTCCGTCTTTATGTCTTTGAGCAAACTCCACTGAAGCAGGATATGATGCTAGTATTTGAAAAGGACAGTTTCCTGGTCATCCCTACTTCGCATTTCAGATTTTAGTGAGAGGGGCTGTTGTTAAAAAAAATTAAGGTAGATTACTTACGATTTAGTATTGATAAGAAGCTAGATGCGAGCTATGAAGAGAAAACTAGGGGAGCCATATCAGTGAGCTTTCATTTGAATTCCTACATCAAGAGGGAGAAATCACAATATTACAGCACACAACCTACTAAAAAAGGTAACACTCTATAAACTCGAGAAAAGAGAGAATCAGAAAGCGTGACAAGCAGTGAGTGTTTGCTGTTTTGCTGAACTTTTAATTAAACATGAAAAAAACTATGTTGAGTCCTGTAGACATTTAGCAAAACTGACCTACTGTGTGTGGAAATCTCAGATACTCAATTATTCACAATAATTCCAGTTAAATATGAGATATTTTTCAACTTGGTTACAGGAGATTAAGGAGATCAAAAACTTTATAATAACATTACAAGTTTTGCGATGATTTTTGAAAGTCGGAGAGGAGAGAAACGATAAAACGATTGATAACAAAAGATTTGTCTCCGTATAGGTAAATAAAGTTTATCACTAACCTAACCTCGAAGCGTAAAGCGGAAAAAGGAGTGAACAGATTGGCCCAGATATTCTGGACCACATTTCACCAAAAACTTCTGTTTATCAAACCGCCGTCAACACCTACCAAGCGGCGAGTAGGCCTTCGGCCATGCTCGGCAATCTTCGTAGCCAATCAGGTTGCCGCTCGCCGCCCGTAATCTCGAAGAAGGTTCGGCTCCTACACCACCCTACACTTTTCGAATTTTGGATTTTGGCATTCGGCCTGATTCTCTTTTCCTCTTTTCCGTAATTAATAACAATAAAAAATTCATTTAATCATCACTTAGCGGCACCTTGTCCAATTTGTGCCGAGCGCCTCTACAACTTTGCAAATTTGGACGTTACCTTTTGAACATTTCATCCCTTCCCTTTGAAATTACTTTGAATAAGTACACTTCACATATCACACGGGACTTTTATCTGCATATTTACTTGGCTTTATTCGCAAAGGATCTTTTAAGAAGTAAATTCTTTCGATAACTTATTGGGGATGGTCAAGTCACCAATTAGAGCCCGTCATTCCATGCCATTATTATTACAGGACTAGGTTTCTTACCTATAATTTGATGGGCACCGTGAGAATAATAGATAACCGTATTTGATCCGTGCCTTAAAAACTGAACTGCTGGTGGCAGAACCATCTTGGTGATGTTCATAAGGAATTTTAGACTTTATTCTATTTTTTCAGCAGATGAACCTTACATGGTAACTTGTAAAGTTTTGCCTCATTTTCCTTGAGTTCTACTTAGTTTGATGCCAAAAAACAAGAAAATTCATGGAGAAACGTGCCTTAAAGGTGATAGTTCCCCCTCATACTTACTATCAGAGTTCCAACGGAAAAAATCTTGTTGTCATAGGTAAATACGGTTTCCATTGCTTCTTCAGCTGTTATAGACAACTATGCGGGTTTGCTGGAGAATTTGGTGACTGCTAGGATTGTTAATTAGTATCTCCGAAGCCTGGTTGTTATAGCTAAACTTAAAGCATTGGCTTCAACACATCGCAAAACCAGAACCTTGGAGAGACCAGTGAACATCCATGAGAAAAGGAGTGAGGAGCAAGGTACCTAGCATTGTACATCCGCCTGGTTTTCACAACTACCGTTCCTAGGGATTTAGGATTCAGATTCGCACATCAACCAGTAAGCTTTTCTCCCAATCATCTTGATATAGAGGCAGCTATGCAAGGCGCAGCCAGGTAGTCCAATGCTCAAGCCACTTAATCAACACAAATATTATCCTAACTTACAACAAAATGACTTGTTTCTTCTCTAACAATGGAACCGGAAAATGTTACTTTGAATGCGCGAGAAACTTCTTTGGTCGAGATGAAGAAATGAGTCCGGAACATCTCGACCAGGTACAGGCCGCTGTGTTTACATTAGGAGTCTGGAGTATCTCGCCGCAATTTCACTTGAAATCACCATGAACAGATCAACGGGGTAACTGATATTTGATTTTACGAAAGGGATAAATGTTAGACGCGGACGAAAGTTCTTTTGTCGAGGTGAAGAAACGCTACCGCTGAGAAATTGAGTCTGGAACATCTCCTAGAGGAAGTCCGCTCTGGGTACGCTTTGTTTATGTCCGGACTATATGTCGCCGTTCGTTTGTTTACATTAGGAGCGAGTTTGACACCGATGACAGACTTTGGTTTTTGATGAAAATTTGGTCTGGAATATCTGGGCCAAACGCAAAAACCCGGAAAAAGCGATCAAAGCGGAGTGACAAAGAACTGCATAACTTGACGGACGGGTTGCATAAGGGGCAGGAAAAAGATGGTTTCTGATTAGCTGACTGTTCCTACCAAAACTTTTTAGCTATTTTGGAAAATTTTAGTACATGTGTATAATTTGTTTATATTTAATGAATAAGTAATTTTTCTACATTCTCCTTAAGAAAACTTAATATTAAATAGAAACTTAATTTCTTGAAACCTCATAAGTTCATAACAACAGACTTCCAGTCGCAAGGTATCCATTAAGATACAGAGATTGATTGAGCTACTGCTTAATGCGAAAATTTGAAAAAGTGCACGGTGTTAAGGGGGGGGGGGGGGGGTTGACTGCTGCTCAATGTCTTTCTCTTCTTTTTTTAGATGAGGGGTGGGGATTGAGCACATTATAAATGAAAACGGGTACCATTGAGTTTTTCGGAAAATTTTACACAAGAAGATGTATTTAAATTGCAAATCTCTGTGGTACGCAAGAGCTCGATGTTATATTTTTGTGATGCATGACATTCGCGGTGATACCACTATTCGACCACGTGAGAGCCCCTGTTGCCTACGCCAATAGTTGAAGGCGAACCGACATGGCGTTGAAGTCATCACTATTCCTGGATATTCTTTGTGAGCTCTGAATAAGCACGACATTTGTGGTGATGCAACTATTCGACCACGGCGGAGCTCATCTTGCCTACATTGTAAATTGTAGGCGAATTGTCAATGCAGAAGGATCACCGCTCTGTGCTCGGTGAACGTGCATTTTTTGTGCGTTCCGAATAAACGTGTCTTTCATGGTGATACCACTATTCGACCACGTGGGAGCCCATGTTGCCTACACTATGCATTGAAGGCGATCTGACATGGTAACCTGAAAAGTTGAAGTAACCTCCTCCCGTTTGGTAGAGAGCTATTTTTTGTGTGATTGGCGAGGGTAATATAGTAAACGCAAGTATGATTGGAAAAGGGGCATTTGAAGCACTAAATGAAGAGATGCGTGTATTTAAGGAAAAAATTATTGAAAAGAAATGGTGACAAATGCGAGAGAAAAAATGAATACTGAGCACAATACACCGGCCGTAATGAAAATATCATTTTTTAAGAAAGAAAATGAAAAGGAAGTTGTATAGGTATTTTCTTCAGAAAGTACCCACAGTTAAATTTATTAAAGTGCCAAATGATCTCTCTATATAATCTCTTACCTAGGTTTTGATATTAGAATTCATCCCCTGTGTAAATTCTCACCGAGGAGGGGGGGGGGGCACTTTTTTTTGCGTCATCTCCCTAAGATCCAATGCAATTTTCCGAGAATCTGCGATCTGCGACAAAACTAAAAACCACAGCCTGGTATGCGAAAGTATATAGTTGGTATTGGTTTTTGGATACTGTGTGGGTAACTGAGTATTTTCACTCTGTGACGTCGCACACTTGTCGTGAAACGTTATTTTTTTAATCCGTAATTATAAAAATTTTCCCGGATAAGACCCCTGGACCCCTCTCACTATGAGAGCGGCGGATCCCATTCGACCGTCAAAGCCCCCCCCCCCCCCCCCCCCCGACAAAATTCTGGATACGCGCCTGCGCAGGAGTGTCATTGTAGGATCAAATAGTTTTCGTCAATGAGACATTTACGTGCATTTTGCAATTGTAAAGAGGCCGCAAAGGGGGGCCATGCCAGCACCTTATTTAGCGAGTGGTTCTGCGCAGTGACAGGCGGTGCTGCCAACGCAGGCAAAAGTAATTGATTTCTGTGGAGCTGGTGTGCGTTGCATACCCACCACGGGCACGTTATACAGGGTGTCCCAGGATTAAGTACGAATTGAAGGAATCGTGATTCTTTGGGTTAAAGGAAGACGTTTCTGTGGTAGGGCCGCATCAAGGGGGTGGCCACATGGGCCGCGGCCCATGGCGGCAAATCTAAGGGGCGGCAAAAATTTGCAATGGTTTAAAGAGCTTGATGCAAAAACGGCTTTTTTCGCCCCCCTCTGGAATTTCTTCAGACTTTGTCTATTGATTACTCATACTTGAGCGCTTCTTTTCCCAAATTTTCAGACCCCCAAAAAATTTTGGGGGGAGCTAGGGGGGGTGGAAGTCAAAACCTGTGAACCTCGATATCTCTCGAACGAAGAAAGATATCGAGGTCCGGTTTGGACGAAACATCGTCTAAAATTGCATACTTTAAGATTCTAAAGGTCGAAATCCCGATATCGCATTTTTAAGTCAACATATGTGCTTTTTTTTCCAGTTTTTAGGTCTAGATAATTTCTTTTAAACGAAAAATTTACAAAGATCTCAATTTTTTATTTGAACCAAAACCAGTTTTTTAAATTGTTCGTCTTTTTCCGCATCCAACGAGTGTCCATTAAGCTGGGAAACCAAACGGTTCCGGAGTTATGATCGATTGAAGTTTCCGCTCAACGCGCGCCGACCGATTTTCGCGCGCAAAAAAGTCGGATTTGACTGTTATTAAATCAGATTGACTGTTCAAACTGAGCGAAATGCATTATTATGGACTCTTGAGGGTCGCTGAGTTCAGAAATTACAGATACTTCCAAAAAATTCACGTTTTTAAAATTACAGCTCCGTACAGGACCACTGAGCGGCCGGTTGGCGCTCAGTGGGCCTCTAAAATAGCGCTACAGAGCTGTAATTTTAAAAACGTGAATTTTTTGGAAGTATCTGTAATTTCTGAACTCAGCGACCCTCAAGAGTCCCTACTAATGCATTTCGCTCAGTTTGAACAGTCAATCTGATTTAATAACAGTCAAATCCGACTTTTTTGCGCGCGAAAATCGGTCGGCGCGCGTTGAGCGGAAACTTCAATCGATCATAACTCCGGAACCGTTTGGTTTCCCAGCTTAATGGACCACTCGTTGGATGCGGAAAAAGACGAACAATTTAAAAAACTGGTTTTGGTTCAAATAAAAAATTGAGATCTTTGTAAATTTTTCGTTTAAAAGAAATTATCTAGACCTAAAAACTGGAAAAAAGCACATATGTTGACTTAAAAATGCGATATCGGGATTTCGACCTTTAGAATCTTAAAGTATGCAATTTTAGACGATGTTTCGTCCAAACCGGACCTCGATATCTTTCTTCGTTCGAGAGATATCGAGGTTCACAGGTTTTGACTTCCACCCCCCCTAGCTCCCCCCCAAAATTTTTTGGGGGTCTGAAAATTTGGGAAAAGAAGCGCTCAAGTATGAGTAATCAATAGACAAAGTCTGAAGAAATTCCAGAGGGGGGCGAAAAAAGCCGTTTTTGCATCAAGCTCTTTACGTACAAAAAAAAAAAATCGTATTTATAAAAACAAAATTACAAATGAGAAAAGGTGACAAAATCTTTCATTTCCTGAGAGTATAGTAATTTCTAATTTTGTCGTCTCTTAGTGATACAAGAGACAGACAGCACCTTCAATAAGTCGAGTCAAGAGAGAGACCAAACACGCAATTTGGCCTGGAATGGCGCGACTTAGAGAGAAATGATGAGGAGGACTTGAGATGAAAAGGAGAAGCCCTCGGCGCGGCGATCGGCATGTAACACATTTAGCGCCTACAAGACTGCACGAAAACTTCACGCATTGCGCCAAACACATTGCGGTCAGCGTGAAACGCATAGCGCCTACAAGACTGACGGAATACTTCACGCATTGCGCCAAACACGGTACGGTCTGCGCGGCGCGGCGGCGGAAGTTAAATAATTGATCCACATTTATGTTTGTTCTTTCAGGATTTTTTCGTTCATTTCTTATGAATGGAAGGCCTTGCCCACACAGAGATAGGTTTACGGAACTTAACTTTCGCGCAAAGCTCCGTGAACTTTTGCTAGTAGTGTTGACAGAGCTTTCCCAAAAAATGTGTTCAACACGAGTAAATGCGTCTCATGCACCCCTCCCCCGCTGACACGTTCATTTGATGGTTTTTATCGAGTTTCAAAACGAATGAGAAGGGGGCGGCAAAATACAGGCGGCCCATGGGCGGCAAGTAGATGAATCCGGCTATGTTCTGTGGTATAACTTTTTTTCTAAAAACACTTTCCCTAGGTCCCCATTATTCCCCTATTATCCCCCTATTATCTCCTTATTATCCCCATTTCATCCCCTATTATCTCGAAATCTATGAGTTATAGCGAAAAAAACGTAAGAGACATTTTCTCAATATTTTTCAACGCTAAATCCAAAATAGGTGCCGTCAAAAATCAATTTTTGTCGCTAGAAAACATTAATTTTGACCACTTTTAGGTTCGATACCTACCTTAACCCCCCCCCCCCCCCCTCACAATGCGTTATCCCTTATTTGGAGGTAAAAAATGAAAAAAGTACTAAAAATTACCTTCATTTACCAATTTTCATCAATATTGGTTGATAAACAGTGTCACAGTGTTTGAAAGACGAGTTTTTTTCTCCAACTTTAGGGGGCCGTGGCCTCCGGGGAAAGCGTTTTTGGAAGACACGTTATACAACAAAAACGTCTTTTTTTGACCCGAAGAATCGACTCCTTCAATATTCACACTTAATCCTGGGACACCCTGTATGACGGATTGTCGAAGTGCTATGCTATCTCGGGAGCGGCAACTGCGCTGGTTAGTGACTTGTCTACTTGACGACACTGAATTAATTCATCGTGTCTCGTACATCACGGAACGTCATTGATGGTCTCAGGTTGTCAAATTTAGAGACGATACTGAGACAGAGATACGAACATTTTGTCACTCTAAAGGTGCGTTTCGCAACAAAAGAGTGATAGCATAGGCCAGGAAGTGTAGAAGGGGGGGGGGGGGCGTTGACAGACTTTTCAGAAGATCCGGGAGAACGATTCTGTAACAACTCGCAAATGGAGCGATCCTATTTATGAGTCGCTGGTGTTACTGAAGTAGTCAGTGATCGCGATAAGTTGCGATCTGATCAAAAATTTATCGCGAAAATTTCAATAAAATCGCAGTTTCATCGACGGCGATGTATCGCAATATTATCGAAATGCCTCTCGGTCGCATGAGAGTTGAGTTTGAATCTGGGCTCAAGCGCTTGTACCATTTACCTACAAACAATCAGTAACGAAAAAGCTCCCCTAAAGTTGTTTTCCTTTGAATTTTTCTTTTTCATTTCCCGTCCAAGAAGACAAAAATAAGGAGAGAAAGGAGACAAAAAACAAGAATAGATAGAGATAAGGATAGAAAGAGGAAGAGGACGAAGAAAAAGGGGAAGAAGAACAAGAGGAAGAAGAGAAGAACTTTTCCTTCTGAATAAAAAGAGGATCTTGATTTGATCAGATTTACTGTTACTAAACGATAAATGCGCGATACATTCAACCTTCAGACGATGTTTAAAAAATGTCATTGAAAATTTGAATACGTTGACCCGATTCTAACAACATAGGTAGTTCTCGTGTCTGCAACAAATTCTCTGACAGAGACTGTCCTACTGGGACTAGGATGGGGATGGGATGAAATAATACCACAATTCGACCACGTGGGAGTTATGTTGCCTATACTCAAAATTGAAGGCGATCTGGTATGGCGGTGAAGAGCCTCCTCTCGATGGGTAAAAAACAATGTATTGAAAGTGATCGAAGTGAGCGTGCCATTTCAAGATGATACCACTATTCGACCACTTAGGAACGTGTGGTGCATAGGTACACTAGATATTGAAGGCGAACCAGTGCGGAGTTAAAGTACCCTCTTCCGGTTACATAAAAAAACGATTTTTTGAGTCTCCTGATTCCGCCGTGTTTAGGGAAAACGCCGCATGGACAACTAGACTTTACCAAATTTCTGACGATGAAAATCGAACACTGAGGATTTATTGCCTCTGTATAAATTTTTCCCAGAATTTCAATCACAATATAATCCGCAGAATCTACAGTTTTCATCCAAAAAATTCATAGATTTCTTAAAATTGAATATTTTACTAGAGGAAATTTGGCAACGTTCAAATTTACGCACGCCTTTTTCTCTTCGTATGCGGCAGAATTCGCGACATTTGCATGCGCAGAAACCTTAATTGTAACAAATATCGATGATATTGAAAATAACTTTTCTCGATAACGATGAAAAATACAATAGTTCTCACCTGCGAAGTCTACGTGAGATTTTATCTCAGAGGAGACTTTTCTCAGACTTTGAATTTGTTGAGACGCCTCTGAAGAGTAAAAAGAAGTCTTCAATTCACTTTATTATGTGCAGCAGTTTGGCGAAATTTGGTGCAAATATAGTGGAACAAAATAAGCGCTTCTTCCTAACGCTAACAACTTTTTTTTGTACCTGCGAGTAGTTTTTCCGATGATGATGATTAATGAACTGAAAATAGAGAGCAAAAATCGAAACACGTTGAGTAATTGCTGCAAATTTAATGTTGCAAATTTTAGCGGGCACATCAAATCACTTTTCACTTGGTAAAAACGAAAGCGCGATCATGCTTTTTACACGATACTTTTAATAATAAACACACATTTTTTTTTTTCAAATTTTTGTGTAAAAATGAACTTGTTCTAAAATATTTTGCTCTGAAATTATAGTCCACTGGAAATCAACGCGAAATTACCGTGTTATTTTTACGAACGGGCGTTTGAGTGGGCGTTTCAAGTCTTCCAAAGAAATATAAAAGTATGCACATATGAGCGATCTTATACGGACATATCCACCCGAAACTTTGCATAAAAATTAACTCCTTAAAGTTTTTTCCCCGGAAATCTGTAAACTAAACATCAACGCGAAACGCGAAATCGTCCCGTTTTAGTTTCTCCAAAGAATAAAATAAGTAGTCAACGAAAACGAAATTGTCAACGGCCTAACACAGTACCATCACAGCTACCAACTGAATCAACCGACATCGTACTTTGATAAGCCGAGCACGAAAAGCAAGCTGTCCGACCGGCTGTCGGGCACGTCTCAAATTCGGCAGGGGACAACGGACAAGCTGGAAGAGTTAAATGCGTACACCGCGTGAAAAAGAGAGAGAGAGAGAAAAAAACATACACTATCGCAAGTCCGGAAGACCCCTAACTAAGCTCGTTCTATTTCAAATCCTTCATCTTCCCCATGCTCATGTCCGAGGCCCTAGAACCCCCCTCCCCCCGCTCCGGTCACGCCGAGCTTCACACTTCACCCCTCCGTTACAATGCATGGCGATAAAAAGAGGAGGAAGAGCTAATTACATGGTATGCCCGCTGATTTATTATTTAACGGTCGGTCCTGAAACATTGCCGCCGGTTGGGGACCTTAAATGTTATCAATTTTATTATGTTGAGCATTGTTTCTTTTGTCGTATTAACTACGAACGCACACACGTCCAAAGGCTACGCTCGTCAATCAGGGGTCATGCTATCGAAATGAATCAGTCGATCCTCGATTTATCGGTTGTACCAATCGATCTTTGATACATTAATAGATTCCATAGATCGGGGATTGAAAATTTTGTCTTCGCATACTCCAGTTCACAGAATGACGTAGTCAGTTTGAAACCTTAAAAGTTTGCAATACGAACCAGGAAAAAAAAAAAAAAAAAATAACACTTAGAAATGGCCCGAACTGTATGTAACAAAGTGGAGTAAGTAATGATGCTGGGTCCACACCATTTCGCGGGGAAAAAATTCCCCTTCCCTTTCGCACATCATTATTAAAACTGCAAAAACTGGTATCTCAATTGCGATGTTTCAAAATTTCCGATTCTATTACACGCAAGAGAGTCTTCGTGAAAGGGCCCTTGAGGTGGTGGGAAAATAAAATGAAATAACCATACGTCCCCACCGCAGCTGTAAGTGGCGAATTTTGCATCATTTAGTACAAAAAAATAAAAACACAATTTGTCTATTTTTTAAAAGAGAATATTTGAGAGCATTCCAATGTTAGAGAACGATTAATAATCATGCGGAAAATAAAAATGTTTTTCGGGGCTGTTGTCAGCTTTAGAAACGAATCATTTTAAATGCTAATAGTTATTATTTATGGCGATTATGCGGTTTGAAATTTTGACTCGATGCTCCTAAAAGTATAGTAACGTGAGCCCTTTAGCGTTCTTGATGATGGAGTAGCTAACAGCGAGTTATTCCCATAATTTCTCCTCAATTTAGGGGAAACGTTTCACAATAGTGTTTAAGTAGTTTGATATTCTCTCTGCATGTCGCATATTATCGTACTTTCATTAGCCAACCCTCGCATTTCCATTCTCTACATAAATTCCATTGGAAAACACTGCTTTTCCAAAGAAATTCGAGAGTAAATTCGTATAATCTTCGTTGCCAATCATTGAAACTAAAATAAATAAATAGAGCCGCAGTACCTACATATCTAAATTGTCAGATGGAGCTCATCACAACTTTATACAGTGCAGCAGGATTTATTGACAGCACGAGACTCATATCTCCGGACAGGAAACTGTTGCCGCACAGAGGATCATTTCTGGCCTACCCCGAAAATCTAAGGCGCAGTAGAAATTTTGCTCCAGTACATACATGTTTAGTCCGAGAACTCCACTAAACACGTAGGATCAAAATTACTCGGTGTCGTTTTCTTTAATCCGAATATATGCCTCCAAATTTTACAACACTGCTCGTGACTACTCAATTAGAGTATGAATGAAGAGCTGATCCGTGCGGCCCTAGGTCCTTGTCCTCAGCTTGCTTTGCGCCACCAACCGCTTCCCTCAAAGCGCATCAAAGTCAATGCAAGCTCTGCAAAAATTGCTCCTGCGTAGAATTCCTGTCTTACGCACGAAATGCGGAGCGTTCCTTTCCTCTATGAATGAAGGTGCCGGCGCACAGTGGATCGAGTCCATAGGAGAGATCGGACAAAATTTGGAAACTTTAAAAGCTTATAACTCCGGTTATACAGAATTTTGAGGTTCTGAATGTGGTTTCATTGGTTTCCTCGTAAAATTTTCTTTTAAAAACACTCCTTGAAATGAAAAATGTGACGAAATATGCATCAAAATTTGCAGTTTTAGTAAAAAAAATCCATGTCCGACCTCTCTAATTGAGTCGATTCACTGTGCGCCGTCGACTTTCATGAATGACAGTGGAAATGGTGTGAATGGTAGGAGACCCCTATTAAGTCGGCTTTTTTCGTTCTCTCACCTCTGGTTCTTAACCTCGTCTGGAACTGGAACTTTTAACGATATTTTTGGGGGATTTTAGGGAGTGTGTGATAAATTTTACGGTTCAGAGGACATCTTCGGTTCTGGTAGGGCATTTTTGAACTATGAGTCTTAATCTCCGGTTGAAATTTAACAGATACATACCCAGACCCATAGCGCTTGTTAAATGTTTACCGAATGGTAAATCCATGACACAGGGAACAGGAAATGGCCGGATTTACCTACTTGCCACCCATGGGCCACCTTCTTCTCATTCATTTTGAAACATCAATAAAAACCATCAAGTGAACGTGCCGGAGGGAGAAGGGTGCATAAGACGCGTTCACTTGTGTTGGACACATTTTTTGCGTAAGCCCTGTCAATACTACTAGCAAAAGTGCACGGAACTTTGCGCAAAAATGAAGTTCCGTGAACCTATCTCTGTGTGGACGAGGCCTTTCATTTATAAGAGAAGAATGAAAAAAATTTGAAAGAGTGAACATAAATGCGGTATAATAATTTTAACTTCCGCCGCCGTGCCGCGCTAACCACACTGTGTTTGGCGCAATGCGTGAAGTGAACTATGCAAAACGATAATCCGGGCATCGGAACTTGGCATGTTTTGAAAACGCCTTCAAATGCGGCGTGATACCCTACGCATTCCGGAGAGTTCAAATAGTTGTATCATTGCGCCTTAGAAATGCGACGAAAGATTACAATCAAAATAGCCTTATACACGCTGGCTTCGTCGATTTCCTTTGACATTTTTTTGCAGTGGTGAATGCATAGCTGAAAATCGCTCCAGCTAGAATTGTATTTAGCAAATAGGTGGTTTTGTATACGAGGATTCAAAATAAACAAGTGGTACGGAATATAACAAAAGAATATATTCATGTAGTCTTGTGGGCACTGTGCGTTTCACGCCGCGCCGACCGCTGTTGACCGTACTGTGTTTGACGCAATGCGCGAAGTATTCATGCAGGCTCGTAGGCGCTAATGTGTGTTACATGCCGACCGCCGCGTCGAGGGCTTCTCCTTTTCATCTCAAGTCCTCGTCATCATTTCTCTTTGCGCCGCGCCGCTCCAGGCCAAATTACGTGTTTGGATTCTCTCTTAACTCAACTAATTAGAGGTAGCAGCAGTCTTTTGTATCACCGAAATACGAAAGAATTAGAAATCAGTGAACTCTCAGGAAATGAGAGATTTTGTCACATTTTCTTGTTTGTATTTCTTTCTGAATCCGATTTTCCTATCCCTACATTTAAAAAAATTGCAAAATTTGCCGCCCTCTAATTTTGCCGCCATGGGCCGCGGCCCATGTGGCCACCCCTCAATCCGGCTCTGGAACAGGAGTGACAGAATGGGACTAATAATTCTGTCGTGATGACGAAGAGAGCAGTAAGTGCATTTCTGGATGAGCCATGACAAGCACATACTTGTATGTGTCGTGAGGTTCATCCCAGTATGCATAGACAAGCAGTCTTTCGATGGATTTAGCCGAAAAATATGCATGCCCAACTCTCGTTGCGGTGATGCAATAATTGCTGCTCAAGAGCCGCTCACACTGAAAAAAAATATCGGTGTATTTACTAAGAAAAGGGTAAAATTACCAAGAATTCAGGGTTCTATTTGATCCCAGTTTTTTCTTGGTAAAATTATCATTTATGGAACTTGTAATTTTACCGAGAAATCTCGGTAAAATTATTGAACTTTCTCGGTAATTTTACTGGACCTTGGTAAAAACGCCAATATTTTTTATCGACCATGGTAGAATTACCGAGATAAAATGGCAAAGTTACCGGGAATTTATTACCAATAAAAGTGGTATTCTTACCTGAAAAAAACAGTAAAAATACCGGTTTTTTGGTAAGTTTACCAGTCTGTCTTGGTAAAATGACCAATAATTGGTAAAAAAAGTGAGATGGTAAAGGTACCGACGGACCTTGGTAAAAACGCCGAGAATTTTTTTCAGTGCATTATTTATACATCGCTCAAGGAAGGGGGCGGCAGGCTGAGCTCTCTGTACGGGTGCATTACGGATAAAAGTCCAAGGGCGCGTCACGTAACGCTTGACAATTTTTACTAGTTTAAAGAAACTTTGTCTTCATTTATTTTATTTTATCTTATGTTCTTAATGTTTCTTGAGATTTCTTCATTTGAGACTAACAGAACTACGCGTGCCTCGCATGGCTTCCAGACCATCGTGTACCTACTACTGCTAAATACAAAATTAAAGTATAGTGGAAAAAAAATGAATAAATAAACGGAAATGACAAGGAAGAACAATTAGGCACCATAATGCAAAAAATAGGGGTCAAGTGCGAGTGAATAAGGCATGATATTTTTTGTGTGTTCCTTGCCGGGACCGTATAGAAGTGGCATAGGTAACTATATTGCGCACAACTGATCGTGCTCCTAAGCCGCTCATATTACCGTCGCAATAATTGAAGGCACACACCACAGAATAAAAGACCCGATTTTAGGGAGAGAATAAAGTGTTTATTTTGCCGGGACCGTGCATAGGTGGCAAAACTACACTGCCGTGCTGAGGAGGAACGCCGTATGAGCCTTCAGACGTTGCCAAGTTTCCTTCGATAAAAACCGAATTTACTGAGAAAGTTGTGAATATTTTTCCCCGGAATTTTCAGACTATTTTGTACGCAATTTAACCTAAACCATCCGAAAATTTCAAAGAAAAATGTGCATGAATGTTGTCAAAAATACATGTTTTATCAAGGGAAATTTGGCAACTCTCGAATGTGCATACGGCGTTCTTTCCTGAGCACGGTCGCACAATGCGCATCTGTTCGTGGCGCTCCCAAGCTGTGCATATTGGCTTGAATTTATAAATATTTCTCAATGCATTTATAGCCAAAAACAAAGTTTTTTTTTCGCTATTGAAAAGTAGATATTATTCGATCTCCACGTCGATATTTAAACTTCGCGGGCACTGGCGGCGGCAACAGAATCTGGCCAAGACTCCCGATGTACGATTCACACAAAATTTTAAATCTTGTATATTTATAATAATAAATGGGGTTTAAATAGCTACGTAATTTGCATTCAAAAATAGTATACTTTTTTATCATATGAACGCATTTCGAAAATCCTCTCTATTCTAATAAAATCATTTTTAAGACGCTCGATGAACGGGGTAAGGAAGGAGCAGAGTATGACGGTCCAAAGGTCGAATTCCAAAGGAGGAATTAAAATTCAGAGTGAGGAGAGAGTCATTAAGAATATTGTTTCGCGAGCAATTTTTCTTTGAAACATCGTTTCATTATTCAATTAAAATAATTTGCTCATTAATCGTCGACCGGCGATTTCGACGGTTTCGCTGGCCGGGAAGCGGGCCTTTTGGGGCGCGCAGCGCCCCGAGGGTTGGGCCGCTTAGCGATCAGGGGGTAGACCATACCCTAGTATCAAATAATCACCATTTCATATCATGTTAATTGACATTGAATAACATCATTACTATTGTTACTGTAAGCTCTTCGATCCGTGCATTTTCATTTCTTGTTACAGTTAGGTCTCTCGTTCTATACAAGGCTGATTTCCACGATTTTTGGCAGGCGGTATAGTCCTTAGATGAGCTCATTTTATTCAGATTTTAGAAATAAGCTCTGCATTTTTGTGATTTCTTCCATTAAAACAATTTAAACGTTTAGAATTTGTCACACAGTTCATTTTAATGATCCTTCAGTCCGCTTTTCATGAGTTTTGCGGCTCTCGATAAGAACCAGTCTCTAAATTAGCCCGTGTTCTACCTATACTTATACGTATGGATTAACTCACAGGACTTTAAGGGCGCGAAGCTCGCTTTAAGGGTCATACAGGCCGCGTAGCGGCCGGGGATGAGACCTGTAGCGGGTCGATTGTTGAATCGTTATCGAATGATCATAATCGATAAATCCCTATTTTATCCATGCTTTTTATCGATCAAGGTCATTCGATATCCAATCAACAATCGACCCGCTGAACCTAGCCCTCCAGTATGAATATACCACATCAGTGTTCTTTTTATCATAATTTTGAATTAGTTTTACCGCTGAGGATAAGGGTGCCCTCCTAATGCGAGGAGATCAAGCAGTAACGACTATTAATTATGAAGGTACGTAGGTCCTGTTGACTAATAATCACTCACACAATATTGATTACCACCTCTAGGTAAGCCCATGCTGACTCAGTTAGGTATTGGTTTGCGGGCTTGAGAAAAAAAGTATTTTTCCTTGCGGACATCTGCTGTGCTGGCCATTGTTATCGTATTTTATTACATTATTCACTTCTGAGTGATCAGATCTTCATTTGTTTGTGTTTTTTTTTTCTCATACAATCTGCCGACCAATTTTCCTCAGTTGGCTTTTAGGAATGTGCTAACCTGACGCATTCCTCTATTGATTACGCAGGAGTCAAAATCTAACACATGTTTGTCATTATACATGAGGGGAGATTTTTTAGTTTTTAAAGATTTCAGCAGTTACTTGCTGTATACTTAAAATGATGAGTGTCCTTGGATGCTCGAGTAAAATTAAAAATTTCATTTTAAAGGGGTTGTGATTCGAACTCATTTCATCACCCCGGACATGAATAAAGAATTATACGGAAAATTTAAGTATGCTCACAATTATATATACTTACAAAAGGTTGAAAGGATAATTGTAATTTTTAAATTCGTTTAGAAATATTGTAATATTTTTAAAATCGTTTTGTAGGTGAATAATGGAGGTAAAAATATATTTTTTATTTGTAAGAAAGGAGGGAAATCTTAACAAATAGTAGTAGCACAGCTATGCACTATACTGCCTTGCTAAGGGAGAACACCGTATGAACCTTCAGGCGTTGCCAAATTTGCTTCGATTGAATACGACTTTATTGGGAAAGTTGCCAATATTTTTCTTCTAATTTTTCATAAAATTTCGTCCACAATTTCATCTAAATCATCTGACAATTTTAAGAAGAATGCTTAACTTTTCTAAAAAATGCGTGTTTTATCCGGGAAAATTTGGCAACTCTCGAATGTGCATACGGCGTTCTTCTTTAGCAGTATACTCGGTTCTTGGTTGCGCCTAGGTTGCAGAGGTGAACTCGTCGTCTCCCAGACGAAGGAACGAAACCCAATTCCAAGATTGCCAAATTAACTCAAACAATTAATTCATTTTAAAAAATGTACCCGCGCACTTTGTAATCAAAATTGGTCTGTTTTATGCATAAAATCCGGAAGATAATAATAGTGAAATTTTCGTTTAGAAATGTCCAAAATTATCCTAAAAAATGTGCGATTTGCGACGGGAAATTTGGCAATGTAGAAATGGAGTTATTCTCTTTCGTGGGGGACATGGCGAACTGACCCATCGGGAAATCGGGAAATCGGGAAATCGGGAAGCTCCCGGTGGGCCGCGGGCCAGTTTTCTAAGTAGACTGATGGGCCACGGGTCAGGGGAAAAAGAAATAAGAAAGAAAGCAAGAAAAAAAGGGAAAAAAGGAAGGTAAAAGGAAACAAGAAATAATAAAAGGGGGAAAAAATAACAGGAGGACACTGGAAGATAAAAAGGACTCTTGAGTATAAAGAGACACATAAGAAAAGGAGTGGGCCGTACAAATTGAAAGAGGGCCGACGGCCCAAATTATATAGGCCCGATCTGAGTTTGGTATACGAAACTCAGATCGGTCCTTCGAAAATTCTTGAGACGACGACAATTTTTGGTTGCAAAAATTAAAAGAGGACTGGCCACCACCGACGGCCCAATCATTAACTGGGCGTATGTCTGTCAGACGGAATTATGTGCGTTAAGACATGAGCCCTGATACCCATAAGAATATATCGACGGTGAAACTACCAAACCACGTATCTCGGTTTGCGACGTCGCAGACTTCCTGTCATACTTTATTTTTTAAATGAAAAACTACTTAGCGTCTAGTCTTGAAAATTTCTGTGAATTTTCCTCTTTGTGCGGAGAAAATTCTGTGAAAATTTCAAGGAATGATATTGATTTGGTCCACTTCAAAAAAATAAAATGCGAGCGTAGATTTTTAAACACTGCAAACGAGATACGTGGTTTGGTAGTTTCACCGTCGATATGCATAACAGGGCTCACGTCATAATGCACATAGTTCCGTTTGATAGAAATACGTCAAACTCTCCAAATGACTATGACTGGCCCTCCGAAAATGTGTAAGACGCTGGTTTTGGGCCATATCAGTTTAATAGTAGGCCGGTGACCTAAATCATGGTTTTCTGCATGAGTTTGAATGCTCCTCCGAAAATGTTTATGGTGCTAAAAAGAAGTGAGGGTAGCGACCTTAAACAAAAAAAAACTACCACCCATAAAAATTTCAGCTCAAAATATTCATTTTCGCTCGAGTTAGAGTGGACAAGATTTGACCTCCCCCCACTTTCGAGCCCCACCCCTCAAAATCTATTGCCTCAAATTTCAAATTTTTTTCGCAGAATAGTATTCTAATGAGTCTCTACTAAATGCAAAAAAATTGGTCAAAATATCTTTCAACGTAAGAAAGATATAACCACTCAAAAATCGAAAAATCTTAAAAAGGCGGAAATATATACATACATACATATATACATACATACATATATACATACATACATATATACATACATACATATATACATACATACATATATACATACACTATTTTCAAAATTATCTGTAAAAACGTTAATAGCCTGAGTCGCTGAATGTCTTAAAATTATAATAACTAACTAACTATATATATACATATATACATACACATGAATTTGAATGGCATATATTTTCGTGATCTACGACCAGTGATCGGTGCTCTTCACAATGTCTCAGGTCTGGGTCCGACATCATGGGAGAATGCAATAGTGTATTTTCTTCGGAAAATACACTAAAAAATTATACAATTATAATAAATTAAAAATGTAAGATCTAACTATGAGTGGCCCTCCAAAATATATGACACGCTCAATATTATGGACTGCACCAACTCATATCGAGCCGACTCAGGCTCGGACTGGCCATAAGGCCAATCTGCCATTGGCAAATACGCCCCATTGGCGCGCCGAAAACGCGCCCCTCTGACAGATAGCAAAATAAGAAGAGAAAAAAATTACGACCGAGATTATGTGCAGAAAATTTCTTAAATGAACCGAAGAGAGAGATAGGAGTAAAAAAAGGTGCTTTTACGCATGAAAGTGGTGAACAGAGGTCCAAGAACAACTTTTAGAAGCTTAAACACTTTTCTGTGATATGTTCACCTTTCTGTTGACATACAGGCGCTTTATCATCCCTATGTGTAACTCCCTTAGAAGCGATGGTCGGTTCGATTTTTAGACGTACGCACCCTTTATACCCTTCTTGAGAGACCTTTAAACATGTTTCTATGACTATTGATTTGGACAAATCATGGCATATCTCGGGCAAACTTAACCTTCATTTATCTCGAAATTCAAAAATAAGAGACGTCTAAAGGGTAAACGCGATACAACTATTCGCGCAAGATGGATGTCCACATTGCATATGAAAAATGTAAGACGAGATGGCGTAAGTTGTGAGCTCTCAAAGCTCTGCTATGTGCTACTAGTTTAGAGCACCATTACGAACTAGACAAACGCATACAAACACAATATGGAAATCAAGTGAGGGAAAGGATGAGCGTTAACGACGGCGCAAAGATACAACTATTCGTACTCGATGGACGTCCGTGCTGTATCTGAAAAATTGAAGGCGCGTTGACGAGAAGCGTGAGCTCTCAATGCTGTGCTATATGCTGTTAACGAGGTGTCGCTCAGATTCGGGAGAAAAGTTAAAAAAGAGGCCCGAACACGTCTTTCCTGTCTTCAGCTGTGTTGATACTCGTCCTTTCTTCTTTTTTCAGTTTGTTGTCTGATTCTTTTTTAGGATGGATTTGCAGACCCACGTCTTAGGCTCGTGTAAACCGCAGCACTGGTTCGATTCTTTTGGAAACATTGGTGCTTGGATACGTCCTAGTGGCTTTAATTTTTTATGTTTTCTTTAATTGCAGAAGTCTGTCGGTTACTTCAATACGTTCAATTTTGCAAGTTTTACTCCTTGCGATTACTTAATAAACTTTGAACCTGAAAATAGCGTAAACTTTTGCTGCTTTGCCAAAATTTTCTCAACCCCTGTCTTCGTAAGGGATGCCCCACCAGGAAATATCACATTACGCCCCTTTAACCAGCCAAGGGTCTGCGCCCTCAGATGCGAGCCAGTCCGACCCTGAGCCGACTTGTCAGAGACCCAGGTCACGATTGGGATGAGACCAGCTTTTTGTCCTATTGGGAACTGTGACCGCTCGCCACTTAGTCCAAAATTAAAATTGCAATCCGCGATTTGCCTCCATTTTTTTCATCCCTTGTCCATCGAAGTGTCTTCAAGGGGGAACAGGTTGTACTTCTGTCGTTTTATGTAGCTAATTCAAATTTAGACTAGCCTAATCCTTCTTGTACAACCATACAATTTGATTTGACTAAAGTTAAGGATGATACCGGCGAAGAAAAAAAAAAACTTGATTTTATGTCATTTTTAATAGCATCTGGATACGTCAGCCATTATTTCATTACCTAAAACACTCCCTAACCTAAGGAAGATGGCTGAGCCAAAAAAAAGGATCCTTATTTAGTGTCCGTATGCAATTTTACCTACTTGGAGGTCGAAATAGTTTTATTACGTGTTCAGCCTGTTTAACTTTTCTACTCTTGTGTTAAAGTCTCCGAATCAGCGGAAAAGAGACCACTCCTGCCGGAAAGGAAAAACGTCGTATGAGCCTTCAGACGTTGCCAAGTTTCCTTTGATAAAGAACTGAAATTACTGGGAAATTTGTGAATATTTTTTCCTGAAAATTTCAGGCAATTCTGTTCGTAATTAAATCCAAAATATCTGAAAATTTCAGGGAAAAACGGGTATGAATGTCATCTAAAATACGTATTTATCAAGAGAAATTTGGCAACTCTCGAATTCATATGGCTTTCTTCCTTAGTACGGCAGACTTGCTCTGCCATACTAAAGAAAAACGCCGTATGAACATTCGAGAGTTGCCAAATTTCCCTTGATAAAACACGTATTTTTAACAGCATTCAGGCATATTTTTCTTCGAAATTTTCAAATATTTTAGATCAAATTGCGTATAAAATTGGTTGAAAATTTTGGAAAATAATATTCACAATTTTCCCAGTAAATTCGGTTTTTGTCGGAGATAACTTGGCAACGTCTGAAGGCTTATACGGCACTCTTCCTTAGCACGGCAGAGCTGACGATCGATGCTGAGATGCGAAGATTACAAAGTTGCGAGAGTTCTTTGCACAACCTGGAAACCCCGCAACTCCGCGATGTCCGATGGGTCGAAGTGAGGAAAAATATGTATTTTCACTCGCCCGACAGAGAAAGAGCGGAGCGGAGAGGAGGGTCTCTCTCGGCCTGCACATAGCTGTTGGGTTGCATCCGAAATCCTCGCGCAGGTATAAGTACTCCCGCTTCTCCTCATTTCGCGGTAAGACCTCGGGAATTTCGAGGCTGATTCGGCAAAGAGGCCGATGCACCTCGACCGCCGCACACTGGGTCGAGTTAATTGGAGAGGTCGGACATGAAATTTTTCACTAAAACTGAAAATTTTGATGTTTATCTCGTTACATGGAAGACTTCAAGGAGTGCCCCTACGAGTAAATTTCATGAGAAAACCAATGAAATCACGTTAGAAACTCAACACTGGAAAAAAAAAAAAACACATTGTATCTAGAGTCCAGACTCTTAAAAACATCGACAAGAAAAAAGTACTCTTGATTCAATCAGAATCTAGCTTTAACCAAGACCCAAGCCTCTTAATTTAAGCGGATTTCGTTCAAGAAAAAATCCGATTGAATCAAGAGTATTTTTTCTTGTTAATGTTTTCAAGAGTTGGACTCTAGATCCAATGTGTTTTTTTCCAGTAAACTTTTTGTATATACGGAGTTATAAGCGTTTAAAGTTTCAAAATTTTGTCCGTCCGACCTCCCCCATTGACTTAATCCATTGTGCGGCGTGCGGCGGGCGGCGCGGGTGGACGAGGAAAAGACGATCCGTGGTGGAGGAAGGGGGAGGGGGAGGCTGCACCGGCCGAATATGCAGCTACATCTGTCGGCCGATTCCTATTATTTATGGCATTTTTCACATTAGTGCTTTTAATTCTTTTGTGGCCGCAACTGCGCACCGACTGCGATTACTGCCTGAGGGACGCGGGCAAAAACCACACGATTTCGAGAGGTCTCTGTTCGAGTTATGCGTTTCTTGCCGCGCAGGTCAGCGTGGACCTGGACCACGGTGAACCTTCGAGGGCTCTTCCGAGACGCGCTGAGGCTGAGGGACAGGTAGTTGAGCCTCCCGGGTTTAGGGGTGGGGGCGAGTTCTCATTGCGCTGGAGTCAAATCGATGATTTTTCAGACGAAGGAGATGATGTAGAAACCTTAAAAGTCAATTGGACGTATTTATGCATAAAGGAACTATGTTGCACGAAAACCCTACTTTGGAAGAAAACCCATTGGATCTAGAGTCCAGACTCTTGAAAACATTGACAAGAAAAATACTCTTGATTCAATCGGATTTTCGCTTGAATCAAAACGAAATCCGCTTAAATTAAGAGGCTTGGTTCTTGATTTAAGCTAGATTCTGATTGAATCAAGAGGACTTTTTCTTGTCGATGTTCTTAAAGTCTGGACTCTTGATCCAATGTGTTTTTTCCCAGTGTTTGCACATAGTTCCATTTAGTATAAATACGTCCAACTATTGTATGATCACCTCTGAACTCCTTGAAAATGTCGATTAGACAGTGAACACGTTGGGTTGTAGCATCGACCGATTTAGAAGTTACAGCCCGAGGCTAAATGGTCGCGTTGGTAACAGAAAGCCTCGATGTCAAAATATAGGCACCACTGCACAGAGAAACGTTTTTGCAAACATTTTTGCATGAGAAACGCTCAAAAATCTCAATTTGAACCGACGTGTCGGCAAAGGCGTATCAACCCAGCCCCCCTAATAATATAACTTATCGCAGATTTCCGAATTTACTTGAAGCTCCTTCATTTCGTCAAATATGCAATTTAATTTCCGGGAAGTTAGAATGGTCGCGCGAGCAGGTTGAAGCAGCTGAGTTCCGAGGGCGTATCGGTCCGGCGCCTCAGATAATATTGATATTAGGGGGCTGTGCCCCCTGGCCGCTACGCGGTCCAACCCCCAGAGGAGCTTTGCGCTCTCTTAGGTCCGCTTGGACAAGAAAACGACCCAAAAAAATGAAATGGTTTTCATACTCGTCTCCCATTTGCCCAATCTTCCTCTGGCCGAGAGCGACTGGACCAATAGGAATCGAATAAACAAATCGACATTTATCTCAAACTTCACGCCAAGGCTGAAACGAAACGGAACGCAGCGTTCCGTCACTTTTGGATATAGTCTGTAACAAAGTAGCATATACCTTGGATTCACTTACCTTACCCTACTGACAGACCAAGATTCAACATTTCCCGCGTAAAGCCTTGCCGGCCCCATCATCAGCCGGCAGCGAATCGCTGACCCCGAAACGCGCCCCATTAAATTGTTAAACAGCGCAAGTGAGTACACGAAATTTTATCCCTTTTTTACAATATTGTCTTGTGACTGTCCTCTACAGAAGTTCCTGCCAGGTTCGCCTAGTGGTCAGGGCGTCTGGCGTCTGGCTCTAGGTCAATGGGTCCCGGGTTCGAATCCCGCTAGCGGCGACTTTTCACGGAACTGACGATTAAATATGCAGAAACAGATTCTACTCGGCCTTCCTAGAAAATTCGAAAAGCCTAGAGCACGGGTGTGCCAATTTCTTGATGTCTACGGACATTAAATAGATAAATAGAGTTCATAGATGGTCATGGGTTCCTAACTGATGCCGATAAACCAGCAGTAAAAAGTGCTTGTAACCGAGACCAGAATGTAAGGTTTAGCCTGCAGCCCTTTTCTTCATGGTGGGCCACTCCGAAGTCCCTCTGATCACCATCGATGAAAGCATCAGCGTAGTTTTCGTTAAGTTTCATAACGTGACACGTACAAAATCGGGAACTCTATTGTGCTATATTAATTTAGATATCTAGCTATTTTAGGTATCCAAATTAATATAGCACAAGTGAGTTCGCGATTTTTATCATTTTTTATATCCTAGCTAAGATACCTAAGATATACCTAGATATCTAAATTAATATAGCACAAGTGAGATCGCGATTTTTTTCATTTTTTTTATCCTTAGTTTATGAATTGAACAATTATTGGGGAAGTTATGACAAAATGATCTAATCTGCAAAAATACGTGTTTTAAACGGGAAATGTCGCCAGATGACGTCACTAGGCGGTGCATTTTCTCACTTTTAAATCTATTTTTATTCTATTTCCCATATCAGGAAAAAATCATAAAAAACACCGTAAAATCAGCTCTTTAAGCACTTTCAGAAGAAGCAATCAAAACAAATGCATGCAAATCCTCCATTGAATTTTATTGTAGTCGGGTAGTACGTGCTGGAAAAAGGAAACAATCAGTGACGTGGCGTGCTTTGCGATATATCGATTGTTATGCCATTTAAACCTATGGAAAAGGATCGATAAACAGGGTGTTCGCAGGGAACGCCTTAACAATCGATTCTTTACCATAGGTTTAAATGGCATAACAATCGATATATCGCAGTTCACGCCACGCTACTGGAAACCATTTTGAGTGGAGTTACGGCGTTTTTGCCGTGGACGGCAGAAGAGCCCACGGGGAACGGCACGAAAGCGACAGAGGTCCCGGTGCGTGGAATCGCAAATGCGCGAATGTGTCCTTTGTAAAAAAAAAAAGTCGAATCCCGAACAAGACGGCAACAAAGGAGGCACCCAGGCCGGTGTTTCCCAGACACCGCGGAGCCCTGTCGGTCGCCAAGCAGTCTGGCTTTTTCATTTGGTCCTCGCACCTCCGACCATCCTCATCCTCCTCCGACCATCCTTATCCTCCTCCGTCTTCCAGGGCATCGGCGTCCCCCGTCCCTCGGACCTCCAATCGCTCCACGCTCCGCGGTAATCCGAGATCTCCGGTCTCTTTCCCGGATTATTTTTAAATCGTTTTGATTCCATCGCGAACATTTCGCGGACGCAAAGGCGCAAAGACAACTAAATAATTCGTCACCTGGTGAAGATCTAACCGTGCCCCCTCTTTCTTAATACCGGGGTGGAAACGCTCGCGGTAGTGATCGCGCTTTTTTCCTTTGTTTTTGGTTTTTTTCTGACGTTCACTGCTGTTTTCCATTCTTTATGGTTCCGTTTCGCGCATGTTGAGCGCTTCACTCCGGATCTCTTCTCTTGCGCGATGTATTTGTTTTCCGACGGCATCAAGAAGAACTACGGATCGTCGGTGTTTTTCATTTAGGCTCCGTCGGTATGTGCTAGCGAACCGGTTTTCACCCCAGGAAGCTGAGCGAAGTTGACGAAACCGGGATAAGATACAACAGGTACGTTTCTTAGTTTTTTGAAGCCTCCGCATCATATTTAAAAGTCTTTACCTCTAATTTTGGGCGAGGAATGGAGGTTTTTTTCGGTCAAAGGGCCCATGAGACTTCCAATGCTGCCAAGATTATGTGCAACGTCGCGTCGTACTCTAGTTGCAAGTAGTTTATCAGATTGTTCTGCTATAAACCTTCCCCTGAATCTGCTTTGAGTTTTCCCTTTTTATTGTAAGAACGTAAGTCGACTGTGAATGAATTTCATCCGTCACAAACGCTATAAAAAATTGCACAATTTTGGCAGCATTGCAAGCCTCATACGCCCCCTTACCGAAAAATGCATCAATAATAGCGCATGTAAGTAGTGTAATTAAGGGGCTCGGAGGACAAGGCGCATAAGTACAGTTTTTGCTATTTCGAGAAATCTTTGTTTAAAGGCTCAAAATTACTTGGAACATTACAGAGGAAAGAAAGTTTGAGCTCACGTTTTGACGCTTAAAAATTGGATTTTGGGAGTGAATTTTTCACTGTATATATTTTGAGACTAGTTTTAGTTGAAATCATAAATAATGTTATTTTTCAAAAACTGCACTCTCATTCGAATTCTCACGCTGGACAGCTGTATGCAACGATTTTAATGCCTGCTGGGCTTGTCGCGAAGTTTATTCCCAACATTTCGTCGCAAAATTTCTTCTTCTATGATGGGGGGAGGGGGGTTCAAAAACTGGCTCATTCTTTCAAAGATCCTTGCCAACATACAAATTTCTTTGGGCGGTAATTTTGTGACTTTTGTGGAAGAATGTATGTGATGGAAACTATCACTGTTCACAACGCTGCGCACTGGCAACCTTTATATGTGCCTTATGGCATTTTTGAGGACCTCCGCATGTTGGCTTCACATCGATGGTGAAACTACCAAACCACGTATCTCGGTTTGCGACGTCGCAGACTTCCTGTCATACTTTATTTTTTAAATAAAAAACTACGTAATGTCCAGTCTCGAGAATTTCTGTGATTTTTCCTCTTTGTGCGAAGAAAATTCTGTGAAAATTTCAAGGAATGATATTGATTTGGTCTATTTCAAAAAAATAAAATGTGAGCGTAGATTTTTAAACACCGCAAACGAGATACGTGGTTTGGTAGTTTCACCGTCGACATGCTTAAAAACGCTAGAGCGAAGTTATACGGTACTCCAGCGGCGTGGCGTGCTTTGTGATATATCGATTGTTATGCCATTTAAACCTATGGAAAAGGATCGATATAATCAGGGTGTTTGCAGCGAACACCTTGGTAATCGATTCTTTACCATAGGTTTAAATGGCAGAACATCGATAAATCGCAAAGCACGCCACGCCACTGCGGTGCTCATAGCGCAAAGGGGGATAGAGCGGTATCGAATTCGATACCAAAACGGTAGTCACGGTCACTGGCAGATTTGTAACGAAATCCCACTGCTGATCTTGTCGAATGTCACTTGAATAGATCGCTGAATGTAGAAAAATTACGTGGTAGACGCAACAAACCAGATTCTTTTCCATGCTCATGGACCTCTCTGCATTTTGGATCGTACCGTCATGTTACCGAAGAGACCGGTAAGTCAAAAATGATGTTTTGAGCGGAAAATTTTATTGAATAAGTCCTCAATTGTAAAATTTTCAACAGATGCGGAAGAATGCTTCATAAGCACCCTGTTTTTGTCAAATTTATGAAGTGCGAGTTTTTACTCGTCTCTTTTCTATTTGCATTTCTTACAGAATTTTACTCACAATTCAAAGTAGCGTTAATTACAATGCTGAGCTAGAAATCCGCAATTGATCTTTAAATAATCATTTTATCGGTCGAAATTTGGTAACATCGGTTCATACGTCGTTTTTCCTTAGCACGGCAGAACAGCTCATGTCCTTCCGTTGATATTGTCTCAAACCAACCTTCTCCCTCGGTAAAAGCAATTACTCGTGGTTTTAATCACAATTTAACGTCACCCACGCTCTGAACCTAGAAAAACTTAACGTTAATTTTCTTGAGTGGCGTTGTTACAAGCCAGCGCAAAGAGGTGATCGAACCCAGGAGTAGGTCTCAGTCGTGCGATTTGCCTGCAACATGTACCTATTTTTGCGAATAAAACACTAATGAGAGAGCAAACGGCCAGCATGAAGGCTAGATCGCGCCTATTTCGCTGGCACTCCACCTTTGGTTTTGTCGCCTATCACGGTTGCCTGTGACCCATTTTTCAGGACTGGAGATTTGTTGCACCCCCTCCCCCTCCCCTCAGACCCCCGGCCGACACCAGTCCCCGTTGCCCGCGTTCGAAGGCTTTTTATCATGCAAGTGCTCATATTCGTCGTTTGCAGCACGAAGGAACGTAACTCCATTCCAAGGTTGCCAAATTGACTCGAACAATTAATTTACTTTACAAAAATGTACGTACGCAATTTTCATCCAAAATTAGTCGGTTTTTTACTTGGAATCTAGAGAAAAATCAGGGAAATTTTCAGTTAGAAATTCCCAAGATTCTCTTGATTCATAGGCAATTTGCGAGGGGAAATTTGGCAACATTGAAATGGAGTTACGTTCTTTCGTCCAGGAGACGACGTATTGTCCCCCGCTCTGAAAGCTTTAAGCTCGGTCTTCAGTCAGTGTCGTGTCCTGTTTTGCGATAGTTTCATCTGACATTTAAACATGTGGAAAAGGATCGATTATCAGAGAGTTTGAACACGTTACCAATCGATTCTTGTCCATCGCTTCAACTGGGAATATTTCGATTGTCGACTGAATCTCAGTCAGTGAAAGGACATGACACTCCTCACTATACGTTGCCGGATGAGCTTGTTCTGTAGGTTTCCAAACCAATTTCAAAGTGGCAATGGCCTTTGAAAAGCACTTTTTAAAAACTCTTAAAAAACTGTTAGTATGTTCGTTTTAGGACCCCTTTTGGCTATTTTAAATTTTCAACTGCCCACTGTGTGCCTTTGATTCTTAAAACTGCGACCTCTTTGAAATCAGGCGAAATAATCAGAGAGCCTGCCACTGAAAAATGCGTATTTTCATTATTTTTTTGAATAACAATGAGTACGTACGTTTTCATCATTCGATAAAAAATAAAATTCAAATTTGCACGATCTGACAAATATTGCAAAGCTTACACGTCGTCGTTAATACAAATTACCATTCAATTTACACTTGCTTTGATTGAATTGGGTCGTGTCGAAACCGCTAATGTTCATTGCAACCGCCCGCTTCTATAAATACCGCTAGGATCGCTCCTTTTCCTTTGGTTTTCTTAATCTATCGCTTTGTCTATAAATTTCAGTAATAAGCCTGCTCGACCAAAAACTCTAGTGTCTCACAGGAACCGTAGTATGATCATTTGAAGTTTTTTTTCGCCGAGCACTCACGTTAGTCGCAGTTAGATATAATGTCAAGCGGGAAGCGGGGCAGTGGTTAATTTTTCTACTCCAGCGTTCAAGTCTCTCGGTATACAGGCAGATACGCGAACATCCGCGAGGGATATTGAGACATACAGTATGATCGTTTGAAAAATACCGTATCTCCAATCGCACTCAACAAAAGTATGGTAAATGGAATCAGATGTCTGGCCATCTTCGCCCTATAGTATTGATACCGTACTGTGTCGAAAGTCAAAGTTGACTCATAATTGAATTTATAATTTATCCACTTCTGATATTTGCCATTTTTGTTTTACAATTTGGTACGCTTGACAACTATGGGCAAAGGTGGTCGGCTAGCTTTTGAAGAGAAGGCACAGAATCTATCAATTTATTCGCCTGCGCTCAGTGTAGACATTCCGCATTATGCACATTACCTCACCCCAAGGCTGCCCGGTGAATATTCAACACCATTATCATCGCCAACTTAAAATGTTCACCCTAGTTCGAACCCTCCATTTCCACGGAGACATCAAGAACTCGCGTTAATTTTTTCACCCAGCTCAATGCATATGAATCAGTGGAATCAGGAATTTTATCGATGATCTGCGCGTAAAATAAAACTTCCCGCAATCGGAACCACTGACACAAGCCGCTATAAGTGATCAAGTATAGACTAAACGTAACGTTTAAACTTCTTTGCAAATTCATTTCCATGGGAATAATGTTTTCATCGTTTGTAAAAGTTTTCCTTTGAAATGGAGAAGTAATCGGCATTTTAAAAAAGCGATAGGGACCTAGAGAAAAAATTTTTCTGAAAAAAATGCACCGGCGCGGCGACACAGTCACAGTCAGCCTCATGTTAAAAAAAGAAGAATTATTGTGAATATTAGTGTATTTCCTGTAATTTTTGCTCTCTTTATATTGTATGGGGCTGAAAAATAAGGAGGTTTTCGTTTAGGATTATAAACGGACATTTTTAAGATTTTTATTACCTATTGGAATTGAAGACGTATCCGAAGAAAATACTACACCGAGAGAAATCGTGTTTAATCATTCTTTGCATTTTGAGCAGGGATAAAGACTGAATGAAATTTGAACCGTTCGCGGTAAGGTGGAAAGGCAGAGGTGTGTGTGAATGAAAAAATTCTCATGCATGTACTACTGCCGTACCAAGGAAGAAAGCCGTATGAACCTGCAAACGTTGCCAAATTTATTTTTACAAATTATAAATTTTCGGGAAAATTTAAAAATATTTTTCTTCCGATTCTTCAGAGAATTTATTTGCTTGTAATGAGGATGTTGCATGTGTGAGGAATTTGCGATTTGACTGTTGATTCTAACGAAAAAGTTCGCGAGAAACACGATGGTGCCACTGGTTTTCTCTGAAATCAACTCCCAAGCTCAAAAAAAGCTCTCAAGTTGAGGCAAAAATGGAGGGAATATTCCACGCTATCCTGAGAGTCCACCTCTACATCGAAACAAACTCTCCATGCAAAGATAGGGAGCAAATACATTGACAGGACTGCCACTTTATTTGAGGACTTTAAAACTGAAACCACGGCATCCCTGCTAATGTATTTTCTCTCTATCTTTGCATGAGTTTGTTTTGATGTAGAGGTGGACTCTCAGGGTAGGGCGGGATATGCCTCCATTTTGGCCTCAACTTGAGAGGTTTTTTTTGAGCTTGGGAGTTGATTTCAGAAAAAATCAGTGGAACCATTGTGTTTCTCGCGAGCTTTCACATAAGAATCAACTGTCAAATCGCAAATTCCTCGCACATGCAACATCTCCATTAGATCTACAATGTCTTAAAATTTCAAGGAGAAATATTCAAAACATGCTTCATAAATAAAAATTTTCCGAGATGAGATTTAGCAACATTCTGGAGCTGATGTGATGTTCTTCCTTAAGACGGCAGAATAGCAGCGCGGCGTGAAATCGGATGCGGACCAATCACACGCACCGTCGTCCAAGGGATTTTATTCCCTGTCGGCAATTTAATGATGACATATTTCGTTTCATGTACAACATTGTCACCTCCAAGCACCTACGTAGCGCGGAGCGTAGTTGTCAGATCGAGAGCCTAATTCGAGTTAATCAGAACCAAATTTTTTGGCAGACAAGGGATGCGCTCGCATAGAGGAAAAAAAGGAGGTGTTTGCATCTTGAGGATTGTGTACCCTGTGACGTAGGTCGGTACAACCTGGTCAGCAAAATCCGGAATTATAGTAATAGTATAATAAATATTAAGTATATAATCAATTTATGCATCGTTCTCATTGAAATTTTCAGACTTTCTAGATTAAATTACGAACAAAATCCTCTGAGAAATCGGAGACAAAATATTCACAAATTTCCTTGAAAACTAGTGATTTTTCGAGGGAAATTTGGCAACACCTGAGGGCTCATACGGTGTTTTTCCTTAACGCGGCAGCATACCACGAAGGTTAATTATCACAAATTGGAAATCTGGCAACCGCGATCTCCAACGGGGATCGTGGGAGGAGCGCGCGGAGTCGGAATCTTGGTGTCTCAATCACGTCCCTCTTGCAATAAACTGGAAATGTGGAATTCCAGAGCCTCGTTGGTCTCTGCGCGCACCCCTCCCGAAACTCGAAATTCGGTGACAGGGGGTGAAAGTGCCGATTCTGCGTTGCCAGCCTCCAGCTAGCCTCACTCGTCGGGCGTAACTGCACCCCGCAATGAACCCTGGCGTCCATTCAATTCAGTGCCTTTCCGGGCTCATCTCAACAAGTAGTTATGCCCTTTTGTTAGCCGGGTGACGCATTGTTCTCGTCCTCGTCGTGGCGACAGGCTGGCTGCTCGAGCCAGAAAGGGATAATGCGAAGGAGGAGGGTCATCGGTGGCGTTGCCAGATCAACGGATAAATATACGATTTTTCGAGCACGCGTTATTTGGGTATGTGAACCCACCCTCTACTCTACGGACTGATTATTGAAATTGATAGACAAAGAACACGTAGGTAGTATGGAGCGATCCTATTGGTTGGATCGGGTGGTTCTTGTAGACTAAAGGGGTAAATGATGGACCAACTGTGGGACTCTAGGCTGCTATTAGTTAGTCTATTATTTATTTCCTTTGTCCATTGCATCCACCCACTTCCACCAATAGGATCGCTTCTATGTCTTTTCTATCTATAGCTTTGTCTATCAATTTTAATAAATCAGCCCGCTACCTTTCCAAGGAAAAGCACAATTCGTGGTTAAAGAAAGTAGATTCGAACGTTAGCTCGATAAAAACCGGTCCCTTTATTTGTCGCGCGTATATATTGTTTTTGTTTTGGAGAATTTTCATTCGCCAAAAGTTAGGATAAGATCTCAGGATTAACAACTAACTGTAAGAACCTAATACTTATTCTCCGATATACTGCGCGCTTTCGCAATAGGATGTCACCATGGCCAGAGGATCGCCACTTTATGACAAATAAAAATACAATAGGTAATTGAAACAGCTTTAGGGTATCGGGACGGGAATGATTCTTCGAACGGTTTTAATCAATTTACGTAAACTTGCACTCTGAAATATCTCCGTTCTTGGACCGAGGTCGCTTTCCACCTAGGATGGTTATACTCTTGTTGATCCGAGTCTATCAGTCTCAAAGTGTACCTACCTCATTAATCAATAAATTATTTCCTCTCGGGGAAAAATATGAATATCGACGGAAAACTGGCACAGGGCTATCGGGATAGGTCGGCTCAATTAATATGCGAGGTCAGTGGAGCAGTTTAAGAGGGTCGATTGTTGTCAGGGCACGTTTGATGTTTTCGGGTAATTTGGGATTGTAGGATTCTGGATCTGGACTCAGCGGTTCACTTGTTTTCTCCCCCATTTGTTCCCACATTTCTCGCATCCCGGTGTTGCCGTATGTTAATTATTTGCGATCTCAATCAAAGTACTTTAATTGGACTTATTTTTGCGAAACGGAACTATGCACGATTGCACGGGTGGGAAAGATGGGGTGTGCTCATTTGAGCTGCAAAAGAGACGATGTTGAAGTGGGAGTGATTACTTTTGTGGAAATGGAAAAGCTGGATGTTACATTCTGTCAAACGGGACTAAGCGCCAACAGTAAGCGGGACTCATGTGCCGTGGGCCTGGGCATGGGACAAGAGCGTTGTAGACAGGACTCATGAGTTAATGATTCTGTGATGGGGCGTCGCACAGTGGATCGTGTCAATGGGAAATGTCGGAAAAAAATTTGGAAACTTTAAATGGATTTTAATAATATCGCCGCTTAACCGTGATTTTTGTAAGATGATGATCGGGACAGTCCCAAGCAGTTAAAGTGGGGAGTCCTTTTGCAGTTCCTACTGTAGTGAAAAAAAAACAAAAACAAATCATCTTAAGGTGGGGGCCCAAGGGCTCCGGCCCCCCCTCCCCCAACCCGTGGCCGTCTTAAAATTTCATCGTTCTCAAAGTGAGAACTGAAAACTGAAAATAATTGTCTGGCGTTTTATTTTACAGGGCTCGATGATGTTCGTGCAGTGGCTATGCTGGTGCTGTCTTTACGCGACTGTCTCCTCGTCCGCAATGCAAGATCCAGAAGAGGTCAGCGTTCCTAAGCGGACTGATCACATTAACAAGACACCCTCTCCTTCACAGATATTCAGTAAGTTAGGGGATTTTCACTCATGCGATGATTTTTCGAGCTGAAGCGAGTTTGAAATGAAGAGAAAATTGGGATAATCGGTATAATTTTTGTGCGTGCGCTTTATCCTAGGAATTCTTGCAGGACTTTACTGTTCTTTTGTTACTGTGTGCTGTATTTCGTTTCCGCGATGCGCTCATTTTTCTACTTTTGCGTTAAAGTCTCCGTTGAAAATGAATAGATTTATGATTGTCACAGTGACGTGGCGTGAATTGCGATGTATCGATTGTTCTGCCATTTCAATCTATGATAAAGAATCGATTATTAAGGTGTTTGCTGCAAATACCCTGTTCATCGATTCTTTCCCACAAGTTTAAATGGCATAACAGTCGATCTAACGCAAAGCACGCCACGCCACTGGTTTGTCACGATGCACGATTCAGATTCTCAGCCGCAATGTTCCAGGCAATCACTGATACTATCGATCTGGGGCCCATGTGAGGGCCATGTTTCGTCGCGGTAATCTTAAAATGCATCTGAAGTGCAGTCGGTTTTTCAAAATTTTCCACGGGAGGCTCCTTTTTACCCCCCCCCTTCGCATGAGGGGAAGGGGATTATCCCGTATCTCTCAGGCCCCCTTCCCGTGAGTGGAGTTATTATAGGGTTATGGGGAAGTAGTGTATATATAGGGATATGCCCACACTTGACCTTTGACATTTAAGGCGACACCAGAGGGAATCGGTGTGACATCACTAGCGACTGGTTAATTGTTGCGGGTTGCCTACCTATCTTTACCAGTGTTGTAAAATTGTGCAGAAAAATGGCGATTATTACCAGTGTTGTAAAATTGTGCAGAAAAATCGGAATTAATTTACGGTGAGGGGTGGGGTATGGTGCATGATTTTACAACCATGATGTGTCGTCACTAGCGACTGTTGCGGGTTGCCTACCTATCGTTGCCAGTGTTGTAAAATTGTGCAGGAAAATCCGAATTATTCCGCGATAATCTGGCAACAATGTTATCATGTTACGAGGTGTTGTAAAATTGTGCGGAAAAATCTGAATTTTTTTAGGATGAGGGCTGGGGTATGGTGCATGATTTTCCAACCACGGTGTGACGTCACTAGCGACTGGTTAATTGTTGCGGGTTGCCTACCTATCGTTACCAGTGTTGTAAAATTGTGCAGAAAAATCGGAATTAATTTACGGCGAGGGCTGGGGTAAAGTATATGCTTTTACAACCATGGTGTGACGACACTAGCGTAGACTGTATCGTTACCAGTGTTGTAAAATCGTGCAGAAAAATCGGATTTAACCGGGGAGGGGTCTGGGTCACTTGAGAGTTGACTGGTTAATTGATCCGGCATGCCTGTCACGGGCGACGGGTAAGTTTATTCGTTACCAGTGTTGTAAAAATCGGGGTTATTTCGGGGGAGCGTTGGACCATGATATAAATATGAAAGCATTCCTTTTAACGGTGTTAGTCTTGTTTCGAGTGTTAAAATGAAATTTTTCCAACAACCTAAACGTCTTAAAATCGAAAACAAAGACCCCGATGTTAAAGCGAAACGAATACCACGTCACAGTGATTTGCTTCCTGATACGATCAGATGCATAGTTTGTGGTCCTTCCAATTGTGGGAAAACCAATGTTGTATTGTGTCTGCTCCTCGAAAAGAACGGGTTAAAATTTGAAAACGTTTATCTCTATTCGAAAACCCCGTTCCAACCAAAATATGAGCAGCTTCGTCTTATTTTCGATCAGATACCCGATCTCGGGTATCATGTTTTTGGGGAAAATGTTGAAATTGTGAAACCTCGCGATGCGAAGAAGAATTCCATTTTCATTTTTGACGATGTAGCTTGCGATAAGCATGATGTAATGCGAGAATATTTCAGTATGGGACGACACAGTGGCGTCGATTGTTTCTATCTGGGACAGACTTACAGTCGTATACCGAAGCAGTTGATTAGAGACAATTCGAATCTTTTGGTAATTTTTAAGCAAGACGATACCAATTTACGTCATGTTTACGATGATCATATAACAACAGACATGAGTTTCAATACGTTCAAGACAATGTGTTCCCTATGCTGGGAAAATAAGTATGGATTTCTAGTCGTTGACAAGGACAGCGAATTGGAGACGGGGAGATATAGGAAAGGTTTCGATGTGTATATAAAACCGTAAATTTCCCTCGGCTCATCATCATTCGAGAAGATGGAGCTTATGAGCGAAGTAGCCGATGCTCGTGAAATTGTGAAGAGGAAATTCGCCGCTTTGCGACGCGGTGAAGCCGAAACCGAGATTCAACTCGAAAAACGATTCAAGCCTATCTCGCAACCGTTGAAAGCGTTACTCAACCATCATCAACAACAACAACAACAACAACAACAACAACAACAACAACAACAACAACAACCTAAACAAGAGTATCTGGAAGAAAAGCAGGAGGAGGAGGAGGAGGAGGAGAAGGAGGAGGAAAGGGAATCTAATGATGATGATCGCTTAGAGGAAGAAGAAGAAGAAGAAGAAGAAGATCGAGAAATTACTCTCGAAGAATATCTGGCCAAGGAGCAATTTTCGAATCGAGTGACCCCCTACATCTACGGAATGTTGAAACATGGAGGCGATTTCGATCACATGTACGGGGTAAGATACGACCCGGATCAGAATAAATATAAAATCGGTGGTGAGGTAATCGATTTCCAGCGAGACGATGACACATTTATGATTAATAACGCGCGATTTCCCTATACTTCGGGATTGTTGGAGCTCATTTTCAAGAAAAAGCCGGTAGATTACACCACCGCCGATCTGGAACAATATAAAAGGATACTTTTACTCACAAACGCTCATAGAGTATCCTACGCATCAGACGGAGCGATTCGAAGCAATAGTTCGAATAAATATAAACTTGTGAAGAAAGTGTTAACATCGCTGCCCGGCGGCGACGACAGTGAAGGAAACTCGCCGTCAACTCCGAGGAATAAGAAAAAGAAGAAGAAGAAGAAGAAAACCGGTAGAGGCGTTTTCGTGCCTCTGAAGCGTGATCGAGACTACGTCTACTGGGACGATCCGAACGAATTAGTCGAGCGATTGTCTTTGTTGATTGCTTCCCGCGCAGCCGGTCATAGCGGACTCGAACGAGAGATACTCAGTATCGAGGAAGAGCTTCGCGAGAGTGGTTATATTCTCTAGTGCTGTTACTCCCTCCGTTTTAAGTGCTTGTCATCATCATGAGCTCAATCGAATGGGTCTCCTTGGACGTGGTGGAAAAAGATCCAATCTTTGGAAAACTCAACCTTCCAAAAACACCTCAGCAGCAGCAGCAGCAGCAGCAGCAGCAGCAGCAGCACCACCAGCAGCAGCAGCAAAGTCCCGAACTCATCGATCTGACCGGGATCAATAATGCTCGAAACAGGGGTAAACAGAAGGTGAAAAATGAGGACCCGTCAATGCCTGCGATATCTGACCCTCTCTCGCAGCTGATAACAAGAAACGAATTGAATGAAGTAGACGCCAAGCTGAGTACTGAGCAATCTATGTTCCATGTCCTCATCACAGATCTCTCCGATCGTGTGAGAGAGAATAAATTCGAAATAGGTAAATTCGATTCGCAGTTTCGTGTGCATGATGACAGATTCGAACATCAAAAGAATAAAATTGAAATGTTGAAATCGAGAATCAACGAGGTCGAAACTACATCGATAAAAACCATCCAGGACGTTCTAGATCATTTGACCGCTCGAGTCTCCTCTCTCGAAACGCAAACATCGACCGGGCTCGATTTTTTCCGCTCGAAACTCGAGGAACTAGAAGCCAGAGTGATTCCGATGGAAAATTTACCCGAGAGGTTTGAGGAAAGCGAGAGAAAATTGAGCTCTCTCCTCGCCCCGCTCACCCCGCAAATCGAGGACATTCGAAAACAATTGGGATCGTTGGAGCTTCTACCGACCAGAGTCGACGAGCACGAGCAAAAGCTGACTCGATGTGAGGAAACCAGCAGGGAGCAACTCGAGGAAATAAAAACCAAGCTCGTTGCCTACGATCAAACCATACCGGCAAGAATCGAAGCGAGCGAGAAGAAACTGACCTCAGTGCTGGAGACGCACACGAATCTCGAGGAATTGAAGCAGACACTCGATAAATACAAAGGGATCAACGTTGTCCTCTCGAAAACGGAGTATTTGGAAGGGGTCCACCATCGACAGAGCGAGTACCTGAGCCAGCATGCGAACAAGATCCGAGATCTTGAGGGGAAGATATTTTCACTCCGGGATGGTTACAAAGTTCTCGATGAGCTCATCCTCGGACAAAGTGATCGTATTTATTCCCTCGAAATGGAGCAGCCGAAACAACTCGTAGAGTTGGAGAGCAAAATGAACACTCGACTCCAGACACTCGAAGACGATCAGCCTAGACTCGTCGATGTGGAACGTAAAGTAGAAGAATTGACGTCAGTGAAAACAGGCTCATCATCTTCGCTGATTAACGATTCGAAAACCCCATCGGAAGAAGAAGAAGGAGGAGGAGGAAGAGGAGGAGGAGGTGTCATTGAACCTCTCGCATCGAGCGATACACCAGCATCACCGACGGGTGAGGTAGAACCCGGGGAAATTGTTGAAGAATCATCGTCAACCACTCCATCGCTGATTAACGATTCGAAAACCCCGTCGGAAGAAGAAGGAGTCATTGAACCTGTTACATCGAGCGATACACCAGCATCACCGAAGGGTGAAGAAAAAAACGATTCAGTCCTCGTTCACTCTCCTGCCGATGCTGACGACGACGACGACGACGACGACGCATCGGGTACGATGGAAATAAACAATCTAAAGTTAAAAGAGACGGTGAATAAACTCGACGAAACCTTGAAAAATTTGATTGTAGAAACTGCTCGAAGCGACAGTTCTCAAACCCCCGCTCTCGATTCGAGGAAACGAGGCGCAGAAGTGGGGGAGAGAGAGAATAAACGTAGGAGACGGCGTTGAAACATTTCGATCGTGAGTTGCAAGAATGTCGGTGGACAAGTTCGGACACGCAAACATCCCGGCATCGTCGGATCGATGGAATGCTCTCGTTCGTCAGATTGCGAACAATCTCATATCGGCCAGAGCGCTGAGTCTAGACTCTCTTCAAGGTGAACATTACGATGCAGGTTCGAAGAGAATAAGTAATCTCTCCGACCCGAGTGATAGTCGCGACGCTATTCCACGTGCTTGGTTCGAAGAGAAACTCGAGGAAAAATATTCCTACCTCGAGAAGGAGTTGACTAATATTCGACAAATGTTTCAAATTCTGACAAAGACAGGGGCCACATTCGGGTCGGACACTGCTCCAGGTAGCAAACCAACCCTGATTGTTCTACCGACGACGACGACGACGACGACGACGACGACGACGTCAGCAACGACTTGAGAGAAATGATGCCAGAAGAAGAAGAATTTGTGTATTTGCAGTGTCAAAAAGTTCAAAATAGACTTCGTGTGCGCGTAATTTCCAATAATTATTTTCAAAACTTAAACTGCCAGTTTCCGCGAGCGTTACGGGTGGAAAATCAAATTTATCGAGTTCCCGCGAAAGATGTGAGGATCGTCAAAAATCTGAACAAAGATTTCTATTTCATCGCGAAGAAAAATATAGCGTTGATCGGCGAAAATATCGCTCCTCGAGAATATGTGAAAATTTTCACCGAAGAAAATGACGATACCTGTTGCATTTGTCTCGATAATAAAAAGTTCTACGTTTATATTTCGTGCGGACATTTCTACGTGTGCAAACGTTGCCAAGACTCGCGGAATATTCCAACTTGCCCGATTTGCAGAGCCGTAATCGTCGAGGCTGTGCCGTTTAGCGAATTGAAAATGTAGTATTTTCTACTCGTCATTACCAATATGAAGCTGGCAGAGTCGACTCCTCCTCCCGCGGGCACCAGCAGCATCAAGGAGGGACTCGTCGAGGAAGTACACAAGCCGGCTCGACGGAATTTCCCGCGTCGGAGCGTTATCGTGAAAGGAATCGGGGATCTGTGGCAAGGCGATCTCGTGGAAATGATACCCTACGCCGGGGTCAATCGAGGATACAAATACTTGCTCACCGTGATCGATTGCTGTTCGAAATTCGCTTGGGCTCAACCCGTCAAGTCAAAGTCGGCCGAGGATATCACGCGAGCGATGGAAACCGTACTGAAGACGACGAGTCCACCGAGACTGTTCCAAGTTGACAACGGCTCGGAATTTTACAACAAGAATTTCATGGCTCTCATGAAAAAGCACAATATCCATCTCTACTCGGTGTTTACGAAAATCAAGGCGGCCATCGTGGAGCGATTCAATCGCACCCTGAAGACTAAAATGTGGAAACGCTTCTCGCTCCAGGGTAGCTACGAATGGATCAAAAACATTCAACAATTAGTCGGCGAATATAATCGCAGCCACCATCGCTCGATCGGGATGAAGCCTATCGAGGCTAGCCCCAGCAACGAGAAGGAAATATTGCGTAAGCTTCGAGGTAGATCGATTTACGTGACAGTGCCGGGTGCTCCTCCGCCCGAATCCAAATTCAAGGTCGGCGACCGGGTTCGCATTAGCAAGCAGAAAGCGTTGTTCGAGAAAGGTTACACACCGAATTGGTCGAACGAGCAGTTTATCATCGTCAAGGTTCAAGGAACCGATCCGGTGACGTACATTCTAGAAGATATGGAAAAGCAGCCAATACGAGGAGCCTTCTACAAGGAAGAATTGCAAAAAACCCGCTACGAAGACGTGTATCTCATCGAGAAAGTGATTCGTCGGAGCAAGGGCAGGTGTTATGTAAAGTGGTGGGGGTTCGATTCGAAATTCAACTCGTGGATCGATGAAAAGAATGTGGAGGGGAGCGCAGCTGCTCATTCGTCAAGATGATGATGTTTGAGTCGAACAGTTGCATCAGCAGGAGCAACAGTCCGGATCGTTTCGATACTCAACTGCTGCTTACTCTGATAAATTTTCGAAAAGAGTGTCTCGCAGTGCTGTCACGGAGTGATCTAGTGCGTATCGACCTGTGGATCGATAAATTAAACCTTTTAACCTCTATTCCCATCGCGAGGGATCACTACATCAATTGCCCGGGAGCGCTCGAACCATTCGCGGCGGCGGCGGTGGACATTCCGGATACTTGCGCGTGCAACACATGTGCAATCATCGACCACAAATTCGAATTACTGCGGAAGGAGTACGGGATTTCTATGCTATAATGGCCATGCCGGCAGTGAAGGACAGTGAAATTCAAATGTTGGTTTCGAAAGCGGTCCATTTCATGAACGTTAATCGTCATAAAATCTCCGAGTACGACTCTCATCTCCTGAACAGTGACATTCAGCTCGTCATGCGATTGTGCGACGAGGAGAAAGCCCCCGATCAACGTCATTTCAAGGACTTGTGCAAAGGCGGGCCGAAGACATCTTGTATCTGCGATCTTTACAATTGTATAGTGTTTCAATTGAAACATTTGAATAGATTTTATAATCATTCTCCGGACTGGAGTAGTATGTAATCTTTAAACGCTTTGTGTGTATATAATTTCTCTCTCTCTCTGTATCCTTTAACAAAAAAAAAAATAATAAAACAATAAAACTTGTACATAAATTTCGGATTTTAATTTCTTTCCTCAGCGTCACCATTTTTTCTCGAAGGGAGGGGAGGGGGGGTCAAACCCAACATCATCATCATCATCATCATCATCATCATCATCATCGCCATTCGCACGAGTATAAAGAGTGGGAGGGAGAGGGGGCTTTAGAAACAATCATATGTTTTCTCCTTGAGAATGGATCATCGACTCGATTTCCTCGATGGAATTGTTTCCACTATTGACGGTTTCGATGGTGGTGGTGGTGGTGATGAAGATTCGAAAAGAAAAGAGAGGGTCGAGTGTGTGAAGCGACTCGGCAAGGTGGTGGTTCGTTTCATAAACAAGCTTTACAATTATTGCGGTCCATCTACGAAACTAGAAGAGAGATTGGCACGCGGAGACAAGCCAATCAACGGACTGGACGAAGCTTGCCGTTCCCATGATATTGAGTACAGTAAGACTTCGGACACGAAAGAGAGGAACAAAGCAGATCTAGTGTTGGCCGATAAAGCTTGGGAACGCGTCAAGGCGAGTGATTCTTCGCTCGGGGAGAAAGCGGCAGCTTGGCTCGTCACGAACAGTATGAAACTCAAAGCCAAACTAGGTATGGGCTGTGGAGAATGTGGTAACGATGGTGTTGAGAAGAAGGAGAAGAAGAAGAAGAGTAGTGTCAAGTCGGGTGTCTATAAGCAAGCGGATGGATTTCTTCCTGATCGTGCTCACCCCGCATCGAGGAAACAAGATCCAGCTAAAGTAGAGAAGAAGAAGAAGAAGAAGGCAACGCCTCCCTCGCCCCGTATCATACCCGTTCCGGCTACGGGTGGTGCTCTGATGAAAATCCTAACATCTCGCATCGGGTTATCGCCCGAGTCGTCGAATCAAGCCATGGGTAAAATCGGAATTCACATGGCCGGACGGAAATCTCGTCATCGAAGGACACGGATCGGTGAGGGTCTCTACCTGGCTCCGTACAAGCAAGGTTACGGTCTTTACCTGAAACCGCCATCAATGGCTGCTCGTTTAAACTAATCAAGGAGCTACCGTATCGACCCCTCTCGGATCGAGATTTATCGCGAGCGATCGAGCGTTTGAAAATTCCTCATTTTCGCGGTGTATTCATGCGCGATGAACTTTTACAGTCGCTGATTCGACCGCGTCGAAACGAGTGTGCGATAATCAATTTGGATTCGAGTCGAGGTCCCGGATCCCATTGGGTCGCTTACTGCAAGAAAGGTCGAAGAACTCTGTACTACGACAGTTTCGGTGACCTACCCCCTCCCGTGGAACTCGAACATTATCTAGATGCGGATGGCTCCGACAACGACGACGTTATAGAGTATAATTTCGAGCGTGAGCAAAAACCAAACTCAGTTAATTGCGGTCATTTATGCTTGACTTTTCTTGTGCGAAGCAACAGCATTAATTAAATAATCTGAGTAAAAATGTCTGGTATAACTTTCATTCTGTCTGGCCGGAGCAGTGTTCTCGAAAATAGATTTTCCCCACCTTTAAGTCTCGGTGCCGGTAACGGATCGAATCGATCGTCATCATCATCATCATCATCATCGTACGAGATCGGATTGGTCGACCTGGTGTTCTTCAATTCCATTCCCAACGTAACCGAAGCGAACAATAAACTCATTTTCGTAAAATGGAAGAACGAGGGTGGAGGCGTCTCCGTGACTAAAGCGGTTAAGCTCGCGATACCGCCCGGTGCCTACGAGTTGGAATCTATCGAGAAATTCCTTCAGGAAAAATTGGGTACCGAAGCGGGATTCCAATTGAAAGCGAACAATAATACTCTCAGATCGAAAATCAAGTGCGCGTACGGTATCAGTTTCGATGTCGAAGAGTCGATCGGTCCGCTATTGGGATTTTCGAATCGTTTGCTGGTGGCCAACGAATGGCACGATGCGGATAGACCGGTGGACATCGTACCGATCAACTTGATCCGTGTGGAATGTAATCTTTCCAGCGGGAGTTACGTGAACGGTGAGGTGGCTCATACGATTTTCGCCTTTAGCCTCAACGTAGCGCCCGGATATAAAATGTCGCTCTCACCGCAAACGATCATTTACAGTCCGATCAACGTAGGCTCCATCGATCACTTGCGTATCGATCTCGTGGATCAAGACGGACGCCCGGTGAATTTCGGAGGAGAAGAGGTGACGCTACGTCTTCACATCAGAGAGAAGAAGAAGAAGAATCATGGGTAAATTTAAATTTATAAATAAACGAGTCGCACCGGGATTCGCACCAGTTCGCGTGACGAGTTTGGAGCCGAAACAGCTCACCGAATACAATAAACGGTTGCTCGCACAATTCGGCTACGTTGTACTCGACAACGAGGAGAAGAAGAAGAAGAATATCAGATATCGAAA